>NC_143564.1:99977500-101465625 GCF_054136105.1 Typopeltis vanoorti | reverse complement strand
TATTTTTATGTATGCGGGAGCAATATCTTTTAATTGGTATAGTTTGCTTGCTAGCATCCTGACTGTTGTGTAATAATAATAATATTTACAACAACATAGAATTAGACCTTGCTCACACAGTCTGACTCCATCATGTTATTATTATTCATAGGACAAGAAAACGTTAACACAGCGTGCTGACTTCTTCTAGTCCTAAATGCTATTCAGCAATCAGGAATCAGACCAATAATCACTTTCTCTCTCTTGCTAACTCATTTTTCTCCCGATTGCAAGGACATGCGATTTTCGGTACGTGCATCTCTTAGCAGTATTTTCTCAGTTGAATCTGCAACCCTTATAAATTCTTAATATTTCATAATTCACACACACACACACACACACACACACACACACACACACACACACACACACACACACACACACACACACACACACACACACACACACACACACACACACACACACACACACACACACACACACACACACACACACACACACACACACAGTATTTGACTTTTTTCCATCTATAGCGCTAGTACTGTACATTACTAATAATCAACCATCTTGAGTGTGTTTCCTATAAAAATATAGAACATGATAATTATATAGATAATTAAACAGCTCTCCGGCTGAAATATAATGGAACACAATACCTATGTGTGGTACTGTTTTGCCTAATTTTATCATCAGTGATGGTGTGCAAGTGCACCCGCTGTAATAGTCATGGCAAATGATTATATTCCTTGATGTTAATGAGTAAATTAACATTAATTGCTGTTTGAATCCGTCTGTTTCAATGTTAATCAGTTAATCACGTGCACAGTTTTTCACTTGAGATGGGAAATAATTCTCGAAAGTGTTTGAAAACGAATAAGGATTATTTCCAAATAGATAACTCATATCAGTGTATCAATTATTTTCTCTCATTTAGGCGTGCGTGTTTCTAGTTCTACTAAAGAATTATAAATTAATTCATAATTTGATATAAGTAAGTGGGGTACTTGCAATTCATCAGAAGTAAGTGGATGCTTGCAGTTTTGTGAGTGCATAAACTTGTTTAATTCCTTATGGTGTTAGCCTTAACATGAGAAATAAAATGATGATGCCAGCAAAGTAGCTGCTTAAAAAAAGAGTTACTTTATCTTCTAAGAAGATATCTTACACAGAGTAGGTAAACCTTTCCATTGATATAGCAATGGAAACTGTGGTAATATCGGAGGTCTAAAAGGGAGGTAGATTGCAAAGCAGACAACTCGTCTCCATTTATGCCAGTTTAGTGAACAAATATAAATTCATAAAACTCACAAATTAGGAATATTGTATTTAAAGTTTGATCGGAATCGATTGATAACTACTTGACCTTTAAAGATTTACAGAGGAAGACTCGTCCTTCTTTTGCTATCATTCTACTTCCGTTTTCAAGCCAAGTAGGAAATGATTATCTTTCGAATTCTGTCGAAATCAATTGAACAATGCGATCACTAGAAGTGTCTGCAAAGAAGGAGGAAAAAATATTGACACTTTTTTTTGTTTTTTTTGCTAATTTCGAATTTTTGTAGGTCTTTCATTAATAGGATTTGATTATTGATCAAATTTTGCAAGCTATGTCCTCTTATGCATCTTTGTCATACAAAAGTGGTGGATCAATAATTTTCAGCCTAGAACAGAAGTGAAAACACGTGAAAATTTCAGCTTTAATGAAAGAAACGCCATAGTTCGGTATCGACGATGCCTTTGTGCTGGAAAGATCTAGGTTCGAATCCTGTCCAGAACGCAAAGAACCTTTATCTACGCTTTACAGTTAAAGTTCAGTTAACCAGTCTCATATGGAAGTGGTGGCATTGTATTTCCTCCCTGAAACTTGTGTTTTTATGATTGTGTAGTAACAGTAAGTAGACTAACCTTGAGTGTCCGACGAAATTACTGCCATGACTCGCAGTATTCAAAAAAAAAAAGAAAAAAAAACGATTAATTCCATTTAAATCAAAGCGTTTTGTATATATAGTAGAATCTGTTGCGTGTGTGGAAGAGGAATGTATGTGATTCTTTGGATTTCAAATATTAATTGGAAATTGCTGTAGTGACTTGCAAGCAATCGTACGAGGTATTCTCATAGTTATTCTGGAAATAGATGGCCAGACCCATTTATTAACATTGCTGTTCCATCTCTCTAAGTGCTTCCCTACCTAAATTATATAAAATAGATGAACCAATTAGACATATTTGATCTCTCTCTCTCTCTCTCTCTCTCTCTCTCTCTCTGGTGCCATACTAAACCACATGGATAAATGATAATCTATTTTTATACCTACGCTAATCCATTGGACCTTGAAACCATCAACCGACGCCAATCAAATGGTGAGTAATTCTTCAAGAGCAACGACGATATCGATAAATTGCTGAATCTTTCCAATATAATCAAAATGGCATGTTCTACTATATTTGAACTACTTATTTGGGTCCTTTTTTATCGTTTAATGAAAGAATACAGGTATATTTTCCTAAGAAAGCTCTAAATCCATATACATATCCTGTAATGATGTTTTCAATTGAGAGATGTGGAGTGCTGAAACTAAGATTTTTTTTTTTTTTTTTAATATGGTGAGTAATTAGATTATGAGTACCATATCAGCATATCTCTCCCAGGTCACCATCAAGGATGGGGAGGGTAAATCTAACACTGTTTGCCAGTATAGTTTTATCAATGAGTGGCGTGTAATGTTTGAGAGATTTTTTTTATTTAATGATCAGTATTATAAAGATAACTTAAATGTACTGCTTTCATTATTAAAACAACCTTATGATACTATTTTTCCCCAAACAACTTTTGTTAGGAAGAATATTTTAAGTAACAGTTTTATAAAAGTAGGTTTAATTTTCATCGAAAGAAATGATTTATCATTTAGCTGATATGTGTTAAACTGCTGCACTCGACAATTTTAAACAACAATCTTCTTACACCAAGTGTGTGTTATAATGAGATTTCAGGAACATTTAAACTTCTAAGCAACCTATAATGAAAGTATAGTGAGACACAAGTTAAATAAAAATGGATAAACAGACGTCAGTGCATTGAAATGATAATTTAATGCTTCAGATAATTAAACAGAGTCCACATATACGCATTAAGACTTCATCTACATGAAGATCTATCTCCAAGCAGTACGAACATTACCATATTTGCCTCCCATGAGGGAAACTATCGGACCAGTAGTCGCCATGCGGAACTATATAAACACGCCCCTTGACATTGCGCAAATTTTAGATAGATCTATGCCAATTACATGCAAACAGGTTACCATTAAAAGTTGCAGCCTAATGAGGCAGTTGTCTGACTGAGATTGTGGGCGAAACGGACCCGGCAGTACTGGCGAGGATTGCTGACTAAGTTACTGGTACCGCGGTGTCTAAGTAAACAAGGGGAGTGCGGTGATAACACGTGAAATAGGTAAAGCCATTAATTAGAAGACCCAAATAACAAAAATTGAAGCAGAAAATATAGGGAGATCTTTCATTCAAAAATTAACAAAAACAGATTTCTTTGACATTCAGTTGAAACTCCCTAACCTGAGATTTATACAAATGTAAACCGAGTCCAAATGACGGTCTTTTAGTTTTCCAACGAGGTGCGCCATCTATTATCAAATGGGATAGTTATTTTAGCCGAGGAATAATAAATATTTGTTGCAAATCTTTTCACTTGGCTATACTATAAATGAAAGATACCAAGAAATTATATACTTGGTTTAATCCTTTGTCCAAGCGAATTTGGATAAACTTATTTTTACACTTGGATAAAGGATTAAACAAAGTATATAATTTCTTGGTATCTTTAATTTAGAATAATAAATATATTTTGTTATTTATTCTTGGATTCTTGAGCACGATTCTTGGATTCTATAAAATGCATTTGGGTGCTGTTCATAATAATAGTAGTGGTAAAAAAAAAAAAAAAAAAAGAATATTCCTTATAGCTTACTTGCTAATCGACAAAAATCCAACTGAACTGTTTTTTAAGCTTAGAAATCTGCAAAGGCATAAACATCAATAAATAGATATTTTAATGACTATATATACTAGGAACGGGACAGACTTGGAGAAAGGCAGCAAAAATAAATTAATAGATAATGGGTTTATATTATTATTATTAATATTATTATTATTAATAATAATTACAATCTCTTAATTAGTGACATGAAAGAAAATGTTGTAGTATTGCTTAAATTTTACATTATATGTATGTAAATTATTTGAAACATAAAGCGTTTAAAAAAAAAAAAAGAGCTACACAGAAAAATCATCATCATCATCAAATTCCTGCCATGTACCCTCAAGGGGTGTACAGGATATGACAGTACTACATGAAAAAATTACATCATTACTAACTTCCTATCTACAATTTTCCTCCAACACAGAAAAATTCTATATTTAAAAAAACCAACAATTGTAAGAATCGTTATTGGAAAAAAATGTAATATTCAATGAAAAATATAAATCGACATTTGTTTTTTCATAGAATTAAAGAAACACTTTATCAAATAATAATAATAAATAAATAATATTTATTAATAAATAAATAATTAATAAACCACTGTGAACCATTTTTATGCCAACTAAATTGCTGATCTTTCTCAATTAATTAGCGAAAGATCAATTTCGCAATTAATCTTTCGCAGTTTTCGTGATAATAATAGTCACTTCATGCCATTCCCTCGACTGGAATCTAATCCAATCCCGGAAAAACATAGTCATCGGATATGCTGAATTTACCATGAATGGGTCTTAAAAATAATACAAATAAAAATAGAGTCTAAGGATACTGACATATTATTATAGAACTAACAATCACTTTAAAAAGTTGCTTGAGAAATCAAAAGGATCACAAAGACTGAAAACATCCAGAACACATAAATTCAGAATTGAAAATTATTTTTAAAAAAAAAAATTTTTAAATGATACAAACAGTTTGCTAATTACTACTTCTATTTTGTTACAATAATTAGAATATATGAAATCGATGATAATAATAGTTTTTAATTTATCATTCAAATTTTACATGCTCATGGGAAAACATATGCTACATGCACAATTCTAAAAAAAAAAAAAGCATCATCGTTGTCATGCATACATAATATGATTTATATGCAATTAATATTTTATTGTTGTTTTTTCTCTACAGAGATTCAGTGTACGATTCATATTTTTATAAATACACATTTCGCAGATTATCATTGATGTCATTTTCATTTGAACGGCTAACTCATTTCAATCCTTTATGTTCGAAGAGTTCAACGTCAAATGTAAAGTGAATAACAGTAATGTTAATAACTATAGAGTTGATTAATGAAGTATAAATATAAAAGCAATATAGTAGTGTTCAAAAAAAGGGTTGTTGAGGCGGTCTAATCTCACCGACTTCTACGCTAGTGTTAGCTATTATGAAGAGAGTGAGATTAGTGCACACTATTTTGTTGTTTGATACTTTTTTTATGAATGGAATGTCGACAGTGGGTATTGCATTTCTTTACTTTGCGGAGTGTGTATATCAATTATCTACTATACTAACTACGTTGATATAGCTTCCACAATTGTTATCTAATTGTTTATGTTTTTAACTTTGTGGTAGGTTGTTGAGTAGTGTGGTTATGAGATGTTCTCTCACAGCTGATCTGGATGAGTTCGTGAAGCACCTAGTTGTGTAAAGAGTCATGGCTGTCTTGTTATGCGATATGCCTCTCTGTTGTTACGATAGGTGTTGTTTAAGTAATTCCTTAGTAACATCACGTATTGTTTCAGGTTTTTAATGCTCAGGATTTTGTGTATCGTCAGAACGAGTTCAGTTTAGTAATTTTTCTAATTTGGTTAGATGGCTGTTTTCAGTGTTTGTGTAGACTGTTATATTGCACCTAATTACTGATTCGTAAATACAGTGGTGTGTGTGAGAATTTTTTTTTTTTATGTTAGATAGAATCATATCTTTTACTTGAAAGAGTTTTGCTAAATGATGCAGAGTTTAGTATGTAGGTATTCTATATGTTTTTTTTTTTTCTTCATTTAAGGTAACAGTCTATGTAAACGCAAAAGTATTAAGTATGTATCAGAGATTTGAGACAGCAGAAACAACTATTGTTGTTGGTGATGATGTTGTTGCTAATGCAGTAGTATGTGTGACAGTGTAGCATGAGTGATGCAAGGCGCACGATTCTTGGATTCTGTATAATGCATTTGGGTGTTCATAATAATTGAATTTTGGTAAGAGTAAGTTGTAATTGACTTTGTGTGGCAAAGTTGTGAACGACGTTTTAATGTATTCATTGAAAAGAGTAGATGATAAATGTTCCTCTTATTCCGAAGAAGTAGTATAGTTCTGTCAGCACCGCATCATGTTCAAATGTGTCAAAAGCTTTGGTTAGGTCAAGAGCTATAAGGACAGCTTACTTATTTTTTTTTGTCAGAGCTTTGCTTATGGCGTCTGAAATATCTTGTTATAACGTGGTGGCGCTGTTTGTTTTCTAGAAGCCGTATTCGTTTTTTTTTGAGATAATGTTGTATTTATGTAAGTAGTTCTGTTTTGGAGTATGTGTTATATATATATTTTTTTCAAGAATTTTGGAAATGGCTGGTAGAATTGCTTTAATTCTGTAGTCCTGTGTGTCATTTTTTTCCCCGTGTGTTTGTAAATCACTGTAATTATCGTAGTTTTTAGTTGTGAAATAATACCCGTTTCGAATATCATGCTCAGGAGTTTCAGAAGTATAGGATTTATGTGGTAAATAGTGTTAAAAGGTCTGCGAGTCATATTTTATTATTTATTTATTTATTATTATTTTTTTTGTTGATTTTGTGTTGTTGATCATTGAAAGATTAGCTCCTTCTTCTGTTTTATTTATTTACTTTTATTTTTCTTTTTTTTTTTTTAGTTGTGTGACATTGTTTGTGAAGGTGTAGTTAAATGGGTCAGCAAGTTCCTCTCGGTTCATATCCTGACCAAATGTTTTCGCGATAAAATCTTGAAGAGAATTTTTCTTTTTTTGAGTTATTAATTCGTTAAGTATGACCAATGTTTGCTTCGTATCAGCATTATATTTCCTGAATTTTTAAAAGTAGTAGTGTCATTTTTTTTGGGGGGGGAGGGGGTCTATGAATATTTGTTGTTAATTTCTTGTGTTTTTGTATAATGTTTATAGATGAGTATTGTTAAGTGACTTTTTTAGTCTTTTCCATAGATATTCTTTTACTATAATATTCTTCAAAATGTTGTCATTTATCCATAGGTTGTTGTCCTTTGTCCCTTCTTTTGTGTAGGTGTTTCTACTTTTTTATATATTTTGTGGATAGGAGTAGGAAGTTCTCGTATCAAGTTACTGGGCAAAAGTAGGCATTTGTGTTTTCTATCAGGTTGTCGGCAATGCTTTTTACAACAACAACAACAATAATAATCCAATCTGTGTTTTTCGATCATCTAAACATTTCTATTTCGATCATCGAAACCATACATTCAGAATTAGTGTCGATTTTTTTTTTATTATTATTTTTTCAGAGAATCCCAACTATATCACAGTTCATGGATGCATTGATTTATTAAATGTATTAATATAAATTTAAGAAACCGATCTTTTTTGAAATCCATGATGTGCCAGTATTTTATGTGAAATGGCGGAGTATAGATTAAAAAAAAAAAAAAAAAAACATGGAGAGACGTGAGAGACTTAAAAAATGCCTGTTCACAGAAGGGATTCCAACTGTAGAAATTATTATTGTTATACTCGAAGACTTTCAATAGCTCACTCTTTAGACGATGCCCTTCGATTAGAAAGACCTGAGTTCGAATCATATATGGCACGCGAAGAACCTTTATCAGGGCTTTTCAACTGAGACTGAGTTAGCCTTTCTCATACGAAGGTAGAAGGATTTCCCTGTAGGAAGCTTGGAGTTTTCATCCCGCTAAACAGTAGGCTGTAGACATCGTGTGTTCAGAAGAACATAGTAGTCTACAGCCATAGCAAACATATATGTGCAAATAGGATTAACCGCTTTATCCCTGCCAGTTTCCAATAAGCAAAGCTACTTACCTGTGACAGGTCATTAAGCCTAACACGAAAAGGGAAAGATGGGATAGGGTGTGTAAATAGTTAATATTTGTTTGATATCAACTTGATATCTGCAGAATATTTATAAGCATATAAGACTTGTGTATAAGCTGGAAAAATTCTTCATCTTTTTGTTTCTTGTTGTTTTTGTTTCCGTTTTGCTGTTTAACTGTATTGAAATTCTGTACATCTAAAAATATTTGCATGAGCGTACATTATAGCTAAATATGCCTATTCAACTGATAATGAATAACTTGCTACTTTTTTTTTCTTGGTGTAAAGTGACACAAGGAGACTTATCCGCATAAAATCCATAAATTTATAATCATAATTATATAATTAAATATAATTATTTAATCTTATTAGTAATTATATTTCTAAGTTTAATTTATGTCTTCCTCACTAAGTCCTTAATTTTGAAACCTATAAAAAAAAAAAAGAAAACACGAGAATCAATATATTTAATCCTCATTACTGCACTACTGTTATGTAACCAGAGTCGAATGTATGAAGCATTTACCCTTTCTGAGTGAATGCGTGCTGTTTATATGGTAATAGTTCAAAGATAAAGCAGCATCTTGGTATTTTTTAGATGCGCTCTGTCAGGAGTTGGACCAGGAAAGAAAGGCGCGACTCGCTGTACAGGAGAAGCTGAAAGGTGAGGTATGCTTCTGCATTTCTTTACAAGAAACTATCCTTAGACCTTATAATATTAAGAAATATGGAATAATCAATATTATGCATAAATATGCCATAAAAATACCGGAGAGCTTGTTTCAATTGTACAATCACACTTTCACATCAACTTTACAAACGTCACAATTCTATGAGTAAAATTCGAGTGTGCGTGTGTGCGTGTGCGTGCGTGAGTGCATGTGTGTGTGTGTGTGTGTGTGTGTGTGTGTGTGTGTGTGTGTGTGTGTGTGTGTGTGTGTGTGTGTGTGTGTGTGTGTGTGTGTGTGTGTGTGTGTGTGTGTTGAATGTAGGGAATCTACACCGAAAGACAGTTATAGGTTCCATTCCAGAGTCACTGACTAGGAATTTTTTCTAAACCTTTCTTCAGTCGATTCCTGAGTTAATTGATCTCTGGGACTTGCACAAGAAGGATTTTTCCCCAGAAACTCGCATTTCAAAAAATCGACCGTACAACTCGGACTATATATATATATATATATATTCTTGTTTTTTATTTTCAAATTAGATCAAACAGTTTTATATTCTCTTTAGTAAATTGGTGTTTTTTACAAACTGTTCCTTGAAGGTCATATTTCGTTAAATCTAGTAATTAAAAAAAGTAATGGAATAATTAACGTGTATTATGGAATGAGATGGAGAGAAAGAAGGAAAAAAGAGAGAAAAAAACCAACAAATAACTGACAGAAGCATGCCTCTTGAGCAAGTAAAGACGAGATACCTATAAATTTATAAATTTTGTAATTGTCGAGTAAATCAGTTAAAAGAAAGGGTTCATTTATATAGGAAGTGTTAAATATCATACTTTCCATTATATCTACTCTACTATCTGTATCGATACAGATCCATTTCCACAGAACAGCTTTTAGGGTTCCGTTTATTGTTTTAAGTTTTGCGAGAGGTTATTGGCCAGTGTGAATATAAGATGTTCTTTCACAACTGCACCATACGAGCCTATGTAAAGAGCTGTAAGGCAGGTCGTTTTATGCAATGTTTGTTTGTCATGATGATAAGTGTTACTGAAATAATTTCTTAGTAAGTAGTGTTTCGATTTTTAATGCTGAGGATTTTGTTTGTTGCCATAAAGGGTCGGATTATTAGCTAGCGTATATTAAATCTTCAAAGCTACTTTGAAACATTTCTTCTCTATTTTTTCTAATTTAGATAGGTGGCTGATGCAGTGTTTGCGTGTTGTTACACCTTATATGAGTATTAATTCATACATTCCATGATGCAGGATTTTTTTGTGTTAATTGTGTGTCTTTTACTTGGAAGAGTATTGTAGCAGTGATGTAGTTTGGTATACAGGTATTCGATATGCTTGGTCCACCCAAGGTAGTTGGGTGGACCAAGCACTCTTCTTCCTTTATAGTTCTTAACGAGCGTTTAAGCGTCCATAACTATCCAAGATATCCTTAGATTTCTTAACCATGATTACAGGATAAAGTCGTTAGCCTTATGCCTATAAGTGTTCTTTTGTATGTCAATTGCATGTGTTCTCCTGATCCAGTTTGTCTGTATGTCCGGTGAAAAACCCCAGTTTCCTGGAGGAAAAAAAAAGTGACTGTAATATGTATTTTAGTGAATTCAGTATTGTTATCTGATATATTCTTCTGTTTATCCTATAATTAGGACTGGACGTAGTGTTTTAGTATGAGTGTATGTGGAATAAATCTTTTTTTTCTTAAATATTTTATGATTTGTTACTTGCAGCCCGTATGACTATTATTATTATTCATGATACCTCCAAGGAGTCCGAAGACTCATCGCGAGATCACACCTACAACTGTCTCAACCACTACACCGAACCTCTATTACGAATCAACGCCATCTACCGCCCACCTCCACCACAACTAGTATTTTTTGTCTGTAAATTGCGTGTGTTCTGAAGGGCCGATTTGTCTGTATGCGGGATGAAAAACCCGAGTTTCCGGGGGAGAAAAACCCTGCTACCTCCGTATGCTCACCTTCGAATAAAATTGTCCAGATAAATATTCCTCCCGTCGCGACGAGAAGCGAACTTAGGCCTATTCCAATCGAAGGGCTCAGTGTATCGTCCTTCTTCCAATTGCGCTACGGAGGCGCTTTGTTTTGTTCTCAGAAAATCGATTTTAACATTTTATATTGCGACGATTGAAATCTAGTTTATAGTCTGCAAAGAATGCGTATATCCGTATCTTAAGATGTTTTCATATAATGCTTTAGATTACTGTTTTTATGTATGGCGGGTGGAGCTATGCCTTAATCGATGTAGTTTGCTTGATATTATTCAGAGTTAGGTGTGTACATAGTTTATTTGGATATTCGATTCTAGATCAGCATTGAAGTGAAATTCTTTTTATTCTCCCTCAAATGAATTCGAGAGAGAGCTAAAATTATTATTTAAAAAAATGCATTGTCACCTCTAAGGAGTACAAGACTCATCGTCTACTCTACTTATAACATCAATTTAACGTCATTATTATATATAAAATATTTTTTTCAAATTAAAATCTTTCTAGAAAATATTAATTATATTTAAATATAATAAATGTTCTTGTTTAATTATTCAAATTTAGTACTACAGTATGCTATTTTTGAAGCATATTTTGTAACTTTTGGAACACATGGATCTAATAATTAGTTCACATACAGTGCGAAGAGTCATTTTCGCATCTATCGTATCCATTGAATAAATCATTAAAATGTTCTTTTTTTTTTTATTTTTCTTTAGAAGCACACGACGCCCTTCAGCATTTTTCATGCAAGGTACTAGCTTCACGTCACTGCGGAGAATGTGGATATAAACCTGAGCTACCCGAATAAAGATTTCATACAGAACAGACAGAAAGACTTCTTATGGACAGCATAATACTGAACTTTTACCAAATTTGTTGTGTGCAAGTTACGTTCGAAATAAAGTGAGAAACATTTAAGAATTGAAAGGTCATGTAGGATGGAATGCAGAACGTATTTACATTGTTTCTTGGTGCCATATGAGAGTGAAAGAGAAATACGCGAAGTGTTCAGAACTGTTGACTGATGATCGAGAATTTAGGAATGTAAATAATAATAATAATAATAATAAAATGCATAAATGCATGATTTTATCATGTTGTAAACACACAGTGAAAATGCTACAAAAGTGAGAGATAATGATTTGGTGAAGATGATTGACATTTTATTGCAAACTGCGCATTTCCAGCAATCATATATTATAAAGACTGATGTATAGCAAACGGAAGCAATATCTCCATATAATTAGAACACGGTCTCTCATAATACCAATAAGCATTAAGATTCAAAACGTTGCTGCAATAAAAAAATGGGGGAAATAATATTCATATTGCTTTACTTATCTTATATAAAAATGCAAAGCAAACTAAAATAATATTAAGATAAAAATCACGAATCATTTAAAATGAAATAAATAATTTTTATTTTGAACAGACATGATCAGAATGAAGAAATCTTAAAAGAGGGAGGGGGGGGGAGAGTGTGGGCTTCGTTATTATTCTGATATGAAGTGAGGCGAGCCAAAGTTAGAAACAAAAATGCCCTGCATTAAGCTTTTACTGTTATCGTGCTGAGAATATCTGAATGTGCGAATGCTTTTTTCTGTTAAATTAATTTTATCAACATAAAAAATCTGCTCTACATGTACATGTATTTGGGTTTTTTTTATACAAATCCCGAAGTGGGAAAAATATTTTGAAAAAAGCAGTTTATCATATGGAAAACCCCAGCACTAAGTAATAAAGCGATTAGGTAGCAAATGCAACATTCTACAATTAAATTATAATTCAATATTGTTTAACTTTAAGTAAATATTCGCTTAATATACCATGTAGAAAATAGCTACAAGAGGTTTTAAATATGCTTTCGTTCTTTGTTAAATATGATTCTAGGAAACAATATCGATGAAATGGCACGAAGACATATCTAAGTAAACAAGAATATTCAGACAGTTGGCAAAAAAGTATTGCAAACAGTAACAACCGTCAGCTTAAATAAATGAAGCATAACGGCTTGCCATTTAACGAAATAGTTCGAAAGATTATATAGATTAATAAATTAAATATACCAATTGTAAAGTAATAATCACGCAATTAAGCAGACGTCTTCAATTTATACACTTTTCTTCGGAGGCCTTGTATGAGGTGCAAATATGTTTGACGAGTTCTCCCCCCCCATCCTCCTCCAACCCCCCTACACACATTTTTCTTTTTCTTTTTCTTTCTTCGTAGCATGAATCCATGAAAAACTATTCTGCTCTGTCTAATTACAAAAACAATTCCCATGAGTTAGAAAACATAATCACCACAAAAAAATATAAATAAATAAATAAATAATCGCGTCATGTGAATATGTCAAGTTTCTGAGTTCCTATACTTATTGCAGTGAAATATTTCGCTTTTACTATGTCTATATGGACACTGTGATAGACTGTCCGTCGTATTTGTTGTACAAAGTAATACAAACACAGCTTCCAGTTTATAAATAACATTCAACTTCTGATGTAAAAAGGTTAGTATATCGTTAGTAATCTAGAAGTCACTGTGTACAAATACAATGGATGTTTTAAAAAAGGATACTTCTTTCCAACTTTGAAAGTTAAGGGAAGTATATTATAAATACTGAACCGTATAATAATACCCTTACTGATAGCAGGGTATTAATTTTAACTATAGGAAGAGATTTTAACAGATCTTTTTTCTAATTGTGGTTTAAATATGTGCATTTCAGTACTTAAGTTTCGAGGATGTTGGCAGAGACTTCGATTGTGGTATAAACTATTATTCTTTATTTCATTTGTTAGATACATTTTGTTATACAATGAAGATTTTAATATTAGAAATGATAATAATTCTGTTAGTATACGTTGAATAATGTGAGAACCATTTCAGATAATGATATGATAAAATATCATGTTGATAGGGATAAACTATTCGGCGGAGTATTTATATAAAATGGTCTATAATTATCAGCTAAACTTTAAAAAAAGCAGATTTAAATTTTTAAGATTTTCACTCTGATGTTACTCTGCTATGAGTCTTGCCATAATAAAATATTGTTTAAAATATAATATGAAATATGTTTTGAAAACAGTTACAAATATTTAAACCATTGAGAACGATTATGTATACGTGTGTGTGTATATATATATATATATATATATATACTTTCTTCCTCTTTATCTTTCAGAGTTGGTTTCACCATTATCTATCAAATGTTGCATTTCTACCTTTCAACATGTTTTGCTTTAAATGTGCCTTTTTCTGTCTAAATTTTGGTGTATTGTCATCTCTTTGTGGTGGTTAAAATGTACATTCTTGTATGCTGTATTTTATGCTGTAATCATAACTCGGATTCCTCTTAATAAACCTGACTTCTGGAGTTGCGTACATTATTGCTGTTGTTCACACACACACACACACACACACACACACACACACACACACACACACACACACACACACACACACACACACACACACACACACACACACACACACACACACAAACGGCAGCTGAAGTCATGGAAGGAAATGTAAGTGTATTTGTTTCCTAAATAAGTTTCCAAAATAAACGTAAGTGTGTTTGTTTCTTTCCATGACTTCAGCTGCCGTTTGTGTAAATGTAACTGCATTATTATCTTAAGTGAATTGTGCACATCGCTGTGAGTAGAGGCAGTCAAACATCATCTCAAACTCAATATCATTAAAAATAGTAATAATAACATAATAAATAAATAAAGATTTATGTGAGCCTGTGTAGCTCAGTAGAAGTGGCGTTTGCACTCTATGGCACTTGTCTGACTTTTGAAGTTAACGAAAAAAGACTTGGTGGTTTAAATCTAGTAGGCGACTAGAGGAAAATGTTCTCTTTTAGGGACCACGAGATGGCGGCACTTGCTAGCCGCCTTCTTCACTGCGTACCGATTAATTAGTGATAGCCTTGGGCCAGCTATCGCTGATTGGCTACCAGTGGAGATTGAACTGCCCACTTAGTCTACAAAAGTTAGAAACGGCATCGTCTGCTGCCTATACGGGAACAAAAAAAAAGGCGTTAACTGATTTTTTTTAATTATTACACAATTACATGAAATATGACTTATGATCACTTCTGCATAATGAATAGATTTCACTCTATAAGCTAGGGGGTACAAGGGATGTTAAGGAAGACATGCATCAGCAAATTAGCGTAACGAGTGCGGGTCGAGTGATTATTATGGTGGATTTTAACTATGGTGATATCGATTGGAAAGAGGAAAACGTGTTCTTCAATAGCCAAGTAATCTTATGGGCTACCGTGGTGACCTTAGCAATATGTCCTCTAAACGTTAACTCTTGTTTAACTCTTTAATTCTCTGGTAACCACATAAAAAAATCTCTGTCTACCCAAAATGCATAACTTTGCATTTTCCACATTAAACTGATTATAAAACACCCATTATATTTTTCCCATACTGACAGCATATTTAAATCATCCTGCAAGCTCTCCACATCGCCTTGATTAACTATTGATCACGTGGCAAAAAGGAAATGGAATTCATTCATACTATGGAAGATCAATGTCACTATCAATTTTATGGCTAATTATTTTAATCACCAATACATTTTAAAATTCTCCCAGAACGTGATTGAAGATAATTATTTTTGTCAAACAATTAATTTATAAATTCATGAAAATCTGAATCTAAAAATTAATACAGCCTCCATCTGTTTAAAATTAAGTTTTCTTTTTATTCATAATCTTATTTCGAAGGTTAGTTCACAGATTGAGGGGAAGGTTCGCACTTTTAAATTTTGCTTTATAGAGAATCATACGTAAATCTTGAATCGTATCATGTAATGCATAATTTTTATAACGTAACCTGTAGGCTTTTGCATTTCAACTTTCTTGGTTTCCCCCTAATCACTCACTACAAATCGAAAAAATAAACGGCAGTTATGAAGTCAACTGTTATGTACATATTTTCGGTATTATGCGGCAGTTTTGAAGTAGCGATATTTTCCCCTACAGTGTGTAGGTGCATGCGTCAAAATCAAATTTTATTTCCAAAATTTTCATAATAGAATTAATTCGCCTTTAATGGATAACCCCCCCCTCCCAAAATTATCACACACACACACACACACACACACACACACACACACAAAACACTGCTAGATAACATATGTGCACTTTCTTTTTGTTTGAATTCGTTATTTTTCCAACAAAGTAATTGGACCAGAGAACTTTCAATATTCCGATACGGAAATTAAATTGTGATTATTATAAATTAGCAAATTTTGTATATTTTTTCATTTATATTATTTTCTGATAAGTATAAATCATTAAATTATGTAATATTGGGGAAATTAATGTTTAAAAAACAGTTTCATCCTACAAAAGCAATATCAGAAGAAAATGTTTGGAACATCTTCTAAATACTAAATTCAGGATTGATTATTTTCTCACAGTGAAATTCGTTTTTATTTTTGGGAAAAGACACAATAATTGTGCAGGATTATTAAAATGAGTTATTATGGAAATGTCGACTTTTATTTTCAATAAACTAAAAAAAAAAGCGTATGAATTTGATTAACTGAAACAGACTTGTTCTTTTGGGACCTCATTATGATGTTGGGCCTAGGGCCTGAAAAAGTATAAATGCGGCCCTGTCGGCGATGTTTTCTAATAAAGTGATGGTGCTTTTTTGTTTTCTGAAAGCCGTATTGGTTTTGCGAGATGATGTTGTACTTCTGTAAATAGTTCTGTAGTTTGGTATGTGTTATTTTTTCTAGAATTTTGAGATGACTGGTAGGATAGCGATTTGTCTGTAGTTCTGAGTATCGTTTCTTTTACCGTTCTTGTATATTGCCATAATTATTGCAGGTTTTAGATGTTGTGGAATAATGCCTGTGTCGAATATTATGTTCATGAGTCTCATAAATATTGGATTTATTTGTTCAAAGTGTGTTATAAGGTCTGCGAGTCTTATTTTGTCTATTCCTGGAGTGGTATTTGGTGTTAGTTATGAATTTTTGGAACTAGTAGTGTTTTTTTGCCCTACGAATTTTTGTTAGGTTTGTGTAAGGTTTTTGTGTTTTTGTGTAAGGTTTGTAAATATGTGTTACTGGGTGACTTTTTGAGTTTTTTCCATAGATTTTCTTTTACAGTAATACTGTTTAGTATGTCGTTATTTATCCATGGATTATTGTCTGTTTTTCGCCTCGTTGCTGTAGACCTTGTTGCTTTTTTTATATATTTCTGTGAACTTTAGTTGAAAATTATCGTATAATGTTACAGGATCATTTATTTTAAGTAGGGAATTCCAGTCTGTATTTTTTACTTGGTTATCGACAATGCTCTTTAGTATGATCGATTTTTGTCGACTTTTGTGGTGGTGGGAAGGCGGGGGGGTAACGTAATAAAACGAAGTTGAGACAAAGTAGTGATCGGCAATTTTGATGTTAATTGCTAATGATGTATATGTATTGATGGGAGCCGGTATGTTGATATGATCAATGCATGATTGTGTTAGTGAGTTATTGGGTATTTCTTCTCTTGTTGGGGAGTTAATGGTAGAGTTTATGTTGTACTGACTTGGTATATCAAGATATGTGTTAGTGGTTGAAGAAGCGTGGTCAAGAGTATTTATGTTAATGTCTCCTATTAGGATGAGCCTGTGTGTTGTACGAGGTTCGATACCGCTTAGCCATGCCTTTAACTCAAGAAGAAAGCTGAGTGGATTATTATCTGGGGTCTGTATATTGTGTATTTGATACTATTGTGGCTATTTGTGATTTCCAAAATTTGTGTTTCCGCATGTTCGAAATGAGTTTGTTTTTCAGTCACATTGTATTTTTCTTTGATAAATGCCAGATGCTATCGCCTCTTTTGTTTGGTATACATAAGTTGTAGATTTGGTAATTATTTAATGTTGTATGCGTTAATATCTGTGTCGTTTATTGCAACTTCGGTCAGTATTAGCGCACCTATGTTTATAATGGTGTAGTTGAGCTGTGTTATCCATGTAAGCTAGTGTGTTTTTTCTACTTCTTATGTTTGTGTGTACGATGGTGAAGTTGGTATTGGTAGAAATGTTGTCTGACCATTCCGTCAAAGACCTTGAAATTTATATTGTCTGACTGGATATGTTCGCCTATGTTTGAGATCTCCATTATATAGTTTTTAAGTGATTTCTAATCTTGTTCTCAAGAATGTGAAGAGTTAGTGTTTTATGTTGGTAGGCTGCGTAAGTCGGATTCGTTTCTAATTATATAAACTCGAGCGTTTCATTCTTTCCCATAAATATCTGTGAATCCTTAGTCCACAGGAACTTGTAGTTTTTCTCTGTTTTTGTCTTCCTTGCTTGGTATAAAAGCTTTTTGAAGTATGAAGTCCAGTGTTCCGTTATATAGATTGGTATTGGGAGTTTCTTGTGAGTTAGGATCGTTGTTGTCGGGCTTCTTTTCTTGCTTATTGCAAGAATGGAGTCTCTCAGACTTCTGCTGGTAAAATGAGCGATGATTGGTGGCGATCTCTCTTTTTTTTTTTTTTGTGGGCCTCGATTAATAGAAGTGATGTTTGTGGTTGCGATTTGAATGCCAATTTTGCTGCCGATCAGCAAAATTCGCATTCAAATTCTTTTGTTATTCCCTCAATTTGAAGTTCTTTTTTTCCCCTTTCTTTTTGTAGCATGTGCTCCATTTGACTCTTGAGTGTGTTTACTTCTTTCCGCAGTTCTTCATTTTCGCTCTTGAGTGTTTCTTGTGTTTTTGTCGCTACCGTTAATTTTGTCTTTATTTCTCACACGGTTCCTAACATTTCTACAGAGGTCTCGTTATTGAACTGTATGTAACGCTCATACTCCTCAAATTTTTTGTTGATTTGTTCCATGTGTGTATTTAGGAAGTCTTTAACCATGAGTTTAAATGAATCAAAGTTATCTGTATTTTTAGGATCAGGAAACTGCGTACCTTCATGTGGGTGGTTATATATTTTCTTTGGTGTCTGTTCTTTGGTCTTCATAGTAATAATAATATTTAAATAATTAATTAAATAATTTAAAAATTAATTAAATAATAATAATAATAATAATAATAATAATAATAATAATAATAATGCTTTTTAATAACATTTTATTTATCATCTTACAGAGCATTTACATATATACACATATTTATTATTATTATTATTTATAATAATAATATAATAATAATAATAATAATATGTAAATATATTTACATATTATATGTGTGTGTGTGTGTGTGTGTGTGTGTGTGTGTGTGTGTGTGTGTGTGTGTGTGTGTGTGTGTGTGTGTGTGTGTGTGTGTGTGTGTGTGTGTGTGTCTATATTATCATAATTCATTTTCACTCGGTGGGAAATATTATTAAAAGGTTCCAATGACTGATACCGAGAAATAAAGAGATGACATGGAATATCTGAAAAGATACTACTAGTTTACTAGTTTCATTGACTTGATCAACAAACAATCAAAGAAGTATATAAAAAATTACGGAGACTTAAAATTGCATTAACAAAACAAGTACAAAAGACAGTAGCGTGTCTGAAAACAAAATGCGAGCTTGAGTTCCAAATACACGTAGACTATGCGCTGTCACTAGTGCGTCAATACTGAACAGAGACAACGTGTGCGTCAGAAAGATTGAAACTTAGGCTGTTGTTGATATGGGAAGAATCTAGAGAAATTTCTCTAGATTCGACAATCTTTCTCTTGAGCTCATCATAGCACACATGGATGTTAGAAGTTTGAGTCCAGTTCACAATGTTGGCGGCCTTCGTTGAGTTAACTGAAAAGAGAACGTGACTAGAGAGAGCGCTGACTCTAGTACTGTTGTAGGAGATTCACAAAACAAACTGCCTACTCAGACCAATAGTTGAGGGCATACACTCACCTACCTATAACCTTTACAAATATCTCGCGAGTTTTTAAGAAATCTTTCTGTTCTCATATTAAAAACTCTGCAGATTTTGTTTCAAAAATCAAGGATATCAAACTTAAAAAAAAAACAGATTTAATGGCCAGTTTCGATATTTTCTCTCCTTACAAATGTGCCTGCTCAACAAGTCCTCGATCTTCTCAAGAACAAATTATCCAAAAAACTCTTTATTTTACTCTCCCATTGCATAAAGTCAGGATACTTCAAATATGACAGTAAGATCTACTTACAAAACTCAGGTCTGCCCATGGGCTCCCCACTCTCTCTCCGATTCTCGCAGATATATTTCTCAACGATTTTGAAGAAAAAGCTATTAACTCCTTCCCCCTTAAACCAAATTTTTGATATCGTTATATTGATGCTATTTTCCTCATCTGGGAAGATGGTGTCAACAACCTCAATTTATTTTTAGACCACCTAAACAATTGTTATGAAAAAATCTCTTTTCCCTTCGAACTTTAATCTGATGACTGCCTCCCCTTTCCAGACTTGAAATTTACCAAATGTGCTGAGAGCATTAAAATCTAAATTTTTAGAAAACCTACTCAAACTGATAGATACCTTAATGCTTCCTCCCATCACTACCCCACACCAAAATTTAGTATTATTTCTACCTTAGCTCACCGAGCCAAATCTTTACTTACAGAAGAAGCAGAAATTGAAAATGAACTCCTTTTTCTTAAAAAAACTTTTATTAATAATGGTTTCTCTCCTAATAAAATTGACAAATTTCTTTCCCCCAGTCACTCAACTACTTCTGAAGATCCCTCTTCCCCTAGAGCCTTCATCTCTTTGTCTTACATCCTTTCAGATCCTTGATTACTGGTTTTTTAATCCTGCTAGGTTTTATAAGGGTAGTTTTTGTTGGCTGTTGGTGAGTCGCACTACGACGGGAGAACGACGGGAATTATTTTCTCTTTTCCTTTTTTGTGGTAACCGATGTACTGACTGGATGTCTGTTGATTCAACGGGAGAGCCAATTTTTTGGCTTAGTTGTATATTACGGTGTCTCTTAGATGTTACGTAGCAATTTCTGGGAGACCATCTATAAGGAGATCATTTTTGTACTGTTGTTGGTTTAAGAGTTCGTATTGTTGCTTTAAGGAGTTTAGTTCTTGTCGTAATTCCGTTGTCTCTTTAATTAAATTATGCTGTCTTTCCGTTAGCTCTTTAAAGCAGTTTGTAATTTCTCTAACTGTCTGTAATACATCTTCTACCGAGTTATTATTAAATTTAATAAATTCCTCATATAGGTTGAATTTTTCTGTAATTTGTGCTGTATGCTTTTGAAATAGTTCTCCAACAAAATCGATTAAACATTATTTTAGGTTTTGTAATATATTTTCAAGTAATGCATTTAAAGTTGGCTCACCTGGGTTTCCGTTGTTGTTTTCTTTGTTTTTAATTCTCTCTGCTGTTGATAACTGTTTACAGCCTGCAGTTGTTTTCTGCATTGGCTGTTTTCCGCCTGCGGTCGAAGGCGACATTCCTTTGTTGTCTCTGCAATGGGGACACTTTCACTCGTCATCACGATTCTTGTTTGATTTTCGCTGCCAAGTTGCCTCGGACAATCTCGAACATAGAAAATGCATGCTTCTCTGGCAGTTCCTACATGTTATGTGGTTTTCTTCCCCTGTTAAATCTTCTTGGCATTTGTAGCGCTTCGTATTTCTTGTTTGACAATCTTGCTGTAATTTCTAATATGGCGACTTCCTTTGTAATCTTCTCGCGCAGTTGACCAATGTATACTTCGAACTTTGAATGCTTATAATTTACTTATTACTTAATAGATACTTACAGTTTTTTACATCAATATGTTCGTCTTGAAGAACGGAATTCACTGATATACTTTAAATTTGAATTCACAAGAAAAAAATCTGCTTTGCAACTTAAAATATGGGAACATCAAAATAGCGTGCTTGCGGCTATTGGTCATCAAAACACACCAAATTAATAGTAAAAAATACTCTTGTTGGTGGTAGTAGGGGAAGGATCTGTGTTGTGTGCTGATTGTGGTAGCAGTCATAATTGAAGAAAATAATAATAATAATAATAATAATTTTTTTTTTTTTTTTTTATTGTCTCAGTATAAGTTACATACAATAGTAATATTTACAGTATTTACAATAAGGATTATTACAGAATTTTTTTTTTTTTTTGTCTCAGATGAATTGCATACATAGTTGCTGTAGTAATTATATGTATATAATATTTATAACGCATTACAAGTGTGTATAACAGATACTTGCAAGTTAGTAATTTTCTTCCTCGAAGCTTAGCAGAGCTTATCTGAGGAAGATAATAGATGACAGAGGGTGGTGGTTTCATGGTTGTGTTCCTATGGTGGTCACAAGCCAGGTGTTGATTTTACTGTTTGTTGGTACGTGTTTGAAAGACTTTGACTGCTATTACAGTTTAACTTTTTTTTTTTTTTTTTGTGCAAATAGGGTTGGATTTAGACATGGTGTGTTTGTTTCTTTGTGTTCTTGTAGTGGTAGTTTTTTGAGAGGGGGGGGGGGTTGTAGTGGTTTGTGTGTGCGTGTGTATGTGTGGTGGGGGAGAGAGAAACAGGAATTGCTCTAATTTTCATTCTCGCTATAATATTTATATAGTGCCTGTTTCAGCTCTCTGTATGTTCCTAGGTTTCTGTTGTCGAACGGCAGTTTGTTTATCATGTCAGGTACGTAGAAGTTTCGGGTAGCTTTGCCGTAGTGATTGTTGTACTTATATGTTATGTAGTTTGTTGACTGTGGTCTTGTTATTTGATATGTTGTTCTGGTTACTCTATATGTTGGGCTGTAGTAGTGTTTTAACATGACTGTGTAGTGGCGTAAGTGTTTCACCTTAAATATTTTGTGTTTTGTCCATGCTTCCTGCATAAGAGTGGGTTGTTCCCAGAATATCAGTTTTATCATTTTATCTTGCAACCATTGTAGCCTGTTAAGTCTGTAGTCTGCGCAGAATGCGTATGATGTGATTGCATATCTTAAAATGTTTTCACATAATGCTTTATAGATTAGTATTTTTATGTGGGTTGGGGCAATGTCTTTTAATCTGTATAGTTTGCTTGCTATTATAATAAGCTTGGTATGTAGGTAGTTTGTATGGCTATTCCAACTTTGATCTGCATCGAAGTGAAGTCCAAGGTAGCGTGTTGTTTTCACCTGTGTGATGGTTGTGATTTTAGGTTCTGCACTTTGTGTATAGGAGGATGAATGTTTGATAGTGAGATATTTAGTTTCTATGGGCAGGGTTTGGGGGTTTTTGAATATCATTAGCTTTGTTTTTCCAGGGTTTATATATATGCCGTTTTCGGTTAACCAGTTAGTGATTTGATTGATGTCGTGTTGCATATTTGTGTAAGCGATATTTGCATTGTTGTGAATGGATACTATGGCCGTGTCGTCTGCATACTGGAAGATTTTACATTTTAGGGGGGGTTGGCTTATGTCGTGTGTGTATATGTTAAATAGAATGGGAGATAGGACAGCTCCTTGCGGTACTCCACAGGTTACATGTACCTCTTTGCTGTGTGCTGATCCTATACGTGTGATGTGCTTTCTGTTTTTCGTGTATGCTTTAAACCACTGGAGTAGACGACCTCCAATTCCGATATGGGTAAGTTTCGTTAACAAGGTTTTATGTGTTAGTGTGTCAAATGCTTTTGTTAGGTCAATGAATACCACTAATGTTATTCTGTTTTTATCCAATGCTGCGTTTATTAGATCTGTGAAGTCTTCCAGGAGTGTTGCTGTTCCTTTATTTTTTTGAAAGCCATATTGTGTTTTGGGTATGATTTGAAATTTTTCAACGTATGTGGAGAGTTTCTGATGTACAATGCGCTCCATGATTTGGTTGATTACAGGCAGCGTGGCGATAGGTCTGTAATTACTTATTATGTTTCTTTTTCCCTGTTTGTGTATGGGTGTGATTAGTGCAGTCTTCAGTGTTTCAGGTATGTGTCCAGTTTCGAAGATTTTATTTAACAGTTTTTGTATAACTGGAAGTAGGTCGGTTGAGTGTTTCTTGATGTCTTTTGGTCTGATTCCGTCTATCCCCGGCCTTTGTTAGGATTAATTTGTTGAATTGCCAGTGATAGTTCTTCTTTTGTTACTGTGGGGAACCACATCGACTGGGTTGCTCGTGGACCTAGTGGAGAATGTTCGTATGTGTGAGGAAAGGTTGTTTCTTGTAGCTTTTGGACAGAGTTCACGAAGTGCTGATTAAAGTTGTTTGCCAACTGTTTAAGGGATTTGGGGTCGCAGGCAAAGCTGTGTTTTATTGTTTCTGTGGCAGTGGTTCTGTGTATATTGTCCAGCATTTCATTAATCAGGTGCCAGGTTTCCTTTATGTCATTCTGTGCTGTTGTTAATTTGTTGCTGTAATAGTTTCTTTTTGCCGTTCGAATCTGGGTTGTTAGGAGATTCCGTTTTCTTTTGTATTCAGCTTTTAAAGCGATATTGTTCGGTGACTTCTTAAGTTGTTTCCATAGGGCATCTTTCTTTGTATGTCTGTTAGTATGATGTCTGTTATCCATGGATTTTGTTTCGTTTGGGGGCGTATTTTTATTTTTGTTAATGCTTTGTTGTATATTTTGTTAAATGCAAGTTTAAGATTATTATATACAGCTTCAGCAGAGTCTAAAGATGCTATCTGCATCCAGTCTGTTTTTCTGATTTCATCGTTCACTATTGCTTCGTTTACAATGCTATGATACTGTTTTGTAGTCTCAGTGATTTTTATGGGTTCTGGTTCAGTGTGTAACTGCAATGCTGTGAAATAATGGTCTGCTAGTTTGCATGTTATGACGGCTGCTGTGTGGCTGTTTGGAGGGGCCCTTATATTTATATGATCAATGCAGGTTGAGGTTGTTGTGTTTCCGATTATCTCTTCTCGTGTATACGACTGTATGGATGGGGTTATGTTATATGCCGATAATAGGTCTAGGTATTGTTCTGTGTTGTTATTTATGTTCCTAATGTTTATATTAATGTCTCCTATTATTATCAAGTATTTTGAGGTGCCTACTTTCGTGGCTGAAAGCCATCTGTTTAGTTCTTCTAGGAATTTTGTGGTGCTTAAGTTGGGTGGTCTGTATATTTCGTTTAATATCAGGGAGTTTTCTTGTTTGATGTTTTTAATTTCGATGCATATGTTTTCTGCGTATTCTAATTTATAGTTTATTTCTGTTACTTCTAGTTTATGTTTGGTAAATATTATTATACCACCGCCTCGTTTTGTTTGTCTGCAGTGTTTGTGTTGTTGGAAGTGTGGCATTTGGTAGGAGGATGCCTCTTCGTTTGTCGTAGATACTTCAGTCAGTATTAAAATGTCTATTTCGTCTATATCTTCCTTCAGATATAATAATAATAATAATAATAATAATAATAATAATAATAATAATAATAATAATAATAATAATAATAATAATTATTATAATAATAATAATAATAATAATAATAATAATAATAATAATAATAATAATAATAATAATAATAATAATAATAATAATAATAATAATAATAATAATAATAATAATAATAATAATAATTATTATTATTATTATTATTATTATTATTATTATTATTATTATTATTATTATTATTATTATTATTATTATTATTATTCTGTGACACCTCCAAGCAGTTCAAATAC
Source organism: Typopeltis vanoorti (assembly GCF_054136105.1). Classification (NCBI taxonomy): domain Eukaryota; kingdom Metazoa; phylum Arthropoda; class Arachnida; order Uropygi; family Thelyphonidae; genus Typopeltis; species Typopeltis vanoorti. The sequence goes on along the minus strand of NC_143564.1, from coordinate 101,440,252 downwards.
TCATCACTGGATAGCACTCCATTTCACGATACACAGTTCATCTTACTTAGTTTGTTCTTCAACTATTACTACTACTACCACAATCAGCACACAACACACATCCTCCCCCTACTACCACCAACAACAGTATTTTTTTACTATAAATTTCGTGTGTTCTGATGACCGATTTACTGTATGCATGATGAAAATTCCTGCTACCTTCGGTATGAATAGGTTAATTCACCTTCATTTGAAAAAGCGCATATAAAGATTCCTCTCGTCACGATGAGAATCGAACTCAGGTCTTTTCCAATTGCAGGACCCAGTCACCAGTTTAGGATAAGATTATGTGTAACTCATATGTGCATATCTATTCTTTGATTGATGTCATTTTTTATCACAGGCATACAATTTTATGTAAGCATCGAATTTTTTAAAACTAACACAGGGACTATGTGACAACAGGAGGGAGCATCCTTTAATATATATATAACACTGAGAAATACTTTTTGTGAGGCTATGCTACTAGTTAGAGTAGAGTTTTGGAAGGAATATAATATCTTGCATTATACAAAGAATATAGGTGTAGCATGGTGTGATCTGATAGCAGAGTGTATGAATGGTGTTTGCAAGAAGCTGCTTAAGATATATTATTATTATTATTTGTGACATCTCCAAGGAGTCCAAAGACTCATCGTGGGAAGACACGATGGGTCTTTGTACAACTGTACAACTCTCCATCTCCACCCTTACACCGAACCTTTACTACCAATCATCTACATCAACTGTCCACCACCACCCAAACTAATATTTTTTGTATGTAAATATAATCATGTATTCCCAGGATTCGATAAAGAGAAAACCTTAAAGAAGTGTTGACAAGATACGAGTCTTCACCATTTAATTCCTGTAACGGCCATGTACTGTCGCCCGTGTGGTGATTTGGTTGGAGTCATTGGTTGGAGTAATCGTCCTTGAACATGTTTTAACTAATGCGTGCGCAATCATGTGTGATCAAAATTTAGAGCAGCTTGTTAACATCAAATTTTGCATGAAAATCGGCAAAACTGCTACTGAAACTTTGGACCTATTGAAAGTGGCATATGATGTGGATTCCCTGAAAAAGTCAAGTGTCTTTGAATGGCATAAGAGATTCAAAGGTGGGCTAGAATATCTGAACGACGATCTAGAAGTGGGCAGTCAAAAACAAAAATGACGGACGCAAATGTGACTAGAGTGTGAGATTTGGTACGGTCTGACAGACAATTAAGTCTGCCATCAGCCATTAATCTACCCGATTAATTGCTGATGAAATGAATCGAGAAACAGTCAGAGTGATTTTAACTGAAGAATTGGGTATGCGAAAGATTTCTGCGAACTTTGTACCTCGGATCTTGACGGACGAATAGAAGCAGGCGGCTTCAAGTTGTGACTGATCTTTTTGCAAATAAGCACATGTTTCCGAGAGTAATTATGGGCGACAAAACATGGTGCTTTCAGTACGATCCGGAAACAAACGCCAGAGCATGCAGGTAAACTCCGAGTTCGCCACATCAAAAATGCACGCACGTCACTTTTGCAGTTCAAGACCATGCTGGTGTGTTTCTTTGATCACAAGGGGATAGTCCATTATGAATTCATTGAACAGGGATAAATGGTCAACCGACAATGCTATTTAGAGGTGCTGAAAAGATTACGAGATTCTGTTCGAAGAAAAAGACCTGAAGTGTGGCCTGACAAGTGGAGTGTATTTTTTGGGTAGCACACTATGTTGCTAGCCAGAAAGTTAGAGTTGGAGATTGACAATAAAGATATATAACAGTTAGAGGAAACCGTGGAAGAAGAGCTCGCGAACACGAAAAGAAGCCGATCTCCCAAAAATGTTTACAGTGAAAAAATGGCAGAGGAATTTGCCTCTTTAATAAAACAGTTCGGTTGTCTGAAGAAAGTTATTCATCATGAAAAGCTTTAACAAACTGGAACAGTATAATGCAAGGTGCTACAATTGCTTGCTGAACAGAAATTTATGCCAATAAGCAAAGAAAATGCAAACTGTACAGAAAAATTCTCAGCCTCTAAAGATTGAGAATTTGTAGACTACAGACACTAGTAAACAGGAGAAAGAGGAGTGATATTGATGTATTTGAAACTTACAAACTTCAGGAAGTGTCAAACAGGATTTCAGCTGATGGAGTTTTTCAATTTATGGAGGGTTGAGAAAGAACAACAGATCATTCTTAGTAGCTGAGAAGGGGGGGGGGGCTAGATTGGTGCATGATTGGAACGAATTGCTATTGGATGTTGTGAGTGCAAGCAATGTGAATGAATTCAAAAATAAGTAGTGACAGCTGGTACGTGTAGTATGTGGATGAGTCCCTGACTCCCTGAAGTTCTCTCTTAATAAAAAGAGAAAAAAAAATCAGCTAACGCCTATGTTGTTCCCGTATAGGGAGTAGGCGGGGCCGTTTACCCTATCTAACTTCTGGAGACTGAGTGGGCAGTTCAATCTCCACTGGTAGCCAATCAGAGAAATAGCTCGCCCAGGGCTATCACTGATTCATCAGTACGCAGTGAAGAAGGCGGCAAGCTAGTGCCGCCATCTCGTGGTCTCTAACCCTAACACAATATTTTTAATGTCTGAAAATAGTGTGGGTTCGACGGTCGACTTTCTTGAGCTTACGGACGAAAAACCCGAGTTTCCGGGAGAAAAAACCCACTAGCCCGTGCGAGTGATTAACTTACTCAGGAACCGGCCGAAAAAAGGCTTAGAAAAATTTCCTCTGGTCGGCGATTAGATTTGAACCACTAAATCCTTTCTTCGTGCGGTCAAGCGCTGTAGAATGCAAACGCCACTTCTACTGAACTGCGGAAACTCCTTCTGCAAGATGTTCTCATTGATTCATTAGCAATTATGGACGTTCTTCTCAACTCTGTCCTATCATACTGAGGCAGCAGACACAAACTATTTACTTTCTTACTCTTCATTTTCGCTGCATTTAATAATTCTTTCATATCTTCTCTCGTTGCATATTTCTCCCCTTTCCAATCATTTGTTCTTGCCAAAGCAATCAAGTCATTCACCTCTTTCCTGTGTAAACTAACAGCTCGAATAACATTGTCATCTTCTTGAATATATTTCTCAAATCACATTATTTTTCAAGATAAATGTAAAGAACTAACTCCAACAAATTTATAATTTTCAGCTCAAGCATAAATTATTCTGATGGATATAATTATCTCATAAAAAGCATTTAATGTAAGAAAAAATAAAGCTACCTATTCAGATAAGCATGCATGGATACAATTACTGCTGACCATCTGCCAGTCAGGCCAACATCTTTTCCCCAGCTACCGGCTGTGAGTTTGAATTCTGCCATGGGCATAGGGGTTTTATGAATGTCTTTAGTTTGCAAATGAATTTCATTGCTGCTTTCAGACTACATTGTTTACAGGCCTGAATTGTCTTGAAAACTTCATTGTTTTTCTCGTAAAAGAAAGTTACTTACCTTTAGCCCCTCCTATGGTACTAATACTAATGTACTGTATGCTTTCACCATGCAATACATTATTCATTTATTTATATTGGTGACATTGTTGTTGCTAATGTTATTACGGTATCGGTAAGATTTCAGAAGGAAATGTAATTTCTAGGCAACTAAAATAATGTTTTCAAGTACCCACTTTTAAATTATTGCCACTCCATTGCCTTCTCAGCGGGTATCTTATTTCTGGTTTATTATTATTATTATTATTATTATTATTATTATTATTATTATTATTATTATTATTATTATTATTACATATGAAAAGTTAAGATGAGATATCAGAAATCACTATTGAAGGCAAACAGATCAATGAAAATGCATTAATGCCTATGTCATTTTATTTTACTTTATTTTATGTGAATCCCAATACCAAAATGTTTCAAACGCACGCGTTGTGTGTGTGTGTGTGTGTGTGTGTGTGTGTGTGTGTGTGTGTGCGTGCGTGCGTGCGTGCGTAACAAAAACACCACACAAATTCAGAACCTTCTCCATTCAGTGATACAGTTGGAGTAAAATGGACCTGTAGACCTATTGTTGGATAAATGGAACTGAACCTGATAGAAATACACAGGGAGGTTACCCAATTAATTGAAACACGAATCTAATTCTACCTGCAAGGAAACGAGAAGCGAATAGTATGAAGTGTCATTTGGGATTATAGAGGAGGCAATTAAGTCTGTGAAGTGAGGATTTGAAGCGAGGAAGTGTTCTTCAGGATAGTTTGCTATTTTGCACATGAAAAACTCTAATTTCAGGTAAGAAGATTCCTTTGGTTCTGTATGAGACCTACTAATTTATATCAAGCTAAACGCGCATATAGAAGTTTGCCATCTAAGACAATATTAGACCCAGAAGTTTCCTTCATAAATTAGGTACAGAGACTCAAGTGGTATGAAGTGCATATGATTGATGAAGCCATGTTATGAAATGAAGCATAGATGCCTCTTTATGTAGGCCAATCTGTCTCCATTAAAATAAAGATTGCAAATTCCACATCACTTAATATAGCAGTAATACGAATATAAATGAAGTGCACCACTTCCTACATATATATATATGTAGATATATAAATATGTAGATAGATAAATATATATGTAGATATATAAATATGTAGATATATATATTCATTTTTGATAAACCACAAATAAGAGCTGCAACAAGATACAGCTTACCTGTCAAATCATATCTGGATTTTATTTCACTTTCTACAGTATTTACCTATTGTCTCATCTACAGCGCTACTCATGAAAATAATTTTTACCTCTTGGATTTATTTTATCAGAATCCTATACTTAGCTACCAGAACAGTGAAGTCAGCTTCTTTGGCGACTTTAATACCTGTAACACCAATTGCTTTCCTTTTACCAATTCAGGCGACCTAACTGGAATAGGTGTCGACATGTTAGCGGTAAGCACGAATGAAAACCGCCCATCTACTACCTAGAATACTCGACTACTTCCCTTATCGAATTTGCTCCTTACTCAAATCAGTTCTCCTACTTTATAGGAGAACTGATTTCAGTGAGAAGAACTGTAGTTCTCTTGTAGGAGAAGTGTAGTTCTACAGTTCTCCTAAAAGAAACCAGAGTTTCCTTTGATGTAATCTCTACTTTCTTTAATTCCGACCATAATTTGGTACAAGTTTCTACTCATATTTCTAATTAGTCTCTTCACTGCAGTTATTACTAGTCAGTAGTTATGATTAGTACTTTGAATTTACATTAATAAATAGAATGACTTCAGGTGTTCTTCTAATGCTCTCCATGATCAGAATTGTTTCCTTCCTGTCTGTATTCAAACACTTGCTCTGATTGAGTTACCAGATTATTCTTGTTTGAATGAAAAACACTTATCTGACGAGTTATAAGAATTACTGTTGTTGGAACGACGGCTTCTATTCTCCAATCCATTCCAGCCAATTGAGGAAACCACTCTAAATTGTATATATGCACAATGAAAATATCGATGAAATGTAATATTTCTTGTTAAAATGACTGGATTAAAATGCGATGCTTGTAAAATAGGCACACAATATTTATTTAATAAATAGAATTTCCCCCCCTTTTATTAGGTCTGTAATCTATAACACCGATTTTGGCTGCGGTATGAGATATCTCCCATGCATTCCCAGAATGTGCGTAAAGTATTATTACTGCTTGATGAATTGTATATAGAAGCTAATGACTTTGCATTAATTGGCTTAGTATCAAATATTTCCCATATAATTTTTATATACTTTTCCCCATATATATTTCCCTTAGTATAATATATCATATATATCCCATATACAAGAAAAGGTGAAAGTGAAATACTCTGAATTAGAGCTAGTTGCAGAAAGTTTTTTCGGTTGATTATAAATTAAATTGAAAATGTCAAAAAACATATAATTGTTTATGGGAAATATGTGACATCTGCACTGCTTCAAATTTTGTGTCTCTTCTGGATCTGGCTTCCATTGAGACCTCAATAACGATTGACACCAGTCTAGGTAGCAGCCCTTCCCACAATGCATCGCATTATATCTACCCAAAAGGTATGTGATTTGCATTATGGGATACTAATGGCATTAATGTGAAGTCATTAGCTTCAATATGCAAGTAGCTTAGTCGTGAAGATATTTCACATACAAACTTTGTTTGCTTACTTTTAGATTAAGGATTAAATAAGAATAAAATTTCATTAATGCCTGTGTAACTCAGTATTTTTACTGCTATGTATTTATTTGTTATTGATTTAACAAAATATACTCAGTGAAAACGACGTTTGCATCCTCTGCACTAAGTCGCGCTGGCTAGAAGAACTTTTTGTAAGCCTTTCTTCCACTTCTTCCCGAGTTGGTCGATCTCTGGTGCAAGCAGAGCTCGACTGATTTTTTCCCGAAAATTCGGGATTTTCGTCCCGTAAACTCAAGAAAATCGACCGCAGAACCTACAGCATTTCAGATAATAACGTATTCTGTTAGGGTTAGAGACCGAGAGATGCTGACACCTGTCAGTCGTCTCTTCATTGGATGCCACTTATAATTAGTAATAGTCTTGGGCCAGTTATCTCTGATCAGCTGCTGTTGGAGATTGAACTGCCCAACCTACCCCTATAAGGGAATAAACGATGTCAGGTGAGATTTTTTTCATAATTTCATAACATTTTAAATTTAATTTGAAATATATATTCGTATATACATATATATACGAATATATATATGTATATATTCGTAGTATATGTATTCGTAATAAGTAATATATATAAACTAATATATATATTAGTATATCTCAGCAGTATATTAGGCGTACCTACCAGGTCATTTGTCATTTATTATAGACACATCGGCATGTATTCACACCCACAAATACCTTTTCACATTCACTCTTTGGAAAGTGACAACACGCTTTTGAACTGGAAATCCTAAGCAGTTGTTATGGTTCTTACTGTGTTTAAGTAGGTGTGTGTTATTTCGAGTTGTCATTGTAATATTCCAAATTTGTTAGTTAAATTATTTGGAATATTATAGCGGCAGGTAACTTTTACAGAGTGATTATAATTTTTATATATGATACAGTTAATCCTCTGAAGTCTGGTTACCTGTCATTTATTATTATTATTATTAAGTCGAGTCCTACGTAGGTACGTGGAAGTGGAGGTTCATCCGTAGCGCTACGCCAGTTAAGAAAACGTTTCCCAGTTAGAATCTAGTCACTGACTAGAGGAACTTTTTTCTAACCCTTTACTGCGTTCCGAGTTATTTGATTTGTGGCATTGACAAGTGCCACAAATCAAATAACTCTAACTCTATCTTCTATCTCGTGTTCCTAATCCACAAAACTCGGGTTTTGTGGATTAGGAATACGAGATAGAAGCACTTAGCCTTTCTTCACAGGATGCAGGTTGCACTTAGTGATAGTCTTAGGCCAGCTATATCGAATGGCTGCCAGTGGAGCGTGAATTACCCATCAGTTACAAAGGAATAAAGCGGCTTCAGCCATTCCGTTATGGGAGAAAAGCGTTAGCGTTTATTTATTTATTTTTGTATATAAGGTGGAGTGCCTCTGTATCCCTTAAGAAATGAGCATTTGGCATTTTGGATTTATCAATGCATAGCTTGATAATCAGCAGTAAATCCCTCTCTTCCAATAACTTGGATGCATTTTGTAATGTTCATTCATTATTATGTTATATAGAAACTGAACCTTACAGACCTTTTTTTTTTATTTATGCAATTATTGCTCAATTTATTGTAATTTGCAGCACATAATTTCATGTTGTTTATATTCAGACTATAATTTAAAAGCTACATTAAACTGAGGTGATCACATTGAGGAGGTTGCTTATAAGTCGTTATAAATATATGATTAAATGAAGTTTTAAGGATATACATTCATACATAATAAAAAAATATAACTTAAGCAAAGTAAAACTCTATAAATGCCTGTTGATAACTTAAAGATGAAGTATAGAAAGTTCTTTCCTGTGTAGTCAGACAATAAGTGCTATTAGACAAGATAATGTGTTCTTGCAAACAATGTGTGCATGTAAATTTTGTTTGCTTGCATCAAGCATAAGAAAAAACGTTTGCAAGCAACATCTGTTTACGAGTTACCTCGTAGTGACCGCTGTGTAAATGATTAAAACAATAATATAAATCCTTATTTAATGTAACTTGAATGTGAATTATTTCTTAATTCTGTTACTCTTCCACAAACCTGGGTTTTAAATCCAAAAACTCAAGAAAAATCTAGCGCAATTGCACACTATTTCAGACAAGAATGTATATTGTTAGGGTGTAGGGTGAGAGAAATGCGCGATGGCAGCAGCTGTATATCGTATTCTCTACCAGTAAAGTAACGAGGGTATGAAATGCCTGTGGAAAGTTTTAACTAGCGACCCCCCCCAATCGAAAAATGACAAATATTTTGAAAAATTTAAATGTAACAAGTTAAATTTTACTAAATACAATATGTTAAACACTTACTATTAACCCCATCAAAATGAGATACAGTGTGTTGCAGAATTTGTGTGTCTAAAGCGGCGTTTTGCCGAAATTTAAAAATGCAATACAAAATAGTGGACTTTTATATCTATTTATTTATTTTTATTTTGTACATGTTTTACGTTTTGTGCCCCAAATCTAGTTGCGCCCGTGCTGGACGCCTCTTTCACCACTCCCTCGTTAAGGCACTGTTCTCTATCCCTGATACCAATAAATTATTGGTGTTATTGTGCCTGCTATCTCCGATGTCTAAGGATAAAGATTAACTGTTCTAGTCTTCAAAAGTTAGTTAGTGCTGAACCGCCTGGCCTACTTTCTGTAAGGAATAAAACGTTAATGGAATGTTTTTTAATCAAAGCATTATTTATGTCATACATATCTGTTATTTATGTCATTTGAAAGAGCCCTGATCTCTTTGTAACACTATCTGATGACTATTAGTCCTTACTTTGTTTCGAACTAACATGCATATCTTGGTATCTCTAGCATGGATTCAGTTATTCCTTCCAAAATATTTAATGGTTAAATTAGCAATAAATAATTATATGATTTTTTTCTCTGCTTACATTTCTTCTTTCCTTCCTTTCTATTTTATGCCTACATGTAGATCCACACCATATCATTCAGGCTTTCAAAACCAGGTGCGACGAAATAAGGTTTAATCCTTATTCCTCTAGTCTTCTGTGTATGTATATTGCATGTGTTCTTCATATCGGTTTGTTTGCCTGATTTGTAGAATAAAAATTCCGGTTTCCAGGAGTACAAACCCTGCTACCTCATGACTAATTCACTTTCTGATAAAAAGTGCTGATAAAAGCCCTTCGTGTGCTGGACTGGATTCTATCAATATTCTTTAAGACCAAAAGGCATCGTGGAAACCTTCTGAGCTACGGAAGGTTATTTTTTTTTTTTACTAAAAAAAATCAGCTAACACCTTTTATTCTCAAAAAAGAGAGTGGGGGAAGCCGTTTTATCCCTATACCATGAGATAAAGCACCGACAGTACCGTATCAGCCACTATTGCAAGCTTATAGATAAGGAAACGCTGCTGATGGTACAAAGGAGAATTCAGAGAGTGTGAGATGTTCACCATTAGGAAGGACAGAATGTGGTTTGTTGATGAGCTTGGGATTGATTGAAACATGAGTTGGTGAGAGTAGCGCGTCAGAGAAATAAAAAGAGATTGTACTACCCACTGTGTGTTCGAAGAATAAAAGTTCATCTGGAATCTGGAAGCATCCTGGAAGCAAGGAAATGAATTTTTTTTTTTCATGGAAAATGATTGATGCGTAAATGGGTTTGCCAGAGGGAGGTAGTTAGTGAGGAAGTACGTGCACTGGCATTAAACTTTAAGGTGAGGTTTGATAGACATCACGGTGCGTGGAATGAGACATTCAGCATGAAGTCACTAGATTATCATGAATCTAGTGACTTCATGCACATCCTCATATAACACACTAACTGCACGATTAAGGTAGATCGGATTTTACCCAAAATTAAGCATTAAAAGTTTAGCAAAAAAACCTCATATGTCATATTTTCCTAATTTTTATTAATTAATTATTATCATTGCATGACACTTGCATTGCGATCCTATGAAGTGTTGATTTGTTAGTTATTTTGACAGCGGATGAACGAAACAAATGTAAAAGGTGGTGCGAAACGCACCGAGAATGAATTTATTATTATTATTTTTTTCCCCTAATGGTTACTCTTTACTGTTTCCTTTAAGTTGAATGGCGCCCTCTGTGTGCACCACATTGCATACTATGCACAGGAGTGAATATTATAGAGAACTTGTGATGTAATTTCCTCAATAAAGAAATAAATAATATAAAAATGAGTTTTGTTTTTATTTTGAATTAAGTAGCATTTTTAGGAGCAGTGTTATTTTTTTCTTTTGTTTAAATTATAAGCGGAGTAAATAGTTTTGAAAAGAGTAGCGTGTATAAATTGTTTGTTGAAAGTAAGTTCCGTTTTTTAAACTTCATTTTCCTCATTTAAATGAATGTTTTCTTTACGGATGTCGTATATGTGAATGAACGATTTTCAGTTTTATTTTTACAGTAATGTCACTAAGAATTTCAATTACCTTAGTACTATTGAATATAAGCTGATGTTATTTGCGCGCAGTTTGGTTTTCTGGAAACGTAATGAAACTATATTCAGTAATACCCAGCTTCTTTGAACACTGGTTAACGGTAGGGTATAGATTGTTCTTACGGATAAAAACAAAACATAAGAAATGTAAATCGATAGTAGCACATAACAGTATTTGTTGAAATTACTACGTGTGAAAATGTCTAGTTTAAAAATTCTGGTATTCACTCTTAACGCACCTTTTTAATTTTTGCACTGCATACTATCAACTGTAAAATTGCTAGATATGTGTGTATACCTACGAATACAAGAATGGATATAAGAAACGTACACAGAGATACGATAGAAATTAGGGAGTGTGAAATGTTTGGAAGAATACGTTAAATGCACCAGTAGTATTTAGATTAAATGAGACAACACTTCTGTTAATGATATGCACAAAGAATTAGCATCATCATTCACTTGCTTCTCCATCAACATTTTAAGTTGGATAGGTTGTATTGGCCTATACATAAATGACAAGAATGGAGGAAACAGTTGTATTCAATTACTGATAATGAACGTTTTGGAAAGATTGATTACGATTAGTATATAGAATTGGGTTAATGAAACAGAATTTTTATAAAGTCTTTAAAGTAATTTAGCTACATAGGTGACAACTCCATGTGACAAGGATATCCATTTACAGCTGTATTTTAGGATTCACTCGTGCAACTCATACCATGCCTTAAATGTATTCATCATCTTTTGTACTCACCACAGTCTCAGGCTCCATGTAAAAAAAAAAACTGTTCTTACCTCCTGCTCATACTCTCATACAGTTTCCAAGGGCTTGAATTTTCCAAGGGCAAGGATTTGAATTTTGTAATGATCCATTACCAACTTATTTCTCCTTCTCTCTCTCTCTCTCTCCCCTATCCACTAGACTCTCCAAATTGAATTCCATCATCTGTTTTCACACTCAACATTCAGAAACCACCTGAGCCAGTCATCTGAGGACCCTTTCCATTAACCCTTTATCCTTTTTGAAAACCAGGTGACTAAATCCGTGCATAATGATCCGTATGTGGCCTGATCAAAACATTATACATGGAATGATAATGTGCTTACTTCTACAGGGTGTCCCAAAATTCACGCAAGATTTAAATTTAGCGCCATTTGTGCAGTAAAGTGTTGCCAACGAGAAAAAAAAAGACAGCGTGACAGTTGACAGTTCGGGATTATTAAAAATGACCACACACAGCGAAGAGAGTTCATTGAATGGATTATGGAACAACAACAAGTGGATGCTTATTTTTCGAACAAAATCATCTTCAGCGATGAGGCTCATTTTTATCTTGATGGCTTTGTTAATCGACAAAATTTTGGGTTCAGAAAATCCACGAGTGATTGTTGAGAAACAAATGCATCCACGTGTCACTGTTTGGTGCGGATTTTGGGCTGGAGGCATCATCGGTCCATTCTTCTTCGAAAATGTGGCTGGTAAGGCAATAACAGTTAATGGTGCTCGCTATCGCGACATGATAATCCAGTTTTTTGTGCCTAAATTGCAAGATATGGACGACATGTGGTTTCAAAGACGGTGCCACATGCCATACAGCCTGAGAAACAATTCAATTACTGCATGAGTCATTTCCTGGTCGTGTAATTTCCCGTTTTGGTGATCAGAATTGGCCTCCCAGATCATGTGACTTAACGCCGTTGGACTTTTTTCTTTGGGGTTTTTTGAAGTCTAAGGTTTATGCCAACAAGCCCACACCTTGAAGGAGGAAATCGAGTGCTGTATCAATGAAATTCAGCCACATTTATGCAAAACGGTCATGGAAAATTTTGACAAAAGAGTGCGTATGTGCCAGCAAAGCCGTGGAGGCCATTTACCTGATATGCTATTCCATGCATAACCCTATACTGTATACTTTATGAATCAATAAGAAATTACAATTTTTAATTAAAACCTATGTTTTCTATCAAAATTACTTCTTGCGTGAATTTTGGGACACCCTGTATATGTCTGTCTCCTCTGCATCATTGTCATAATCATCTGTGTTGTTCTCACAGTTTTAGCAATGAATCCCTAACTTTTTAGGTCCTTGTCTACCATCATCATCATCATCAAATTCCTGCCATGTACCCTTAAGGGGTGTACAGGATATGACAGTACTACATGAAAAAATTACATCATCACTAACTTCCTATCTACAATTTTCCTCCAAATCAGTCTGTTACTTGTCAAGACTCCAACATTATCAGATCTTATATTTCTATCGTCTAAGGCACTTTGTACCGTATCAATCCACCTATATCTTGGTCTTCCTCTGGGTCGTTTTCCTGCCAACCTGGCAGAGAACACTTGTTTTGCTAATCTTTCCTCTCCCATTCTATTTAAGTGACCATACCATCTGAGATTAGCTCTGCTAACGCATTCCTGGATGCTGACAATGTCAAGTTCTTTCCTAATATCCTCATTTTTAATATGATATTGCCATTGATGCCATCTGTTCACGCCTCTAATCTTTCTCAGGACTCTCATATCTGCGGTCTCTAGTCTTTGGTCAAGTGTTTTACTTCTGACCCAGCTCTCAGATCCATAAGTTAAAATTGGTTTGAACACAGTCTTGTATACAGCTAATTTAGTGTTCCGACTAATTTCTTTATTCCATATAAATTTATTCAATTGACTTCCCACGATACCAGCTTTGCTGATTCTGTTGTCTATTTCTATATTTAGTTTACCATCTTCAGTAAAAATTGTGCCTAAGTAGCTGAAATGTTTTACTTGTTCCACCGGTTCTCCATTCACAACACAGTTGACATTTTCAATGATTCTGCCTATTTTCATTGTCTTTGTCTTTTTATTGCTGACCTTCATACCATATCTATTACAACAGCTATTCAATTTAGTCAGAGAATCTTGCAGACTTGTAGCGGATTTATTTAGAAGTATAACATCATCCGCATAAAGCAAAGAGCTGACATTAACATCTCCAATTTTGATATCAGGTTTAATACCACATTCCTTCATAATGTCATCCATATAGATAATGAATAACAGAGGGGATAATGTACATCCTTGTCTCACACCAGATTTAACATTAAACCATCTTCCTGTACTTCCTTCAATTCTAACTGCTGACTTACAACTCAAATAAAGACTAAGTATTGCTTGATATAATGCCCCATTGACACCATATAACTGCAGCGTATTGAATAGCTTCTCTCTTGGCACCTTGTCATATGCCTTTTCCAAATCGACAAAACTTAAATACAGATCTTTGTTATATTCCCATGCTTTCTCGACTATTTGTCGTAAAGTGAAGATCTGATCCTGACAGCCTCTATTTGGCCTGAATCCAGCTTGTTCTTCACCAAGCTTTTCTTCCACAATTCTTCTCAACCGTTTCTCAAGTATACTTGCATAGATCTTGCCAGGAACACTCAGTAGGGAAATACCTCTGTAATTCTCACATTCAGTTTTATTTCCCTTTTTATATATGGGTACTATGAGAGCTCTACTCCAATCATCGGGAATTCGTCCCTCTGTCCAGGCTTTCTGAACTATGCAGTGCAGCCACTGTAAGACTCTTATACCACCATACTTCAGCATTTCTGGTCGAATATCATCTACTCCTGCTGCCTTTCCACATTTCAAGCCCTTGATGGCTTTTTCTACTTCAAGTATGGATATGTATTCCTGACTGCATGCCTGGTCAGTGTTTTTTATCACTGTGCTGTCATCACTACTTGTTTCATTTAGCAGTTTTTCAAAGTAATTACTCCATACTTCAAGGATATCTTTTTCTCCTGTTTTCATTTCACCTTTATCATCTCTAATTCCTTTTACAGCACTCTTTCCTCCATTCCTAAGCTTCTTCAACAACCTCCAGAATATTTTGCCACCTTCTTGATATTTATTTTCTATATTCTTGCCAAAGTCCTCCCATGACTTTTGTTTAGCTAGTTTTACACACTGTTTAGCTTTCTTACATTTGTCTCTGTATTCTGTAAGAGTAAAAGCTGACTTATTTGCCAGGAACTTTTGATATGCTTTCTTCTTTTCCTTCACTGCCTCTTTAACTTCCTGTGTCCACCAGGGAGTTCTGATTTTTTTATCCTTGCACACAACCTCACCACATGCCTCTCTGGCAGAATCAATCAATGTTTCCTTCAGAGTTTGCCACTGAATCTCCAAGGCTTGATTCCTGTTCTCAAACTCTTTCATTTTCTTTTCAATAATATTTCTGTATTTTAGTCTACAGTCACATCTGAGAGCTGCTCAACTTTTATTCGCTTTAAAACTTTCTTACATGTTATTCTTTTCAATATGAAATTCAATTTTATCCTGCTCAAGACTAAATAGTGATCACTTCCAATTTCAAATCCTCTGTACACTCTGGTGTCCTGCACCAGGGAGAAAACATCACTATCAACAATAACATAGTCAATGAGACTTTTCTTATTCCTAGCCTCTTCTCTCCATGTGAATTTGTGCACATTTTTATGTTGGAACATGGTGTTAGTAATAACCAGTCCATGTCCTGAGCAGAAATCCAACAGATATTTGCCATTATTATTAGCTTTGCTCTTTTCTCCAAATTTCACCTAGTCTATTCAACCTAGTCTATTCAAGTTTCTTTGCAAAGCCACAACATTTGATTTACTCCTCATTGTTCTTCCCAACTTTTTATCATTGCAAACAACTGCATATCATCATCCAGACCTTTCCCAGTGTCATTAACATACAAGTTAAACAGCAACAGCCACAGACCCTTGAGACATAACACTAGTGACTTCTCTTTTGGGATATTGTTCCCATATACACAAATTTCTGATCTCTATCAGGCACCTAATTTACTATCCATCTCCATCTGTTTTACTTTAATCACCAGCTTATCATGCTGCAATCTATCAAAGGCCTTTGCAGAATCTAAATATACCACTGGGTATGCATCCCCTTTGTCCAATGGGTTTGTCGCTTTGTTATAATAAGTATGCAGAATGCTAAAACACGATCTTCCTTTAGCAAACCCATGTGGTCCATGAGAATGCTGCTGTTACCCAGTTCTGAATCTTGGTCTTCACTAACTTCTCCAGTACTTGAACTACATTTCCAGCCACACAGATTGCTTTGTAATTCAAAGGCTTAATCTTATGATCCACCTCTCTTATGAACTGGGACAATTTTGCTTCTTAACACTCCTTTAGAACTTGACCCAGTCGAAGACTCACATTAAAAAGGTACATCAGTTCTGTTAACGCATTGAAACATTCCCTCAAAACATGCAGTGATATATCATCAAACTCTACAGCCTTACTAATATCTAGTTTACTCAGTTTCTCATACACATACCAGCCACTGAATTGAAACTTTTGCAGAAATCAGTGCTGGCCATATAGCATGCAACTGCTAATAATGATTCTCTTCAATTCCCTACTCATCCTTTGGTGAGATATGGATCAGTTTTCATTAAATGCTTTGGTCAGTTGCTGCACACAGGAAATTCTGTTTGTCCATACAAGCCTTCTCAGATAATGGTGATCTCATTCCTGATAGACTGTCTTAGCAACATGGTTACATCTCTTAGACAAGCACACCCAGGATATCTTATTCTTTGAGAAACTGGTCAGCTTAAATAGTTGCTTAGAACATGTGGTTATGCACATGACCAAGTATTCTGCATTTAGACTGCATAAGTGGTGTTTTTGCGTACATCTACATAAAGATTTCTAACTTGCTCTCCATCAGTGCAGAGCAAGTTAGAAATCATAATGGTATTATAAATGGGGTCTCCAATTTTCTTTTAGAGATGAAGTGATCACTTTGATGATGGCCAGCCATATGATATATCATATGTCCTTTCTCACAGGCTTCTGTGGGAAAGGATATATATGGAACTATAAATCTGGTAATTATGACAAACAACCTCAAAGTCAGTGCTGTGTTGCTTGGGTCCCCTCAGGAACTATCTGGAAAATGACAATATGCAGGCCAAACAAGATGTATGATAATCAGTAGGTGAAAAAGAAGACTCGCCTGGTAAGGACAGCAAAAGTAAAATATAAGAAGCATTGCTAAGAAGGCAAAAAAAAAAAAAATAATAAAATAAAATAAAAATTCTGAGAGTTCTTTTGATGCATGGCTAGAAAACAGTGATTATGGAATGATGATACTGGTTGCAAGGATGACAGAATGATAACCACTGCAAATGATAAAGTTCAGATATTAAATGAGCAAATTATTTCACCCTTAAGATATGCATGATGTTACATCTACAAGGGTGAAATAATTTGCTCATTTTTTGTTACCATATTGCCACAGATAAGTGCAGGTCTATTCCATATTCTGTAATTAACTATTCAGTAGCATAAATAAATAACATAATATAATAAAATAACTAATAAATAACAAAAAAATTAATGGATGTTGTCAACAGAAGTCTATTGGCATGTATCAACTAATCTCCTTAGCTCTGCATCAGGGTTGATGGTGTGATTATGTTCCAACTGTGTGGTTCAGCTGTTTATGTTAACAGTTTAAATGTTTGTAGTTTGAACTATGGTTAGAACTCTGCAAAATGTCAGTCATTCATATCTTTAATTGTAATGGTCCTCAGTCATTGTTTCACCATCTGTGCATTCATGTATACATGTTTAATTGTGTTTGTGTTATAAGTTGTGTTCTTCACATAGATTCCCATATATGGTTAAAAATAATAAATATAGAACTAAACTTCTTCCCAACAGAAACAATTTCATAATTTTTGCTTCCACTATATGTATATTGGATTTGTATAACTAAAAAACATGTTTAATAATTAAAAGTTTCATATGTATGTAATTTATTATAATACAAATGTTTAAAAAAAATTCCTTTAATTATTTGGTTTAAATGAAATGTAACTTCTCCAAAATTGTCTTTGCCTAAGGAGGAGGGGTATGCAAGTACTGAAAGTTTGAGAAACGCTGATTAAGTGCTCATTAAATAACTACACCATGTCCTTTACCATGTTCATTTTGTTACCATAACTATCTACCAGTGTTACCCTTCCCTGATTCTTCCTCTTGCTTGCTACAGAGAAGAATTCTCTTCTGTCTGCTTTGACCTGACTGGCCAATCTCCTCTCGTATTCTACTTTTTTTTTTTTTTTTTTTTTTTACCATGCTTATCACGTTTCTGGCCTGCAGTTTATATTCCTCATGCATTTGTTCACTACAAACCGTCTTTTATATCCTCTATAACATTTACCCACGCTGCTGTCTTAATTTTACTGTTCATTCACCTCAGTGTTACTCTTTTTATTAGGTTAATACTTGGTATGTATTTATGCATTGCTTGTGTCAGATCCTACTTTATCATTTCCATGTACTGTTAACTTCTTTTCTGCACAGCTCATCAACCCAGAGTATTGATGCTAGTTGACTATGGAGCTTTGCATAATCACCCACTGTATAGTTGCGCATATTCTTCTTCCTTTTTCCCTCTTTTACCTTGTGGTGTCGAGAATTTTCTTTTCATTTAACTGCAACCATACCTAAGGATAAGGTGGTTAGCCTATGCCTCCCGGTGTATCCTATGTCTGTAGAAGCATTAAGTTCTCAAGGCTGGTTTGCCTGTTTGCGAAATGAAAAACCTCAGATAAACTGGGGAGAAAAACCCTGCGGTCCATGTCCAAGACCAGCGAACTTGGCTATGTCTGAGAAATATCCTAAGACAACAACCTTTATCTGATTGACTACCTTTCAGTTCAGTGTGATCACTCACCATCAGGTGGCAATGTTGATACCTCATTCACAACCACATCCATGAGGATGTCACCAAATCCAACACCTGAAAACCTCATGTTGCGTTCATCACATGCTACTTAAGGTAGTTATCCCTCAGAAACTCAACAAATTCACCTGTCCTGTTTCCATACATATTCTCTTTCTTCTAATCCACACGCCTATAATTAAAAGTCTCCCATTAGGATCATCTTTCTTTTTATTTTCATACCTAATTTGTCCAAACATTTTACAATCAGTACTCTCCACATTCCCTATAACAGTATCCTATTAGATATACTATTCTGTTGATTCTACACCAGACAACTTCTAAATCTTCCTAGGTACTACTATTTTCCACTTCCACTCTCAAAGGACACAATTTCTCTTCTGTCATTAACAGCACTCCTGCTCTCTCCTGCCTATCTTTTTGTAAAATTCTATGCCATTTCTAGTTCTGAAGTATGTCATCCTCAGACAACCGAGTTTCACTTAAACCAGTTATACATAAAAAAAAAAAAAATACTACCCTTAAAGATATTACATACTGATACCATTTTGTACAAACACTATCTGTAGATTTTATGTCCATGATTTTTTTTTTTGCAGAAAAAAAAGCTATTCGAGAGGAATTAAAAACAAAATACAGTCATCCCTTGACTTACGTTGGGTTTCGTTCCATCAGGCAGGACGTAAGTCAGTTTGGACCTAAGTCGATACATTAAATCAACAGTTATAGGGATTAGGGACTTAACAGTAATAAGTATACTGTCATTTTAATTTTTAAACCTTATTATAAAACTGTCACTGTACATTACTGTCACAGGAGAATAATCATCCAAATCTTCCTCCACAGTCACATCTTCATTACCTTCCCTATGTAAAGGACCAGGATGCTGTTCTTCTGATGTAACCTTTATTTGTTTATTTTATTTTATTTTTTAATGAAAATGTCCGATGTGCTTTGTTTATGCCTCTTCTTCTTTTCATCATAAATTTGTTTATAGTAAGCAAATGCATCAACTACTTTCCTTTCTACTAATAAGTAGCATTCAACATTGGTTCCATGTCTTCACCCATTTTGAGAACATTGCTAACTACAGAGAACATTTCTGCAAGACCTTTCACTGTGAATTGTTTAACTATCTCTCCTTGTTTCTCTTTTTCTTCTTCCTTTTCTCGTTCTTCCTCTTCTGCAACACGTTTTCCCTCCAGTTCGACCAATTTTTCTTTGGTCAACTCTTCAGGGGAACTTCCTATGAGTTGAACTATGTCATCATCATTCACTTTGAGATTCAAGTTGTTTGCTAGGCCTGCTATTTCTTCACTCAATTTACGAAGGTCTTCATTTTTTCAAAACTTCCAAAACCGTGCACAAACTTTTTTTAATGTCTCTTTCATATGCAACTCATACATTGAGAGATCACTTCATCCCAAACTACAGCAATATTTTTAATAGCATGATAAATATTGAATACTTTCCAGAATTGCATGAGAGTCTAGTCATTTCCTTTAATAGCAGAAATGGTTTGTGAAAAAGTTCTCTCAAGATAATAAACCTTAAACACTACTAGAACCCCTGATCCATTGGTTGGATCAATGAAGTAGTGTTTGGATCAATGAAGTAGTGTTTGGAGGGAGAAACATCACCTTGACCTTGGTGAAGATCACCGATATAAGACTGATGACCTGGATCATTATCTAGAATTAAGAAAACTTTAAAATTCTACATTTTCTTTCACACAATAGCTTTTTATTTCACTCGCATAACAGTTGATTAAGTCATCCGCAAACAATTTTTGAGTCATCCATGACATATCTCCACTAATGAACTGGAAGAATATGCTTCCTAATGTTTTTGAAGGCTTGTGGAGTCTCACTGTGCCATATCACAAATGGTTTCAGTTTATATCCAGCCACATTATCCCTTAACAGAATCATAACACAGTTTTTAAGAGCCTTGAAACCAGGCATAGATTTTAGCTTTTTGTGGATGAATTGTCTGCTCAGGCATTTTTTTCTGAAACAAGGTCTCATCCATATTAAATATTTGCTGTAGCAAATAAGTTTCCTCCATAATAATTTTATCCAAGTACTCCACAAACTCCATGGCAGCCTCCTCATCAAAACTTGCAGATTCACCATATATTTTTACATTATGCAGTGCAAAAATCTGCTTGAATCTCACGAATGAATCGGAAGAGGCGTTGAATTCGTAATCGTGATCAGGTCCTACTTTCTCCTTTAACATATTGAAGAGACTTAGTGCCTTTAGTGGTTATGGTCATAGTGCAAAGAGGTATGCACTTTTGGTTCAGGTCCTCTATGCATGATGGAAGTAGCTTTTGCAATCACTGATAGGACCTTGTCATTGCTTCGTCATGTTGAACTTGCTGCTTCGTTTCAAGATCAATTTCTCACCTCTTTTTCTGTGATTCTTCACTAAGATTTTTAATTTGGGTGTAGGGGCCATGTTGCACAAAATCATCATTTATTTATAATTTTACAATTATAAATAGGGAAACCAATCAAAACGAATAAGTAGTCTGTGTACACCAAGATTGGACTTGGAGGTTGTTATGACGTGAAGGAAAACCAGGCTTCTCTGTCATATGCTAATTGATGGATCTCTGATGCAGAGAGTTGGGGGGGGAAACGGAAAGAATATTGCTGATATATTTCCACTATGGAGTTCGGAGTCTGCCTCCTTTTCGTTTTCCATCTGTAGGGGCATAGAAGACCAGAGCATCAAAGGGTACAGAGGGTGGATGTCTAATTTGGTGGCTGAGCCATTTTATTTGGTTTCTTTGAGCAGTGCTGACTAGAGGATCTTGCTGGGTTTCATCTAATATAGTAGAGTTGGGAATGTGTCTTCCCAGGAGTAATCCAGGATATTTCTTAGACAAGTAGTTCCAAAGCTATTTATAATCAAATGCACAAAATATCACAAAATATTTTACGATAAATAGACAACATATTTTTCAAACACAAAATCAACAGAGGAACTGTTGAAGCCAAGTTTCGACTGCTGAGGGAGGTTGCCGCTGAATGCACTGTTGCCACTGCATTGTTGCTAAATAAAAACTTTTTTATACACTCGCATGCGTCCTATTCGGAAGTATAGTCGAAAATGTTATTTATTCCATTATGGGATCACGGACATATCTTCGAAAGGATGCAAATCGAGGGATAACTGTATTGAGAACTGGTATTCTGAGTGTTTCATGTTATTTCATGTGGTATTAGGTTTAATTGCTATTTACAGTATTACTCTAAAGTAACTATTTTTGTTGGCTGTTATTTTTACTATTGCTCTATTTTTAACTCTGTTTTTAATGTTTCTTTTTAATTTAGTATTCATTAATTCTTGCTAGTATGGATTTCATATCATTTCCCAAATGAGTAAACTCTCATTTTTAAAAATGAGTTTGTGTAGGATATATCAGTCTGATATCAGTCTGCATTAAAAAAAAAAAAAAAACATACACAATACAAGGGTGGTCTGAAAAGTTCTTGGCCTCGACTATAGATGGGAACACTATCGGCAAGATTTTTTTTTTCTAAGTTGGTACATCTGTCATAAGCATCCATGTGAAATTGCAAGTCATTCTATCACATAGTTTGTTTTATACAAATGTCTGAAGCAAAAGTGTTGTCTGTATCCCTTGAAATGGATAAAATTGAGTTTCATGCAGTTATAAAATTCTTTGTAAAAGAAGGTTTAACGCCAAAAGAAATTCATTTGAAGTTCCTAAAAGTTTATGGGCACTCTTCTCCTTCATTTTCGACAATTAAGAAATGGGCTGCCGAGTTTAAGCATGGCTGTACCAGCCTTGAAGATGATCCATGTGAAGGATGTCCAAAAAGTGTAACAACACTAGAAATCATTGATCAACTTGATGGTTGGATGGCTGGTCATCCAATCATTGATGGTTGGATGACCAGCGAGTCAAAGTGTGTGAAATTGCTGAGACTATAGGCATTTCAAAAGAACAGGTAGGATATGTTTAGTAGATGAACTATTTAGTAGAGGTAATGTCTAAATGTATTCCAAGGGTGAGAGGGTTAAATAAGGTGGGTGTGAGATGGATGAATAAAGAGATTAAGCATGCGATACAGAGAAAAAGGGCATTGTGGAGGCAGCATAAGAGAAGTGAAAATAACCAATTCCATGAGGTCTACAAAGACCAAGCAAGGAGGGTGACTTGGTTGGTGAGGGTAGCTAAAGAGAGGTATGAACAACAGTTGGCTAATGAAGCCAAAAAGAATCCTAAGGAATTCTTTCGATATGTAGCCAGCAAAAGAAAGAATAATTATGGAAGGATGACATTGATTGGAGAAAATGGTATAAAGACAGCTGATGCAGAATGTGTGGTGGAGATACTTAATGAACAGTTCATAAAGATCTTTCAATCTTTTGAATGTGACTTCATGGAAGGATTGAGAGCAGTTGATGGGGAGGAGAGACTGACTGTAGGTGAGCTAGAAGTGTATGGGGAGTTGAGTAAACTAGATGTTAATAAGGCTGTAGGACTTGATAATATATCACCACGTATTCTGAAAGAATGTGCCAGGGAGTTGACACCTGCCTTGACATATTTTTTTAATATAAGTCTTGCGCTCGGTCACGTTCCTAAGGAGTGGAAGGAGGGCAAGATTGTGCCACTTCATAAAGGAGGTGATCGAACTCAAGCATCAAACTATAGGCCTATCTGTATGTCAGGTGTTGTGGTTAAGTTGTTGGAGAAGCTTGTGAGAACTAGGATTCAGAGTTGGGTTGATAACAATGGTATTATCTTTGATGGACAGCATGGATTTGCTAAAGGGAGGTCATGTTTTAGTAATCTACTTACTTATTACAATAAAGTGACTGCTTCCTGGGACAGAGGAAAAGGATACACAGTAATATACTTGGATTTCACAAAGGCTTTTCATGATAGGTTGACAGTCAAACTAGAGCAGATGGGGTTGGATATTAGATTGGTGCATTGGATTGGAGACTGGCTATCTGATAGGTATCAATGTGTATGGGGAAAGCGATATCCAGGAAAAGGAAAGTCACTAGTGGAGTGCCTCAGCGGTCTGTTTTAGGTCCATTACTGTTTAACTTGTATATTAATCATATAGGTGAAGATTTGGATGGAGATATTCAGTTGTTTGCAGATGATGCAAAGTTGGGACGAACCATGAAGAGTAGTGAAGATGTTGTTTCCTTACAGGAAGACTTGAATGGATTGAGTGATTGGGCAAGCAAATGGGGATGTGAGTTCAATGTTGCAAAATGTAAGGTTTTAAAATTTGGAAAACAAAGATGGGATGCAGAATTTATGCTTGGTGAGAATATATTGTTGGAAGTAGAGGAAATAAGAGATTGTGGGGTGATAATGGATAAGGATCTAAAATTTAGGAGACACATCGCCAAAATTGTGAAGACAACACAAAGGCTTCTGGGAATGATGCAGAGGACACTGACGTGTAGAAGTAGGGAGATTCTTGTTCTGTTGTATAAGGCTTCGATTAGGCCACACATGGACTATTGTGCCCAGATTTGGTCACCGGGTTTTCAGAAGGATGAAAAGATGTTGGAAAGGGGCCAAAGGAGACTGACTAAGGTAGTTTCTGATCTCTGGAATGTCGAGTATGAGGAAAGATTGAGAAGATGTAATTTTCAGAGTCTGGTGGACAGGAGGAAGAGGGGAGATATGATAGCGACCTACAAGTTGGTAAGGGGTTGTTATAGGATCAATGCTGGAGAAGTTTTACAGAGAATAGTGGGAGATCATGGGAGAACCAGAGGTCATCCCTGATAACTGTATAAAGAGGGTGTGAGTAGGGGAGTGAGAGGCAGGTTTTTTTTGTGCAGAGTTGTGAATGATTGGAATGCCTTGCCTGAGAATGTGGTGCCTGCAAAGAGTTTGAATGTGTTTAAAACATGGTATGATGAGCTGTGTGTGTGATAAAAGACCTCCCAGATGAGTCTTTGACTCCATGAGATCTTGGGGTGGTAATAATAATAATAATATATTTTGCATGAAGAATTGCAAATGAAAAAGCTTTGTGCAAGATGGGCACTGTGCTTGCTCACAGTAGATCAAAAATACACTCGCATGAAAATCTCTGAACAGTGCTTGGAGCATTTCAACAAGAATAAAACTGATTTTGTGCATCAATTTATTACTAAGGATGAGACTTGGATTCACCATTACACACAGAATCCAAATAGCAGTCAAAATAGTGGACAGAAGCTGGTTGTTGTTCAGCACCAAAGAAGACAGTCAGTTCCATCAGCAGGAAAGGTCATGGCATCGCCATTTTAGGATGCTTTATTATTAATTATTTTGAAAAGGGTAAAACAATAACCGAGGAATATTATTCCGATCTTTTAACCAGACTAGACGAAAAAAGTCGTGAGAAAAGACCCGGTTTGCAGAGAAAAAAAAAATCATCTTTCATCAGAACAATGCGCCTGCCCACAAAATTGTTTTGGCAATGGGAAAACACCTTTTCCCATTGCCAAAAATTTTCCCATTGAAAATTAAGGGATATGCACTCTGAATTGTTGAAACATCCACCCTATGTCCCAATATATATCCTTCTGACTTCTATCTCTTTCCCCAAAACTAAAACTCTTCCTCACTGGTCAGTGTTTTCTTAGAATCAAGAGGTGATTGATTTTGAGAAAAATGATTCTAAGCTGTAGAGGGTATTATGCAGATCTTACTGAGAACCACTACAGGGATGGGATAATGGGGCATAGCTGGAATAAATGTATGTCTTAAGAGAGATTATGTTGAAAAATGAAAATAATTTTGAATTTACAAATTTGTTTTTTTATTGTTAGGCCGAGAACTTTTCAGACTACCCTCATAGTCATACAAGTTACCACTGCATACACATCGTACCAAAGGTTAATGGAAAAGGATAATATTTATTTACATAGAGCCTCCATAGCTCAGTCAGTATAGACTAAGCCCTTTGGTTGGAAAGACCTGGGTTGATTCCCATCCGTGAAGTGAGGAACCTTTATCTGGTGTCTTTTGACTAAAGATGAGTTATCCGGTCTCATATGGAGGTAGAGGGTTTTTTCACCCAGGAACTCTGTTTTTGTCTCTCAGAGCAGGCAAAACGCCCCTTGAACACACATATCTACAGACATAAGACTCCTGGAATAAGGATTAACCAACCTATTCCATAGGATTTCAGTTTTGAAGGCCTGCACTGTGAAGTGTGGGTCTATTCGTGAACATAAATCAGGAATATGTTTTGCATTGCTAAAAGTTCACCAATATTTTGTGACACCCAATGGAAAATGTGTGGTCTAATAATTCTTTCCTCTTTCTATGCCATATTGAATATTATTCATCATTCACATTACTGAATATTCATGTCAGTACTATGGATTCTGTAAATCTACTTAAATTTTTCTTAAAGAGCTGGAGGTGAAGTTGTTAGGATACACATTATAGGAAAGGCTGTTCCAGAGGACAGAGGTAGATGGAATAAATGAGGAAGAAGAGAAGCAGGCTTGATGTATTTGCAGTTGAAATGAAAAGGGATGTTGTGCAGCTTCTGTTTTTGGTTCAGTAGACCCAAGACTGTTACAGCTCCAATGAACTGGAGCAGTAACTGTGGAAACAGTGACCATACAGGCAGAAGTGAGCTGGTGAGGGAAGGTTAGAGCTGAATTACTATTCTAGACAGCCTCAAGAATTTTTAGGGAGGCTTTAAATATATCACCCCAAATGTGTGAACAGGATTCTAAGGATGTGCAGATTTTTGAATATAGAGTTAGTAGCTGGTAGGTATAAAAAGAGCTTCTTGTGTGGCAAATAATGCCTTGGTTTTTTAGATGCTGAGGAAGCTGTTGATGTTTATGCAAGAAGAGGGCAGAGGTAAATGTCAGTCCAGAGAGAAAGATCTGATCCTGTCGGGTGTGCATATGTGTATTACTGAGCATAAGGAAAGGTGAGCTGAGCTGAAGATCCTTTTTGCAAAAAAAAAAAAAAAAAGTAGGTAGGACTGCTTTTTTGTGGCATTGTAGGTAACTAGGGTTTGATTTCTGGATTTGTCAGTTTATAATTTCCATAATATACATAATCTCCATAATATTTGTCAGTTTTTGCCCAACTGACAAATATTATGGAGATTTCAAGGTACCTGGTTGTGATCTTGATACTCGGGATGACTGAGCACTATATGGTTTGTTAAAGGAGTAGGATGAGCAAAATTTGTGTTATCATTGGAAAATCCATGGATAGGATTGGTTGTAGGTGAAAGTAGGTCATTTATGTATAAGAGGAGAGTTGATAGAATGGAGCCCTGAGGCAGTTCTACATTGGTGGCTGAAATAGGGAATTGATTAAATCACATCACTGTATTATGAGATGTGGTGCTGTATTTCAAAAATAAAGGGGAATTGTGAATGATTGGGTTATGTACTCTGCACTTGAAGAGGTTGAGGGTGCAAGAGATTTGTTAGCCAAGGTGATAGTTTCTCTGTCTCCAGCTTATAAGCCATAATTCATGGTAGAATGTCTTTAGGTGGGTGATAATTTTTGTCTGGTGAGAGACTATTGCCCTGTTTAAGATCTAATGTGGCTTTCAAAATATTCTTTCGTCTCTAAAGCAGGATTAATCGTTAGTCACCACATTACAATGTTGTACACAAGGTTTCAAAACTTCCATGGTGATAAGGAATTGAGACACAGATGCATTTCCAAGGTAATAAAACTGAATTAATGAAAAATATATCACTGGTTGCTATAGGCAAGTGGGATTGTTGTTCAACTAGTGATAAGGTGTCACTCCAGATCAGTGTTTCTCAAACTTTTCTGACTGCTATCCACTTGGGCAAAGCATGTAACTCCCACAAATGGGAGAGGCTTTCACCCAGCAATGTGCAAGATACAGGCTGAATATCATCATCACTAGCCACTTATCATCATATCCCATCTTTCACTGATAAGTCATATTTTACTACCTTCATATGGCATTCCTAACTGTGGTGTAGTTGGAAGTTTTTCCACTTGGTTATACTATAAATTAAGTATACCAAGAAATTATATACATGGTTTAATCCTTTATCCAAGTGTAAGCAAGCAAAGTTTGCACCTGAAGTCAGTGGCGCACCCAGGGAGGGGGGTCGAGGGGCCCTGGCATCCCCCAAAAGAAAAACTAGAATTTTTAAAAAAAAATCTTTTCCTAACTAAAATTCATTTTTTTTATTTATGTTGTGTCGTGTCTTCTATTTCTACTTATGATTTAGCGTTCACGGTGGGAATATCCTATAGCTCTTGGGAATCGCTGCCGCTGTGCAAGGCGAAAGAAGCAGTGCTTGGGCGGACCGCGCGCCACTTTGTTTGCCCGAGTCGGGTCAGAGGAGATCACGGGTATCATGTATTGGCGATCACTGCAGATGCTCAGTCATAGGTCGTATGCAATGCGTAGTGTGTATTCTCCATCATCTGCTCAAACCCCCCCCCCCCTCCTCTAGATTAAACCATGAGTGCTCGGCCCCCTCCAAGATTAAATCCTGAGTGCGCCACTGCCTGAAGTATTTTCATGACTGGGGCACTCGTATATAGAAGCTAATGACTTCACATCACTTGCCTTAGTATCCCATAATGCTAAGCACATATCCTTATGGGTATGTACAATGCTATGTATTATGAGAAGGATCACTACCCAGACCAGTTTTGACCTTTATTGAGGTCTCATCAGTGGGAGCCAGACCCAGAGGTGATATCAAAGTGGAAGTAATGCAGAAGTCATATTTTTATATACAATTAACCAAAAGGTGTCACACCTTATTATTAAAATTCTCTGGATTAGAGATAATTGTTGGTAGATTTTGCACTTGGTTAGACTATAAATTAAGTATACCAAGAAATTATATTCTTGGTGTGCTTTGCATCATGGCTTATTAAGACAAGTGATGTGAAGTCATTAGCGTCTATACACAAGTTGCCCTGTCCTGAAAATACTTCAGGTGATAATTTTGCTTGCACTTGGATAAAGGATCAAACCAAGAATATAATTTCTTGGTATACTTAATTTAACTGTGGAGTAGTTGGCATAGCATATTATTATTTTGGTAACCTCCATGGAGTCAACAGACTTATCGTGAGAAACCCACTCGACCAGCACCATGTCTATCATAATGAGCTTTGAAGTTATTTACACTACCTGCATTTACAATACACTCAGTAATGCATTCCACTTACAACTCTCCACTTAACAAATGTACTCTTCACACCCTTCTTCAGCACATCTATATATTACTTCCAGGGTTGGTCTCTTGTTGTTTCCATCTTAACATCCACTCAGTATGTAACCTTAATATTTTTCATTGGAAAATTAGGATAGGAATGAGATATATTGTAAATTATACAAAAAAAAGTAAGACACTTGTAAAGTATTTCTTGTTTATTGAAATTCAAGCATTTAAGGAATTAAGTTGATATAAAAAAGAACTAAATATATTGAATGTATTAATGTGAAGAAGAGTACTACTTTCTTTCAGACACTACTAAAGATACTATTATTATTATCATTATTACCCTAAGACCCCGTGGAGTCAAAGACTCTCCTAGGAGGACCTTTGACATACACACAGCTCATCATACTGCATCTTAAATACATTCAAATTCTCTACAGACACCATCCTCTCAGGCAAGGCAAGGCATTCTAATCGTTTACAACTGTTTCTCTGCTCACACCCTCTTTATACAGCTCTCGGGGATGACCACTGGTTCTACCCTGATCTCCCACCGTTTTCTGTAAAACCTTTTCAACATTGAGCCTATACCCTTCCTTACTTGTAGTCTCTATCATATCACCCCTCTTCCTCCTATCCACTAGACTGTGAATTGCATATCTTATTCAACATTTCAGAGATCAGAAGCTGCCTTTGTCGCCTCTGGATCTTTCCAACATCTCTTTGTCCTTTTGAAAACCAGGTAACCAAATCTGTGCACAGTAGTCCATACTTGGCCTATCAGAGCCTTATACAATGGAACAAGAATCTCCTTGCTTCCACAAGTCAGTGTCCTCTGCATCATTCCCAGAATTCTTTGTTGTTCTCACAATTTTGACAATGCATCCTCTAAATTTTAGATCCTTATCCGCTGTCACTCCAAGATTTCTTATTTCCTCCACCTCCAACAATATATCCTCACCAAGCATAAATTCTACATCCCATCTTTGTTTCCCAAATTTTAAAATCTTACATTTTGCACCCACATTCCTATGTCCATTCTCTCAATCTATTCAAGTCTTCTTGTAAGGCCACATCTTCCCTACCCTTCATAATTCATCCCAGCTTTGCATTATCTTCAAACAACCGAATATCCCCATCCAAATCTTTGCCAATATTATTAATAGACAGGTTAAACAGCAATGGTCCTGAAACAAACTGTTGAGACATACCACTAGTAAATTTCCTATTCTGGGAATAGGAAATGGAACTTGCTAATACCTATCAGATAGCCAGTCTCTGATCAATGCACTAATCGAATATCCAACCCCATCTGCTCTTGTTTGACTATCAACGTATTGTGCCGTAATCTATCAAAAGCTTTGCAAAATCTAAGTATACTACTGTGTATCCCTCTCCTCTGTCCAATGAAGCTGTCACCGTATTGTAAGTGCATTACTAAAACATGGCCTCCCTTTAGCAAATCCATGCTGTCCATCAAAGATAGTACCATTGTTGTCAACCCAATTCTGGGTTCTGGTTCTCACCAGCCTCACAACACCTTAACCACAACATCTGACACCCAGATAGGCCTATAATTTGATGCTTGAGTTCTATCACCTCCCTTATGAAGCAGCACAATCTTGCCTTCCTTCCACTCCTTTGGAACTCGACCCATTGCAAGACTCATTAAAAAAAAATATGTCAAGCCAGAGACCATCTCCCTGACACATTCCTTCAAAATATGTGGCAATATATTATCAAGTCCCACAGCCTTGTTAACATCAAGATTGCTCAATTCCCTATATACTTCCTGCTCATTTACATATTGACTCTCCTCCTCATTATCTACTGCTCTCAAACTCTCCATTATGTCACATTCACAAGAATGAAAGACCTTTATGACCTGCTCATTAAGTATCTCCATTATATCTTCTGCAGCAGTTGTTCTTATACCATTTTCTCCAGTCAGTGCCATCCTTTCATAATCATTCCTTTTTTTATTTTTATTTTATTTTATTTTTTTTATTTTTTGCCTGTGTAGCTCAGTGGATGTGGCGTTTGCTCACCACGGTGCTTGGCCACACAAAGGAAGACTTGGTTTCAAGTCTAGTCGGCGACTAGAGGAAATTTTTCTAAGCCTTTTTTCGACCGGTTCCCGAGTTAGTCGATCTCTGGCATGGGCAAGCAGGTTTTTCCTCCCGGAAACGCGGGTTTTTCGTCCTGTAAACTCAAGAAAATCGACCGTAGAACCCACATTATTTTCAGACATTAAATATATTGCGTTAGGGTTAGGGACCACGAGATGGCAGCACATTTGAGCCGTCTCTCTTCACTGTGTACCGCTTAATTAGTGATAGCCTTGGGCCATCTATCTCTGATTGGTACCAGTGGAGATTGAACTGCCCACTCAGTCTCCAAAAGTTAGATAGGTCTAAATGGCCTCGCCTACTCCCGTATACGGGAATAAAAAGGCGTTAGCTGATTTGATTTTTTTTTATTTTTTTGCTAGCTACATATCGAAAAAACTTCCTAGGATTCTTTTTGGCTTCATTAGCTAACTAACTGCTGCGCATACTTCACTTTTACTACCCTTACCAACCAAGCCACTCGCCTAGCCTGTTTGCAATCCTCATGGGATTGATTATTACCACTTCTTTTATGCTACTTCCGTAATGCCTTTTTCCTCTGTATCGCATGCCTAATCTCTTCATTCACCCATTTCACACCTTACCTACCTTATTTAACCTACTGACCCCTGGAATACATTTAGACATTGCCACTACTAGGAAGTTCCTGAATATCTCCCAAGCTGCATTGTAAGTTACCTTTCTAGGTAACTCCTCATTCCATTCTACACCTGCAAGTTGTCTCCTGAGCTCATCATAATCACCCCCTGTAGTTCCACATGTACCCTTTCCTCACAGAAGTCTTCACAAGGTTGGCAACAACCACCCAGGTAATCACTTCATGGTCAATCTTACCAGCTGGAGGGTGATTTGACACCTCATTTATAATTACATCCTGTGATGAGATGATCAAATCCAAGACCCTCAATCCCTGTGTACCCTCTGTTACATACTGTCTGAGGTTGTTGTCCCTCAAAAACTCAAACTCATTTTCTTTACTTCCAGTTGCTATCTCATCTCAGTCTATGTTGTCATAATTAAAATCGGCCATAATGATCATCCCCCTTTTTTTTTTTTATTTGCTTGGCTCATTTGATTATACATTTCATAGTCATTATCATCATATGTCAGGTTCCAACCTGGTGTATACAGCATGAGGAGAAATATTATGCAATTATTATTATTATTATTACGTAACACCTCCAGGGAGTTCAAAGATTCATCGAGGGAGGGCATCTACTCTACAACTCTCCATCTCCACCAACCGCATTTACCGCCGACCACCACAAGTACTTTCACAGACAGTTGCAAACATCCATGCCTACGTTGGGATTCGAACCCATAGCCTTTTGGCTGGAGAGCGGATGTGCTAACCACTTATTATTATATTGAAATTAAACAAATTATGTAAAAACCTTTTTTAATTAGCAGGATTTTTAACATATCTTATTGTAAAGTGAATCTGAAAATTTATAAACCAGTGACCTACCAAGAAAATCAGGTAGCCTATTAGTGTGCTGAAGACCACACTGAGAAGAGGAAATAACAGAAAATAGTCTCCACATTATTCTCTGCGAGAATAATGTGGAGCCTGTTATTTCTCTTTTTAAACTCATTCGCTTATTACCTCTAGCAATCCATTCCACTCATTCACCATTTTCCAAGCAAACTAGACTCCTAACCCTTATTAATTTCACTTTTACACAACTTCTGGAGAGGAGGGGGAGGGTGTCTTCTCTCTTATCCTGTATGATATGGAAAATCTCTTCAGCATTTATCTCCTTGTTAGCCATTCATTAGCAATCTAATCTAATCTAAGGCCTCTAATCAGTTCTTGGAACTTAAGGTAAGTTCCTTATTCACTAAATTTGAGGATGTGTGCATCCCTGCATACATATGTCGAATGTGGAAAAACTTAATGATCATCTAATATCAGAGTAAGAGTTATGAAATCTTTAAAGTAAACTAAAAAGACATTGCAGTATTTTTTTTAAATACACAAAAGTGTATCAACAGGTGATGTGTAAGATTAATGTATATTTGTTGCATATTTCTGTTACATTTTTTTACATTCTGTTGTTCTTTATAAATTTAATATTTTTATATTTATGATTACGTAGCATTTTTTCTATTCCATATTTCTTTTAAATTGCTTTTAAAATTTGTAAATTCTGTTATTTCTTATGTGTCAATGTTTATTTAAGATGGAAAATTTTCTATGCTGCATTCTCTTGTAAAATTTTGTAACTGTTGTAGTGCTTGAAAGGAAAGTTTCAGAAGTGGATTTAATAGGCTTTTTTGTGACTGCCTTGAATCCTGTTAATTTAAGTTCTGTGGACTAAAATGGGCTGTAAATTAAAGATGCCAAGAAATTATATACTTGGTTTAATTCTTTATCCAGTGTAAGCAAATAAAGTTTGCGCCTGAAGTTTCAGGACTGGAGCAACTCGTATATAGAAGCTAATGACTTCACATCACTTGCCTTAGTATCCAATAATGCAAAGCACATATCCTTACGGGTATGTATAATGCTATGCATTATGGGAAGGGTCACTACCCAGACCAGTTTCGACCTTTATTGAGGTCTCATCAGTGGGAGCCAGACCTAGAGATGATACTAAGGTTGAAGTATGCCAAAGTAATATTTTGATATATAAGTAGCCAAAAACTTCTGACTAAAATGGGCACATCTTGAACTATTGACATCATACATCATTGCTTAGTGCAATCACTGAGCCCAGTTATATATACCAACTGTTTTCCCCAGTGACTTCAATCACAAAAAAAAAAAAAAAAAAAAGATATTGCATCTTCTTCTCCACTTTCTCTCTCACGACACCTTGGACTACAGTAACTTCTTTCCTATTTAATATATCTGGATCACTGCTTAAAGACTAGCTATAAGTGCTGTATATATGATCTTCATAACACTCATCAAACTGACAACTCTTATTGACATTCCATAAGATTCACTTCATATTTTGACACGCCTCTGATATACAAATATGTGTGTGTGTGTGTGTGTGTGTGTGTGTTGATTTTTCTATTTATTGCCAATCACTTTACCACTGATTCCTAAGCTCAGCCAGGTAGACAGTGTTTTCTTTGGATTTTGCTGAAGAAGGAAATACTGAATTACCTGACAATTTGGGAGAAATTGTCTAGCCAAAGGCATTTTCACTGAAGACATCCTTTGCTTCAACCTGTGAACCCTTGTCTTCTAAAACAATTTTTTACTATCCATCATATCTTTTGGAACAGTACAAAAAATCCTTCATATCACCTTTTTGAGAATCTTTTCTAATAATATGAAGCCCTCTACAAATTTTGTATCACAGTATTTTGGTAATCAGTGATATTATATTGTGGCTATCTGTAATTTTTTTCATGTGTTTCATGTGCATGAGAATGTGGTCTTGAGACTGCCATGGTAACAATCAAACAGGTTGTCTTATATATGTATATAAGAAACCATTGTTTCGTTCCTTTTTTTTTGTCCATTTTTTATATAAGTTTCTTTTTATATATTTTTGTTCTTTATGAACTCTTGTTTATATTATTTCTTGGCTAGTATCACATTGCTGGGTTTAGAGCAGCATTTTGGAATGCTTGTTTTCATTCAATTCTTGCTTCCTGTAATTATCCATTTGCTGTGATGCGTAGAGATATTCATCAGGAAATATGTTTTTGTATTAAACAGGTCTTTTTTCTTCTGTATGTAATTGAATTATGACTTAATTATGTTGGTATTAATTGTGACTGCTTCCTGTTTCGGATCTCATGTATACTTTTATTACTAACTATTATAATAAAGGAATTAACTCACGTAAATTATTCTTTATTCGTAGAATTTTCGCCTGTGATACTCAGGTGAAAATTCTATGAATAAAGAATAATTTACGTGAGTTAATTCCGTTATTATAATAGTTAGTAATATGTCTACTCATGGTATTTCCTTACTGAAATGTATACTTTTATATTCCGAAGCATTCTGAGTATACAATTAGCAACAATAACACTATTATTAGCTGTGCTGTTTTATTTAAGTTTCCAAACATATTGACATTTCTGGAATTCATTTTGTACACTGCCATTAAGGTCTTCATAAAAAAAAAAAAACCATTTTTCTTCATATCAGTTATCCTCTTTAATGACTACAAAAATTCCTCTACGTCATTTCTAGAACCTTTAGTGGAAGGTACCTTTAGGTAGTGTTGGCAAAATGTGCTGTTTTATGAGAGTCATTTGTGGTCCAAGTTAGTGTTTTTTTTTTTTTTTGGTTAGGAGGTTTGACAGAGAATGTCTTATCAGATTACCTGCACTATATATAGAAGGTTGTTTTTTCACTTACAAATTAAATTCAACTTGCTAAAAAATTATATTCTTGTTTAATCCTTTATCCAAGTGTAAGTATATGAAATTTGTGAGTTTGGATGTGAAGTATCTTCACAACTAGGCTACTTGTATATAGATGTTGATAACTTCACATCAGTTGCCTTAGTATCCCATAAATGTGAAATACATGCCTTTACAAATGTGTATAAAGCAAGGGTTACTTTACAGTCATTGGTTTTGACTTTTATTGAGGTCTCATCAGTGGGAGCCAGACCCAGAAGAGATACCAATCAGAATCAATGTAGAAGTCTTATATTTCCCATACAGATGGTAAAATGGTGTATCACTTTATTATTGTTGTTATTATTAGTGCATCATATCATTTTTTTTTTTTTTTTAACTTTTTGTATATGAGAAATATGACTTCTGCATTGATTCAGCCTTGGTATCTTCTGGGTCTGACTAACTGATGAGACTTCAATAAAGGTCAAAATTGGTTTGGGTACTGACCCTTGCCATAATGCATAGCTTTATAAATGTCTGGAAGGGTGTGTGTGTTTTGCATTGTGGGATACTAAGGCAAATGGTCTGAAGTCATCAGCTGCTGCTGTATACAAGTAGCCTAGTCATTAAGATACTTCATGCACAGAGTTTAACAGTAATGCAGCAATTATGATAGATCATGACTGAAATTACAGCATGCTTCAGTCACTGTCATTCAACAGCTTCTGTTTATTTGCAATAGTTGTATCTCATAACTGCTTAATGAACTATATGCCATTGATTAGTTTAGTTATTAATGTCTTCCTCCCTTCTTTATAGTGATTCAATCCTATCTGTTTTCTTTGCATTCTGGGATGAATGCTCAAACAAATATACTTCATTAGCCAATTGTCGTCCATGTCTACTACTATTTTCAAGCAATGGCTGATCAGCTCTCTGGAGTGGCCATCATCATCTGCATTGCATTTGGCATCCTGGTATGTCATGTATTTCTCTTGTGTTTTTGTAGATGGTAATTATAGTATAATCAAAAGTTATTGCAATTGAACCTGTTTAATGACTAATTGTAGATTTGAATCAAATGTGGAATTTTTTTGACTGAAAGTAATATAATGTTACCTACTTGTAAAATAGTATTTTATATATATATATTTCTAAATAACCTGTCTACGAGAAATATATATATATACAGGGTGTTCGGGATAAATTTGACATATTTATAATTAATTATATTTTTCCGTAAGTTACATGTATTAACACACACTTCTCTTCATTTAAAAGTTTGGACCCTTCTTCATTCATATACAAGATGTCAGAAAGGATGGATAGCTGGAACCCACCTGAATCATGGAAGAGAATAACTTGTATCATGATGATTCGTGCCCGCCATCAAAATAAGGATATTACGACTGCTGCCCAATGCTCCCTGAATACAGTAAAAACAATCAGGCATGAACTAGAGACTTGCAATGGTGACTACGAGGATGTAGCAAGAAGAAAGATCCCTAGCAGACGATCTGATTGCGTTCGTACAGCAGAATTCCTCGCAAATCTGCAGGAACAGGTGTTGAAGAACCCTGGCATTGGAATTCGGGCTTTGTTCGTGGAGTTGCTAACTGTAGTCAAGCCCTGGATAACAAGGGTAGCCAATGGTAGGCCGTATGTATGGCAGCAGGATTCGGCCCCTTGCCACACCTCTGGGAAAAGTCAAAAATGGTTGTCTGAAAATTTCTACGACTTCACCAGTCCAAATGTTTGGCCTCCAAACTCCCCAGACCTTAACCCCATGGATTATTTTGTATGGGGCGCAGTTGAAAAAGACACCAATCGCACTTCCAGTAATACAAAAGCCCAGTTAATGGATAAAATTAAAACAGTTTTTGCGGCCCTTCCCAGGGAGACTGTAGCATCAGCTTGTTCGAGGTTCCGAAGCAGAATTGAAGCTGTGATCGATGCTAATGGTGGTTATTTTGAGTAAATCTTGTTGATAGTATTGTAATTAACTCTGCCTGTAATTTTTTTTGTCAATTCATTAAATTTAATAGATACAAAGAAGATTTTCTTTTTCCTTACGAAACTGTCAAATTTATCCCGAACCCTGTATATATATATATATATAAATCATCCCAAAATAAAGAAATAAATCAAGAATTCTTCATTGTTGCCAGTTTTCTTTATATTTTTAACATAATATTCATATGTACCCCCTCAACTCCTCGCTTCCATTAGCTCTGTTTTCATGTTTGAGGCATTTTGACTCTAAATAGCACTTCTGTAAACTGCTGTTATGATTAGTATCACTGAAAAAGTTCATGCTGTCTACTTTCGTAAAATGTTTTTTCATTCTACTGAATTAAGTGAAATTCTTACAATAGGCATTTCAGATTTAACAGAAATGAAGAATGGATGAACGAAATTAAACAGATTTAGGCTTTCAGTATTTTGTCTATATCACAAAGACATCATTTCTGACTAGCAAACTTATACAGAGTAACCTTTCTATGACGTGACCAATTTTTTTACAATGAAAAGGAGGACGAAAAAATTTAAGAAAAAAGTACAATGTAAATAAATGAAACATTTTATTAATTTAAACAAAAATACACTAATTATGCTTACATCCCTTTTAATTATTTAATTAAACGAGTATATTTCCATTGAATGAATATTTTTTGTCAATATATCATTTTCTAACAATATATTGGAAATTTCGGAGCAAGAAATATCCTTCGTATTGAATTTTACGGTAAGTGCTGCAGCTGGAGTATCAACATTCAATCTTGATTTCTCACTGGTCCAAAAATCATTACCAATTGAAAAAACTCTTTCAACTGCTGCATTAGTTCCAGGGCAGCACAACGTAAATTCAACGAGAATAACTAAATTTTCACATGGAACGTGTTCATTTTTGAAATGGTTAAATATTTCCACCCATCTTTTATCAATTTCAACATGTTGATTTTCCCATTGTTCTAATTTATCAGAATTTAAATATACATTCAGTCTTCTAATTTCTTCAAACAGACAATTGTCATCGATTTTAATATCAGGCATTTCTTTCGATAAAAACTCAACACAATTTTCAATATCTGCCCAATTTACTTGCGATGAAGTCAAAAAAACACAATTGAAAACTGTTATTTCCTGTCATATTTGTTTCAGACCATTCTTCGACATATTGGAAACATGTTTTTGGTAAAAATTCTGCACTTCTTTGGTAAAGTTTTCCGTTATGCCCGGATTTGATTCCTCTAAATTTGACAATTTTCTTTTTATTATTAAAGGAATAAATTTTTCTTCAAATCGTGATTTATATTGAAGGACAAAATCGTTCAAAATAAGACTAACTTCTGTAGCTGAAATATGTTCACCTTCAATCTTTTGAATCGTTTTGTGGAAAATAGATGCCTGATTATGTACAAAATACATTAATATCTCCGATAATTCATAATTGAAAAAAAGATTCCAGAATTTTTGGACATTTGTCTAAACTTAAAAAATATGAACGGAGAGGCTCAAATAATTGTAAAACACGCTCTATAGCAGGTGTTAGAGCGAGCCATCTAACTTTTGAATATCCTAAAAGTTTTTTGTATTCAATATTTGCATCTTCACAAAATTGTTTTAAAGTAGCCACACGAACAGTAAAACGACTAAAATACAAATAAATTGTCATTATTATTATTTCTACATCAATTGGCATGGCACATGACGCTGTGTTGATTGCATTTGACAAAATGTATGCATTACAACCTATTCCTAGTATTTTCTTTTGGAGTAAATCTTGTAATTTTTACATAGACATTATTCACTCCTTTGCGTCTTCGCCCACCAAAATTTGTGTTTGTATTATCAGCTGTTAGTGCAACAACTTTAGATTTCAAATTGTTTTCATTTATTACTCTGCATAGGTGGTTTGACAAAATTTCAGCAGTTTCGCCTTTCAGTGGATTCTAAATTTAAAATTTTTACTTGAATGCCCTTGGTAACATTATAATACCTTACTAGTATTGGATTAATTTAGTTTCATTATGATTTGATGCATCAGATAAAACCGTTACAAATGCTGCATTTTTCAAGTCTTCTGCAAGTATTTTATCACAGTAATTTTTAAATACTGATTTAATAATAGCCTCACATTTTGTCCTGGCACATGAAAATTTAGCATTGTGAAAGTTTTTCAATAATTTAGTTGTACAATCCATACTACGAAAACTTTGATTGTGAATTATGGTATGAAATGCAAATGTTTCCTCCAATACAGCTAACTGTTTTTCATCTTCAGAATAATTAGAAGTTTTAAAAAAATAGGTTACTTTACTACTGGAAGCTGATGCATCTAATGATTGCTTATGTTTGTTGGTGTTCAAGTGTTTCGTTATAGCTGCTCTGCCTCCAACTGCAATACAAAATTCTCCTCTGCAAATATTGCAGAAAACAATGTTGTCTCTCTTTGATATGAGTGGAAATTCCTTTTTCAATTGATCTCAAATGGCATTTCCTCTTTCTTGATTTTTCCATCCCTTAAACGAAATTAAAAATTAAAAATAAAATATAGAGCCACACGAATGATGCAAGCACATTATGAATAAATAAAATTAATAATTAAAACTAAAACTTTAATAACAAAAGTGATAAAACTTTACTAAATCTATATTTAAATTATTTTACACTTGTGTTGAAAACAGGGTTGTATAAAATTGAATTAATGAATTAATAAAACTTGAATTGTACATACCTGAGTATAATATTCACTGAGAAAGAAATAATTTTGTATTTCCATTAGAAATAAACACGAAGTATAATATAGAGATAAAGTAAACAAAGTGAAGTGCGCAATGGTGCGAGACAAGGGCGAGACACGTGAAGTTCTCCTATGCCCTGTGCATGCGTTTCATAATCGCGTCTTTCCGAACTGTACTGTCACATGACGCGTAACAGTTCGGCACGGCATCTCTGAATACAGAGATTAACAGATTAGTTTTAAAATATCGAAAAGGAGGACACTTTTCGAGAAAGGACAGAACCTACAAAAGAAGGACTGTCCTCCCTAAAGGAGGACGATTGGTCACCTTACTTTCTAGGACTTCAAGCTTTCAGTGTGATCGTTATCACTTCCTTTGTGTTGTCTTCATGCATGCTACAGTTTTGCATTCTGTTTATACCCTCCCCCACACATCTAAAGTTGGAAGCATTAAACTAATACTTAATTTTATTTCTCTTGCCCTGCTTTATTATTATTATTTTTATTATTATTTGAGACCTCTAGGGAGTCCAAAGACTCATCGAGGGAGGGCATCTACTCTACATGTCTCCATTTCCACCACTCAATCCACCAACTAACTGCAACTACACCAACGCCATCTACTGCTGACCACGACAACTACTATTTTCCCAGACAATTACAAACATCCATGCCCAAGGCGGGATTTGAACCTGCAGCCCCTTGGCTGGAGAGCGGATACGCTAACCACTCGGCCAGCCAGGCTTTATTTCATTTAAATCTACCTTATAAATGATAATCAGCCATTGGTTAGTACTTTTAACCATTATAATGTTTACAGTTTTGCATATACTGTATATTCGTATTACGTGTTTCAGAGTAGGACATATTTCAAAAAACATCTGTTTTTACTGATATTTCAAGCATGTTATAAGATGTCAAATTGTTTATATTCATGTATGTTGTGACTTTCTGTGAGGAGATAAGATTTGGCTGAATTTTCAGCTCTTTGGTCAAATTGCAGAATGAGGAAAGATTAAAAAATGTGCAAATAATACTTCACCTAATCATGTACCCACATAAAAATAAATAAATGAATAAATAAGTGTGTGTGTGGAAACTTTGAAAGTTTCGAAAACTGAGCAGAGACCTTATGAGAATATAATCTTCAGCATCGGAGTTGTCTTATCTTGTACTACTTAAGACATGAGTGTTGTCAAAGCATTCATATGTTCACTTTTTATTAGTTCTTTTAAAGTTTCACTGGCCTGACATCTATTGTGAACTGTTGGTTCTCATTGGAAAATCAGGCAGAAACCTTAAAATGACAAGAATCCTCATTCATTGTTAAAGCAATTTTGTTTCATAGAATTGTATTTTTGATAAGTAAACAGCAGTCGGTACTTAAGAGTAATTATCAAAGACGAGCCTAAATGTATTCATTCCAGCATTGTAAAATAAACAGATCAATTTGTATTTCATGCACTACTTAAGATACTTGAAAAGTTTCAAGTAGCACTATTAGTTATACCCTTCAGTTGGAAAATTCCAAAGTTTGATTCTCATCATGACAAAAGGAATATATTTATGTGGGTTTTTATTTCAAATGAAGGTGAGTTAATTAATCTTATACAGAGGTAGCAGAGTTTTTTCACCCAGAAACCCGGGTTTTTCATCCTGCATACAGACAAAATCAGCCTTGAAAACACACACAATTTACAGACGAAAAATACTAGTAGTGGTGGTGGGCAGTAGATAGTGTAGGTGATGGTAAAGGTGGTTTTCTGTAGTTGATGGATTAAGTGGTAGAAACGGAGAGTTGTAGAGTAAGCGCCCTCCCTTGATGAGTCTTTGGATTCCTTGGAGGTGTCATGTAATAATGATATTTTGTTAAGTGATGTAAATGAGAATTGTGATTGTCTTGCAGTTATTATATTATTTAAAACATTCATTTTTGTGCACATTAATCTGCTTTGTATATCTTAGCACTAAAGTGTATTAATTTTATTAGTACATCTAGAAAAATAAAATGCTTTTAGTTATTTTTAAAAATTATTTCATGAAAAGAAAGTGAGGAATGCAATGAAAATGTTCCTAAAATTGGAATAGTCATAGCATGTAAAGTATAGAAACAACTGCCGTGTATGAAAGGCACGTTTGGAAGAATTATAAAAAATCATTTAAGAAATATAACTTATAAATCACACTTAAATTTATCACTTGTCACCAAGGTGTTTAAAATTTTTTTCTTTGTTTCCAGCTTCCATACTTTAGCGGAAGAGTTGGGGTGCACCAAACCATGATTTAGCTGAATAAACAAATTCTTAATATTTTGTTTGCAATTTGGCAGAAGATGCTAAACATTTTGAATTGAATTTTACAAAAATAAATAAATAAATTAAATAAATAAAAGTTAAAATTTAATTTTATAATAGACTGAAGAAAGATTAAAAAATAAGTATAATAATACTTTGCATAACAATGACCACATGAAAATGCAAAAATAAAATTTTGCTTTCCTTAAATTTAATAAAACACACTTAATTTTATAAGGAACATTTATTTAAAAAAAAAGGTATGAAAATTAGAAAAAGTACTTATTTCCTTAAATAAAACAAAAATATTATTATAATGGGTGTCTCGATAGGGTCAGAAGACGTCGCGGGAGACCCTATGTTGATACAATAGCCATTATTCACACCATACCTATCATACTTCTCCTTAAACCAATCAGAAGAACATGCACTATTAACAGCGATCATGTTAATGGAACTTTGATTTTAAATTGTTAAATATTGTGAATAATTATGGATTTAATAATTGAAATGAAGTTACGCTAAATATGATATAAGCAAAGCAGTTTTCTGGCATTTTTCAAAGAAATACTTATTGAATTAATATTTCCAGCTTCTGAAAAATCTCCCTTTGTTATGTGCTGAAAGAATTTTTCTTGTTATTTCATTTAAAATGGGCAGT
Source organism: Typopeltis vanoorti (assembly GCF_054136105.1). Lineage (NCBI taxonomy): Eukaryota > Metazoa > Arthropoda > Arachnida > Uropygi > Thelyphonidae > Typopeltis > Typopeltis vanoorti. The sequence goes on along the minus strand of NC_143564.1, from coordinate 101,397,525 downwards.
GTGATTTTCTATTTTTGCCACCCCACATTAATGGATCATCAGCTCTTTTTAACCATGGTTTATTAAAATATATACTCATTTTATCATTGTTTTTCTGTGGTTGATGAAAAGAGATTATGGAAGATATATAACGAATGGTGGAGAACAGTGGCATGAGGAATAAGGCTCAAGCTAGGAAAGTGACTAGTATTGTAAGAAGAGCAAAATTAGAATATGAGAGAAGACTAGTGTTGCAATCTAAGGAGAATCCAAGGAGTTTTTTTGCAATGTAGTGAGTTGGAGAGAAAATGATTTTGGATGGAGATGGGACTTGGGTGACCAATGTAAATGATATTGTTCAGCTATTTAATGATCACTTTATTAGTGTTCTATCCTGGATAGTAGACTTTATTCCTAGTGGGATAAGGAGTGGTGAAAATGTAAGAAATGAATAAGGAGGAGGATGTATTCCAAATACTGAGTATGCTAAATGTAAGATTGTGAACTAGATGGAATTTCACCATGTTTTAAGGGAATGTGCTGAGGAGTTGACCATACCATTAACTTAATTTTTAATGAACTCTTACAACAGTACAGTTAATAACTTAACACGTATAAAACCAACAGTAATAACTTTAATAAATTAAAGGTACAAATATTTAGTACTGAAAGTAACAGTATGTCATCAGTGTAGAACGAACAATTAACATCCCAACCAGCCATAATCTATAGACGTCGAGCAAAATCTGGATACAATTCTGTAACACCTATTGAATAACAGGGATAAAAATTCCAATTTGGTCTCACTATTTCTTAGAGGTTAAAGGAATGGAATACAAAGTACAGAACAGTCGGTGGATTACCAATTAAATTGTTGCCGAGTGCCGGAAGATTAATATTAATAAAATATTATTAAATAATTCTTAAAAACTATTTAATTGATGGTTGCATAAGATGAGAATTTCCCAAACTTTTGGGAGAGAGAGAGACAGTCCATTTTGATTCAAATTCGGCCAATGTAAAAGGACTTTGCAACTTTCTTTAAAAAGGCATTCATATTTAAACCTGCATCTGTGGAGAAGATGAGCTTTATTCCATTGGATATTATGTTTAGTGTCAAAGCTATGTTGTGCTAGACCAGATTTATGAGGTTTCATGTATTCGATATAATACTGATGTTCCTTCATTCTTTTTTCCACAGAACAGCCTGTTTGTCCAAAGTATGATAATTTACATTCACATAGTATCTGGCAAACACCAGCTAATGATAGAGGTGCCAGTTTGTCTTTTGTAGATGGCAACAAGTGAGAAATTTTGTTGATAAGAAAATATGTGGGAATAAGATGATACTTCTTCAGAATTCTGCCAATAGGTTCTGAGATACCTATTGGCAGAATTTTTTGGATTTTGTAAAGGCATTGGACAGTTCCATTTGACAAATTGTTTTTTTAAGTTGCAACATATGGATTTGGATATGAGGTTAGTGGATTGGTAACTGACTTTCTGATATCTATCAGAAAGTCAGTTATGTGGGGAGCAGTATCAGAGAGTTGGAAGGTTACAAGTGGAGTTCAACAGTACTGGGACCAATACTATTCAGTCTTTGTCAGTGATATTGTCACAAGACTACAAGGAAATATTCAGTTGTTATCATATAATGTGAAGCGCTTGGGAGGGTTATTAGTAATAGTGCTGATGTTTTGGATCTTCAGGATTTGAATAAACTGGAAAGGTAGGCAAATGAATAGGGGATGTCAGTTTAATAAACCAAATGTCAGGTTTTGAAATTTGGAATCCACAGATGGGCTCCTTCATACTCCCTTGTTGGAGCTATACTGGAAGGAATGGAAGAAGCAAGGATTAGAAATTTGATGTTTAGAGAACACATTGCAAATTACTGCAATATCGAGGAGGATTTTGACCACGAGATAAAAGGATGTTGGTCCCATTGTATAAAACTTTGATCAGGCTACATCTGGATTTCTGTGTTCAGAGGATTTGAAGGGGGATGACTTAATCTTGGAGATGGTACAGAGACTGGTAACAAATGATATCAGACTGTACAGTGTTGATTATGAGAATAGACCGAGGGCATGCACGCTACAGAGTTTGATGGAGAGAAGAAAAAGGGAAAATATTAAGACATTTAAGCTGTTGAAGGGTTATCATCAGATTAACAGTAGTTCAAACTATTTGAATTAAAACTTTTATTGCAAAGAGTTTGACGATGCAGTTGGAACACTTGTGCCATTAACAAGATGTAGCTCTAATGGAAATCATTCGATACATGCCAAGAGACATGTTTTATTTATTTATTTTTTAATATATATAAACTTCCTTGAGATATTTTAATTATCAAAGAAGCAGACAAGCAGGTTATTATACCTCTTTATAGAGCCTTGGTAAGATCCCATTTTGACTACTGTACACAGATCTGGTCACCAGGGTTTCTTGGGGAAACGACAAGTGACCAAGATGGTATTAGGTCCATGGAATGAACCTTATGAGGGCAGGTTGAAGATTTGTGAGTTACAGAAATTGGTTTACAGGTGGAAATGGGATAATGTGTTTTGATTGAGACACAAATTACTGAAGGGTTTTTACAAGATTAATATAGAGGAAATTTTTCAGAACAGGTCTGACTATGGGAGAACCATGGGGGCCATCCTCGGAAACTGAACAAGAGTATAGTTAGCAGGGGTGTCAAGGCTAGATTTTTTGCTTGGAGAGTGGCGAATGAGTGGAACAGGTTGCCAGAGTCTGTTGTGGATGCAATGACTGAATGAGTTCAAAGCATGATGGATATTACTCGAATGTTGGATTGTGCTTGGCATGATGTTTAGGGCCTCCCTCAATGAATCTAAGAGCACCATGAAGTAGTCCATATTATTATATGAAAATATTGTCCATTTTGTGATATGAAAACAGCAAAATTGCTTGCTTAAATCATGTTTATAACATCCTTGTTTTAACATCTGCAGCAGTTTTAAAAGAAAAAAAAATTGTGATTATACTTGTGGTGCAAGCTCTGTTCACTCTGTAATTATTTGTAAAAAAAAAACTCATTGTCAAAAGAAATGGAACACTAGCAGTTTGGATTCAAAATCAAAATAAAAAAAAACTTATTATTTGTATACTTATTTTTCCTACACTTGTTGTTATGATCCATTGAGTCGTTTCCAACTCCTAGCGACTCCACGAACATACACTCTCCATTCCGATCTGTCCCTGACCATGTCTTTCTGAACCTCCAGGCGCACTCCAATTGCTTCTTTAACTCCATTCACACATCTAATTCTTGGTCTTCCTCTTCTCCTGCTTCCATCAACTTTAGCAAGCATCGTCATCTTCTCCAGACCGTCATTTGCTCGCATAATATGTCCGAAGTATGACAATTTTTGCTTGATGATCATAGCTTCAAGGGAGCAATCTTGCTTTATTCTGTCTATCACTGATTTATTGGTTGGCTTTGAAGTCCATGGTATTCCTACACTACAAAAGCATTATTAGAGAGTTAGTTTATATCGGTCGTGTACTAACAGTTATTATGTAGACTTACTCTTTTGATGAAAGAACCAAAAAAAAAAAGACATGATTGGTTAATTAATCTAATTAATTAGAATACATTTTTGAATTATTCATTTTTGTTATCTTTGTGTTAAGATAATTTATTTCAGAAATACATTAAAAGATTTAACAATATATCTTATGAAAAAAATATTCAGCTCACAAACACATTTCCAAGAATGTATTATGTTTGTAAGTTAGGGTTTGCCTGTACTTTATATTTTAATTAGTTATATTAAGGTGGTAGTGTTTGTAGGGGGTTATGTCATAGTAGTACTTTATGTTAAAATTAGATTCCCTGATTTTTGGTTTTCATTACTTAGTGGCAGTTAGCTTTATTGTGTTAAAATTTGGATAGAAATGACTGACTGTGTGTGTGTGATTGTCAGATGCAGTATTCAGCATTAAATATGTGCCAATCATCATGAAATGTCATGAAAGTGGGCAGATGCATTATTATGTGTAAGCACTGCATGAAAATGTCTTAATGAATAAAAAAAAAAAAAATCCAATTAGAAATATATCTGGAATTGAAGTCTTTGCTCTAGTTTATGTGATGGTGCAAAAGCTGTTTATAAGCTTGTCGGTCATATTTCTCTTATATTCCTTCTGCAACATTTTTAGAACAATCGCTACCTAAAAACACTTTTCAGCTCAATCTGAACTGTTTAGTTCACAAGGATATTATGATTTTCCAGTATGATACTTCAGATTGAGCTATTATTTGTTAGGCCTTCAGGTTGAAATGGAATTCGCTATTCTAAGGCATTCTTGTGTATTTTACTTTTACCTATCATTAATAATCACAAAACATGTAGAACTTAGTGTATTAAAAGATTAGATTTGGCTCAATCTGTAATCAAGACAAGTACAATTGAATATTTGTAGTCTTATATAGATAGTATCCATATAACCATATGGATACTATATTATTATCCATAATCCATATAAGCATTACATTATATTACCCCCTTCCACATGAGGGATTGCAAAATCAGTAGCACATTAATGTTGTGTATAGTCAAGTGGTTATGAAGAACAGCTGGATGTTCATATAAGCAGGCACTTTCATAGGATAGAAATAGAACAAAGATAAGGATGAAAAGTTTATTTAGTGTTTTAGCAACATTAAAGTCAACAGCATTGTATTCATCTCACTGAAAAATTGTAGAGAGACCATTTCTCCTTACTTATATTATATAAATGTGATGATACTTATTCTAGACTTTCTTCCAATGTTTCTTCCTTCCCATTACAGTTTTGTTTCTCACCCAGCCACCTGCTATGTACTGGACTGTTTTGAATTATGGTTGAAACAGCTAAGGCTATGAAGCATGTGTGTTATGTCTATTAAATTGTGTGTTATCTTCTAGCATCTTTGCCTATTTTAAGGGATGGAAAAATTCATATTTTTAAATACTGATACTGTAATTGTAGATACCAACATTGTAAATAGAAACTAAACTATAGAGGATCCCCACACATTACGCTGACTAAATCAAAGAAATAATATTGCAAGAATGATTGGCATTAACCAAGCAGTTAATTCAAAATGTCCCCACCTTCCTTTCTTTTCAAACAAGTGTGCCATGGAGTCTAAGCTGAAATTCAAAACAGTATGTAGCTTGAGACAAAACTCTCAGGCTTCAGTCTACAGACAGCTTTCAATTGCAAAAACACCAACAAATTCAAATCTGACTGAAAGGATCAATTAGAGAAAACTTGCATCTTTCTAACTTGAGTCATGGCTTCTAGTTCTTCACCACTGGGTATATTTTCTGTTTTTCTATGTTTTGCATTCTTGCATGCAGATAGTATCATTACAATACTGCCCAACAGGCAGAGCTGAGCATATTCTTTTCCTCCAATTTCTACATAAATGATCTAGCCAAATCATTTCATATTACACCAAAAAATAGTGCATGCATTCTCTGGCTTTTCAAAAGGATGATATTCAAGTGAATCTTGAATGGCTCAGATACCAACAAGTCTGTTAGTTCTCAGGCCATCCCCACATGAGATGGCCTGAGAGTAACAAACTAGTCACCACTAGAAAGACTAAAGAGAAGATGATCTCAATTTACATGGGGAGGAGTTGTTGTGGAATCAAGGCAAGCCAGAAGGTTGCAAGAAGAAGAAGATTATAAGTACAACCACTGAGCAGTGGAGATGCCTTCACCAGTAACTTACTCGTATGTGGTCACTGATCAAATATATTATTACAAACCAACTTTCACTCCCATAAGTAAAAATTAGTTTGTGTACTGCATACTGCTTATTTACTTATATATTGCTATATGGTGTTTTGGTACATTTCACTCTCTTAACCATATAGATTGATAAAATGGCTGTCCTCCACATCAGATTTGTTTATTACCTGTATCAATATTTAATCTTCAATTACCATCTTCACTAAACATTGTGCATAAATAACAGATGTTTTGCTATTCTATAAGTTCACCATTGAGAATGTAGTTGATGTTTTTCATATTTTTGCATTTAATATTGCTGATTTTCATATCTAATTTGTTACATTATTCAGTTTAAAGATTCCTGAACACTTCCACTAAATTTATTCATATCATCTCCATAAAATAAAGCAGAGTTAAATATCTCAGATTTTGATATCAGGTTCGGTGCGTCTTTCCATTCTTCTTCTTCTTCTTTGGTGCTTCAATTCAAAGATTGGTAGTTATAGCAGCACATCACAACATTCTTTCCATTATGTTATGCTATATCAAATGATGAATAACAGAAAAATGAATAATGATGGAAATAGAATGTCCTATTTTACATCTGATTTTGTTTTAAACCTCTTCCTGTCCTTCAATTCTGAATGCTGATTTACAATTTAAGCTATGGCTGTTTACTATTGTGCATAATTCTCTCTCTCTCTCTCTCTCTCTCTCTCTCTCTCTATATATATATATATATATATATATATATATACACACACACACCATATGACTGCAATGTTTTGAACAGCTTTTAACTCTCTTAGCACCTTATAATATGCCTTTTTCATTTACAAAATGTAAATAGAGATCCATGATATATTTCTTGGCCTGGTTGAATAAGTGATTAATGTATCAACTCCCCAAACAAAAGGCTGTGGGTTTGAATCGTACTGTGGGCACATGTGTTTGTGAATATCATTAGGCAGGAGATGAATTTCATTATCACTTTCCTGCTTATTAGAAGCCTGAATCATATCTGTACTTAGATGACTTAAGTACAGATGGATAAATTGCATCTGGAATATTCAGCAAGGAAATTCCTGTATAATTCTTCCATTCAGATTATTACACCCCCTTTTTTTTTTTTAGACCAGTACTATATTAACTTACTCCAATACTAAGTAATTCAATATGGTAAATTATGCAGTAAAGCCTTCAACTGTTATACTTGCATGTACCTTAATGTGCTATATACTCCTCTGACATGTATTGGATTGATTTTGTATATATGAACTTTTATATGGTTGAACATTATCTCTTCCCACTCTTTCCACATTTCTGATGGCTTTTCTGTCTCAAGTATTGATGAATACCCCTGATTGCATTCAGAATAGTTATCATGATATTTATTTTAGCTTCTGCACAAAGTATCTTTCCGTGACTTTTGTTTAGCTAATTTTACAAATAACTCCACTTTCTTACATTTTTCTCTACATTCTTTTAGTTGCATATACTACAACTAGTTTACTTGCAAGAAACTTTCTATATGACTTTTCTTTTCTTTTCTTTTCCAGGATTGCCTCTTCATCTTACTGAGTCTGCCATGATCCAATTTTTTTATTTTTGCAGACAACTTCAGCACATGTTTCTTTTCAGAGTTGTTTTCTTCAGATTTTGGCACTGAGTCTCTAAAGTCTGGTTTTCGTTTTTGAACTTTCACTTTATCTCCAATATTTATATGGTATATATATTTTAGTCCATAGTTCAATATTTTGAACAGAAAAATCATAAAATTTGTAAAAAATAAAATTTACATAGTATAAAGATTAATATAACTTTGTTTATATACACAGGCAACAACATTTCAATGACTGAAACATGTAACCTAAAATACAACTTGCCACATCATACTTGCTCCACTTAGTCATAACATCTGTCACCTTCCCTGCCCACTGGCATTGTATTCTACAGAAGGTAATGCAGACAATGCGGGTTTTTTTTGTATTCGGGGAAATCACAATATTCTAAAATTATTACAGCTATTCATAAATAAGCTTTCTTAACTAAATTCCAAAATTTATATTTTTCAAAAAAACCCTCACAAACTCCAACATATTTAGCACTAAAGCACCATTAACACATTAATATGGAAAATCATTGACATTTTGATTTTACCAACCAGTACAGAATGAAAACATCTGTTAATTTAACTTGGTTTATAAATGCCTATAAATACTCATTATCCTATCTGCTGTATGTAATTTGTGTGTGTGTGTGTATATATATATATATAAATAAAATGTTGAAAGTATTTTTTTTTTTAACCTTGGTTCTTTTGTGCATTAAAGATACCAAAAATTATATACTTGGTTTAATCCTTTATCCAAGTGTAAGCAAACAAAGTTTGCGCCTGAAGTATCTTCAGGACTGAGGCAACTCATAGTAAAGGTGGACCAAGCTGTCATCACTCCTTGTTTCAATATCTCCCATAATGCAAAGCACATCTCCTTGTTGACATGTATAATGCTATGCAGTGGTCTGAGGACCACTACTCAGACCAGTTTCGATCTTTATTGAGGTCTCGTCAGTGGGAGCCAGACTGAGAAGTGGTGATACTAAGACAGAAGCAATGGAGAGGTCATATTTACTTATACGAATTGCCAAAAGGTGTACCACCTTATTATTAAATTACTCTGGATTTAGAGAAAGATGTTGGAAGTTTATTTTCCACTTGGTTAGAATATAATAAATTTAGTAATCCTTTATCTAAGTGTAAGCAAACAAAGCTTGTGCCTGAAGTCTTCAGGACTGAGGCAACTCATAGTAAAGGTACCTTTACTACTTAAAGGCAAAACTGTATTGGATTTGTGGTCAACTGGAGCAGGTCATTAATGTATGGAAGAAACAGGGTGGGTGAAGAGGACAGAACCTTGTGGAACTCCAGCATTAGTTGCATAGTTAGAAGATAGGTAACCATCAACCATCACATGCAATACTCATCCAGTGAGAAAACTATATTCTTCTAGCCAGTTTGCCTGTTTTGTTTGTGGATTGAAAAACCCTTTCACCTCTGTATAAGACAGAGGTAATATAACTCTGTATAACTCGCCTTCATTTGAAAAGCTCTAATAAAGATTCTTTGTCTCCTAAATGGGATGCATACCCTAGATCTTTTCAAATAAATTGAGCTACAGAGGCTTCTGAAGTCCAAATTTACTTTTTAAAATACCTTTAAAATAATACCTATAACAAATAATTGATTATTCCATCTGTTCAGCAAAAACTGTCCAACCTTCTTGCAAAAGCAGACACTGACTACATCTGAAACATAAAAAAAAAAATTAAATATTCAGACTACAAACTGACTATTAAACCCATCCAGAATGTTTTCAGAATCAATAAAATCTGATATATTCCAACACAGAGTAGCTGACAATTTTCACTCTCAGTCCAGCTGTAATAATATTTATATAGGGTCCACAGTTCATTCTCTCTGGATGCATTTATCTGAACATAATAACCATGGTTGCAGAATTCCTTGATCAAGGAATTCTGCAATCATGAAAGGAAAAAGTAACATCAAAAAACAATAGACACAAAATTCTAACTGTGCAAATAGCACCACATGCAAAAATATCAGCATGTTCCTGAAATTGAAAATACCATTATATTAAGTATCTAAAAAAATGAAACACAAATAATCTCATCAATTTGGCAGTTAAATAAAGTGCAGCACCATTTTGTTTCACAACCAATTAAAACATCTTCTGAAATTGAAAATGCCATTATATTAAGTATCTAAAAAAATGAAACAAAAATAATCTCATCAATTTGGAAGTTAAATAAAGTACGACACCATTCTGTTTCACAACCAATTAAAACATCTTCCATGAGTTTACCTAAAAGAGAAGCACAACTCCTTTGTGGGAAAGCTTTCACTTCTTTTATTTGCATCTGAGAATGACCACCGAAAACAGTCCACACATTGTCAGAGGATCTTACTTTCTTTGCATTATCTTATTTACATTTTAGTTTTCCAAATGATCATCACATGTTGCATAGGTTTTTTTTAAATTTGAAAGTTATATTAATCTTTCTTAACTTAAGTAAATTTTATGATTAAACACGATTAATGGTTTTTAAATGCTACATCCCCTCGGTAATGTATTTCCAAGGTAGACTAGTCAAAAACACCCCATAAATTTTTTTTCTACAATTAATGATGACCCTACAGGTAAGTTTAACTACTTTATGCCCAAATTATCCTAATATAAATTTAAGAACTAAAATTAACTTATCATTTAAGGTGGAGATATAGAGACTGATCCATATAACAACTGGTAAGTCATCAACACAGTATGGCTTTTCTTATTAAACACTGGTCTCTCTACCAATTTTAGTGAGGTGAACAAAATACTGTCAACTTTAATTTGCTAAAACAGTCTTCTTTCTCGTAAGAGGGCACTACACCTTGTCCCACTCCCTCTCTGACTACTGATAATGCCAATGTCTTCATATATATATATTTTTTTTTCATTAAATCTTGGGTCTTGACTATACTCTAGTCTTTTTTGGCATAAAAACATAACATCCATAGCTTCCTTGCCCTTTACAAAATGTGGTATATATCCAAAATTAAGTGGATATCGAATACCACATTATTTCTTAGAAAACTTCACTTTGCCGAAGTGAAGCTTGCTGGGTCTTATTTCAGTAGTAGTGGTATATATCTTTTTTGCACTCAAGCTGTTATTTCTTACCCTAAAGAAATTCCCAAATTCACCTGATATTGGAATATTCTTCTCATATTTTGGATGATACACTAAAAACCTGCCTAAAAATTCTTTATATCCCAAACAGGATAATCTAGTTAAATGATGTGACTCCCCCCCCCCCCTCTCTCTCTCTCTCTCTCTCGTAGGCTTACTATGACCAATTTTTCATAAATGTTATGTTTCTATGTCTTTTGAAGTATCTTCATGGGTATTGTTCTGTGGAACCAACAGGAGCAATTTTCTTTAAGCTTGTTAAAATATAAGCAGTATCTGATCACAATTCAGCGTGAAACTTACTAAATCAACTTTTCATCCTTATCTTTGTTCTACTTTTTTCTATTCTGTGAAAGTGCCTGCCTTTACATGAACATCCTGTGTTCATGTAAAACATCAATAAATTGCTTCTTTTTTCTTAATCACCTTAATCTTTTGTAGAAAGGGAAACTTTCTACACAAGTAAGTGTAGAAAGTTGTGGTCTCTGAGTCACTGATAGAGATATTGACATCTGTAATATAATTGGAAGCAGGGCTGGTTAAGAGAAATTAGGATAATAAAAATGGTAATGATTATCTGATATTCTGCTGGGTAGATAAAGAGTTTTGCATTTGGTCACAGTTTTGCATGGAGACAACAAATACCTTGATATATTTTCCAGCTAGTTCAGTACAAGTGGAAAATGGAATCCAGTTAGTGAAAACATTGAAGTTCAGAGGAAGATGATCTCTTTGTTATGATGGTTGAATTACAGAAACTCAAGTTTCAGAGATAAATATTCCAAGGGGTTTGAGTGATGCAACTGGAACAGTGATAAAAACAAGTAAATGCATTAGAATTTAGAATGAAAAAGGAAATCTTGGGCCAGAGGAGATCATAGGTTTGTTATTTTCTAGTGTGGGATGTCAAATATCCATGCTCAGATAGTACCCGTGTGACAGAAGGAATCAAACCAAGTGTAGTTTGGATAGTTACAGTAGTTTCTCTGGTCACCACTTTAGGTTGTATAATTAGGGAAAAAAGTCAGATCTGGATGTGTGTGCAAATTTTAACTTGTGTGTTCGTGAAGTACATATGGAATTTTTGTTATTAATGGTTTCTCTCCTAATAAGATTGATAAATTTCTTTCTCTTCATCACTCAATTGCTTCTGATGATCCCTCTTCCCCCAGAGCCTTTATTTCTTTGCTTTATATCAACTCTCTTTCACCAAAACTAGCTAAAATTCTCAAGAAATTTAACTTCAAAACTTGCTTCTCTACGCACCCAAAACTTCGCTCCATACTTAGTAAACCTAAAGAGAAACATCTTCCCACTCAGTTTCCAGGAGTCTACAAGATTTTATGTGATTGTGGAAAGCCATACTACGGCCAAACTGCTAAATCCATCCTTTTACATATGGAAGAACACTGTAGAGATATTTCCTACAACAGGACTAGAGCCAGTGCTCTCTCTCTCTTGCCACGTTCTTTTTTTCTGTTAACTCAGATGAAGGCTGCCAACACATTGTGGACTGGACACAAACCTCTGATAACGCATATTCTGGTAATTGGACCACATTTTTTTTATTAAGCTAAAAGCACAATAAAGAAATAAAACCTAACCATGTTTCGTAAGTCGTTTGACTTACATCTTCAGGGGTAAAAGGTAACTGAAAGTTAAAACAACAAAAAAAGAAATTAATAGTTCATACTATACAGTTGTAGCTGTCTGACTGTTTATAAAATTAAAAAAATCAGAATGCAGATTCAAAGCAGTGATAAGTTTAAACGATATCTGATGATGGCACGTTCTGTTGTTCATGATCATAATGTCCGAGATCTGACTGAGGTATATTTTTTATCAAAGCTGACCAAACTTGGTGTAGAATTAAGCCTCGTTTTTATTGCATTGTGTTGGAATTCTAAGCATGTTTGCAGCTTCTTTAAATTTCCTTATGTAACAGTTTTTTTCTATATAAGACATGTTTGTTTTCTGCCAGAGTACATTATGGCCGGTGGAAGTGGTATGGAAAGCTATACCTGATTTGTGTTCTCTTCTGTTTTGTACATTCTTTTGGTGTTCATTCATGCGTATTTCCCCAGATCTTCCTGTCTGTACCACGTAGCAGATGCTGCAAGAACAATAAATTTTATAAACACCTGTTTTTTTTAAAGGTTGATGTGGAGGTTTCAGGGGATATAGAAATCTTGGAATTTTTTCCGATTTTTGAAATTTTTAGTTTTATTTCTTTATTGTGCTTTTAGCTTAATAATAATAATATAAAAAAAAAGTGGTCCAATTACAGGAATATGCCTTATGAACTTCTAAACCATAGAAACCTCCACTTACACAAACTTCTAATATCCATGTGTGCTATGATGAACTTGAAAGAAAGATTGTCGAATCTAGAAAAATTACCTTAGATTCTTCCCATATCAATAACAGCCTAAGTTTCAATCTCTCTGATGCTCACATTGCCTCTGTTCAATACTGGCGCACTCATGACAGCATGTATTCCACTTTTATTTGGAACTCAAGCTCACATTACTGTTTTCAAAATGTACTACTGTCTCTTGTACTAGTACTGTTAATGCAATTTTTAAGTCTTTTTGAATAAACCATGTCACCTCTTTATCTCTCGGTATCAGTCATTTAAACTAATTAATATATATATATATTGTTTGTTTCTTTGGCATTCTTATTGTGGGCATTTATATGCAGTGCTACTTTTAATTATTTGTTGCCTTTCATAGTTGGGGCTGAAGAATAGATCGAATAGTGTACATGTACACTGGTGTCTAAAACCTAAGAACAAACATTATTTCTGAAGATTGCAACTACAAATTCAGATGAATCAGATTGTGGCAATTTGTATAACTGATGATTTCAAGTAGAAAGCTGGTGCACAATTTAAATTTTTGGATTGCACACAAATGGATCATGTAGCACTCAGCAGGATAAAAGACAAAAGGCTGTGCTGAGCAAATTGTGTTTGAAGGAATCTCTTTTCGTGAAGGAATTAAAGTTGCAAACTTTGGATGTCTTGTAATGTCTCAAAGACATCATCTAGATGATTTCACACAGGGAAGAATTATTGGAAAGATTAAACAAGGTTTTAGAATTAATTTACTTAATTTAATATATTCATATTGCTAGAGAGTTTGGAATTTTATATAACATTGTATCCAGGCTCTGGGCAGCATTTCAAACCAATGGAATGTGTTCCAGATATTTGCTAAGAGGTGAGGTCACCTTCGCTCTACCACAGAGCATGAAGACAGATATTTGGTTATAACATCAAAACATAATTGATGCATCACAGCAGGTCAGCTTGCAAATCGGCTCCATTCAAACACAGGTATGCAGATATCTCAACTGCGCCAAGATGTATGCAACAAGTGGGCCTATATCTGATGACCTGTAGTCCGTGTCCCTTTATCCATAGCTCATTGTAGAGCACATTTTCAATGGTGTTTTATAAATAAAAATTGGACAACACACTATTGGACTAATGTGCTCTTTACACAAGTTGTTTTAGTCTTTCCTCTGATTCCAAATTATGCTTCATTTGGCATGAAAGTGGTGCTGCTTACTATCGTGAGAATGTTCTTGGAAGGGATAGATATGCTGGTGTTAGGTCATGGTGTGAGAAAGCATTATGCTTAATGTGCGCAATGAGCTACAAATACTGGAAAAAGGGACTATGACTAGTAAATGATATTGCAATAAAGCTCATCAACATCACATTTGATTTTTTTGTAGTGCTGTAGGTGAAGAATTCATTTTAATGGATGATACTGCTACACCACATCATACCCAAGCAGTAGAGATACTTCTGGAGACCAAGGACGTTAATCAAATCAAGTGATTAGCACATTCTCCAGATCTCAACCTCATAGAATGCATTCAGGACTCAATAGGGAGATGCATTGCCGCATGAAATTCCCCTCCACAAGACACACAAAGCCTTACAGGCCAGTTTGCCTCAAGAACTCCTGAATCACTTGATGCTAAACATGGAATGCCTCTCCATGCAGAGAGACATGGAATGTCTCTCTCTGTATAGTTTTCTGTAAGCACTGTACATTAATTCCTTAACTACGTCCTTAGGAAATTTGTAGCTTTTGCTAAAACCGTACTGCAATTTAAATTGTACAAAATTTATAACACAATTTTGTGAAGTATAATTTATTAGTATGAATTTTTTTTTCATATACAGTCATACCTCGACTTATGCGAATCCGGAATTATGCAGTTTCTTATATGTACATATTCCATCCCGCTTCACGCCTCACCACTAGTCGTATCTTTCAGGCACAGCTGCATTTGCCAGTGTCACACATGCTGTGAACAAGCACTGACGTGTTTCGCGCGGTCTCTATTCATACAGATTTTTATAGTCTACAAACCTTGCGATTGTTTAATGTTATGTTCTTGATAAAAATTTTATCACATAAAAAATAATGTCATCCAAAACAAGCAAGTCTGATTCTTCCACAGCTAGCAAGAGAAGAAAAACATTGACTTTGGAAACAAAACTCAACATTATTAAGGATTTTGAAGGCGAAATGAAAATTTTTTAGCTAGCAAAGAAGTTCGATCTACAGGAATCCATAGTAAGAACAATCATAAAAGAAAGGTTTACAGATTTTGAAGGACATAGATTCTAATGAGGAACGAATTGTAGCCACAAGGCAAGGAATAAAAAAAATCATTAGCTTTCTATGAAGAAATTTTGCGTGACAAGAAAAAGACATTATGCCGTCAGACGAATCTATTAGATTTTATGAAACCATCGACATCGAAATAACTTTTTTTTTTTATGTACGAAAAACTACAATTATGATTAATTTCTTAAAAAATATAGGTGTTTTTGTAAACTTTTGGTCCCAATTGTATGTTTGTATATATATAAATTACATGCAAAATTATACCCCGAGTACACGAATTCGACTTATGCACTTTTTGTTGATCCCACCTACTGCGTAACTTCGGGGTTTTACTGTATGGGTAAAAATGTAGTTTGCCCTTTGCTTTTGGACACCACTATATGATAAACTTGCAGAAGTAACTATTTATTTTATTTTATCTGTTTTTATTAATATAACTTTGAAGAAACAGACTAAAGTTGGAAAACTAATAGATTAAATGAAACTTTAAAAGCTGATATATTATTTTAATTTTTTTTATATAGACATTAAAGTTGAAGCCTGTCACATGTGAGTGTATGTTATTTGCCTGTATAGAAAATAATACATGCAAAAATTAGGTAAAGGAGTAAATTCACAATATAGTGGTAAATTAATACTTCTACAATAGTTAGTCAACACTTACAAGCATTCATGCATTGCATCAGTAATGTAATTCATATTTGTGAAATCATGTTAAAAGGAACAATATGCAGTTTATTTTAAATATAAATTCATTCTTGCAGTGCTCTACTTAATTTTGCTCACATTGCTTTAGAATAGTATCAATTTCTTCAGTTTTCACACTGTATTTTCTATGCTTTATTGCTTCATTTACTGCATTTTTTTTGTTTTAACACTTCATTTTAGGGAAGATAATTTCTTTTGCTTTCTTGTTAGCATTATCATTCTGAAATTCAATCACCTAAAATTTATTAATAAAGGATATAATACAGATTAAAAAAAAATTTTTTTTAAAGAGGAATTTCACAGTGATAAAGTAAATATGAGCATTCCATTCACATTCTTCAATAAATGTTTCTTAAGAATACAGTTTATATGTATGCAAACATAACTTTGAAGGTTACCTCTATTGTATGGTGCAGTCATATTTTCTGATTTTCAAACTTGATTTATTTTCACTTCCTAGACTTTTATACTTCTCTTCATATTTGCAAAACGTCAAATTATGAGGTTTGCACTGAAATCAAGGCGAGGGCCTCATGTTGCCATTGGTTATGATGCTCCCAAGGTAAGTGCAGTTTGAATAATTGGATTTCAATTAAATTTTATTAATTTAATTTGTTAGTGCAATGTAAATTGCTATGCTTTTAATAGTATGCATAAAATAACTAAAGAAAATTAAAATGCTACTAAATTCACCGTTGATTCTGAAACAAGCCTGTTCTTCCCCCTTTTCCACTCCACTTCTCATTTTAATGATGGTACATATACAGCGATTCCAGCTGTTTTTCCATGATTCCATGCATCCCTAAAAGTCTTTGAAATCTGCCATTTCAGTTAAATAAGAAAATTGCCAAACTATTAAAACACGATGTTACAAAAGCATGTGTAACCCAAGAACATAGCCTCTCAGTTTTGCCAGTACCAAGGAAGTGTAAAGAATACATCACATCAGATTAGCTTGTTTGAATTTAAATTCAGAAGATAGATTTGTTGCAATATTTTTCAATGTTTTATGTTTGTTTACATTCCTCTGATATACAGTTGATTTTCACTATATTCATTTTGTAGCGACCAAAGAAATTATTATTGTAAAAAGTTAGCTACATGAAATTTCCTTATACTGTCTTTACTATGATGCTTTAATTAGGATTTTCTGTATGAGGTGCTACTCAAAATTTCATGAAATTTGACCATAAAAAAAAGTACTTACCCTAACTCCTAGTTTCTGCCATCCCTTCAAAGTAGTCTGTCCCTTTGAGCACATATACAGCAATCCCGGCTGTTTTTCCATGATTCCGTGCACATGCCTGAAGTCTTTGAAATCTGCCATTTCAGTTAAATAAGAAAATTGCCAAACTATGAAAACACAATGTTACAAAAGCATGCGTAATCCAAGAACATAGCCTCTCAGTTTTGCCAGCTATTGGCATAGTCGAAAAACTGGCATTCCTCTGATTCACTAAGGGTATTGCTTGACCCTTATAGTGGTGGACGGCAGTACTACAACTGGTTTGCATGTGTCATTGAAATTATTATTATTAACATCTGACCTCCATGGAGTTGGAGAATCATTGTGGGAAATTTCCTGAATTTTTTGGTTGCATCTCATAGTTAGCTGTTCTGTGAGTTAACTGTATAATGAAATTCCTTAGAATCTTAATCTCAAATTATATATTGGGTTTTATCCTTTATCCAAGTGTTATCATGTTTATCATGTTTTTATCCAAGTGTTAGCAAACAAAGTTTGTGCCTGAAGTACTTTCAGGACTGGGGCAACTCCTAGTAAAGGTGGTATTAGTTCTTATCCTTGCCTTAGTGTCTCCCATAATGCAAAGCACATCTCCTTGCAGACATGTATAATGCTATGTATTAAGGGAAGGGCCACTACCCAGACCAGTTACGACTTTTATTGAGGTCTCATCAGTGGGAGCCAGACCTAATCTTAATTCACTTAGTACCACTCTCCCACTCTTTATTGATTACTTTATTATTACTGATTTTCCTGCCATATCTTACAATAGTTATTCAATTTAGTTAAAGATACATATCCTGTATTGAATTTATTTAAGAGTGTAACATCCTTCTGCATGAAGAACAAAGATTAACGTCTTCCCTTTTGATGTTAGGGTTAATTTTTTTTTTTAATATCAACTCCTGCACACAAAAGTTCTTAAGACCTATGACACAAGAGTGCCACATGCGTGCATGCGTGTGTGTGTGTGCACACAAGTGGTGGTTAGTGAGATGAAAGAGGAATCTGTTAATTTGTTTCTTGATGAGTTGGGGATGGTATTCTTTGGGGGGGGGGATGGAGAAGACTGTTCCGAAGAATGAAAGAACAGAATGAAACAGAAGCAAGACAGAATGAAAGAAGAGAAGTTGATTTGAAAAAGTCTCAAGCTGAATTTAGATAGATGTTGACCAGCAGGTGCTCACATTCATATACAATTAAAGTGGAGGAATGGGATAGCCAGTTTATCAGAGCAGTGTTCATGGAATTACCTAAAAAAAAAAGTCATAATACAGAAAGAAGAGCTTTGGGAAAGTAATTGGATGGAGACGGTGAGAGAGTGATCATATGTTATGGGAATGGTATTCTGAAGCTATGTTTATTATGAAAGTCAGCTCAAGAGGACACTGATCTTAGTTAGCAAGTGGAATGTTAGCAGAAATAAGGAAGCATAAAATATAAGTTGATATTGTGTTTTGGTAGCATTAAAATTTATTCACTTACATCCACCACATGAGAGTGGCAAAGAGATTCGTGTTTATGGCATTTGTTCTAGAAGATCTTGAAGCTTGTGTGATTTGAGCAAGATATGGTTTTATGAATGAAGATGATGGATATAACAGTCAAGACGGTGTGCATCCTTGTTCATACACTTGATTTTACACCAGACCATCAAAAATCTTCATGGATCTTTTTTAATTCTAGCAGCTGATTTACAATTTATGTATATTGCTTTATATAATGTTCCATTTCCATCATATAATGGTATTTTGAAAAGCTTTTCTCTTGGCACTTTATCATATGTTTTGGGGACATCTGTAAAACTTAAATACAAATCTTCATCATTATTTTTCTCAAAATAATTATTATTATTTTTTAATTTTTTTTTTTTTAAAGTAAAAATCTGATCCTGACAACCTTATTTGCTTCCTGGCTGAATATAATCTGTCTCCAGTCTTTCCACATTTCAGGTTTCTGATGGCTTTTTTTCCTCAAGTATTGATATGTACTCCTGTTTTCATTCCTCTTGAATATTTTCTACTACTGTTCTGTCACTCCTTGTTTCATTTAAGTCTTTCAAACTAATTAATCCCAATCTCCAGAATATCTTTGGTTTTTGTCACCTTTATCATTTCTGATTTCTTTTGCACCACCCTTTTCTCTATTTCTTGGCATTCTTTTTTCTGCTTCTTGTTATTATCTTTTATTTTTTTCCCCTCTACTCTCTCTCAAGGTACCTTGCTGACTTATCTGCCAGGAATTTTCAATTTTTCCTGTTCTGCCTCTTTAACTTCTTTGGTCTACCAGATGGTTTGGAGCAGGGGTGGCCAACCTTTTATAGTTCATGCGTCAATTTTTTCATTTTTCAGTTAAGATGCGCCATACAAACTTATACCACTTTTCAGTGGTATAAGTTTGATATTATAATGATTAAAATTATGATTTTAATCATTAAAATGATTTATTATATATATGGTAATATAGACACTTTTAGCAGTTTTAAATAAAAGGATTTCATATAAAGACAAGATAAACATTAATTATTTTATTGACTTTTGAAATTGCTTTGCTTTTGCTAAGCTTGTAATGTTTGGAATTAAATCAGTTACAGAAAGCATCAAATAGTTTTTCAAATTTGAATCAGTCAGTCGCGACCATAGTTTGTTCTTAATCATTTTCATTTATTAAAATGCTTGTTCGCATCTGTATTTAGTTCCAAAATGACAGATATAACTCTGAGCAAATTGTCTCAGTTCTGGAAAATGTTCACAGGGCAACGATCGCCAGAAATTAATTATATCAGAAGCATCTGGGAGTGATGGAAGTTCATTAAATTTCATTTTCAATAAAGAATTGGTTCTGAGATCAATAAGTTCCATTTGTATGTTACTAGGCATCATCAAGATTTTTTGTTCAGTAAGTGAAAAGGGATTTATAAATGCAAGTATGCAGTCTCCTTCTTCAGCAAAGTCGCTAAAATGAATGTTAAAGGACTCTTGTAATAATCTGAGTTTCTCAGTATATTCTGTAAAGTTGCCATTATTTTCAAACAGATTCACTATGTTCTTTTAAATGTGGAAATTTACTTAAATCCCCATTTTCTAACTGGGAGATGAATAGCTTTTAATTTCATTTTGAATGCACCGATGTCATTTACTAAGCTAGGAAGCAATTTGTTCTTGCCCTGCAGTTTCAAATTTAGATAATTGAGGTGGCTGGTAACATCAACTAAAAATGCTAAATCAAATAGCCATTTCTCATCACACAACAGGGCTTTTTCCTTATGCAGCTCATCCTTCTCTTCCAGAAAATTACGTACACTTTCTTTCAGCTTCCAAAATCTACTGAGAACTTGTCCTTTAGAAAGCCAGCGCACCTCACAATGAAGGATGAGATCACCATATTCCATATCTAGCAGTTCACAATATTCTCTGAATTCTCTTCTGTTTAACCCTCTTGCTCTAATTTTATTCACACACTTTGCAACTGGTATCATAACATGCCTCAAATTTAGAGTTTTTCCACACAGAGATTCTTCATGTATAATACAGTGATACTTTAGTAGAGAACAACCTAAAAACCTTTCAAGTAAAGTTACAGTCCCAGAAACTCTACCTATCATTGACGGTGCTCCATCAGTGCACACACTGATGAGCTTACTAGAATCTAGTTGTTGATTTTCTAGACATGACTTTACTTTGTCAAATATGTCTGACCCTCTGGTTTTTCCATGAAGTGACTCAAGACCGATAAGTTCTTCAAAGATGTTAAAATTGCCATCAATTCCTCTTATAAAAATGCTTAATTAATCACATATGTCAGCGGATTCGTTCAAGGCTAAAGAAAAGAAAGTACAAGCATGAACATGGTCTTTTAATTGATCAGTAACATCATGGGAAAGTTCTTCGATGCATCTTGTAATTGTTTGCTTGTACAGAGCAATTTGGTTTACTTTTCTTACAACATTCTTATCACCAAGACATTTTGCAAATTTTTCGAGACAGGGCTTAACAACTTCCTCTCCATCAGAGAAAGGCTTGTGTTTTTTAGCCAACACAAAGGCAATTTCATAAGACGCCTCCAGCATTGCCACACTTTCACAACTTCGTTTCACAAATATATTTTGTTTCTTTTTTATTTCTTCCTTTTTCTTAACCACCTATTCTTTCCGCAACTCAGACCCAGGAACTAACTTCAGTTTTTCTTCTAATTCAGCTTGATGTTTTCTATAGTGTCTATTAAGATCATGTCTTCTATTATCTGAGAGAGTGCTTAAATAAGAACTAATTTTCCCACAGTTCATTAAACTGGCGTTTGCTATCATTTTCTGCTTTTCTTCTGCTCATTTTCTTTTGCAAAGTAATGGGTAACTGACTGTAAAAAAAATTATTTCAAAAAGTAAAGCTTATTAATAAATAATTTATTTAAATTATTTTATGGGTTTTAAACATTATCAACATTCAAAAACAGTTCTACAAGTTTAAGATAAGATTCCTGTTTTCATGAAGGCCTAATGCAGTTCTATAAGTTTAAAAATATTATATATATATTTTTTCATAGAGTGTTTTCGTCTCTCTCTTGTAATATATTATGTCCAATGAAATATGAGATCGCTTCCTGCCATAAAACAGTCGATCAGCTGGCAATCACACACAACCCAAACATGCTCATTACGAAAGCTTTGCTGATGATCAGTTAAATTTTAGGAATAAATCTACTATACGTAAATAAAAAGGAAAGATATTGTATTAAAAAAAAACATGAAACACACACATACAAATGCACCGAATAATTGCAGGTTTCAGTATCAGCAAATTAAGAGCGCAGGCAAGAACTTGACATATGCGTTCAAAATGAAAAAAAATTATTTAAATTTACAGAACTATATTAAGCCTTCATGAAAACAGAAATCTTATCTTAAACTTAAAGAACTGTTAATAAAAACATATAAGTTCAAAAATACAGAATTGTTCACTCACATCGAATCAGAAGTTCATCGAACATTATGACAAGAGTCAGCTGTAAACTGATTGAGTAACTGGTGATGCATGTCAGTATTTGCCGGTGCCTGTTGCTTCAAGATCAAACAAGTATAATAAGTGTGCACTCTAGAATTCAGTGTTAGACATTTTTTACAATTTTTCTCTGGGTTTCAGTGTGCCACTTTTGGCGCATGCACCATAGGTTGGCCACCCCTGGTTTAGAGTTTTCTATCTTTTTAGACAACTTTACTATATTATCATTGGCTGAATTGGTGTTTTGTTCAGCTTTTGCCACTGAGTCTCCAAGGTTTTGATTCTTACTTTCTAGCTCATTTTTTTTTCAATAATATTTTTATATTTAAATATACAGTTCCTCTTTGATAACCTGAATACTTTTGTACATGTTTTTGTTTTTTTTAATGTGATATTCACTTTTATGCTGCATATAACTAAATCATGATCAGTGCGAAATATTGCATCACTATACTGCTGTGTGTGTGTGTGTGTGTGTGTGTGTGTGTGTGTGTGTGTGTGTGTGTGTGTGTGTGTGTGTGTGATGATATCACCATCCATCATTTCTGGTGTGTTCTGTCAGTGTGAATTTAGGCACATGTTTATATTGAAAGATGTTTGTAATGACTAGTCTTTGTCTTCAAGTGCTCGTCTGCATGTGTGTGTCATTCATTTCAAATATGTCTGTTACATTCCTCTCTGATCATTATTGCTATACAACACCTATACAACCTTATAGGTGTTGTATTCCAGCAATGCAAGTCTTACTTTTTTTTTTGTCAGTACCTCTCACATTAAGTTGGAGGTTTAATGGAGTATTGTCAGTCCTGAGAAAGGATTAAAAACTAATTTTAGTGCTTTCAATATTTCGTCTAGCACTGAGACATTTTCAGGAAGCACAAATAACACTTGTAACATGCATGCACATGCACACACTCACTTAAAGACAACACAATACTCAATGAATTGTGTGGCTGTGATCATAAATTCCAATCTAGGTGGCACGCTCTTATGGGCATTTGTAGTCAGATAGGATGTAAATTGGGAACCTCTGATGATTAATCTTTCCAAATTTCAAGAATTGTTTTGCACCTGTATTTGTTTAAATTTGGTTGATTTTTGAGTGCCACTGCAGATACCAGAAAATCTTTCTTTTTTAAATTTACTGTGAAGGAGCATGGTGGTTTTCTTCCAGAAAATTTTGAGTGATATCTAATATATGGTCTGCAAGACTAGATTGACCATAGTTGATTGCAGATGTAAGTTTTGTGTTTATCTAAATGGATAGCTGATCTACCTGTCTGTCTGAAGAATGCTGACTTGCAAGAACAGGCTACTTTATATACTCCAGTCACTGAGAGAGGAAGGAGTTGATCTTTGGTAGAATGGATAAGAGTAGCAAGTTTCCAGTGGGTCTTAAAAGCTGTGTAGAGATTGCATTTTTAAAAGACCTGACTATTTTTTCAGATGTATCCCAGACGTAGGGCACAGTGATGAAATCCTTCTGAAGGGCATGGACTGGGGGTAGGATTGATTATTTTTTTAATTCTGTATGCACTCTAGCCATTGGATAGGAAGGTGTTGTGTATATGGTAGAGTTCTTTTTGGTCCATTCTCTTGGACATTTTAGAAGTATCTGTACAAAAAGAATTCCTAAGAAATAATCATATCAGAAAGTAGTATAATATTCTATGCAATTCTAAATCACAACCACAGTTTCACCCTCTCTATATTGTAATGAATCTGTCTTCAAAAAGGTTCAGTGAAGATGCCATAAATGTCCTAAGCTTCATCCACAGTCATCACACCGAAAGAAGTGCCAATTCTAGACCTAAATAGCCAACAACATGAGACTTTGCCAATATCCTTTCCCGGTCTTTACCTCTGAAAAGATCTATCGTTTGACCAACTTGTTTTGCTATCAGCAAGTTATGAAAAGTTATAATCTTTAAAGGTATCTGTGGCATGATTATAAATAATAAATTACACGATAACCACAGGAATTAACTTTAATGAAATGAAAGTACAGATAATTCGTAATGAAAACAACAGTGCAACATTAGTGTGTAGAAACAAATAATCAAAGGAATACATGAAACCTCAAAAGTCTGGTCTGGCACAACATAGTATTGACACTAAACACAATATCCGGTGGGATAAAGCTCATCTTCTCTATAGATGCAGTTTAAATATGAATTCCTTTTCAAAGAAAGTTGTGAAGCCTTTTACATCATCCAAATCTGAATCAGAATGATTGTGTGTCTCTCTTTCCCAAAAGAAAGTTTCGGAGACTTATCGTATGTAACCATCAAAAATAGTTGTTTAATAATATTTTTAATAATATTATTTATTAATACTAATTTCTAGCACGTGGCAACAATTTTTAATTGCTAAACCACCGACTTCTGTATGTACTTGGTATTCTGGTTTGTTTGATTGCTTGTTTCTGCACGATGATGTACTGTTTTTTTCAGTATGAATTATATCCGTACTTTCATTTCATTCAAGTTAATTACTGTGGTTATCGTGTAATTTATTATTTATAAGTTATGAAAAGATAAAAGTTTTCTCACCAGCAGAGTGGATAAGGGTCATAATGCTGTTATCCTTAATACCACTGAATATAATTAGAAAATGAATATTATTCTCTGAGATCACTCTACCTTCATTCCATCCCCCTGGATATACAATTTACCTAAAATCCATACCTCCCCCCCCCAGGACATATAGTAGATGTCACTGATTCTCCATGCTACAAATTGTCAAAATAGCTAGCAAACACTTTTACCCCTCCTCATTGGTCTTGCCACATGCTATATGAAAAAGCTATCCATTTTAAAACCTTGATTGAAAATCTAACTGTAAATTGTACAGATATATTGGTAAGCTTTGACATCACCTCACTGTTTACCAGTATTCCCTTGAATGACATCTGAACACTCTTTAAAAAACGTTTTTCCTTCTGATGTCTTAGATCTCTTTTCTTTTGCCATCATTTCTGGTTATTTTTCTTGGAGGAACAAAATTTACAGAGATAGAGGCAACTGTTTTGGTCCCACTTGCCAATTTTTACATGGAAAATTTTGAAAAATGAGCCATAGACTCAATCTATCCCCCATCTTCTAACTGGCTAAGATATGCAGATGGTATGTTCTCATTTAACCTCATGGCCCAGTTACATTAGACTCTTTCTTCTGTGACTTCAGTGGTCTACATTCAAGAATCCAGTTTATGATGGAAAAGGAAAGTAACAATAGTTTACCTTTCCTTTAGACATCTTTGGAATGATAACCTCTCCTTCACTGTATACAGAAAACCCACTCACATAGGCAGATAAGATATTCACAAACTTTCCCACTACCAGTCTTAATAATAGGGATCATTAAAACCTAACCAATAGAGCCTACAGTTTTTATTCCAGTAGAACCTCTCTTTGAACAGAACTCAACCATATAAATGGTTGAGTTCTGTTCCAATTAAAATCAACCAATTAAAAAATTTAATCAATCCTCCCCCCCCACACTTAGTCCATGTCCATTCCTTCAGAAGGATTTCAGGAATGCCATCATTGTGCCCTCTGTCTGGGATACATCTGAAAAAATAGCCAGGTCTTTAATAATACAGTCATACCCCGAAGTTACGTGGTAGGTGGGACCAACAAAAAGCGCGTAAGTCAAATTCGTGTAACTCTGGGTATAATTTTGCATACAAAATATTAGTTAATTGGGACCAAAGGTTTACAAAAACACTTATATTTTTTAAAAAATATAATCATAATTATAGTTTTTCGTACATAAAAAAAAGAAAGTTATTTCGATGTCAAAGGTTTCATAAAATCTAATAGATTCGTCTGACGGCATAATGTCTTTTTCTTGTCATGCAAAATTTCTTCATAGCAAGCTAATGATTTTTTTATTCCTTACCTTGTGACTACAATTCGTTCCTCGTTAGAATCTATGTCCTCCAAAATCTGTAAACCTTTCTTTTATGATTGTTCTTACTGTGGATTCCTATAGATCAAACTTCTTTGCTAGCTCACAAATTTTCATTCCGACTTCAAAATCCTTAATAATGTTGAGTTTTGTTTCCAAAGTCGATGTTTTTCTTTTCTTGCTAGCTGTAGAAGAATCAGACTTGCTTCCTTTGGACGACATTATTATTTTTTATGTGATAAAATTTTTATCAAGAACATAACATTAAACAATTGCAAGGTTTGTAGACTATAAAAATCGTGTATGAATGGAGATCGCGCGAAACACTTCAGTGCTTGTTCATAGCATGTGTGACACTGGCGAATGCGGCCGGCGCCGGAAAGATACGACTAGTAGCGAGGCGGGACGGGAATACATACATATATGAAACCACATAACTCCGGATTCGCGTAAGTCAGGGTAGCGCAAGTCTGGGTATGACTGTAATAATAAACTCTGTACAGCTTTTAAGTCCCACCTGAAACTTAGTACTGTTACTTGTTCCACTAAAGATCAACTCCCTCTGCTTTGTGTCTAGAATATATAAAGTGCTCTGTTTTTGGACAGATCATTCCTCAAAGCAGGCTAATCGACTGTTAGAACACATGCAATTAACATACATAATAAACTGGCCTCATAGCTCGAGTTGCTTCGGCCGTACATTTAAATAAACCAAACTTTGGACAGACAGATAGATCAGCCACCATCCATTTAGATGAACACAAAACTTGTATCTGCAATCATGACTATGATCAATCTGGTCTTGCAGACTATATATTGGATACCACTCAAGGATCATCTGGAAGAAATCAAAATGCTCTGCAGTAAATTTAAAAAAGAAAGACTGGTTTTGGAATCTTCAGTGGCACCAGAAATCAACCACAATTAAACAAATATGGGTGCAAAAAAATACTTGATAAAATTATTATCATCATCCAAACCAACTGTCATACCTTCTTAAATTCATTCACAGTAGATTCATTCACTATTCCTAAAGGATAGCTATTCCACTTACTTTGCTCTGGGAGAAAAAAACCTGGCTCTTACCTCTTTCTTGACTGTGAACAAGCTTAACTTCCATGGATGCCCCCATGTTCTCTCGTCACCTTCCATATAATGAAAAGTTTCATCAGTTTATATCCTATAACACCCATTCAAAAATTTATAGACCTCTATCATATCATCCCTCTTTTTCCTGTTAACCAGAGTCCGCATTCCACATACTCGCAATCTGTCCTCATAATCTAAATCCCATAATCCGAATATAATCTTTGTAACTCTTCTTTGCACCCTTTCCACAGCTTCTTTATCCCCTTGGAACCTGGGAGACGAAATCTATGTACAATAATCCATTTGTGGTCTTATCAAAAAAAGCCTTATAAAGAGACAAAATTACTTTCTTACTTTTACATGTCAAGGTTCGCTTCAACATCGTAATTATCCTCTGAGTTGTATTTGCAACTTTTGCTATATGACCTTTGAACTTTAAATTCCTATCCACCAATATGCCAAGATCCCTTTTCTCTTCAGTTTCTTGTAGCATAATCCTGCTAATAAAATTTGGGAACATTAATCGTTAGCGGTCCAAATTTACATCCTAGAACCGTCTACAAATGCCCATAGAGGGTACACTACTGAGATAAGACTTACATAGCCACACGTTTATTTGAGTAGGGTGTTGTCTTTGTGTGTGTTACAAATGTTATTTTTACCCCCTGAAGATGTCTCAGTGACCGAGATGATTCCCCCCCCCCCACATTTGATGTCTGTAAACATTGTATGGTCACTCCCATACCTCACCCAGTTTTGGGAGTGAAGTCTTCTGCTAGAATAAGTGGTAGGGTTGCAGATTCCCTTTCCACACAAAGTTTCTACTCTGTGTGGAAAGAGACAATCACAAACATCCATGCCCATGGTGGGATTCGAACCTGTAGCCTCTTGGCTGGAGAGCAGACACGCTAACCACTCTGCCAACTCTCAGTGCTGTCAATACTCCGGCTCATAAGCCTTAAAATATGGATATTTCTCACATTGACAGTACCTATCTTTACTTCTGCAGATGGCAAGTTTGTTTCAGAAGCTGAATGTTCACTTTTTGCTGTAGTTTCCTGACAGTGAGCTTTTAGAGGTTAATGCTTATGATATATATTTCTTCACAAGAAGTTGGGATAATGTGAATATTTTATTGATGTGTAAATCTGAGGCCGTTATCTCTTCTGTATAATCCATGGGTGAATTCAGTTATTGCTGTGTAATAGGTTTTTCTGAATGTCTTTAGCCTTGTGTGAGACCAGTACTGTGCTCATTAAAGTTCTGGGACAGAATTTTGAGAAGACAATCTTTAATTCCAGTCTTTCTTGTGTATGATTTCAGTTTTTTTTTTTTTTTTAAATCAACAATATTAATTAAGATGAGTATATAATTGTATACAATCCTCTTTTCCTCTATATAGGAACATTTAATTGTCGAATTCTTAAAGAAGAGGAAGACCTTACCATCTTACAGCAACAACTAAAACATATTAAATGGGACATCATAGGTTTAAGTGAAGTTCGCAGGCAGGATGAACAATAAAACTAAAAAATGGAGACTACTTATACTATTATGGGAAAAACTAAAGGACAATACGGAGTGGGATTTCTAATTAAGAAAACAATTACACACCTTATAGAAGAATTTAATTATACAGATGAAAGAATAATAGAAATTACACTTAAAATAAACTCTAAACTTAAAATCAGGATCATCCAATTATATGCTCCCACCTCATCCCACACTGATGAAGAGATAGAAGCATTTTATGACTCGCTGCAGCACACTCTAGATAAAAAAAATAAATAAATAAATAAAAATTTAAAAAAAAAAAAAAAAAAAAATAGCAATCAAAACTTTACTATAGTAATGGGCGATTTTAATGCCAAAGTAGGTCATCCCATTCACAAATAGATACAATAAGACCATGCATATATGGTACAAGCAGCAACTCGGGAATGGCTCTTACAGAATTCTCTATCAGTAACAAGCTTTATATTATGAATACATTTTTTAAGAAAGCCCTTAAAAGAAAACAGACATGGAGAAGTCCAAATGGAGAAATAAAAAATGAAATAGATCACATAGACTGTGTAATAATAAAGGAATAGTTCAAGATACCTCAATACTAAATCAACTAAAAACAAGCAAAAATCAAGTAAAACCAGTCTGACACAGACTGGTGTCAGAGCCAAAATTAAAATAAACTCCAAATTGGCTAATAAAATGTTTAAACAACACACAATTAAGAAGCATTGACTTAGAACCTATCGAAAACAAGAAAAAGAATTACGAAGAAAAACTCAATCAAAAACTAGACTTAATAAATATATTTGAAGAAGAAGACATAAATAAAATAAGCAAAAACCTAACTGAAGTAATAATCTCAGCACCAATGAATTCAAAAGCAACAAACAATAAAAAGACCATAAACTTTCAGAGGAAACCTTACAACTACTAAAAAAGAGACAAAATATGAAACAAGACAAAAACTTAATAATCCAAGCACTCCAGAATCAGAGATTTCCTGGAGAATATATGGACCTTCTCCAGGCAATATACCTCACTGCAGCAACAACAATTCAACTTCACACGAGTAGCAATAAAATATCAATTGAAAAAGGTGTCCAACAAGGAGACTCTCTATCATCCAAAATCTTTACAGCAGTCCTTCAAGAAATATTTAATAATATAAACTGGACAAACCTTGGTATAAGAATTAATAACAGAAACTTAACACACCTAAAATATGCAGATGATATCATAATTTTTGCAAACACTCCAGAAGACCTTAATACAATGATAGAAAAAGATGAGAAATGAATTGAGATCTTATAACACTAAAAAAATAAAAGAAACAATTGAAAACAATAAAAATCACACGAGTAGCAATAAAATATCTATTGAAAAGGGTGTCCAACAAGGAGTTGGACTCTCTATCATCCAAAATCTTTACAGCAGTCCTTCAAGAAATATTTAATAATATAAACTGGACAAACCTTGGTATAAAAATTAATAACAGAAACTTAACACACCTAAGATATGCAGATGATATAATAATTTTTGCAAACACTCCAGAAGACCTTAATATAATAATAGAAGACGTATATCATGAAAACAGAAAAGTCAGTCTAAAGATAAACAGAGAAAAAACTAAAATCATGTTTAATCATTTTGTAACACCAAAAAAACATAATAATAGAAAACAATTTCTTGGAAAGCGTCTCTTCATATACATACTTAGGTCATCTCATTGATCTAAACTGTGGACTCCAAAAGGAAATAAAGAGAGAGTTCAGCGTGCCTGGAGTGCATTCAGAAAATTGAAAAGCATTTTTCAAAACAATGATGTCCCACTCTGTTTAAAAAGGAAGACATTTAACCAGCGTATACTTCCAGTCATCTCATATGGTTGTGAAACTTGGTTGCTAACAAAAGCACTAGCAAATAAATTAATAACTCAAAGAAAAATGGAGAGGTTGATGCTAGGCATCACATTAAAAGATGAGAAGCGAAACACCTGGATAAGAAGCCATACTCGCATCACTGACATCATTCTTCATCACAAGCAACTAAAATGGAAACAGGCCAGACATCTATCAGAAGAGAAGATGAGCGATGAACCACCACCATACTAACGAACTGGATTCCTAAAGAAGGGAAACGAGGCCGAGGACGTCCTAAAAGAAGGTGGAGTGATGAATTGTCAAATTTTGGAAAAATTAGTCGACCATTGCCAAGAACAGAGAAAGGTGGAAAGAACTGGAGGAGGCCTTCATCCAACAGTGTACAGAAAATGGCTGAAAAGAAGAAGATATAATTGTAGCAGTAAATTTAGGCAGAAAGTTTTGAATAGTAGTGAATTCAATAATATACAGTCAGTTCTCACTGTATGGAACTTACATGGTGCAAAGGAATTTCCTTTAGAAGGTATTGCTTTGGGAATGTGACCAGTACTTTTCAGTTTGCTTGGATAAGTGAGGATATAATTAAATGTCCATCACGTTGTGCTATTCCAGAAGCTGATTGATATGCTAACCCATTCAAGAACTGGTTATTATTTTAAAGTTGGATGATTGAGAGATAACCATGCTGAGATCCATCATAGTTAAATATAAAAGTCTTAGCTTGACACAGTCTTTTTAACTAAAATAAGTGTTTCATGTAGCTACTTCACACTTTTCCTGCCTCATGGTTATTTCTAGAGTTCACTCTTCTTCCATTTCTCCATAACTGCTGCTTCTACTGATCTCCTTGATGGTTTTGTTTCTCATTCCCATTGGCATTACCACTATCATTATAAATTACTTCGTTGTTTTTGTTTATTTGTCTGTTACATCTGTTATTTTTAGTATTTCTTAATTTTTGTAACTTGTGGCTTTGTCTTTTCCAATAACCAGTTTCAGTAACAATTGTATCATGAATATTTTCTGTGAGCTGTAGAATTTTTCTTTGTGTTTTCTTTTAAAATTCAGGATTGAAAAGAAGCTGGTATTTTAAATTCATGTATTTTTTGAACTAAACTGTTGATATTAAACTAAAGGTCAGAGTTGGTTTCATGTCATTGTAATTAGTAGATATTAGGATGTGACATTCAACAGAGAACTTGGGGTGCTCTATGGTATGAAGAATTTGAAGATGATTTGCAGAAATCTACCTAATCCACCTAATGGAAAATATCAAGTTCATAGCATAATCAGTTTAAAGAAGCTAGCAGTGCAAACAGATGTCACAAGAACACATTTCAAAAAATAATTAAAAAAAAAATAGCCCTGTGAGTTGCTGATTGTTTATTTTAATAACCCAACTGTAGATATAATTTCATCTAAATTACAATATTGTATATACATAGATTGGCACAGTATAGAACTGAAAGATTCCCCCAAAGTTCATATTTGCTGTGCACATACAAAGTGCAATCTGTTTTTCTATGTAAACAAAACCAGTATGTGCTTTTATCAGAAAATGATACTTTCTACAGCTTGAGGGATTGCATTTTGGAAGCTTCATCAAAAAAAAAAAAAAAAAAAAAAAAAAAAGCTTAGAATATCAATTTTCCAAGTTTGATGGTTAAAAACAAATCGGTTTCCTCACAATCTCATAATCCTAATCTTACACCCTTGGATTCTTTTCTAGGGGAACTTATTTAAATAAAGCAGCATACGTGTCAAAAGTGACTTTGCCCGAGAGGATTCAACTACAGTTATTCCATGAACATTAGAACACACCTTTCAAGTGCAAGGTTAGACAGGCATGCTAAGCTGCATAGGTAGTTGTTGAACTTGTTTCTGAAATAAAGAACGTTACACTCCAAGCTGTCATTCATATATTTATTACTGCTGTGTCTTTAATTTTTTTCAATAAATATTACCATTTAAATTACTACCATCCTTTTGTGGAAATTTTACTTTTGTTTTATAATGTTGTATAATATTTTGTCCAAAAATTGTCCTGACATGACATTGAATAGCAAATGTATTTATGTTCTAGGTAGATGTTATCACATATCCCATCTCTTCATACTGGTCAAAGTTATAAGTACAGGGCACCTTTATGCACTCTTAGATGCAGTAGAGCAGAGCTTTCCAAACTGTGTGTCGTGACACATTAGTGTGTCGGCTGCAGTGTGAAGGTGTGCCGCCCGAACATAAAGCGTTAAACAGAATAATCGCTGAAAATTTCCACAGCGGAATCCATTTTGCAAAAGTACCAGTACGACTTTTAGTTAGCACTGTTAAAGAAGATATTTGGTCAACCGCTCGGAATCCCCTCCCTGAGTCTATACTGACTTCCATGCAACTATCACCATCAGTTTCGTTTTCGTTGGGGTTTTCTATAGTTTATTCAAGTATGAGTGACAGTAAATGTAAACAGAAGCTAAATTGTGCAGAGCCGCACTAAGGAGTCCCAAAAATACTTTACTTTAAATAGAATGTAATTGCAAGATGTTTACGTTCTAGAATTTAAATTTCACTTTCAAAATTATATATACACACTATCTTTTAATTATTTTTAACCTTTAAGAATATTTCATATCAATATATTTCGATAAATAATGAAGAATAAATGCAGCCGAATCCATCCCTGTGGTTTTATCACATAGTAGTCGCTCGGTTTTATTATCGTTCGACCAATAAAAATAAAGTGCCCCACTTATTCATACAAATGTTATTATTGATGTTTATTCTAACTGCAACATGAATAAACGAAGAGCTGGTGCTTTTATTTTATGTTTAGTTACTGTTAAAGCTTTACAATAAATTTGCACAGTTTTATTTATCAGATTGGTGTTGAATTACCCGTAAAATGGATAAGTTTCTAATTAATAAAAGAAAAGCTGAAGGTGACGTTTGTGATGAACAAAGTGTATCGACCAAAGAGGAAACTACGCAAAAATCAACTGTTGAAGTCTGCATTAATACAGAAGAAGTGTAAAGGAAAATTTTCCATGCCTTGTTTATACAATAAAGATTATACGAAATTGGGGTTCACAATTTCTGGTAATGAAAACCACCCTTGTCCCCAGTGTTTAGTTTGTGGGGTGATACTTACAAATGAAAGTATGGTACCAAACAAATTAAAGCGCCATTTTACCTCAAAACACAGTCATTTGTCAGAAAAGCCAGTAGAATACTTTATTGAACTTTCAAAATCTATAAAGAAGCAGTCTACATCGTTCACCAAGAGAATGAAGACATCAGAGAAAGCTCAAAAGGCAAGTTACTTGGTTGCTCAAATAATTGCCAAAAACAAGGAGCCACACACACTATCCAAAATCACTATAAAGGAATCTTGCTGTTCTGTTGTTTGAACAATGTTTGGGCCCGAATTTGAGATAAAAGTTAATAAAATTCCTTTAGCAGATTACGCGATTGGAAGACGTATTCAAAACATGTCTGCTGACATTAAACTGCAAATAAAAGATATTTTTCAAGACGACAATATGATTTTTACATTGTAGTTAGATGAATCAAGAGATGTCAGTGGGTTAATGCAATTACTTGTTTGTATACATTTCATTCATACTAACAGAATTGTTGAGCAATTCTTGTGTTGTCTAGAACTGCTAATGAAAACTAGAGGTGAAGATATATTTAAAACAGTAGGTTGCTTCATGAAGGAAAATAATTTGTTATTGTTAAATTGTGTAGGAATATGCGCAGATGGCGCTTCTTCAATGGTTGGTTCAACAAAAGGTTTCACAGCTTTAGCAAAGAAAGAGAATGAAAATATAATTATTCATTGCTTTTTACATTGCAAAGCACTAGTCGTGCAAACCACTGGTAATGAATTAAAAAAGTTATGGACAAAGTTGTTGAAATGGTCAATTACATTAAAAGTAGACCTCTTAAATCAAGATTATTTGCTAAAATTTGTGAAGATATGGGGACAAAATTTAAAAAACTTATACCACACTCAGTAGTTCTTTGGCTGTCAAGAGGTCGAGTGCTTTGTCGTGTATATGAATTGAGGGAAATGATGCTTAAACTCTTTATGGAAAATCAACAAAATGAATTCTGCGATCTAATTCAAAACAAATTATGGTGCACAAAATTGGCATATCTTGCTGACATATTGGAACACTTCAATAAAATAAACACCAGTATCCAAGGAAAAGGAGAAAATATCTTAACAGCGGTGGATAAAATTTGTGCTATGAGAGACAAGATAGAAATTGAAAAGGAAAGTGAAAGAAGGAAATTTTGAAATGTTTTACAAAACTGCAGACTGTGAACTAAAATGTGATATCAGCTCGCTAATTGTTGACCATTTAACAATGCTGAGAGAAAATTCATCACTACTTCCCAAATATTGAAATACAAGACTATGATTGGATCAGAAATCCATTTTTTTCAACTGCAACGGTTAACTTGTCACTTATTGAAGAAGAAGAATTAGCTGAAATAAAAAATGATCAAAGTCTGTTAATGATGTATGAAGAGGTATCGAAATCTATCAAAGAGTCATTCGATAGATTTCGATCTCCGAGTTTCATGTCCGGCTTTAAAATAATGAGGGATTTATTATCCCCCGACTTAATTTACACCGCCGGAAAAATAGCCTCTTGGCTCTTTATCAGTAAAATTATGAACAAGATTTGAGGTTAGTGAGGAGTCATGGATCTATAAGAGGAAGAGTGTCAGTGAAAGTAGAGCTCTAAAGTACTCCAGCATTGATGGAAATAATAAGAAACTATCTGGCTGGGGAACCCCAGATGAAGGAAGGTATGGTGCATGTGGAAATGAGTCGAACTGCTCTGCTGTTGTACTTACTGGTGGGTGAGTTGTGTGGCTGTTGCACGTCATTACTGAGATACCAGTCATTGACACCTAACGCTCACCTCTAGGATCAAACCACACATGGCTGACCAATGTGAGCCCTTCTGCTGGATGTCTGTCTGTCTATTCATGGTTAATCCAGTCCTGGTACAGCCTTAATACAGTAGTATGGGAGCAACCAACAAGTGCAGCTGTTTCCAAAATACTGGCACCTGCCTTCTGGGTCCAAACTATCTGCCCATGGTGAAATTGGCTTATTATTGTTAAGACAGACCTCCAGGGAGTCAGAGACTAATTGAGGGAGGACACATACTACACACCACCTATCATACTTATTCTTGAATTCATTCACACTGTTTGCACTCACACCATCCAGTGCAATCCATTCCAATCACACACCCTCTGAGAGAAAACTCTAGCCCTCGCCCCCTTCTTAGCAGCCTTTATTCGCAGCTTCCAAGAATGCTTTCTTGTCCTTTTCCCATCCTCTATAAATTGAAAAATTCCATCAATTGAAATCCTGTATGACCCTTTCAGAAGTTTGTAAGTCTCAATCATATTACCCCTCTTTCTCCTGTTTGCGAGTACCTGTAGTCTACAAATTCTCAATCTGTCTTCATAATTGGAATTCCACAATCCTGATATTATTTTTAACACTCTCCTTTGTACCCTCTCCAGTATATCAGAATCACAACAGAAACCAGGAGACCAGACCTGTGCACAATAGTCCAAGTGAGGTCTTATCAAGGCCTTGTAAAGAGGCAAAATGACATCCTTATCAGACTCACATCCCACCTATACCACATTTTGATATCTGTCAGTCAGCCTACCTCTTATCCATGCTAATATTCTACAACCCAAACCCATTTTCTCCAATTTATGCAAGAGTCTATTATGCTGTATTTTGTCAAAAGCCCTAGCAAAATCCAAAAGTATCATGGTATATCCATTCACCTTGTCTAGTTCAATGGTAACAGTGTTATGGAATGTAAGCAAGTTGCTAAAACATGACCTTCCCTTAGTAAACCCATGTTGTTCATTGCAAAGTAGAGATTCACTGTCAATCATTTCTGAATGTGAGCCGTAACCAATTTTTCCAAAATCTTCACCAGCACTCCTGAGATGCTAATTGGTCGATAGTTGGATACATCGGTTTTTGCACCACCCTTAATGCAGTGGAATTACCATACATTCCTGTGGAATATTCCCTGTTCTGAGACTCATAACAGCTTGGTCAAAGGAATAGCTAGTTCAGCTGAACACTTTTTTAGCACATGTGCTGATATCCCATTAGTCTCTCTTGCTGAATTCTTATTAAGTTTCTGCAATAGCTCTAATACCTCATCCTCATACACTTGCGTTTTCTTTATCTAGTGAAGAGGTAGCAGTGAGCTCAGTGTTGCATACACCAGGTTGATAGCTTTTAACAAAATGCTGGACAACCTCTTCTGCATCTGTAAACCTCAGCCATCTGATTTAGAAGAGTTATCCTTTCTCATTCTTTCTTTTACTTGTAGCATATCGATAGAATTCTTGTGGGTTGTCTTTAGCATACAGAGCCAGTTTCTTTTCATACTCAGACTTTGCTTTCCATATAACACTTGTGACTATTCTAGCCTGCTGCTTATAATGTTCGTAACTGACATCATCCTTATGCACACAGTATTCCTTCCACATTCTTAAGAATCTCTTGCTTAATAAGATTACACATCCATTTGTACCCTATTTATTCTTCAAACTCTTGGGACACATTCTGATATTACATCATTTAAGTATTGTTTAAATGCTTCCCATGCATTATGTCGCCACATTTCCCCATTACTGGCAAACGTTTACTGATTATGTACAGAGGATAGGTGTGCCTATTCATAGTAATTACACATATCACATGGTACTTGGTTATCATACCAAATATGTAAATTGGGAGAGGCATTCTTAATGCAAAACTAACTCAGTATAGTCTGTTCAGGTTCAAAGAGTAAGTTATTCTTGTTTGACTCTACATAGTTTATAGTCATCTCACACACACTCCTTCCTTCTTATTATGCCTGTGTGTGAGTTTTGTAATGCTAATCATCAGTCATATTTTATTGACTGCACTCATTTCAGGAATGATTGCAGTCATTATTTTAGCTGTTCAGTATGTTTGAGCTCTGTACACTCAGATTTTATCTGAGTGTACAGAGCTCATGGTCTCTCGTGTGGCATCAGTCAATTATACACTGTTGTTTCTTGTGTATACCCTTTTAATTCCTTGTTGCTATTTATTTGTTTTATGAACTTTATATATGCTTTTCATAGATTATTACACCTACTTTTTATCCATCTTTTTTATATTTGTTTTGTACATCTTTCTCTTTAGAACTACATTTATATGCATTCTTATTTTATATCTATTTATACCATTCTTGCTGTTTTTTTTTAACATGTATATACTGCTATGATGATTGACTGATGCCATATGGTCACAGCTCTCCTTGCATCACAAAACATCAAACAAGCTCTCTTGTCCTTGCTAAGACCATCGGTCCAATTTCTGTTCACCTGTTCTTCTACTTCTCTCTCTCATCTAGATGGCACCAGTGTTATAGCACTCAAAGATAAAGCTGACCTCCCACCATCACTCTTTTCCTCCAACTTTTGCAATGCAATTTGCCTCCTACCATATCATAATCTGAGCCATATATCTCGTGTGGTTTTGGTAAAAAGATATCAGAAGATCACTAAATCACTTAGACATTAAAGAGTGTTCTGATCCTGATGACATCTCTCCAGTTGTGCTCAAAAATTGTGCTCCAGAGAAAACAGGTGTTTGCTGTTTAAATGCATTTATTCCAATGCATGGAAATTAGCATATATACAGCCTGTCTCAAAAAGATAACTCCCAACCAATCACCATCACCCCACTTCCAAAGAATGGAGAAAGTCATCGATAGTCAACTTTTCCAGTATCTAGAGGCCCACCAGTAGTGCATTCTGCTATTCAACGTCCATTGCTGACCTCTTAGCCTACATCACCAAACACTGGATACATGCCATGGTAAGATTCAGAGGAAAAACATGTCCTTTTGCTACTAATTGTATCTTCTTCTTCATATAGCTTTCTCAGTGAGAGGGTGCAGCACCATGTCCTTCCAGTTCTTTCTGTTGGTGCTTTCCTTTTTGTTTCTGCATTGCCATGTGATCCTGCCCATGATCTTATATCTTCAAGCCATGTCCTTCGTTTTTTGCCTCTTGATCCTTTTCCCTTAATTTTTCCTTTTAAAGCTGTTAGAAGGAAAAATTTCCTGCTGAACCTCTCAGTACATGTCCTGCCGATCTCATCTTTCTTTGGATCATTTCCTGTAATAAAGATCTCTGTGCTCTCATTCTCTGTAGGACATCTGTATTTGTCACATGTTCTGTCAATGGGATTTTCAGAGCTCTCCTATAGTACTAATGTTCTATATGTTCTTATCATTCTTTTCTTTGTCTCAATACTCACAGAACTTCTGAGCAGATCTTTATTTTTCCAGAATGCATCTTTAGCTATGGTTGTTCTTATTTTTATTTCTTTATCTTGCTTTCCATCTGCAGTAAAGTAGGTGCCTAAATATTTGTATTCTGTTGTATGTTCAATTTTCATATTGTTTATGAATATTTCTGGCTCAGATCTGCTGTCTTTTGAGATTTTCATAATTTTGGCCTTTTTTCTTTTTTTGTATTTATATCTAATCCAAATTCTTTATCTTCTTCAATTAGTAGCTGCAGTAATTTGATTAATTTGTTTGTTTTCTGCTATTAGAATGGTATCATCAGCATATCTAAGATTGTTGTATTTTATACCATTGATACTAATTCCTATTTTTTGTTTTTCAATCTTTTTCATCACTGTCTCACTATAGATATTAAATAGATTTGGTGAAAGGATACAACCTTGTCTAACTCCTTTTTATTTTCACTACAGAAGTCTCATCGTTAAACAGCTGCATTTTCTGTTTGGTGAAAATCATTTTTATAATCTTAAGTACATGA
Source organism: Typopeltis vanoorti (assembly GCF_054136105.1). Lineage (NCBI taxonomy): Eukaryota > Metazoa > Arthropoda > Arachnida > Uropygi > Thelyphonidae > Typopeltis > Typopeltis vanoorti. Next base: position 101,358,155 of record NC_143564.1, on the reverse strand, counting down.
TCTTCTATGTCTAATTTATCTAATATAGTGAACATTTTATTATTGTTTTACCCGGTCAAAAGCCTTCTGAAAGTCTATGAAGCATATGTCATCATCATCATCAAATTCCTGCCATGTACCCTCATGGGAGGGTGTACAGGATATGATACTACATCATGAAAAAAATTACATCATTACTAACTTCCTATCTACAATTTTCCTCCAAATCAGTCTGTTACTTATCAAGACTCCAACCTTATCAGATTTTATATTTCTATCATCTAAGGCACTTTGTACTGTATCAATCCACCTATATCTTGGTCTTCCTCTGGGTCTTTTTGTTGCCAACCTGGCAGAGAACACTTGTTTTGCTAATCTTTCTTCGCCCATTCTGTTTAAGTGACCATACCACCTGAAATTAGCTCTGCTAACACATTCCAGGATGTTGACAATGTCAAGTTCTTTCCTAATATCCTCATTTTTAATATGATATTGCCATTGATGCCAACTGTTCATGCCTATAATCTTTCTCACGACTCTCATATCTGTAGTCTCTAGTCTTTGGTCAAGCATTTTACTTCTGACCCAGCTCTCAGATCCATAAGTTAAAACTGGTTTGTCTTGTATACAGCTAATTTAGTGTTCTGACTAATTTCTCTCTTATTCCATATGAATTTATTCAGTTGACTTCCTACCATACCAGCTTTGCTGATTCTGTTGTCTATTTCTATACTTAATTTACCATCTTCAGTAAAAATCGTGCCTAAGTAGCTGAAATGTTTAACTTGTTCCACAGGTTCTCCATTCACAACACAGTTGACATTTTCAATGATTCTGCCTATTTTCATCGTCTTTGTCTTTTTATTGCTGACCTTCATACCATATCTATTACAACAGCTATTCAATTTAGTCAGTGAATCTTGCAGACTTGTAGCAGATTTATTTAGAAGTATAACATCATCCCCATAAATCAAAGAGCTGACATTAACATCTCCAATTTTGATATCATGTTTAATACTACTTTCCTTCATAATGTGATCCATATAGATAATGAATAATAGAGGGGATAATGTACATCCTTGTCTGACACCAGATTTAACATTAAACAATCTTCCTGTACTTTTTGGCCTGAATCCAGCTTGTTCTTCACCAAGCTTTTCTTCCACAATTCTTCTCAACCGTTTCTCAACTATACTTGCATAGATCTTGCCAGGAACACTCAGTAGGGGAAATACCTCTGTAATTCTCACATTCAGTTTTATTTCTCTTTTTATATATGGGTACTATGAGAGCTCTACTCCAATCATCGGGAATTCGTCCCTCTGTCCATGCCTTCCGAACTATGCAGTGCAGCCACTGTAAGACTTTTATACCACCATACTTCAGCATTTCTGGTCGAATATCATCTACTCCTGCTGCCTTTCCACATTTCAAGCCTTTGATGGCTTTTTCTACTTCAAGTATGGATATGTATTCCTGACTGCATGCCTGGTCAGTGTTTTTTATCACTGTGCTGTCATCACTGCTTGTTTCATTTAGCAGTTTTTCAAAGTAATTACTCCATACTTCAAGGATATCTTTTTCTCCGGTTTTCATGTCACTTTTATCATCTCTAACTCCTTTTACAGCACTCTTTTCTCCATTCCTAAGCTTCTTCAACAACCTCCAGAATATTTTGCCACCTTCTGATATTTATTTTCTATATTCTTGCCAAAGTCCTCCCATGACTTTTGTTTAGCATTCTTGCAATTGTCTCTGTATTTTTTAAGAGCACAAGCTGACTTATTTGACAGGAACTTTTGATATGCTTTCTTCTTTTCCTTCACTGCCTCTTTAACTTCCTGTGTCCACCAGGGAGTTCTGATTTTATTATCCTTGCAGACAACCTCACCACATGCCTCTCTGGTTGAATCAATCATTGTTTTCTTCAGAGTTTGCCACTGAATCTCTAAGGTTTGATTCCTGTTCTCAAACTCTATCATTTTTTCTTCAATAATCTTTGTGTATTTTAGTCTGTAGTTCACATCTTAGAGCTGCTCAACTTTTATTCTCTTTAAAACTTTCTTACATGTTATTCTTTTCAATATGAAATTCAATTTTATCCTGCTCAAGACTAAATAGTGATCACTTCCAATTTCAAATCCTCTGTTCACTCTGGTGTCCTGCACCAGGGAGAAAACATCACTGTCAACAATAACATAGTCAATGAGACTTTTCTTATTCCTTGCCTCTTCTCTCCATGTGAATTTGTGCACATTTTTATGTTGGAACATGGTGTTAGTAATAACCAGTCCATGTCCTGAGCAGAAATCCAACAGATATTTGCCATTATTATTAGCTTTGCTCTTTTCTCCAAATTTTCCCAAAATATTTTTGTATGTCTCACAATCATTTCCTACTCTGCTATTTAGATCCCCAACAAGGACCAACTTTTCCTTTTTCATTGTGTCAGTTGCTTTTTCTAAAGCATCAAAAAATTCCTCCACTTCTACCTTAGTAGAACCTTCTGTGGGACCATAGGCACAAATAAGTCTCATTGTCCAGTTCTCCATTCTCATATTTGCCCACATTACTCTACTTGAGACTGCCTGCCATTCAAGAAGATTAGCTTCGTATTTTGTGTTGAATACTATGGCTACTCCTTCTTTTCCTTGATTGTCATTGCCTGAATATAACATTTTCTATTTATTGCTCAGAAAGATCTCACCAGTTTTTGTCTTTTTTTGTTTCAGTCACCCCTATTATGGCGATCTGGTACTTATCTAATTCCTCAGCTAGCTCCATTTCTTTGCCATTCAGGCTTCTTATGTTGATAGTACCGATCTTTAACTCTGGTGATGTTGAGTTGGGGTTTGTTTTCAGATTTGTTCCAGTAGCTGACTTTTCGCTGTTCAGCCTGGTTCCCTGGCGAAAACAACGCGGGCTTTGTTTAACTGGGCGACGCCCCATCAGGCATGAAATTTTGTCATGTCGTACCATCATTTTTTATTTTGGTTTAACCAATACGCATACAATTTGGTTGGCTAAATCCCAAATTGCCAGCCCATCCTTGTTTGTTCAGTATCCAAGTAGATACCCAACAGGGTGCACCACGAGAAGGTGAGGATTGGACATTAGGTCAGAAGCCCTGGTCGGTTCTCCGCATTCCTTTAAAGGCTGTGTGGAGGTCTCCTCTCAGTTATACAGCTTTGACCCTTAAGCACCCCTGAAGCATATGTAAATGTCCCTATTTCTTTCGAGTGATCTTTCTATTACTACTTTTAGTTCCAGGATAGCATTAATGGTTCCCATTCCTCTTCTGAAGCCTTTCTGTTATTCACTCAATTCACCGCATAAGGCTCTTTCAATTTGTTTGTTAACAATGGTTAAAATAATTTTAGATGCATGGGATATTAGGCTCACAGTTCTGTAATCCTCTCAATTTTGTGCATTATTTTTCTTTGGAATTGGTATTGCAGATAAATGTTGTAAAAACTTCAGGTAATTGTATTGTTTTATAGATGTCTTGAATGGATTCCACTAAATAGTTATTATTGCCAGTCAAAGCTTTAAAATATTATCACACCCAGGGAATTTATTATTAGGAAGATTCTTAATTATGTGTTCTACCTCCTTTCTTGTGGGTAGTGTGGTATCTGTTGTTACGTTTAACTTAAGGTGTCATGAATCATCTAACATGTTACCATTATCATCATCAGAGAGATCTGGTAAGTACCTCCACCCATCTTCCATTTATCTTTTCCTTATCAATGAGTATGCTTCCATCTTTGTCCTTGATGTTATTAGACTGTGTATGTTTTGCTTTTCCATTAAGTTCTTTCACTTTCAGGAATGCTTCTCTGGTTTTGTTCCTATTTTGTAGTTCTTCTGTCTCAGTGCACTGCCAGTTTATCCAGTTTTTCTTTCAATCTTTTACATAACTGTTTGATTCTTTTATCCAAAGTTTTATATCTTAACCTTCCTTCATCATTCACTCCTCTTTTCCATGTTCTTCTTTCATCAATAAGGGTGATTACCTCTTGAGATATCCATGGTTTTTTCTTTCTTTCTTCTTGTTTATTGATGTGGTTTTTAGCAGATGTTATGATAGCTGCTTGTAGTCTATTCCATTGAGAGGGTTCATTTTCATTTTGCAACTGTGCAGACGGCAGTTCGGAAATATTTTCATTAAATTTTGATTTTACTGTTGGATTTTGTACCATTTGCAGATCCCATTTTAGGGGCTGAATTCTTTTAAATTTTATTCTTTTCAGATGAATATTCATCTTCATTAAGACCAGTCTATGATCAGATCCACAGTCAGCACTTGGCATCACCTTTGCGTTCCGTATTCCATTGAAATAACATTTACTGACTACAATATAGTCTAATTGATTTTTGTATCTTCCATCTGGACTTTCCCATGTGTATCGTGCTGTTGGTTTTTGCTTAAAATAATGTTAGTCATGATGAGACTGTGTGCTTATTACAGAAATCAATCAGTTTTTGTCCTTTCTCATTCCTAATTCCAAGTCCAAATGGACCCATGTGTGTAGATGTTCTCTCTGATCCAACTTTTGCATTCCAGTCACTCATAGCACAAATAACTTAATCTTTCTTGCTTCCGACTTCCTTTATACGCCATTCTATTTCCTCATACATGATATCTATTTCTGCTTCCTCATTCTGTTCTATAGGAGCATATATTGTGCTTGGCTCAGTGCCATGGCATGTAAAACTGCAAGGGCTGGATGTTGATAGTGCATGGGAGGTGGTTAAGAACTGTTTGCAGGAGGCAATGGTTGACTGTATACCAAGAGTCTGAATAATAAATCAAGTAGGGGTTAAATGGATGAATAACACTATTAAGCTTGAGCTGCAAAAAAAGAAACAATTGTGGAGGGAATTTAAGGAGAAAGGTGACCATCAGGTGCAGGAACAGTATAAAGCTCAGGCCAGGAGGATGGTAACAAGGGTGGTAAGAAAAGCAAAAGCAGATTACGAAAAAAAATTGGCCATGCAGGCTAAAGAGAATCCCAAACAGTTTTTTCAATATGTTGCAAGTAAAAGGAAAAATGCTCATGGTAGAATGATCTTAAAAAATGCTGAGGGTAGGGAGGTAACCGAATCAGTCGATATTGTGGAATTACTGAGCGAGCACTTTGCAAGAGTATATCATCCAGGTGGTGACTTTGCAGGAATGGAAGAACCAACAGCTTATACTGGAATTGTGATGAATGAAGTAGAGGTAACTAGTCTATTACAGAACCTCAATGTCATTATAGCTGTGGGATTGGATGGTATACCAGCTCGTGTCGTACATGAAGTGGCTAAAGAATTGGCAGTGCCCTTGACCATTTTGTTTAATTTGAGCCTCAGGTCTGGGTCAGTCCCAAGGGGGTGGAAAGAGGGGAAAATAGTTCCGCTGCACAAAGGTGGTTCCAAGGCTGCTGTTGAAAATTACCTGCTAATCAGCATAACAGGAATCATTATCAAGGTCTTAGAGAAAATAGTCAAGAGGAAAATACGAGATTGGATAGAAGAAAATGGGATACTGTATCGGGGACAGCATGGTTTTGTGAAAGGTAGGTCATGCCTCAGTAACTTGCTCACGCATTATAACATAGTGACGGCTGAACTGGATAAGGGTAATGGGTTTACAGTGATTCTACTGGACCTTGCTAAGGCCTTTGACAGGATACCACATGGAATTCTAATCAGTAAATTGCAGCATATGGGGATGGACATAGGGTTGGTGAGATGGATAGGAGGGTGGTTGACGGAGAGATATCAGAGAGTGGTTTACTCAGGAGTAAAGTCCACAATATGGCCTGTGACTAGTGGTGTGCCACAAGGATCTGTTCTTGGACCACTGCTGTTTAATTTGTTCATTAATGATATAGGAAAGGATCCGAGAGGAACAGTTCATTTGTTTGCGGATGATGCGAAGTTGGGTAGGGCAATAGTGAATGCAGATGACGTCAAAATTTTGCAGGATGATTTGGATAGATTGGAGGTCTGGGCTAAGGAGAATGGATGTCAATTTAATGTGGCAAAATGTAAGGTTATGCATTTTGGGGTGAAAAGATTGGTGGCAGTTTACTGCATTGGTGGAACCGTGCTCCAGGAAATTGATGAGGCATGAGATTTAGGAGTATTGGTGGATAAGGAGTTGAAGTTGAGGGGGCACATTGCAAACGTGGCCAAATCAGCTCATCAAATCACTTGGTTGCTGAAGAATACGTTGATAAGCAGAGACAAGCAGGTTATTGTTTCTCTGTATCGAGCCTTGATAAGACCCTATCTCGACTACTGTGCCCAGATTTGGTCACCTAGGTTTCTTCTTGATGGGGAGGAGGTGGAGAGGATCCAGAGGCGAGTGACCAAGATGATATCAGGTCTGTGGAATGAACCTTATGAGAACAGGTTGAGGATTTGTGGGTTGCAAAAATTGGTTGATAGGCAGAGGAGGGGAGATATGATTGAGACATTCAAATTACTGAAGGGTTTCTATAAAATTAATTCAGAAGATATTTTTGAGAACAGGGCTGGTTGTGGGAGGACTAGGGGACATCCATGGAAACTGGGCAAAAGTGTGGTTAGTAAAGGTGTTAGAGCTGGGTTCTTTACTTTTAGAGTAGTGAATGAGTGGAATGCGCTCCCTGAGTCTGTGGTGGATGCTGTGACAGTGAATGAGTTTAAGGCGAGGTATGATAGATACTGTATGAATGTTGAATAGTTGTGATGAATATGATTTGGGGCCTCCCTCGATGAGTCTAATGACTCCCTGGAGTTGCCCGTAATAATAGTAATAATAATATTTGAATGATCAGCATATCTAGGTTGAGATTTCACTAGAATTGCCATTACTCTATCTGATTTTTTGATTATATGGATAATGTTTTTATTAGTTTTCTTCTCTACAATAAATGCTACACCTCTTCTTGATATTTCGCCACCTGACTTATATATTTTATATATCTTGCCATTTGGAAGTTTTCAACTCAAAATCTGATGATCCTTTCCAAAAAGTTTCACTTATTCCTAGTATACTAATATTCAATTTCTCGTCTCTCTCATCACATTAGCCAATTTCCCACATTTATTCAATCTTCTTACATTCCAAGTAGCAATATTCAAGCAATTTCTGCATTGGATTTCTTTATAGCAGTCACAGATTGACGATACCGCAGAGCCTGATGTATCACCCTGACACCACTGTTCCGGGCATATTGAGACTACCCATGCTTTCATTATTTTCTGTTTAGACATGATGTGCTTCACATAGCGGCATTTTTTACGGAATGGGCCACCAGAACCATCCAACCCCCAATATGAATGGAGGACTGCATCTGTTGTTGGTTAGCGTGTTCCATGGACCTAGCCGGGAGGTCTACATATTAGTGCACCGATCATCTCCCCCCCCCCTCATTCACCATCGAGGGGATGCCCCAATGCACCGTGACAGCCCAGCGACTGGTACTAATTATATTATTGGGTTTTATCCTTTATCCAAGTGTTAGCAAATGAAGTTTGCACCTGAAGTACTTTCAGGAGATATGCTTTGCATTATGGGAGATACTGAGGCAAGTGATGAGAACTTATATCACCTTTACCACGAGTTGCCACAGTCCTGAAAGCACTTCAGGTGCAAACTTTGTTTGCTAACACTTGGATAAAGAATAAAACCCAATATATAATTAGTAGCATAGCCAAGTGGAAAAAATTCCATATCCTGTTGCTCTTAACGTTTTCAGAGCTTTTGATCCATGTCTGGCATCAAAGCCTACTAAGAAAATCTCCATCCTTACATCCACATTACACAGCGAATGATTCCTTTCTCCACAAGCTTGGGATGTCTGTTATTGTGTGATCTGACATTGCTTGCCAGAGAATGTAAAATTTAGACTACTATCGTTCCTCTTCTTGTTTCCTCCTCTGGCTATTTCTTCACTCCATTCACTAACATTCATCTGCTGTGTTCGCTGCTCTCCAAATTTTACAAACTACTCTGATCTCTTTATTTTCTTATCCCTGAAGCTGTACTTTCCATAATCTAACTATCCAAATTGTGAAGTCATATTCCTAAGTGATCTCTGTGTTTACTATTCTATCTAGCTTCCTTTTTACTGAATTTACACCATTGACTGAGCTGGATGAGTTGCTGAAGTATATGTTATAAGCAGTGACCTGACACAAATGTTCTATTAGATAAAATTCCTAATAACCCTCTCCACTCTCCCAATACTGTATCTTTTTTTAACCAGTTCTCTGCCCATATATACTGTCAAGATAACCTCCCTTCTTAGTAACTCAGGTCATAATCTTCTATGTTTCCTGTATCATAGAATGCCCTCTATCGAGCCACTTCCAACCTCATGTCTTTTGGCACTACAATGGTGCCAAGTGGAATGAACTCTGGAACATCTGCTTTTCCTTTTCAGACTACTGTTTCTTCTCATTTTGATCACGTGCTCAGAGTGAATCATAGAAATTGCCTTACTCAGCTTTGAAGGCTTTCATTCCACTCACATGTCTTGTCTGCTAAGTCAAAAAAATAAATAAATAAAAATAAATAAACTGCTTTACTGCAGGTGGTTTACATCAAGAACACCAGCTGTGTACCCAGTCTGTGCTGAAGCATGCAATAAATGGAAAACAACAGATACATATATACATATACAAATCTTTGTTAGGTCCAGCAGCAGAAAACTTGTTTGCAGTCCAAATGGCAGCTATGCTATGCAACTTTTTCTGACCTGTGCTACCACCTCTCTCTCTCATCCAAATGACATCACTGTTACAGCAACTATAGATAATGCTGCTCTTTTGGCATTACTCTTCTCTGCCAACTCCTGCATGGATGATCAAGACAAATTTCCTCCCATCATATCTGAAACTGTGACTAGCTTCTGTGGTTTTTTGGCAAATAGACGTTAGAAGAATACTAAACAACTTTCCCACTAAAAAGTCTTCCCATCTCTCCCAATGGCACCTTTCCAGTTATACTCAAACATTGTGCTCCAGAGTTAATATCTGGCCTATATTGTCTCTACAATCTTTTATAATTAGTTGGCACTTATCACAGTGCATGGAAGCAAGCACATACCCATCCTGTTTTTTTTTTTAAAAAAAGGGGGCGGGGGTAAGAATGGTCTGCCATCAAGCTATTATCACCACCAGTTACCAGTTTGGATTCCACTAATCATGGCCTTCATCACCTACCACTAGATGTGTGCCATGGAAAGTTTTGGAGAATTATACTATTGCTCTTATCCAGAATGTTTAATCAAGCTTGACATTGAGGCCTGCTGAATAAATTGCTATCCTTTTGTTGCCAACTTCTGCAATTGGTTTCAAGCTGCTCCTTTGGTTGTTCATTTCGTGGAATATGGCTCCCTTTCTTTGAACCACCCCATTAATGTTGCAGTGCCTCTGGGCTCTATTCTGTCATCCTTCTCCTCCTATACGTTAATGATCTACTCTCATTTTTGCACCATTAATCCTATCTACAGTTTTGCTGATGATAGTGTATTCCATTCATCCTACTCATTCCACAAATCATGCAGTACTCAGCATCCCAAGCTTGAAGATTATCTGCAACCAGTTCCTTAAATATTGATCTCCATACCATCTTTCAGTAAGGCAAAGATAACCTGGTCATCTCTGATGCCATCAAAATGCAGTCTTGCCTTTTCTCTCATAAAAGAGATCTCAACTTATTCTTATCATTAATAAACAAATCCAAAGAATGGAGGGGGGGGGGGTTGCTTGAGGACAAAGCCGAATAACTCGGAGGAGACCACATCACCTTTCAGGAATGCAGAGAAGCGACTGAAGGTTCTGACCTAATGTCCATTCCTCACCCCTTCATGCGGTTTACCCCATTAGTAGGTATTTACTGAGTACTGAAAGAATGAGGATGGACTGGCAATTTGAGTCTTAGTTGACCAAATTGTACTCTCTATTGGCTTAAAACACAGATGCATATGATGGCCCAACATGATAAGAATACATGACAGCTGGAGTGTCCCCTGTTAAGCAAGGTCCTCCCCCCCCTCTGTTTTTTGTCAAGGAACCAGGACGAAAGTGAGAAGTCAGTTGCTGGAACAAGCTCCAACTCATCTAGAAGAAAAAGAATAAACCCATTGTCAGAACCGAAAATAGGAACCAACATTATAAGGGAATGGAAAAGAAATCGATCTTTCAGAAGAATTGAAAAAGTCCATGTGGACATTTCCAATTCTTCTGCAAGTTCGATTTTTGTAAGTTTTTTAATCTTGAAAAGGCATATGAGAAGGTGTCCCAGAGAAAAGCTTTTCAAAACACTCCAATTATATGGAGTAAATAGAACATTATACATAGTCTATATTTAAGTTCTTAAATTCTAACCAGCAGTTAGAATTGAAGGAAAAACAGTAAGATGGTTTGATGTAAAATCAGATATAAGACTAGGATGCACATTATATTCACTGTTATTCATCATCTATATGGATTACATTATGAAAGAAAGTGGCATTAGGCCTGATATTAGAACTGGAGATATCAAGCTTAGCTCTTTGTTTTATGCAGATAATGTTGTATTACTAAACAGATCTAATGGAAGTCTCTGGATTTTCTAACTAAATTGAATAACAGCTGTAACAAATTCAGCATGAAAATCTGCAATAATAAGACCAAACTATGAAAATAAGTAGAAACATTGAACACATTAACTGCATTCTGAATGGAGAGCCTATAGAACAAGTAAAAGATTTCGGTTATTTATGCATTGTTTTTAGTGAAGAAGGCAAGTTAAATCTGGAAATAGACAACAGAATAAGCAAAGCTGGAATGGTTGGTAGCCAGCTGAATATATGGAATAAGAGAGAAATTAGTCAAAATACCAAACTATCAGTATACACGACAGTGTTCAAACCAGTTTTTAGTTATGGATCTGAGAGTTGGGTTAGAAATAAAGCACTTGATCAAAGACTAGAGAATACAGCTATGAAGTTCTGAGAAAAATTAGGGGCATGAACAGGTGGCATCAATGGAAGAATGATATTAAAGGTAAAGATGTTAGAAAGGAACTTGATATTGTGAGCATTGTCAAGCAGAGCTAATCGATGGTGGTATGGCCTTAAATAGAATTTGTGATGAGAGTTAGCAAAATATGTGTTTGATGCCAAGATGGCAGGAAAGAGACCCAGTGGAAGACCAAGATCTAGGTGGATTGATTGTCAGAAGTGAAAAATGTTAGATATGACAATATCAGACTCCTGACAAGTAATAGAATAGTTTGGAGGAAACTTGTTGATAAGAGATTGATAATAATGTAAATTTAATCATTTATAGTAGCCTGAACACCACTTGAGGGTACATATCAGGAAATTGATGATGATGATCATCAAAACACCAGATATTTACATTCAGCCTTTCCTAGCAAAAGCACATCATTAGTAGCTTCCTCATTCCCTAAAAAAAACTAGGTAGTCTTCTCTGTTCTATATCTATGCTAATTTTCACCCATCCAGAAGTCATTTTTTCCATATACAGTAGTAAAATGGTGTATTACTATATTATTAAAATACTCTGGATCAGAGATGGTATAGGAAGTTTTTTTAATATGTTTATCAAGTAAATTATCATATATGAGAAATTGAATTCTTGTTTTAATTTTACATTTATGTCCTGCCAGGTGTCTTCTCCCTCCAGGAGATTGACTACAATGTGTCTCCACCATGTCCTATTCTGCGCCTCTCTGCTGCATTCCTCATATGAGAGATAGGTCCAGTCTTCTATATTTTTCATCCACTCCAGTCTTTGTCTTCCTCTCTTTCTCTTTCTCTCAACAGTTCTTCGAGAAGTGTCCTTTGTAGGCAGTTATGTCTCAGAATATGTGAAAAATAGCTGACTTTTCTCTTTTTAATTTCTTTCATCAGGCTCCTGTTTACCCCTACCATCTCTAGTACCTCTTCATTTGTCTTTTTGTCTTTCCATGATATCCTCATAATTCTTCGCAGCATCCACATTTCAAAGGCCTCCAGTTTTTTCACACTCAGATTGGAGAGTGTCCATGTCTCTATTCCATATAATAATGTAGACATATGTAGCATTTGGAGATTCTTGGTCTTGTTTTCAGATTTAATTCTCTAGATGTTAGTAGATTTTTCATACTGTTGAAAGTTGACCTTGCAATTTCAATCCTTTTTCTAATTTCATCTTCTGTTTTGCCATTCTCTGTGATCAAGTGTCCGAGGTATATGTATGTTTGCACCTGTTCTAATTTATTTCCTTTTATATTGATGCATATTTTTGGTATTTCCTTTTCTCTTGAAATTATCATGATTTTTGTCTTTTTAAAGTTGAAACTGAGGCCATACTGTTCGCTGTACTTGAGGGTTTCATCTATAAGAGTTTTGAGGTCATATTTGTTTTCAGTTAGAAGAACTGTGTCATCTGCATATCTTAGATTATTAATATTTCTGCCCCTACACTGATTCCTTTGAAGTTACTAATTTTATTAAATATTTCTTCTGTGTACAGGTTAAAGAGAATCGGAGAAAAGACACAGCCTTGTCTTGCACCTTTCTGAACTGGCAATTCTTCTGAGGTCTCTCTATTTATTCTCAAAGATGCAGTCTGTTCCCAGTAAAGATTAATTAATAGCCTAATGTCTTTTCCATCCATGCTTATTTTTGAAAGCATTTCAATTAATTGTTCATGTTGGACATTGTCGAATGCCTTTTTGTAACCTATGAAGCAGAGGTACGCATCTTTTTTTTTTTCTAGATATCTTTCTATGATGGTTCTGACGTTTGAAAATACCTTCTCTTGTACCTACATTTTCCTTGAAGCCACTTTGTGTATCGTTTATTTCTATGTTTATTTTGCTTTTATTTCTTTCAAGAATAATGTATAGGAGGACTTTTGATACTTGACTGATGAGGCTGATTGTCCTGAACTCTTCACATCTTGTAGCTTTTGTTTTTTTAGGAATTGGAATGAAAATTGAGATTAATATTTTTGGGTAGAAATCCAGTCTTGTATATTTTTATTGCATAATTTTGTTAGAAATTTCAGTCCTCCTTCATCGAGAGCCCTCAACCATTCTGCCAAGATGTTATCTATTCCTGCAGCTTTATGTGGTTTTAGTTTTCTGATGGCATTTTCAACTTCACAGAGTAAAATGGATGGTTCTTCTAAATCAGTCTGTTCAGAAATATCATTTCTTTGTTGTTCGTATAATTTCCTTGTGTATTCAATCCATCTTTCCATGATTTCTTTTTTATCCATTAGAATATCCACATTATCCACAGCGCCTCCGTAGCGCAATTGGAAGAACGACGGTACATTGCGCCCTTCGATTGGAATAGGCCAAGTTCGATTCTCGTCGCGACGGGAGGAATCTTTATCTGGTCGATTTCAATTCGAAGGTGAGTTAGCCGATCTCATACGGAGGTAGCAGGGTTTTTTCTCCCGGAAACGCGGGTTTTTCATCCCGCATACATACAAATCGGCCCTTCAGAACACACGCAATTTACAGACAAAAATTACTAGTTGTGGTGGTGTTGGAGGTGGGCGGTAGATGGCGTTGATGGAGATGATTCGTAGTAGCGGTTAGGTGTAGAGACAGTTGTAGATGTCCTCCCGCGATGAGTCTTCGGACTCCTTGGAGGTATCAGGAATAATAATAATAATAATAATATGGTCTCTTGAGTCTCTAATGACACTTGCATGATTTGCTGTATTTGTCCTGCTTGTCATTTCTCTGATCTTTTCATACATTTCTCTGCTTCTGTGTTTTCTATCAAGGTTTTCTATATCTATACATTTATTCTTAATCCATTCCGCTTTGGCTTTCCTGCATTCTTTTTTTATTTCTTTATTCATGCTTTTATATTCAGGTTTGTTCTTTACATTCATACTACTAGAAATATTTATTAGTTTTTAATTTTAGTATTTAATAAACTTTATTTAACCCTACTTTCTACAGTTATCTCTGATTCAGAATATTTTTGAATGTGGTTATATATCATTGTACTTACTTCTATATGGAAAATATATGATTTCAGATTTAACCTTAATATCTGCTCGGGTCTAGCTTCCACTCAGAAGACCTGAATGAATGTTGAAACTGATCTGGGGAGTGATCCTTCCCATAATGCATAGCAATACATATGTCCAAAAGGAAGTGTTCTTCACATTATGGGATACTAAGGCAATTGATGCGAGGTCAACCGCCTCTTTGTATAAGTAGCCTAATCTTGAAGATAGTTATTATTGCATGGGTACCTTCATGGAGTCCTAAGACTCATCCTGAGAGACCCAAACTATTGACATTATCTATCCTACCTCTGATTGAAACCATTAATAGATAAAGCATTTACAACTGAATCGGGCAACTCATTCCATTCATCCCCCCCCCCCCTCTCCAAGCAAAAAAATCTGATCCTCATGCCTTTGCTAACCACACTCTTACCCGACTTCCATGGATGACCTTTTGTTCTGCTCCCCCTAGCCATGTGCTGAAACATTCCCTTGCATTAATTCTGTTAAATAAGTAACTTAAATGTTTCTATCATATCTCCCCCCCCCCAACCTTTTTTCACTTATCAACCAACTTTTGCAATCTGCAAACCATAAACCTATCCTCATAGGAATCATTCACTGACCACTCGCCTCTGGATCTTCTCTACTACTTTCTCATCCCCAAGAAATCCAGGTGACAAGACCTGAGCACAGTAATCCAGATGTGGTCGTATTATAAAGAGGACTTTATAAAGAGGAATGATAACTCCCTTATTTCTGCTTGTTAGTGTGCTCTTCAATGAGGACATAATCCTGTAAGCTACCCTGGCTACTTTAGCAATATGCCCTCTAAACGTCAACTCTCTATTTACTACTACCCCCAAATCCCTGGCTTCATCAGTTTCCTGGAGTACATTTCCTTTAATATGGTACACAGTTTGTAATCTTTGTATCCCAAAATTCATAATGTTACACTTTTTCACATTAAATTGACATCCATTATGCTTTGCCCATACTGTCAGCCTATTTAAATCATCCTGCAAGTGTTCTACATCACCTTGATTAATTATTGCCTTACTGAACTTTGCATCATCAGCAAACAACTGAATATCTCCCTTCAAATTATTTCCTATATCATTTATGTACAAATTAAAGAGCAGTGGTCCAAGAACAGAACCCTGCAGCACAACTGGTCATCTGTCTTCTCCTGGATTTTGTTCCTCCATATACTACTTTTTTGGTATATGTTCATCAGCCACCCTTTTCTCCATATTACCAGTTTCATATCCATCCCCATTTGTTGCAATTTGCATAATGGAGTTCCATGTGGTATCCTGTGAAATGCCTTTGCAAAATCCAGTAGTAGTATTGTGTAGCCATTCCCTTTATTATTATTATGTCAAGATTCATGAATCTGTGACCCATGGAGTTAGACTCATCTAGGAGGTCCCTTTTGTCCTACATACAGCTCATCATTAGTGCCTCCGTAGTGCAATTGGAAGAATGACAGTACGTTGCGCCCTTCAATTAGAAAAGGCCTAAGTTCAATTCTTGTCATGACGGGAGGAATCTTTATATGGACTTTTTTAATCGATGGTGAGTTAGCCGATCTCATAGCAGGGTTTTTTCTCCTGGAAACTCGGGTTTTTCATCCTGCATACAGACAAATTGGCCCTTCAGAAAATGCAATTTATAGACAAAAAATACTAGTTGTGGTGGTGGCGGGCAGATGGCGTTGATGTAGATGATTGGTAGTAGAGGTTTGGTGTAGTGGTGGAGACAGAGAATTGTACAGTAGGTGTCCTCCCGCAATGGGTTTTCGAACTCCTTGGAAGTATCACGAATAATAATAATCATACTGTGCTTTAAACACATTCAAATTCTCTTAAGACACTGCTCTCTCAGGCAATGCATTCCAATCATTCACAACTCTCCATGCAAAAAACCTACTTGTCATTCCTTTGCTCACACCCTCCTTATACAGCTTCCAGGGATGATCTCTTATTCTCTCGCAATCTCCCACCATTTTATGAAAAACTCTTCAACATTAATCCTATAACAACCCTTTACAAAGTTCTATGTCGCTATGATATTGCCAATCTTCTTTCTCTCCTGTTATACTGCAGATTGCATTATCTCAACATTAGTTCATATTCAACATTCCAGAGATCAGAAACTATTTCAATCTGGATGCTCTCCAATATCCCAACTCAGTTGTCACTCTATTATAAAAAGTTAATAAATTACT
The DNA here is from genome assembly GCF_054136105.1 of Typopeltis vanoorti. Lineage (NCBI taxonomy): Eukaryota > Metazoa > Arthropoda > Arachnida > Uropygi > Thelyphonidae > Typopeltis > Typopeltis vanoorti. The sequence goes on along the minus strand of NC_143564.1, from coordinate 101,341,936 downwards.
AAGGCAAGACCGACTCTTCACAACTCCATGCTATCGTCATAGAGTATCATGTTCTTATTCACCCATTCCTGAATTCTCCTTTTGTTCAACATTTTCACTACTTTTACCAGTACTCCTGAGATACTGATTGTCTATAATATGCTACCACAGTCTTAGATCTTCCATTATGCAAAGGAATTATTTTGCTCTCCTTCAACTCTCTTGGAACTTGGTCAGAGCTGAGTCTTAAAGTGCTTAGTATAAATTAAAGATACCAAGAAATTATATACTTGGCTTAATCCTTTATCCAAGTGTAAGCAAACAAAGTTTATGCCTGAAGTATTTTCAGGACTGGGCAACTCATGCAAAATCATATAAAGAAGCTAAGACTTCACATCACTTGCCTTAGTATCCCATAATGCAAAGTACATCTCCTTGTTGACATGCATAATGCTATGCATTATGGGGAGGGTCACTACCCAGACCGGTTTCAACCTTTATTGAGGTCCCTTCAGTAGGAGCTAGACCCAGAGGTTGATATTAAGGTTGAAGTCATGCAGAAGTCATATTTTCATATACAAGTTGCCAAAAGGTATCACAACTTATTAAGGATAGTGTACCATGGAATTGGAAAAAAATTATTCATCAAATAACAGTCATAGTATTTATTGTTCTTGTTAGGGAGCAATGTCAGCAATAACTTTTTTGGAAAAAATGTTTAAAAAATTAACATTAATTTTAAAAAATCAAATTTTTATTAAAAAATTATAATTTTTTTGTGTCACCTTTTTTATGAAACAACTAATTTTGTTTTAGTTCAAATTTGCTACAGATATTCTATCATGTCTATTAAACAATATAAACTAAAATTATTGAGCAAATATCAGTTCCTTTAAAGCTATGAAATTTAATTTGTCCATATAATGATTATTACACAAATTTTGCATGTTTGAAAAATAAACTTTAAAAATACATATCAATGATTATAATTTTAGTTCAATATATTCTGGATATATTAAGCTGTGTTGGAAAAAAAATTAATATTCTAGGACTAATAGTTTTTAAGATATCTTGCTAAAACCAAGTGCAATGTGTTAAAATTTAAAAACTAGAGAAAATTCAATTTAAAGTTTATAACTATACTTTATTATTATTCTATAAATATTTAAAAGCCACCAGCAATATATGTGTTATCAACAGGTGTTTTAAATAACATATTCATAGATTTTTGCTTTCTTTTTAATTTTTCTTCTTCTGAGGCAGCTTTTTTTTGGCTCTTAAGTATCTCTGTTTATCAAATATCTGAAATGTTTGTAAACATTCTTCACCTATTTTCAGTCCCAATCTTTCAAATACTGGTAATCTTCCTAGATCACCAAAATTAAAAGTTATTAGTGCATCATATACTACTATTTCTTCTCTTCTTTTAGGCATATTTATATATATTTATGTTTCTAAATGTTATATTAAAACCTATTTTTTATAATGAATCTCAGACTGAAGACAAAGCTTTGAAAACACATTTAAACACAGAGTTAGTGGCGGCCATATTGGTTTTGGTGTTGTAAGCTTTGCTCTGATTGGCCTATTTCAAATTAGCTTACAATATAGCAATGGTAGCAAGAACCAATAAAATTTCTTCTCACAATTGATTTTACTTACTAAACTGATGTTATAGAGCTTTTAAATCTACATAGTTTATTTTTTAAATTTTTAATTCTGACAATTACAAGCAAAGTTATAACAATTTAAAGAGTATTTAAATGATAAATATGATAAGATAACTCAAAATGTAGGAAGTTTTTGAGTACGAAAATTACAGAATATATTCTTTAGTATATAAAGCATTTTTATAAAAACAAACAAAAAAAAATTCTTATTTTTATCTCAAAACTGATTTTTTGTGGGTACCCTAATGTTAAATCATTCTAGATTAGAGAAAGTTGTTGGAAGTTTTTTCACTTGGTTATACTATAAATTAAAGATGCCAAGAAATTATATACTTGGCTTAATCCTTTATCCAAGTTAAGCAAACAAAGTTTGCACCTGAAGTTTTTCAGGACTGGGCAACTCGTATAAAGAAGTTAAGACTTCACATCACTTGCTTTAGTATCCCATAATGCGAAGCACATCTCCTAATGGACATGTATAATGCTATGCATTATGGGAAGGGTCACCACCCAGACCGGTTTCGACCTTTATTGAGGTCTCTTCAGCACGAGCTAGATGGAATATTAATGGGATACTAAGGCAAGTGATGTAAAGTCTTAGCTTTTTTATATAAGTTGTCCAGTCCTGAAAATACTTCAGGTGCAAACTTTGTTTGCTTACACTTGGATAAAGCATTAAGCCAAGTATATAATTTCTTGGTATCTTTAATTTATAGCACAACCAAGTGAAAAAACTTCCAATAAAATGCTTAGTCAAAGGCATTGCTAGGTCCCCTGCACATTCTCTTAAAATGCAATCTGATATCCCATCTGATTCCATAGCTGTATTTCAGTCAGATTCTTCAATATCTCCTAACTACCTCTAATTCATCAACCTCTGTTCTCACATCAGTACCTGTCACCTCTGTCATAACATCTTCAGTTGGATGATATACTGTTCCAAAATGATCACTCAGTAGCTCAACAATTTTGTCTGCCTCTGTTATCTCTCTCTACTATCTGTGCTCATTAAAGTTATCCTTCCATAATCATTTTTCTCCTACTTGCCACATACCAAAAACCCGTTTGGGATTTCCTTTGGCCGCTCAGCTAATTTCTTTTCATAATCTGACTAAAGGCAATTGATGTGAAGTCATTATCCTCTATATACAAGTTGCCTTGTCATGAAGTTACTTCATTTGCAAAGTTTCTTTGCTTATAGTTGGATAAAGGATGAAACCAAGAGTATAATTTCTTGTCATCTTTAATTTATAGTATCTTCTTGTGTATTCTGCAATTGAGTAGGTTCTTCTCTTAGTAACAAAAACTTTCCTTCCACTCTCTTCTGTTCTGAGCCTTCTCTTTCAAGGTTGTGTACCTGTCTCCATTCAGTATGTCATCTAGCATTGTTTTCCTTACTCTTTTTGGGTCTTATCTTATCTTATACTAAGTGGAAAAACTGTCAACATCTATCTCTAATCCAGAGTATTTTAATAATAATGTGGGACACCTTTTGGCTACTTACTTCTGCATTACTTTATTGGTATCACTTTTGTGTCTGGCTCCCACTGATGAGACCTCAATAAAGATTGAAACAGGTCTGGGTAGTAGCCCTTCCATAATGCGTAGTATTATTACATATCCTCACAGACACGTAATAATGCATAGTATTATTACATGTGTATGAGGATATGTGCATGCACTAGGGATACTAAGACAATTGATGTGAGGTCATTAGCCTCTATATATACAAGGTTGCCCTCTCATGATGTTATTTCATGCACAAACTTTGTTTGCTTACACTTGGATAAAGGATGTAACCAAGAATGTAATTCCCTGGCATCTTTAATTTATTGCTAGTGAGATATTGGAGCCAAAAATTAGTATACTTTCATATGTATTCGCTTATGACTTGTAAATTTTTACTTGTTTGCTAGTGAAATTTGGAGATAAAAATTATTTTACTTTGTTTATACCTGTAAATATCAGGTTCTCACAAAATTAATATTGTTTTTTATACTGTACTTGTTGAAATGTGTCTCAGCTTGTCTAAACATGAATTTTTAAAGCTTTATAAGTACTGCTAAGTTGAGGCAGCCTCATTTCTGGAATTCCACCTTGCAAGAACATAAGTTATTGTTTAAATAACCCTTTATTACTATGAAAGTCACTGAAAAGCATGAGGCACATCATGCTTTTAGTTCAAAAAAGGCAACAATGCTGCTAGCATTGTAAAAAATGTGCAAGAAGCATATGGCGATAATGTTTTGAATGTGTGAAAGTGCCAGCGATGGTTCCAAAAATTTTGACAAGGGGACTTCAGCTTTTGAAAGACTCCCCTTGTTTTGGGTACCCTGTTTTTCTCGATAATGATATGCTAGAAGCTGCAATTGCAAGAAATGCCAATGCAACTGTTAAAGATTTAGCAAAAGATCCTAATTCATAGTCATCAAACCATGCATCACCATTTGCAAGAATTTGGAATAGTGTCTAAGCTCGGCAAATGGGTTCCTCACAAACTGACAAAAAAAAAAAAAATCGAAGGGAGCACGTCAACATCTGCACTACTCTTCATCTTTGATGTCCAAAGGCACTGGGTTCATTTAGGGAAACAGGCTAAACCTCAGCCAAAACAAGACCGTCACCCTCAGAAGGTTTTGTTAAGCATTTGGTGGGATATGGCTGGTATTTTTCACTTTGAACTCATGCCACAAAACCAAACACATATTTCAGCTGTATGTGATTGTTTTTATGAACAACTCGATTGATTGAATGAAAATCTGAAAGAAAAAAGGTCTTCCCTTGTCATTTGAAAGGGTGTTATTTTTCACCATGAACTCATGACCTCAGTGCAAGAATCACCTGTACCAATATTGAGGAACTAGGGTGGGAAAAGCTTTCACATTCTCTGTATTCTCCTGATTTTGCACCTTCAGATTACCACTTATTTCAAAATTGCAACATTTCATTAATGAAAAACATAATGCCAAAATAGCATTATGAAGCTTTCACAATGTTGGAAGAGAGTTATTGATTCAAATGGAGAATATATACTTGATTAAATTAGTAAGTGAAAGGATATAAAAGATAAATCACTTACTAATTTAATCAAGTATATATTCTCCATTTGAATCAATAACTCTCTTCCAACATTGTGAAAGCTTCATAATGCTATTTCGGCATTATGTTTTTCATTAATGAAATGTTGCAATTTTGAAATAAGTGGTAATCTGAAGGTGCAAAATTAATTTATGTTTGCTCATTGCCTGTATAAGATCTCTCACAGTCATGAGCAAAGGTGATAAAGGTTCACATATTATTAACAAAGATAATACTCTGCTTTCTTTTAGTTCTGCATTACACTATTCAAAATCTGATGCTAATTTTTTTTTTACCTATTCAACAGACCTACAAAACATTTAGTAAAGGTTAGAAATGTAGCAGTTTAGAAAATATTAGAAGCATTTTCTGTATTATATTGCTATTAAAATTAAATTTTAAACTCCTTAATATACTACACAGGTATTAAGACATGAGATAGACAGGAGGTTGGATGTTGTCAAAGGCATTATGTATGAACCAAAACTTTTGAAAAAGGAAGAAGAGGAATTGTTTTATAATGTGGAAACATCAAGGCAGAGTAAGTAATCTGAATATATTTTATGGTGTAATTAAATTTAATTATACAATTGAGCTGCATGGTGTGTGTGAATGTGAATTGTAACAAAATTTGTATACTGCATATATGCAAAAATGTTGATTAATATATATATATATATATATATATTTTTTTTTTTAATGATTTTTTGTAAGCCATTGAAATATTTGATAAACTTGGTAAACTATTATGTAATAGAGCAATATGCTTATTTATTTATTTTTTTTAAGACATAGGAATGTTTCACTGCTATATACTGAATCTTTCTATGATATACAAAAAGTATTACAGATCATATCTTGTAAACAACTTGATGGATTTTAAGGAATGTTGTATAGGAATTCTTTACTTAACTATAAATTGTTAAGTTGCAATATTTTATATACCAATACTTTGAAAATTCAGCTTCTAAGAACAAAAAAAAAGTCTTTTTATTGCTTTTTTTTTTACTAATAGGTTTAAAATATTTAGTTACGAATGTTTTCTTGCTGCAAAATGTCTGATATTTTGTATGCAAAATAATACAGGAATTGTGCATGCCATTAAGAATTCAGATTGTTTTCTTCCCTCCCTCCCTTTACACATGGAGAAACTGGTGTTGAATTTTTTTGCTTGGAGTATTTCACATATCAGTATACCAAATTCATTGCTATTTGTATAAATAAATACTGTATAAAATCAGTCTTTGATATAAAATAAGCAGGAGGTTGAAGTTGTTATTGGTATTGAGAGAGGGATAAAGGCAGCATCAAGCATGGCAAGAAAAGTTTCATCTAAAGCAAGTCATACAGAGGAAATTCTAAGTACAATCATCTCTGGCAAGTAAGTTGCCATATCTGACATGCACATGTTCTGCTCTTTAGTATTTCTTGATTTTGGATAGGTTCTGATGTGTTCACAAATATTTAAATCATACCTCGATTCATTTTAACACTACTTCTACTTGTCTAGAGTAACATCAGTCATATAAAGGAGCAATTAAAGTCAATTTAAAATGTGAGTGGGATAGAATTTTTATGGATGGCAAAATTGGATTTTGCAACACCTATAGGCTTGCTTAGCACAACCACTCATTGTCCATTATCCTCCTTAGCCTTTTCATTGCTAACTCTGTTTTGGTGCTTTCCAAAAGAGGATATATATTTTTGCTAATCTCTAACCCCTTTCTTTTATTGACTTACTCTGGTATAGATATTAATTATCATTTATGTTTTTGATTAGTAGGGAAAACACACATATAAAGATGGACACTTAATTAAGTCAGTATTTTGCCTTAGTCCCCAAGGCATCTCATGGACACAAAGAAATAGACTATACATGACTGATTTTTAAAGCTGGTATCTTGCAGTCTTAACTGACACTTTTAACTGGTGATGGAATCTTGAAGGTCTCAAAAAGATTGTCTTCCAGATTTTTGGTAATGTAATGCAGCCAAATGTGTTTAGGTTTATAGAATGTTATAGTGCTGTATCAGATTCCAAAAATAGTTTGATTTATTTCTGCTTCTCCGTAAGAAGGGGTTCCCCCCCCCAAAAAAAAACAGTGGATTCAATGATCTGTATTCATGGCATGATCTTCTATTCTGGAATGGCAGTAGGTATGGATCTTTTTCTTCACCCATAGTCTGTGTAGATGATTAGGGGCACTATATAAAGGTGACAGTCCTACCATACTCTCTCTCTCTCTCTCCAGGTGTTTCGGTTTTGGTATCTCCTTAACAGAGTGGAGAATGAAGAATAAGTTCACTTTCTAATATTATCTATCCAGGTGATTCTAGGTCATCCTTGTCTTTTACCAGAAATCAAGCTCTTTGAGGCTAATTTAGGGAAGCTATCTGATCTAGCTATGTGGCTCAGCGACCAAAGCTTTTTCCGACATATTTTAGATATGTTCTTGTGTCGGAAAAAGTTTTGGTATCACCAATCTAGCTGACAAAATATGTATGGAAACATCGTGCTACTAAACCTAAACAAAATGGAAAAAACGGCAGTCAAATCCCAAAAAAAAAAATAACAAAGACATTATAATCACAAAAGCATAAAGGGAATGCTACTGTTGGTTTAGATTGGACAACCTACATAGAAAAAATAAACATTTGGTATCGGACCACAACACCTACTAAACGATAAACTACGACCCCATGAAATGCATCAAAAATAAAACAACTGAATTAATTAAATCCGTTAACACATGGCCAGAAGAAACTATCAAAAAACTAATACCTCATTATGCCCACTTGCCCAGAATTTACAGCCTGCCAAAAATACACAAAACAAACACGCCGCTATGTTTGATTGTTGAAGGAATCGACCACCCGAATTACCACTTAGCCAAAAAATTAGCAGCCACACTCAAGGAATTGGTAGGTCATACTCCTTCCTACATAAAAATACACAACATTTCATAAGCAAAATTAAAAACATTACACTCAACAATCAAGATTTATTAGTCAGCTTTGACATAACTGCCCTTTTCACCAATGTCTCGATCAGCGATACTATTTTGCTCCTACAGAACATATTTCCACGTGACATCATGGCCCTCTTTGCCCATGTACTCTGCTCCAGATATTTCGTGTGGCAAAACAATTTTTACCTTCAAAAAGAAGGTATAGCCATGGGCTCACCACTTCCCCAAATAACTAACTTTTATATGGAAGACTTTGAACAACGAGCTCTAGAGTCAGCGTGCCTAAAGCCCAAAATTTGGCTCAGATACGTTGATGATATTTTTGCCATTTGGCCCCATGGCTGTGAAGCACTAAATACATTCCTTAGCCACTTAAACAAACAACACAAACGTATCCAATTCACTGTGAATAGAAAAAATAACTCTCTTCCTTTTCTAGACACTTGTCACACATCTTCCCTCAGGCTGTCTCTCCTTCTCAGTCTACCACAAACCCACACACACACAGGCCAGTACACACACAAAAATTCTTACCACCACCCAACACAAAAACTAGGTGTCATAAGTATCCTTAAACACAGAGGATTAAACACCTCAAACTATTTGTTCAAATGAGCAAGCTCTAAACCAGGAATACGAGATCATCAACCATACATTTATAAAAAATGGATACTTTAAAAAAACTGTTCACAAGATCCTCCACAGAGACACCACTAAAAACAAAAAAGATTTCAAAAATGCCATTGTCATTCCTTATGTTATAGGCATTTCAGAAAAAATAGACAGAACATTACACAAATACAACATCAAAACAACCTTTAAACCCCCAACAAAATTAAGACACCTACTCGGTTCTTCCAAACCTCTTCCACACCTAGTCCACCCAAGGGTTTACAAAATACAATGCACATGTAACTTACCATACATAGGGGAAACAGAGCAAACCATCCCAATTAGGACAGACAAGCACAAACGACACATAAAATACTTCCATTTTGGAAAAACCAGCCTTTCAGACCATGCACTCCAGACATACCACAGAATTGATTGGAAAGCTACCAAGACCCTACACCGCACCAAAACCTGGTTCGAGAGGAAATTTAAAGAAGCATGCGAAATGCTCAAACACAATCCTAATCTGAACAAAAATTACTGTCTAACCATTCCAAGAATGTGGAGGACCCCTTTACAACCATTATAGCAACCAGAACAAGCCAAAGAAAAATCTCAATACGCAAAAGACTTGGTGAAGTTTTTTAACATTCAATAGCAACCTGAATGGTACAAGTCCAGAAGAAAATCTTAGTATAGCAACCTGAACTGTACAAGTCCTGAAGAAAAGCTTAGTATGGGAGGACTTTAGCGAGGTTTATTTGATTTTATTTATTTATTTATTTTTTAATTAAAAAAAAATTACCACTAGAGGTCAGGCTAAGTAAAAGATCAATTAACGGTGTAGATTCAATTTACCTTTGTAGAGTGCAAGAGCATGTAGCTAATCTTCATATACACATGTATTTTTTCAATGATGACCTCAATGGGGTCGAAATTTCAAGTGTTATTTTATTAATAAGTAAAATAATCATTTCAACACGTGTGTCCCTAAATTCATAAATATGAAAAAAAAAAAAAAACAGCAATGAAGCAGATTTTCCTTCTAGTCTCATCATTTGTTGAGATGTGATGCTGTATGTGGTTCTTCAAAAGTTTTGTGTAGCACTTCATCTTGAAGACCAATAATCTATTCTCATCTTCCTTTAGCAATGTCCAACTCTCACATCTGTATAGTAAGACAGAGTTAACAAGGATATCGATGAGATAGTCTTGTAGCTAGCTGTATTTTATTGTCCTTCCAAAGTGGCTGCAATCTCTGAAGGGCAACAGTTGCTTCAGCAATGCATGCTTTAATGTCATGTTTAGACTGGCCATCTCTGTAATGTACATTTTTTAAGTAGGTGAATCTTTGTACTACTTCCATTTTTCCATCATTAACTGAAATTTTCATATAGTTATTGCCTGAAGACATTGTTTTTGATTTGTGAATGCTGATCTTTAATCAATAATCACTTAGTGCTTAGAAACTCTGTTAATTCTTGTAACTGATGTTCATTCTCTGCTATTAGGTCAGTGTCATCAGCAAATCTGAGGCTACTTATTTTTTTACCACCAACTGCAATTCCAGTACTACAGTTTTCCAAGGCTAAGCTTATTATATATTACAAATAAAGGCTAAAAAGCATCAGTGAAAGTATGGCCTTGATGCTCATCTCTTTCCATTTTGAAGGGCATGCTGTAGTTGCCATTGATTTCTATTAACATTTCTGAGGAATGGTGAAGAGTTTTAATTACGCATAGCATTTTATTATCTATTCCATATACGAGAGTAGTCTGAAAAGTTCTCGGCCTTGAACATAGATGGCAACCCTATCGGCAAGATTTTTTTTTTTGTAAGTTGGTACATCTGTCACAAGCATCCATGTGAAATTGCAAGTCATTCTATCAAGTAGTTTGTTTTATACTGCTGTCTGAAGCAAAAGTGTTGTCTGCATCCCTTGAAATGGATAAAATTGAGTACCGTGTGGTTATAAAATTCTTTTTTAAAAGAAGGTTTAATGCCAAAAGAAATTCATTCGAAGTTCATAAAAGTTTATGGGCACTCTTCTCCTTTGTTTTCGACAATTAAGAAATGGGCTGTTGAGTTTAAATTGGCCGTACCAGACTTGAAGATGATCGACGTGAAGGACGTCCAAACAGTGTAACACCAGAAATCATTGATCAAGTGCATGATATGGTATTGGATGACTGGCGAGTCAAAGTGCTCGCTAAGTCAGGCTAAGTAAAAGATCAATTAACGGTGTAGATTCAATTTACCTTTGTAGAGTGCAAGAGCATGTAGCTAATCTTCATATACACATGTATTTTTTCAATGATGACCTCAATGGGGTCGAAATTTCAAGTGTTATTTTATTAATAAGTAAAATAATCATTTCAACACGTGTGTCCCTAAATTCATAAATATGAAAAAAAAAAAAAAAACAGCAATGAAGCAGATTTTCCTTCTAGTCTCATCATTTGTTGAGATGTGATGCTGTATGTGGTTCTTCAAAAGTTTTGTGTAGCACTTCATCTTGAAGACCAATAATCTATTCTCATCTTCCTTTAGCAATGTCCAACTCTCACATCTGTATAGTAAGACAGAGTTAACAAGGATATCGATGAGATAGTCTTGTAGCTAGCTGTATTTTATTGTCCTTCCAAAGTGGCTGCAATCTCTGAAGGGCAACAGTTGCTTCAGCAATGCATGCTTTAATGTCATGTTTAGACTGGCCATCTCTGTAATGTACATTTTTTAAGTAGGTGAATCTTTGTACTACTTCCATTTTTCCATCATTAACTGAAATTTTCATATAGTTATTGCCTGAAGACATTGTTTTTGATTTGTGAATGCTGATCTTTAATCAATAATCACTTAGTGCTTAGAAACTCTGTTAATTCTTGTAACTGATGTTCATTCTCTGCTATTAGGTCAGTGTCATCAGCAAATCTGAGGCTACTTATTTTTTTACCACCAACTGCAATTCCAGTACTACAGTTTTCCAAGGCTAAGCTTATTATATATTACAAATAAAGGCTAAAAAGCATCAGTGAAAGTATGGCCTTGATGCTCATCTCTTTCCATTTTGAAGGGCTTGCTGTAGTTGCCATTGATTTCTATTAACATTTCTGAGGAATGGTGAAGAGTTTTAATTACGCATAGCATTTTATTATCTATTCCATATACGAGAGTAGTCTGAAAAGTTCTCGGCCTTGAACATAGATGGCAACCCTATCGGCAAGATTTTTTTTTTTGTAAGTTGGTACATCTGTCACAAGCATCCATGTGAAATTGCAAGTCATTCTATCAAGTAGTTTGTTTTATACTGCTGTCTGAAGCAAAAGTGTTGTCTGCATCCCTTGAAATGGATAAAATTGAGTACCGTGTGGTTATAAAATTCTTTTTTAAAAGAAGGTTTAATGCCAAAAGAAATTCATTCGAAGTTCATAAAAGTTTATGGGCACTCTTCTCCTTTGTTTTCGACAATTAAGAAATGGGCTGTTGAGTTTAAATTGGCCGTACCAGACTTGAAGATGATCGACGTGAAGGACGTCCAAACAGTGTAACACCAGAAATCATTGATCAAGTGCATGATATGGTATTGGATGACTGGCGAGTCAAAGTGCATGAAATTGCTGAGGCTATAGGCATTTCAAAAGAACCCGTAGGATATATTTTGCATGAAGAATTGCAAACGAAGAAGCTTTGTGCAAGATGGGTGCAGCGCTTGCTCACAGCAGATCAAAAACGCACTCTCTTATGAAAATCTCTGAACAGTGCTTGGAGCGTTTTAATGAGAATAAAACTGATTTTATGCGTTGATTTATTACTATGGATGAGACTTGGATTCACCATTACACACCAGAATCCAAACAGCAGTCAAAACAGTGGACAGAAGCCAGTTGTTCAGCGCCAAAGAAGACAAAGTCAGTTCCATCAGCAGGAAAGGTCATGACATCGGTGTTTTGGGATGCTAAAGACATTTTGTTTATTAATTGTCTTGAAAAGGGTAAAACAATAACCGGGGGAATATTATTCTGTTCTTGTAACCAGACTAGTAAAAAAAAAAATTCGTTAGAAAAGACCCAGTTTGCAGAAGAAAAAATTCATCTTTCATCAGGACAATGTACCTGCCCACAAAGGTGTTTTGGCATTGAGAAAATTAAGGGATATGCATTATGAATTGTTGGAACATTCACCCTATTCCCCAGAACATTCACCCTATTCCCCAAAACTAAAACTCTTCCTCACTGGTCAGAGTTTTTCTTCGAATCAAGAGGTGATTGCAGCTGTAGTGGGGTATTTTATAGATCTTACTGGGAACCACTACAGGGATGGGATAATGGCAATGGCACTGGAACATCACTGGAATAAATGTATTAGGCTTAAGGGAGATTATGTTGAAAAATAATTTTGAAATTATAAATTCGTTTTTTCATTGTTAGGCCGAGAAATTTTCAGACCATCCTCGTAGGTTCAGTATTCTCCACAGTGCCTCATGCCATACTGAATGGCTTTCTGTATATCTATAAAATTATAACATAGTATTTTATTATCATCATCATATTTTTCATGGACTACAATGGCCTCTTCTGGTCTCAGAAGTCATCGTTGAATCTCTTTATAAGACGTCCTGGTTTTCTTTTTCCTAATGGGTTGTAATTTAATACAGTCATACCCGTAGTTATGCAGTAGGTGGGACCAACAAAAAGTGCGCAAGTCGAATTCGCATAACTCGAGTATAATTTTGCATACAAACATACAAAATATTAGTTAATTGGGACCAAAGGTTTACAAAAACACCTATATTTTTTAAGAAATATAATCATAATTGTAGTTTTTCGTACATAAAAAAAAGAAAGTTATTCTGATGTCAATGGTTTCATAAAATCTAATAGATTTGTCTTATGGCATAATGTCTTTTTCTTGTCATGCAAAATTTCTTCATAGCAAGCTAATGATTTTTTTATTCCTTACCTTGTGGCTACAATTCGTTCCTCATTAGAATCTATGTCCTCCAAAATCTGTAAACCTTTCTTTATGATTGTTCTTACTGTGGATTCCTGTAGATCAAACTTCTTTGCTAGCTCACAAATTTTCATTCCGCCTTCAAAATCCTTAATGATGTTGAGTTTTGTTTCCAAAGTCAATGTTTTTCTTTTCTTGCAAGCTGTAGAAGAATCGGATTTGCTTCTTTTGGACGACTTTATTATTTTTTGTGATAAAATTTTTATCAAGAGCATAACATTAAACAATCGCAAGGTTTGTAGACTATAAAAATCGTGTATGAATGGAGATCGTGCGAAACATATCAGTACTTGTTCACAGCATGTGCGACACTGGCGAATGCGGCCGGCACCGGAAACATATGACTAGTGGTGAGGCGTGAAGCGGGACGGGAATACGTACATATATGAAACCGTGTAACTCCGGATTCGCGTAAGTCGAGGTATGGCTGTACTTGTTTTGGTAATCTTTCTGTTTTCATTCTTTTAATGTATTCCATACATTTATGTTTATTTCGATGTGTTCCATATATTTATGTTTATATTTCTTTTTATTCTTTTATATTTCTTCAGTCTTTTATTATGTTCAATATATTTTTCTCCAATGAGATGTATTGTAAATTAATGATCTATTGTACTCCTGTTTTTATGGAATCCTGCTCAGTTCTTTGAAAGTATAGAGAGTAAGATTTTTAGGAAATTTTTTCTTGGAAAAAATTTCCTAAAATGATTGATTTTTTTATTTCTAATTCTAATTTAGTTCTTTTTCCTATTAATAAAAATGATCCCTTTTTTATTAATAGGAATTAGAACAAAGGTGCACCAGTCTCTAGACCATGATTCGTTGTTCTACACATCTTGGCAAATTTTGAGCAGGGAATCTATGATAGTCTTTCCCTCTGCCTTCAGTAGTTTTGAAGTTATTCCATCTATGCTTGGTGATTTTTTTTACAATCTTCTTAGAATTAATTGTTGCTTCTTCTCTTAAAATTGGGATGTCGTTTGTATTATGTCTTCAGGTTTTGATTATTAAGGCTACTGTCTTCTGAGAAAAGATTGGCTAAGTAATCATATCAATGCTGCAAGATTTCATCCTTTCCAGTTAAAAGCTTGCCATTTACATCCTCAATTGACCAATTTGTGAAGAGTATTTGTTAATTTCCTTATCATATGAAAAGCACTTCGAGGGTTGTTTCTGTGTAGTTCCTCTGCAATCTTTCCACATTCATTCATTCAGAATCCAGTTGATTTCAGCCATTTTAATTTTTTCTTATTATTTGTTTAGTTCTTTATATTTATTCGTCGTGTCGTTATCCTTAGGAGGTATTTATTAAAGTTTCTTTTAATTAATATTCCAGTATACATTGTAAATTCCTTAAATAATTTAATAGGCAATAGCTATAAACAAGGATAATATCATTATCCTTGTTTATAGTGCATATTAAGATCCTCCTTTGATCACATAGTTGTAAAATGTCTTTTGTAATCCAGGGTTTGATTATCCAGCAAGATTTTTCTATTATGGTATCAGCTGCTTCTAAAATAGCTTTGGAAAATAGTTAGTATTCATTATCAATACTTATGAACACTTCTAAGAAGGTATTCAAGGAATTAGCTATGTGGGATTTATATTGTACTCTGATAAGAGGCAATTGTTTTAATTTTAGATTCAAGGTATCAGTGACCATGTTATGCTCACTGCCAATAATCAGCTCCTGGGATAGATCTAGTAACTAACTGTAAAATTTATATATCTTTATGATATATAATGAGTATAAATTTACTTTTTTGATTGTGTTTACTCCTCTATGATCTTATACCCTTTCCTTAAATCTTGGCTTGGTTTATTTTTACTTGTTATTTCTTCAACTCTAAAATTTTGTCCTATACAATTCTTACAGACTCTATCCTTATTATTACCTCTAACCCTTGGCTGCTATTAGTGTATTACCCATGTGTGCAAAACTCTATAGAATAAGGAAATGCCTCTGGCTAGAGCCAATTCCTTTGTTAGAATACTAGTGTTAACCCTGTTTCAAATTTCGGAAAATTTATTTGTTTATGCTATGCCACCAAAATTCTATAGATAAGAGAAATTTCTTTATCTAAATGGCACACAACTCTGTTCCTTCCCTTCTCTATTTCTAACCACAACAATTGAATATATTCTTATTTTGCACTGCAGTCATGACACTCCCCAATATATTTATGCATAGGTTCTCTTTATGAGTGGTGCATTGAGATTAGTGATCAGGCAAGTGATTTGGTTGACAAGAAAAAATTTATTCATTACTAATAAAGCAAGTTGCAATATTTTTTATAGACACTAACTTAACTAATGTTGGTATGAAAGGTAAATAAGATAACTCGATGTAACATGGACATTCTAGTTCCCTTACAACATGAAATATAATCAAATACTATTAAAATGGGATGTCCTTCTAATTATTTAACACTCCTAGCTTATTTTCACACAATTATTTGTTCAAGAACTACCCGACAATGACAAACTAAAATATTTTTACACTGCACTTTTCCAAGTTTTCTGACTCAGATCAATCATTTCCTGTTCATGGTTCAAACTCCTAAAGTCCTACAACACTTCATAAATTACAATTATAATTAGTCCCTTTTACTGTCACAATCTAACTTTCTTTGTATACAAAAATTGAAAAGTTCTTACTTTATTGAGGTGTCTCGGGATCTCACTGGGTTATCCTTGCGATCATCAATTGGAATTATACGGCTCACGTTTCCTTCATCTGGCTCCTTTTTCGACGAGGTTACTTGGCTAATACGTTCCTTAGGTTCTTGCTTCTGGAAGGTAGATATGCAAATACGATCACGATTCGTTGCCTACGATGTTCACTAAAGGTAATACTGCTGCCAATGTTTGTCCACAGGGTTCCACATTTCCTTCTCGGCCTACGCTGACCTTCTGCTATGCCGAGACCTATACGCACGTTGGCATTCTACTTGGCCGCATAGCCGCTTTCGTTCATCTCACCCCGACCTTGCTGGAACTTCCTTTCTCGGAGCAACTGGAACAGATAAAGGGCAAAAGCCTCATTTTCGTGTTGCAAAAAACTATATACCCCCCCCCCTCAATGACCTTCACACGGCAATGCAATTCCTCTGCACTCCGTTCTGATGCTATTCTCGTCCACGGGAGACACCACCCTCCCCACAACGTAGACCTTTGCGTATGTGTGATGGCCTCGGGTCATGATTTAATCTTTTAATTTTGTCTGGGATTTTAGCCTAATGTTCACATACTAACACATACTTCACCCATTCCTAAATTGCTTTCCTCCCCCTTTTTTCCCCCACATAGGACATTTGGCAATACAATATTCAGCAAATTTCAAATCAAGGATGTTGTTATCATTTCATTTACATTCAATTTCTTTTTATCAATATACAAGTATTACATTGAGAATTTAGATACTTGTTAAATCTGAATGAAAGGTAATACATTATAAATTTTCTTTCATTCAAGATTTAACATAACTGATGTTTAATGTGTTATCCAAACATGTATATAATTAATTAAATTGTGCACAGGTCCATTAGTTGAATTCCGTGTCCACTTTCTTGATGACTTATGAGATATAGAGAGTATTAAGTAATTGTTAAATCATTTTAAATGGCAAAATCAATAAGTTTGCGTCCTTTGTCATTGGTTTCACCAAAACCAAATGCATCACAGGGGGAGAAAATTCCTTTCAGTATTTATACCCATTTTTGCATTCCACTCTCCTTGGACAATGAGATAGTCTTTGTTTGGAATGTTTTTATCACTGAGTTAATTCGTCCATAGAAGTCATTAATATACTCTTCATCATATGATGTAGGTGCATAGACCTGCATTATTGATATGTTTTATTGGTTTTCCTTTCAGTCTGACAAGTGCAATCTGCTATTTATAGGTTTAAAATCCATCACACATATCTTTTGACAGTTTTATCAATCAAAAAACCAACTCCATCTTCTTCTCATTGTTTTCCTGAGTAAAGCAAAAGGTTTCTCCTCATCTGTAACCAATTCTCTTGCCTGTAGCCATCTGATCTCACAAAGTCCTATGACAGACCAATGATAACATGAGATTTCATATTGTAGTAGCTTGAGTTGACCGACTTTCCAGATACCAACCATGAAACTTCTTCTGAGCTGAAAAGAGTTCTCTTTGTTGATCTGTATACTACCAGTAGCAGACTTTCCACCACCATCCCTAGCAGTCCTGTAAGGTGGCACAGTCATTTGTTTGAGCAATCGCAGCCAGCATAGAATGCTGTAAGACTGTCTTCATAGTGTGATTTGGGTCATTATAGGCAGGTGCCACCCATTTCCTCTCCTGTCTTTAGCCTACTAGGTAAGGCAAATACCTGGGAGAGAAGGCAGACTCCCACTGCATGATATGAAAGAAAATAGTAAAATAGGAAAGGTTTATCCCTTACCCTCAAATACTCTAATGGCATTGGAGGAAAGGAGCAAGAAGAAAAGAAAGAGTTGGGACCAGTCTACAGATAATATAACAAATGTATATTATATGAAGTAAGGTATGGTCCAGCATCATGTACCTTGGGTTCACCACACCTGTACTCACTAGAGTGACCCACTGAGGAAATAGGTGCAGATGAATGGACATAATTTCTGCACTCTTCTAGACAGATATTAGCAATTCTTTCAGTTTGTCTAATGCAGGAGCAAGGAAAATACTGTCAACATCTCTATGATCTAGATAGTGAATAAGGTTAGCTAATATTTGGTATGGTCTGAAGGAGGTATGCATTGTTATAACTTTCAAAAATCAGTTTTTCCTGAGGTTTCCTAAATGTAGAAAATGTCGATGGATTTTTTTTTTTGAGGGGGGTAGCTTGGAGAATGGTCAGAGAGTTTTGTTGCTTTCATGAAAAAGGAAAACCATTGGCTAAAATGTGTGCTAGGTGTGACTGATTTTGGAGGAGAGAGGCTAGTTTGGTTTAAGTAGATGGTTCCAGCTCAAGCCACATTTGAGGATCCATTTATTTCACCACTTCAAATGACAACAATAACTGTCTGCTCTTTCTTGACACTAGTCATCCGGTTATCCAGAAAACCTTATCTGATGACATGGTCATCAGCTAAGGATAACGATCCATTGGATAGCCAGGGGACTAGTGTCAAGAAAGAGCAGACAGTAATTGTTGTCCTTTAAAGTGGTGAAATGGATCCTCAGATGTTGGCTGTTGAGATGTGCTGAAAACATAATTTATGTATCCTCACCATATTGGCAAATGTGAGGTGTAGAGTTCAGGGCCATATTTTCAAAATATTTCATGAAAGTATTGACAAGAAGGAGAGAGATTGTGGTGTGTGGGTGATTCCATAGCTATGTCTTCAGTCTGCTTAGTTTTTTTTTTTTATTCCTCCTGCCAAGTAAAATAGCCAGAGTTCATGGTAAACGTGAATAAGACTATGTTGGGAGGGGGGTGGGGAATACAGAGTATGAATGAGTCCTGACACTTCCTTTAGGAGAACATTAGTGAATAGGGAAGTTATATCAGAACTGACCATGTCATCTGCATCTTTCATGATCATATCTAAGAAGTAAGATATCAAGGTGCATACTATTTTTTAACACGAAAGAAGTAGCTCATAATGAGAAACAGAGCGAAAGAGAGAACTCTTGACGATGTTCCCTCTAATTTTTTCTGCCCATGTGTTCATTGAAAAATATTCTGTGCACAAATCTAGCAAATAATTGACTCCTATGTTCCAACATCTCAGGATTCTTCAACAGACCGCAGGGTTCCAATCACTTATATTTCCAGCATCTTTGAACTGATTGGTAGAATTTTGAAGAAGTATCATCTCATTCCCACATATTTTCCTATCAACAAAATTTCTCATCTATTGCCATCTACAAAAGGCAAAGGTTTGAGGGCAGCTCGTCCAAGATTTTTTGTCCTTTTATAAGTTTGTCCAACGGAATACTCGTCCAATAGGACATTTCGTCCAATCTCAACTCAACTTGAGGGTACATGGCAGGAATTTGATGATGACTAGACTCGTCCAGTCGGACATTTCGTCCAATCTCAACTCATCTGGTCGGATATTTCGTCCAATCTCAACTCATCTGGTCGGATATTTCGTCCAATCTCAATTTGTCCCATTGACGTCAACTGACTATTATTGTCACCTGTGCCAACTGACTAACCTACTACAAGTTACTGTGTAGCAGATAAAATATAAAAGTTGCCATGCGCAGATGAATGGGGATTAAAGATAAACGTTGTTAAGGGCTGTCTCGTCCCGCTATTGCACCAAACAAGTTGTGGGCTGAGCTTAATGACTGTGGGCAGAAGGAATGGGGATAACGGTGTGAAATATAAAATGAAATATAAAAGTTGAAGATGGATGGGAATTACAAATAAACGTTGTTGTGGGTAGATGAATCGGGATGTCAGTTCCGTCCGGCTGATATCCCCATTTATCTGCCCGCATGTTGTTTTATCTGTCATCCCCATTCATTTGCTCACAATCATGAAGCTTGCCCAACAACAAATTTTGCATTTCATCCCCATCGATCTGCCCATGACAACTTAGACCTACACGCACTCTGATTCGACATGTAAACTGTTCCAACATGACAATAGAAAGAAGTGAATAGAATTAAGTAAAAGCATAGAAGATGAAATTTCTAACTGCAAACAAAAAAGTAGGAAGAATTCTGCAATAGACTACATTCAAGACTGGAATATCATCAGATTGTTAATGAACACAGCGCTTCCGGATACTACTGATCACTCTTTGAACACATCTCCTCAGTAATTAAACAAACACATGGCAAATATACTTAGCCAAATATTACTCTAAAGTGCAGGAAAACTGCAAAACATCTGCTAACACAATCCAGAACCTATCCTTCTGGAGACATCTTTACACAGGACCTTCCAATGATAGAACTGGAAATAGCAATTAGTCAAACTGACCTGTTAAATCACCTGGAATTGATCTTTGGACACACGATTAAAACATGGGTAAAATAGCTAAAACTATCTTCTGAAGATATTTAACACTTCCTCACACATCGTTGGACAGGAAAGAATTCCTGACAAAATATCAAATTATTCAAAAAGTAAGCATTTCCCAAAGTTGTAGGAATTTTCCTAGGTTGCGTAAATACATACAAAAGGTAAGATGTTGTCTGCAATGAAATTTGCCAATTTTGACGCGGAGTGACTTCAAGGAAATTATAATCCATAAATTTAACCACTAATCGTTAAAACATAAGAAAACCAATGAACTCTTGTGTAGAGGCTTAAGTGCTGTGAGGACATTATGTTGGAGGTTTAATGGATTTTTTACAACACTCAAAAAGAATTAAAATAGAATTTAATACTTCCTATATTTCGTCCTAGTCACTAGGACATCTACGGGATTACAAAAACAATTAATGTAACATGCACACAAAAACTTACAATACTAAGCCCAACCACGTGGGTGACACTAAATTCCCATCTAGGTGGAGCGCCCTCTAAGGGCGGTAGTAGGTGGCCTGGAATGTAAGGTGGGACCTCTGGTGATGAGTGTTTCCCAAATCTTCGGAAGCTTAATGCAACCGTATTTGTTAAGATTTGGTTGGTTTCTGAGAGCTGCTGCTGCTGCTTCTAAGAAAAGTCTCTCTCTTTCTTGAATTTGCTGTGGTGGAGCATGGTGGTTTTCTTCCATGATACTCTGTGTGTGGTGTCCAAAACATGGTCAGCCAAGCCTAAATGGCCATAGTTGTGTTTAACGATGTACGACTTGTGTTCCTCCAGGCGGATGGATACTGATCTGCCTGTCTGTCCAAAGTACGCAAGCTTACAGGAACAGGGTACTTTGTAAACTCCAGGCAGAGAGAGAGGAGGGAGCTGATCTTTCGTAGAACGGATAAGGGTAGTAGGTTTGCAGTAGGGCTTATATGCTGTGTGTAGGTTATACTTTTTTTGTATCTTGGCTATTTTTTCTGAAGTGCCTCGGATGTAGGGTATGGTGATGGCATTTTTAAAAACTTGTTGACGAGAGGGACGGGGAATGGGGGAGGAATTGATTATTTTTTTGATACTGTGTTCGCTGTAGCCATTGGAGAGGAAAGTTCTGTGTATGTGGTTAAGCTCAGTAGTGAGGGCGGTTCCACTGGAACAAAGATTGTGGGCTCTCTTGATAAGGGTTTTAATGATGCAATATTGTTGTGAGGGGTGGTGGTGGGAGAGTTTGTGAATGTATCTGCCTGTGTGTGTGGGTTTTCTGTATACAGTGAAGGTAAGTGTATCATTAGGCAGGCGTGTGACTAAGGTGTTTTTAATTTTATCGTAAAATGAACATTATCCTCCGCGATCGCGCTACCTACATCCCGCTAGAACACGACCCCACAAAAACACAAGTTAACAAATTAAAAATCTTACTTAAAAAAGTAACCTCCTGGCCCCCTGACGTCACGAAAAAACTTAAACCTTTCCGCTCCCATCCCCCGAATATACGGTTTACCAAAAATCCACAAACCCAATTCCCCACTCAGACCTATAGTAGATGCCACCAATGCACCTTGTTACAGACTGTCTAAACAGCTGGCCAACTCTCTGTCCCCCCTCACCAGAAATTCAGCTTTCTATATAAAAAACTCGACCCACTTTAAAACCCCCACAGAAAATTTAACCTTGAATAATACAGACATATTAGTAAGCTTTGATATCTCCTCTTTGTTTACCAATATTCCCTTAACTGATACTTTATCTCTCTTAGAAAACGTTTTCCCCTCTGACATCTTAGATCTCTTTTCCTTTGCCATCAACTCTGGGTATTTCTCTTGGAATAACAAAATCTACAAGCAGATAGAGGGAACCGCCATGGGTTCCCCCCTCTCACTCCCCCTTGCCAATTTCTATATGGAAGATTTCGAAAAATGAGCCATAGACTCAGCCCCACTCAAACCTTCTATCTGGCTAAGATATGTAGATGATGTGTTCTCTATTTGGCCTCATGGCCCAGACACGTTAGACTCCTTCCTCGGTCATCTCAATAGCCTACATCCAAGAATCCAGTTTACTATGGAAAAGGAAAAGAACAATTGTTTACCCTTCCTAGACACCTTAGTCACGCGCCTGCCTAATGATACACTTGCCTTCACTGTATACAGAAAACCCACACACACAGGCAGATACATTCACAAACTCTCCACCACAGGCAGATACATTCACCACCACCCCTCACAACAATATGGCATCATTAAAACCCTTACCAAGAGAGCCCACAATCTTTGTTCCAGTGGAACTGCCCTCACTACTGAGCTTAACCACATACACAGAACTTTCCTCTCCAATGGCTACAGTGAACACAGTATCAAAAAAATAATCAATTCCTCCCCCATTCCCCGTCCTTCTCGTCAACAAGATTTTAAAAATGCCATCACCATACCCTACATCCGAGGCACTTCGGAAAAAATAGCCAAGATACAAAAAAAGTATAACCTACACACAGCATATAAGCCCTACTGCAAACTTGCTACCCTTATCCGTTCTACGAAAGATCAGCTCCCTCCTCTCTCTCTGCCTGGAGTTTACAAAGTACCCTGTTCCTGTAAGCTTGCGTACTTTGGACAGACAGGCAGATCAGCATCCATCCGCCTGGAGGAACACAAGTCGTACATCGTTAAACACAACTATGGCCATTCAGGCTTGGCTGACCATGTTTTGGACACCACACACAGAGTATCATGGAAGAAAACCACCATGCTCCACCACAGCAAATTCAAGAAAGAGAGAGACTTTTCTTAGAAGCAGCAGCAGCAGCTCTCAGAAACCAACCAAATCTTAACAAATACGGTTGCATTAAGCTTCCGAAGATTTGGGAAACACTCATCACCAGAGGTCCCACCTTACATTCCAGGCCACCTACTACCGCCCTTAGAGGGCGCTCCACCTAGATGGGACTTTAGTGTCACCCACGTGGTTGGGCTTAGTATTGTAAGTTTTTGTGTGCATGTTACATTAATTGTTTTTGTAATCCCCGTAGATGTCCTAGTGACTAGGACGAAATATAGGAAGTATTAAATTCTATTTTAATTCTTTTTGAGTGTTGTAAAAAAATCCATTAAACCTCCAATAAAAACCAATGAACAAAAACTACTGTATTAGTAACTATGCCCTACATATTTCTAATTACGTTTATGAATGATCAGACATCTACAATTAAAGATTTATTTTCCAATTTTGCTATTAAAATGGTCAGATCGATTCTTTGGCTACCTAGATTTTTCCTGGGTGAAAATGGAAGAGTGATTCTGAGCCACTTGTTTTTACTTCTACAAGATATGCATGTGATCATTTAATTATATCAAATCAAATAAGGAAACAACATAATTAATTCGGAAATTGATGTGAAACAGTATGTGAAAACGAGATAATGGATTTTGAAATCTGCGGTGTTTGGAGAATTAAGTCTTCCTCATTGACTTCCTCAGCTGGGTTCACCTTCAAACGATAAGCGATTGACCGCAGGTACGTGTTGAGTCTGTTTTCAGCCTTGTACTGAGGATATTGCTGTACTAGGCAGAAAATGTGTTGTTGGTTATGTAGGTACAGGCTATTCACAGGAGCCCTATGTTTCTTTGACCTCCAAGAAGGCATGTTATATCTTGTTCGTTCTGCCTCTGGTCCTCCTTCAGGGAATCGATGAATCTCCAAAGTGATGGATGGTAAATCACCATCGACTTTTGGAATTTAATATGCCAACCTTCTACAGAATTGTTGGTTCTCTATGTCCCATTGATGACCAAATCATGAACATTCCATACCTCAGGTGGAAAGCAAGGGTTTTCTGCCCCCTCTATGCCCTCGAGCTCGACACCCTCTAATGTAAACACATTCAACATACTCTATCGTTCCTTCTAGGTCTTCCGAAACACTCTTTGCAATGTAGTCAAATACCTCGAGTACGTCGTCGTTCAGCACGAATGGCAAGCTGAACAGCATCGATGCTTCTTCACGTATAGGATTTCCTGCAACTTTATACTGCTGTGGCAGACCCAAAGCCACCATATGTTGCCAAAGAGCCTGAGAAAAGTGAAATAGACAGCACTTTATATTTGCATTAGGAAATATCTCCTGTGCAGCATTCATATTCGCCAGCTCTAAATCCATCATAACGGTATGTGGATGCACGATGATTCCTGCTTGTTTTACGGTGTTGACAACATGCTGGTATATTGACCGATATGTAGTCTCAGTTTTTGCAGGAGTTAGAGCATACACCAAAGGCACGACATGCTCTCGAAATATTCCATGCATAGTAAACAACTGAGCAAATTGTGAGGGTGCAGTTTTAAATGTGCCAGCGGAGAAGATAATGTCACTGGCTCCAAGTAATCTTAGGTTCTCTGTTGTAGCAAAAACAAGGAGACGATCCTCTTCCTGTTCACCAGAATCATAAAAAATAAATCTGTCATGATTTAACTTTTGTTGATATTCTTCTGGTATCTCAACGTCAACGAAACTTGCGGGAGTACGAGACCTCACAGTGTTCTGCCATCTATTGACGTGCTTCTGTAAACTATTCCTCTCCGACAACATAAGTAATACTTCATCTTGCTGAACTTGTCCTATAACCCTACGCATAACGTGTGAGGGTGGATGGACTTTGCATATTGTCTTGCACCCTTCTCTTTAGATTATTGTTAACTTTCCTAACCTCTCCGTCCACACCTGATTCATGTTGATGATTGTCCTTGCCGTCTTTGTACACCACGATGTTGTCTAAACTGGCAGTTGTGATGCACCTAGCATTGCAACTATCACGAACCTCGCATTGCCAATACCGTCTAGTCTTATTCTTGTTATAAGAGTGAAAATGATAACAATTTTGAAGATAAAGCATTGGTTTACCCCTGTCACTCATCATAATTTCTGCATATTCAGCACTGCCAAATTTTAATTATAAGTTACAAAAAATTTTGTTGTCAATTGGCTATTATTAATGATCACAAGTTACTTAGAACTCCTTGGACTAATCTCAAACCCAGGTGCTTTCAGAGTATTTCGGCCAATTATTTTCAAATCGAAATAGGATTGGACAAATAACCTCAAACCCATGTGCTTTCAGGGCATTTAGTCCAATTATTTTCAAACTGAAATAGGATTAGACAAATAGCCTCAAACACAGGTGCTTTCATGGTATTTTGTCCAATTATTTTCAATTGGACGAAATACCTTACTGGACGAGAAAAGTAATGGACAAAATAGGATTGGACGAAATGTCCTACTGGACAAGATTTTCATTGGACGAGCTGCCCTGAAACCAAGACAAACTGTCATGTCTATCATTAGCTGGCATTTACCAGATACCTTGTGAATGTAATCTGACATACTTGGGCAGACAGGCCATTCTGTGGAAAAAAGAATTAATGAACATCAGTTATATCGAATTCATGAAACCTCAAAAGTCTGGTCTAGCACAACATAGTATTGACACTAAACACAGTATCCAGTAGGATGAAGCTCATCTTCTCCATAGAAGTAGGTTTAAATATGAATGATTTTTCAAAGTTGTGAAGCCCTTTTACATCAGCCAAATCTGAATTGGAACGATTGTCTCTTCCCCTCCCTCCCCTTTGTTTTCTCTCTGTCTCTCTTTTTTTTTAATCTGTAACCTGTAAAATTGTAGTAACTAAATTAATTCGCTTAAATCTGCATTGTTACACAAGTCCATCACGGTTTGCCTGAGTTCCAGTGACTGTACTGTTTGTCAGTAGGCACTCTGAACAAATGTCTCCAACTTGCTGACTTCAGCATCAGATCACCCACACTGTGCAGGCTGAAAATAACTAATTAGAGCACATTAAGTTAGAATGAGTTAGAGTAATATGAGAGTGGAGACATTGTAGAAATAACTAAATAAATTAGATGGTAGATATGATTTATCATATAATTCATTTTTATAGTATATTCAAAAATTCTTCTTTCTATCCACTGCTGGATATAGATCTCCCATTTAACTTTCCAGTTCTGTTTTTAGCCAATATCCATCATTTTGTTCATTGCTGATCTTTCCTTCTCGTGGTATCCACTCAGTGCTTAATTTTGCTTGCCTTTCGTCTAGCAGTCTACTAATATTATATTATTATTATAATTATTGGCTATTCCATGGAGTCCTTTGACTCATAAAGGGAGGCCCTAAACATCATGCTAGGCACTATCCAACATTTGTGCAGTATCCATCATACTTTGCTTTTAAACTAATTCACAGTCATGGCCCACAAGACTTGGGCAACTTATTTCACTCATTTACTCTGTATTTCCTCTGTATTAATTTTGTAAAAAAAAACCTTCAATAATTTGAATGTCTTAATCATATCACCTCTAAACAAAAAATCTAGTCCTGACCTAACCACTGCCAGCTACACTCTTCCTGTTTCCAAGGCTTGCCCCTAGTTCTCCTACCACCAGACCTGTTCTGAAAAATTTCCTCTGTATTAATTTTATAAAAACCCTTCAATAATTTGTATGTCTTAATCATATCATCCCTTTTCCACCTGTCAACCAATTTCTGTAACCCACAAATCTTTAGCCTATTCTCATAAAGTTCGTTCTATTTAGGCATGCTACGATGTCATTTGCCTCCAGATCCTCCCCTCCTCCTCATTCCCAAGAAATCTGTGTAACCAGATCTTTGCAAATTAGTCAAGATGCGGTCTTACCAAGGCACTTTAAAAAGGTCAATAACCTGCTTTTCTCTACTGTCAGAGACAAACAGATTATTGACCTGCTTTTCCTGCTTTCTCTATCAAGGCTATTTAGCATTTCATGAGCTTTTTTTTTTTTTTTGCTAAAAGAACAGTTTCATCTGTAAAATATGATTGAGATTTTTTCCATTGATGCTAATTCCATAGTTTTCTGTGAGACATTCTTAAAGGCTTCTTCGAATGTAGCAGAATACAATTTGGCTGATGTAGGATCTCCTTCTCTTACTCCTCTTCCAATACCAAATTCCTTTCTCTGATGTTCTAGCTTTATGCTGGCTGTTGAGTTTTGATATAGTTTTTAATAATATAGTATACTTTGTTGGGAAGGTGTGTTGTTTTAAACTATTTAATTTCTGACTGATACAGAGAATCAAAGGCGTTTTCAAAATCTAGGAACATGAAATATGCAAGAAGATTATATTAATTTGATTTTTTTCTATTATGTGCTTAATATTGTGGAGAATCTTGTTCTGAATCCTGCATGTTCAAAAATTATTGACTGTAAATGAGAAATTCTGAAATTAAAAATTTGGTGTATGCAGTTACTAGTCATGTGCACTCCTTTTAAATGGTGTGTGTGTTAGTGTAAGCATGGAAGAAAGACTGGCTCTTCTTTCTATTCTGTGTTCTTAGTGTTTGGCCACTTTATAAGTAGGAGAACCAATGGAGAGGAATAATGGATGCACTATCCATTTAGTCTCAAGTGTGTGTGTTCTCTTTGTGCATTTTTGTTGACTCATAAGTCTAGGGAGGCCTAGGATTATATGGCTTAACTTTTGGGATAGTTTCAGGAGGCCAAGATATACAACTTTATCTCATAATTTTTTGGAATCCTGTTTCTGGACTTTATAAGAGCACTACAACATTCTCCAAACCTAAACAAATTCAGCTGCATCACAGCTGAATTCAAATAATTTCTTGCTGATTAGCCAGAAATTTGTCAAAACACTTAACTCGCTATAAAATACAATGTTCAAACCAATTTTAACTTACAGATCTGAAAACTGGGTTAGAAGGGGGAAAAAAAAATGCTTGATCAAAGACTGAGACCACAGATATGAGTTTTGAGAAAGATTAGGGGAGTGAATAATCTCATCAATGGCAAAATCATACTAAAAACAAGGATATTAGAAAGGAATTTGACATTGTTACCATTCAGGAATGTACTAGCAGAGCTAATGTCAGGTGTTATGATCATTTAAATATAATGAAAGAAGAAAGCAAAACAAGTGTTTGTTACCAGGTAGGTAAAGAAGTAAGTACCTTTAGAAGACCAAAATATAAGATCTAATAATATTGTAGTCCTGAAAGATAACAGATAAATTTGTAGGGAAATTGTTGATAGGACTGAAGGGATGAAGATGCAACAACAAGTTCACATCTCCCTCCTTTATTAAAGTAACCTTTTATTATTATTTTTTTTTAAAAAAAAGAAACATCTTCCAGTGTTGCAAATATGTGGTCACTCCTGTTCATAATACTAACATATACAGTACAACCTTGATACTGATAGATTTGGGAAGAGAGAACTACTGCTGATTTTAGTGACTGTCTTGTGTATAAATGGAGATGGAGCTAAGGGAGAAGGGACCTAATAATATTCTGAATAGCAGCATCTCTTCACCTGGGGAAGAGTTCTAAGTAAATAGAATGAAAGAAGCAAGTTTGGTGGATTTGAAAAAAATAAAAAGATGATGGGCAGCCATTGTGTGTTTTAACAGGCCTAGCAGACAGTAGAGGAATAATGGATGCCAGTTCAGTGAAGCAGCATCCACTGAAGTAAAACAGAATTTTAAAAATAAATAAATAAATAAACCAGTTTGACAGGATGGAATGAAAGAGAAAAGAGGAGAAGCAGGTTAGTAAGCGATTACTACTGACATTACAGGCATGGCAGATCAAATTTATTTAGCAAATTAGACTATTAAACCAATACTTTCCCTTAGTCGCCAAGGCATCTAGAACAGATCCCTGTTGCACTCAACTAGTGACCTTCTTTTGGGATACCACTCCTCCATACACATTTTGATGATGCCATTCTTACAGCCAATCAGCTATTCAACTCACAGTTTGGTATTTAATCCCATTTGTTTCAGTTTAGCTACTAGCTTGTCATGTGGCAATCTATCAAAGGCCTTTGAAAAATACAAGTAACCCACTGTATGTGCATCTCCTTTATTTAATGAATTTGTCACCTTGTTGTGATATGTAAACAGACTGCTGAAACATGACCTCTCTCCTAACCTGTGCTGACCTTCATAAAGAATACTGCTATTATCAACTTCTGAATCCTAATCTTTGCCAACTTCTCTGACACCTTAACAGCAACCCCAGGCACACAGATTGGCCTATAATTTTTAGCTGCCATTCTTATCCATTACCCCCTGTGAAGTGGAACAATTTCCCATCTTCAGGACCTGCCCTGTTTCAAGACTCATGTTAAATAGGTGTGTCAAAGGTGCCATTAATTCCATGGGGCATTCCCTCAAGACATATCTTGAGGGAATGCCCATCTTGTCATGTGATATCTTTTCATGTCCTATTGCCTTAATAACATTAAGTTTATTTAATTTCAATAAAGTATATCCTCCAAATTGGTTGCCAATCTGTCAGTGTCAGCTAGTATCATCCTCCCATATTCATTTTTTCCTTCTTGCCACTTCTTGAAAGAACTCACTAGGATTTTTCTTAGCTTGAAATTTGATTAGCTGATTTCTTTTCATACTGCACGCTTTCTGCCTTTACCAACTGAGTCACTTCCTCGCTTGCTCTTTGTACTCTTCATGCAACTGATCATTACCAACATTCATCTTGTGTTGGAGGCAACACAAGATGAATGTTGCCTCCACAGTGCCTTCTTCCAAATTTCATGTTTATTCTTTTCATTCATCTATTTTATTCCTAACTTGTCTTTAGTCTTTTTCACCTTTGGAATACACTCAGACATTGCTTCTATTAAATAGCTCTTGATTGATGCCCATGTAGCTTCTATATCCTTCTCATTCAACTCCTCTTTCCACACTGTAGCTCCCATTTGTCTCCTAAGCTTTCAATAATCACCAGCCTTGTAGTTCCACATATATTCCTTCTTTATAGAAGTTCTGATGTGATGGGCTGCAACCCAGGTAATCACTTTATGGTCCCTCTCACCAACCAAGGAAAGATTGGACATTCCATTCACAGTCACATCCTCTGATTATGTAACTAGATCTAAGAACTTGTAACCCTCTTGTGCCCTCCATTACATACTGCCTAAGATTAATAATATTACCTTAAGAACTCCAGAAATTCATTCTCCTTATTCCTTGATGCTATCTCTTCATTCCGATCAATATTGCCATAATTAAAATCGCCCATAATGATCACCCTTTGCTTGCTCACTAAGCCAAGTTGCCTATACATTTCTTTGTCTCCACATTCCATGACCTCTAACACCCCATCAAATACCTCATTCTATCAACCTACACTTTAATACCATACTGCTTCAAAAACCACTTTTTTTCTCCTTGTATCTCATCCTGTCTTGGATATAATTCCCCTGCTATCACCAGAAGCTCCCACTCCCTTCTTGCCTTTCCTGTCTTTATGAAAAACATTATATCCATCCATTCCTATTCCCATCAAAATGTCATTCTCATTCAACCATGTTTCATTTATTTCCAACTATTTTTAAGTACATAAACTCAATAAAATCAATACAACAATTTCATCTTCATTATATTTAATACTCCTGGCATTTTTAAATAAGCATAACAATTGCTTCTTGGTCTATAACCAGTCCTTCTCATGCTGCCCCTCCCATCTGTGACTTCACCTCACCTTCTGCCCCATATCCCTCCATATCCCCCTCAGACTTTAACCTCCATGTTTTCCTGGCTGATCCATTCTTATGCTGACCATCAACACACATGGTCTTCATTACCACTTTCAGAATCCACTGTCCATGTCTCTGTGACTCACCCCATTTCCCTGTTCAATTTGCATTCACAACTACAACTCTGTCTCCCATTCTCCCTATGCCCAACCAAATCATTTGTTTCAACTACAACAACTAACTCTCTTGCACATTTACTTATATCTAGCTCCTTAATTAGCCTATTCATTCTTCCTCATGGTAAACATACCTTGTGCACCCTCTCATCTACCACACGTTTTAGAATAGAATCTCTATATAATGCTATTCTTGAGTCATTTGCTACTTCTTTCTCTCCATTATCTTTCATTTTATTCTTTTTCACTCTTCCATTCATATCTACCATACATCTAATTTCATTCTATACATGCCTCATTTCGTTCTTCAACTCTTATATTCCAGCATTTGTTCTTGCTATTGCTTCTTCAGTTTGGCACTTCTGCTTCCATAATTATGCCTGGTTTTCATTTTTTTAATTATTTCTATATTTACAATCGCATTCTCCACACATTCTTGTGCTTACTTTTCTGGATATCATTCTTAGTCTTCCATCCATTGCTACATTCTGACTTTCACATCACCACAATCCATTAATGTATCATGCCTTCTACAGACTCTCAGTACTCTTGTTGAATCTCTCAACAAACACATCTGCCATGCTCGCCCATTCATACATATTACGCTTCTGACAACACAATGAACCATCTTGGTAAAATCCACATTCAGCATGCTCGATTTTTGCACCATACATCTGGATGATCTTGTTCTTACCGCCATTTTTGCAGTAAGAACAAGATCATGCTGGTTAACTTTTAGATGCAAACACTCCACACGCATTCACAGCCAAAGCAGACTAAAATTACACTAAAGTTACAAAATATATTGTTAATGATTATTATCTAAACTTCTTTTTTGCAGACCTTATGTCACAGGAGGAGGCAGAAGTATGCTTGCATGCACTTATCTGGAACACTCAGTAAGGAAATTCCTCTGAAATCCTAAAATTCAGTTTTATTTCTCTTTTTATTGATAGGTACTGCGAGAGCTCTGCTAAAATCATTGGAATTAGACACCCTGACCAGGCCTTCTGAATTATGTAGCCCTCTGAAAAGCTTTTATACCTCCATATTTGAGCATTTATGGTCAGATATCATCTTCTCCAGTTGCCTTTCCATATTTCAATTTTTGACATACTTTTCTAACTCTATAATTAATATGTACTTCTGAATGCATTTCTCTTGAAAGTTTTCTATCACTGTGTTGTCACTGCTTGTTTCGTTTAGCAGTCTTTCATAGTAATTATTCCAGACATCTAAAATATCTTTATATCTCTGATTCCTTTTACAGTATTCTTTTTTCCATTTCTAATCTTTTTCAATAGCCTTTTGCCTATCATCATTATGATATTTATTTTCTGTGTTCTTACTAAAGTTTGTTTAGCTAGTGTTACAGAATACTTTGCTTTCATAGATTTGTCTCTTTGTTCTCTCAGAATGCAGATTGAGGAACTTTCGATACATTTCTTATTTTTCTTGACTACCTTTTTGCTTCATGAGTCCACCATGGAGTTTTGATTTTCTGTCCTTGTAGACAATCTCACCACATGCCTCTGACATTTTTTTTTTTTTCTTGAATAATATTTGTGTACTACAATTCACTTTTGAAAGCTGCTCAACTTTGATTCTTTTTAAAACTTTCTTACATGCTTTTCTTTTCATTGTAATCACTTTTATCTTGATTAAAACTCAAATCTTGTGGTCTACCCCATTAATGTAGACCTGGATATTGAATGAATGGGGATGAACTGCCAATTTGGAGTTTAGCTGACCAACTTGTATTCTTATTGCTTAAACCAAAATGATGGTACAAGATGATAGAAAATTTTGCATGTGTGATTCCTAATTAACAGTTAAACTTGTGATGGTAATGATTTTATATGCTGGTTAAATGCATATGTTACATGAAAGGTATAGTTGTCATTCTTATCTTCCCTATGCTCATTCAAAATACAAACACTATAAAAAATTGCACAACACCACTGTTACTGTTTCCTTTATAAAATCTTCATGTAATCTGATTTTATATATAAAAAAAAATAATACGATTCAAAATCCTATAATATGACATTTAATCCATAATTCCATATCATATAGACTGGCAAATATTACCAGATTTTGAAATTAAGATTTTTCATAAAGCTTCATAATTGCTATTTCCACTTTTACCTCATATTAAATAAATAAATTTCCTTTGGGAAATAAACTAAAACTAGTTTATTTTCTTTCTTGAAATAAAAGAATAGGATCTGAGATAGTCAAATTTTGTTTATAGAATAAATTTACCATGGGATATTTTACCATGTTGCAATAGAAGTTGAAAGTTTATTTTTCAATACTTGGTCAGACTATAATAAATTTAGTTTAATCCTTTATCCAAGTGTGTGCAAACAAAGTTTGCGCCTGAAAGTGTCTTTAGGACTGGGGTAAAGTGGTACAACACCGGACAACTCCTTGCAAAGATGGAGCAAGCTACCAACACTCCTATCTCAGTATCTCCCATAATGCAAAACACATCTCCTTGTGGATATGTATAATGTTATGCATTAAGGGAAGGGCCACTACCCAGACTAGTTTCGACCTTTATTGAGGTCTCTTCAGTGGGAGCCCACTGAAGAGACCTCAATCTGACATTCCCTCAATCCCAAGAATCTGACAATTATATATTACCAACGTATAAGTTTACAAGAATTACAATAATTTGTTAACAGAACTCACTATAGTGAGAATTCACTATAGTATTTGTTACGGTGAGAGTCAAATATATCTATTCATGCCTATTTAATCTTTCATTAAATTTGCCACTCAAATATTTGCACATGGTTCATGTCTCATTAATGTTGATTTACATAAAATTTTTTTACATCTTTTAATAATTTAAATATACTAAACAAATATGCAATCTTCCTTTATCCGTTTTTCATATATCCTGAAAAAAAAAATCTTCCTTTTCACCTTCTACTTAGCTCTGGTTTCACTGGAAGCACATGCCCACATGATGCATAAACAGGAACCACAAAGTGATTTGGCACTTAGTCGTGAATGTGTTAATTAAGTGGACACTTAAATTTCCATAATTAATGTTATATATATAAATTTCACATATTTGTGGTTTTATGTAAATATATATTGATAGGTAAAGTTTGTATGAGTCTTTATTAGGGTTCATGTACATTTTTCTTTTACTTTTGTTTGTTGTAAGTTCATGAAATATAAATCTCTGGAATCAGATCTGATTATTAGCCTTTATTGATATATCAGTGGGAAAATTTTCATTGTCAAATAAAACAAAACGTTCTTTTTGCAGTTTCACCTAGTCATTTATATAGAATGAAGACTGTTGATACTTTGGCACATTTAGGTAAGTATTGGTGTACAAATTTGTACATATGTACTGATTAACAACAGCATATTTTCCTGCTTGTATTATGATTTATAATTTAGCAATGTGCATTATTCTTATTGCATTTTAATAAAGTGCATGAACTACTTTTTTGTGCTGATTATTAAATACAAGAAACCTAAAAAGTATAATAGACTATATAGTAGCTAATAGGAAAACAGCTAAAACGATACTAGATAGCTGGGCATTTAGAAGTGCAGAAATAGAATCTGATCATTATCTCTCTTACAAGAAAATTAAGAATATCCCAAGATACCTCTAAGAATCTTTTAGAGTTCATCTCTTGGATGATAAAAGTATCAAATACTTTTATTTGCACGGAATAAATGGAAAACTAGAGCAAATAAAAGAAAATGATGATACAGAATGGAATTATTTTAAAAAAATGTATTAATAAATGCAGCAACAGAATGCCTCAAACAAAAAGTAAATGGAAGAGGAGAAAGGAAATAAGAAACTGGGATAAAGACATTGAAGCATAATCAAAGATAAGAAAGAAACATATAAACAAAATCACTAGAAGCAAAAATTAATTATAAATACAAAAGAGTGATAGCAAATACATACAAAATTCTAAGGAATATGAATAAGAAAGTAAAAGAAAAAGTGAAATTTGAAATAATCAAAAAGAAAACCTCCTGGACTTCTTCCAAAACTTATGGCAAGATAGTAATGAATCTAAAACCGACAATGCTTACTAACAACTATACAGTTTAAGAAATAACATTACAAGAAATCCAACAAGCAATACAGCAAAGCAAATCAGGAAAATCCCCTGGAGAAAATGGAATAATATAGAACTTATAAAATATGCAGGCATCCTATTCATCAATAAAAATTATTTAACTATCTGGCAGCAAGATTTTTTCTTGCTGCCAGATATAATCTTGCAAGGTAAATATTCATCCCAATATATAAAAAAGGCAATAAATGCAACTGTGAAGACTACAGAGGGTCTTCTAAATACTGGTTATAAGTTATATGCATGAATATTAACTTCAAAACTTAATTGTATGTAGATAAGAAGCCTTATTTTAGTAAATACTTCACTCACTGACTGAGAGTTCGCTTATGGAAAATACACCTCTCCGATGCTCCAAGTTCCATACTGAGAGTTCTTGCTCTCTTAAGTTTCTGCCTGGTTTCTCACGAAAACAGCTGTCAGACCAGTGAAACCTTATCAGAATGGACCAGTAGGAGACGAATATATGGGCGCTTTACCTTGCGTGCTTGCTATTAGGTTCGGCTAGGGCAACTTGTAGTATGGTGGCGAGTGTATTCCCGCAAGCTCTTTAGTCAACTTTCAAATACGAAACTTTATAGTTTCTGTATTTGGCTCTGAAATTATTTTGGATTTAATATCCATTTAATTTGTATCATATGTAGAAGATGAACTTTGCAAAGAACAAAATGATGATTGTGCATTGACACAGCTTTTCCATTAAAAATCTTAATGGAAAAACATTACGAATATAACATTAAAATGCACATAGGATTTGTAGACTACCAGAAAGCCTTTGACAGTCTTAAGGAACAAACTATGGACCATACTCATGAATCTAAGCATTCCAAATCAGCTGCTTGCTGCAATAATTAACACATATCAGAACAACCAAATATCTTTAAGAATCAATGAAAAAGTTACAGAATGGAAATTAATAAACAAAAGAGTTTGTCAAGGATGCCCAATGTCACCACTGTTATTTGATATCTATATAGATGAAGTAGTAAAGAAATGGAAGAAAATAAAACCAGCATTTAAACTGGATTGTGGAACTATACTTAATACTCTTTTGTTAGCATCTTTACTTCATAGTATGAAGTAAAGATGAACTCCATAGATCTATATATGCCTTAAACCAGTGATTCTCAACCTATGGGGCATGCTCCCCAAAGAGGGTGCAAAGAAAGCAAAGAAAGTGGAAATCAAAGGAAAAACTGAAAAACTACTTTATTGAAAGAAAAGCATTTAATGAAACTATTTATTGATACAAAAACAATATAAAAACAAAAACATAAAATGCACTCTGAAAATAAAATAATAAAATGTATAAAATTCACTTATTTAATAAACTAGTTACACTTACAGGAACATATCAATATGCCGAGCAACTAATTAAAACTAAACAATAATGAATCTAAAAATTAATTGCTTCCTTGGACCTGTGTTGCAATGCAAAGCTTTTCATATGATGGTGATCTATTGGAAATTGACACTCTTAGTTCTCTTTCTATATTTAACTGAGATATATATTTTGTTTTTAAGGCAGCCACTGCAGAAAACCCAATTTCACAAAGATAAGATGTTGGAAATGGCAAAAGTGCATGAAAAGTTCTTGACTTTAGTGCAGAAAAATTATCATCAATACCATTCCAAAATTCAAACAGTGATTTAGATGCAAATTGTCTTTTGATTTCGCCACTTGACATGAAGTCTGTAAATTATTCATCTTCAATTGAGAAGCCTTCAGGGGTAATTTGAAATGGGTGTCTAACCCACTCATGCATTGCCATTATGTTGTCATCGGTTATAAAATAGTTTCTAAAATTCGTCAACATTGTTATAGTATGCCCACCATTTGTAGGTCTCTCCTTGGCATTTTGCCAAGAATAGTCGATTCATACTGAAGGAGAGAAAGAAACGAAGGATGTACGAATTGGTCGCCAACATGCGAAATCACGTGCTTTCTTGTCTGTCGCTGTATAGTAGCTTGATTTTTGTTGTCGCTTTTTTGCATTATTTTTTTATTATTAATTTGTATGATGGATCCAGTGGAGTCAACAAGTTCTGTTGTTAAACGTTTCAGTAGCTCTTGCAAAAGAATATTGACTAATGTGCTGACATTCTGCAAAAAAGAATCGTCAAAAGGCCGTCTCCTTGTTCCCCTTTCTCAAGTCTTTATTGTTGGATTCTGAATGAAGAGAAATTTAAATTATTAATACTCTCCTCAGAATCCAACATAATCCACCATGGCAAAGGCTACATTTGTAAATATTATTTAATGTAAATCACTTGTTTATAATTTAATATTCATATAACTACCTTAATTTTGTCTAATATTTAATTATTTAATCAAGATATATGTATTAATAATGAAAAGACTGTATTAAATATTAAGCTATTTTAATTATTACTATGTTAATATTATAAGAACTTGTATTTGATAATTTAACTGCACATTATTTGAAATGTAAATATTCTCTATTTATTCCTGTTTGTAAAGTTTAACGTTATGTAATAGCTCAATTTTATTATATTTTGTTTTGTTGTCATGGAAACGTATGTAAGTGAGCGAGCACATTTTGGAACACCATGTGAGGTTTATTGGAAACACGAGAACAATTTAGGTGGGAAGAATGGATAGAAAAAGCGATGAACGCTGAAATTATAATAATTTAAGAGAGAGAGATTTATAAGAGAGAGATTGGCATTAGGTTGGAATCGGAGCATTCGGGAATCACAGTGCGATAATAGCGAGTTGGCAAGTCACTCAAGCAGCTAAATAAAGTCTACTAGTCGAGAGGCGGTTAGCTAATAAGTTGTAGAATAACAATTATAGCTACGGAAAACAGCTGGGTGACTACTAAATAGACTAGCAATACTTGAGTTGATATTTAATTTCAGGGCCGACCTTTCAAGGACACACGGAAACTGGAAGCATAGCACAAAGTAACTACAGAATAATTAGAGGCAACAAAGTTGAGTTTAATGATAGCGGTGTTAAGAATTATGGTACCTAAAGGATTAAATTGATGTCGAAGGAGTAGGCAACTGTGCATATTAAACTTCAAGTTAAGGAATTATTGTGTGTTACCTTAGTACAAGAGTTGCTAGTAGAACACTGAATTAGTTAAGTGATGTCAAATGTAGTGCAAGCAGTTTGATCTATGCAAGAACGTTTGATTGTGTGTATTGTGACCGTTAATTAATCCAGTTATTTCTAAGAAGATTTTTTTTTAAATGAGTGTCGTTAATTGATTAAAGTGTATACAGTTACAAAAAGTGTTTGCACATAAGTATATGAAGAAGGAAAATTGTCGGTAAAAATATTCCAACCATTAATATTCCTATGCAGAGATATGAGTGTGTTTCTTCCTAGAATATCCCTATACTAACAGTAACTATTGAGGAAGTTAGCTAAAGTGTAAATTTAAGTGTTTGTTTGTGAAGAGGTATTACTGCAATTTTTGTTGTATTTGGAACTTAAGGAACTGTGACAAGACTGTATTATAGAGACAACAGATTTACCATTGTATGAGTTGAATGATTGAATTTACCTGAGGAGTTAAAATGTTTATGATATCTTAATTACTGATTTAAACTTAAGTGTAAAATTTGTGATTTTAAAATTAAATGTTTGTTTTTGTTTATCTAAAGTTGTATTTTGCCTGAATCCTTTACTGCACCATTCATAAAATATTCGAACCAAAGCGGGTAAATTAAGTAAGTCAAATATACTCGGCCAGTATATATTTTAAGGAGAAATAGTTGAAGGTTGATTTTTCTTCAATTATTGAACTAATTCAGATATAAAGTGGCGCAGTCTTTAAATATAAATTTTCTTTATATTTGAATTAGAAATCAACTTATAACTTATCAATTAGTTAAGAACATCATAGTAGTAATCATGTCGGATCCAAGGTACAGATTAAGAACAAGAAGTTGAAAGTTTATTTTTCACTTGGTTAGAGTATAATAAGTTTAGTTTAATCCTTTATCCAAGTGTGAGCAAACAAAGTTTGCACCTGAAAGTATCTTCAGGACTGGGGTAAGGTGGTACAACACCAGGGCAACTCGTTGCAAAGGTGGAGCAAGTTACCAACACTCCTGTCTCAGTATCTCCTATAATGCAAAACACATCTCCTTGTGGATATGTTTAATGTTATGCATTAAGGGAAGGGCCACTACCCAGACTAGTTTCGACCTTTATTGAGGTCGAATGGGAGTTCATGTCTCTCATCATAGGCCTTTGGAGAATAAAGCATGCTGAGGGTCAGCAAACAGTAAGAGAGGAGAATAATGAAAGATAGTGTAGGATAGTAGGAGGTAAAAGAGGCCTCAGTCAACCTGTTTAGCCTTATATGGCTAATTGGTCTGTGACACATATTCTCAATTTATCTGTTAAAAAAAAAAGATAATTTAACCATAAAAATTTTGACTAAAGTTCACTTTATCCTTAATAATTTCGTCGGAGATCCATTGACCTGTTTTGAAAACAGTATTTTCAGTTAGAACTTTTTTTTTTTTTTTTAAATTACATAAAAATTAAAGGACTTAAGGTCCGGTCAGTTGAATTGAAAGGGAACAAAATAAGGAACTTACAAACCTGGTACCACTGGGACTTAGAATGGGGTAGAAGACTGGCCCAGGAGATGCCGCTCACAAGGAGCAGCACCGCCTCGCAGTAAGCCTTCGCAGCCCAGGTTCTCAGATCTACCCCCCCCTTACTTGGAGTAAAGGAAACCGTGCCAGCGAAAGCTTTGTAGCGAGGAAGAACAGAGTGGTTGTTACTTTTCCTAGGGAGAGTTAGGTGGAGTTTTGGAGATACTAAAGAAATATACAGGGCTTGATGCGTCCCTGTTAAGAAAGCATATTTTCGGTGGTTTGCAGTATTTGTTCACAAATTTAAAGTCGCCTAGTAGATGTCTCTCTTGCGCAAGAAATTTAGGAAGATAAAAAAAGAAACCTTTCCTTATTCCTGCGTACATTAAATTTGCGTCCCGTACCTGGGATTTTTTCCTTACCTTCCAGATGTGATACTTTAACACGTTAATTAAAAAAATGGCGAATTTTTGGGTCTTGTTGACTGGTGGCGGGAATTGCAGGTATATGACCTCTTCTAGTGATAGCATCGGGATTCCCAGTGCTGCGCTCAGTCTTTGCCAGATGCGTTGGGCTGGTGGGCAAAAATAAAAGAAATGCTCCACTGTTTCCACGCCCTGGCAGATATCACAAAAGGGATCGCACGGACTGGGTACGTACCTAGATTTAACCTGTTTCACCGGGAGCCGCCCATAAGCTATTCGCCAGGCCAGATCCCGATGAAAAGGCTGTCCCCAGCTATTCTTGATGTTTTTAAAGAGAATTTCATTGTTTGTCCCAAGGTTTGGTGTATCACGCCTGGAGAGTTGGAAGAAATCCCAGTATACTGCTTTCGGTTTGTGTGTGAGGATTTCTGTTCCTTTGTCTCTAAGTACTGTGAGTGATTTTACTAGTGTGCGGTACCACTTGGGCACAACCCTTGCACGGGGTCCAGCATAGTCCATGGTTCCAAAGAGTGGGAGGAAAAGTCCTATAAAATATCTAATTAGGAGGCCTGAAATATGGTTTGAGTTTAAGGCCTTCTGTACGGTTTTGAATGTATTTGCATAAAGCAAGCTTTTGAGATCAGGCAGAGCGTACCCCCCTTCTTCATGTTTTAGTTGCAGGTATTGTTTTTTAACCTCATGTTTTTTTTTGTTCCAGAAGAAATCTATGAGTTTTTTGGATAATTGGTTTTCTTGTAGCAGTGTGATGCCTGTGATATTGACTGTGTGCATCATTGGGGTAATGATTGTTTTTATCACCGTGGCTCTGCCATAAAAGGAGAAAAAGGTCGGTTTGAATAGACTTATCTTTTCCGTACTTATTTCCTGTAATTTTTTAACTGGTAAAGCTAGCGACTCAGAAAAGGGAACTCCTAGTATTGTTAACGGCTGCATATGCAGCGCTAAACCGTAGGGAAGTCCGGTGTTATAGAAATTTCCAAAATTTTTTATTTTGGTTTTTTGTGCATTAACTCGGAGACCACTGACTATGCTGAAGTTTTGCAGTATGTCAAGATAGATGCAGATAGACTCAGAGTCTCTGAGTGTGGCCACTACATCATCTGCATATGCTACTATTTTGCACTGTTTGGAGACTTGGGGCAGTGGAATACCATTAATTGCAGGGGTGTTCTCTATTCTTTTGATGAGGGGTTCTAATGCTAGGGAAAAGAGAAGGGGGCTTAGTGGGCAGCCTTGCCTAACCCCTCTCTTTATACGGATTGGTTCTGTCAGAAACCCATTAATAGACAGTTGTGTCGAGGCCTCCGCGTACATATGTTTAATTGTACGCCGAAGTCTCGGGCCTATGCCTACTTTTATTAGGGTGTCCTGTAAGTACGTGTGGCTGACGCTGTCGAACGCTTTTTCCAGGTCGGTGGAGAGAAGTGCCAGGGGGTATTTTTTTTCCTTGGCCAGTCTGATTAGGTCTCTTAGCAGGAAGAGATTAAATTCCATAGATCTACCTGGGATTCCATAGACCTGTGAACTTGTTATTATGTTTTCTATTCTGCCCTTAATGCGTGTACAGATAATTTTTGCGAAAAGTTTATAGTCTAGGTTAGTTAAGGAGATGGGACGCCAGTTATTTGACAAGGTCCGATCTCGGTCTTTTTTGGGGATAATGATTGTATAGCTCTTAGCGAATTCCTCGGGGATGTTTCCCGAAGTGAGGAATTCGTTAAAGATCTTTACTAGTACTGGCAGTACAAGGTCCCAGATAGATCTATAGAATTCTATCCCCAGTCCGTCTGGCCCTGGGGTCTTTTTTGTCTTAATCGTTTTGCACATGGCTTTTATTTCAGCTGCAGTTATCGGCCTGTCATGCAGGGCGCTAAGATGCTCGGGAAAACGTTTGATGTCCCACTCACTGAAGTCATCCGTGCCCTGCTGGTCAGCGAAGATGCCGAGATACTGCTGGTGAAAGTGACGGAGTATTTCATGGGTTGAATTTAGAATCTGGCCTTTCTCCTCGATCTGGTAAATCGTTCTTTCATCGTTTGCTGCCACCCATTGTTGATTGTAGAATGCGGCGGAGGGTGTTTCCAAATTTCTGAGATAGAGTCTCGTGCGAAAGTCGAGGTCATCGACTCTACTCTGCCGCTCTTGCTGCAGCTCTATTTCTACCTGTCTGATAAGATGTCCACAGGGAACTCCGCTCCATTCGCTTGACCGGTACCAGCCGAGTTCCCTGTAGAGATCCCTCAGCCGTTTACGTTGTTGGTCGACCCTTTCGCAACCCTTTCGCAAATGTAACTCTGAGGGTCACCTAGGGGCATTCTGCCCCTAGGTGACCCTCAGAGTTACATCGGGAAACACAGTCTTTTAACACCCGGGTAGTTAACCATGACCCTTGTTTGGCCCACTAAGATGAAGTTGGGAACTTCCTTTTTCATATCCATTTGTATTTCAACGTCGCCTGTTTTCCAGCCTTTGTAATCTGGATGTTCAAATGCTTTGATACTAATAATATCGCCCCATTGGCTAAAAAATTTCTTGACGTTGTCTTCATTCTCCAGGTATTCCAAGGGAAATCTAGTTATTCTTAACGTTTTCCGTAAACTCCCTATTAAATAAGGTTTGATCGTTTGTCCCGCACAGGGGAAACCCTCTAATAATTTGCTTCTTGTTTGGTCATTTTTGACTACAATTTGGAATCTTTCTTTTGAGTATGGTGTGAAACCGTATATGTTTTCTGCCCCTACTGTATCAATCAGAGCTTTCACTAACGTCCGCTCATCTGGGAGCCGCTTGACTTCGATGCCAAGCGTTCTAGTTCTGGGTAAAAATAACGGCATTGTTGGGGGATGACCTAACTGCTGGCTGTAAAGGAGGGCGAAGTCGGGGAACACCCGGTGTCCCTCACAACAAGCGAAGAGATGATCCAGAAGGAATGGGTAAAAGAGCCAATAATAAGAAAAAAAGGTCTTACCAACGCCGAGGTACTTCTGTAGAAAGTGAGCATGGAACTCTCTCTTCGGGGCGCGAGAACTGGATCCTCTTTTGGACTGGTAGGCACAGGTTCTTTCTTCTTCGAACTGGAGCTCACTTTCACGTCTTGGCGAATATGAAAGTCTCTTCAGTGGGAGCCAGGCCCAAGCTGGGATACCAGGCAGAAGCATTCACAGGTCATCTCTACCTATAGGAGTTGCCAAATGGTGTGCCACCCTTTTTTTAATAAATTACTCTGGATTTAGAGAAAGATGTTGAAAGTTTATTTTTCACTTGGTTAGAGTATAATAAGTTTAGTTTAATCCTTTATCCAAGTGTGAGCAAACAAAGTTTGCTCCTGAAAGTATCTTCAGGACTGGGGTAAGGTGATACAACACCAGGGCAACTCGTTGCAAAGGTGGAGCAAGCTACCAACACTCCTGTTTCAGTATCTCCTATAATGCAAAACACATATCCTTGCAGATATGTTTAATGTTATGCATTAAGGGAAGGGCCACTATCCAGACTAGTTTCGACCTTTATTGAGGTCTCTTCAGTGGGAGCCAGGCCCAACTTAATTTGTAAACATTGTAAACATTTTCCCTGTGATAACCATCTTGTCTTGCAGTAATGTTTTGCTCTAGTCATGTCTTTCCAAAGTTCAGTAAAAGTCTTGATTTTAAGGATCTCATTTTTATATAATTCACTATCATTATAACTGTTGCTAACACAATGTTTAGACAAGAACTCATTTCCTTTGCAACAAGAGCTTCTCTATGAATCATGCAACGTGTCCAAATACATTGTGGGTATTTTTCCCTCACAAACGCTTGTAAACTTTTAAACTTTCCAGACATAACTCGAGCACCATCAGTGCAAATTCCTACACAATTTTTGATAAATATGCCATTAGTTGAATGGACTTCTCATGATGAGTCTGCTGACTCCATGGAGGATCTAATAATAATAATAAAAACATGATGTGTAAATATAATAGAAGAAAAAGCATACATTTCTGAATAATGTCGATTAGGTGCTGATATATGGCACTCAACAATAAACAACATTCCACAAAAAGCAGTTGCCTTTTGTGTAACTGATACAGATTTACTTCTCATTATTCTGTTTTTGTTTAAAATTTAAACTTTAAATGCAAACACAAGCACTGAATTTTGGCAGACATGATTATTAAGTGCAAAATAAAAGACTACAGAAATGTATCGGTGGCAATGGATACAATTTACCTACAAGCTGTGCCAATATTAGTTGTAGTTCACTCATATTAGATTCAGCCTTCTAGGAGAAAACCCTGTCCATTCCATTGAATAGGGATATTTTAAAAATCTTAATATAGGAATTGTTTTACTTATTGCATGTTTTGGAACATATATGCTTCTTACACTTTCAGTCTAATGACATAATTATATATTATGTAAGAGATTGGTTTGGTGGACTAAATTTTCTCCATTACCACCTCCTGTGGTTCTCCCTGTATAAACAGCCTAAGCATCTTGTCACAACTTGGGCTTCTACTTCATTTCTGATCTACAACTG
Organism: Typopeltis vanoorti; assembly: GCF_054136105.1. Taxonomy (NCBI): domain Eukaryota; kingdom Metazoa; phylum Arthropoda; class Arachnida; order Uropygi; family Thelyphonidae; genus Typopeltis; species Typopeltis vanoorti. Next base: position 101,297,219 of record NC_143564.1, on the reverse strand, counting down.
CCCTTGTAGGAAATAAACAATGTGGGCTGCACTTGTGTTTTTATAGACTGCCAAGCAGGTGATAAAAAGTTTATTCCCATGCTGGTAGCCATGAGTTATAGTGTGGTTTGTTTTCTAGGTCTATTATTGCAATTCATGTTCTACAATGACCAACTTTAAAGTTGTTTAACTAAATACCCCCTGTTGCATAAGCTGAATGTATTTATGCAAATCATTTATCTGTATCATGGTTTTTGCTTTCTCGAAAATAATTATTTTATTCCTGAAAATCAATATTTTGCATTAAGATATGTTTAAGTCATGGTGCCATTTGTGACACAATTTTTTTAGTTTTTTATTAAGCATTCCTAGCAGTGTAGGAATACTTTGGCATTGGGGCATTTGCCAAAGGTGGTAAAAGCCTAAATACATTGCTGTGTATTCCACACATATCGTCTAATCTAGCAACTACAGGAATGATTCAGAATGAGTAGTAATCTCTGCCGTTCTGTGTATTGTTATTAATGAAGAGAATGGAGGGTGGAGTGGTGGTTAACAGTTTGCTGGCTTAAACTTTTCAGTGGGTAAACAGAAAATGCAAAAAGCTGTTCATTACATAAAAAGTAAGGTGAAAAAATCGTGCCTACAAATTTTGATTAAGTTGTTGTGATTAACAATAATGCATCTTACTGTAAGTATGACAGAGCATACTGGAATTTCACAAGGAAATTAAAAAAGTGTATATATATATATATATATATATAATTTCAATATTCATATTAAGGTCATCTGGAGTATACACGCATATACAGAGACAAGCTAAATTACATTTCACATGGTATGCTGAAGAAACAGTGATTGGATCAACTGTTATTCTCCTGGCCTGACCTCTAGTGAAAAAAATAAAATTACAATAAATAGATGAAATAAAATAAATTAACTACATCAAAGCTATATTCTATTTAACACATCTCAGTGACTGAGATGAGAAGATGTCTCAGTGACTGAGACATCTTCAGAGATTACAAATAACTTGTAACACACACATACAAAGGCAACACAATACTTAATGAAACACATGGGTGAATCAAGTCCTGGGCATTTGTAGATGTCCTAGGATAGGATATAAAGTGGGACCTCTGACAATTATTACTTCCCAAATTTTGAGAAGTTTCATGCATCCGTATTTATTTAAATTTGGTTGATTTGTAAGTGTCATTGCAGATTATAAAACAGTCTTTCCTTTTTAAATTTACTATGGTGGAACATGATGATTTTCTTCTAGATCCTATGGGTTGTATCCAAATACATGGTCTACAAGGCCAGATTGACCATAGTCATGATTACAGATTATGATTTGTATTCCTCTAAATGGATGGTTGCTGATCTACCTGTCTGTCCAAAGTAAGCCAACTTGCAGGAACAAGGTATTTTATATACTCCAGGCACTGAGAGAGAGGAGAGAGCTGATCTTTGAAGCGGATACACAACATAGAATGTGGAATCTGTCATTTAGCTTTGGAAATAGCCAACATCAGACTTGACTTTACCAATATCTTCTCCCAGTCATCATCTCCAAAAAGTAATTTATCTTCTGGTCAACTTGCTGCTCTCAGAAAGTTATGGCACTCAGAAATCAACTGAATTTAAATGAATGTGGACGCATAAAACTTCCCAAAATTTGGGAAAAAATAATTGTTAGAGGCCTCACTTTATATCCTAGGCCATCTACAAATGCCCATAGAAGGCACATCACCTAGATAGAACTTTAGTTACCCATGTGTTTCATTTAGTATTGTGTTGTCTTTGTGTGTATGTGTGTGTGTGTGTGTGTGTGTTACAAGGGTTATTTGTAATCCCTGAAGATGACTGAGACGAAATATTGCAAGCATTAAAATTAGTTTTTAATCCTTTCCTAGTGCTGTAAATATACCATTAAAGCTCCAACATGTCCTCCCAGCACTTAAGCCTTAACACACAGATAGATATCCTTCAGAGACTTGATATTTAGACTTGAACTGAATGCTTTATCTCTCTCTGTCTCACACAGACACACACCGTAGTATTTCAAGCAGCAAGTTAGGTAGTTAGTTTATGACAGTTTTTAGTGCTGTTCTGTATTATCTGTGAATTATACAATTTAGTCCAGGAAAATTTTGTCAGCAGATGTTATTTTAAATGCATACAACATATTAAGTCTACCCTTTTATCAAATGGCTTTAATGGTTCCTTCATCAGAAAAGCATTTAACAGTATTGAATCTTTGTCTCTTCTAATCCAGAAGAAATAACTTCACATTCCTATCCCTTATTTGCAAGGAATTTCTGAATGCATACCAAAAATTCTAACACCACATGTTTTTGTTGCCTTTTGTCCATCAGGAAAATTTCTACCTTTCTCACATCTATGGATAAACTTCTGCCTCTTAGTTTTCCAGACATCTACCAGGTTTCTTGCTATTGTATCTTATCTTTGGACAAACTGGAAGGTCTGCTTCTATTCGTCTTGAAGAACATAAGCCTTATGTTAATAAGACTTATGTTCCTGGCATAAACATATACCACAACTGACTGAAATCAAGAACCTCATCCTCCTTCAAAGCTTACAAACGGGGTTCGGATAACCTCATAAATTTCAACGCCAATAAAACCCAGTTCTGTACTGTTTCCCATAAAAAAGAACCATTTTTTCCCCAGTATCCTCTTTGACGATACCCAAATTTCCAGACAGTTTGAGATCTCACTTCTTGGAATCACCCTCACATCAGACCTCACCTGGCATAAACATATCACAACCATTGCATCCTCAGCCTAAAAAAAAAACTAGGTTTTTTTCTTTCGCTCAAGACGTTACCTCACCCCCGAACAGCTATTAACATTATATACAAATCACAAATCTGCCCAGCTATTGAATACTGCTCCCACATATAGGGTTGGGGCCCATAAAAGCTCTCTCAAAATGCCCGACTCAATACAGAGGAGAGCAGTTAGACTTATGAATGATCCATCCTTTACCAACTCTCTCCCCCCACTTACACACAGACGTATGGTCTCTGCAGTATGTATATTCTACAAATATTTCCATGGGAAATGCTCATCTGAAATAACATCAGTAATTCCTCCACTCAGTACTAAGCTCATTGGGACATGTGCAGCTGCTGCACAACATCCCTACACAGTACACCTTGAAACAAACAGAACAAGTTTCTTTTCCTCTTCCTTCTTCCCTGCAACTGCTGCACTGTGGAACAGTCTCCCACCTGCTGTGTTTCTCAAGGAATACAATTTAAAGTCATTCAAATCAAATGTAAACAAATTCCTCCTTTCCCAGCCCACTACCCATACACTGTACTAATGTACTATAGGTTGACCAATCAACCTCCTGTGTATGGGCTCAACATTAAAAAAAAAAGAAAAATGAAAACAGTCTGGACTTGCCAAGCATGCTGTCTCCACTAAACAGTTCACTTGAACAAGACAAGAATCCTTCAGAAGTCTTTTCCTCATAGAATGTCTTTATAAAGAAATATGTGAAACATTACTCGATTGCCCTAACTTAAACAGATCCAATGGTCTGTCTGTCCCCTTTATCAAAGATAGTGCTTGAGATTTGCTAATCTTTCATAAATTTACTTTATATCTCTCAGCTTTCAGTCATTTAATCTTTTTAAAAAATATCTCTCTCTCTCTCAGCCGAGTAAATCTGTTATATATATATATATACTAGGGGGGCTATGCCCCCCCTGGTGCCTACATCCCCCCCCCCCCCCCGAGTTCTGGACTGGTAGATTCTCCTTGAATTCTGGTGACTCGAATTTTGAAGATGCTATACTCAGGGTATCCCTGAGTTTCAAAATGTGACATAAAAAGGCTTATCATTTTATATATATATAGGGTAGATATATATATATATAAAAACTAGGGGGCTATGTCCCCCCTGGCACCTACGGCACCCCCCCCAAGTTCCGGACTGGTAGGCTGGTTCTCCTTGAATTCTGATGACTTGAATTTTGAAGACTCGAAAGGGGGATTTTCACTTTGATACATATCTTCACAGTCAATAGATTGGAGAAAAGAACTGTCCTTACTATAACTAGCATTAGAGTCATAGAAATCATGAAATGCTTTGTGTTATTAAAAAAGGAACTTTTATCAGAAATGCAGTGTTGTCGCACCAAATCGTTTTCTGTGCTATCCTGATTGGCCAAGCTCATATCATGGTATGGATGCATATAAGAATCTTTTGCTTAAGAGATTATTTTCATTGTCTAAACATGAACCAAATATGCTGTAAGTCCATATTTGGCTCATGTTTAGTTTCTAGCACAGACTTTCTGGAATATCTACACTTTAACTTACCCACAGTACTAAATATGCTATAGGTTTCCAATCCTTTATAAGTAAGATTGGTAATTTAGGGGAGGGGGAGACAAAAAGTGAATACTGTAATATTTGAACTTGGATATTATTCAGCATAATTAATCCAGTTGTGTTAGTGTTTTGTACACTGAGCAACTTAGAAGATATGCCCTATTCATAGTAATGTGATTGGTATGGTTTTTCTTATTCTTCAGTTTGTCTCCCTGTGAATCTGTGTTCATCTTTATCACTTGTGATGATATTGTGTTCTCTCATTAAATTTCTGTTCTGTATGTAGAATATAAATTCAACAGTCATTCCACAGATAAAGCACTCTGTAACTTTCATTAGAGATGATTGGTTCATAGTATGAGCTAGCTATTGTGTAGTTATTTGCTGGCCGAGTATCATAGTTATATTTAGTTATGTTGATGTTGACTGATGTACATATCTTCTCTTATGTAGCTGGCTGCCCTGTAATAGCAATATCTGTAATGGTGATCAAGTGACTAGATCAGAAGTTCACTTATCAAGAATTAGTTAATTTCTATATCAGAGCTGAAGAATAATGTACAGATAAAAGGATAACATATGCAAATACAGATCTCCCTCTTTTGGAGTGACATTCTGTGTTTTTGAGGGATAATTTATTATTAAAGTTTACACATTAATGTCTTGGTACAGTTGTAATATGATTCTGTCTCTTTCACTAGCTGTAATATGGTCGAAATGTGTCTTAAAGCTACTAGTTATTTTGCCTTGATCAGAAGTTCACTTATCAAGAATTAGCCAATTTCTATATCAGAGCTGAAGAATAATTACAGATGAAAGGTTAACATATGTAAACACAGAATGTCACCCCCTCTTTTGGAGTGACATTCTGTGTTTTTGAGGGATAATTTAAATTTATTATTAATGTTGATTTTTCCTTGAGTGTATATTATTACATATTTTAATTTATTAATTATTGATTTTCTAAAATCTTCATTACACAACTTCTTTTTAATTACTAGAAAGGGATATCTCCGCTACAGATCCATCCAAAGTGCGCCATGCAGATTATGACTTGCGTGTTCATCTTATCCGCTTGATACAGGCCGGTTTTTTGATAGGTGCAGAACCTGTATTAATTCATCGTTTTGTTGATTTATATCAACATGCAAGGCACGAACCTCTGGTAAGTTTAGTTTTGAAACAGCTTAAGAAATTAAAAAGACAGCATATCCAAATTTTTTAGTTTTGAAGAAATCAAAAAAAATTTAAGGGCAAATATTTGGTCATTATTATAAAGAAAAAAAAAATTAAGTTTGTAGGTAGGAATGTTCAGGCTGTATGGTCAACAGGAAAGGTTTGTAAGTTTAATGTTACGTTGGACAAGAAGCATTACTGGAAGTTTCAGAAAAATTCCAGTGCTAAAGAATGATATCCCTAACCATTTTTGTAATAGAAACATTTGAGAGTGCTAGAATTCAAAAATAGTTTATGCTACATTACTTGAGCACAGCCAAGAAGTTAAAAAATAAACAACAATAAAAAAAAAAAGCATAAGTCATTTGATTGAAAACTAGCTAATTTCACAGCTCAGTGTTTGGTGTACAGTAGGCTTGCACTCAGTGGCATAGTGGTCTGGGATCATGAACCTGGACTTAAGGGAGGTGGAGGGGATATTAAAAGATAAAAACTGGATTTATGGATTCAAATAATGGAAACATGAATAACTAGTTGATTGGGTAGCTATGCAGCTAACCTTAAAGTAACCTAACACTATAGACATACAAACAGGATAAGCATACCTTCCCTTTTTCCCTATACAGCCAACCAGCAAACCAAGCTTGATCTGTATGAATCTCTCAGATATCATCAGGATTAACAGAGAACTCTTAGCAGTAAAAAAACAAGTTGCAGGTGGATCCAAAGTGGAGAGAAGCAGATATGAAAAAGTGGGTATAGTTGAGACTGTATTCCTTAGGAAAAATAATTGATATATATCATATTGGAAAATGAAATTCACTGAGTTCACTAATGGTGAAAATTAAGAATTACAGTCTCTCAGAACTTTAGTAGTGGGCATTCAGAATTTGCTTATGTATGAGAGCTGATATTCTACCTTTAAACTCAGTGCATAGTTCTGATTGCATGACCTGTCTACCTATCAAAAGAAAATGAATATAATCAATGTCAGAATTGTCAAAAAATCCTCAAAGTTCTGCTGTTGTGATCAGTTTGGAGATTGTCATCAGTATTATAGGGCATCTTCTTCATGTAGTCAAACTGCAGGAGGTCCTTGTGAACTGTTATTCACATAACACCTATCTAACCTTTTCTTGAATTCATTCACTGATAAAGAAGGCTGAATGTTGCGACTCATTCCATAACCTGTGGAATGGATTTATTTCTATCATTGCAGATAACCTCATCAAATGCTTCTCTGACTGAATCCATCAATGTTTTCTTCAGGGTCTGCCACTGAGGCTTGGTTCTTATTTTCAAACTGTCATTTTATCTTAAATAATATTTTTATTTTAGCTATTTAAAACTTTCTTACTTTTCTTTTCAGTATGATATTTAATTTTATTCTGCTCAAAACTAAATAGTGATCTCTTCCTATTTCAGATCCTCTATATTCTCTTTTGTCCTAAACCAGCATGTAGATAACACTGATACAGTCACTTTGTGATGAATGTTTCTTTTTCGACCACTATATATTATAAGATGATATAAACTGGGTTTAATAGGTTGGAGATTTTTGATACATAATGTTAGCCTACTAATTTTGCCATCTGACTGGTGGCTTCATCTGGGCAAGATAATTATAGAAAACATCTTAAAGAACAAAAAAAAAAAAAAAAAAAGCCTAAATTACGACTAATACATAACTGGATGGATGAAATATATCAAATTCATATGAACCATTACACGAACGCATGGACCTTGTATGGTAGGAGTTGGTCAGTCATTGTTTAGCAGGTGTCACCAAGGATCATCCCTTGGTTTCTGTTTAGCTACCTCTTGAACAAATCACCTGCAGCTTTTTTTATTAAGCAGGAGGTGTAATCCTCTTCTGTGTATGGCATAGTGTTCTTGCAGATTGAATTACATAGGACAAACTTCTGGAAGTTTAGAAATAAGAAAAAAGGAACATATCGGAGACATTAACAACAACAGAGAAGACAATTCTGGTTTAGCCTTCCGTTTTTCCAACACAAACCACAATATTGATTAGGATAAAAGTACTACATACTTTCCCTATTTAAATCATCTTGCAAGTTCTCCACATTACCTTGATTCACTATTACTCTACCTAATTTTTCATCATCAGCAAACAACCGAATATTTCTTTTCAGTTATTTCCTGTATCATTTATGTACAAATTAAACAGTAGTGGTCCTAGCACTGAACCTTGCAGCACACCACTACTCACCAGTTTTTGCCTTGATTCTGCTCCTCTGTATACCACTTTTTGATATCTATTAGCCACCCTCTTATCCACATAACGATTGTCTGACCCGTTTGTTCTAGTTTGTGTAACAAAGTTCCATGTGGTATTTGGTCAAATGCCTTTGCAAAATCCAGTAGAATCATCATGTAGCCACTTCCCTTATCCAACTCAGTTGTCACTTCATTTTAAAAAGTTAGTAAATTGCTTTGGCATGACACCTTTCATAAAGCCATGTTGCCCCTCATAGAGTATCATATTCTTATCCATGCATTCTTATTTTCTTTTTTGACCAATTTTTCCTACTTATACCACCGATGCTGATTGGTTTATAATTTTATTATTATTATTATTTTATGGCATCTCCATAGAGTCCAGAGACTCATCGGGTAACCCATATCAACCATCATACACGCAAATCCTATCATATCTCTCCTTGAATCCATTCACCATCAGGGAACTCGCAACCAATTCTGGCAATCCATTCCACTCACTCACTGCTCTCCATGTGAAAATCTGGTCCTCACACCCCTACTAACCACACTCTTGTGTGGAACTCCCTTGGAACTTTACCAGAGCTGAGGCTAAAAGAGCCCAGTCAGAGGCATTGCCAGTTCTCTTACACATTCTCGCAAAACCTGAGCTGATATCTTATCTAATCCCACAGTTGTATTTACATCGAGATTCTGCAGTATCCTAAGAATATCCAATTCATCCATCTCTGTTTCCACAGCAGTCTCTATCACACATGTCACAGCCGTAATCTCACTTGGATGATATACCCTTGCAAAGTGGTCACTCAGTAACTCAACTCTATTTTATATGCTTCTGTCACCTTGTCACCATCAGCACTCATTAAGATTAATCTTCCATAGTCAATCTTCCACTTACTTGCCACATAATAAAATAACTCTTTGGGATTTCCTTTTGCCTTCTTGTAGATTCTTCTCAAAATCTGATAGGTATGCAAAATAGGAAACAAAAATAATCCCAACACAATTTCTTACACCTTTAGTGATGCTTTTAAGTATAAGATATGTTAGAATCTTACTATGAGATGGAAAAGAAATGAATATAAGTGCTTATTCAGCACAAAGAAAATATTACAAATCTGAAATAATAATGAATACCATTTACAAGCAGGAACAAAAAAAAACAGGTATCATTAAAACTTATTTTAAATTTTATTTTCTACAAGTCAGCAAGTTTTATCCCACACATATCTAATCCCACAGCTGTATTTACATTTAGATTCTGCAATATCCTAAGAACCTTCATCCACCTCTATTCCCACATTAGTGTCTGTCACATAAGTTAAAGCAGTAATCTTACTAAGGAGATATATCCTTGCAAAGTGGTCACGCAGTAACTTAACTATTTTATCTGCTTCTGTAACCTCATGACCATCAGCACTCATTAAGGTTATTATTCCATAGTCATTTTTCCTCTTGCTTGCCACATAGCATGTCTTAATTTCTCTTCAGATAACCATCTCAATGGATAACTTTCATGGACTCTTTGGGTGATCTAGTGTTAAAAGTTTCCTTCTAAATATTACGATAGAAATATTCCAGTTTATTGTATAGCTAGATAATGTGTGTCTTTAGATTAATCAAAAGAGATCATAAACTACTAAAGAGAAAAACTGGAAATATGGTGATCTGGAATAGGAAACTCTATAGTGACAGGAACTGTTCCTTAGAATGATAACTGTCTAGTAGTTGAAATGTGGTGGACCAGACCATATCTTTCCTTTTTTTGTGCTTAGCATCTTTCTTTCTTTCTCACCTCAAATCCCTGGCTTGTTTGCCCTGTGTAAGCCAAACCACACAAGCATGGTATTCTGTGTATATTTTGGGTGTTTTTAAAAGGGATGCGGTCCTTTGGAGATCTGAGAAGGCTGCAAACAGTTTGAATCAGCTTAAATTATTGTAATATTATGCTTGACAAGAGCAGCAATCCTAATAGATAGTTTGTGAATGTATGGCATAACAGCAGTAGTATCTCTGCACTGAATACTCTGATTATGGAGAGAGAGAGAGGAATGATTTAAAAATAAAATCTTGTTAACTGTTTTCTTGCAATATCCATTAAGAACAAATAAATCAGAAAGGGTTGGAGTTCTGCCTTAAGTTGATCTTCATTTTGTAACATAGAAGCTGCTCAATTCTTGGTGTAGGGATAATGCATAGATTTTAAGAAGGATGGTAAAGAGACAAAGCATGAAGATAGTGTCCAGTGTAAATAGGCTTGCAGTGTTCCTCAAAAATGGTGCCATTGTCAGGTTTCTTCATGGCAGGATATACCCTGGAATTACATTAGTTGGAGAATATATGATTGATTGGATTTTAAACTATTAAAATGACTAACATATCAAAAAATAGTAGTGGAGGGGGTTCATTTTGCCTCTTTACAATTCCTTAATATATCCTCACCTGGATTATAGTGCCTGAATATGATCTCCTGGTTTCAGAGGCAATGCAAGTACAGTTGAGAGGGTGCAGAGGAGAGTGTTGTTAGAGATGATATTAGGACTGTGGAATATTATGAGGATAGATTATTTGTGGACTGCACTAGCAAGCAGTAGATAGATGAGTGATATGATGGACCTACAAATTTCTGAAAGGGTTATATAGAATATCAGTAGATGGATACTGTATTTTCATTTTATGGATGGTGGGAACAGGACATTGATGGAAGCAGAGAATAAATGTAGTCCAGAAAGGGATGAGAGCTAAATTTTTCTCTAATGGAATGGCATGTGATTAGAATGGCTTGCCTTTCAAGGTGATGAGTACAGATAGTGTGAATGATTTCAAGTAAACATATGAAGTTGATATGGATAAGATATGGCCTCCTTTGATGAATCCCCAACTTATTGGGGTTCTTAGATGAAAAAAAATAATGAAAAGTAAATAATGTAATGTTAAACTGAATTGGTTACTAATGTTGCGGAATTCATTTACAATATGACTTAGTTACATTAGCATGAGCAAGGTCTTAGATCACTGCACAGAACATATGATCAGCATGCAACAGTGACTATACTGAGATAAGAAGTCTTTGAAGAACCTCAGAATTGTCTGTGTTGCCATATTTGCACAAAAATAAGTTGCAGCATTTTCTCTAGATCAAGCAGTATCGTACTGGAGCATTAGCATACCCAGAAGCATTTGTGAGCTGATATAAACTTCAAGTGTCATTCCCTAGAAGGAGGTTGGCAACAATGTCATGGAACTTCTTTCTTTCTTTTGCTGCTCTGGAACATTTATGGTAATTCAAGCCAGTCCTTAATGTCTTCAAACCACATTCTCCTGGGTTTACCTCTCCCTCTTTTTGCCTTCGTCTAATTAGATGTCCAAAATATTTAAGATCATTAAAGAACTTTAATGATCTTAATGTATCAATAAATCTTAATGAACTTTAATGTATCAATCCACCTATATCTTGGTCTTCCTCTGGGTCATTTTCCTGCCAGAGAACACTTGTTTTGCTAATATTTCCTCTCTCATTCTGTTTAAGTGACCATACCTTGAGATTAGCTCATGATATAAACTATCAGATCATAAATGCTTCCATCTTGCAGTTTTAATCTGAAATTTGTATTATCACATAGAAAAAAAGAAAAAAAAGAAAAAATTACTGTGTGTTCTGTTTAGTTATTCTGGGTTGCAGGGTAAGAATACCCAAGTTTCCTAGAAGGGAAAATATTTCCTCTACATAACTTTGGTTTTGACTTTTTTTTTCTCAAGAATCCACCTTGTCTCTGACTAAAATTGAAAATAGAATAATCTCTTTTCTGTGAAGCATCATGGGTGTTAGTACTACGAGGCACCCTAAATTAATAGTGATTTGAAGATTTTATATATATATATATTAAAGGAAACAAGTTGTTTCATTGTAGTATGGACTGTGAAGCAATATACATGCATCCTTACCTCCACTTAAAGATGTAGATACTTTCTAGAACGTTCATTAAACAAAACATTACCAGAGCTCAAAATAACATAGAATGAACAAAGATACTTCCTAATAAAATGAATGAAAAATACAAATTGGGTAGTGAAAAAGCATAAATATTGAACACTGTAGTTAATATTCTTTGTTTGCATCCAGTCTATCTAGAATTGACTGTTTTTCTGCAAGTAACAAATTACTATGACATATTGATACAGTAATTTAATGCTTTCAGTGCGGCCTCCTTTGATGAATCCCCAACTTATTGGGGTTCTTAGATGAAAAAAAATAATGAAAAGTAAATAATGTAATGTTAAACTGAATTGGTTACTAATGTTGCGGAATTCATTTACAATATGACTTAGTTACATTAGCATGAGCAAGGTCTTAGATCACTGCACAGAACATATGATCAGCATGCAACAGTGACTATACTGAGATAAGAAGTCTTTGAAGAACCTCAGAATTGTCTGTGTTGCCATATTTGCACAAAAATAAGTTGCAGCATTTTCTCTAGATCAAGCAGTATCGTACTGGAGCATTAGCATACCCAGAAGCATTTGTGAGCTGATATAAACTTCAAGTGTCATTCCCTAGAAGGAGGTTGGCAACAATGTCATGGAACTTCTTTCTTTCTTTTGCTGCTCTGGAACATTTATGGTAATTCAAGCCAGTCCTTAATGTCTTCAAACCACATTCTCCTGGGTTTACCTCTCCCTCTTTTTGCCTTCGTCTAATTAGATGTCCAAAATATTTAAGATCATTAAAGAACTTTAATGATCTTAATGTATCAATAAATCTTAATGAACTTTAATGTATCAATCCACCTATATCTTGGTCTTCCTCTGGGTCATTTTCCTGCCAGAGAACACTTGTTTTGCTAATATTTCCTCTCTCATTCTGTTTAAGTGACCATACCTTGAGATTAGCTCATGATATAAACTATCAGATCATAAATGCTTCCATCTTGCAGTTTTAATCTGAAATTTGTATTATCACATAGAAAAAAAGAAAAAAAAGAAAAAATTACTGTGTGTTCTGTTTAGTTATTCTGGGTTGCAGGGTAAGAATACCCAAGTTTCCTAGAAGGGAAAATATTTCCTCTACATAACTTTGGTTTTGACTTTTTTTTTCTCAAGAATCCACCTTGTCTCTGACTAAAATTGAAAATAGAATAATCTCTTTTCTGTGAAGCATCATGGGTGTTAGTACTACGAGGCACCCTAAATTAATAGTGATTTGAAGATTTTATATATATATATATTAAAGGAAACAAGTTGTTTCATTGTAGTATGGACTGTGAAGCAATATACATGCATCCTTACCTCCACTTAAAGATGTAGATACTTTCTAGAACGTTCATTAAACAAAACATTACCAGAGCTCAAAATAACATAGAATGAACAAAGATACTTCCTAATAAAATGAATGAAAAATACAAATTGGGTAGTGAAAAAGCATAAATATTGAACACTGTAGTTAATATTCTTTGTTTGCATCCAGTCTATCTAGAATTGACTGTTTTTCTGCAAGTAACAAATTACTATGACATATTGATACAGTAATTTAATGCTTTCAGTGCACTTCTCTTTACTAAACCACCAACTTTGTTCAAAGTGTGGTCATCCTTGTTAAAGATCTCTCTCCAGATGAATTTCTTATAATTTTTCTTCATATCCACAGTTTTTTTTTTTCTTCCTCTCTCTCTCTCTCTGATTATTACATGAGATCCTGTAGTTCATTCATTAATTAGAGGCACTCTATTTAGTATGGAAATGTTGTTTATATTAACTTCCTTGGAAGTTAACTTGTTTCATTTGCATAGTCCTTTTTCAGATCTGATATAAATGTCACTTGAGACTAGGCATAACATTAATGTAGTGATTTTTTTCACCATTAGAAGAAAGGATGAATTGACTAAAGCAAAGTTGTTATATATATATATGTACACACACACACACTCTCTCTCTCTCTTATGGACCATATTCAAGTTGTACAACAGATTATTGAATACCAACTCCCATTATGTCTCAGTTTTATTGTTTATGAGAAAAATTTTGATTCACTGAAAACTTACACAATGATTAAGGCACTACAAACTAACAAGTGGACCACCACATTCACATACGCCGTTGCAACAGCAATGATGTATGAATATGATTGACCTTACATATTCATTTTCATGGCAACATTGCCAGTGTAGAAATACGACATAAGACAAGCTAACAATATCCTCAGAGCAATTCGCAGCATGTTTAGAAAAAATATTCAAATTTCTTGAATGGGGAGAAAAAAGTCTGAAGATAAATGGAAGATATTTAAGCCATTTTTGTTTTGCATCTGACATAGCTTTACTTCAAGTCCACATGAACTACAGATTCATATCTGTGTACTGCAGATTGCTAGCAAAACAACTTGCTTGAAGATAAACCTAAACAAGAAAGTCATTATGTATACTTAGGACAGCAGATATCAATAGATCAGAATATTATGAAAGAAGCCAAAAGATGAGCAATGCTTGGCTGGAAATATTTGGAAAATTACAGTCAGTTTTCAAAAGCCAGATATCACTATGCCTTAAAGAAGAAATTTTTAACCATTGCCTTCTTCCTATATTGGTTGCAAAACACAGACATTAAACATGAAGGAAACTCAAAAACTCAGAATAGCACAGCTTAGTTTGGAAAGATGTTTGCTTGGTATCACAAGAATGTGGATCACAAAAGGAATACTTGGGAAATGAAACCAAAGCCTCTGACATTACAGAAAGAAAGAAACATCTGAAGTGAAATGACAATGAACTGGACATATTGCTTGACGACAACAGTGGACAAAAAGTACTGGATTGATTCCATTGTAAGAATAATGACCACAGTGCTGACCAAAATCACAATATATTAATGAATTATCAGATTTTCAGGAGTGACACTGGGATAAAAAAAAAGCCATTGACAGACTTTTGTTTATGTCTCAAGTTGTTTAATATTCTCAAATTTAAGCTAGTGTCAAATGATGTTTGAACTGCTTCTGTATTATCTTTTTATAGCATTTTAACACTTTCTGTATTCTTCTCTTCACTAAACATTTTCATTCAAAGTCCAGCTCATTTCTCTAGCACTTCTGCTTCATGACTTATCTAATTTAGGCAGTCAGATTATACCCTTCATGCCAAAGAGCTCTTGATTGTTAAAGATATGTCAAATGAATAATTTTTTCTTTTTGTTGCTGCTCATTCTAGTATTGCTACAATTACATAAATATTAGAAGCTCATTTCTGCACCATTTTCAGAATGTCTTCCTTAACAAGAAAAATCTTAGATTCTAAACCATTTTGCTCTTGTACTCTTTCAGTTAATTGGCTAAAAGAGACATATTCTTTAAAGATAGCTAATAATGCCTTGATCCATTGGTTATGCAAGCAGTGTTGTATCTGGCAGAAAAAACATTTCAGGAATTTTGGTTTTAAAAGACCAAGGTTTTGAAGGTGATTTGAGGCATAGTCCAGTAGTAATAATGCTTTGGGTTCCAAATTATTTTTTAAGCAGTACTTTTTAATGGCAGGGCAGAAATTATTAATACTTCATCACCTTAATCCTTTGTTAGATTTCCATGTTATTGGTAAATTGTGTTTGGAAAAAACCTCTTCATAGCTGAAGTGGTTCTTTGGAATGGTAAACAAGAAATGGTTTACACTTCATATCTCCCATTGTATTACCACTTATTAGGAGACTTTGTTGGTCTTCAACTACTTTGAAGCCTGAAGCTACTCCATTTTAGGATTATGAAAGTTCTGGAAAATAACTGTTTCTAGAATAGTCCTGTTTCATTTCATTTAAATGCCAGATTTGTGGATAACTATCTTGTTCTACTAGAGCGTTTATAGATATAGAAATTCTAACAGCGTTGTCCATAATTCATATACTATGAGTTTTTAAATTTCTTGAGCCATCTGTGGAAAGCTGTAACTTTCTTTTTGATTGTCCGCCAGGTTTTTAGGTAGTTAAACACACTTAATGTTTTATGCATAATTCTCAGCTGACTGACTAGCATGTCACATATATACACAGTTAACATTTTCCTTGTCTTCTCTGTAACAGTACATTGAGTTTGAACTGTCTTCTTTGACAAATTGTTTTTAAAATTGATTGTACTACTCTAAAATGCTTGATGTTATCCCCCCCCTCCCCCCAGAACTTGAATGAATGTATCTGGACTTTGTCACTTTGTTTTTCTTGTTATATTACAAGGTTAGATATTTTGCACTTTTTTAAATATAATTTTCTTATAAACATTGATAACTGACAGATTAAACATTTGAAATTATAAACATTAACACACTGGACCAAACAAAGCTCAGCCGGAAAGCACAGTTATTTACATTTGTTTGCCAAGTGAAATGCAAATACTTGAATAGTTCACTGGGGAGCATGACAAATTATTTGTGTAATGTGTTCATAGAGTGAAGCATCAGCTGGTTCAAGAAATTTGAGTCTGGTACTAAGAATTTCCTGTGCTGTCTAATATTTATATTTTGTTAAAAAAAAAAAAAGTTAACATTTAAAACCTTCATTATAACGGGATAAAGAGTGTAGAGGTAATATAAGATGAGTGTTGGTTCTGAAGTGCAGTGATTAAGTACAATTGCAGACATAGTATCAGACAGAAGACTTTTTTCTTGTCTTAGGGATTTGAAATTTTTTGGATAATAACAGGTGAAAGACCAGGTGAAATATAAATATAATACCCTCTACTATAGTAGGAGGTAATGTGAATTAATCATATATATATATATATAAAGAGAGAGTTGGATGAAAAGAATAATGTGCCAGGAGGTGAGCTTTCTCTTTAGGTGTTTACTACAGTGGTGCTATGAGGATGAGAGAGAAATGGAAGCACAAATGAATACAGGTTATGCTTGGTGTCCTTTGCAAGGAGCTAGAAGGGATGACTATGGTTTGTACAAGAGGCAAGTTTTCTGCATATGACTCTTTCATAGGCAGATGCAGAATTGTTGTTTGGTTTGCATTTGTTGCATGATTTAGCATAAGCTGGAAATGGAGTTCTTGTCTCCAGTGACATATAATATGCTGATTTTATTTTTTCTTGGACTGCCTTTACTCACCAAAGTTGTTAAGGAAAATGAAGGCCCTAATTCCACTGGGAATAATTTCTGCAACTTGCTCAAAGCAAATGGTTATGTGATTGGGAGAGTGGAAAAAAAAAACAGGACTTTATGAGTCCTGCTCTTCCTTTCAACAGTCAAACATTTCACTAAATGCCATTATAGTGTCAAAGGGTGTGTTATGTGTACTTTGGCCAGTTTGCTAGTTTTTGAAGAAAGACCTGAAATTGTGGGAGAAAAACCCTGCTGTTTCAATATGAGATCACTTAACTTGCCTTCAGTTGAAAAAGATCTTTGTTTTTCTTACTAAAGGTCATATATATATATATATATATTGCATAATTTTTTAAGAATTTTTCATGCTTGAGTTTGATTGATAGCTAATAATTGAAAGAAACACTTGGGCATATTGCTCCAAGTCTTTCTTGGAGACTTAGAGAGTCCCCCCTCTGGACCATAACTAGAGGGAATCTGATAGCCAATTTATGTACCAGATGATTGGAAAGCCCTCCATATGCATTACCATCAGGCTTGGTCCTGTGTACTACCTTGCAAGTTACCTTTGTAACTGTTTCACTGCTGTACCTTTAAATAGAGAAAATTTTTGGATCTCCAGTGTTTGATATGCCATTGAAGGATGTCATACTGTGAATTTGTGCCTGTGGTCCTACTAGAGCTTTTAGTAGGGAAGAAGTAAAGGATTATTTATTTTTATTTTTCAGTTATTAGAGAGTTCATTGAACATAAAGAAAAACTAAAAAACTTAACTAGAGATCAGAGCAGCCTAGTGAAGGGAATCGCAGGTATTCAGAAATGCTATGAAATATTTGGAGAAAAGAGCAGAGCTAAAAAAAAGTAAGCACCTAGTAGATTTCTGTTCAGAACCTGCACTGGTCATTACTATTGTCCAAAATAATGATGTGCATAAATTCACATGGAAAGAACACACAAGAAATGAGTCTTATTGATTATTGTTGTTGATAATATCATCATACTGGTTGAGGACATTCATAACAGGATAAAAATGAGTATCACATTGAAAAGAAAAAAATGTACAAAAGTTTTAATTAAAAATCAGCTTTCAGATGCAAACTGTAGATTAAAATATAGAAATATTATTTGGAGAAAAATAATGAACTACAGGAAACAAAAACTAAACCCAAATCCTGACAAAATCTGGAGGGGGGGGGGATATTGATTTATGCAGGGAGACATAGTGAAGTTGTCTTCTAAGATAGAAAAATCAGAACTTTGTGGTGGGCTCAAGAAGTTAAAGACAGTTCTGGAAAAGTCATTTCTTAAGTTCTTGCAACTAAGTTAGTAAGTGCACACAGAGAAAATGTAATGGAGCTCATGTGTAAAAGTCAAAGGACACAGAAAAGAAATAACGATAAAGGGATAACATAAAAAATGTATGGAGTAATTACTTGAAAAAAAACCTTTTAAATATGTAATGATAGAACAGTGACAGATAATAAGATAAATTCAGTTAACAGCACTTTTCAAAAGTTAGTTAGAAAAAGTGGTTAGAAACCAGAATTATGGGATGACAAGCTGGAGTAGATGATATTTGACCAGAAATTAGCAAGAGATATATAAGAACTTTTACATTTCTTCATTGCTTGATTCAGAAGTCCAGATTCTGGATAAAGTTACATAGTATCCATCTATAAAAAAAAAAAAAAAAAAAAGGAAAATAAAACAATATGAGAATTATAGAGGAATTTCTTTACTGAGTATTGTTCCAGGTAAGATTAATGCAAGTATAGGAAAATTATAGAAAGAAACTTACAAGTTTCTTTCTGCAATTTTCTACAATTTGGTTCATGCCAAATAGAATTTGTCTGGATTATATTTTTCCCAAAAATCTAATCTTGTCAAATTTCTATAATTAAGATATCATGGGATGTAACAAGGACCTGTATTTTAGTGGTATGCATATCTGGAAAAGTCAAATGATGAAGTGCTGGGAGAAAAGTTGTTCTAAACACTACAGTTTATGGGCTTTAAGTGGGATGGGATGCTGTATAGAGTGGTCAGTGCTAAAAGAAATTCACTAACCAGACAGAACAGAAACAAAAATATTCCTATGATTTGTATGAATCCAGAGTGAGAAATCAACTGTTTTTTTTTTTTTTTTTTTGACATTCTCTTTTTCTTTTGTTTTTTATAAATGATCATTACAAGAATCTTATAAATTATGTGTGACTTGCTAAATATTTTATCATTATATGAGAATTACTATAGCTTTAGTTTATTCATTCCAGTCTCCATTTTTTAAAAAAAATTATGAAATGACTTTTTATAGGACTTTGGATATGAGCAATATAGTTATTACATGGAATTATTAAATCAGATACAACATTGGTAAGTAAACTGTTACTTGGAAGTAAAATTACTTTTAAAAAATGCATATATATGTTATGTAGGTATAAAACTTAATGATATTCAGTTTCTTGAAGAATATTTATGCTGCAATACTCCTTGTAGAAATGCATCAGGCAACATTCACAGATGAAATAGCATTAATTGGGCTGATTTTCAGTTCATATGTTAATATGAAATTGAGAACTAGAATCATGTTTGTATTATTTCTCTTTCACTGATAATGACAATTTAATCAGCATTATCTATAACTTTCCATTATATATATCTATAACTTTCAATTATGTATAACTTTCCAGGAATAGCATCTTTTAAGTATATCTGTACATTCATAACAGTTCTTTATGGTATAAACAAAACCAGATGAAAATAATTAATTTATTGATCTTACTAATATTTCTAATATTGATCTTACTAATAAAAATATAATTTGGAAATTTTAAAGAGATTATATTGGTCACAAATAGCATCAGTGTGTGTAAATTGTGAGGAAACAGGAGAATTCCCGGTGGAGATAGGAGTCAGACAAGGATGCAAGTTATCACCATTATTGTTTAACTTTTATAGTGAAAAAATGTTTAGAGAGGCACTTGAGGATGTAGAAGAAGGAATAAAAATAAACGGAAGAATCATTAATAACTTAAGATATGCGGATGATGTAGTAGTAATGGCAGAAAGTGAAAATGGGTTACAACAAATTATTCAAAGAATTGAAAAAAACTCTTGTAAAGAGTATGGACTAAGAATTAACACAAAAAAGACCAAGATAATGATAATGGGTAGAAAAATAGGAGATAATGTAAAAATAAGATGTGGAGGAAAGATTTTAGAAGAAGTGGAAAGATTTCAATATTTAGGTAGCTGGATCTCAGAGAAAGGAACTTCAGAGTTGGACATTAGAAATAGAATAGGCAAAGCTAAATCGGCATTTATGGAAATGAAGAGAATTTTAATAAACAAGACACTAAAATAGGCGTTGGAATTGGAATAGTTAAAGCAACAGTTTGGAGTATTGCAAGTTATGGAAGTGAGTCATGGACACTAAGAAAGAGAGATATGGAAAGAATTAATGCATTGGAAATGTGGTGTTATAGAAAGATGGAAAAGATTAGCTATACAGAAAGAATATCAAATCAAGAAGTTTTAAGACGAGTTGGGATGGAAAGAACACTGTTAAAGAATATTATGCAAAGAAAGGCTAGATTTGCAGGACATCTTCTGAGAGGTTCTTTGGGACACCTGACAAGAACTATATTACAAGGGAAAGTTGAGGCGAAGAGAAGACGTGGAAGACCAACTGGAGAGTGGTTTAATGACATCGTGGAATGGACTGGTTTAAGAATGATGGAAGCGACAGACAGAGAGAAATGGAGAAGAGCTGCTCATCTGCTGCAACCCTCTTGCTAGAGGATGCTACCGGACGACAACTAATATTTCACTGAGTTTCTAATAAGCATCCTCTGAAAACAAACATACAAAGTGGTAGGCACACATAGCACTTAATTAAATAGTTGTAGAAACAGTTCAGATTGTAACTGAAAAAGAAACAATGTCCCATTTTGATAGTTAATATTTGGTCCTTTTCACTAAATATGATACATTATATTGGATTTATTGGACCATGGTTTAGATAAAACATATGTACATAATCATCGACAAGTTTCACCAGCTGGGGTCTGTATGGCTTTATCAAGACGGGAAAGGTTATACTAACATTAAATGCAAACAAAATAATGCAGTAACGACTTAAAAAACAGTTAAACAAATTGAAGAGCACGCATGACATCAAAAGCATAAAGCGTGGCGACTTAGTCATTGTTATTAAACTGTGTTTTATAATTTTTCATGTAATTGAGTTCTGCTAAACATAATGAATTAATTAAGTTTTTCCAAATGTCTTTTAATATTATGCCTTGGTTTCTGTTGAGGTTGTCTCCTGTCTATAGTACTACTGCAGCTTCTTTAAAGGTTCTACATCTGTAATCCTCTTCAATGTATGGCATCGAGCTGCTGTCCCAATCAATGGAATGTTTTGAAATTGAGAAATGATGTGATAATCCTGAGGTGTCTGTTCTGTTATTATTTATATCACTGATATGTTCCTTCTTTCGGATTTCTAGGCTTTGTTAAGTTTGGTCTATGTAAGTCAGTCCACACGAACACGGTATGCTGTAAACTCCTGTGTATTTGTGGAAAGCGATGCTGTCCTTAGGAGAGCTTAATAAGTGCCGTGTAGTTAAAATAGATTTAAAAGCAACTCTGATGTTAAAAGGCTTCATGATTCTTGCTATTTTGATGGAGACTGAACCTGCATAAGGTATGACACTGGATGATACGTATTGTGTCACTAGAGGTTGCTGGGGGTTGTTTCTATAGAGGATTTTTTTAATTATATTTTGTGGATAACCATTTTTTGATAGAGTTTTTGATATGAGTGAGAGCTCAGCAAGTACATCTTTTTCCTCTGTGATGATATTTTTTGCTCTGTTTTTTAGCATATGTATAATGCTAAGTTTCTGTGCATAATGATGATTAGATGTAAAATATAACGTCCGGTGTCTGTAGGTTTGTGATGGATTGTAAGCTTGATTTGTCCATTATCTTATTTTTTAACTAGTACATCCAAAAAAGGTAATTGATGGTTGTTTTCTAATTCTAATGTGAATTTAATTTTATGAGGGAACGAATTTATTTTTTGGAGGAACTCATGTAAGGTATCTTCTGTGCCCTTCCAAACGATGAACGCATCGTCTCCACCAGACTGATGGATTCAGAGTTATTTTTGCTAGGATGTGATTTTCTAATTTTTCCATGAACAGATCCGCACATGGTGGTGACAGGGGACTGCCCATGGCTAAGCTTTCCAGTTGTTGATATACTGTGTTGTTTGCCTCAAGTCTAACTATTTTAAGGTAAACAAGCTGCAGTAGTACTATGGACAGGAGACAATCAACAGAAACCAAGGTATAATATTAAAAGACATTTGGAAAAACTTAATTCATTATGTTTAGCAGAACTCAATTACGCAAAAAATTATAAAACGCGGTTTAATAACAATGACTGAGTCTCCATGCTTTATGCTTTTGATGTCATGCGTGCTCTTCAATTTGTTTAACTGTTTTTTAAGTCTTTACTGCATTCTTTTGTTAGCATTTAATGTTAGTTTTATTTAACCATGGTCCAATAAATCCAATATAATGTATCATAAACAATGTCCTAAACAAAGTGTTTTATCTGAGCTAGATAAAAATGAATTAATTCAGAAGTGTTAAGCTAAACATGGGCTTTGAATGAGGTATCCCAGATCTTTTGCTTATTAATTTAGCAATATTTGTTGATGTTGGGGGAGTGATTCATAGCTGATGCTGATTCCAAAAATAGTCTGAGACCTTTGCAGCACAGTTGTCTTCTTCCATTTAATCCTGTGATAAGTAATATCTAGAGCATGTCTCCCAGTTCTGACTTGCCATATAGATGATCTCAGACATAGGCTTTATATTCTTAAATGCAGATGTTAGAAGATATGTTAGTCTGCCCAAAGTAAGCTAAGTTGCAGGCACAAAAGACTTCATATACTTCAGGATGTGCAAGAGATCAAAGTGAATCCTTAGGAGAACAGATAAAGATTGCTAGTCATATGTATAGTTTGAAATTGGCATTGAGATTATGTTTGTGGAGAACTTCAGTTATCTTTTTTTGAAGTACTACCTTGGATATAAGGGATAGAAATAGTTTTGCTGTGATCTTGTGTGTGTGTGGGGGGGGCACATGCAGTATTTTATAGTAGTTGTAGCATTGGCTAATAAAAAGTGTTATGAAGGTACTTAAGTTACATAGCAAGGGCTGTGTCAAACAAATAGCCGTGTGTGTGTGTGTGTGTGTGTGTGTGTGTGTGTGTGTGTGTGTGTGTGTGTGTGTGTGTGTGTGTGTGTGTGTGTGTGTGTGTGTGTAAATTATTATTATTACATAACACCTCCAGGGAGTAAGTTTTAAAAGAGGTATACCGTGAGTAGATATATCGATACAAAATTAATAACGGAAAAAACTCACATACAAAGATTATTTAATAGTATAAATGTTTAAAAGTTTAAATAGTTTAAAAGTTTGAACCTCCAGGGAGTTCAAAGACTCATCAAGGGAGGATACCTACTCTACAACTCTCAGTCTCCACCAGCTGCAAATACCTTTATCACGTACACCAACACCATTTATTGCCAACCACCACATTAGTATTTTCACAAACAAACATCCATGCCCACGGCAGGATTCAAACCTGCAGCCTTTTGGCTGGAGAATAGATACGCTAACCGCTCGGCCAACCAGGCCAGCCTTGAATATCTTGAGGATGCCATACTGTTTTGATTAGGATCTTTGGATGTTGGCTGTTTAGGTGCACCAAAAATGTATTTAATGTGTCTGCCCCATGGAGGATATTTGCATAATCACACCATCACCCATCCCAACAGTACAACATTCTCAAAATACTTACACACATTATTTGCTAAAATGACAAAGCCCTTGCTAATGAACTTCACAGCATTTTTTTAGTGAATGGCTACAATCCCTTATACTAGATAAAATACTACATGTCCCACTACTCTTTCTGCAAACAATGCACAACATAGTAAAAGTATTCTCATCCCTTGTATTCAGGCTATTTGAGAAAATATAGCTAAAATTCTCTGTAAATATAATCTCCATACCACTTTGAAACCACACATCCAGCTGGCAACTTTCATCCATTCTCCTAAAATTCAGATTCATCCACTTGCATATCTGGAGTCTATAAAGTTTCTTCTGTCTGCAGATTAGCACATTTTGAACAGACAAGTAAATCTGTTAACATCTGTCTTGGAAAACATAAAAATTATATTTGCAATCGTTTAATGGCAAGTCTTGGCTGTAGAAGTTGCAATAGATCTGAGGGACTAATTTTAAAATTGGCACATCAGTTATGAAGCATTCCCTCAACCTTAGCAAATTCAGCTCCATTAAGACTATTACACTTTTTTTATATAATGTTTATCAAGTAGCTTTATTTTATTATCCTACATGTTTCGCCAATTTTTTTCTATCGGCATCTTCAGGGAATACAAACTAGTAAGCTATATGAAGGTAACAGACTAGGTTATAACTGATGGTTCTAATTCATACAAAAAATTAGTATTGAACGAGGCAATGCGCATGTCTCAGGAACGTGATTTATTCATTATGGCTCATGATGTAATTGTCATGAAAGTTCATTTCTTTGATGTTTAATGATCTGATTAAAGTTTTCCAAATTTCTGGTAAGGTTAGACCTTGATTCTTGTTTAGGTTTTCGGTTTTACGGGCGACTGTAGCTGCTTCCTTGAAGGTTCTTGAATGGTAGTTATCTTCTATGTAAGGCATAAGGCTCTTATCCCACTCAATGTGATGGTTAGTAGAGGCAAAGTGGCAAGAAAGGCCTGAAATGGCTTGTCTGTTGTTTCTGACATATCCTATGTGTTCTTTGTTTCTCGTTTCAAAGCTTCCTGAGGTCTGACCTACATAACTAATACCACACGAGCAAGGTGTATTATATACTCCAGAGTACTTGTAGAATGGATGAGGATCTTTCGGTGATCTTAAAAATTTCCGAATAGTGTTGATTGGCTTGAATGCTACTCTGATATTATGTGGTTTTAGAAGGTTAGCTAATTTTTTTGAAATGCTGCTGACAAATGGAATAGTAATAGTACTGATGTATTGGACGTTATCACGTTGTCTATGTGGTATATCAGTCAAGAGAATCTTGTTGTAGAATCTTTTTGGATAACCATTTAAAGATAGTTCTCTAGATATTGTAGTTAATTCCATTTGTAGATCATTCTTATCTGTTGTGTACTTTATAGCTCTTTTCTTGAGCATATGGATAATGCTAAGTTTCTGCGCTTTATGATGAGACAAGTTGAAATGGAGGTAACGTCCAGTATTTGTGGGTTTTCTATAAACAGATAGGTTGATACTATTATTGGTTTGTTTTTTTATTAGGATGTTAGGGAATGGCAGTTTTCCATCTTTTTCAATTTCTAATGTGAATTTGATGGTATGGTGGAAACTATTGATTTGGTTAAGGTAATCCATTAGTTCTTCTTTCGTATGATCCCAAATGAGAAAGATATCATCCACATATCTGTACCAAATTTTCGGTTTTGGAATGATCTGGGATAAGATTTTTTCTTCTAGATCTTCCATGAATAAGTCAGCACAAGGAGGGGAGAGGGGGCTACCCATGGCTAATCCAGTGAGTTGTTTGTAGACAGTTTTTTGCCAAATAAAATAGAAGTTAAACAGTGATTGAACAAAGTAGTGATGTTTCTTGGAAACAAGTTGTCTAAGATTTTGATGACTTCAACCACTGGAATGTTTGTAAACAGAGATGTAATGTCTAGGCTTGCTAGTATATCCTCTTCGTAGATAGGGATGTTTTTTATTTTATCTATAAAATATTGTGAGTTTTTAATATAAGTATCCGAGACGGGAATGTGTTGTTGTAAAATCTTAGCAAGGTACTTGGACAGTTGGTAAGTGGGAGAATAGATTCCGTCAACTATTGGACGTAATGGTATACCTTCTTTATGAATTTTAGGAACACCATACAGTCTAGGAGTTAGTGGGTGCATTGATATTAACTTTCTTATTACTTATTACTTTTTCCCATAGTTGACGGAATCTATTCTCCCACTTACCAACTGTCCAAGTACCTTGCTAAGATTTTACAACAACACATTCACCTCTCGTTGTCTGGTGATTTGAATTTGCGGGATATTATTCAGTGCAATGCATGTGAAATGCATTCATTTAGAAAATTAAAGTATATGGGGAAGGAAATTAACTTAACACTCACTTTTAAGTGTTTTAAAAGTAAGAGTCTGTTTTGTGTTCTCATCACCTAACAGGCACTCACTTTTAAAACACTTAAAAGTGAGTGTTAGGTTAATTTCCTTCCCCGATGATAAGATGGAAAATGATGTTACTGTATGCCCACGGATGTGAGACCTTTCGACACTTCTGTGCATGTCAGAAGAAGGAGAATCCATTCTGATAATAGGGTAATCATTCCGTATTGTGGGATGAGTTGTTTATTATTTCACATCGGAAAATTAACTTCTCTTTTATGAATATTGTACTTTATAAAGTGGTAAACTATTTTGCTTGTATAACAGTTGGAAAAGTTTGCATATAAAGAGTGATTTCGTGTGTTGGTGACCAATTCGTACATCAACTTATTTCTTTCTCCACTTCAACATGAATTGACTCTTCTTGGCACCGAGCCAACTGCTGTTCTCATATCTGTGGTCAGGCAGTATTAATGTTAAGTGTGCGCCTGTGGAAATAGACGAGAATGAAATGGATATTAATAAAGAACATCATCAAATTCCTGCCATGTACCCTCAAGGGGTGTACGGGATATGACAGTACTACATGAAAAAATTACATCATTACTAACTTCCTATCTACAATTTTCCTCCAAATCAGTCTGTTACTTGTCAAGACTCCAACATTATCAGATCTTATATTTCTATCGTCTAAGGCACTTTGTACCGTATCAATCCACCTATATCATGATCTTCCTCTGGGTCGTTTTCCTGCCAACCTGGCAGAGAACACTTGTTTTGCTAATCTTTCCTCTCCCATTCTATTTAAGTGACCATACCACCTGAGATTAGCTCTGCTAACGCATTCCTGGATGCTGACAATGTCAAGTTCTTTCCTAATATCCTCATTTTTAATATGATATTGCCATTGATGCCATCTGTTCACGCCTCTAATCTTTCTCAGGACTCTCATATCTGCGGTCTCTAGTCTTTGGTCAAGTGTTTTACTTCTGACAGCTCTCAGATCCATAAGTTAAAACTGGTTTGAACACCGTCTTGTATACAGCTAATTTAGTGTTCCGACTAATTTCTCTCTTATTCCATATGAATTTATTCAATTGACTTCCCACCATACCAGCTTTGCTGATTCTGTTGTCTATTTCTATATTTAATTTACCATCTTCAGTAAAAATCGTGCCCAAGTAGTTGAAATGTTTTACTTGTTCCACAGGTTCTCCATTCAAAACAAAATTGACATTTTCAATGATTCTGCCTATTTTCATTGTCTTTGTCTTTTTATTACTGACCTTCATACCATATCTATTACAACAGCTATTCAATTTAGTCAGAGAATCTTGCAGACTTGTAGCAGATTTATTTAGAAGTATAATGTCATCCGCATAAATCAAAGAGCTGACATTAACATCTCCAATTTTGATATCAGGTTTAATGCCACTTTCCTTCATAATGTGATCCATATAGATAATGAATAACAGAGGGGATAATGTACATCCTTGTCTCACACCAGATTTAACATTAAACCATCTTCCTGTACTTCCTTCAATTCTAACTGCTGACTTACAACTCAAATAAAGACTAAGTATTGCTTGATATAATGCCCCATTGACACCATATAACTGCAGCGTATTGAATAGCTTCTCTCTTGGCACCTTGTCATATGCCTTTTCCAAATCGACAAAACTTAAATACAGATCTTTGTTATATTCCCATGCTTTCTTGACTATTTGTCGTAAAGTGAAGATCTGATCCTGACAGCCTCTATTTGGCCTGAATCCAGCTTGTTCTTCACCAAGCTTTTCTTCCACAATTCTTCTCAACCATATACTTGTATATCAACCGTATCAAGTATACTTGCATAGATCTTGCCAGGAACACTCAGTAGGGAAATACCTCTGTAATTCTCACATTCAGTTTTATTTCTCTTTTTATATATGGGTACTATGAGAGCTCTACTCCAATCATCGGGAATTCGTCCCTCTGTCCATGCCTTCCGAACTATGCAGTGCAGCCACTGTAAGACTTTTATACCACCATACTTCAGCATTTCTGGTCGAATATCATCTACTCCTGCTGCCTTTCCACATTTCAAGCCTTTGATGGCTTTTTCTACTTCAAGTATGGATATGTATTCCTGACTGCATGCCTGGTCAGTGTTTTTTATCACTGTGCTGTCATCACTGCTTGTTTCATTTAGCAGTTTTTCAAAATAATTACTCCATACTTCAAGGATATCTTTTTCTCCTGTTTTAATGTCACCTTTATCATCTCTAACTCCTTTAACAGCACTCTTTCCTCCATTCCTAAGCTTCTTCAACAACCTCCAGAATATTTTGCCACCTTCTTGATATTTATTTTCTATATTCTTGCCAAAGTCCTCCCATGACTTTTGTTTAGCTAGTTTTACACACTGTTTAGCTTTCTTACATTAGTCTCTGTATTCTGTAAGAGTAAAAGCTGACTTATTTGCCAGGAACTTTTGATATGCTTTCTTCTTTTCCTTCACTGCCTCTTTAACTTCCTGTGTCCACCAGGGAGTTCTGATTTTTTTATCCTTGCACACAACCTCACCACATGCCTCTCTGGCAGAATCAATCAATGTTTCCTTCAGAGTTTGCCACTGAATCTCCAAGGTTTGATTCCTGTTCTCAAACTCTTTCATTTTTTCTTCAATAATCTTTGTGTATTTTTGTCTACAGTTCACATCTGAGAGCTGCTCAACTTTTATTCGCTTTAAAACTTTCTTACATGTTATTCTTTTCAATATGAAATTCAATTTTATCCTGCTCAAGACTAAATAGTGATCACTTCCAATTTCAAATCCTCTGTACACTCTGGTGTCCTGTACCAGGGAGAAAACATGACTATCAACAATAACATAGTCAATGAGACTTTTCTTATTCCTTGCCTCTTCTCTCCATGTGAATTTGTGCACATTTTTATGTTGGAACATGGTGTTAGTAATAACCAGTCCATGTCCTCAGCAGAAATCCAACAGATATTTGCCATTATTATTAGCTTTGCTCTTTTCTCCAAATTTTCCCAAAATATTTTTGTATGTCTCACAATCATTTCCTACTCTGCTATTTAGATCCCCAACAAGGACCAACTTTTCCTTTTTCATTGTGTCAGTTGCTTTTTCTAAAGCATCAAAAAATTCCTCCACTTCTACCTTAGTAGAACCTTCTGTGGGACCATAGGCACAAATAAGTCTCATTGTCCAGTTCTCCATTCTCATATTTGCCCACATTACTCTACTTGAGATTGCCTGCTATTCAAGAAGATTAGCTTTGTATTTTGTGTTGAATACTATGGCTACTCCTTCTTTTCCTTGATTGTCATTGCCTGAATATAACATTTTGTATTTATTGCTCAGAAAGATCTCACCAGTTTTTGTCTTTTTTGTTTCAGTCACCCCTATTATGGCGATCTGGTACTTATCTAATTCCTCAGCTAGCTCCATTTCTTTGCCATTCAGGCTTCTTCTTTTGATAGTACCAATCTTTAACTCTGGTGATGTTGAGTTGGGGTTTGTTTTCAGATTTGTTCCAGTAGCTGACTTTTCGCTGTTCAGCCTGGTTCCCTGGCGAAAACAACGGGGGCCTTGTTTAACCGGGCGACACCCCAGCCGGCATGAAATTTTGTCATGTTGTACCATCATTTTTTATTTTGGTTTAACCAATAAGAATAAAATTTGGTTGGCTAAATCCCAAATTGCCAGCCCATCCTCGTTCGTTCAGTATCAAAGTAGATACCCAACAGGGTGCACCACGAGAAGGTGAGGATTGGACATTAGGTCAGAAGCCCTGGTCGGTTCTCCGCATTCCTTTAAAGGCTATGTGGAGGTCTCCTCTCAGTCATACAGCTTTGATCCTTAAGCACCCCATTAATAAAGAACTAGTGTGTTAAATGTTATCCTTCATAGTACAAAACTCGAAATTGAAAAATTACATAAGTGGCAAGAGTTAAGGACTGAAAAAAGAAAGAAGTAAGTGATCCAAAAGAATGATAAAGACTGAACGAACAAACAAGAAAAACAAGTTAAGGAGAAAATTATGTGTGGAGACGTAGTGATCAGGGGAGTACTTAACAAAAGTATGGCAAAATCATGTTTCCCTGGTGCAAAAATTCACAATATTAGCCACACCATCTGGATGCAAAAAAGGTAAGTTGAAGGAAATGATTGTCTTGGTTGGTACAAATGATTTGAGAGGCAAGAAGTATTCTATGAGGGAGGGTGTAAAGGAGTTGTTCAGAGTCAAAATAGAAGAATGAGAAGGTGAAGAATGTAAGTATTCTTGTTCTTCTATTTTGAATCTGAACAACTCTTGTTAGTTCACTATGATAGAGGTGAACTAACGAGGAATGCATTGTGATAGCCAATGAGTCTATACATAGATTGTGCAAAAGGAATGATGTAGAATTTGTGGATCTGTAGTCTCTGTTTGATGGGAAAAAGGATTTGTACAATGCATGGACTGCATCTAAATGGTTTTTCTGAATGGACTACCCTATTCAATATTTTTGCTTGACCAAATGAGGAATCTAGTTTCTCAAGCAAAAATATTGAATAGGGTAGTCCATTCAGAAAGTAAAGGTGTGTGGAGAATAAAGGGATGCAGCAGTTATTATATACTAATGCAAGAAGTATCAGGAACAAGAGAGAGGAGTTTTTGGCATCAGTCAGTGCAACCTTGCCAAAAGTCATAGGCATTAGTGAGACTTGGCTAAGAGCAGAGCAGATGAGGTAGTTACAGGGATGGAATGTGAAGGGTTTATTATTTTCAGGGAAAATAGAGAAGATGGGATGGAAGAGGGGAGTACTGCTGATGATAGCAGATGAATTGCAACCAAAAAGAATAGGAGACAGGCAGGAGCGTGGCTATTTATTTGAAGCAGTTTGGTGTGAGATTAAGGCCAGTAAGACAAAATATATAGTTGGTTGTTGTTATAGGCCAGGGAGATCCACAGATGATCTGGAAGACATGCATTGCCAAATTATTACGAGTACAGGTCAAGTGATTATTATGGGGACTTCAACTATGGAGATATAGAGTGGAAGGAAAAAAGATCATATGGTAGGAAGGAAATAGAATTTATACACCTGCCGAGAGATAATTACTTAAGGTAGCATGTGATGAAGGGGACTAGCGAAGGACGAATACTGGACCTGGTCATAAAATCAGAAGAGCTATCCATAACCAAGGTGACAACATTGCCTCTAATTAGTGAAAGTGACCATGCGGTCCTGACTTGGGAGATTGTAAAACATGAGAAATATTCTGTCAAGAAGGGGTATTTGTGGAACTACAAGGCATGTGATTATGACATGCTACCAAGAAGCTTAAATCTGTACCATGGCATAAAACACTGCAGGGTAAGGATGTTTGTAGTGCATGAGATATAGTTAAAGTTCATCTAGAGGAAGCAATATTAAATTATATACCTAGGATAAGGAGGGTTAATCAGGTAGGAGTGTTATATGGATGAGTGTTATCATTAAGCATGAGCTACAGAAGAAGAAAATTCTGTGGAGGGTATATAAACAGAAAGGTGACCAGCAAAATCATGAACATTACAAGGCTCAGGCAAGAAAGGTGACCAGTATGGCAAGGAAGGCAGAATCAGATTATGAGAAAAATCCTGCCAAGGAAATCCCAAAGAGTTATTTTGTTATTTGGCTAGTAAGAGAAAGAATGACTATGGAAGATTAACTTTAATGAGTGACGATGGTCACGAGGAGACAGAAGCAGATAAAATAGGTGAGTTAGTTACTGAGTGACCACTTTGCAAGGATATATCATCCTAGTGAGGTTACTGCTTTAACCTATGTGACAGATACTAATGTGGGAACAGAGATGGATGAATTGGAGGTTCTTAGGATATTGTAGAATCTCAATGTAAATACAGCTGTGGGATTAGATGGGATATCAACTATGGTTTTGCAAGCACGTGCAAGGGAACTGGTAAGGCCTTTGACTAGGTTTTTTAAGTCTCAGCTCTGGTAGAGTTCAAAGGGAGTGGAAAGAGGGCAAAATAATTCCTTTGCATACTGATGTTCTATAATTTGCTACTGTAGTCTTATAAAACAATCAGTATCTCAGGCATGGTGGTAAAAGGACTAGAAAAATTGGTAAAAAGGAGAATTCAAGCATGGGTAGATAAAAATATGATGCTCTATGAGGGTTAATATGGCTTTGTGAAGAGTATATATATCAGTCATGCCTTAGTAATTTACTAACTTTTTTTATAATAGAGTAACAGCTGAGTTGGATAAAGGAAATGGCTACATGATGATTTTGCAAAGGGATTTGACAGAATACCACAAATTAGAATTTATGCAAATTAGAACAAACAGGAATGGATATGACACTGGTTAAGTAGATAGGAGGGTGGCTGCTGGACAGATATCAAAAAGTGGTATATGTAGGCAGAATTGAGGCGAAAAGAGGTGACTAGTGGTGTGCCTCAAGGTTCAGTGCTGGGACCATTGCTGTTTAATTTGTACATAAATGATATAGGAAATAACCCGAAAGGAAATATTTAGTTTTTTGCTGATGATATGAAATTAGGTAGAATAATAGTTAATCAAGTGATGTGTATAGAGCTTGCAGACAATTTAAATTGGCTGACAGTATGGGCAAAAGTTAATGGGTGTCAGTTTAATGTCAAGAATTGTAAAGTTATGCATTTTGAGATAAATAGATTACAAGCTGTGTATCATATTGATGGCACTGTACTCCAGAAAATAGATGAAGCTAGAGATTTAGGGGTGGTGGTAGACAGAAAGTTAAATGTTTAGAGGACATATTGCTAAGGTAGCCTATAAGATTACTTAAGATTACTTTATATGCCCACATCTTAATAATAATATCCGGATTATTGTGTCAGGTCTGGTTTCTTGGCAGTGAGGAAGTGGTAGAGAAGATTCAGAGCTAGACAACCAAGATAGTGAGTGATCTGTGAAATGTTTTTTATGAAGATATATTGAAGGTGTGTGGATTGCAGAAGTTGGTTGATAGGTGAAAAGGAGGGGATATGATAGTAGATAACATTCAAGTTGCTTAAAGGGTTTTATAGGATAGATGCAGGGGAAATATTTCAGCACTTGGCTAGAGTGACCAGAACAAGGGATCATCCCTAAAAGTTGAATAAAGATATGGTTAGTAAGGGTGTAAGGTCTAGATTTTTTTTCCTTGGAGAGTTGTGAATGAGTGGAATGGATAGCCAGAGTCAGTTACGAGTGCTTTGTCTGTTAATGGGTTCAAAGAAGAGGTATGGTAGATTGTGTGTATAGTTTGTGTCTCCTGTGATGAGTCTTTGGACTCCATGGAGCTGCGTGTATAATAATAATAGTCATTCTAATTCCACATTTAGTCTGACTTTTAAAAGCCACTGCATGTTACAATAGTATTGCATGAAAAAATTAGTTCATTACTAACTTCCTATAGGAAGTTAGTAATGAACTAATTTCCTCCAAATTAATCTCTTATCTGATGTAAATATAGGTTTCTGTGGTTCAGCAGTTCTGTAGGTAGTTTTTGGTATTGAGACCACATATTAATATAAAGAGTTTATTAAAAATAAACAATGAAAGACCTGACAAGTTTCATGCGTCATAAGACTTGCATCATCAGGGGTAATGGTACATAAGTTTTACACAACAAAAGCTTATTGACAATTAATTACACATATTGGATGTTTTTAATAACTTCACAACTGTTAAATAATTGAGAAACCAGAATACAAATGATTAAGGCACAGCCGAACAAGAATTAATTAAAGTAATCAATAACAAATAGAAATAACAACTTACAATAGTTTTAACAATGGCGCAGCCAACAGGATTTAATTCACACATTTAATTGATCAATATAGTGAATTAAAGTGAGCTAGTTTTGGATTAGAATCAGGCAGTTATCAAAAAAAATTAATTTTGAAATTTTTGTGAATTAATATACAAGTGTGAATCAACCTACTAGTACAGGAATGGATGACAATGAGTTTTTCAGAACTATTAATCCTCCACAAGTTATTCCGCAATTTTCCAGAGAGGAAACTGGCAACGTCTCAGTTTTTTTTAGCTTCGTCGAGGAACTGAGGAAAGTGGGTAGATGGACAGATTTCCAGCTTATCTTTCTAAGGAGCAAACTAGTGGGAAAAGCCAAGGGCTTTCTATATTCTTCCCCAATTTGAATGATACCTTGGAATACACCAAGTTTAAAGAGACCTTAATTTCTCAGTTCTCCAAAGTAAGAAGTTTAGGCCCTAATATATGGAAATTACAGAGAAGTACTCAAAAGGATAAGGAGAACATGACTGAGTACTACAGTAGATTACTCTGTCTGAGCCTCTCTAATGAGCATAAACCTCACCTCGACTGGGCAGTGTTTTATCAGTTTAGGCTCGGGGTAAAGAAAGAGTTGAAGCGAGAAAACGTAGAATTTTACAAAGGTGCAGCCGAACAAGAATTAATTAATAAGTATCATAATTAATATCTTAGATTTAACAATAAAACATAGTTTTAACAATGCGTGCTGGAACATTGCTAGTTGTGGTCACATTCTGTGGTTCACGTGTGCTATATCCTAGGTCCATGGCAGTTAAATGAAGGCAGACCACACTTGATGTAAAATCAAGCCTTGATTTTTATTGCACTGTGTAGGGATCCTAAGCATTTGTGCGGCTTCTTTAAATTTTCTTGTGAAACAATTATTATCAATATATGACATGTTTGTCTGTTGCCAGAGTATTTGATGGCCAGTAGTGGCTATGTGGAATGCTAAAGCTGATTTGTGCTCCCTTCTTTTTTCCAATGTCTTTTACATGCTCAGACATACAGATCTCTTCCAACCTTCCCGTCTGGTCTACATAACAAATGCCACAAGAGCAATGAATCTCATAGACTCCTGGTTTTTTCATGGGGTGATGTGGCAGTTTTGGTGGATGTAGGAATCTTGATCTTTTTTTGTAAAGGTAGAAACGCCACTTTTATGTTGTACTTACAGAGCATTATACCCACTTTGTCCGTGACATTTTTGATGTATGGCAGAGTGACTGCATTCTTGAAATCTTGTTTAAGTAAGGGAATTGCAGGAGCTGTATTAAGAATTTTTTCGATTAGGTTCGAAACCGTTAAGTGCGAGGTTCTGTGCCAGGAAGTGTAATTCTTCGTTTCTTTTAATCGGTGTGCTAGATATATTGTATGCCGTATCTCACAAAATTACCTTTCCTAGATATCCTATAAGTCAGCAGTTAGAATTGAAGGAAGTACAGGAAGATGGTTTAATGTTAAATCTGGTGTGAGACAAGGATGTATATTATCCCCTTTGTTATTCATTACCTATATGGATCACATTATGAAGGAAGGTGGTATTAAACATGATATCAAAATTGGAGATGTTAATGTCAGCTCTTTGGCTTTATGTGGACAGTTATACTTCTAAATAAATCCACTACAAGTCTGCAAGATTCTCTCACTAAATTGAATAACTGTTGTAATAGATATGGTATGAAGGTCAGCAATAAAAAGACAAACACAGTGAAAATAGGCAGAATCATTGAAAATGTCAACTGTGTTGTGAATGGAGAACCTGTGGAACAAGTAAAACATTTTGGCTACTTACGCACAATTTTTAGTGAAGATGGTAAATTAAATATAGAAATAGACAACAGAATCAGCAAAGCTGGTATGGTAGGAAGTCAATTGAATAAATTCATATGGAATAAGAGAGAAATTAGTCGGAACACTAAATTAGCTGTGTTCAAGACAGTGTTCAAACCAGTTTTAACTTATGGATCTGAGAACTGGGTCAGAAGTAAAACACTTGACCAAAGACTAGAGACTGCAGATATGAGAGGTCCGAGAAAGATTAGGGGGCATGAACAGATGGCATCAATGGCAATATCATATTAAAAACGAGAATATTAGGAAAGAAGTAGACATTGTCAGCATCCAGGAATGCGTTAGCAGAGCTAATCTCAGGTGGTATGGTCACTTAAACAGAATGGGAGAGGAAAGATTAGCAAAACAAGTGTTCTCTGCCAGGTTGGCAGCAAAACGACCCAGAGGAAGACCAAGATATAGGTGGATTGATACAGTACAAAGTGCCTTAGACAATAGAAATGTAAGATCTGATAATGTTGGAGTCTTGACAAGTAACAGACTGATTTGGAGGAAAATTGTAAATAAGAAGTTAGTAATGATGCAAAGTTTTCGTGTAGTACTGTCATATCCTGTACACCCCTTGAGAGTATGGCAGGAATTTGATGATGATGATGATAACCTTATATCTAGGAAAGGTAAATACCTTACCTTTCTCCATATACAGAAAACCTACCACAATAGTAAGATTTTTAAATGCCACTTCATACCATCATCCATTACAAAAAATAGGCATAATTAAAAGTTTGCGAGTTAGGGCATATGTTATACTTCTAAATAAATCAGCTAGAAGTCTGCAAGATTCCCTGAGTAAATTGAATAGCTGTTGTAATAGATATGGTATGAAGGTCAGCAATAACAAGACGAAGACAATTAAAATAGGCAGAAGCATTGAAAATATCAACTGCATTGTGAATGGAGAACCTATAAAACAAATTAAACATTTCAGCTACTTAGGCACGATTTTTAGTGAAGATGGTAAATTAAATATGGAAACAGACAAAACAGAATCAAAAAAGCTGGTATGGTAGGAAGTCAGCTGAATAAATTTATATGGAATAAGAGAGAAATTAGTCAAAACCAGGGTCAGCTCATGCATAAGCACTGTGGAACTAACTACAGCACCCCCAATTTTTCTTGATATATAAATATATTTATTAATTTATTTATATTTGCTTGTAATATTTAATTTTATCATCAACAATCCTATACAATTCTCTTATTTTGTATAAAAAATAATAAAAATTCATCTTGTAGCACTTAGAAGGACGAAGGAGGCTAGCAGCACTGTGTTTACCACAATTTCATATTGCTACACGCGTAAGCATATGCACGTCATAGTGAGATGCGAGCTATTAACGTAATGTGGCACTGTCCATCGCCATTTCCACTGTTGTTTATATGCAGTTTGCACCAGTAGTAGAGTGTTCGTAGTGCTTATCGTGTTTACTCTGTCTCTTTAAATATTTGGACATTACGATTAAAGACATAACATTTGTTATAGTTTTTATTTTAGAACATTATTGAGGTTATTGACAATTATGACCTCAGAAATGCAACCTGAAGAAATAAGTTTTGTGACAGTAGTGACTGTAAGTGAACTACAAAAACTTAAATTTTCGCAGTTGGCTCTCGCTGAGAAAGTTTCTATTAAAATAAGTGGCTGTCCTTTACCCATAGTATTCTACAGTAGACCTGTAATGCATGATTATTGTAAATTAATTGACTTGTTAAAATTTATAACAGAAAATAATTTAGATTGTGTTCTTAGTGAAATTACTGTATTGATAAAAATTCTCTTGACAATTCCTATGACTACATCAGAGCCTGAACGCTGTTTTTCAACTTTAAAGAGAATAAAAACATTTCTGAGGAGCTATGAATCGGGATAGGTTAAATGCACTTGCGATGATTTCAGTGGAGAGAAAAAAATTCAACAGTCACACAAACATCAAGGAAAAAGTTACTGACCTTTTCGCTCAAAACAAGAATGGATTTTATTTTTAATAATTTTGAATTATACTAAACTATAATTTTATCAATAATAAACAATATTTTTTCATGAAACAAAACAAGAAGAATATATTTTATTTTTAAGTAATTTTGAATTATGCCAAACTGTATAATTTTATCAATAATAAACAATATTTTTCATGTTTAATTTTTTTTTAATTTATACCATAATTTTGATATTTTATCCAAAAGCATATACACTGTACTTACAGTGTGTATGTATACTTCGAAAGTTGCAGCATCTCCACAATTTCAAGCCACGAGCTGCCACTGATCAAAACACTAAATTAGCTGTATACAATACAGTGTTCAAACCAATTTTTAAATTATGGATCTGAGAGCTGGGTCAGAAGTAAAACACTTGACAAAAACTAGAGACCACAGATATGAGAGTCCTGAGAAAGATTATGGGCATGAACAGATGGCATCAATGGCAATATCATATTAAAAACGAAGATATTAGGAAAGAACTTGATTCCAGAACAATCCAGGATTGCGTTTAAAAAGATCCAGGAATGCATTAGCAGAGCTAATCTCAGGTGGTATGGTCACTTAAGCAGAATGAGCCAGAAAAGATTAGCAAAACAAGCGTTCTCTGCCAGGTTGGCAAGAAAAAGACCCAGAGGAAGACCCAGATATAGGTGGATTGATACAAAAAATGGAAAGTTATAGATAGGAAGTTAGTAATGATGTAAATTTTTCATGTAGTACTATCATATCCTGTACATCCCTTGAGGGTATATACCAGGAATTTGATGATGATGATTTCCTACCAGACCAGTATTGCTAATTCTGTTGCCTGTTACCATATTTAATTTGTTACATTCACTAAAAATGATGCCTAAATACCTGAAATGTTTTACTTGTTGTTTGAGTTCTCCATTCAGGATGTAGTTTATGCTTTTGTAGTTTCTGCCTATTTTTGTTATCTTTGTCTTTTTTTATTGCTGATTTTGTACCAAATTTATTACAGCGGTCATCCATTTAGTCAAGAAATCCTGCAGTCTTGTGCAAGATTTATTTAACAGTATAATATCGGCAGAAAGTAAAGAGCTGAGATTAATATCTCCAGTTGGTTTAACACTACTTGTCTTCATGATGTAATCCGTAGAGATAATGTGCACTCTTGTCTCATTCCTGATTTAACATCAAACCATCTTCCTAAACTTCTTTCAATTCTAACTGCTAAATTACAACTCAATTATAAACTGTATTGCTTGATATAATATTCCATTTACACCATATAACTTTAATGTTTTGAATAGTTTTTCTTTTGGCACCTTGTCATATGCATCTTCCATATCTACAAAACTGAAATTCAGATCCTTGCTATATTCACATAATTTCTGAACTATTTGTTTAGAAGTGAAAATCTGATTTGACAATCTATTTGGCCTAAACACAACTTGTTCTTCTCCAAGCTTCCCTTCCACAATTTTCTTTAACCTTTTCTCAAGTATTTTTGCTTAAGTCTTACCAGGAATACTCGGTAGTGAAATTCCTCTGTAATTTTCACTTCCCCCTTCCCTCTTTTTTTTTTTTTTTTTTTTTATATAGATGGGTATTATGAGAGGCCTACCTTCCGGAATTTGACTTTCTGACACTAGGTCTTCTGAATTACAGTGTAGCCACTGTAAAACTTAAGCATACATATTTGAGCATTTCTGTTCAGATATCACGATGGCTTTTTCTACTTTGAATATTGATATATATATTCCTGATTGCATTCCTATTGAGTGTTTTCTACCACCTGCTGTCACTGTTTCATTTAGCAGTGTGTCAAAGTAATCACTCCATACATCTAGAATATATTTTTTAGTTTTCATGTCACCTTTATTATCTTCGATTCATTTTGCACTACTCTTTCTTCCATTTTTGAATGCTTTCAATAGCCTCCAGAATATTTTACCACCTTCCTGATATTTGTTTTCTTTGTTCGTACCACAATTTTTCAAAGACTCCTGTTTTGCTATGTATTACTCTGTACTTTGCTTTTGTATATTTTTCTCTGTATTCTCTTAGGGTCCATGCTGACTTGCCAGAAAAGTCGTGATTATTCTCTCCTTGCAGACAAACTCACCACATGCCTCTATGGCTGAATCAGTTCATGTTTTCTATAGTTTCCCATTGAATCTCCAAGGTTTAGTTCTTGTCTTCATACTTTTTTATTTTTTATATTTTCTGAATAATGTTTCAATCTATAGTTCACCTCTGAAAGCTGCTCATCTTTGATTCTTTTTAAACCGTTTATTAACTTTTTCTCCGAATTTTCTAAGAACATTTCTAAATTATGTCTGTCAATTATTTCCTATTCTGTTTAGACCTCTAAACAGAATTGGAAATATCTGGTCTCACTGATGCCTTGAAAATTCTTCAACTAGTAGAACTTCCTGTGCACTATACTGATCTCAGGTGGTATGGTCACTTAATTTTTATAAAATAAAAAAATTCAAAATATTAAAAGACAATGAGACATCAGTAAGTCTCATTGTCTTTTAATTTTTTTAAGTCATTATATTATAGTAAAGTTATTATAGTAAAAAAAAAAATCACTATAGTATTATAGTAAAATATCAGTTTAGTATAAACTAAAATAATCATACAACATTTCACCTTTTATATCCAAGTCTTCATCTGGAGTATATACACACATATGCACAAAGAAACAAGTTACATTACAATCTACATGGTATGCTAATGTCACACAAATTTGGTAACTGTTAACACTACTGGCCTGACTTCTGGTGGAGGAAAAAACTTTACTACATCAAAGCTAGAGTCAGTTATCTGTTTGGTAAGAAATAATTAAGCTAGAGATTATTCACAGATAAATTTAAAACATGGTTGCCAAAAGGTGAAATAAGAATGGAAAATATTGCTTAGTCTTAAAGTGAGGGTTTGCTGGAGAAGTTGAAAGAAGTTATGGGACTGAATATGTGCTATCCATATTTGAATTTTTATGCCTCTGTTATTGTTTAGATTAGTTGATCAGAATTTCACAGGTTTTAGCAAATTAGCATTCAGATATAACAAATTTTTCGAATGATGTAAGGAAAAGGTACTATTCCAATAAATTTTGATGTGTAGGATGTTAAGAGTATGATCTGAGAGGCCTGCTTTACCAAAATTGTTCAATTTAATGTTTTTTTTTATGGATTGGAATTACACTTTATTTCATCAGTATATAAGGTAAGCTACAGGTGCAATGGATTTGGTGCCCCAGGGTAGCTGGGAGGAGGGATGGATCCTTGAAGGAGTTACATATGTTTTATAATTTTATAGGTGGTTTAAAAGTATCATTAAGATTATAATGATGTAGCATTTTATATATTTTATCTGATAACCCTTTAATGTATGGGATAGCTATTGTTTTAATCATTATTTGTCTTTTTAGTCGTAATTTTATGAAGTTTTATTGATTGTATTGTTACAAAGTCATTTTTATAAACAAATTGTTAATAATTTGTAATTCTTGCCTAATCCAATTGACAGAATTAATTAAAACACTGTTAAATTACTTCAGTCTATCCATCAGATCAGCTGTTTAAAAAGCTGTTACCACATTATGCATGTTCTCCCAAAATTTCTTTATTTTGTTTCAAAAGTTCCAAAACATAATGTTCTGCTTTGCCTGATAGTCAGATGTTTAGAGATACCTAGTTATTATCTATCCAAGAAATGGCCACACTCAAGGAGGTGATAGGATATTTCCCCTTCCTGTATAAAGAACACACAGCACCTCATAAACAAAAATTAAAAATGTAATGCTCAGCAAAGATGATGCATTAGTTGATGTTTCTGCCCATTTCACAAATGTCCCAATCAGTGATATTATTCTTTCTTCTCTTAAAGAAGAAATTTTCACCTCTCTCTTTGCCCATGTTCTATGTACTGGTTAGTTTACATTAAAGATACCAAGAAAGTATATTCTTGTTTTCATCTTTTATCCAAATGTAAGCAAACAAAGTTTATGTGTGAAGTCACTTTTGGACTGGGTTACTTGTATATGGAGGCTAATGACTTCACATCAATTGCCTTAGTATTCCATAATGCAATGCACA
This sequence comes from Typopeltis vanoorti, assembly GCF_054136105.1. NCBI lineage: Eukaryota > Metazoa > Arthropoda > Arachnida > Uropygi > Thelyphonidae > Typopeltis > Typopeltis vanoorti. Next base: position 101,255,387 of record NC_143564.1, on the reverse strand, counting down.
CATCCTTACGGACATGTATAATGCTGTGTATTACTATCCAGATCAGTTTCGGCCTTTATTGAAGTCTCATCAGTGGGAGCCAGACCTAGAAGTGATAGCAAGGTTGAAGTAATTCAGAAGTCATATTTCCATATACAAGTAGTCAAAAGATGTCACACCTTATTACTAAAATATTCTGGATTAGCGATAGATCTTGAAAGTTTGTATATATAGAAATACGACCTTGGTATCACTTCTGGTTCCCACTGTTGAGACCTCAATGAAGGTCAAAACCAGTAACCAGCAAAAAGTGTCTGTTAAGATGTATGCATTGCATTATGGGATACAAAGGCAGCCTCTATATACAAGTAGCCCAGTAGTTTACTAACTTCAAGTGCAAATTTTTCTGCTTACACCTGGATAAAGGTTGGAACCAAGAATACAATTTCTTGGCATCGTTAAAGTATAGTGTAAACAAGTGGAAAAACTTTCAACTGGTTAGTTTGTGTGGCAAAATAATTTTTACCTACAAAAAGAAGGTATATCTGGGCTGTACCTTCTTTTTGTAGGTAAAAATTAAAATCCACTATCCCCCCTAACTTTATATGGGAGTTTTTGAGCAACATTCTCTAGATGCCTTTACTTTACAGTTCAGCTTAAATATGTTGATAATCTTTTCATTATCTGGCCACATGGCGGCCAAACATTACACACCTTCCTTCGCCTCAGCCACTTGAAGAAACAGTGTGAACACATACAGTTTGCCATTGAAGTTGAAAATCAACTTGCTTCCTTTCCTGGTACACTGATCACACTGTGTACTACGAAAGAGGGAAAACTCTGCCTGAGGTTTCCCTCAGGCAGAGTGTCCTTCACTGTCTACTGCAAGCCTACATATACTAGCTAATATGTACATGCTAACTCTTACCACAACCATGCTTTACAAAAACTTTGAGTCGTTGACACTTAAAAACAGCTATAAAACTTTGCTCTAACAAGCAAGCTCTTAAGAAAGAATTACAACTTTTATGCTGCTCCCATGACTTCTCTATTGCTTCCACCTTAGTATCATCACATCTGGGTCTGGCTCCCACTGACGAGACCTCAATAGAGGTCGAAACCGGTCTGGGTAGTGGCCCTTAATGCATAGCATTATACATGTCTGCAAGGAGATTTGCTTTGCATTATGGGAGATAACTAAGACAAGGAGTGATGAGAGCTTGGTCTACCTTTACCATGAGTTGCCTCAGTCCTGAAAATACTTCAGGCATAAACTTTGTTTGCTTACACTTGGATAAAGGATTAAACTAAATTTATTAATGTTTGCAAACCTATAGCACATTTTATACTGTAGATGGACTAAATTATTAACAGTACATTGATAAACAGTTGCTATAGCAAAAATGACATCAATGAAATTCTTCATGAAACTACACCTGAACACACAAATAATGATTACAGTAAAACCATAGCTATCCCATGCATTAATGGGTTATCAGATAAAATAAATAGAATACTACATCATTACAACCTTAATGCTACTTTTGAACCGCCTATAAAATTTTAAAAAAAAATTTAACTTCACTAAAAGTCCCCCTTCCCCCTTGGTCCACCCTTGGATATACTAAATCAAGTGCACTGGTAGCTTACTGTATGTTTGTAAACCTGGATGTATAATTCCAATCCATAAAAAAAAAAGAACACAAGTGACATTCAAATTAATAATTTTGGTAAAACAGTCCTCTTGGATCATACTCTTAACACCCTATACCAAAGTGATTGAAAAGGTATCTGTTCCTTACATCATACAAAAATCTGTTATGAAAACTAAAATAAAGAAACCTGGAAATTTTTGATTAACCATTGTAATCTTAACAATAACAGAGGTATAAAAATCTCAAGAATATGGATGCTGTACTTTCCCCTATAACTTCTTTCAACTTCTCCAGCAGAACAATAACTTTAAGCAGTATTTTCCACTCTTATTTCCTGTATTGACAATTACCAATACTGTTTTTTTTTTTTAAATTTATCTGTGAATAATATCTAGCATGATTTATTCCTTAGTAATTGCTTATCAAACAGATAACTGGACTCTAGCTTTGATGTAGTAAGGGTTTTTTTTTCCACCAGAGGTCATGCCAGTAGCATTAACAGTTGACTAAATTTATGACTGTAACATACTATGTAGATTGTAATGTAGCTTGTTTCTTTATATATATATGTGTGTATACTCCAGATGGCAATCTTGATATGAAGGTTGAAATGTATAATTATTTCGATTGTTATTAAATTAAAGTTTTACTATAACATGGTAGTAGTCTCCATAAGTTTTAAGAAATGAACTGATCACTGTTTAACTATGAAAGAAAAGTCTCATTGTCTTTCATAACAGATATTTGTATAATGTAAGGAACAGGTATCTTTTCAATCACTTGGGTATAGAGTGTTAAGAGTGTGATCCAAGAGGCCTGGTTTACCAAAATTAAGAAATAGAATTATTATTATTGAAATGTGTACTCTACAAATAACAATAATAATAAGGATCTTATGATAGTACTACATAAAAAGTTACATCATTACAAACTTCTTTTCCTCCAGATGAGCTTATTATCTGTCAACATTCCAATATTATCAGATCTTGTATTTCTGTCTTCTAAGGCACCAGTTAGAAAATTAGACAAAGTAGTTATTTATAATTCAGTTCAGAATATATATATCTATATGTTCACTGGACATCCACAGATGCCGTATGGTCACTCTGATGCTCAGTGATGTGCCATACCAGGCCTCGCCATGTAGTTTTGTTTGCTTTTCTGAAGACAAACTCTCTAAAGATTAGTTGCTCCACACACACCATCCACCCATCCATCTCATTGAGGGTCTATCCCAATGTTTCCCAACGTTTTTTAGATCATGCCCTGCCTCAAAGATTTTGATGTCCCACCTCAACGCCTCAAAGATTTTGATGCCCCCCCCAGCATAATAGTCAGCCAAATTCTGAAAAAGTATAATATAAATATGTACTTTAAATAAAAAAGGAACATAGGTAAAAATGTTTTTTAATTTGACTTTCTTCAATGAATATAAATTTTACATTACACTTTGTGTATAAAAACATAAATGAAACTGAACTCTGGTAAATAAAATCCAAGTTATTGCGATCCTTGAGCTTGATGTCCGCTGCAAAGAGTTTTTATTTAAGAATGTGAACTCCGTTGGGAATGGAGAACCTGTGGAACAAGTAAAACATTTTGGCTACTTACGCACAATTTTTAGTGTGGAAATAGACAACAGAATCAACAAAGCTGGTATGGTAGGAAGTCAATTGAATAAATTCATATGGAATAAGAGAGAAATTAGTCGGAACACTAAATTAGCTGTATACAAGACAGTGTTCAAACCAGTTTTAACTTATGGATCTGAGAGCTGGGTCAGAAGTAAAACACTTGAACAAAGACTAGAAACCGCAAATATGAGAATCCTGAGAAAGATTAGAGGCGTGAACAGATGGCATCAATGGCAATATCATATTGAAAACGAGGATATTAGGAAAGAACTTGATGTTGTCAGCATCCAGGAATGCGTTAGCAGAGCTAATTTCAGGTGGTATGGTCACTTAAACAGAATGGGTGAGGAAAGATTAGCAAAACAAGTGTTCTCTGCCAGGTTGGCAGGAAAACGACCCAGAGGAAGACCAAGATATAGGTGGATTGATACGGTACAAAGTACCTTAGACGATAGAAATATAAGATCTGATAATGTTGGAGTCTTCACAAGTAACAGACTGATTTGGAGGAAAATTGTAGATAGGAAGTTAGTAATGATGTAAGTTTTTCATGTAGTACTATCATATCCTGTACACTCCTTGAGGGTACATGTCAGGAAATTGATGAAGATGATCACAATGGTTTGTAATACCCAGATGTTTTTTTTTTTTTTTTTTTTTTTTTTTTTTTTTTTTTTGTAGCAAGTGTCATTTACAGTACTAAAGCCACATTCTACTAAATATGACAATGGGAAGGGCAACAGTATTTTTTTTTTTTTTTTTTTTGCAAAACTAGTTGAATTTCGGTATTTCGTTTCTGTCTCGTCAGAAAGCCATGCCATTGTTCCTTTTATGTTGAATAAAGTTCTAATAGACTCATCATTTTGCTTTTCTGAGAGCTCTTCTTGATACTGTATTTATGCTGACTGCTGTACTAGTGATGTCAGCTTTTTTTCTCGGAAAGTCAGGGTTGCAACATTGACAATTTATCGTCGACATTGGTGAATTTTTTGAGTATATCGGTGATGAGGTGACGAATGCAACATTTTCTAATTGCCCCCCAAAATATTCGAATCGTCCCATGTTGGGAAACACTGGTCTACCCCTTCCTCTTTTTCCAGGAACTTTACTTTCTATTACTGTTCTGAGAAGTCCTCCTTTCAATGCGTCCAAAATATTTAACTTTCTTTTGTGAATATCCTTAAGGAGCTTTAAAGTTCTACTGATCTTTTCTAACACCCATACATTTGTACGCCATTCAGTATATGATATCCTCAATATCTGTAGCACCACATCTCAAAAGCAGATATCCTTTTCTTATCTGACTTCTTTAGGTTCCAAGTCTCACATAAGTCGCTGTTGGAAAATCAACTGCATCCAAAATTTGATCCTCAACTTTGTTCCCATGGCGATAGATCCATCCTTCCATTCTTGTGTGGTTGCATTAAGCTTCCGAAGAGATTTGGGAAACACTCATCACCAGAGGTCCCACCTTACATTCCAGGCCACCTACTACCGCCCTTAGAGGGCGCTCCACCTAGATAGGACTTTAGTGTCACCCGCGTGGTTGGGCTTAGTATTGTAAGTTTTTGTGTGCATGTTACATTAATTGTTTTTGTAATCCCCATAGATGTCCTAGTGATTAGGACGAAATATAGGAGTATTAAATTCTAATTTAATTCTTTCTGAGTGTTGTAAAAAATCCATTAAACCTCCAACATAAAATCCATCCTTCCAGATTTTAGAAAACTTTCTGACTGTTGTTTTTTCAAGAAAAATTGGTTTTTATCAGGGGAAAACATGCTACAATTGTAAAGTAAATTATTTCACCAAAATAAAATAAATAAATAAATAATAATAAATAATGCCAAAGGAGTGGAAGAAGGGCAAGATTGTGCCGCTTCATAAGGGAGGTGATAAAACTCAAGCATCCAGTTATAGGCCTATCCGTGTGTCAGGTGTTGTGGTTAAATTGTTGGAGAAGCTTGTGAGAACTAGGATCTAGAATTGGGTTGACAACAATTGCATTATCTTTGATGGACAGCATGGATTTGCTAAAGAGAGGTCATGTTTTAGTAATCTACTTACTTATTACAATAAGGTGACAGCTTCATTGGACAGAGGGGAGGGATACACAGTAATATACTTACATTTTGCAAAGGCTTTTGATAGATTACCACATAATAAGTTGACAGTCAAACTAGAGCAGATGGGGTTGGATATTAGATTAGTGCATTGGATTGGAGACTGGCTATCTGATAAGTATCAGCAAGTTGTGTATGGGGGAGCAATATCCCAGAAGGGGAAAGTCACTAGTGGTGTGCCTCAGGGATCTGTTTTAGGGCCATTACTGTTTAACTTCGATGTTAATGATATTGGTGAAGATTTGGATGGAGATATTCAGTTGTTTGTAGATGGTGCAAAGTTGGGACGAACTGTGAAGAGTAGAGAAGATGTTGTGGCCTTACAAGACTTGAATAAATTGAATGAATGGGAATGCGAGTTCAATGTTGCAAAATGTAAGGTTTTAAAATTTGGAAAACAAAGATGGGATGCAGAATTTCTGCTTGGTGAGAATATATTGTTGGAAGTAGAGGAAATAAGAGATCTGGGAGTGATAGTGGATAAGGATCTAAAATTTAGGGGACACATCGCCAAAATTGTGAAGACAACACAAAGACTTCTGGGAATGATGAGGAGGACACTGACGTGTAGAAGTAAGGAGATTCTTGTTCCATTGTATAAGGCTTTGATTAGGCCACACATGGACTATTGTGCACAGATTTGGTTGTCTGGTTTTCAAACAGACAAAGAAAGAGATGTTGGAAAGGGTCCAGAGGAGACTGACTAAGGAGTTTCTGACCTCTGGAATGCCGAATATGAGGAAAGGTTGAGAAGATGCAATTTACAGAGTAGTGGATAGGAGAAAGAGGGGGGGGATATAATTGAAATCTACAAGTTAGTAAGGCGTTGTTATAGGATGAATGCTGGATTGGAGAGGTTCTACAGAAAACAGTGGGAGATCAGGGGAGAACCAGAGGTCATCCCTGGAAGCTGTATAAGAAGGGTGTGAGCAGGGGAGTGAGAAGCAGGTTTTTTGCATGCAGAGTTGTGAATGATTAGAATGCCTTGCCTGAAAGTGTGGTGTCTGCAGAGAATTTGAGTGTGTTTAAGGCATGGTATGATGTGCAGTGTTTATGATAACAGGACCTTCTAGATGAGTCTTTGAATTCATGGGGTCTTAGGGTAATAATAATAGTAATGATAACAAATAAAAAAAATAGCGTGAACTTATTTCCATTTCTCCCATTACAGCATTTTTGTAATATGGTTTCCAGATTTCTTGTGTTGGATCATCATTATTAGTCATTGTCGATCCACTGCTGGATGAAGACCTTTCCAAGATTACTCCTAAACTGTCTGTCCATGGCTCTCCTTTCCCATGTCACTTCTGCAAATCTGATCGTATTATCAATCCACCGTGAGTTATTATTATTATCATCAACACCCGACCTCCATGGAATCAGAGACTCACCGTGGAAGGTACCCCTTATTGCATACAATGCTCATTCAACTGCATCTTAAACTGATTCAATGTGTCCACATCTACAACACACTCAGGCAATGCATTCCACTCACCAACCACCCTCCATGCAAAGAACCTGCTTCTCACCCCTTTGCTTTCACCCGCATTATAGTTTCCAGTAATGGCCTCTTGTTCTACTCCCCTCTCCGATTCTATGAAAATCTCTTCCATGTCTACCTGATAACAATCCCTAACCAGTTTATATGTCTCAATCATATTCTCCTATTCATGAGGCTCTGCAACTTACATTCTCTCAATCTGTCCTTGTACTCCACATTCCAAAGACCACTGACTACCTTTGTGAATCTTCTCTGTACCCTATCCAACATATCCTCGTCACCATGAAAACCCGGCGACCAAATCTGTGCACAATAATCCATATGAGGCCTGATCAAGGCATACAATGGAATCATAACCTCTCTATTTCTGCATGTCAGCATTCTCAGCATCGTTGCCATTATTCAAGGTGATGTCTTCACAACTTGTGCAATGTGGCCCCTGAATTTCAGGTCCTTGTTCACCATCACTCCTAGATCTCTCATCTCCTCTAGTTCTGTTAAAGTTTCCCCACTAAGTGTATACTTTGCATCCCATTGTTGGTTACCAAATCTCAGAACTTTACACTTGACAACATTGAACTGACAGTTCCACTTACCTGCCATTCATGCAATCTATTCAAGTCCTCTTTAAAGTATTAACATGAGCCTGACTGTGCATCATTTGCAAACAGTTGCATACTACTAGTTAAACCAACCCAATATCATTAACATACAAATTGAACAACGATGGCCCTGAAACTGACCCCTGTGGCACACAGGGGTTAGTTTTGGAGTCAGCATTGTGGTTGTTTTTCCTTTCGTGGAATCCAATTCAGTACTTCTTTCGTTCATCGTTGATCTTGTCTTCGAGCAATATGCCCAGCCCATTGCCATTTTGTTTCACTCTTCCTATGATGTCAAAGACTTTGGTTTGATTTCTTATCCATGTATTCCTTTTGTGATCTAATCTTGTGATACCAAGCATACTTCTTTCCATACTAAATTGTATTGTTCTTAATTTTTGAATTTCCTTTGCATTCAGTGTCCATGTTTCACAGCCATATGTCAGTATAGGAAGAATACACTGGTTAAAAACATTTCTCTTCAGGCATAATGGTAGTTGGCTTTAGAATATTGAATGTAATTTTCCAAATGCTTTCCACCTAAGTATCATGTGCCTTTTAATTTCGTCCATGGTATTCATCCATTTATCTTCAAACCTTTCCCTTCCCAGTCAAGAAATGTGAACATTTCTTCAAGGCACACTGTGAATAATTTTGGAGATATTGTGTCACCCTGTCTTATACCTCTCTGTATTTCCACAGTAGAGATGTTTCCATTGAAATGAATTGCTGCTGTGTCATTGGTGTATGCTGATTTGTTGGTCCTGATGTATGGCTCCTCCTCCACTAGTTTGTCTCATAATTCTTTAAGTATTGCACAAGTTTTAAGTGAATCAAAAGCTTTCTCATAGTCAATAAAACCAAGACTTAATGGTAATTGATATTCATTACACAATTCAGTAATCTGCTGTACAACTTGAATATGGTCCATTGTACTAAAGCCCCTTCAAAAGCCTGCCTGTTCTTTTGGTTATGCTAGGTCTAGAGTCGGACAGAGCCTACGAGCTAAGACTTTGTAAACCACTGATAGTAAACTGATAGGTTGGTAGTTCATCAAGTCTTCTACCTCTCTCATTTGAGATTTGAGAGTTTTTATGTCTCAGAATTAGAGTATCCTTCTTCCATGTTCTTGGTACATCATTTTTCTTCAGGCATAAAGTAAATAGTTTTGCTAAGAGTTTATAGATTATTTCTCCACCTGTTTTTAGAAGTTCAGCTATGACTCCATCCTCACCTGCAGGTTTCCCATTTTGCAAGCTTTGGATGCTCCACATAACTTCTTCTGATAGAATCTTCAGCTGTTTCATAGTTGTCCTCTTCATCATTTAATTCATCATCCTGATATAATATTGAGTAAAACTCTTCGACTCTTTTTGCTATAGCATATCTATCTCTGGTGATGGTCCCATCTTGTAGTTTGTCTGCAACTATCTTTGCTGCTGTTCATTAATTGCTGTTTGGCTTTTTTGAGACTACAGTTGTTTGTTGTATGAATTTATAATTGAATTTTCTTATTTCTTTTGTGATACATTTTCTAATCGTTTTGCACAATTCAGCATATTTGATTTTATTCTGTAGGTTAATTGATTGTTTCATTTCTCTTAGTTTCTTCATAAGTTTTGTTTCTTCAGAAATTTTGTCTTGTTTCTGTTATGTGGTACCAGCTATTTCAGGTGAGCATTGTAAAAGGTTTTAGGTAATAATGTCATTACTTTCTGATAGAGATCAGCATTGTCATCTATAATAAGATGTTTAAATCTGTTGTTTAGTTCGTGTTGGAATATATCTTTTTTAATGTTGAGTTTGTGTACATCTATATTTTCCTTTTATCTTCGAAACATTTTTCTTCTTTCTTTTTGGCAGTTTATTTGGATTTTACTGCATACCATATGATGGTGTCACTTCCAATATTGAAGGTGTTTATAACAGAGCAGTCTTGAAAGATGTTTTTCTTATTGCTGAGGATAAAGTCAATTTCACCAGTTTTTCCATTTGGACTTTTCCATGTCCACTTTCTGTGTGTGTTTTTTTTTCTTGAAAAAAGGAATTCATGATATACAGGTTTTCTTTTTCTGCAAATTCTGTTAACCTTGCTCCTCTATCATCTCTCATGCCATATCCAAAATTTCCCATTGAACTTTCATCTGAATGTTGAATACCAATTCTAGCATTAAAGTCTCCCATTACAATTCTGAAATGATGTTTTCCTTTATTGTAGAGTTGGGATACATCATAATAGAAGGCTTAAATTTCTTCACCAGTATGACTTATTGTTGGTGCATAGACTTAGATGATCTTAAGAGTGTATCTTTTTGAGATTTGAACAACAAAACTTGCTATTCAATTGGATATACTGTCAAATTCTATTATGTTGTTCTTCAGTTTTTTTGATCAAGAATCCAACTTCACTGATTCTTTCTTTATCTTGGCCTCCTTAATATAGTATGCCTCCGTTTTTTTTAATTGAAGAATTTCTTCACCATTACGTCTAACTTCACACAGTCCAAGAATGTCCCATTTTAGTCGCTTTAGCTCTTCAATTGTTCAGTTAGCCGTGCTTCACTGCTCAGAGTCCTACAGTTTAATGTTCCAAGGTCTAGTTTCTGATGGCAGCATGATCTGGTTACCTGGGGATTCTTAGCACCCTCTGCCTTCATGTTTAACTGCCTGCTGCTGTAGATGGTAACAATCCAGTCTCCAGGGAATGAGGGCATTTTATTTATGTCTGATTTAGCTTGGAAGGTTAGGCCATAAATTTACCACGCTGGCCCAGTGTGGGTTGGTGAATGGCAATATTTTCACATGGGATTGCTAGTCCCAAAACCCCTGGTCCTACTGCCCTTTATTCAGTATATTCAGAGCTGCCCTGATATCCAACGGATGGTAGTCAGGGTTTCTGCCACATAGGGGTGGCGCTCGGTAGCCCGTGGGAGCCACGTGTGTGTGTGTGTGTGTGTGTGTGTGTGTGTGTGTGTAAGATACCTAATTATATTCCAGAAACTTCTGAATAAGCTCCTGATTCAGATAAGTGAACAGAGCTCCTGATTCAGATAAGTTTTACTAGGAATAATTAAGTATATATGCGTAATTGTTTAAGTAAGAGCGGCTGTAAACGTTGTACGCTACCGATATTATTAGCGTGGTTTTTTTTTTCTTGCTTAAACTAAATACGAAAACGTTAATATTAGACCTAGTAACCTGCAGAGAAAAAAAAAAAATGGCGGCGGCATTGTCATTCCATGATTTTAATTTGGATTTCAGTCGGTTCGTTAAGTGTGAGGTCTGTTATATGTATTCCTTCGACTACATAAATGATTTGTGGATGTTTAGTGCTGATGGAAGAAGGGTGTGTGCAAAATGTGACCTGAACGAGGAATTGATGAATGCGAATATGAAGTTGATGACAGAAAGTGCTAGTACCGATTGTGTCGTGAGTGCACGTTTGAAAGAGGAGGATGGCGAGAAAGACAGGCGAAAAAATGTTAAAAAATCAGGAAAAAAGAAAAAGAGCGATTTGACAACTGTAACGGATGTTAAAAGGGACGAAAGTGAGGCGGAAAGAAACGAAATTGAGAGAACGAATGAAAGTAGAAATGGCGTGGTGCAGAAATCGCAAGTAAAAAAAATCGAAAGAATGAATGATAGCGAAAAAAGAATGACTGATGGCGAAAGTTGGACGCATGTTGGAACGAAAGTATTGAACCAAAGAAAGATGAATGACAGTAAAAGTGAGAAGAATGATAGCGAAAGTTGGACGCATGTTAGTCCGAAAGTACGGAAACAAAGAAAGATATGTGAAAGTGAGAAGAATGATAGTGAAAGTTGGACGTATGTTGGACCGAAAGTACGGAAACAAAGAAGGATGAATGAGAGGGAAAGTGAGAAGAAGGGGTCGAGAGTTAGAAAGTTAGAAAGATTTAATGATAGAGTGAATGTGTCGCGAGGTTCAGAAGGTGAATTGGATTGGATGAAGCAAGAAATGAAATGGATGCGGAATGAAATTAAGAGAATTCAGGTCAAAACTATTAAAATAAATCATGATGGCATGAAAGAGATAACAAAAGATGAGCGAGTGGCGTTGTATGGCGACTCCATTATTAAAGGTGTGCTAGAGGATAAAATGCACAAGGTATGTTTTCCAGGCAGTAAAATGAGTAGAGTGATTGAGGCTTTGAATATGAGGCGGGAACGAGCAAAAGAGTTAATTGTATTAATTGGTACGAATGATTTGAGAGAGAACAAAGAGCATGTCAAAATGAATGTCAGGAGACTGCTTGGAAAGATAAAGGAGAATAGTGTGACAGGAAGGGTGGTCAGTGTGTTGCCTAGGTATGATTGTGGTGAAATGAGGCGGAGAGCAAGGATTATGAATGATATTCTGGCTGAAATGTGTGAGGAGATGGGAGTACAGTTTGTTAATGTGTGGAATGAGTTTGAGGGACGAAGTGAGCTGTATGGGAGCGATGGACTGCATTTGAGTGGTTATGGTGTGAGTCGCTTGGAGAGACTGCTGCTGGAAGGTAGAGAAGTGAATAGAGAGAATGAATCAGATCGAGAGGGGAGTGATGTGGAAGAGCAGGAGAGTAAGACAGGAGAGATTGAAGGAGTGGAAATGAATGTGAAAGTGAGTGGTATGAGTATAGAAAATGAGAGAATGGGTGTGCAAGAGGAGCAGGGAAACGGCGAGGCTCAGGGTGGACAGGGATACACAGCGTGAGAAAGGTGGATGCTCCAAGAGGAGGTGAGAGAATGTGTAGGCAGGAAAGTAATGGGATGATCAGGGATCAAAAGGAAACAGATGGAATTGCAAAGGGTTCTAAAATGAAGAAGCAGAAAGGGAAATGGCCCCGGTCCAGCATGGAGAGATCACATCGAGTGAGTGGTATCAGTGGAACTAGCTGTAGATCCAGAAATGAGTTGTTGTGTTTGTATACCAATGCTAGAAGTATAAGAAACAAGGCGGATGAAATGGTTGCACTAATTGCGTCTGTGCACCCAGAGATTGTCGGAATAAGTGAGACATGGTTAGATGAGGATGACATCCTGACAGGAATAGAGATGGAAAGGTATGATGTGTTTCGTGAGGATAGAAGGGGTAAAAAGGGAGGGGGGAGTGCTATTGATGATAGAGAAAGAGTTATGTCCATACAAGGTAGAGATGCAAGAGGGAAATGGGGCCAGTGGTTTTGAGGCAGTATGGTGTGAGATAGAGGTGAATAGAATCAAATACTTGGTGGGATGTTGTTATAGACCTGGTAATGTGGATGGTGGTGATAGTGAAATGTATAGTCAAATAAGCCAAGCAAATAAGAAAAGATTGATTATTATGGGTGATTTTAATTATGGCAATATAGACTGGAATGAAGAGATAGCAACTGGAAGTAAAGAAAATGAGTTTCTTGAGTTTTTGAGGGATAACTACCTCAGACAGTATGTAACAGAGGGCACAAGAGGATTAAGGGTCTTGGATTTGGTCATCTCATCGGAGGATGTAATTATCAATGAGGTATCAAATCATCCACCAATTGGTGAAAGTGACCATGAGGTGATTACTTGGGTGGTTGCCAGCAGTGCAAGGACCCCTGTGAAAAAAGGGTATATGTGGAACTACAAGGGGGGGTGATTATGAAGAGCTCAGGAGACAGCTTGCAGGTGTAGCATGGAATGAGGAGTTAGCTGGAAAAGAGATCAATGCAGCTTGGAGGATTTTCAAAAAATATTTAGTGGATGCAATGTCTAAATGTATACCACGGGTGAGAAGGTTAAATAAGTTAGGTGTGAGATGGATGAATAAAGAGATTAAGCATGCAATACAGAGAAAAAGGGCATTGTGGAGGCAGCATAAGAGAAGTGGAAGTAACCAATTTCATGAGTTCTACAAAGACCAGGCAAGGTGAGTGACTTGGTTGGTGAGAGTAGCTAAAGAGAGGTATGAACAGCAGTTAGCTAATGAAGCTAAAAAGAATCCTAGGGAGTTCTTTCGATATGTAGCCAGCAAAAGAAAGAATGATTATGGAAGGATGACATTGATTGGAGGAAATGGTATAAAGACAGCTGTTGCAGAATGTGTGGTGGAGATACTTAATGAGCAGTTCATAAAGATCTTTCAATCTTGTGAATGTGACTTCATGGAGAGATTAAGAGCAGTTGATGATGGGGAGGAGAGACTGACTGTAAGTGAGCAAGAGGTGTTTGGGGAGTTGAGTAAACTAGATGTAAATAAGGCTGTGGGACTTGATAATATATCACTGCGTATTCTGAAGGAATGTGCCAGAGAGTTGACACCTGCCTTGACATATTTTTTTAATACGAGTCTTGCACTTGGTCAAGTCCCTAAAGAGTGGAAGGAGGGCAAGATTGTGCCACTTCATAAAGGAGGTGATCGAACTCAAGCATCAAACTATAGGCCTATCTGTGTGTCAGGTGTTGTGGTTAAGTTGTTGGAGAAGCTTGTGAGAACTAGGATCCAGAGTTGGGTTGACAACAATGGTATAATCTTTGATGGACAGCATGGATTTGCTAAAGGAAGGTCGTGTTTTAGTAATCTACTTACTTATTACAATAAAGTGACTGCTTCCTTGGACAGAGGAGAAGGATACACAGTAATATACTTGGATTTTGCAAAAGCTTTTGATAGAGTACCTCATGATAAGTTGACAGTCAAACTAGAGCAGATGGGGTTGGATATTAGATTAGTGCATTGGATTGGAGACTGGCTATCTGATAGGTATTAACAAGTTGTGTATGGGGGTGCAATATCCAGGAAAAGGAAAGTCACTAGTGGAGTGCCTCAGGGATCTGTTTTAGGGCCATTACTATTTAACTTGTATATTAATGATATTGGCGAAGACTTGGATGGAGATATTCAGTTGTTTGCAGATGATGCAAAGTTGGGACGAACCATAAAGAGTAGTGAAGATGTTGTGGCCTTGCAAGAAGACTTGAATAAATTGAGTGATTGGGCAAGCAAATGGGGATGTGAGTTCAATGTTGCAAAATGTAAGGTTTTAAAATTTGGAAAACAAAGATGGGATGCAGAATTTCTGCTTGGTGAGAATATATTGTTGGAAGTAGAGGAAATAAGAGATCTGGGGGTGATAGTGGATAAGGATCTAAAATTTAGGGGACACATCGCCAAAATTGTGAAGACAACACAAAGACTTCTGGGAATGATGAGGAGGACACTGACGTGTAGAAGTAAGGAGATTCTTGTTCCATTGTATAAGGCTTTGATTAGGCCACACATGGACTATTGTGCCCAGATTTGGTCACCTGGTTTTCAGAAGGATGAAGAGATGTTGGAAAGGGTCCAAAGGCGACTGACTAAGGTAGTCTCTGACCTCTGGAATGTCGAGTATGAGGAAAGATTGAAAAGATGTAATTTGCAGAGTCTAGTGGAGAGAAGGAAGAGGGGAGATATGATAGAGACCTACAAGTTGGTAAGGGGTTGTTATAGGATCAATGGTGGAGAAGTTCTACAGAGAATAGTGGGAGAGCAGGGGAGAACCAGAGGTCATACCTGGAAACTGTATAAAGAGGGTGTGAGTAGGGGAGTGAGAGGCAGGTTTTTTTCGTGCAGAGTTGTGAATGATTGGAATGCCTTGCCTGAGAGTGTGGTGTCTGCAGGGAGTTTGAATGTGTTTAAGACCCGGTATGATGAGATGTGTGTGAGATAAAAGGACCTCCTAGATGAGTCTTTGACTCCATGAGGTCTTGTTTAATAATAATAATAATAATAGGCTAAATCATTCTCTGAGATTTCCTAATTTTTGAAACATTTTGTGTACCACAATACTGCCTAATGCAACTGGTTTTTGAAATATGCTTATTATAAGATTGGTTTTAGTAAATAAGAATACAGTTTGCTGATATTGAAAGTTTGTTTATTAAATTTTCACAACAGTTTGTTATGAAAATTTAATATTATTATGCTATGTGTGCTTACAGATGAGGAATTTTCAGAGTAGCACTGATAATATTTTTATTACAAAGCAGCAAAGTGAACAAATGATATTATGGCATATTAAAAGAGAAAAGAAAATTAGATTTGTATAAACAGAAGTGCAGAAAAAGTATTTCATGTAGTTCAGCTTCATTCCTTCCTTTTTTTTAAAGTCAGAAAATAACCTTCATAGCTAACTTTCATGACATAAAATTGAAAAATGAAATAATTATCTCTTAGCTATTTGATTATTCCATCCTCTCCTTTCTATTCTTTCTGAGTTTCATTGAACTCATTTGAAGAATAAAAGACAGCAAATTTATTATTACTAAATAAATTCATTTATTTATTAGGCTGTTATTAGGCTACCTAAATATTTAAAGCTTTTCACTTGTTTTATTTGTTTCCCACTGATGTCTATATGCTCTGTATTGATAGGGATTTTGCCTGTAACAATTATTTTAGTCTTATCTGTGTTCATTTTCATTTTATATTTTTCAAGGTTATTATTTAGTAATTCTAGCATTGTTTTTAACGTTCTTCTGTTTTCTGCTACAAGGGCTATGTCATCAGCAAATCTTATACACGACTTGCTCACCATTTATCTTTATGCCACTATTTATTTTATCTTTAGTTTCCTGAATGGCCTTTTCAATATATAAATTAAATAAAAGTGGCAAAAGTATACATCCTTGTCTTACTCCACTCCTGATATTTATTATTTTCTCCTTATCATTGATTTTAATCCGTCCATTTTGATTTTTGTATATTTGATAAATTATTTTCCTATCCCTCAAATCTATGCCGATATTAGTTAGACAATTTAGGAGTATTTGCTGGGTTTACTTTATCAAATGCGCTCTAAATCAAGGAAGCAAATGTAAGTATTTTGACTAAGGTCTAATCTTCTCTCTATTATTGTTCTTAAACAGAGTATTGCCTCTCTTGTTCCTTTATTCTTTCTGAATTCAAATTGGTCTTCATCCAATAGACAATCTATTTTTGAATAATTTTTAGCAGAATTTTGCTAACATGTGGGATTAAAGCTATTGTTCTAAATTGGCTGCATTTGTTTGGATTATTCTTTTTTGGTATTGGTGGTATCTCAGGTGGTATGGTCACATAACAGAATGGGCGAGGAAAGAATAGCAAAACAAGTGTTCTCTGCCAGGTTGGCAGGAAAACGACCCAGAGGAAGACCAAGATATAGGTGGATTGATATGGTACAAAGTACCTTAGACGATGGAAATATAAGATCTGATAATGTTGGAGTCTTGATAAGTAACAGACTGATTTGGAGGAAAATTATAGATAGGAAGTTAGTAATTATGTAAATTTTTCATGTAGTACTCTCATGTCCTATACCAGTGCTTCCCAAACTGTGGGCCGTAGGTTTTGTAGAGGGGGGACCGTGAAATAATAAAGAGAAATTGAAAATGTTTTAAGACTAAGTAGATTTTTTTTATCTTAAAATAAACGTATTTCATGTTTATTATTTCTTTTTTGTTATTTTTTATAGTTTAATGGGGGAAAAAATCACATATTGATGCAGGTTCACAAGTTTTGCTTCCTGGATATTTTGGCGCTTAATGAATATTAGTAAATATATGCTTATTCATATAAGTTTCATTTCAAAGCAGAAATCTGAGAATTGCATTTTGAAATATTTCACCTGATACTGACTTTTTGTGTAGCAGTATTGAAACACATCCATCACATTAAATTGTTATTAAACTTCTTTTATGTTTTTAATTCTTTCTTTATTATTAATCATTTAATGTTTCATGTGCTTGTACTGCAAATGTACAATAACAATATATCTATCTATATAAAAATATGAGATAATGTGCCTTGTCAAATGTGCATGTAAGATGCTAAAAATGTAATACTATTTATTATTATTATTATTATTATTATTAAACAAGACCTCATGGAGTCAAAGACTCATCCAGGAGGTCCTTTTATCTCTCACACATCTCATCATACCGGGTCTTAAACACATTCAAACTCCCTGCAGACACCACACTCTCAGGCAAGGCATTCCAATCATTCACAACTCTGCACGAAAAAAACCTGCCTCTCACTCCCCTACTCACACCCTCTTTATACAGTTTCCATTTGCATTTGATTTTTGCAATATTGCTGTGTATGTTTTGTATTGAATATAAATACAATAAATATTATAACAATATGTCTATATTACGATTTTTTTTGTGTGTGGGGGTGAAATATTTTAATTTTTCTAAAGGGACCCCTGACATCCAGAAGTTTGGGAAGAACTGCTATACACTCCTTGAGGGTACATGGCAGGATTTGATGATGATGATCTGCACATGTTGAAGAGGTCGGTAATAACCCCCTCAAAAAAAAAAGTTAAACAATTATGTAACGCATATTATTATTATTATTATTATTATTATTATTATTTGACACCTCCAGGGAGTCCAAAGACTCATCGAGGGAGAGTGTGCCAACAGCATCGAACGATTGGTTCCCTTCCAACTACTAACCGTGCTCAAACTTAACTGAGCCATTACTAGCAGAGGCTCTACCAATTGACCAACCTTTGCTGGCATGCAGCTTTTTTTTTTTAAGAATTCAAATTCTTTTTTTTTTTTTTTTTTTTTTTTTTTTTTTTTTAAGATAACTATATGAAATAATTTATAATTTTTCAATTAGAAATGTGAAACTGTGATTATTATTATTATAAATTAAGAAATTATTTTTGGCATATAAATCAGCCTGTAAAAGAAATATCAGTATTTCTGTTGAGGATGTGAAACTAGCAATGCTAATGAACAATTGAAAACGAAACAAGACATTCTTGATATATTCTGCATTACAGCTTGAGGCACTTTAGTGTAACTTCTCAAGAAGTGTTCTCTTTTCTTTCTCAAAAGCAGTCAGAGTAATCTAATCCTTTGGCCTTTTCTTCCTGCTGAGAGGATTATTATCGAGTATTTCTAAGACAGATTATTTCAGAAATAGCAACCAACAGCAGTAGAAGTAGCAATATTTAGAATTTTACAAAAAAAAATACCACTACTGAACTTCGTTTTTGTGCCATAAATATAAATAGTTTCATATAATGTTTTTAAAACATTTTAAAAACTAGCATACTGCTGAACTTTCTTTTTTGTTGTTGATTACAACAGTGTAATTTCCTTATTTCTTTTGTCAAAACAGTAAAAAGTAACAGATTTTGAATATGTTTTATGAAACCTTTCAAACCAGTAGAAATTTAGACATAGTAGACAACTACCGTGTTTGAATGGAAACTTTAGTTTAATATAACTAAAATCTACAATTCGACGTTTCGACCTTTATGTCAAGGTCATCTTCTGGAGCATACAACTATACACAGAAAACAAGCTACACTACAATCAAACTGGTTTGTTAAAGATACTGACCAACCGCTACAACAATTGTTAGCCTGACCTCTGGTGAGGAAAAAAAAAATTATAAAATAAAATAAAAAAATATATATAAATAAATAAAATAAAACAAAAAAAATTATACATCAACGCTAGAGTCCTATTATTAGTGTTATCTGTTGGTTGTAGAAATACATTGGGCGCAACAACAAATAACTATCTATATACATATAATAACAACATGTTATACCTGTACATTCCAGCCAGTTGGTATGGAATGGCTTCTAATAATAGTTGTAGATTGGCTAGATCCTGACTTATGCTGGATCTTATATATTAGGTAGGCTGAATGTGTGTCATCCAGATCCTTGGAATTTTCATGCCTTCTTTGTTGTTGATATTTGGATGGTTTATCAAGATTTCGCAGGCTTCTAAGGATCTGGATGGCACACATTCAGCCTACCTAATATATAAGATCTAGCATAAGTCAGGACTCTAGCCAATCTACAACTATTATTAGAAGCCATTCCATACCAACTGGCTGGAATGTACAGGTATAACATGTTGTTTTTATATGTATATAGATAGCTACTTGTTGTTGCGCCCAATGTATTTCTACAACCAACAGATAACACTAATAATAGGACTCTAGTGTTGATGTATAATTTTTTTATTTTTTATTTATTTATATATTTTATTTTATTTTATAATTTTTTTTTTTTTTTTTTTTTTTCACCAGAGGTCAGGCCAACAATTGTTGTAGCGGTTGGTCAGTATCTTTAACAAACCAGTTTGATTGTAGTGTAGCTTGTTTTCTGTGTATAGTTGTATGCTCCAGAAGATGACCTTGACATAAAGGTCGAATTGTAGATTTTAGTTATATTAAACTAAAGTTTTCATTCAAACACGGTAGTTGTCTCCATAATTTTCAAAAATTCATTTGGTCACCGTGCAAGTCTAAAAGAAAGGATTTAGACATAGTAGTTCTATAATTGTTCCAGGAGAGGGGGGGGGGAGCAGTTGCAAATCCTTCAAAATGAGTATAAATTTTGAATCAGTTTGTATAGGATAACCTTCACATATTTTCAACATTTCTACAGTTGTGAAGCACTGGATATTATAGTAATGCGTATCCTACAAAAAAAAAAAAAATCATCCATTACAATTTTATGCAAAAGACTAAGACTCCCTGCTGAAATAACAATTGATATCAATTTTGATATTAAAAAATTCACAATCAGAAACCAAATAATGCAATTTAATATCATCTATTGTTCATAAAAAAAATAAAAAATAAAAAAAAGTTTCTAAAACTGAAACGTGACAATCCATATAATGGTATTTTGCAAGAAAAGGAAGCAAAAGGTCGTATTTATTTCAATAAATGTTATTTAAAAATAAAAATATTTAACATCATTTTGAATGCGAACAATCATTAAAAAATTTCCTCTGTATTGTCAGTCAAATGAAAGAACATAAATTTTCTTATTCCATTGCACTGATTTGAAGAATAAAAGACAGCAAATTTACTACTACTAAATAAAGTTATTTCAAAGAATGATCTCTCGTCATTTCAGGATTGATTATTTATTTTCTCGCATGTGAAATTTGTTTTTATTTTGGGGAAGAGGCATAAGTCAAGTGACAAGAAGGTCACTCCATTCCAGCTAATCTGCTACTGGCTCTAAATTCAAAATTAAGGGATTAACGGCAGAAGAGGGTATGAAAATGTCATAAAAAATGCTAGGGTGATCTGGCTATTTCATTCACCTTGGCCGGTTGGGAGGTTGAGTCAAGTGACATGAGAATTGCTCTGTTACAGTTAATCTGCTAATGGTCTCATAATTGCCATTAAGGGATTAATGGCAGAGAGAGTAATTACATGGTAGAAAGCAGAATTCACTCATGTTTTGATCCTTGCAAAATCCTAAGATGGTTTGTGTATTTCATCCATTTTGGTCAGTTGGGAAGTTAATTATATGGCGACCATTTTCATGGATTCACAGAAGTTTCATAATTTCAGAGAGTTTTAAAATTAATCATACTTATTGCCCAGTTTGTGATTTTTTTTTTTTTTTCCTGTAATTTTAATGTTCAAAGCATGTACATTTTGATTTATTTGCATTTCCAGATAAACTAATATTTTTCAAGATGGTGGCCACCTATGTTAGGTGTTCTGAATGTTCTATTCACATTTTGCATGCTACCTGGTAGGTTCCCTAGGTTTGAATCCACAAGTCTGATTTTGTGTGTATGTGATACATAGATGTAGTGGAATCTGTGTCATCAGATGTATCATTGACTGACAACAGAATAGAGATGGAAGAAATAAAGGTGCTCAGGATATTGCTGATCCTTAATGTGAACACAGCCATTGGCTTAGATGGCATATCAGTCCTTGTGTTATGAGAATGTGCAAGAGAATTAACACCTCCTCTGACCAAGCTGTTTAATTTTATCCTCAGTTCTAGTAAGGCTCCAATAGAGCAGAAAGAGGGAAAAAATAATTCTATTGCATAAAGGAGGCTCTAAGACACAAGTAGCAAATTATAGACCAATCAATATATCAGGAGTGGTGGTGATTTTAAGATTTTGGAGGAGTTGGTAAAAATCTTATGTGGAGTGTCAGCATGAAATTTTGAATGCAAGGACCTTAGGACCTTCATTTGAAGTTCTTATAGACTGAAATGTGATAATTTATAAGGGGAAGCATGGTTTTCCTAGGAGTATGTCTTAGTTTTGTCACATTATGCTTATTGGTGGCCTTAAATGGCTAAGGAAAAAAATTCCATGTGTTTTGTTGAGCAGGGTTTATGAACTATGTATAAAATGAATAAAAACAAGAAGAAAAAAAATTATTAGTCCACTCATGATATGAATGTACTCTAAGTTTACAGAAACTTATAGTACATTCTGGGTATGAAAATGTTGAATCTATAACTAGATTGAACACTCTCATACCCAATGTTCCATCCACCATATTTTGCTTCAAGTGATTAACTCTTGTTTTGATTTATACACCTTGGTAGGTGTATAAATTCCATTTCCTTTCTGCCATGTGATCTTTCCTCTTTCCAATCTATGTCTCCAAAGTTGAAGTTTCCCGTAATAAATACTTGATTTGCAATCATTGTATTAATCTGCTGATGCATGTTATGAGGGGAATCACCAAAAAAAAAAAAAAAGAGGAAAAAACGTTGGAAGAAATATGATTGATATCATGTGGTCTGCCTTATCTTTAGATGTTGCCATTGTTCTATCAGGATGAGAGAGAGGAGTGAAAACAATAGGGTAGAAGCTGTTGCCTCACTGTCTTGGCAAGGGACCAGAAGGTTCAACTGCAATTTGAGCAGGAGGCAACTTAGTGCATTTGGCCCTTATAAAGCCTGCTTAGATTTTTTTTTTTTTTTTTTTTTTTCAGTTATAAGTTGTAATGCAAGATGAATGAGAGACTATCATTCTTAGCTTTGGCCAGTAAGTGTTTGCTGCACATTTTTAGCCATGACCACTTTGGTGCATTTGTTAGTAAATGATGGCTTGGAAAAGGGATTTTGAGCAAATGGGGAAGAAAGGCACCCATCTCAACAACAGTAAATCAGTTATTTCAGAGCAAGTGCTTGGATCAGTAGCACAGAAGCAATAATCAGACCATGGAAAATAGGCATAGAAATCCTGAAGGTCATCCCAATTGGCACCATTTTGGTGCCATAGGATACGAGACTGAGGTTATTTGTGAGTAGATAAAATCTGTAAAAAAAAGAAATGTGAACAAGGTTATGGTCAGAGTTGCCAAAAAGAGAGCTAGTTAACATCATTGATGGATTTTGAGGCAGAGTTGGTTGAGAATGAGTCCAGAGTGTTGAAAGAATTATGGAGATTATGTGGAATTATGGAGATTATGTGGAATTCTGGTATAGGTTAACAGTCTATGTTAGATCACTACTAACAGAAAACAATTCAGTTTCTCTTACAGTTCTTGGCTTGTGAAGTTAGAGGAGCAGAGCTATTTGGAATGTTGAAATCTCCAAGGAATATATCACTATTTGATATATTGGTGATTAGCCTGCATGCGATCAACTTTCAGAAATACTCTCATGAGCCAAAACATTTCGATCACCCAGCCTGTTTCCAGCCAACCAGATGGCACAGTTGGCCAGAAATAGGCAGGTAGTAACAGCAGGATATTGGGGTTCTGTCTGTTTGGCCAGAACATGAAAGTTTGTAGGAGCAAGGGATGCTTGTATACCACAGGATGGTCATGATCAAGTGGTGGCAAACTTTTTTTGAGAACAGCCAGATAAGTATTTCAAGCTTCATGAGCCACGTGGTAAAATCGAAGATATCATGTACTTTATATAAGAGACAAAAAAATTATTCAGTTTTTTTTTTTTTTAATAAACAAAATACAGAATATAATTGTGTCTGGAACATTGTATCATATGGCCTGTAGTATTTCAATTGTTACAGATGCATAAGTTAAAACTAGTCTCATATATACTTGGCTTAGTTACATAAATTTTTATTTTGTTCTGTTTATTTAAACATTCAGTATTTGTTTTTTTCCTGAAGTGACTGCTCTTTTACTTCATTTTCTAGAATTTTGTGCTTATATTTACTAAATACAGTGTGCACGTTGATACACTACAATAAAAACTAGTAGCTGATTATAAGAGCCTAGTCCCAAGTGATGCACTTTTGAGAGGATGCATTAACCTAACAGTCCTCTCAATTTAAAAAGAATAAATTACACCAACACTTACTGGTCATTTTTGTATAAAATTACATTGTGCTTTCACTTTTTAGTAATTTATTTTTTATGTGTTTGTTGATTTTCTGTTTCTAATAAGTTATTCTAAAAGTTCAAATAACATTTCAACTTTTAATATTGCTTTATAATTACTCTGTGCATTACTAGATAAGAATAATGGTATAATGCTTATTATAGTTAATTTAAAAGAGTTATCTTGTGTATTTTTCCAGCATATCTCAGTCCGGGAGGTCTCATCATAACAACAACAAACATTATGATTTCAAAACATCTCCAAGTGACCTGAACAAACAGCTGTCCAATGGGAAACCTGCCCCTATTTTGAGGCATTCTTCATCTTCCAGCAAAGAAGAAGAAAAAAAAAAGGTGACTTATGAGACCTCAGTTTGAACTCAAGAGGAATGATATACTTTTGTTTAATTCAGCTGACAGACTTTTACATTTTTTGTTGCCTGCTCTAATAGGGTGCAAGTGTCACCCAAGAAATCGACCATCCTGAAGAAGAGGAGAGGTGAAACGTCAGTAACTATGTTTTCAGGCCTAGCAGCAAAGGAAGCAAGAAGTTTTAGAAGAGAGAAAATTTACATTTGGAGTTTGAATTTCAGAAAGTATTGGATTCTTTCCAGATATCCAATTCTGTGAGTAATTCTTCCAAACTGGTTTCCAGTCCTATATGTTGTTATTCGTTACTTATTATTTATTTATTCATACTGACTAATAATTAATTTTGCTAAAAGGAAAAAAGAAATACTACATCAAGAATTTTCATTGAAGTTTTTTGGGAGTTGGGATCATTATTATTGTTGTTATTTATTTATTAGGGGTATCATTCATTTTGTTTCATCTCCTCTGGCTCTTCATTTTTGAGAAATCAGAGATTTGAAGTATAAGCATAAGTGTTGATAAGATGCATTTCATGATGTTCCATTAAGTAAATTTCTAATTGAATTGTTTTCTTATTTATGGATAATTTTGAAAAAGATGTCTACCCACAGAATAATAGCTAAATTTGGAAGTTCATGTGAATTCTCATATATAGACCAAATTGCTACTGTAAAGAAAGCTGTTTAAAATAAAATAAAAGACATTTACTACATTCAAGCCCCCCCCCCCCCCCATGACTCTCCTAAATCTAAAAAATTTAACTCTCCTAAAGAGATATGCTACAAAGGATATAAAACTTATTGAGATTCTGCAGCTAACAAAAAACAGTTTTCTGTATAGTAAGAATGTGTTCTGCATACTAGAATTAACATGAATTATGTGTAAACTACAGAAGTTTCAGAAGCAAATTTGAAAGCTGTGGTTTGACAGCACATAAATCATATTTTACATCAAAAATTTAACAATTAGTAATTCACATTTGATGTATGTTTGCATATGTGTGTGCGTGTGTAAGATAAAATTATGAAAATTGAAAAAATAAGTGGTATGAATAAATATTCAAAAATACTTATGTATTAATCAAGTACAGTAATTTCCTTATTGTTCAGTCTCTGATTAGTCTGCTAATTCATTTACATGCTCTTGGTTCTTGTTGAATAATATTGAGGTCAGTAAATTAAACTTACACTGCTGTGTAAATTAAAGATGCCAAGAAATTATATTCTTGGTTTAATGCTTTATCCAAGTGTAAGCAAACAAAGTTTGCACATGAAGTCACTTCATGACTGGGCTACCTATATGTACGCTCAGCCCTGTGAAGCGACTTCATTTGCTTACACTTGGATAAAGGATTAAACCAAGAATATAATTTCTTGGCATCTTTAATTTATAATATAACCAAGTGAAAAACACTTTCAACAAATTGATGTCGTGTTTGTAGCTATTAGAAAAAAAAAAGGGGGGGGGGGAAGATACTTGATATTGTTTTCAATTAAGTTTTTAAAGCTAGATCTTGTGTATCCTTGTATTCTGAATTTCCAGTAACCACATTTAAACTATTGCATTAAATATGTTTGCACATGAAAATTGCAAAACGTTATTATTAATTTCGTTAGCTTTTTTTTTTTTTTTTGTATTAAATGTTATAACATTCTGATTAATGAAAAAAGCACATGAAAGAAGGTTTTACTTGGCAATGATAAATATAAAATATTCATTATGTTTTTTTACTAAGTAGGCAAAAAAAAAAAAAAACTGCTTTGAAATATTTTTGTGTCCAAGAAATTATGAAAAATCAAGCCTTCAGCAAGAGTTGTCTTGGTATTGTACAACTTAAAAAAATGTGAGGAAACCTAAACTGCTATTCAGGAGGGAACTTGGTCTATATGTACGCTCAGCCCTGTGAAGCGACTTCATTTGCTTACACTTGGATAAAGGATTAAACCAAGAATATAATTTCTTGGCATCTTTAATTTATAATATAACCAAATGAAAAAAACTTTCAACAAATTGATGTGGTGTTTGTAGCTATTAGAAAAAAAAAGGGGGGGGGGAAGATACTTGATATTGTTTTCAATTAAGTTTTTAAAGATAGATCTTGTGTATCCTTGTATTCTGAATTTCCAGTAACCACATTTAAACTATTGCATTAAATGTGTTTGCACATGAAAATTGCAAAACGTTATTATTAATTTCGTTAGCTCTTTTTTTTTTTTGTATTAAATGTTATAACATTCTGATTAATGAAAAAAGCACATGAAAGAAGGTTTTACTTGGCAATGATAAATATAAAATATTCATTATGTTTTTTTACTAAGTAGGCAAAAAAAAAAAAACTGCTTTGAAATATTTTTGTGTCCAAGAAATTATGAAAAATCAAACCTTCAGCAAGAGTTGTCTTGGTATTGTACAACTTAAAAAAATGTGAGGAAACCTAAACTGCTATTCAGGAGGGAACTTGGTTCAGGGTTTCTGCTTGGTCTTGAATGAGAATGAACACTTACAGCTGTTTCAAGTATAAAAGAAATGTCGAAAGAATAAAAGATGAATTATATATCAGTGCCTGGCCAGGGGTGATGCCTAGTGTATTACAAATTTTTTTCACTGATGCTGATGGTTTGTATTTTCATATGTCCTCATTCTCTTTTGGGACAGTTTCAAAGACAATATTTATTTCTTTTATAAAGTAGGTAATTATTTAGTTAAAGAATGATGGATATTTGTTAACCTATCTTTTTTTTATAATCTTTTAATAAGTAGCATTTGAACTGTTGTTAAAAGTTTAAAATGTTTTAAATTTTAAGAGATGTACTCTTTTCCAGCAGATGAACAGATAGTTCGTTAATATGTTGCTAATCTGAATGCTTTTGTCAGTGTTTGTGGTGGTTTTACTTAGTCAAGGATATGGGTGAGGGTGCAAAAACCAGATATAGTTGATAATTGAATTTGTTAATGTTCTTGAACATCAGTGTGTTTTCATTTTTATTTATTTAAGAAGGAACATCATTAATTATATAAATTATTTTAGACTTTTCATAAAATATTATATTACCCAGTGTAAATATTACATGCTCATTTGTTAAATTGGAAAATATTTGTATAAATTAAAAATGCCATTATATTCTTGGTTTAATCCTTCATCCAAGTGTAAGCAAACAGTTTGCATGTAAAATGTCTTCACGACTGGGCTACTTGTATATAGTACAGCATTATTTGTTAGTATTACATATAGCAGAGTATTGTATATTTCATAGCATTATATATAAGAATTACATATAGCAGAGTATTGTATATTACATAGCATTATACTTGTCTGAAAGGAGATGTACTTTGCATTATGGAATACTGAGGCAATTCATGTGAAATCATTAGTCTCTATGTACAAATAGCTCATTAGTGAAGATACTTCACACACAAACTTTGTTTTGCTTCTACTTTGGATTAAGGATTAAACCATGAACATAATTTCCTGGCATTTTAATTTATAGTATAACCAAGTGAAAAACTTCAAACATCTATCTTTAATCCAGAGTATTCTAATAATAAGGTGATATACCTTTTCGATATTTGTATATGGGAAATATATGTTTTCTGTATTACTTCAGTCTTGCTAGCTCTTTTGGGGTCTGGCCCACTCTCCCACTGATGTGGTACCATAGATGTGGAAAGTCTGCTGAAATGGTCTCATAGCTACTTTGGTAGATAACTTTCTCTGGGATATTAACAGCTCTGCTTGTTGGTAGGAAGGGCCTGCTGCTGGGTGGAGCCACTGCTAATAGTTCTACTTTGTGGCAGGGTGAGCTTGTCACTGAGTAGAACTACAGCTGAGTAATGAGTTAAATGATTCTTGGGATCACTCAGAAGTCATTAGCCTCTATATACAAGTGCAAACATTTGCTTACACTGAATGAAGGATTAAATCAAGAATATAATTTCTTGGTACCTTTAATTTATAATATAATCAAATGGAAAAACTGTGAAAAGTATTGAATTTTATTTTTTTCATTTTCAGAACATGTTATTTTTCTGTTATAGTATACTGCAGATACACTGTGCCTGTGTTTACTACCATCATACATGTTTATGTATAAGATCAGTTACATGTGGTCATGTGCATTAATAAATATAGTTCAAATCAATAGTTTTAGTTTTTGAAATATAAAACTACTATTTATTTATATATAGTATTTGAATTACAAATTTTGTGAATATATAGAAAACTTAGGGGGGGAGTGAACAAACGTGGTAACAATGCAGAACCATAATAATAATAAATATATTAGGAAAGAACTTACCATTAACAGACTAATGAAAAGTCCTGGCTATGCAGGAAAATTTACTGTCGACAAATTAGTCTTGGTTTGATGAGAGTGCACTTATTTATTTAGCATATTTTGAGAATAGTATAAAATGCAAGATGATACAATGCTTCAAAATATGAGATATATTTTGTCTGTTGATAATGTTTAATTACATTATTTTATTTACAAAGGTACAGAAATACTATTTAGCTATGCCTGCACTGAAGGTGTAGCTTCCCAGAAGTCATTTATGAATCTAATATATACTCTTAGTGGATATTCAAATGTGGATAAAAGTTTGACAAGCTGAACCATATTCACATGGCAGTGTTATAGAGATTGTTTTTTCTAAATATTCATCTCTATAAAGAGATTTCTACTCCGAGTGTTTATTAATTACAAGGGTTCAATTCTGATTGGTGCAATGACTTTTGACTATTTCTTTTAGAATCCAGAAAATCACTGACTCTAGACCAAATAAAAAATATATATACATTTAATGTATAAAACAATATATATATATACACTTTAAAATTACATAACTACAAAATTAACTGGATCCAAGGCCTTCTAAAATAAATCTACACTTAGGAGATTCTTTTTTTTTATCCAAAATATTAATGTCATTCATTCTCTTACTCATTCTGTTATTGGATTGTTTGACATAATTGTTTATCAGAGTCAGTTTCTTTGTTAGGGCCTTTCCGAAAATATAAAATTTTCTTCTCTGATCCTTTTTTTTATCTCCCTTATGTCGTACAATATTGTTCCTCCTGTCTCACTGAAGTATAAATATTCTTACCTCTTGCAGTTCTACCTATTTGATGCACAATTTACTAATTTTTGTACAAAAGAAAAAAAGTTTCTTCTACTACTTCGTAAACAACATACTAAAGATTTAAGTAGAGCTCTTCATGTTAAACACGTTACAGTTTCAAATTTCACCAATTGCTTTTTGCACAGAAATCCAGTGTCCTTAAGACAGAAGATGAAATTTTCTATTCAGCGTTTCCTTGAACATTCAAATTAGAATGTTGACTGCAATATCTTATTTTTTTTACTAAATACTTCTTGACAGTCTCAACTCCTCCAGTTTAAAGACTCACAGTTCTACAATTCCTTTTTGGAATCTTCTATTAATATTCTCCCGACTGTCATGTAAAACTTAAAAACTTCCTATGAACAAAATTCTCCGGTTGGCGTTCTCAGATTTTTATTGGCTCACTCTTGTTTTCCTCATTACCCCGATACTGAATGTTCTCTCTTGTCAGCTGTCAATCGCCCATCAAACTCTTCTGTGAGCATGAGCACTCCATGTAGCAAGCGAGAAGTTAATTATAATGGCTAGCATGTTGTCTCTGTTAGCGTAATGAGAATATCTTTTCAAAACACAACACTTAATAATTCTAAATTACAATAAAAACAATTGAAAGTAACATAATTATCAGAATCTGGTAAGTATATCAATTTCAAAAGGTTTACATTTCATTTTGACAATAATAATATTAATAATGGGCACATTGCAAGGGCCGATGTACGTGTTACGAAACCAAAACTAATAATATATTAAAATAGAGAAATAATTGTAAAAAGATTCATAATTGTAAATTATGATTATTTTTACAGCAACAACTCTGATTAGTCTCATTTACACATAAAATCAACTTTTCTGCAATGTCAAATTCTTACTCTATTTTATTCTCATCATATATGTGCTGGGAAAATTAAAACCTGTGGTCAGTTTGGTAGTATTAACATTTATTAGTGGTTGTAGGGCTGTCCACTCTAGACAAGTGAATACTCTTCACTCTGGGGTAGTTCAGTTTTCTGATTATGAATATGTCATTCTTCATTTGTTGTTTAATTATTGCAGACTAAATTTGTGATAAATACCATTGCATGAGGTGATTGGAAATGGGTTGTTTTTTAATCTTTATAGAACTGAGTTTACCATATTCTTTTATATTATATATTTTGCTGGAAACTTCAGTATGAGTGGTAAAGATAGCACCTGTCATAAATGAGATGTTCCAAAAAGTTTGTAGTAGACTTACCAATGCAGTTGATTGGTAACTTTTAAGCTGATTTCTTGATTTTGCAGGCTTCAGTAAGATATTTTTTATTATTTTAAATTCTCTTGGTAATTGTCTGTCAGTGATATTTGTAAAAAAAAAAAAAAAAAATTAGCAAACAGTTTTTGGGAATTTTCAGTATATACATTAAAACCATTTTACTATATTATAATCAAAACCCAGAGTAGTTTCCACTTCTGTGATAAAATAGTAGGCATATTCAGATTCATCTGTATCCTCTCTTTTCTTAGGCTACTTAAGTAATGGTGAATTATTTTTGTATTAGCATAATCATTGAAATTTTTGATAGATTCATGATATTGGCATTCTTAATGCTGGGTTTGCTTTCTTGAATCCAGTTTTTACAATAACTTGCAACTTCTCTACATCAGTATTTAATATCTCTATTCTGTAGTTTCCAACTATTACTGTGATGTGGTGTACTGAATAAGCCTAAGAGTTCATTATGAATTTCTTGCTCTTCTTTCAAATTATTTATGTAATCACTCATTCTTAGGACTATAGTCATGTATATATATTCTTTTTAAAAGAATTCGCTCAGAGGGGTTATTAGTAAGGAAGAGATCTAGGGTATTGGGGAGTGGTTTGGCGTATCTGGTATTTGGTTGGTTTTTGAACAATTTGTGTGAGGTCATTGGTGATTGCAAATGTTTCAGCATCTCTGCCTGCAGAATCTGTATAACTGGAAGAAGAATGCCAATTGGTGTTATGGATGTTGAAATCACCCAGGAGGATGATTTCGCTGTTAGGAGAGTGGAACTGGAGAAAATCAACTTTTAGGGAGAGGAAATGAAAGAGCTCAGAGTGATTGGTGGTATTAGGAGAGTGTTAGATATGGGTTTCATGATTTTTGTTCTTAATTTTGAGTATAACTTAACAATTGCTTCCCTGTGACCAGGAATCCTAAATTTATCCCTGGGTCACGCACTCTAACAAATTTATTTGATCTGTGCCAGTTAGAGTTGTCTATCTTAGTAATATGAGATTTGCAGTTGTGCCCTTTTCTAGCTTTAATATTGTTTAATTACTCTTTCTCCTTTTGTCACGGTTCGTATTTTGGTGAGTGACAATGTCATTCTCAAACAGTATCATAACCAGGATTCAAATGAATAAACATAAAGTTTTAATTTTCACTAACAGTATACATGAAACATATAACAATCAATTCGTTAATTCCCTTAAATTAGAATAATCACTTTAAATAGCATTACATCACAATTTCAGAAAATGACATATCTGTTATCTCCTAAGAAAGGCATGCACATAGTTATATACTAGGAATTGTCTAGACATGTGTCTCTAGGGAGACAGTCAAGGTAACATTTACATACAAAATTTTTGCAAGGATCACAAAACGAGGCTTTTCGGACTACCAGTCCAGTGTCCCTAAAAGTTCCACCAACGAATAAAACAGTCTCAGTCTTCCTTTCTGCAAAAAGTGCTTAGACCGAATCTTTCATTTTACGCTCCCACTAAAACTTTAGATAGGTCAAAATCACCTTACCATTTCTTGCAGCATACAGTCTCACTCAATCACCACGTGCATATCCTGGTTGGATCTTTTGTTCACTACAGATTGCTTTCCCATCTCATGGATTGACATGCACTGGATTTTTGCTACCGTTAAGAAACATCTGAGGTACTTGTATGGTACTTCTCTACCGTTCGGGGGGGGGGACATCACGGTTCGGGTTTCACTTGGATCCGAACCTTATTCTTTTGTCGGACATCCTTCTCACGTCTTACCTCCTTTACCCTCTCTTTCCGCTCTCTCGATTTTCCGACCATCAACTGCCTTTTTCTCCTGCAGCTTACAGTCACGGTCACATCGAAGACCTTCATCACGAACCTGTGAGAGAGCTCCTCCCAGAGAATTTGCGAAATCTTGCTTGTAATGTTCGACAGTGGGTTTGCCAAGGTAGGGTTCTTAGTCATCACTGCGGCATGTATAGTTTCATAGAATCTGTCCTTGGATTGATTGTGAACACATTTTTTTTCTTTGTTTGTTGTAACAGATGTATTATTCTTCTGTTTCTGTTTACACATATTATTTTTCCACTTCCAATTTACACACATATGTCCCTTTTTAAATCACACATATTAATATTATATAATGCTTCCCCTCCATTGGGTGAATAGTGAATAAGTGTCTAATACACTTATTAGACAGTTATATGATACACTCCCCCCCCCCCCCCTTCCTTATTTCTTTCTAGTACAATTTTCACCAGCAGTACAGGTATTTTCTTTATTTATTATCTGTTTCTTGTTAGATCCTGAACAAGGGTCTGAACAGGCCTCATTCACGATTTAACAAAGCCCCCCCCCCTTCTTAAAATTTTTCTTTCATCAAAAAAAATTCTTCTTTAATCAGTGAGTTGTTGCCCCCATTTCCTTTTCCCTTCCTTTCCTCCTTTTCTTTATCAGAGTATTGTTGCTTCATAGCCAGTCCAGTGAATATACTACCGTCTGGCTCCACAGTTATCATCGTGCCTTTGGTCCACGACACAGCTTCAATCTGCCTGAGAGCTCCCTTCGGAGTTCAGTATTTTGATTTCTTTTACCTTCCAAGGTGGAACAAAGCCTTCCGATTCCGGGTGAGTCTTACCAATAGGATGTTGCCTTTCCTTGGATGGGATAGATTCACTCGATTTGTCAGCCACATGGACTAAAGAAGCACCCTCTTTGCTCGGGTTTCCCAGTGTTAGTCTCATCATAACAAAGCTTCCCTTTCTGAGTAATTTGATCATCCTCCGTGGATAACTACAAGCGAAGCCATTTCTTTCGAGAAAATCATCCCCCAGAATTAGTTCTACATGGGGCAATGAACCTGTGGTTATGACGAGGAAGGTATGCCATGCACAGAGGCTGAACTTCGGCAAACTTACTCTCAGCCTGACACTTCTGGTAATTTGCGTTGCGAAGGGGGGGGATATGCCTGAAACCTTGATGGTTTTTTTTTTTTTTTGTCTTACTCTTCTACTCATTCCTGGTTCCATTTCTATGATAACCCTCTCGGGAATCATAGAGTATTGTGATCCAGTGTCAACAATTCCCTTAAGGTTCTTCCCATATGTTGTCATGTCAATGGTCATACCCGGAGTCTGCTTACCTCTTTTTTCTTTCATTTTCCTTTGAGATCTTGTACACACATACAATGTTGCCTCTGCCTGATATCTAGCCTGAATTCTACCAGATGAAGTATAGCAGTCACGTGCTATGTTACCCAATTTCTTACAGGAATAGCATGGGGGGGGGTTCCTTGCAGTATTCCCTTCTCTTCTCACTGCCTGAGGCAAAATCGGAGGAGGGGGCAGTAGTTGGTCGAATCATTTCATGAGGGTGTCCATTTTTTCAAACAAAGGTGTTTGCAGCCTTTCAACTTCCCTTTTCACCATACTTATAATCGTCTCCTCTTGGTATGGGATGTTCTCCTGATTCTCAGTAGGGATCATCTTTAACTTATCAAATGCAGTGTCAAGCCGCTCAATAAGAGGTTGTTGCATTTTCTCGATCTGTTTGACGATAGAACGAACTAACCTTGTTGACGTCACAGGGTTTAAGGTTGATGCTACAGATTGATTCTGTCTCAAGTTTCTCTTCATTTCTTAGGCACCTTTATCTCTCTTTCCTATCTATTTCTGTTATGTTTGGTGCGTGGTCCCTATTGGTATCCCTGTTGTCTCTGATCACGTTGACGGAGCCTGTGGCGGTTGTGGGGCAGATATCCCCGGGCAACTGTTCTCTCTCTAATACTGCATCATAGCAGCTTTTCAGATCACTTATTCCTTTTCCAAATGCCATTTCTTTCAGATCTTGCTTTAGCCTGATTCAGAAGTGTTGAAAAACGGCCCAATTGAGGTGATGTCTTTCCTCGTCGGGTACTTAAGGTGTTCGCCAGTGTGATTAGCCTGTTGTAAAATTCAGAAACTCCTTCCTTTTCTTTCTGGGCTACCTTTTGGAGCTTCCAAAAGTTGGGTCCAACATTTTTTGTTTTTGAAAACTGGGAGATTAGGACTTCTTTGAATCTTTGATATTCTAGTGTTTGCTTTAGTATGGGGGATGAGTAGAAAAAGGATTTGGCCCTACCAACTAGTTTGCTGTGCAGGAGGACGAGTAGCTGAAAGTTACTCCAATGTCCTATTTTTCTGAGTTCCTCTACATATTCAAAAAATGCTTTGACATCATCAGTATCATCTCCGGAGAACTGGGAAATGATTTGTTGGGGGTTTATACTTTTTAAGAAATTGGGGTCGCTCAGTTCTGAACTCGATGGTGTAACCATACCTGTACTCTTGGCTTATTCTACCTATTATTTTTGCACTGCTTGGTTGTTGTGTTTGAGATTGACACGTACTCACTGTGATAAATCAAAATTATTATGTATTTTTCTTTGGACCTATTCACATCCTGTCGACTGTGCCATTGTTAGATATGGGTTTTGTGATTTTTGTTCTTAATTTTGAGTATAACTTATCAATTACTTCCCTGTAACCAGGAATCCTAAATTTATCCCTGGGTAATGGACTCTAACAAATTTATTTGATCTGTGCCAGTTAGAGTTGTCTATCTTAGTAATTTGAGAATTGCAGTCGTGCCCTTTTCTAGCCTTAATATTGTTTAATTACTCTTTTCCCTTTTGTCACGGTTCGTATTTTGGTGAGTGACAATGTCGTTCTCAAACAGTCTCATAACCAGGATTCAAATGAATTAACATAAAGTTTTAATTTACACTAACAGTATACATGAAACATATAACAATCAATTTGTTAATTCCCTTAAATTAGAATAATCACTTTAAATAGCATTACATGACAATTTCAGAATATGACATATCTATTATCTCCTAAGAAAGGCATGCACATAGTTATATACTAGGAATTGTCTAGACATGTGTCTCTAGGGAACATTTACATACAAAATTTTTGCAAGGATCACAAAACGAGGCTTTTCGGACTACCAGTCCAATGTCCCTAAAAGTTCCACCAACGAATAAAACAGTCTCAGTCTTCCTTTCTGCAAAAAGTGCTTAGACCGAATCTTTCATTTTACGCTCCCACTAAAACTTTGGATAGGTCAAAATCACCTTACCATTTCTTGCAGCATACAGTCTCACTCAATCACCACGTGCATATCCTGGTTGGATCTTTTGTTCACTACAGATTGCTTTCCCATCTCATGGATTGACATGCACTGGATTTTTGCTACCGTTAAGAAACATCTGAGATACTTGTATGGTACTTCTCTACCGTTCGGGGGGGGGGGGACATCACGGTTCGGGTTTCACTTGGATCCGAACCTTATTCTTTTCAGACATCCTTCTCACGTCTTACCTCCTTGACCCTCTCTTTTCACTTTCTTGATTTTCCGACCATCAACTGCCTTTTTCTCCTGCAGCTTACAGTCACGGTCGCATCGAAGACCTTCATCAAGAACCTGTGAGAGAGCTCCTCCCAGAGAATTTGCAAAATCTTGCTTGTAATGTTCGACAGTGGGTTTGCCAAGGTAGGGTTCTTAGTCATCACTGCGGCATGTATAGTTTCATAGAATCTGTTTTTGGATTGATTGTGAACACATTTTTTTTCTTTGTTTGTTGTAACAGATATATTATTCTTCTGTTTCTGTTTACACATATTATTTTTCCACTTCCAATTTACACACATATATTTCCCTTTTTAAATCACACATTAATATTATACAATGCTTCCCCTCCCTTCCTTATTTCTTTCTAGTACAATTTTCACCAGCAGTACAGGTATTTTCTTTATTTATTATCCGTTTCTTGTTAGATCCTGAACAAGTGTGTGTCTAGCAAGGCAGGCCTCATTCACGATCTAACAGAGAGCGATGAGACAGCAGATGAATTTGACTGAGTGGGAGAGGGATATCTTCAGCTAAAGAAGGCTGAAGTCGGGCAATTCAAAGTTAGTTGCTATCTGGCAGTGTATGTCAAAGTGGATATATGCACAGATGCTTCCCTTGGGTTGAAAGGATTAAATAGTGTATAGTTAGGAAGATTGAGAATAGTGCTGGTGGAAGGTGAGATTTGATTTTCTGTTAAGAAGAGTAGGTGGGGTTTGATGCAAGGTTCTGTGTGCACGGATTTGACCCCAAGGGTCTTGCACGTTTCCTATGCAGTGTCTGCATGTTGGTGTCCTTGGTGACTGCTAGTGGTGTCACTTGGGTTTTGTACAAGTTTGGATTGTTTGTAGTCTATCACCCAACTGTTGTCTCCATTTTGGCATATTTCTTCTAGTTGTCTTCAGAGTTATCGTCTTTTTTTCTCTCTGGGCAAAGGTTAAATCGGGTCAAGCACGTATGGGCGACTGGGGGCAAGTGTCCTTTTGCTTGTTGTTTATCGCTGTTATATATTTGGTTGTGTTTATTGGTGAGTCACAGGTCACTTTTATGAGACGTGGATAGTTTGTTCTGTCCTTTCTTTTCTTTATGGGTACGATGGCATTTGACGATATTTCTGGGATCGAAATTGCATTCTCCTGCAAGTTTGCCTATGTCTTCTTTTAGGGAATTTCCATTTTCTGTCGGAAAGTTGAGGATAACAGCGTTGAGTTTCCTATTTTCGGCCTCGAGCGACTCCTGTACCGATGATGATGTGATTAGGTCATGAAGTTCGTTAGCAGGCATGGGCACACTTGCAGTCGGGCGCTGATCGTTGAGTGTCTCGAGCTTGGTTTCCAATTTTCCAATTTTGGAGGAGAAGTTATCGATCATGATATTAAGCTGTTGCTCGAGGTTTGTGACTCTTTTGCCTAGGTTTAGTATCTGTTTTACGGAAGGGAGGCACATCGTACAGAAGTAGGGATGGTTTAGATCGGTGAAAAGCTTGTGTGCTGATTCATTTATTTTCGCGCAAGAAATATCTATCCAGTTGCAGCAGAAATCGCACAATATACCTTTTTTTCCTTCTTTGACTTCAGTTTCACAGCTGCAGCATTTTGTAATGTCATTCGATTTGTTGGTTGTCAGCGACGCTACACTAATGGGACTCGAGGTAATCTTCCGTTGTTGGCTTTTGTTACTGCCATCTTTATTTCGGACAGTAGGCATAGCGCTTTCACGTGGCTGTTTTTTAGTTGTAAAATATAGCAGTTTTAATGGACTATGGGTACTTACGATTTCTGCTGTAGTAATCGGCTGCTTAGTACCTTCTAGTACTTTTCCATTTGCTGCTTATTTTGTACAAAAAAAAACACTTGCTGTTACGATAAAATGCGGGAGCACAAATTTAACGTTACTTATTCGTTGGTGCCACAATCTCTTCTTAAGATGCTTAACCATGCTACCGGCCAAGACGTCTATAGATGTCAAGGTTATCATGGATGCAAAGTGCATATTAAAATTGTAATACAATTGATATTACATTGAAATATATGATGGATAATATGATGGATTTTAGAGACAGTTAAAACACACAGCACTCAACTAAAATAGTGAACTAAAAATTGAAACCAAAACAAAAAAAATTGATGAAAACAGTCATACAGACAGGCAATGTATATGCAACATCTATTTAGTACATTATATTTTAAATATTACTAAATATTGAAACAACAACAAAAAACTGTAAAACTGATTGTGGAAAATTAGAAAAGCAAAATTTTTACACTAGAGATTTTACAGAGGAAAGGGCATGAAACAAAATGGAAATGGAATTTATACAGTTACTAAGGGATAATTACTTAAAACAGCATGTGCTAGAAGGGACCAGTGGTTTTAGTGTTCTGGATCTGGTAATATCATCAGAAGATCTATCTATAACTATAGTAGCAACTCTACTTCCAATCGGGGGAAAATGACCACATGGTCATTTTCTCCGATTAGAGGTTGATGCCTTTTCTGCACTGCATCAGTTATTTGTTTCATGTTCCACCAGGAAAACATGTTTTGTGCACTTTATTAGTCATTGCACCTCTGATGATCAATTCCCCATACAATGATATACGACTATCCTTTGACTCTTCATAATACTGACTTCCTTCTTCTCATTCTCATTAGTCAATCTCTTCTTAAGATGTTTAACCATGCTACCGGCCAAGACGTCTATAGATGTCAAGGTTATCATGGATGCAAAGTGCATATTAAAATTGTAATACCAGTGATATTACATTGAAATATATGATGGATAATATGATGGATTTTAGAGACAGTTAAAACATATAGCACTCGATCAAAATAGTGAACTAGAAACTGAAACCAAAACAAAATAAATTGATGAAAATTCGGCTTGTTCAGATTAATTCGTTCTAGTGTCTAATTCGTGCTACTGTCGCGACCGCCAACCAAAGCGTATGAGGATGCATATTTGATCCATAATGGCTGGTAAGGTGGTTAATATTCTTTTCCAGATGTTTCATTTTGCTTTTCATTTTCATTAACTCTTGCCTAATCTCTTCTACTACGGTCCCAACTCTTGATCCCATTTCTGATTGCTTTAAGTTGAAAGTTTATTTTTCACTTGGTTAGAATATAATAAATTTAGTTTAATCCTTTATCCAAGTGTGAGCAAACAAAGTTTGCACCTGAAAGTATCTTCAGGACTGGGGTAAGGTGGTACAACACCAGGACGACTCCTTGCAAAGGTGGAGCAAGCTACCAACACTCCTATCTCAGTATCTCCCATAATGCAAAACACATCTCCTTGCAGATATGTCTAATGTTATGCATTAAGGGAAGGGCCACAACCCAGACTAGTTTCGACCTGTATTGAGGTCTCTTCAGTGGGAGCCAGGCCCAAGTGGAGACACCAGTCAGAAGTATTAGCAAGGTCATCTCTGCCTATAGGAGTTGCCAATTGGTGTGCCACCTTTTTAATAAATTACTCTGGATTTAGAGGAAGATGTTGAAAGTTTATTTTTCACTTGGTTAGAATATAATAAATTTAGTTTAATCCTTTATCCAAGTGTGAGCAAACAAAGAGATGACCTTGCTAATACTTCTGACTGGTATCTCCACTTGGGCCTGGCTCCCACTGAAGAGACCTCAATAAAGGTCGAAACTAGTCTGGGTTGTGGCCCTTCCCTTAATGCATAACATTAGACATATCCGCAAGGAGATGTGTTTTGCATTATGGGAGATACTGAGATAGGAGTGTTGGTAGCTTGCTCCACCTTTGCATGGAGTCGTCCTGGTGTTGTACCACCTTACCCCAGTCCTGAAGATACTTTCAGGCGCAAACTTTGTTTGCTCACACTTGGATAAAGGATTAAACTAAATTTATTATATTCTGATTGCTTTAATCTGTCGACACACTTTTCAAATTTGTTAATGCTTTCCTCCTTTTCATTTACCAAAACAGTCCACAAATGTTTCACATTTTTCAGTGCATACATGTAGCAATTTTCACAATGCATCCACTGGAAAAAATCCAAGGCAGAACTCGATGATAATGCCAGAGTTTTCCATGATGCAGTGTGTGCTTCCAACCTCAACACTACTGAAGGACACTTGTATCCAGACTGGAAAAAAATGCTGCACAATTTGTGATAAAAAGCCACACTATATAAAAACTTTTTTTTAGCACAGCTCAAATCGACCACTGCATTCACTCGCGACTGTAGCGCAAATTAGACGCTAGAACAAATTAATCTGAACAAGCCGAATTTTCATAAATTTTTTTGTTTTGGTTTCAGTTTACTATTTTTTACTTCAGTTTTTAGTGCACTGTTTTGGTTGAGTGCTGTGTGTTTTAACTGTCTCTAAAGTGTTCATTAATAGTGTTGTGCATTTTTAATAGTGTAAACAAGTTGGCATTCATATAATTTTATTTATGTTGCGTAGCTATAAAATGGATACATCTCCAAGAAAACGTTCAAAAATACGTATTATCTCAGCACACATCCATGACTCAGACAAATTGCCAATGAGCATGGTATTGGTTTGGGTACTGTTAATGCAATTTTACAGAGGTTTAGCGAGACAGGTACCTTTTCTCCTAACAGTAAAGGAAAATGTGGGTGAAAAAGGAAAACTACACTAACTTAAGATTGTTTACTAGTTAGGAAAAGCTAAATGAATCCAAGATTGTCTGCCTGTGGACTTAAATAGAGACTTGTCAGCTACTGGGATTGTTTCTGACATGATAGTCCGAATGTGACCAAATCATAGCTTATAAAAAGGGATGATCATATATTCAGAAAGTTTTAGTGACAGTGGTGAATTATATATGAAGATAGATAACAGAATAAAAAAAAAGGGTTGGCGAAACTCCCGGTACCTTGTCTCTGCGAACAGACTTCCGCCACTCACTTCCCTTTGTTAACTCTGTCGATCTGACGTCTTTAACGGCAGATTCTGAATAAACCAATCAGAACTTTGAAAGCATTCGTATGCCTGCAACTCATTGCCAGGATGAGTTAATGCCTTAACAATATTTTGAGCACTAGCCCATAAAAAGTCTGAAAATAAAAAAAAAGATTGTCATATTCTTTAAAATTCAAGTTAAAAGTCATTAATTGCGCAAAAGAACATGGAAATAAAGCTTCAGAGAGACAGTTTGGACTTCCTCCCATTGCATGCATGATTAGGTAGTGGAGAAAACAGGGAGAACAACTACTCAAGATGTCAAAAAAAAAAAGAGGGCCTTAAGAGGAAAACCAGCAAAACGGCCAAACTTGAGGCAGAGGCTTAAGACTTGCATTATGGATTAGCGCCAGAGTGGGTTTTGTGTCTCAACCAAGCTTATTCAATATGAGGCAAAAAAGTTTGCAAGAGAAATTAACATTGTTGATTTCACAGGAAAGGCAAAATAGTGCTTTAACTTCATGAGAAGAGAAAGGTTGACCATGAGAACATGAACCAAGTTGCCCAGAAAATGTATCTTAAAAATGTTACCTGATTACTAAATATACTTTGAATATTTAAAAAAAAAAACAAATGCGTTCTGTTTTATGTTTAAAATATTGATTTCTTAATTTTGGGTTCGAGAAAGTAGGGTTCATCTTATACACGGAAAAATACGACAACTAAAACACTATGTCTTGTGTTAGACCCGTTCTAACTTAGGATCTGAGAGCTGGATTAGAAATAAGTTAATCAGACTATGTGTGAAAACTTCGAAAAAAAAAAATTTTGTAAAGATATGGCATTAGTGGACAGCAATATTAAAAATGAAGATATTAGGAAAGAATTGACAGTTTTTCATTCAGGAATGTGTGAATATAGGTTTTCTAACATAAGTTGGTATGGTCACTTAAATAGGACAGGAGGGGAAAGGTCAGCCAGACAGGTGTTTTCATGCCAGAATAACAGGAAAAATATTCAAAGGGGAACTCTGATCCAGGCAAGTTGATGTACTTAAAAAAAAAAATAATAATTCCTTAGTAGACCAAAATTTAATATCTAATGGTATTGGAAAATTGTCTGTAGGAAGTTAGTATTCATGTAAATTTATGATATAGTACTAATCTTAGTATCTTGTACATCTCTTGAAGTCAGTGCATATCAGAAATTTGATGAAATATTGCAATGCCAGTTGGATAAGTTTATGGTACAATAGATTAACCATACACATACACACAGTTGACCCTTGAACAATGCAAGTTAGGGAGTTAACTTGCATTGTTCAAGTTAACGCTGACTCCCCTGTGTTGTTTGAAAATCTACATATGACTTTTGGCTCCCCAAAAACTTAATTTCTAATAGCCTACTGACCAGAAGCCTTACCAGTAACAAACAGTTGACTAACACATATTTTATATATTATGTATTATATACTATATTCTTTCAATAAAGTAAGCTAGAGAAAAGAAAATGTTATTAAAGAAAACCAGAAGAAAGTGAAAATATGTTCATAGTACTGTACTGTATTTATCGATACTTTAAGTTTATGTTGTCTATTTACAAGATGACATCTGTCTGTCTGTCAGTACCTACATCAGTATTGTCTTATATGATACGAAATACAGTACGTTATACATATCACTAACACTAAACATTAATAATGAAAAGATAATGTGAAAAAGAAATTATTGATATTTATTTACAGGTATAAGGATTCATGGTAGGATTCATTCTAGGTTTTATGGTAGCCTAGTGGAATTGATACAATTGCTTCGAGGTAGCCTGGCCTATACACTAATGAATGAATTGTTACAAAATTTTTATTTTATGTTTGTTTACATTTCTCTCGGCTGCGAATTTCACCATCTGCAGTCCGGGTCTGTAAGTGTTTGTGTGCATAAGTTTTGATAAAGTTTAACTTTTATAATAGATTTGTGTATATTTTATGCATTCATCATCATCATGCCTATCAAGGATTTAGGCCTAGCGTGGCCTGTTCCGGCTTTAGAAGTCATCATTGAATCTCTTAAGAGGAACGTCCTGGTTTTCTTTTTCCTAATGGCTTGTACTTTAAGGCTTGTTTTGGTAATCTTTTTGTTTCCATTCTTTGAACATGTTCCATCCATTTATGTTTGTTTTTTTAATTTTTTCTGTTACTGATTCCTGGTTTAATTCTTTCTTAATTTCTTCGTTTCTTTTGTGATCAAATAGAGTATGCTTTGCAGTTTTTCTCATAAACTTTATTTCAGCTGTTATTAATCTTTGTTTGTTTGTTTTATTGTCCACTTCCATACATTAGGACTGGTAGGGCTAATGTATTGTATACTTTTAGTCTGGTTTGTTTTTGAACTAGGTTTGGTTTAAATATAGAGTTAATCACACCTGTTGTTTTTAAATATTTGGCAATTTTTAGGTTTATATCTTTTTCATTTTCATATGTAATCATATAACCTTGGTAGTTAAATGAATTCACCTGTTCTAAAATCTTGTTATCTATTACTATTTTAGTTCTTACTGGATCTTGTCCTTTAAAGGCCATAGTTTTTGATTTTTCTGTTAATATTATCATACCATAATCTTTGGCTATCTCATTTAGATTTAAAATAGCTTTCTGTAAGTTATCTTTGGAATTTGTAATTATTATTTGGTCATTGGCAAAAAAGACAGTGTTTAAGTTCCCAGTAGGAGAAAGTTTAAATACCTTGATGGAAAATTTTATTCCATTTTATTGTTATTTCATTTAGGTAAATATTAAAAAGAGTTGCTGAGAGGGGACATCCCTGTCGGACTCCTCGATTTATCTCTCTCTCGTGTATGATAGCTCATGATTTAATCTTATTTGTATTTGATTATTTTCATATATTCTTATGATAGCTTTTAGTATATTATTTGGTATTTGTCTTTCTTTTAATATGTTAAATAATATGTTTCTTTTAACTTTGTCACATGCTTTTCAAAGTCAAT
Source organism: Typopeltis vanoorti (assembly GCF_054136105.1). Lineage (NCBI taxonomy): Eukaryota > Metazoa > Arthropoda > Arachnida > Uropygi > Thelyphonidae > Typopeltis > Typopeltis vanoorti. The sequence goes on along the minus strand of NC_143564.1, from coordinate 101,211,768 downwards.
AAATGTAATATGTGTTTATAAATTGTATTCTCTTCTTTTCTCTATGTTTAGGCAAAAGGCTGGGTCTAAATCCTTTTCTAAATCCATTCTGTACTTCTAAAATAAAGTTTTCAGAATATTTTATGTTTGTTATTTAAAATTCTGCTATATATTTTGTAACAGGAATTTAGTATACTTATACCTCTATAGTTTTTAGGGTCATCTCTACTATCTTTTTTTATAGATAGGATTCACAATTGCTTTTTTTTTTCCATTCTACTGGGGGGTTACCAGTTGAATAGATTTTATTTAAAAATAATAGGAGTCTTTCTTTGAACCTTGTTCCTGCATATTTATATAGTTCTGAACCTAGCTTATCTTCTCCAGGTGATTTTCTGTTTGTTTCTTTCAGGCTGATTTCTAATTCTTCTTTTGTTATTTCCTTTTCATTTTCATTAAATGTTTGCCAGTTATCTTTTTTAAAATATTTATCTGTCCACAATTCTGTATAGAAATTTAGAAATTCTTCTAATTTCAATTCGGAGTTTAATTTTGTTTTCTTTAGTATCTGTATTTAAGTGTTTCAAAATGTTATATACATTGGGTCTTATTTATATATATCATGTTCTAAATTAGATACAAATTTGTTCCATGATTCTCTGTCTTTTTCTGACTTCTCTTTTAGCTATTCTTTATTATTCTTTTATATTCTATTTCATCTTCTAATCTTTTACTGCTTAACCATTTATGATAGGCTTCTTTTTGATTATTTCTTTGATTGTATCATCCTATATCTTCAGTTTTTTTCCTTTTATTGAATTTTTGGTCTTTCCTGAGCTTTCATTTGCTGCTGCATTTAGTATCGTTTTATATTAGTATTTTATTAATTTATTAATTTTATTATTAATATTTTATATTTTGATAAAGTTTAACTTTTATAATAGATTTGTGTATATTTTATGCATTCATGACATACTTAATTTTTTTGATATTTCTAGGCTAGAAGGTTTGTCTACAAGTGTTTTCAAATTTTCGCAAATCTTCAAAAAATTTTCCACTATATTTATTTTAAAAAACCATGCATAATAGACCCATACAGCTCAAACTCACGTTCTTCAAGGATCACCTGTATACAGTAAAATAAAGATATTAGAAATGAGCTCGACATTCTAATCATTCAAGATTCAGGAAATAAAATAGAAGAAAGCTTAACAAACGGTATATTGGTATAAAAATGGAAGGAAAAAGACCAAGGTTTAGACAGATTGATACATTTAAAATTATTTTTAAAAAAGCAAATCGGGAGATGAGATCAAAGATCTCACAAATAATAAACTAATTTCAAAGAATGTTATTGACCATAGCCATGAAATCTGTTGTAGAACTGTCATGGTATCCAGTATACTTTTTGATTGATATTAGTGATTTTACAGCAATATCCACTACTTTTTCTCATCATCAAATTCCTAACATGTACCCTCAAGGTACATGTTAGGAATTTGATGTTAGGTACTACATGAAAAATTCACGTCATTACTAACTTCCTATCTACAATTTTCCTCCAAATCAATCTGTTACCTGTCAAGACTCCAACATTATCATATCATATTTCTATCTTCTAAGGCACTTTTTACTGTATCAATCTACCTAAGGAAAGATTGGCAAAACACTTGTTTTGCCAATCTTTCCTCTCCCATTCTATTTTAAGTAACCATACCACCTGAGATTAGCTCTGCTTACACATTGTTAGCATCCAAATTCTTTCCTAATATCCTCGTTTTTAATATGATATTGCCATTGATACCATCTGTTCATGCCCCTAATCTTTTTCGGGACTCTCATAGCTGCAATCTCTAGTCTTTGGTCAAGTGTTTTACTTCTAACCTTGCTCTTAGATCCATACATTAAAATTGGTTTGAACACTGTCTTGTATACAGCTGTTTTAGTGTTTTGACTAATTTCTCTCTTATTCCATATAAATTTATCCAGTTGACTTCCTACCATACCAGTGTAAAATCTCTTATGGTAAAAAAAAATAAAAATATTTTTCGCCTATATCGATTTTATATGGGCCATAAAATACCTATAATTAAGAGTGTACACTCTTAATTATAAGTATTTTTAATTAATTATAAGTATATCTTAAGAGTGTATAGAATATACAAAATATTCTTTTGTATGTAAAGGAAAGATAGAAAAATTCTTTTACACGATCCTTAATGGCACAGTCGTTAACAAAAAATAAATTTTTAAGGATTAATACATTTGAATAATAGCAATGTAGATTAAGGATTTGGTCCCAGTCAGAGGCTTTCCTAATTCTACGAGAGTAGTACGTGTGAGACTATACTCTACAGACTTGAAAGGGGGGAGAAAGCTAAGTAGATTACCAAAGGACTAAAGTTAAATAATATTATTATACGTGTGTTAAGATTAGAACATTTAGGCATTTTGTACAAGCAATCACGAAAAATAACGAAGTAAAACTAGCATCATATAATATATCATAAAATATAAATGAATAAGTTTTCCAAAATGGTGCAGCCAACAGGATTCAAACCTGTGCTTTTTTTGTTAATGACTGTGCCATTGAGGATCGTGTAAAAGAATATTTTAGCTATACACGGAATAAATCTTAAATCAATTCTATCTCAAGCAACTCTGAATTACTCAGTAGTGGCTGTTACTTTACTTAGGTCACACAGGTTCGATTTGTTTTTATGAGACAGTGCATTGGCTAACGGAGATCAGGCAAGCTATTAACAAAACCAAACGCGTTTATTCTAACTAAGACAATTTATATACAAAAGTAAACAGGACATATCACATGCCAGATTTTCCACACACATTAGAACAATTCACTTAAAGCATTAGACAAAGGAATTATTTACATTCAACTTATTTAACACGTGGATGGATTTTAACACACACAACCTTACTCTCATTACAACTAATATAAGGCAAAATTATACTATACACATTCTAAACATTATGTAACACAAGCATTATTCAAGATTACAATATTTTATATTACACCTTCAGACTGACTTTCGGCTTTCTGACCTCTTCAAACACATTATACCATTAGTTAAACAGAATCAACATCTATCATCAGTACACACAATATAGGTTATTAACATAAAGCAATCTACTTACAAGCTCACTATATCATTGTACAGTCCTGAATCCAAAAGGCTAAGGGCGAATTCTGCTGGCTCCTTTCTGTTTCTTGTGCAACGGCTGTGATCAGGCACTATCCGGCAGTTGTCGCCTTGCAGATTCCTTCCTTGTAACTTTTAATGCATTTTTTTTTGTCGATGCTAGAAACTTCATCGGCTACTACAAATCAGCACGTACGTGGATCGGTACATTCTTCAAAGAATTTTATGGAAGGATAGCTTGTAATACTGCCAGCAAACTCCCTATGATCTCCAGAAACTACTGCTCGCAGGATCTCGACTCGACTCTTCTCGTCTTTGAAGAGCTTGCCAAAGGAAGAGAGGGCCCTCGAGCCTCAATCTCTGCCTTTTATATTATATCCAAAAAATTCTTGGATTTACTGGTGAAACAGTAAATCACTCATGCTTGCAGTAGGTTTTGGAGGCAAAAACTCATAGTCTGGTGACTTTTGAGACTGTTGTTGACCTTCAGTTCACTAGCCTAATCCTGTCTGATGTTACAATTGCTTACAATTAATTATAAGTAATTAGTTACTTATAATTAAGAGTGTTATGTACACTCTTAATTATAAGTATTTTATGGCCCATGTAAAATAAAATCAATATAGATGAAAAACATTTCTATTTTTTTTTTTTTTTACCATAAAAGATTTTACACCAGCTTTGTTGATTCTGTTGTCTACTTCAATATATAGTTTACCATATTTGCTAAAAATCGTGTTTAAATAGCTGAAATGTTTTCCTTGTTCTATAGGTTCTCCATTCACAATGCAGTTGATATTTTCAATGCTTCTGCCTATTTTCATTGTATTTGTCTTGTTATTGCTAACCTTCATACCATATCTATTACAGTCTCAGTTATTCAGTTTAGTCAGGGAATCTTGCACTTATAGCAGATTTATTTAGAAGTAAAACATCATTCGCATAAAGCAAAGAGCTGACAATTAACATCTCCAATTTTGATAGCAGGTTTAATACGACTTTCCTTCATAATGTGATCCATATAGATAATGAATAACAGAGGGGATAATGTACGTCCTTGTCTGACACTGTATTTAATATTAAGCCATCTTCCTGCATTTCCTTCAATTCTAACTGCTGACTTACAACTCAAATAAAGACTAAGTATTGCTTGATATAATGTCCCACTAATATCATATAACTGTAGTGTTTTGAATAGCTTCTCTCTTGGCACCTTGTCATATGCCTTTTCCAGATCTACAAAACTTAAATGCAGATCATTGTTATATTCCCATGATTTCTTAACTATTTGTCATAAAGTGAAAATCTGATCCTGACAGCCTCTATTTGGCCTGAATCCTGCTTGTTCTTCACCAAACTTCTCTTCCACAATCCTTCTCAACTGTTTCTCAGGTATACTTGTATAAATCTTACCAGGAACATTCAGTAGAGAAATACCTCTGTAATTCTCACATTCAGTTTTATTTCCCTTTTTATATATGGGTATATGAGGACTCTACTCCAATCATCTGTAATTCGTCCCTCTGTCCAGGCCTTCTGAACTATGCAGTGCAGCCACTGTAAGACTTTTATACCTCCATACTTGAGCATTTCTGATCCAATATCATCTACTCCTGCTGCCTTTCCACATTTCAGGCCTCTCATGGCTTTTTCTGCTTCAAGTATGGATATGTATTTCTGACTGCATCCCTGTTGAGAGTTTTTTTACTACTGTGCTGTCAATTCTTTTACGTTATTACTCCATACTTCAAGGATTTCTTTTTCTCCAGTTTTCATGTCAGCTTTATCATCTCTAATTCCTTTTACAGCACTCTTTCCTCCATTTCTGAGCTTCTTCAACAACTTCCAAAATATCTCGCCACCTTCTTAATATTTATTTTCTATGTTCTTACCAAAGCTTTCCCATGACTTTTGTTTAGCTAGTTTTACACAGTGTTTCACTTTCTTACATTTGTCTCTGTATTCTCTAAGAGCACAAACTGACTTATTTGCCAGAAACTTTTTGATATGCTTTCTTTTTTTCCTTCACTGTTTCTCTAACTTCCTGTGTCCACCATGGAGTTCTGATTTTTCTATCCTTGTAGACAACCTCACCACATGCCTCTCTGGCTGATTCAATGTTTTCTTCAGGGCTTGCCACCGAATCTCCATGGTTTGGTTCTTGTTCTCAAACTCTTTCAATTTTCTTGAATTATGTTTGTGTATTTTAGTCTACAGTTCACATTTGAGAGCTTCTCAACTTTTATTATCTTCAAACTTTCTTACCTGTTTTTCTTTTCAATATGAGATTCAATTTTTTCCTGCTCAAGACTAAATGGTGATCACTTCCAATTTCAGAACTTCTATACACTCTAGTGTCCTGCACCAGTGAGGAAACATCATTGTCAACAATACCATACTGTAGTCAGTGAGACTTATCTTATTCCCTGCCTCTTCTCTCCATGTGAATTTGTGAACATTTTTATGTTGGAACATTGTGTTAGTAATAACCAGTCCATGTCCTGAGCAGAAATCCAACAGGTATTTGCCATTATTATTAGCTTTGCACTTTTTCTCCAAATTTTCTCAAAATATTTTTGTATGTCTGACGATCATTTCCTACTCTGCTATTTAGATCCCCAACAAGGACCAATTTTTCATTGTGTCAGCTGCTTTCTCTAAAGCCTCAAACAATTCCTTCTACCTTAGTAAAACCTTCTGTGGGACCATAGGCACAAATAAGTCTCATTGTCCAGTTCCCCATTCTCATATTTGCCCATCACTCTACTTGAAATTGCCTCCCATTCAAGAAGATTAGCCTTGTATTTAGTGTTGACACTATGGCTACCCCTTTTTTTCCTTGATTTTCATTGCCTGAATATAGCATTTTGTATTTATTGCTTAGAAAGATCTCAGTAGCTTTTGTGTTTTTTGTTTCAGTCACCCTTATTATGTCGATCTGGTACCAATTCCGCAGCTAGCTCCATTTCTTTGCCATTCAGGCTTCTTATGTTGATAGTACCAATCTTGAACTCTGATGTTGAGTTCAGATGTGTTTTAGAATTTTTTCCAGTAGTTGACTATGGTGGTGAAAACAATGGGAGCCTTATTTAATCGGGCAACACCCCAGTTGGCATGAAATTCTGTCATGTTGTAATATCATTTTATATTGTGGTTTAAGCCAATAAGAATTCAGTTTGGTCAGATAAATCCCAAATTGCCAGCCCATCCTCGTTTGTTTAGTATCCAGGTAGATACCTTACAGGGTGCACTGATGAGGTGAGGATTGGACACTGGGTCAGAATCCCTGGTCGGGTCTCTGCATTCCTTTAAGGGCTATGTGGAGGTCTCCTCTCACTTATACAGATTTGACCCTTAAGTACCCCACTACTTTTCCTAAACATCATAAATTGACTTCATAACTGAGATATATGTTTCATTTAAAGACATTTAACAATAACAAATTCATATGTACACTCAGTAAATTTTCATACTAATATGTGCCACCTCCTGCTACATACACATCTGCCATCGGCAGCAATGTACTTTCTGGAACCATTCCTGAGGCCCATTCTTTGAAAGATCCCATAAATCTTTCCTCATTACTATATGACTTTTTTGAGTTTGGTGATCTCCCTTTCAAGTGCATCAAAAGTTGCTTGTCCCATGCAACTTTTGATTGGTAATTAGTTTTCATGTCAATGGCAAAATGTTTGGGTTGTATTAGTATAAGCAGAGAAATGTGGATAAGTGTATCATCATATAATAACATCCATTCCTGCAAAAAAACATTTAGGGCAGTGGTTTCATATTAGTTAAATAGATGTGCCCCTTTTTTGTAAAAAAAAAAAAAAAAAAAAAAAAAAAAAAAACTTTCTGTCCCCCCCCCTCTCCTTATGTTTTTCATAAAACAGTATTGACCTATAGTTTTCTTATTATATATTTTGTTCCAGTAAAAAGATGTTCTTCAAATTTTTCTGTGTTTTCTTTTGCTGTGCTTTTATCCCATGTTAAACGGGGTCGGCGATTCCCATCTTTAATCTTCTTCCTCCAGGTTTTCCGGTCCAGGGCGTCTTTCCGACTCCATCCTTTCTCCCTAAGATCCTCTGCCACCTTATCCCTCCACCAGAGCTTGGGCCTACCTCTTTTCCTCCTTCCCTCCACTTCCATGCACTCCACTCATTTACCAACATACTCCTCACTCCTTCTCTCTACATGACCGAACCACCTCAGCCTGCTTTCTTGTACCTTCTTACCGATCAGTCCCACCTCGACCGTCCCTCTAATGTAGTCATTCCTTATCCTGTCCTTCTTTGTCAAACCACTCATCCATCTCAACATCCACATCTCTGCCACCTCCATCTTCTTCTCCTGTGCCTTTGTTATTGGCCACGTCTCTGCACCATGAAGCATTAGCGGTCTCACCACCATCTTATACAGCTTTCCTTTCATCTTACAACTCACTCTCTTGTTGCACAGGACCTTACTCATCTTCCTCCAGTTCATCCAGCCGCATGTTATTCGGTGCTATATTTCCTCATCCAGGTCTCCATTCCTCTCGACGACTGACCCGAGGTACTTGAATTTCTTCCCTGAAATTAATCTTTCACCCTGGAGTCGTATGACCATATCCTCATCACTCCCCGTTGACATATATTTGGTCTTCACTTGGTTAATTCTCATGCCTCTCTCCTCCAATACCTTTCTCCCTCTTCCAGGGTCTTTTCAAGCTTCTCTTGAGACGATTCGCAGAGAACAATATGTCATCGGTGTTGGAACGTCCCACCTAACTGACTGTTCCAATTATGTTGGTTTGTTAAATTTATTCTTACCTCTTTAAATTCTGTTTTTCTTTGTTAGTTGTCGATTGATGCTCATCTGAATATAAAGAAATTTATATTATACTGCGTCACCCTATATTCAGAATAGTCCAAATAATATAGAGGAATCAGTCATCAACTATAGTTATGTATCACTTTATTTTCAAGCTGAGGTTGTTAATAGCATTTAAGGCTTCTGCAAAGGTCCGAATAATTTTATGAGCGGTGCAATGAAAGAAAATCAGGCAAACACCAAGTTTAACTCAACAAAAGAAAACATTTAATGTGGAATGATAAAACATAAACATATAAGTATAACTATCTGCAAAAAGTTATCCAATTAAAATTTACAAGAATTCATATTCAGATATTAGTATCTTCTAAGTTAGGTTTGTGGATTTGAGACTAATGTTAACATTTCTTAATTCTAAAGCTTTAGTATTTCTTTCACATAGTTCTCTCTATGCAATTGGATGAATCATATCATAAATAGATTAGCTCAGTTTAAAGTATTCAGAAGAATTATAATCCATTAACTAACAAACATTCATTTCTCAGTTCTTTATGCTCAGTCAATCAAGTTGAGATTGACTGAGTTCTTAAAAGTTTAAGATTCCAAATGTTACAATAACTAATCTTATGACAGGCTACACTATATTCTTTATCAGTCAGCTAATACTTAACAGAACAACATAACACTTACTGTTTCTAGGGGAAAGTACTTCAGTACATCTAACATCTGACTATTGATTGACATAACACCTCAGCTAAGGTCAAAATACATCCGACGGAATTAACTGATATTGCTTCAAGTCATAGAAAGGACAACTCTTACTGGGTTACTGCTTCTAAGTATAGAATTCGCATAGGCACATTTGAATTTCTTATTGACTTTTACTTCATGGGAACACAATTTAAAAGACATCTTCCAGTATAATAACTGAATTATAGACACAGAAGTACACAAGTTTTGATGCGCTTGGTTTAAGTTATTCACTGATTTCTTATTTCTTCTATTATTAACTTTAGTTCTGCACTATTCTTCCACTAACCATTAGGAAATTATTGAAGTATCAGAACTCCTATAGAAGTAATTCATAATGCCTATTAACCCCTTGTCCTTTCCTAGACAATTTTCGGTTCATATTCACTCCCCTTCTGCCACTCACTACTGATCTCTATGCTGTCTCCAGGGCATCTCCCATTTACTTTTATTTTCCAATCAACTACGTTCTCCTTTTCCTGCAAAAATCCGGTTTTAACCCATTCAGCTTATATCAACTGGCTTTTCTCTTTATACACAGTAGCTCACGTTCTCAGCACGAGCTGACTAAAACAAACTCCGTTTCTCCGTCAGTAGCCAATCAAATCCCATCAGTAGAATTCCATAAAATTACCTTTACTTATAGAAGTAACAAAAAAATGTATATCACGGTTCACATAAGGTACATTTAAATTATATACACAAATTTTCTTATAATAAATTTCACAGAATAAAGTAAAAAAAAAATGTCATTTTTATATAGTCTTTTTATTACTGTTACATATTCTAAGATTAAATAATTAATAAATAACAAACAAAACTCAAAGCATTTATATGAATAACATATTACAAGCAAGAGACTAACAACAAATAATATTTACAAGTCTTACTTATGACATGGTGGATTTTGTTAAATACGAATGAAGTATTATAATATACAGAATATCTTCATTCACAATTTAACATCGGCAAACATCATGCTCCATGGTGCCTCCTTCTTAACGTCCTCCACTAGTACATCCATGACCAGATCAAAGAGGTAGGGGGCTCAGAGCTGATCCCTGGTGGAGCCTGACGACAATGGGGAACCCCTCCATCATGGCGACACTAGACCTGACCTGAGTTTTTGCTCCCTCATACATCTCCTTCACCAACCTCACGTACTTCTCCGACACCTCCATCTTCCTCATACTTCCTGCCTGGACACTCTGTCATATGCCTTTTCCAGGTCTATAAACAGCATATGCAGCTCCACCTGCATCTCCCTATATTTCTCCATCAGTCGCCTTAGTGCAAATATCGCATCCGTTGTCCCTCTTCCTGGCATAAATCCAAACTGCTCCTCACCAATTTTCGTTTGCCTCTGTATCCTTCCTTCAATTACTCTTTCCCATATCTGTAACGTCTGTGACATCAGCTTGATCCTTCTATAGTTGGCACAATCCTGAACATCTTCTTTTCCTTTTTAGATTGGGATGAGAATGCTTTTCCTCCATTCCTCTGGTATCTTTTCCTGTTGGGCTGTTTCCCCTCATCATATCCCATAACATGTCTATGCCCTCGCTGCCCAGACTTCTCCACATTTCCCCAGGTATCTGGTCCACAGCACCCACAGCCTTTCCATTCTTCATTTTTCTCAGTACCCAAAGCACTTCCTCTCTGCTGATGTCCTGCACCGATCCCTCATTTGCCTCTCCATCCTCACACCTTTCTCTTTGAGTCTCCTCATTTAAAAGATTATGGAAATATTCTTTCCATCTTTCTTCAAATTTTTCTAAGTTTTAAAATTTTACTATAATGCACACATTATATTTCAAACCAAGCCAAAAGTGTTTAATGAGATGGCTGGGCTTATTCTTCTGCACATATTTCTTTCAAACTTTGAAGTTAATGATAATAACTTGCCACTTGTAATTTTTGGAATAAATTGTGATGAGAGAGTTCATTTTAAAAATTTTTCAACAGTTTTGTTGCCATAACAAAACAGTTCACAGTATTTCAGATCTGATCGGAGAAAGAGAATGCATCTGCAAAACATTGGAGACTAGCAAAAATAGAAGTATGACATACAACTCAGATATGTAGAATTAATTGTGCATTGGAGAATTTAATAATGATCTTGGACATTAAATGAAATCAAATTTTAATGACGTAGTGTGACTACATTATAGCCATGACTACAGCGGTAACTTACAAATGTTAACAAAATAAACTGAGGTTCAAGTGTTTTTAATGCTTTATTGTATTGAAATGAGTGAATGGAATATTCATCATTTCTTTGGACATTGTTTTGTGCCTCATAGTTTGAAAACTACTGGTTTAGGTTGCACTTGTATGAGTAGAGAACAGTGGACAAGTATATCATGGTGATCATATAACAACATTCATTCCTGTGCTGCTCAGATTTGCGCCATTTTTATGTGCATTGCCTCTCACAAATAACAGGATTCACACCTTCTGTTCTTTATTTACCATTGCATATTCATGGTTTTCATGGGAAAGTAAACTGTGTACATTTAGTTTCTCCCTTTAACCTGTCCTCCCAGAATTTCTTTTGTTGGAGAGAGATGCTGAGGACTTTAGCATTGATAATTGTTTTCTTGGTGATGGTGGTGAGGGGGGAGGATCATAAAGAAGGCAACATGTTTCTTCATTAGCTGTTATGATGAGGTTATCACAAATCATTGTGCATTCAACATCATGATTAGTGTGTTCTGCTATTCATGTAAAATTTTTAGTGGCGTGTGCTCATAATATCATATTTATTAAGAAAAATTTTATATGTTGAATTTATTAACTACTGATATTTCATTACATCCAAACTGCCATCCTTATAATTCAAAAGCACTTCTCAGAAACATGAGGCACCACAACTTAGTATGTTTTGGTATGGTCCTTATAGTCCTTAGACTCATTGGGGGAAACCCTAAACATGCCAAGCACAATCCAACTCGCAAAGTATCTATCATACTTTGCTTTGAACTTATTCACAGTCATGGCATCCACAACAGACTTCTGGCAACCTCTTCCACTCATTCACCCACTCAATTATTTCATATCATAACAATTTATTCCTTTTCCTCCTATCAACCAATTTCTGTAACCCACAGATCTTCAACTTGTCCTCATAAGATTCATTCATAGACCTGATATCATCTTGGTCACTTGCCTATGGATCCTCTCTTCCTCATCCCCCAAGAAACCCAGATGACCAGATCTGCATGTAGTAGTCAAGATGGGGGGGGGGGGTCTTACCAAGGGCCTATAAAGAGGTATAATACCTACTTGTCTCTGCTCATCAGGGTATTCTTCAGTAACCAAGTAATCCAATGATCTGCTTTAGTCATTTTTGCAATATGCCCTCTAAACTTTAACTCCCAATCCACTAATATCCCTCTCCCCCAAATCTCTGGCTTCATCAGTTTCCTGGAATACAGTTCCGTCAATGTGGTACACAGCCAGTAATCTTTTCACCCCAAAATGCATAACCTTACACTTTGCCATATTGAACTGATATCCATTCTCCTTAGCCCAGACTGCCAGTCTATTGAAATCAACCTGCAAAATATTAATATCTCCATTAACTGTTTCTCTACCTAATTTTGCATCATCAGCAAACAACTAAATAGTTCCTCTCAGATCCTTTCCTGTATCATTAATGAACAAATCAATTGTAGTGGCCTAAGAACAGAGTTCTGCTGCATGCCCAGTTGCAGGCCTTCTAATCCTCTCTAATATCTCTCCATCAGTCACCCTCTCATCCACTTCACCAACTTTATATCCATCTCCATGTGCCAGTTTATTGATTAAAATTCTTTGCGGTATCCTATCAAAGGCTTTCACAAACCCTTTGTGAATATTTTGACAGGATAACTGCAAGACTTGCTACAAAAACCTTTTATCAATCTCAGCTGTCACTATATTATAAAACATGAGCAAGTTACTGATGCATGACCTATCCTTCAGAAAACCATGTTGCCCACTCCCTATTTTTGTCTACTTCCTATATTTTGCTGCTTGACTAACTTTCCTGATACTTACCCTTGACTAACTCCTGATATGATCTCAAGGGGAAGGAAGGACAGGAAAATAGTTCCATTGCTAGATCGGTCAGTAAAATACTGACCAATCAAGCAATGGAACTATTTTCCTGTCTTTCCTTCCCCTTGGGATTAATCCAGTGCCATGACTTATATTAAACAACAATGTATTGCCAATTCCATAACACCTCATAAAACTTGAATTAGTATGTCATCTAATTCCATAGATGCATTCACATCAAGTTTCTGTAATATGCTTTGCACCTCCAGTTCATTTACCTAAGTTTCCATATAAGCCTTTACCTCTCTTATTATTGCAATTTCTTCATCTGGATGGTATACTCTTGCTATGTGTTCACTTAGTAATTCTACTATTTCACCTGATACAGTTACCTCCCCATTGCCATTCGTTAAAATCATTCTGCCACGAACGTTCTTCCTTTTACTTACTGAAAAAAACTACAACATACTGAAAAAAAACTTTGACTTATCTTTGGCCTGCACTACTAATTTCCTTTCATATTCTGCTTGTCTTTCCTAGCACACTGGTTTACCTTTCTGGCTTTTTCTTTGTGCTGTGTTTGTGTGCCTGCTGGTCATCTTTCTCCTTGAATTCTCACTATAATTTTTTCTTTTTTTGTAGCTCCAGCTTAATTATGGTATGACAAGTGGTGGAATAGATGTAGTGGGTGCTGCCAAGTATATTCAGTGGCATAAAATTGCATTTTTTCTTTGGATATGCCAATAGGTGGCATCTCATAGTAGACCTGGGTTTGGAGATCTCTGAAAGCTAAGTTGTTTAGTTTGGGGGAAAAAAAAATAGCGATATTAATTAAAAATTGTCATATTATCATAATCACTTCTTGGTGTGTACCCTCAAGGACCATACGTGAATAGTACTGCATGAAGTTTACATTATTACTAGTCTCTACAAGCATTTTCTTCCAAATTATTCTCTTATTACCATTTACATTATATAGTAGAAAGAGTTCAAAATTGTAACAGAAAAAGCAAGAATTAATGTCCTAGTGAGTACCTTCTAGGGGTTAAGAATAGGTTGAGCTGCAAGTGATTTTCAGAAGTCATGTTTGTTCCACAAATTTTTTGGGGTTGTGATGTCCAGTTTTTTGATTGAGCATACATACATATCTCAACAACATTAGCTTCCTGATGTACACTTCCTGCATGTCTAGTATGCCAAATATCTTCCATTTCTTTACTTGCTTTAAACTTTGCATGTCCCTTCAGTGCTTGATCACCATACACTTGATGTTATTGCATATTTCCATTAGTGTTTTAATTAAAGATTGAGAAAAATCTGATGTTTACTCTTTGCCAAAGTTTCAGCATGATTTCACATTGCTATGTTAATTAATACTCTATGAACAAACATGGAGCTTAATATGTGTGTGTGTGTGCATTGTGGCATATCTGTTTATTTGTACTCACACACCTTGCAATGGAATGTATTTATCCAAGTGTCTGAGTAATATCCATTACTCTGCCATTAGTTGTTCAGGTAAGCTGTGTGCGTGTGTGGTTTTTTCTGTATGCAAATTACTCATGAAGGACAGAAACACAAAACAGAACTGCCACATAGCCAGTTCCCAATGCTATTTGACTATAAGCTCTGTCACTAAATTTTTCACAATTTTTACCCAAGAAATTATTGTTATTTTTAATAGTGAATTGAATGTGAAAAAAAAATTTCTGCTTAAAGTAGATAAGAAAGCACTAAAAAGAATGCATTTGTCTATTTCAACTATCAATTCTTCCAAGATGACTGACTTGGAGATGCCCTGCTCCAGAGCTGATAATGCAAGAAATTACTGTACTTGATTTTTTTAACAATTTAAAGCAGATATTTTATCCTTAACCTCTTCCTGCTAATTTATATAAGGAAGGTAATTTTGTATAAAGGATTCATGCTCATTTATTTATAACAGCTGATTTTAACTATATAGACATGTAATTTACAAAAACTGAGGAATTAAAAAAAAATTGATAATCAGTGACATGCCTGTGTGTTTGTTTAATGATAAAGTTATATAAAAACTGACAATTTGTCAGATGTGTTGAAGTAGAAATAAAAATGCATTTCACATGACTTTTTTTGTGTTTGTGGATGAAGCATGAATTTCATTTGATGAAAAGAAGCTGGAGATCATCGAATATTCATTTGACTGCCATCTCTACAAAGAGAGAGAAAAAAAAAAAGAAAGTTCATAAATGCCAAAAAAAAAAAAAAAAAAGTCAAACTAATTACTCGCATTTCGACTAAGCTTGTGGATGATATAATGTCACCAGAGTTTTAAAATGGTTCAGAATTTTATGACTTTTTTTGTGCAAGTTATTTCTTGTCATATCTCCCATATATCGTTATACTGTATATCCTTGGATATCTGCCTTGTATTAATTTCCACTGTAATATGAAATGGATATTTTTACTTTCATTTAAATACAAAGTTTTTATTATAATATAAAAATGTATAATGGTGTGAGTCATCACTTGAAGACATCATACTTGAACTGTCTTGGCATTCAGGTATGTCTGGTTATAAGATGATCATAAAACTAAATTTCAGGCATGAATTGTTCCTACATAACTGCAATATTTTGTATGATACTTTGGATGCAGATTTTTACAAATCATAAAAAAATGATTTCTTATTACTTTACAATATTTAAAGAGTAATGCTAATTTTTAAATTTACATGTATGAAATTCGTTTCAGTTCCAATGTAAAATAAATTTGTATACCATTTCTACTACTTAGAAAAGCTTGTTATCTATTTGTTGTAAATATTGGAAAAATTAAGAGGTTATAAACATGAATTTTTTTTTTTTTAGATGAAGTCAGCAGTTCTTTATTTCTTTAGCTTTGTGTTATTGACTAACAATTTTATTTTCTTAAAAATCATTATTTTTCATGTTGTAACATTTGATTACTAATGAATTATCACCTCTGATGCCATAGTGATCATTTTCAGAAATTCTAAGGTAAGTGGCTTCACCTTACCTCAGAATTTGTAGTATTCATTTTTCCCCCCCTCTTATCATGTTTCTATAAATTAAAGATACCAAGAAATTATATTCTTGGTTTAATCCTTTATCCAAATGTAAGCAAACAAGTTTGCACCTGAACTATTTTCAGGACTGAGGCAACTCATATAAAGAAGCTAATGACTTCAAATCACTTGCCTTAGTATCCCATAATGCAAAGCACATCTCCTTGCAGATATGTATAATGCTATGCATTATGGGAAGGATCACTACCCAGACCAGTTTCGCCCTTTATTGAGATCTCATCAGTGGGAGCAGACCAGAGGTGACGCTAAGGTTGAAGTAATGCAGAAGTCATATTTTTCGTATATGAATAGCCAAAAGGTATCACACCTTATTATTAAAATACTCCGGATTAGAGATAGGTATAAGTTTTTCCACTTGGTTATGCTATAAATTAAAGATAGCAAGAAATTATATTCTTGGTTTAATCCTTTATCCAAGTGTAAGCAAACAAGTTTGCTCCTGAACTGTTTTCAGGACTGAGGCTACTTGTATAAAGAAGCAGGAGCCAGACCTGAGTTTGGCCCCCACTGATGAGACCTCAATAAAAGTCGAAAGTGGTCTGGGTGGTGGCCCTTCCCATAATGCTTAGCGTTATACATGTCCACAAGGATAGTGCTTTGCATTATGGGATACTAAAGCAAGTGATTTGAAGTCATTAGCTTCTTTATATGAGTTGCCTCAGTCCCGAAAATAGTTCAGGCGCAAACTTGTTTGCTTACACTTGGATAAAGGATTAAACCAAGAATATAATTTTTTGCTATCTTTAATTTATAGTATAACCAACTGGAAAAACTTACAATATTATGTTTCTAGTTTCACTTTCACTTACAGTATTGCTTTCTTAGGAAAGAGACCTGGGTTCAAATCCTGCCTGAAAGAAGGGGAGGAAGAAAAACTATTTGGCATTTGCCAAGCAAGATCAGTATTAGAAAGAGCAACAGAAGTGATTTCCCCCCCTCCTTTCCTCCAATGAACTGGCCTCTTGAATACTAGCATTTTACTGAAATAGTATAGTGCTGACTATCTTATCCCTGCAGGAATGGGTCAGAATTCCAGATACTGATCACTAGTTAAAAAAAATTGAAAAAAAAAAAAATGGAGTGAAAAGAAAAAAAAAACAGTCCCATAAAACAGCGCTTCCCAAACTGTGGGCTGCAGCCCCCTTGGGGGCCATGAAATAATGAAAACAAATTTAAACTATTTTAAGACTAAGTGTGCCATGTCAAATGTGTATGTAAGATGCTAAAAATGTAATATTTGCTGTGTATGTGTTGTATTGAATATAAATACAACAAACATAATAATAATATATGTCTGTAATATGATTTTCTGGCAGTGCTTCCCAAACTTTTGGATATAAAGGGGGCCTTTATATCCAAAAGTTTGGGAAGCACGGCCATAAAACATTGTAAAAAAAAAAAAATATCTTTTATATACATGCAGTTCCCACTTTGAGTTCTCATGTTTAAGATTTTTTTTTTTTTTTTCAAGCATCAACAGAATTGAAAATATGAGCATTAATTAAAATAAATAGATGCTAAACATTTGTATATACAGCATTTCAAATTACATGCATAGCCATACAGTACAGTGTTACTGTGCTCAGCACTCCTCGTTTTATTGATAATTTTGAACAATTTCAAGAAATAGCAGAGATCATACAAAATAGAAACACTTCTTAATATTGCTCACCAATTGCAGTTTGAGATTCTACAACTGACATCACTGATCTGCTTCAAGTGCACAGTGAAGAGCTCAGAAAAGAAGACCTCCTTGAAATGAGAAAATGTGTAGAAGCTGAGTAAGAAGAAGATTTAACAGCTGAAATTCCTATCGTTCCTTCATCACATAGAAAAATCATTTGAGATTTTCGCCTCACAGTATTCAGAGCACTAGAAATGTTACTAGTTTAAAAAATCCTTATGGGTGCAATCATGAAATTTATAAACTCTTGGAAACAAATGACTTGTCATTTACTTGATTTTAATGGCTATGATTTTATACTTTGGATTTTTCTGGAAAAAAAAAAGTTCATTTCTTTGGATAAATAAATCATTAATGAAGTGAGTGAAATGAAGCCTTTTGGCTCTTTATTTTAGTAAATTATTAATCTCTTGTTTTGTTGACCTTTATTTCACTGTTGAGAATGTAATCCCTATTCCATGGGAAATAAATTCCCACTTTATGAATGCGAGCTTAGAACAAATTAATTTTCTGAAACAAATTTTATATTATAAAATGAAATACAGTAACTCACAATATTCAGGACCTAAAATATTTCTTTGAAAATATATTGTATCTAGATTTTTCAGAGAATATTGGAATTATTCAGCTAGTGTGTAATGCAGAATGTTATTCTGCAGTAGTGTGTATTTGTTTCATTAAACTTGAGGAGTTCTTAGCAGTATTTAAACCTACATATATATATACACGTTCATGTGCGCACTCACACACTTCGTTATTGGCATCTGTTATGCATAATGCTAAACTGCTAATACATTGAAGATATCTCTGTATTGGTAGGATAGTTAAACTGAAAAATTACATTAGCGAAAATGTCAAAAAGTGTCACTGAAAAAATATAATTAAATAATAGCATATCAGCTGGATCGAAATGTTTATATATATTTAATTACATTACTTAAGTCCCTATACATAATTGTCAGCAAATCTCAGCCCCTATGGATGAAGCCCTTTGTTTGGAAAGGCCTGGGTCCGATTCCCATCTGTGATGTGAGGAATTTATCTGGTCTCTTTCGACGATAGGCGAGTTATCCAGTTTCATACGGAGGTAGGGATTTTTTTTCACCCGGAAACTCTGTTTTTTGTTCCCCCAGAACAGGCAAACAGGCCTGTGAAAACACACACACACACGCAGATTACAGTTAGAAATACTTACTTCCCCCATAAAAGGGGCCTCGCAGCCGTTGTATCATCATACACTAAATAAATAAATTGTCAACAATAAAATAAATTTTTACTAGTCTGTTTCTTAAGCTAATGTTAGTATTATTTCCAATTCTCCATGGAGTCTAAAGAATCATTGTGGTAGATCGAATGCTCACAGACCACAATAGCTCTCATACCTTGCTTTGAACACAATCAGTGTTGGAGCACTCGCCACCCATGCTGGCAACACATTCCACTCATTCACCACCTGCCAAGAAATCTTTTTCATCGTGTTACTCACATGACACAGCCTCCAAGGATGACCTCTAGTTCTTGCATCACTCATTACCTGTGCAATAATTCTCCTGTATCTATTTGGTAGGCTCTTCTCACCAGCTTATACATCTCAATCATATCACCTTCTTATCCACCAAGCTTTGAAGACCACATTCCCTCAATCTGTTCTCATATTCTGTATTCCAGAGTCCCAAGACAGTCTTAGTTAATTGCTTCTGCATTCCCTCTAATGTTTCCCTCTGTGATATAGCAGGTGACCAGATCTGTATACAGAAATCCAAATGAGTCCTAATTAGCACCTTACTATCTGTCTAATAATAAGCATTCCTTCAGGATAAGGAGAGGAGGTGATAGTGGAACTATCGCCTCCTTATCCTTACATGTCATTGTTCTTCATATTATAGCAGCGATTTGGGGTGGGGGGGGTAACCCTTATAACTTTCATGATGTGTCCCCTGAATTTCAATCCGCCAAGATGTCCAGATCGCTTAGGTTTTGGTTTACAGTCATGACATTACATTAAACATACAGTTTAATGTAATAATTACAACACAAAAGAGAAATATTTAAACAACAGATTTAATTGTTTCAATATTTTGCATCTGTCACAGAGACATCTTTAGGAATACAATGTTAAAATTCTAATAACACTCACAAAAACCTACAAAAAACAATCAATTTGGAAGAAATGAAATTAAACTAAATGAAGACTAAAGTCTTATGAGGAGTGCCCTCTATGGGTGCTGTTGGCTAGCCTTAGATGCTTGGTGGTAGGACTAAGAATTAAAGTTTCCCAAATCTTGAGAAGTTTATTATAACCATAGTAAGATTAAGCTTATTTTTTAAATTTGCTGCTGATTGTAAGAAGAGTCAAGTTTGTATTTCCTGTGATGTATTCTTTGCTTCCTCCACCTCTTAAAGTAGTTCCATCCTCTTTGGCCATAGTGCATAACTTTACACTTGGATGTATTGAAATGATATCCACATTATTTAGCCTAAAGCACCAACCTATTCAAATCCTCTTGTATCAAAATTTCAGAGATCTGATAAAAGAGGATTTGAATTTCCTGACATTGCTCTTCCAAACATTGATATATTAGTTAAATAGCAGTGGTCCCATAATAGAATCCTGCGGTACTCCACTTGTTGCCTTCCTTTCTCTCTTTCTCTCTCTCTTTTGACATTGCAACTCCATACATAACTTGCTGGATCCTATTAGTCGACTAGCCTTGTAACCAAGTTACCAAATGACTATCCAACCTCATCCTGCCCAATTTTTAAGAAAATCCAAATATATCACTGTATATGCATCTCTCCCATTAAATATGCTAGTCACTCTATTATTAAATGTAACCAGGTTACTAAAACATGACCCCCACCCTAATAAACCTGTGCTGCTCTTTCAAAAGATTTCCACTCTCGTCAATCCACATTTGTATTCTGTCTCTGACCAGCCTCTCTAACTCCTCCACCACTACACTTGATATACACACTGGCCTATAGTTTGACATTACTTGCTTGCATTCTTCCTTATGCTGTGGCACAGTTTTCTTTCTTTCCACTCTTCTGGGATTTTTTCCTGTTGTCAGACTTCTTTTGAACAACCAAGTCAAGGTTACTGCCAGCTCTTGCACATTCCCTTAATATGTGTGATGATATGCCATTCAGTCTCACAGCCTTGTTAATATGAAGGTTGCTTAAAATTCTAAACACTTCCCATTCTTAAATTGTCAGTTTTCTCTTTCCCTTCCTATTGCTTTGGTTTCAACACTACTTTTAACTCCCTACATGAAATATACTAACAAAATACTAATTAAACACATATCTTCAGCA
This sequence comes from Typopeltis vanoorti, assembly GCF_054136105.1. Classification (NCBI taxonomy): domain Eukaryota; kingdom Metazoa; phylum Arthropoda; class Arachnida; order Uropygi; family Thelyphonidae; genus Typopeltis; species Typopeltis vanoorti. The sequence goes on along the minus strand of NC_143564.1, from coordinate 101,190,938 downwards.
GATGTGACTTATGTCTCATCTGCAGCATCTAAAGTCAGCCTTCCATATTCATCCTTTTTTCTACTAGTAACATAATTATAGAATTATCTAGGGTTTTCCTGTGCTGCTTCAGCCAATCTTTTTTCATATGCCAATTTCTCTTTTCTTACCACACTTTTTAGCTAACAAACCCCCCCTTACTATGAGCATTAGGTTTTATTTTCCTATTTACAATTGGAGAATTATCTTATACTCCTCATGCTACTGATGGATACCCTGTTCTTATACTTCCTCCATAACATCTTCTGTTCCTGCAATAATTATGTGATTCATCCATTTCACTCCTACTTTATTTATCCTCTGAACCTTACGAACACAATCAAACATTGCGATAAGTAATTTATTCCAGACCAAATACAGGTGCCACTGATTTCTCTCCCTTTCAATCTGATCGAGCCACTACACATAACCAATTTGTTTACTTAATTTATCATAGTTCCCTGCTTTGTGATTCCACACATTTCTTCTTCTTCTTCCTATCCAGGTTCTAGGCCAAGTGGCCTGTTCCAGACTCAGTCCATCTTCTTCTTGGTAGTCCTCTATTTCTTGTTCCTCTAGGCTTATATGTTAAGATCTTTTTGGTAATCTTTCTCTCTTCATTCTTGCTATATGGTCTAGCCAGTTTTTCCCATATTTAATCACTGAGTCTGTTATGGAATTAATTTTAAGATTTTTAATTATTACACTATTTCTTTTTTTCATCTAATAGGGTTAGTTTTTCTATTTTTCTAAGGAATTTCATTTCTGCTGCCTGAATTCTCTGTATATCTCTTTCTCCAAATGTCCATATCTCACTTCCATATAATAGTGTAGGTTTGGCTATTGTTTTGTATACTCTAAGTCTTGTGTGTTTCTGTACATAATTAGGGTTTAAAGGTTCTGTTAATTACTGTAGTGATTTTTATAAAGTTTGTCATCTTAAAATCAGTATCTATTTCAGCTTAGGTATTTGAGCATTTACAGCCTAGGTATTTCAGCATTTACTTTTCTCCATTTTTTGATAATATTGTCCATATGTTAAATAAAATGAGTGATAAAGGACAGCTTTGACAGACTCCTCTATTTATTGGTTTCCAAGTAGATATGGTATCATTTTGCTTCATTGCTATTTCATTATTGTGGTATATGTTCAATAGAGCATTGTATAGTTGGTTTGGAATATGATATTCCTTTAGAGTTTCCCATAGTTTATTTCTCAAAAATGGCGACATCTTCTATCATGTTATTAAATCTAACACTCGAGTCCCATGTGTTACTTCAGCTACATGTTGCATAAGATAATTGTCCCAGAGTAGCTTAGAAAATTTGAACTCCTTGCTCACACTGATATTTCCTGCTTCCAGTCAGTACTCCTATAATTAAATCACCTCTTATCATCCTCCTGTCACTCACCAGTCTCATCTGTCTGGACATTTCAGAATCATCTCCCTCTGAATTCCCTGGCCTGTAGCAACATTGCACTAAATATCTAAAATTTGTGCTAACCTCAACCTCACACTAGATGACCTCAAAATCCCTATCATTATTGCTTTCTTTGGGTTCCACATTTGAGAGCACACAACTGTTCTGAAATCATCAGTAATACCCCATCTCCTCTTTAATATCTTTTTTGAAAAAAGGTGATATTAAAGAGGAGATGGAATAGAATATGCTGTAGCCATCATATTCTATTCCTATAAACACATCATCCTCTTAACCATGTTTCACTGATATCAATGATTTGTGGGCTGACAAACAGTTTCAAGGCCACAAATTCTGTACCCTTATTCCTAATACTCCTTGCATTGGTGTATAACCATAGTAGTTGTCCAGTTCCTTCTTACAATTCCTAATCCCATCATTTTAGTAATTTGATAATGTCACCCCCCCCCCCCTCATTGAGACCATTCCTGTGTCCTTGTCTCACAATTTTGGTATCTTACACATATGATTATATAAATTACATAAAAGCTGGATTTTTTTTAAAAAAAACTAGTCCAAACAAAGGTTGCAGCACTGAATGTTGGTTTTTCTTAAGATAAAATCTGTGAGCTCTGATTTTTGTAAGGAGAATCTAACTTACTGTAATGTTTAGTACTGTATGCTCTGAATGATTTATGTCCTCTCAGAGTGGAGAACTTAGAGGGCAATGACATGGATGGTTTTGAAAGCATATGGTGTGAGGTAGAGGCGGGCAAGACAGGATATTTAGTGGAGTGTTGCTACAAGCCACAGAGCATAGAGGGTGAGGAGCAGGAGGTGTTGAATCAGTTGAGCTTGCCAAGTGCAAGAAGAATGATATGGAGATTTTAACTACAGCAGTGTAAATTGGGAAGAGGAAACTGCAGTAATAAGGGAATGGATTTTCTAGAATTCTTGAGGGACAAATGTCTTAGGCAACATGTAGGAGAACACAAGGTTCAAGAGTTTTGGACTTGGTCACAGCATCAGAAGAGTTGATTATAACTGAGATGGCATCTCTGCCTCCAGTTGGAGAGAGTGACCATTGATTTTGACTTGGAAGATGAATAGACATGTGGGAATATCAAAGAGAAAGCAATGTATGTGGAATTATAAGGCAGGGTGATTATAACAGTCTTAGATATCAACTTGGGGCAGTTTCATGGAGGGAGGAATTGGAAGGGTGAGATATAAGTGCTTGAGAAATTGTGAAGGAATATTTATTAGCAGCAATAGTAAGCTGTACACAAGTGAAGAAGGGAATGTAGTTTGGTGTAAACTGGATGACAATATCAAACAGAAACTGTTTGATATTGTCATCCAGTTTACAAAGTTTACATCCCACTCCTTATATCTCTTCTATAACCTTTTTTAAAAGAGGTTGTGGAAGAGATATAAGGAGTGGGATGGAGAGAAGATGAATGAAGAATATAAGACTCAGGGCAGGAGAATGACTACTATGGTAAGGAAGGCAAAACTGGTATACAAGAAGAGATTGGTCCTGAGATCCAAAGAAAATCCTAGGGATTTTTTTTTAGCCATGTGGCCAGTAGGAGGAAAAATGACATTGTTTGATAAAAATAGGAATAGGGTGGCTGATGCAGAGGACATAGTGGAGTTGTTCAGTGAACACTTTATTGGGCTATTTCATTCTGGAGAAGTAGGTCTTAATACTAGAGGGATAGTGCAGATTTGAAGTTGAGTACTCTGGATGTCAACAAAGCAATAAGACTGGATGTGATTTTGCCATGGGTTTTGAGAGAATGTGCTAAAGAACTGACATCTCTGTTGACCTGGCTTTTCAGTGAAAGGCTGGCCAAGAGAAAGTTATCCAAGGAGTGGAAGAAGAGTAAGATAGTGCCATTGCATAAGGGTGGTAGCAGACTGGAAGTGTCAAATTATAGACCAGTTTGTGTTTCATCAGTAGTTGTTAAGATCTTGGAGAAATTAGTGAGGAATCATGTACTGTATTGGGCAGATGAGGGTAATGTTATCTGTGAGAGTCAACATGGATTTGTTAAAGGGCACTCTTGCTTTAGTAATGTGATTGCCTTTTATAATAATGTGACAAGAGTAGTTGATGAAGGAAAGGTATATTCTGCCATTTTTCTGGATTTTGCAAAGGCATGTGACAGGCTATCATATGATAAGCTGATATCTAAGTTGCAGCATATGGGTTTAGATGTCAGGTTAGCAAACTGGATTCAGGATTGGCTATTTGATAGGTATCACAGAGTTGGGGGGGGGCAATATCAAGGAGGCAGAAGGTTACAAATGGGGTCCACAGGGCTCAGTACTGGGACTTGTATTGATTAACCTTTATATTAGTGGATTGCAGGTAGATTTTCAGTTGTTTGCAGATGATGTGAAGCTGGGAAGGGTTATCAGTAATAATGCAAATGTGGTAGCCCTGCAAGATGATTTGAATAAACTGGACAGATGGGAAAATGATTGGGGGGTATCAATTTAATGCAGCAAAATGAAAGTTTGGGATACATCGATTGGATACTGCATACTCTGTTGGAGGAACTGTACTGATGATTGATAGAAACCTGAAATTCAGGGAACATATTGCAAAGGTGGTGAAGGTAATCCAGAGGATTGCTGCAATACTGAGAAGGACGCTGACCTGCAGAGATAAGAGTTGTCATTCCATTGTATAAAGCCCTGATCAGACCACACTTCGATGATTGTTCTCAAATTTGGTCCCCAGGATTTGAAAAGGATAAATTAACTGTGGAAAGAGTGCAGAGGCAGATAACAAAAATAGTATCAGGACTGTACAGTGTTAGTTATGAAGACAGGCTGAGGGAATGTGGACTGCAGAGTTTGGTAGATAGAAAAAGGAGAGGTGATATGATCGAGTACTTGGAAACTGTGAGCAAGAGGGTGAGGAACTTTGCATAGAGGGTGGTTGAACCTTGGAATGCATTACCTGATAGAGAGGTGAGAACACAAATGTTCGATGAGTTCAAGGAGTGGCATGATAGACTTTGTTTTCTAGGATGGGCCTCCCATGATGAGTCTTCTGCGTCCATGGATGCCTGAATCATAATAATAACTTTCTCAGCTTTAATACATTCTTCTAGTTAGTATCATTTTAATTTACACTAATTCATTGAATTATTTTATTTTTTACTTTTCATTTTCTGAAAAAATTAGTATAATGTTCAAGGACAAAAATTTTGGTATCATAACCAGGAAATATTTATACAAGATATAATACAAAATAAGGAGAATCCTTCTGTGGGTAGTTCTCAGTATTAAGACCAATTATGATGTAAATAAAGAGTTTAATAAAAATAAGCAATTAAAATCCAACAAGTTTTGTAAATCATGAGACTTGCATCATCAGTGGGTACTGGTACAGAAAAGTTTTACACAAGAAAAGCGCCTGTTAACAATTAATTACATATATTAGATGTTTTGATAAGATAACTTCAACCATTACATATAATTGATTAACCAGAATACAAACGATTAATTCAGTACTGTATGCGTGTTGAAACATTGCCAGTTGTTGTTATCATATTCTGTGGTATCACGCATGATGTAAGTCTTACGAAACTTGTCAAGCTTTAATTGCTTATTTTTATTAAACTTTTTATTAACATCATACAGCCTGTATAGTTTAGTCAGTATAGACAAAGACCTTTGGCCTTAGCCACCATATTTGCAGACTATCTGGTCTCTTTCGATTAAAGGTGAATTAGCAGGTCTCATACAGAGGTAGGGGATTTTTTCACCTGGAAACTTGAGTTTTTCGTCCCCCCACAACATGTAAACCAGCCTTGCGAACACACACACATGGATTTACAGCCATGAATACTTATGACAATATGTAGAAAAGATAGGGTCCTCACCACGTCGTAATGGCTGTAGTTAACTATGCATCACATTATGGTAGTCAACCTCCTAGATAGATGGCACATGAATGGGATTGGGATTTACATCATAATGTGGTCTCAATGCTGAAAACTACCCACATAATTGCTAAATCACAGAAACTTGTGTTTGCAAGGAGAATACTTATTTTCATGTTCACCATATTGCAAAGTATTTTTTCAGATGATATAAGTTTATAATTCATGGATTTATAATCATTATAAGGATTTTTGTAATATTTAAATTTGAGTTTAAAACATGGAGCATGATAAAGTCCAGTTTTCTTGGTTTGAAGGTAAAAATGCTAGAATGCATGAAAATTAAATTAAAAAAAAAAAAAACAGGCTTAGAAATGAAATTTTTTTGAATTGGCTTCTAATTATATTAATGCTTATACTCAAAGCCTGAAAGAGCTGCAAGAAAACTATCAATGCTTCCAAAACAGAGTTTGAAAGAGTGAAAAGCAGGAAACTTGCAACCTGTCGAAATGGCAGCCGAGTCCTTTGGTCTCTTCCCAAAGCAATTGGTCGTAACTTTTGCCCAACACTATTCCCACCCCTATCATATCCAGATGATTCTATTGCATTATCACCCACAGAAAAAGCCAGTCTACTAGCTTCATACTTTGGTTCCAATGCATACATAACTGACAATGGAAATCCCTCTCCCCAACCATTCCAGATTCCCAATATACACTGTCCCTTGTATCCTTTTGCCAGAAAGAGATCAGATATACATTGTCCAAATTAGACACAAAAAAATCTCCTGGCCCTGATGCCATTCATCCAGTTTTCCTGAAAATTTGTGCACCAGAACTGATTCCTATCCTATGTTGCCTGTATATACTCTCTTACTCCACTGGTGTCTATTGCACAGCCTGGAAATTGGCCTATGTTCAATCCATTCCCAAAAAGGGTGATAAGTCACTGCTGTCCAACTACCACCTTATCTCGCTCACCTCAGTCCTGTCTAAAGTAATGGGAAAAAAATCATCAATTCCCAACTTCTACACTACCTTGAAGGCACTCACCTAATAAATTGACTGCCAGTATGGATTCTGTTGCTGCCAATCAACAGGAGATCTGCTTACATATGTCACCCATCTGTGGACAAATGCCATGGAGAAGTATGGCAAATCTCAAGTGGTTGCACTTGATATCTCCATAGCTTTTGACTGGGTCTGGCACAAAGGCTAACTAAGAACTCCCATCATTCGGTCTGTCTGCAGTTGGATTGTCTAGATGCACGCTATGGTTGATAGTTCCTTATCAACTTACTATTCAGCTAATGCTGGGGTTCCACAAGTTTCTGTTCTTTCACCAACCCTCATCCTTCTATATATCAATGACCTACTTCAGTTGACCTCCAACCCAGTACACAGTTTTGCAGATGACAGCACATTGCACTCCTCCCTTTCATTTAATAAACCTTACTCCACAAACTTGCCTCAACCTACAAAACATCAACTGCCACTGCCCTCAATTCTGATCTCCAAGCCATCCTCCAATGGGGTTCAGATAGCCTCATCAACTTCAATGCTAGTACAATCCAGTTCTTTCTTATTTCTCACAAGAAAGAGCCATTTTCTCCCAGTCTTATTTTTGACAACATTGAAATTTCCAGGGAAGATGATATTTCTCTTCTTGTAATCACCTTGACATCGAACCTCTCCTGGCATAAACACATCACAACCATTGCATCCTCAGCTTCTAAAAAAACTAGGATTTCTCTTTTGTTCAAGATGCTTCTTCACCTTTGAACAGCTGTTTAGAGCTGAAGAAGAACCTTATATAAATCACAAATCTTCCCAGCTATTGAATACTGCTCTCTCATTTGGAATGGGGGCTCCCTAAGAGCTTCCTCAGAATGCTTGACTTAGTACAAAGGAGAGCAATTAGATTGATTAATAATTCATCTCTTACCAACTCGCTCCTCCAACTTTTGCACAGGTGTTTGGTTTCTACATTATGTGTATTCTATAAATATTTCCATGGCAAATGTTCATCTGAAATAGCATCATTAATTCCCCCACTCGGTATGAAGTCCATTGGAACATGTTCAGTTGAAACCTACAGTTCCTTTTCCTCCTCCATCCTTACTACTGCAGTATTGTGGAACAGTCTTCTGCTTGATGTGTTTCCCAAGGAATACAATATACAGGCTCTTAAATCGATACACAGAATCTGGGTTGATTAACCAACCTCTCATGTATGAGCTCAACATTTAAAAAAATAAAAATAGAAATTAGGCACTTTATTTTCACTTAATTACCAAATACTCATTCTGTAAAATATTATAGAGCTTCAGGAAAAATAAGATTTGATTAAGAACTATTGTTGATATTGTATACCTTATGTCAGATTTAGTTTGTTCAGATAATTGGAATTGAGTGTACAGTGTTTTGTGAGGCTTTTTTTTTTTTTTATTGATATATATACTTATTTGAACATAGTGCAGCTCTGTTCAATTAAGAACTTGAGACTTTGTGAGATGCAGTGCATGCATAATACATTAGCAAGAGTAGAAATTTGCAGATCGAAGATGAGAATTGTGAGAGAATGTGCTACAATTGTTCTGAAATAGGGTGTTAGAAACATAATAGTAGTAGTAGGGTTGTTAATGTTAGTGACAAAAGGTGCAAAACTGTGAGTATTGGAGAGAATGTAGTGAAATTAACGAAATATGAATAGTTGAAAACTTTGAAAGCAGTGAACATAATGAGAGAAATGTGTGTAGTGTTTTACACTCTAAAATGTAAGCTCATGTGACTGAAGAAGCATCAGAGTTGTACTGCAGAAAAAAGAAGAAAGAGTAATGACAGTGATCGTATGGCAATTCCATGATGAAATGTATGTTCTTGAAAAGGAAAACATGATTTGATCATGTTTTCCTTATTTGAAGATAAAAATGTTAGAATACAAAGAGGAAAAGTGAAAAAAAAATGTTTTAACGAAAGTAGATTATATGAAAAGTGGCAGTTACAGAATGGGAGAGAATATAAAACAGTTCCTGGAAGAAGCAAAAAAGAAGAATCAAGGAGTCAAATTTTTAAATATTGACACATTATGATAGGAATGAATTGAGAAGAGACATAATTGCAAATAATAATAGATTGTGAGTTTGTGGATGTTAGGGATGAATATGACGGAATGATGGTAGGGGCTTTGTGATTGATTGAGGAATTGCATTTGAATGGATTTGAAGTTGTCTCGAGAAAGTGCTGTTCAAGTGAGAATGAAGAATGAAAGTGCAAAACCTGAGAAACTAAGGTTATTTGGTGTGGGGGGGGGTACAGCAACCACACTTGAGGTAATTAAGAGTGAGAATGGTAATGAAAAAAAAATGCTCTGTCATTTCTCAGGTCTCAAATCTAAATGAGACAGTCATTAAAAGATGTATGGGCACATTGGGCTGATATTGGGTACAATTTAAAGGGAAGAGAAATATCCAGATCCTGGAGGATGATTTAAATAGACTGTGACAGTATGAACAATGGATGACAGTTGTCAGTTTAATGTGGCAAAGCATAAGGTTATGGACTGCAAGAATAATGATATTTTGGGAATAATAGTGCACTGGAGTTGAAGTTCAGAAGACGCATTGCAAAAATAGGCACTATAGTTTTTAAGATTATGAATGTTGGATATTAACACCCCAACCAGCCATGATCTATAGATGTCCAGCTAAATCTGGATATGATTCTGTAACACCCGCTGAATAACATGGATAGGATGTGCAATTTGATCTCACTATTTCATCCACTCTGCTGGTAGGGAGGTTAAACGCTGGTAAGTAGAGATAAGATAACCCCATCTGGACTAGTATATACTATAAAAAAAGAATTATGTGATAAATCAATTCTATTATTTTGTTTAGTAACTTCTCCAATGTCTTCACTCCAATATTACTCTAACCCATTTCAACTTAATATACTCTAATTAGTTTCTTTAGCCTGCATGTGGGCTAATGCTGATTTTAGCAAGTTGCAGAGGCATGTTTGTTTAGAGTGCGTATTGTCTGGAAAGTAGTCACTTCAGTTTATGCATGATGATTTTTTGTACTATGTGGATTTAAGCAAATTAATTTAATGCTTGCAATTTTAATGAGACCAGAAACTTGTGCACAAAATGTTTTTCATGTGCACATGGGCCAACAAAAATTAGAGGGAACATTGTTTCGAGGTGAGTGGCAGGTCCATGCAATGTCCCTATGAGGATAGATTAAGGAATTATGGGTTACAAAATTTGGTTCATAGGCAGAATGATATCATAGAAACATAATTTACTAAAGGAATTTTATAGGGTGGATGCAGAAGAAATTTTTTAGTGCTGACGAGAGAAGAGAACAAGATCAGTTCCAGAAGTTGTATAAGAGAGGTTCTAAGACTGCAAGTAGCAAATTACAGACCAATCAGTATATTTCAGGCATGCTGGTAAAAATATTAGAAAAATTGGTCAAAAAGAGAATTCAAGAATGGGTAGATAAGAATACAATACTGTGTATGAGGGGCAACTTGGCTTTGTGAAGGGTCGGTCAGGCCTTAGTAATTTACTAACTTTTTATAATGGAGTGACAACCGAGTTGGATAAAGGAAATGGCTACACAATGATTCTGCTGGATTTTGCAAAGTCATTTAACAGAATACCACATGGAACTCTCTTATGCAAATCAGAACAAATGGGAATGATATGACACCGGTTTTCTGTGACTAAAAGGGTGGCTGTGCTGGACAAATATCAAAAAGTGGTATGTTGAGGAGCAAAATCAAGGTAAAATTAGGTGATTAGTGTTGTGTCGCAAGGCTTGGTGCTGGGACCACTGCTGTTTAATTTGTACTTAAATGATATAGGAAATAACCTGAAAGGAAATATTCAGTTGTTTGCTGATGATGAAAATTTAGGTGGAGTAATAGTTAATCAAGGCAATGTGGAGAGCTTGCAGGATGATTTAAATAGGCTGTCAGTATGGGTAAAAAATAATTGGGTGTCAGTTTAATGTGGAGAAATGTAAAGTTATGCATATTGGAATAAATAGATTACTAGCTGTGTACCATATTGATGGAACTGTATTCCAGGAAATAGATGAAGCTAGGGATTTAGGGATGGTGGTAGAGAGAGTTCAAGTTTAGAGGACATATTGCTAAGGTATTCAAGTTACTCATAAGATTACTTGGCTATTGAAGAACATATACAATTAGAGATAGGGAAGTTGTCATTCCTCTTTATAAGGAATTGATATGTCCACATCTGAATTACTGTACTCAGGTATGGCCTCCTTAGTTTCTTCAGAATTGGGGAGGTGGTAGAGAAGATTCAAAGGCGGACAATCAAGATGGCGAGTAGTCCGTGAAATGTTCCCTATGAGGATAGATTGAGGGTGTGTGGATTGCAGAACTTGGTTGATGGGATAAAAAGAAGGGATATAATAGAAATATATAAGTTGCTTAAAGGGTTTTGTAGGATTGATACAAGGGAAATGTTTCAGCACTTGGTTAGAGGGGTCCAGAACAGGAGGTCATCCCTTGAGGTTGAGTATTGGTGTAGGCAGTAGGGGTGTGTGGACTAGATTTTTTGCTTGGAGTGTTGTTAATGAGTGGAATGGGTTTCCAGTCAGTTGAGTGCTTTTGTCTGTTAATGGGTTCAAGGAGAGGCAATAAATTGTGTGGATAGTTTGGGTCTCTCACAATGAGTTTTCAGACTCCATGGAGGTGCCCATACAATAATAATGACAATTACTTGAATAATGAATAGCATAGGCCTCCTGTGATGAGTCTTTAGACTTCACAGAGATGCCTATGCAAAAAAAAAAAAATAATAAATAAAAAGAATAATAATAATAATAAAAACAGAAGAAGAAAACAAAAGCACTTTTGAAACTACTTGTCATCACAGGAAAGTCATTTCCCTAATATTTTTCGAAGAACATCTTTTGTCTTAATATGACTGTTTGGAGAAGTTTTTTCTTATGTGATACATATTAAATTTCCTTTTTTAATTACATAATTAGCCATCATGCTGGCATTCCATCCTCCTTTTACAACCGTCTATACAGCTTGAGTAAATGTTCTATATAATAGCACAAATAATCTTTCAAGTTCATAACGCAGTCCAATTTTTCAAATTCCTTGAACAGACTTTCACTTATTTGATGAAAAGCAGAATATTTGTTCCCAAGGAATTTTGTGATTTTTTTTGAAGCATACGTCTTTTTTAGGGTTGCTTAAGGGTCAAAGCCAGATAACTGGGAGGAGACCTCCACATGTTAAGAAATGTGAAGGATTGATTACAGCTTCTGGTCTAATGCCCAATCTTCAACATACTTGTGATGCACTTTGTTGGTAAGTATCTACTTGGATAGTGAATGAATTGAGGTGCACTGGAAATTTGATATCGGCAGGCCAAATTGTATTCTGTATTGGCTTGAACCAAATGACAGTGATGGTAGAAGATGAAATGTCATGCCAGCTAGAGTGTTATTTCTTGGTTAAACAAAGCACTCACTGTTTTTGTTAGCAAATCAGACAGCAAAACATCAGCTACTTCAGCTTGCTATCAGAATTCATGAAATGTATGAGGTTTGCTTGGGAAATTCCCAAACTTTTTAAATAAGAATTTTCCTGTCTAACTTAGAAGCTATTTGGCCTTGTTGCCTTCAAAGTACTTTTCCACTTTGTATATACTGCTGCCGTCGTTTCTTCCATTCTTTGAAACATTTCTAGAACTCTTCTTTCAGAATACTGCAGTTCTGCTAGCATTTTTTTTTATCAAGTCATTCGACTCAGAACGCTGGCTTTCAATGTCAATTTCAACTTGTGGAATAAAAAAAAAAGTCTGCTGGTGCAACATCAGGTGAGTAAGCAAGCTGTGGAACAAACGTTGTTTCATGTTTTGCCAATTGACGGATTAGTAATGATGTGTGTGCAAGCACATTATCATGAAGCATCCATTGGTTTTCCCTCCAAGCATCAGGCCTTTTTTTTTTCGTCTGATAGTCTCACAAAGACATTACATTACCTCAAGATAGTACTCCTTGTTTACTGTCTTGCCTTGTGCAAAAAATTAATGGTGAACAATGCCCCCAGAATCAGAAAAAACTGTCATTACTTTGACGTTTGACCACACTTGTCTCACATTTTTGGGTTGTGATGATTGAGCTTTTGTTTCGACATCATAACTGTAAACCCATGTCTTATCTCTGGTAATGATGTTTTTTAAAATGTTTTCATCCTCATAAGCTCGACTGGAAGCTCTTGGTTCACATGAACTCAAATTTTTTTTTTGATCGTCAATCAGGTGAGGTACAAATTTGGCTGCATGGCTGCATTGCAGTGCATACCTAAATTTTTTTATTTGTGACACCTCCAAGGAGTCTGAAGACTCATTGTTGGAGGACACCTATTGTACAACTCTCCGTCTAGTATTTTTTGTCTGTAGATTGCATGTGTTCTGAAAGGCTGATTTGTCTGTATGAGGGAATGAAAAACCAGAGTTTCCGGGAGGAAAAAACCCTGCTATCTCCATATGAGATCGGCTAACTCACCTTTGATTGAAAATGTCCATATAAAGATTCCTCCCATCATGATGAGACTCGAACTTAGGCCTTTTCCAATTGAAGGGCGCAACACACTGTCGTTCTCCCAATTGCACTACGGAGGCGCTACTTTGCATAAGAATCTCATGACAGACAGTTTTTCAAATGTTTGCTTTTTCAGCTAACTCACAAACAGTTAAATGGCAGTTAGAATGCATGACTTCACAAACTTTTGCAACATTTTCATCAATTTTTGATGTTGACGGATGTCCTGAACAGGGACCATTGCCAACTGAAATTCAGCCATCTTTGAAACATTTCCACCACTTGTACATTTGAGTCCGGCCTAAAGCTTCATTCCCAAATGCTGTTTTTAACATTTCAAATATAATAAAATTGTATCAAACCTGATATTAGAATTGGAGATATCAGACCTAGCTCTTTGCCTTATGCAGATGATGATGTACTCTTAAACATATCCATTGCAAGTCCCCAGATTTTGTTCAGAGTTAAGAAATTTAGCATGAAAATCAACAATAAAAAGAAAACTAAGAAATTAGGCAGGAACATAGAAAACTTCAGCTATTTAGGTACCTTTTTAGTGAAGATGACAAATTAAATTTGGAAATTGAGAACAGAATAATTCCCAATATGATGCAGAACTTCACACTGATCATGAAAATCACTCATTTTAAACACAACGAAAAATTTGCCAGATGCACCTAACACATGTTGACACAAACAGATGTAGTACAATAACTAAGCAAAAATATCACGCTGTGCTTTTCACTAGGGTATTTCTCGGTGTTGCTGCTGGATTGAAGCATATGAAGCTTGCAGCTGGTAGTGCTTTTTAGTGCGATAATTCAAAAGTTTGGGAATTTCTCAGACAAACCTCGTACCATCACCATAAGTATCAACAGAAAAGAAGTGGAATAAATTTTTGATAACTGCCATTACCAAAACATAGAAGAAAGACAAAAACAGGTGAGATTTTTAGAAACAACCACAGAATGTTATATTCAGGCAATAATGATCACAAAAAAGAAATGAATAGCTGCAATATTTGATACTAAACATGTGGATAATTTTCCTGAATTGCTGACAGTTTCAATTTGCAGGCAAACATCAAAATGGTGAATTGGAAAGTGAGATTTCTTGGTGCCTATGATCTCACAAAGTTCTGCTAAGGAAGAAATGGAGGAATTAGAGAAAGCAACTGACACAGGAAAAGTTGGTCTTTATTAGAGATCTAAACAGTAGAACAGGAAATGAATGCCATTTTCATTTTCCTTCATTTGTTAGGATCAGAGGTCTCTCATAGACTAGTAACTTAGCTTCTTTGAAAACCTACTTAAAGCCCTGAATAGGGCGATTAATTCTATCTACCCAGTGCATTATAACTATAAATTTTGAAAGCTTGTAATAACTACCAGGCATATAGAAATGTTTTGGGAAACTTTGGAGAAAAGAGCAATGCTGCTAATAACAACAGCAAGTACCTTTGAATTTCTGTTGAAGACATGAACCAGTCTTCACTAATAGTACCATGTTCCAACATTAAGGTGTACACATATTCAAGTGGAAAGAAGACACGAGGGGAAAAAAAAAACAACTCTTGTTGACCTTGTTATTGTTGAGAGCACTATCTTCACGTTGGTTCAGGACATGATAGACAGGATTTGAAATAGGAAACCATTTAGTTTTAGATATGGTAAAAATGAATTTCATATTGAAAAAATGTACAGCAGTTGTAAAAAGAATCAGTCAAATGGCTTTCAGAAGTGAAATGTAGACCCAAATATTCAAATATTATTCAATAAGAAATGGACTTTGAAGACTATAATCAAATATTAGAGACTCCATTACAAGCTTTGAAGAAAACTTAAGTCGGTGAAAATTAGAACTCCATGATGGAGAAGTTAAAAAGGCAGTCATGGAAAAGAAGAAAGCATATCAAATATTCCTGATGAGTAAGCATGTTCTGCAAGAATACAGGGAAACATTTGAAAAAACAAAGCAATGTGTAAAAGTAGCTAAACAAAAGTCATGCAATGACTAAAAATTAAGATAAATATTATTATTATTATTACGGCAACTCCAAGGAGTCCTTAGACTCATCGAGGAAGGCCCTAAACATCATATCAAGAACAACTGTTTGGCATTCACACAGTATCTATCATACTTTGCTTTGAGTTCATTTACAGTCATGGCACCCACAATAAACCCTGGCAGCTTATTCCACTCATTCACCACTCTCCAACTAAAAAAAAACCTAGTTCTAACACTCTTGCTCAGTTTCCATGGATGGCTGCTAGTTCTCCCATCACCAGACCTGTTCTGAAAAATTTTCTCTGAATTAATCTTGTAAAAATCCTTCAGTAATTTGAATGTCTCAATCATATCACCCCTTTTCCGCCTATCAACCAATTTTTGTAACCCACAGATCTTCAACCTGTTCTTGTAAGGTTCATTCCATAAACTAGCTATCATCTTAGTCACTCACCTCTGGATCCTCTCTACCTCCTCCCCATCAAGAAGAAACCCTGATGCCCATATCTGGGCACAGTAGTCTAGATGGGGTCTTATCAAGTCTCGATAAAGAGGAACAATAACTTGCTTATCTCTGCTAGTCAAAGTATTCTTCGATAACCATGTGATATGATGAGCTGATTTAGCCACTTTTGCTATGTGCCCCTTAAACTTCAACTCCCTATCCACCAACACGCCCAAATCTCTGACTTCGTCAACCTCCTGGAGTACAGTTCCACCAATGTGATATACTGCTGCTAATTTTTTCACTGCCAATCTATCCAAATCATCCTGCAAAATTTTGACATCGTGTGCATTCACTTTTGCTCTACCCAACTTTGCATTATCAGCAAATAAATGAACAGTTCCTCTCAGATCCTTTCCTATATTATTAATGAAAAAATTAAATAGCAGTGGTCCAAGAACAGAAACTTGCAGCACACAACTAGTAACAGGCCTTCTTTTGGACTCCACTCCTGAATAAACTACTCTCTGATAGCTCTCCATCAGCCATCCTCCTATCCATCTCACCAACCCTATATCCATCCCCATGTGCTGCAGTTTTCTTTGTTCATTATCCTTTATCCTAACTCAGGCATATTATACATATTCTTAAACTCAATTGCCTCACTGATGTCTGCATAACAGCATCCCTACCCTCCCTAAAAGCTCTAGTTTCTCTGATTCAGGAAGATACCTTCCTGAATCAGAAACTCTGGCTTGTTTTATGCCTCTTTTAAAAATGGAAAAAAGATCTGTAAAAGAAATCATGAAAACTAAAGAGGAATGCAGTCTGAAATATATATCACTACTTAAGGTAGACAAAAAGCTATCACAAACCTAAAATGTGGATAGGCAACTGGAGTAAATGATATTTGACCAGAAATTGTCATATATGTATAAAAGGTTTACAATTGCTGTACTTTATAATTCAGAAGGCTGAATTCCAGATGATTGGAGCAGAGCTCTTATAGTACCAGATATAAAAAGGGAAATAAAATGAGTATTACTTTGCAATTCTCACTTCTATTACCTAGATTTGTGCAAACATACTGGAGAAGATATTAAGAAAAAAATATGTAAGTGGAAAGTTGGAGAAGTGATTGATTTTGAATTTAATGCCCATCTGGCCTGTTTTGTGAGATGAAAAACAAGAGATTCCAGGAGGAAGTAATCTGCCACTTCTGTGTGAGACATTGAAGAATGATAAACGGATTCAGGCTAGATAGATTGCCAAGATCAGATTTTCAGTCTAAGACAAATAGTTGAGAAATCACAGTATTGTAATAAGAATCTGTGTTTAATTTTTGTAGATTTGGAAACGGTATGTGACAAGGTGCAAGAGAAAAGCTGTTGAACAATCCTACAATTGTGTAGTATATACAGTACATTATATCAAGCAATATTTGAGTTGTAAGTCAGCAGTTAGAATTGAAGATAGTTTGATGTAAAATCAAGTGTGAGACAAGATTACATGCCATCAGCACTGTTATTCATCATATGAAGGAAAGTAGCAATAAATCTGTTATCAAAATTAGATTTAATGCTTAGATTATATTATTAAATAAATGAAGTACAAATTTTCATCATTTCTTAACTGAACTGAATTACGGTTTATAATAAATTTGTCATGAAAGACAAAACGCTGCTGTTTTCAGAGAAAAAATATAAAAATAGTTGGACATGGAAAATATTAACTCCATCCTGAATGGAGAACCTGTAGAACAAATAAAATATTTTAGTTACTTTGACACAGTTCTTATTGAAAATGACAAATTAAATTTGGAAATAAATAACAGAATAAACAAAGCTGTATTCAAGCCAGTTTTATCTTATGGATCTTAGAGTTATTAGAAATAAAATGGTTAAAGGTTAGAGACCACAGATATGAGATTTCTGAGAAAAATTAGTAAAGTGAGCAGATAGTCACTGGCAGAATCATGTTAAAAATGAAGATTTGAGGATTGAACTTATTAGTATTTGGGGATGTATGCAGAGATAATCTCGGGTAGTATGGTCACCAAAGTAGAATTGCAGTGGAAAGATCAGAAAAACGGTTGTTTGATGGCAGGAAAAGATGCAGAGGAATACTAAATAACATGCTAGTTTGGTTAAAAATTGTCAATTTGAAGCTAGTAATAAGCTTTTCATTAGTGCTGCCATAGTATCCTATATTACTCATTGTGGTGGTTACATATAATGAATTTAATAATGACGATAACGCTTCTTTTTTCAGTTGTGGTAATTTACCTTGAAACTTTGTCAGTAGTTAAATTTCTAACTACCGACAAACAGTAGTTAAGAAATTTACTAGTACTTATGTTAAATTTCTTATGTTTGATCCCACAAAAAAAAACTTGGGTCTTGAAAAACATGGAAATTTTTTGCAAAGAAGATATTCATTAATCATAGCTTTATATGAAATTATGGTAAGAAAACTTCATTCGGATGCACTAGCTTTCAAGCTTTCATGGAAATTTTGAACCAAGAATGAAGATTTCTCTCCTTGACCAGGCCTCTTTTAGTCAGTGTTAAGTACAAGGTTTGCTATCTCATGCATATCTAAAGCATGGTATTTTCATGCATTTGCACAAATTAACCATTTTTGTTCTCTATATTTTGCTTCATCAAGAACAAAGTAATTTTTCCTAAATCTCCTAATAAAACAAAAACATTACCATTATGCAGCAGAATGTTACTGAAGCTTTAGTATACTAGTTTCAAGCTTCATTGACAAACCCTCTGAAAAATATGATATTATAAATTCATTCACATGTCATATATATGTAGAAAACAATAATTGGAGCATGATGTAAGGCTTCAGACCCTAAAACTTTGTTGAATCCTTTAATAGCATAAACTCTCGCTCTGGATAATTTAATTTGTTTGTGAAAACTGCTGCAGTTCTCTTTCAAGTTGGTAAGTCACTTTTCATACTGATGTTCTCAGTGGCAGCCGGTGAAAATTTTAAGTGGGGATGTTGCATATACGAAAAAAAAAAAAAATTATTTTTTTCTAATCAGTGACGTATTTTTAATAAAGTAATTTTTAATATGTAAATTTATTTATTAATAAATTTGTTACTGATTAGAAAAAAAGATTTTTTTTTTTTTTTTTTTGTATATGCAGCACCCGAACTTAAAATTTTCACTGGCCGCCACTGAGAACATCGGGTATAAGGCTGAATTATGATGAGTGTCACTGTTGAAAATATGAAATAATTATATTTTTTCAATTATCATTACATGAAACAAATGCACTGCGTATCAATAGCAATGACAAGCGCAAACGAATATCGGCATTAGATCGCAGTGCATTTGTTTCGTGTAATGATAATTGAAAAAATATAATTATTTCATATTTTCAACAGTGACACTTATCATAATTCAGCCTTGTATCTATAATAAATTAATAATTATACGTTATTTTAATAAAATAAGATTTGCAAAAAATAGTTCACCACGCACGCGCATAATTAATAATAAACGTTTCATATCTCACAGAAATAACTTGCGTATGGACACTAAAAAATACACTGCTGTTTGGGCAGTGTCGGAATGATGTAACGTGCAATGACAGGCGCCAACGAATATCGGCGTTAGATCACAGTGCATTTGTTTCGTGCAACGATAATTGAAAAAATATAATTATTTTCATATTTTCAACAGTGACACTTGTCATAATTCAGCCTTGTATCTATAATAAATAAATAATTATATGTTGTTTTAACAAAATAAAATAAGATTGACAAAAAATAGTTCACCACGCACAAGCACCAATAATAAACGTGCGTATGGACACTAAAAATACACTGCTGTTTGGGCAGTGTCGAAATGATGTAATGTGCAATGACAAGCGCCAATATCGGCATTAGATCGCAGTGCATCTGTTTCGTAATCTAAAGCGTTAATCGAACAATTCCAATTATTAACTATTCAATCAATGTCAAAACATAAGCTGTAACCTTTAACATGTATTGCATTTATATAACGTTGTAAGCATTGTTATTATTTATAAACACAAACAAAATTTAAATTTTTCATTTTTTTCCTTGGGGGTGCTGCAGTGTCGCAGTGCTTATGTATGGGCTGCCACTGGATGTTCCATTTTGAAATCAGATGAAAAACTAATTAATATAAAGTGATTCCAGTGATGAATGCATGCCACAAGGACCTTCTGCCAGTAGATTTGGACAGGATATATCCCTTCTGTTCTTAGCATTATAGCTTTGCATACATAACTTTGTATGTTTGGTTAAGCAAAAATAACAGTTTTCCTATCTTTTTGTCTGTTTTTTTGTAATGGGAATTGCAAAAGGAAGAGATTTCATTTTACTTCAAATTATACTTATTAAGAAATTGTATGCTCATTTTCATCCTGATTTTGCCTGAGCACTAACAAAGATTTGCACATCTGTATCTCCACTGTTAGGCTGCTTGTATATAGAGACAGTTGATGTCACATTAGGTTGCCCTGTTATCCTGCAATGCACAGCGTACTCCTTTTCAGCATATAATGGCATGCACTATCCACATTTGAGAAACTTTTGTCATCTGAGAAAGAGTTACTACTCTTTCTCAGATGACATTGATATCTCTTGAGATCTCATCAATATAGATACAGCTAACTCAATGGAAAAGTAATGTTTCTATATGTTTATTTATGTATATATTTAGCGTATGTGTAAAAATACAAGAAATTAATGAACAAAACTATATACAGATTGATAGTTCAGTTAACCAATTGTTGGCACTATTTGAAAGTAAGTGCAAGTTCCTGGGGCATCCAGGGAAGGAGTGTGGGGGGGGAAGCAATTAGCAATGTTATGCATAGTCTGCACAGTGCCATGTGCACAAAAGAATAACTGTGAAATTACCCATACATGTAGTAAGTGGGCATAGTAACCTTTTCCCATCCTAAATCTAGCTCCAGAGGTGTCAAAGTACCGGGTGATTATAAAATAGCATCATAGTGTTCAGAGCCCTCTAGCGAGTAATGTATTGGACGAAACACACCAATATTCGGTAGACGTACACAGTGGAACATGGGGATTCGATTTAATGGGAAAAAAAAGTACCAAAAGTCGCCAACAGGAGAAATTTTGGTGCTGCCAAATTAATTTTAGTAGGTGTGACTAATGAATGACTAAATGGCAAATGAGAGACAGCACTCATCAATTTCGTGACGTTTATTGCTAATTACAAATGAGGTTCAATATGATCACCATTCTGATGTTCCAGGATCTGCATACGGTACACGACATTTTCCACAGTGGCTTGCAACATATCGGAATTGATTTGTCTCACGTCTGATGTTATTCGATCTTTCAAAGTTGGAATATTGGGTACATGTCCTTGATACACAATGCTCTTAAGAAATCCCCACAGCCAAAAGTTACAAGGATTGAGATCAGGCGATCTCGGTGGCCATGGCGTGAGAAATGCATGACTAATGATTCTTCTCTCAGAGAAATGTTGTCGCAAAACACGCTGTACCTGAAGTCCAATGTGGGGTGGTGCACCATCCTGCATGAAGATGGTCGAATCGAGACATCCTCTTTGTTGCAGTTTGGGAACCACAAAGTTCTGTAGCATATTGGCATACCCATTAGCATTGATGGAACAGGTCACTGGTCCATTTTGGCGATTTTCCTCATAAAAGTATGGACCGGTGATAAAAGATGCCGTAAATCCGCACCACACTGTGACTTTGGGCAAGTGGATAGGCATCTGCAGGCACACGTGCAGATTAGTTGCAGCCCAAATGCAACAGTTGCGTGTGTTAATATCAGCATTCAAATAAAAGTGCGCTTCATCACTCCATAAAATCTGCCATGGCCATGCATCATCCACTTCCATGCATGCTAAGATTCTCAAAGATAAGTCAATTCGTGTGGTCGCATAATTAATAATGTGCGACCACAGTCATGTTCAAGAATTGCACCCTGGTGCAATTCTTGAACATGACTGATTTTATAGGGGTAAAACTTCAACATCTGATGTAGGATTTTCCACACCATTGTGTATGCGATATCCGTTTGCTGGGATATTGCTTGTGCTCTGCTGGTACCCTGTACATTCGTCATCTCCTGTTCCACAATAGCAGTTGCAACTTGTTGTTGGTTTGCGTCACCTGCCTACCTGCACTGCTAGAGTTCCATTAGTTTCAAATTGCCAAATCAGTTTTCGTAAGTTTGTTATGTTAATCGGTCCTTGTCGTAAATTTTTCATATGCCGAAAATCATGAAGACAAGCACTGCCATTATTGTTCCGCTGATAATAGAGTTTGACTAACAAAGCTCACTCACGTAAGGTAAGAGGCATCAAAAAGCAGTTCGTCTACGAATGATAAGAAATCTCACAGGCTTTCCTTTTATTACATGATCATTCACAAGAAATGTGATAATGCAAATTAATGCATTTTACTCAGTAAACAGCGCCAAAATTTCCCCTCTTGGCGACTTTTGGTACTTTATTTATTTTTTCGTTAAATCGAATCTCCATGTTCCACTGTGTGCGTCTACCAAATATTAGTGTGTTTCATCCAATACATTACTCACTAGAGGGCTCTGAACACTTGACGTTATTTTATAATCACCCGGTAGATTGAATCCTAGAGGCTTCATAGTTGGATCTGTGATCAGGTACTTGTGTGTTGTTCATTCCAGAATCCTCTCCACTAGTTCTGGGGACCCTCAACTGGTAGGTTCCACAAGCTAGATCGGAGATCTGGAGGTAGGGAGATTTGATGTATGGGAAGGTTGATGAATAAACAATTCTGGATGAGCAGCAGCATTGCCATCAGGAGTGGTGGAGTGGCCCTTGGCAAGACCTCTCAAACCAAAATGCCAAAGAAACCTAAAACAACAGTGTGATATGGCACCTTCTGCTGCCATTAAATAAGTATGTCCCTGGGGAAGTACCCAGGGACACACTTATTTAATATAAATAAGGGACATACTTATTAAGATAAACCACTGCATCTGTTCACCAGGTAAGGTGACTGTACAGGTATCTGCTCCATGTCAGGAATACCCTCTGTTTCAATGAATGATGGTAGCCTGTATCTCTCCTTCACTAGGA
This sequence comes from Typopeltis vanoorti, assembly GCF_054136105.1. Classification (NCBI taxonomy): domain Eukaryota; kingdom Metazoa; phylum Arthropoda; class Arachnida; order Uropygi; family Thelyphonidae; genus Typopeltis; species Typopeltis vanoorti. Next base: position 101,168,430 of record NC_143564.1, on the reverse strand, counting down.
ATTAGCACTTTCTGACTAATACCTCATCTTGGAGTCCAAATGCCAACAATGGTAGCCTGGATACTACAAGAAATGAACAGACATATCGGCTCGAACATTGCCCAAGTCAATAAGGTTCGCATCCATAGCTTAGGTAGAAGGCTATGTTTGAAAAGTTCATTACAGTTTCCAAATAATTTTAATAGCCTTAAAAACAAATTAAAACACCAAAATGTATCAGGACCTGCCTGATTATCCTCCAGTTGGATAAAGATTTACTAAACCAAAATTCGAGGTACTAAATAATATCCTTAGCGGGCACAAAGTAGCTATTGTTGCTCTACGAGAAACTCGCCACACTTCACAAGAAAATATTACCATTTCCATATACAAATATCAAATAGCATATCACCATATTATTATGATAATCTGGCTTAGAGATAGTTGTAGTAAGTTGCAGGAAGATTTAAATAAGCTGACAGTATGGGCAGAAGATAATGGGATCCAGTTTAATTGTGAGAAAGTGTAAAGTTATGCATTTTGGGATAAAAAGATTAGAAGCTGTGTGCCACATTGAAGGAACTGCCCTGGTAGTAGATAAAGTTGAAGTTCAAAGAGCATATTGCTAAGGTTGCCAAGGTAGCTCATTTAATTTGTTATTGAATAACATTACTATCAAGTAGAGATAAGGAAATCTTTGCTCTTTGTAGGGCCTTGATGCATCCATATTACTAGGAGAGAACCTGAATATCTAGAGGTGAGTGACCACAATGAGTGGTCTGTGGAATGTGCTCTGTGAGAATAGATTGAGGAAGTGTGAGTTGCAAAAGTTAGTTGTCAGAAAAAGAGAAGACATGATAGAAACATTTAAGTTACAAAAAAGGGTTTTATATGATTGATGCAGTGGAAATATTTCAGCACACTTGGCTAGAGGGGACAGAACAAGTTCATCCCTGTAAATTGAGTAATAGTGGGATTAGCAAAGATGTGACAAATAGATTTTATGTTTTGGAGAATGGTGAATGAGTGGAGTAGATTGCTAAAGTCAGTTGTGAGTGCTTTTTCTGTCAGTGAGTTCAAGGAGAGGCATGATAAATATTGTCTGAACAGGTTGAGTCACTCTTAGTCCTTGCACTCCACATGGAGATGCATGTGCAATAATGATAGTTTGTTGTGGAGGAAAATAAATTATAGTAGACAGCAAATTATAATTATAGATTTCATCCTTATTTTAACCAAGCATAATTTATTTTCCTTTCAAGCAGGGCAAAAAAAACTGCTACAACTGTCTGATCCGAAGTACAGGTAACCCTCGTATAATGCAGATGTTAGGTTCCATAGAAATGCTGCGTTATATAAATCGCATTATGCAAGACTCAGATCACATAGAAAAAGTAGGGTTATGTTCCAAAATCGTTTTTTTTTTTAAATTATATAAACGATAATGACATATCCAACAAAAATATATTTTTATTTAATTTAGGTAATTCATGTAAGTTAAGGAAACATTAACTATGAAACAAATACATAGTATAAAATTATAAAAATTACAAATTGTACGTAAACTTCATTGCACATAATGCATAAATGTTTTAGGCAAAATAAAATAAAGTGTCTCTGGAAACTTGGAATTCAGGAGCCGATCTTCCATTTTACGAAATACAGGTGCGTTTGGCTTTTTTTTCCAATATTACCCGGTTTCATCCGAATCGAACACCTAGTCTACGTTATAAATGTTTATAAACTTTGAGAGCTTTTTGTTTAATAAGATTTGCATCCAAAGGAATTTTCTTTTGAGTGCAATCTTCTATCCAAATCATTAGAGATTTTTCCATTTTTTTCTATTAGAATATTGCATACATGAGCAACGAGTTTGCACTTATCGTTGATCCAGCAATAAGCACTTTCTCAGATTTTATGTTCATTTTGGTTGATTGTTCGAATTGTTGATTCATTTAAAATCAAAGTCCTTGCAACAACTCCTGGTTTCTCTTCATTTTTCAACCTATCCATGATTTTGGTTTTTTTTTTCTTCGAGAGAAATGAATTTTCTTTTCAGTATTAGTTTTTCCCTTTCATTGCAGTTTGTGGCCATTACTATCAAAATAATATTTTTACATATGTAATGCTCTTTTTTATTTATGTAACTCACCAGAAAATAAAGTGCTCAGCTTGAAATTAACACACTTAGGATTTTTAATGCACTTTCCTGGCAAAAAACGAAGACAGTTTACCTTATACGGTAAACAATTGATGCACATGCGTGCTAAAGAGTATTTTAATATAAATTCGCTACTTATAACTACATGCATGATACGGGAAGACACAAATTTAATGATGATAAAATTTGATTTTTAAGTTGCACTGTGAAACATATATGAAAAGATGAAGGGTTACTACCATTTGTAAACCATGTTTTTATCGAAACCGTGTTATACAAGGGTTACCTGTATTTGTATTAATATAGTAATAGACAGGCATTTCTGTATGGAAATATGAATTTCTGCTATTGACTCGCACTATACCCGTAGGTCTACTCTCACTGTTGAGCTTAATAACAGTAATTCAGCGGGTTAGTGTTTTAGGAGTAGGTTATTTCCTATCCCTGAGGAGAATCAAGTTTCCATAAAGTGTTATCTGGAAACGGAACTATAGAGATCAGTATTCTGTTCAGGAATAATTCAGATAAAGCAATGAGTCTTCTTTTCAGATCACTTATGAGATTCAAAAAACACTGAGAATTTTGTTGAACTAGTAGGTTTGGAAATTTTGGTGGAAAATTCTTGAGCAATATCACTTCTTCAATAAAGTCAAAAGCAATCTGATAATCACTTCCCCATGATACTTGATGTTATTCACACCTGAGAAGAGTATGCATTATGAGATACAAGTGCAACTTGGTGTGAAGGCAATGCTTCTGTATACAAGTAACCTAGTCATGAGGATATCTTATGCAAATGTTTGTCTGCTCATGATCATGTAAAAAGATCATCATCATGCATATCAAGGATTCAGGCCTAACGTGGCCTGTTCCAGCCTTAGAAGTCATCGTTAAATCTTTTAAGAGGACGTCCTGGTTTTCTTTTCCCTAATGGCTTGTACTTTAAGGCTTGTTTTGGTAATCTTTCTATTTTCATTCTTTGAACGAAAATCCATCCATTTATGTTTATATTTTTAAATTTTTTCTATTACTGATTCTTGGTTTAATTCTTTCATAATTTCTTCGTTTCTTTTGTGATCAAATAGATTTTGTAGTTTTTCTCATAAACTTCATTTCTGCTGTTATTAATCTTCGTTTGTCTTTTTGTTTTATTGTCCAGATTTCACTTCCATACAATAAGACTGGTAGGGCTAATGTATTGTATACTTTTAGTCTGGTTTGTTTTTGAACTAGATTTAGTTTAAATATAGAGTTAATTACACCTGTTATTTTTAAATATTTAGCAATTTTTAGGTTTATATCTTTTTAATTTTCATATGTGATCATACATCCTAGGTAGTTAAATGAATTCACCTGTTCTAAGATATTGTTTTGTAAAAAAGATGCAAATAGAAATATAAGTTCTTGTTACATATAATTTAAAAACTTCCCTTATTAGCAAAAATCTTTCTTGTTACATTGATTCCATTTCATCAGTTATTTGATACATATGGTCCACAATTTACCTTGATATTCAAGTCTTGTATGAAAGTATCCATAATACTTGTTTTACAAAATATTTTATACTGTTTTTCTATCTCTTTTACAATATGAAACTACTACACACAATAAAATGTGTAAGGACAATTTACACAAGCCCTTGAAAACAGAAAATTAAATATACAAAATAAATCAAACAGGAAACATTTCTCAGACTGATACATCTTAGGAATTTTCCAACCATTTAAATCCAGTAGAGAAAAAAGATTATTCATGTAGTATAATTAAGCATACTTAATTTACTGAATGACAGTCTTTAGTTTCATAAACTTTTTAGGGCCATGTATTTATATTCGAAATACACACTAATAATACACATATATAGAATATTGTGCATTGTTTATTATTCCCTTGATTCATATAACTTGACCAACTTTATTGCTTGAAATTGTATACAACAGTGTATTACAAGAACAATATGACTCCTTTTTTTTCCTTGCTTGAATAAAAATAGCTTCATGCTATGTTTAAAGATTTGGGTGAAATTAAGAAACTACTTGTGAAAACATGAAAAATTCTCATTTGACAATGTGTTTAAAATTTCACCTTAGGTGACATTACAAAATAAAAGTCAAAATATAGATCAAGAATGAGTGCACAAAAGAAAATTATAAATCTTCCTCTACAGAATTATTGTAATTGGAATGATGAGAGAAGGCTGGTTGATTTATGGTTTATTTGCACAAGGACAGCAAAGGTTATGTTGGTACACAATGAGTGAAGGTGGAAGGAAACCGTAATTGCACTTGATATTCGCAGATGATGTATGGTTACTCTGCACCTCAATAACATGCCACATGTATTCTCCAGGTAGTCCTATTGGCCTTTTCTTATGGCTGTAGCTCTCTGAAGATAAGAATCCCACCATCTATCTCATTTGCCCTTGTCCTACCTGATGTGTTTGACCTCTCTTTGCAATCTCTTATATTCTTAAGTCACTTTGTCTCTTTATTTCTCCCACCTCCTTCTCCTCTTGATCAGATCCCATGTTGATTCTGAAATCCATGGATCTCTTGGTCATCTTGGAACTAGATGTTTCTTTGCTGTATCCTGTAACCTTGACTCTTCCTAGAGCATTTCAGGTGTGATCTCTTCAGTCTTCAAAAGAGCATCCAACCTATTTAAAGTTTCTTCTGAATTAGTCTGACATCCAGTCCAGTGGGATGGGACTGACCTGAAAGGTTTCACTCTCAGTATTATTTTGGCTCTTACTCATTCATGATCTGTGTCACCATCTTTTCCAGGTCAAGTGTGCATGTCAAAGATGCTTGCCTTCCACCGTTTGATTGCCAGGATGTATCAAGCTGGTGCTTTTGGCCTGTAAACATTTGATGTCTAAGTATAAATATGATGCAGATGCTTCTGGAAGCAAGTATTAGAAATGGCTAATCTGATTGCAAATTCCAGTAGTCCTTCCCAAAGGGCATTATGTTCTCCCAGGCCAAACTTGCCACACTCAGGCCTAATTGTTATACTCTTCTCACTTCTGTAATGAAGTCTTTTAGAATGAGAATATCTCTCCTTGGCAGGCAGTCCAAAGTAGTCTGTAGGTTTCACAGAACTCCTCATGTATCCTGTCATTTATGGACCAAGAAGGGATCTTGCTTGACCTTTCCTCACTACATAGTTACCCTGTGGTGCTTTGACTCCTCTGAATAAATGACTAACTCACCATCCTGCCATCTGAAATGAACTTGTCCATTTTCCATCTGGTCTCTATAATTCCCAGGATGTCAAGTACCCATCTGTAACTCCCTGGACATTTCCATGTGCCTATGTAGTTCACCTCTAAAGTTCTCCCATGTCTTCTGTATTCCTCATTCACAGTGACACTTACTTGCATCAGAGGCTATAATATGCTTCTTGAATAGGATCCTTTCCCTAAGCCCTAAACATGGCTCTGATTATTATGTGTAACAGCTGATGTAGCATAAGATTTATTATAAGGCATACAATCAATTTGGCTTTTACAGTGGTCACTCCAAAAGCCTCCAAGAAGTGGTAGTGTTGCAGACTCTCTCTCCACAGAATGGGTGATATGCTCATTGATCCCATTGGTCCATAGCTTCTTATTCTTCATTTGAAGCAACCCTTTTATAAGGACTTTCCTTATCTGCCACCTGAGGGACATACCTGGTAGGTGTGGGTTCTCCCCCAAGGGAAGGTAAATGATTATCTTAAAAACCTTCTTGTGCTTATTTCTAAGATAGTATTAAGCTGAACAAGAAGATCTAGAGAAGTTAATGAAAGTGTTCTCAGATTTAGAAGAGAGTGAGAGAATTGTGATGCCAACTATGCTGAATGTACTACAGAAGTATTTGTAGAAAATGCAAGCAGCAGAAAATAAATGTGTGTGAGAATGGAGTGGATCGTTAATCAACCTACTGGCTGTCTACTGAGTGAAGTATTTTTTTAGGGAGCTCTTAAAGACACTCCCCCCCCCCAAAAAAAATGTGAAAACAGTGTTTGATTCGATGGTGGATGTTTGCATTCTCTTGAGTGAAAGAGAAAATTAACTTCGTGGATGCTGAGGAAGCATTGTTTATGATGTGCTTATGCTGAAAAAGATTGGAGGTAAAAATATACCAAGAAGAGAACTTGCATCTTTTTGAGAGATTTGTGTTGTTAAAAGTAAGACTGGAAGACAATGGTACTTTTCTTGCAAGAGATAAGACATAATTGAGTTTTACTAGGTGATTGGTGAATTGACAAGGTGATTAGAACCCATTGAAGAATGGTTTGAGAATTTAGAGTTATGGTTGTTGATAATTTTGAAGTTTGATTTGTGTAGTGCATCAGTTCCCAACTGGTGGTATACTTACCCCGAAGTATGTGCTGGGCTGTTCAGGGGTACACGAAAAATAATCAGTAATGGCAGAAATGGTCCCATTTCCACTATTTTACATTAAGATAGGCACTGAACAAAAGTGTCAGTATTTAAAAACAGCTATTTTAAAAACAAGATGTACAATTTATAGAAATGGGTTTAAAAGGGGTACTCAAGTGGAAAAAGGTTAGGAACCACTGATGTATTGCATGAATTGTTCATCAAAAAAGAGAAGTGCAATGTAATATCATCAGAAAAGCTGTGTATTGGATTTGCAGTCAACTGGAGAAGATCATTGATATGTATATATAATCATGAAAGAAAAAATAATAGATGAACACAGTCTTGTGGAACCCTGGCATTAGTTTCAAAGTTTGAGGATTAAAGATTCATCCATCATCACACATGATATACATCCAGACAAAAACTTATGGTTCATTTGTAAAAGTCAAAAGATGTCATATGATGAGCTTACTTAAATGGGCCTTTGCGCCAAACTTGATCATATGCCTTAGAGATATCAAGAATCTCAATCACTTGAGGTTCCCAGATACTTTTCCTTGCCATTTGTCCAAAGGTTGATAACATAAGCAAGGAGAATCCCTTATTGGTCAATGGTGGTGAAATTCATTCATATTGATCATTTATTTGTTGAATGATTTGTAGTTAGCATAGAGGTTGAAGTGATAACTTGAAATTGGATGATAATTTGATGGTGCAGATTTGTTACTTTCTCAATAATGGTTTGAATATTGGCTAATTTCAAAGTTTGCAAGATAGAGAAGTGAAATAGAAAAGAATAAAAAAGATACCATACTACAAGAGTCAACTCTGATGCAGAGAAGTTGGACAGTAAAGTTGGGAAAGCCCATTAGAGGCATGAGTTAAACAGTCGAAAAAAATTAATTTTCCTGTTAAGAAAATTAGACTGGAGAAAATCATTAACATTTAAAGAAAGGAAATCAAAACGTTGAATGGATGGTGGCATTAGGAGAGTGATAAGAACAACAAACTGTTAATTGAATGTAGCAGAGAGATTTTTAGCTTGGAAAGATTAAAAACAGCAGACTTTAATTTCAAAATTCTCTGACAGGCATATGTGAACAAATATGCACTATCATTGAAAGAAAAATAAGTATGTGTAGTTGGGAAACTGAATTGAATAGTGCTTGGGGGATCTGATTTGAGATTACAGTTAGTGTCCTAAAAGTCAGAACTAAGATCACATAGATTTGTTAGTAAATTTGGCTTTTGCACATGTGGTCTTTTCCTCTTTGCATGGCTTTTCATGGCATTAAATTAATGCAATTTATTGGGAGGAATTCATTTTAGAAATTATGGACTTTACAACAGTTACTACTCAGATTATATTACTGAAATGTCACATTTTTTGATGAACTGCTGAAACATTGATTTGATCCATGTATCTACAAAAATGAAATTGTTAATATAGTGCATATATTATAAAAGGGTAGGTTGGGATTTCATTCTGAGATGAAGTGTATTAGTACAACTGAAGCAATGATGAGATAATAAGCAGGTAAGTGATTCTGTGTAAGGCATCTGAGCGGCTTAACCTTACTAGTAATTGTAGTCTGCACAGTTAGCCTAGTGGCTATGCGTTTTGCAACCATATACCTGGAGAAGGAGTGTCCTGGGTTTGATTCCCGTTGCCGACGTGAGGAGCTTAAGGATCTTCCTCAGCCAAGTTAGCCGGTCTTGGGCATGGATAGCAGGGTTCCCCCCCTCCAGTTTATCTGGGGTTTTTTCATCCCGCAAGCAGGCAAACCTTCCTCGTGAACACACAGATCTACAGCCATAAATACTTAACCACCCCATGAGGGGCCTCAACTTACCCCAATAGGGACGGGGGAGAAAGGGAGGAAATATCCATATGAACAAATACAAATAAATAAAAATTAGTAATTAGCTTTTTTTTTTTTTTTTTTTTTTTTTTTTTTTGCAGAGTTTGTGACTTTACCTGTTTTAGTATCTGCACATATTGTGCAGATCAATCACTTTTTTTTTCCCTGCCTTGCAGCTGGTCATCAAATTTGAGTGATGATCATCATGGTAAGTTTTCTAGTTTTATTTTTTACTTACCCTTCACACTGGATTATCAGTTACATCAGTGTTGTGGTGTATTGACCAATGCATTTTTATTGACAAACTTTGCAACTTGGTCATTAATAACATGTCAGTACACAATACATAATCATTCTATCAGTTAGTGCAAAATACACTGGTGATGTCACTCAGTAACAATGTATTGACTAGTGTGTAAAGATGTCTATCTTTACAAGTTGGTAGTACATTATTATTTCTTCCAGATGACTAACCAAAACTGATATACAGGCAAAAGAGTTAACAATTTGTATTTACAAACATTGAACATACCAATAAATGGCAACTCCAAATTCATGTAACAAACACAGAACCCTGCTCTTATGAATATTTTACACTGTATGAAGTTTGCTGATCTTTTAAAAAAGGGAAACAGGAAAAAAAAATCTGCTAATGCTTTTTATCCCCTTGTAGGGAGTAGGCAAGGCCATTTAGTCCTATCTAATTTTTGGAGACTGAGTGGACAATTCAGTCTCCACCAGTAGCCAATCAGAGATAGGTACTAATTATAAGTGGCATCCAATAAAGAGACAACTGACAAGTATCCATCTTGTGGTCCTTAATCCGAAAACTATGCGTTTATTGTCTGAGATCATGTGGGTTCTATAGTTGATTTTCTTGAGTTTATGGGTAAAAATCTGAGTTTGTGAAAGGCTAAAAGTGTCATATTTTGTTTCATTAGGAACAGAATATGACAAGTAAGTTTTCAAATTTATAAATATAAATCTGAAAACACTGAATTGCTTGTTTCATTGAAACTTGCTTATAAATCGTTTGTTATAATAGCTGTAGCAGTTTTAAAAAACACAAAATAATTATGATACTACTTGCAGTGCAAGCTCTGCTCAGGTTATTTGTAAAAAAAAAAAGAAATATTGTGGAAGAAATGGAATGGTGTTTAACAATTTGAATTCAGAATCAAAATAGAAAAAACCAATGTTTAGTTTTTCTACACTGAGGCCTTAATAGAAAATTGGCCTGTTACAAATAAATATACAAAAAAAATTTAAAAACTTAATTCTTCTCAAATTATGTATTTTACATTAAAATTTTATTGCAAACATATATTATAAATATTAAAATAACTTTATATTGGTATGTTCCAACAGTTATGTAAAGTGCAGTTTACATAACAGTTGGAACATGACCAGCTTTTTTGTCTTTCAATCAATAAACCATAAAGATATTGTGTTTATTTGTTTTTGAAATTGTTTTTAAATGATTCCTTTTGGCTCTCTTTGTATTAAGATATCATAAAAAAAAAAACAATATATCTTACAAAAAATATAAATTCAGCTAACACATTATGTTTGCAAGTTGAGGTTCACCTGTACTTGACATGAAAATCAATTCTGACCATAACCTTGTCATCTTGGCAACTCTGACCACAACCTGGTGTGTTTTATTTTCTACAGACTGCTCTTTTCTCAGGCTATCACAGCCTACTATCCCATGCCACCAATGGTGATCATTGGGATTTCTTGGCCTGTTTTCCATGATATTATTGTTTCTGCTCTCCTGATCCAAACACTTGCTCTGATCTGATAACTGAATTATTCTTTTTTGGATGAGGACCTTTATTCACATTCAATCCAAAATCCCCGACACTTATCCAGGTCTTGATTTTCCAGTAAATATGCCAAAGCACTCCAAGCTAAAAAATGCAGGGAAAAAAGTAAATTCTGTCACTAAGCTTGCCTCCTGCTCAAATTGGCAGTTAAACATTCCAGTACCTGTCCAAGGCTATTGGGAAAAACTTCTGCCCTATTTTGTTTCCACCTCTCTTATCCCGATGGAACAGTGGTAATACCTCATAAAGATAAAGTAGATCTATTGCATCAGTCTTCTCCTCAACAAACACTTGTTTAGATAACCAAAGCAAATCTCCCTCTGCTAATCTATAAACAATCCTCAGTATGTTCCTCTGATCTTTTGACAGAAAAACATCAGAGAAATATTCTGATAACCTTGATACTAATAAGTCATGCAGCCCTGATGGTTTTCCTCCTAGTTGTACAAAGAACATTTGCTTCAGAATTAACACCCATTCCATATCACCATTATAAGCTGTCTTACTCAACTGACATCTGGCCAACAGCATGGAATCTGAAAAAAAGGAGATAAAAGTCAGTCATGAAACTGTTATTGCATTGTCTTTACCTTAATACTCTCAATAGAGAATGAGGAGGTCATTAAACTAGTGATTTTGCTGATCAGTATGGATTCTGCCATTCTCGTTCTACAGCAGACCTCCTCACCAACATTATTCACTTTTGGACACAGGCCATGGAAAGATTTAGAAAATCTCATGTTATCTCTTGATATTTCTGGGGAATTTAATTTAGTTCAGTATTGCAGCCTTCTTTTCAAGCTGCCTTCATGTTGTTTCTCTCCTACTTTTTGTTGAGTGGATTGCCAGATTCCTCTCTGATTGTTCATTGCATGTCATGGTGAATGGTTCTCTCTCATCTGATTTTCCATTAATACCAGAGTTTCCTAATGTTTTATGCTTTCACCTACATTCTTTCTAATGTTCATCACTTATATTCTTTAACTGACATCTAACCCTATTCATTGCTTTGCTGATGACAATATGCTCAATTCCTGTTTGTCATTTACAAAACTTTGTATTATTCAGATAACTCCAGCTTCAAGATCTTCTGTGGTGATTACCTTAAACCTGATATTCTAGCCATTCTCAAGTAGAGTGAAAATAATTTAGTGAATTTTAATGCTAGCAAAACAATCTTACCTTATTTTCTTGAAGATAGACCATGCCTCATCCTCTCTCACTTTAAACCCTCCACTAACCAACCAACATCAGTTTTCTTAGAACTGACCTTCACATCCAGTCTATTCTTTTTCAGTCTAAGAATTACTTTTCTTCTTCTCAATTGTAACACTTGATAAATCTCCATCCTTAAAATATGGCTTTCACATGGTCTACCCCTTCCTCAAATGCTAGATTGTATTGAGAGCTGTTTGCTTAATACATGTCCCTTTTCTCATTGCTTTCCCATTGATTCTGTCTTTCTGCAATATGCCTTTTCTCTAGGTAATTTCTACAGATGCTGCTCAGTGGACTGACTGTCACTCTCCCCTGATCATATACGAACACAAGCAACTTCTGGTCAACATCCATATACCTGGTGATAAGGCTTATATGTTGACTATTCATAGCTGTATTTTTTTAAGGAAATTACAACCTAGGATACTATATTAACAAAAATAAATTTTAATACTTCCAGTATTTTGGCAAAGTCAAATTGCCATCAAGGAATAAAAATAAGATACGTGCATGCAGGCACTACACTAAGTAATGAAGATGAAGCATGTTAACTGAGAGTAGGGCCTAAAGTCCTAAATAGTGTCCTCTTGTAGGAAATCCTTGACTGTTGGGCTGAAGTGCAGAGGACTGAGAGTTCCCAAATTTCGGACAGTTGCATGCAACCAAATTTGTTGAGGTTAGGGTAGTTTCCTAAGGCAGCAGAAGATTCAAGGAAAAGTTTTTTGTATTTATATTTGCTGTGATGAAATAGTGGCTTTTTACCAGCATATTCTATGACAGTGTCTAAAGCATGATCAGCAAGTCCTGAGTTGCCATTGTGATGGAAATGGATATAGTCCTTATGTTTAGCAATTCTGATGTTGGCTGTTCTGCGTTTAACCGTAGTAGGATAGTTTACAACTATAAGCGCCTGGTAAACACCTGGTAGGTGTAAAAATTGTAGCTGGTCTTTGGTGGACTAGATAAGGGATGCTTTTTTTTTTTTTTTTTTTTTTCTCCTCATTATTTTTATGTAGTCTGTTGGTGGTTAAAAGGTATTTTTTTAAAAGATTTTTGTTTATTTTTCAGATGTACTTGGTGTAGTCTTTGGTTTTTATGTTTGCCTTAGGTATGTTCTGGAGATGGGAAGAAAGGGTGTGTGGGTTTGGGATTTTAATATTTTTTTTGGATATGATAGGAATTGTAGCCATTGATTAAGAAGGTTTTGTGAAGATGGTCAAGTTCAGTAGAGAGGACTGATAATTTGAACTGATAATTTAATCCTGTTACATAAAGTTTTAATAATTCCATACTGTTATGGGCTGGGAGGGCGGGGGTGACTGTCAATGTATCTGCCAGTGTGTGTGCATAGGTTTTCTGTAAACAGAGAAAGTACATGCCAGCCTGATGGATCCAATTAGGGTCTAGAAAGGAGAGACTGTTGACATTTTCTTTTCCTGATGTGAACTGGATCCTGGGATGTTGATTTACTCAAAGGTTATTCAATGTATCTTCCCTCAGACTGTGACCCTATGAGTATACAGATCAGATCACTTCATAGACTCCTCTTTGAAGGGAGTCTATGAAGAAATTAGTAACGTTAATGGGCCAGGAGGTGACCCTGAGAGGGTCACCTTCCTGGCCCATTAATGTTACTAATAAACTACAACCATATAATTCTCGAAACCCCCCCCCATCCATATATATATATATGGACTACCTAAAATTCATAAACAGAATATGCCATTGCCTGATTGAAGATGGTATTGATTCACCACATAGAAATCAGCCAAATATTTAGCAGAATTTCTTTCTCAATATATATATATATATTGAGAAAGGTGTTATAATAGTCTTAGACGTCAACTTCGGTAAGTTTCATGGAGGGAGGAATTGGAAGGCCGGGATATCGTTAGTGCGTGGGAAATTGTGAAAGAATATTTGTTAGCAGCAATGGTGAGTTGTATACCACGAGTGAAGAAGAGGACACAATTTGGAGTAAAGTGGATGACAAACAATATTAAACAGGAATTGCATGTAAAAAAGAGGCTATGGAAGAGATATAAGGAGACAGGTGAAGAGAGGATGCGTGAAGAATATAAGACACAGGCCAGAAGAGTGACTAGTGTGGTAAGGAAAGCGAAACTGGAATATGAGAGGAGATTGGCCCTAAGATCCAAAGAAAATCCTAGGGAATTTTTTAGCTATGTGGCCAGTAGGAGGAGAAATGACTGTGGAAGAATGATATTGTGGGATAAAAATGGGAATAGAGTGACTGATGCAGAGGACATAGTGGAATTGTTCAATGACCACTTTATTGGAGTATTTCATCCTGGAGGAGTCAGTTTTAATGCTAGAGGGATAGGGCAGGGTCAAGGTTTAGAGATACAGGAGGAGAGTGTGTTTCAGATACTGAGAACTCTGGATGTCAATAAAGCTTTTGGACTGGATGGTATTTCACCACAAGTTTTGAGAGAATGTGCTAGGGAACTGATAGTGCCTTTAACCTGGCTTTTCAATGAAAGTCTGGCTTCGGCAAAGGTGCCCAGGAAATGGAAGGAAGATAAGATAGTGCCATTGCATAAGGGTGGTAACAGACTGGAAGTGTCTAATTATAGACCAGTCTGTGTGTCATCAGTAGTTGTTAAGATCTTGGAGAAAGTAGTGAGGGACCGTATACAGCACCGGGCAGATGAGGGTAATGTTATCTGTGAGAGTCAACATGGATTTGTGAAAGGGCACTCTTGTTTTAGCAATATGCTAGCCTTTTATAATAAAGTTACAAGAACATTAGATGAGGGAAAGGCATATACTGCAATTTTCTTAGACTTAGCAAAGGCATTTGACAGGGTTCCACATGATAAGCTGATATTTAAGTTGCAACACATGGGTCTGGATGTCAGATTGGTCAACTGGATTCAGGATTGGCCGTCTGATAGGTATCAGCGAGTTGTGTATGGTGGAGCAGTTTCAAGGAGACAGAAGGTTACAAGTGGGGTCCCACTGGGCTCAGTACTAGGACCTATATTGTTTAACCTTTATATCAATGACATTGCCAGTGGATTGCAAGGGGATATTCAGTTGTTTGCAGATGATGCGAAGCTGGGAAGGATTATTAGTAATAGTGCAGATGTGGTAGCCCTGCAAGAGGATTTGAATAAGCTAGATAGATGGGCAAATGAATGGGGGTGTGGGTGTCAGTTTAATGCAGCAAAATGTAAGGTCTTGAGGTTTGGGAAACATCGATGGGATGCTGCATACTCTATGGGAGGAGTTATGCTGGGGGAAGTAGAGGAGACAAGAGATCTGGGGTTGATGATTGATAGAAACCTGAAGTTTAGGGGACACATTGCAAAGGTGGTGAAGGTAACACAGAGGATTGCTGTAATTATGAGAAGGACACTGACCTGCAGAGATAAGAGGGTTATCATTCCGTTGTATAAGTCTCTGATCTTGTATAAGTCTCAGATTTGGTCCCCAGGATTTGAAGGGAATAAATTAACTGTGGAAAAGATACAAAGATGGTCTCAGGACTGTACAAGGATAGTTATGAGAATCGGCTGAGGGAATGTGGACTGCAGAGTTTGGCAGATAGAAGAAGGAGAGGTGATATGATTGAGACTTTTAAACTGTTGAGAGGTGGTTACAGGGTTGACACTGGGGAGTTCTTTCACTTGGTTGAACAGCGGGAAGGAGTGATGACAAGAGGCCATCCCTGGAAGTTACGAAAGGAAACTGTTAGCAAGAGTGTGAGGAGTGGTTTCTTTGCATGGAGGGTGGTTGAGCCGTGGAATGCATTGCCTGATAGAGTGGTGAGGGCGAGAATGGTCAATGAGTTTAAGGAGTGGTATGATAGACTTTGTGTTTCTTAGGGAGAACCTCCCCTCGATGAGTCTTGACAGACTTTATGTTCTTAGGAAGGACCTCCCACGATGAGTCTTTTGACTCCATGGAGGCCTGAATAATAATAATAATATATATATATATATATATATATATATATATATATATATATATATACTGGCATTATATTGAAATTGAATGTTTGAAAGATTGAACTGGCAAGGGCCCTCCTCACACATAAAAAAGACCAATTTAAACCCAGTTATAGAAAACTTCATACTCCAACACACTGACATTATGGTCAGTTTCGATGTCTCCTCTCTGATCACCAATATCCCACTTAAAGACACTTTAGAACTTATTCAAACTAAATTTCCTCCTGATATTTCAGCTTTGTTTAAGTTCACTATGAACTCTGGCTATTTCGTTCGGCAAGGAAAATTCTACAAGCAAATAGAGGTGAGAGCCATGGGCTCTCTGCTTTCTCCCTCTGGCTGATTTCTTCATGTAAATATTTGAAGAGAAAGCTCTCAAGTCTGCCCTATACATACTGGCTGTTTGGCTATGCTTTGTCGATGTTTCTTCATTTGGCCACATGGTCTTGATGCTACAACATATTTTTAACACACCTAAACAATCATTTACAATTATGAATCTTTTTACAACTGTTTTTCTCTATGTTAGTATTTTATTAGTATTGTATTGGTTTCATAACTATGTATAATCGGCACTTATGATGTGTCCGATAAGAAATTGATGTTTATGTTGAAATGAAATGCAAAGTATTTGAGATTGATGTACTTACTAGATAACTGATAGTTATAATAATTTAATTCTTCTTATTGTAATTCACAGTTGTGAAGTGTAGTGATATTTGTCATTCATTTGCTACCTAATTCCTTGCTTACTGTTTAGGTGAAGTGCACATGCTCACCGAGGAGATTGATGGGTGATTGACAGAGAGAGTGTGTGCTCGATACTGTTGTAATGGAGAAAAACAAGAAAAGAGAGAATGAAAGTTTGAGAACAAAGACCAGACCATTTTGTTTTAGGAAGTTTTTGAAAACTTGATAGGTGGAATATATTAATAGAAGATTCCGAAAAGGAATCATAACAAGGTGAATCCTTTAACTGAGACTGAGTTGAGACTGTCAACAAGTGAATAGTGAATAAAAAAAATTAAAAAAATCAGCTAATGCGTCGTTTTATTCCCTAATAGGAGTAGGCGAGGTATTTTAACCCTGACTAGCTTTTGGAGACTGTGAGTGGGCAGTTCAGTTTTCATCGGTAACCAATCAGAGATAGCTGGCCCGAGACCATCATAATTATAAGCAACAATTGATGAAGCGACAGGCAAACAAGTGCTGCCATCTCTTGGTATCTAACCTTAACAGGATATGTTATTGTCTGAAACAGTGGGTTCTGTGGTCAATTTTCTTGAGTTTAGTGGTGTAAAACCCAAGTTTCCAGGACAAAAAGTCTGCTTGCCCATGCCAGAGATCGACTAACTCGGGAACCGGTGAAAGAAAGGCTTAGAAAAAGTTCCTCTAGTCAGTGACTAGACTTGAACTTGTGTATTTTCAGGCGGCCTAGTATAGAGGATGCAAGCATCACTTTCACTGAGCTACACATGCCTATGAATTATAAATAAAAGGAGATATTAAGTAGATGTTCTGTTTCAACATTTGAATTAATGCAAAATGGAAAGTTTTATATTCTGTCTCAAAGATGCCAGTTATTTTAATTATTTTATTGGAACAAGTGACAGAATTAGTGAAATATGAAACTGTAAAGTGGCTTTTGTGAAGAGGCTCTACTTTGATACAGTGCTTATCAAGTAATAAAAAATCTTTTTCTCTGGTAATGAATTTGTGCATCATGTAATTATATTGCATAAAGTAAGATTATTTATACCCAGCATAACAGTGAGGATGAATAGAAAAATATGTGCTAAATAAGAAAACACTGCATAGTCCTGTGGAAGTTATGAAGTTTAGATTTTAAGGAAGGCCTGATAAAGAACTGACTGAACATTTATTGTTTGTTGGAAATCGTTGTAAAAAACAAAATGTTCAGTCTGGTAGACTGATTAAATACATGTGAAGCAAACCATTAATAAAATGACTCAAAAAGAGAATGCATTTTCCTATAAAGATAAAGGAGATCTTTAAAGTATAGTTTTAATCTAAAAGGCCTTAGATCCAAATAGTTTTATGTTATTAATTTAGTTTTATTTACGATGTACAGTAATCCCTTGATTAGTGCATCATTTTTTTTCGATACCCAAATTTGATTAGTGCACCTCTAAAATTCTATTAGTCTATATACATCTTAAAAATAAATGTTACAGATTTTAAAAATTTTCTATCTATACATTTTTATGGCTAACTATTTTAAAAAATCGCTCACTAGAATGAAATCATTTAGTTACCTATTTAAAACATTTTACAAAGTTATTTTTAATGGCCTATTACTCTACTTCAATGTACACTATGTTCCAAAATTTACCACCAATATTTATGTCGTCTGCTATAGTATGTCCACAGATTCGAGACCCTTCGACACTTCTGCGCATGTCACAAAAAGGAGAAGCCATTCCTATAATAGGGTAATCAATCCGTCTTCTGGGATGAGTTGTTTATTGTTACATGTCAGAAAATTAACCTTCTCTTTTATGATCATTGTAGTTTTTAATGTGGTAACTATTTTGCTTGTATAACAGTTGGGAAATTTTATCTATAAAGCACGTGATTTTGCGTGTTGGCGACTGATTCGTACGTCCTTCATTTCTTTCTCCCCTTCAGCATGAATCGACTATTCTTGGCCCCCAAGACAAGCGAAGCTGTACAAAAGTGTGGGCATACTATAATAACATAGTGCTTTGATGGTCGTATCTCATGCCTCCTTTGCAATGTTATACGAGTGTGTTTTCCTTACTTTTTTTATTTTAAAGTATTTTCCCAAGCTTTAATAATGAGTAAAAGAATTAGTGTGAAAAAAGTGGATGTGTGAAAAAGATTCGATGCTGAAGAGAGAAGCAGTAAAATTTGCAGAAGAGTAGAAGAGGCAATAGGGCCATACTGTCGGTGGTATGAAAAAAAGAAACAAAATGCCTGCCAAACTACGTTAGCTCAATTCTTGGTTAAGAAGTAGAATAATAAAATTTATATTCTGAATATGTTTTATTGTCTTTCAGCTTCGTGGTTTTCCTTTAACTAGGCCCTGAGACATACCTTAATTCTTTTATAAAAAAAATTAAGGTTCAAAACAGAAATTTGAGGAACGAATTATACTCTTTCCCATAGGTTATTATGTAATATATGTATTTGATTAATGCACCTGTTTTAAAGAACTCATTAGGTGCACTAATCGAGGGATTGCTGTATATAGTTTTTAGTTTCATTAAATGTATATTTTTTTTTATTTGATTTTGAGTCGATAATTTCTTGGACTAAAAATTAAAGTTAAGTCATTGTGCCAATCAGATACACCAAACTCTTGTATATATTAACACTTAGTAATAAAACAGTCTTTATGGATATATAACATAAATGGCGTAGCTGACAGATTTTTAATATAACTGGAACAGCTGACAGGATTATTAACAGGATCCAGTTCACATAAGAAAAAGAAAATGACAACAGTTTCTCCTTCTTAGATGCTTTAATTACACACCAGCCTGATGAATCCCTAACATTCTCTGTTTATAGAAAACTCACACACTGGCAGATACATTCACAAACAGTCATCCTTCCCTCCCCTCCCATCACAACAGTATGGAATTATTAAAACTTTTTATATAACAGGACTAAATTAATTAGTTCAGATAACAATGCCCTCTCTACTGAACTTAGCCATCTTCACAAAACCTTCTTAGCCAATGGCTACAATTCCTGTCATATCCAAAAAATATTCAAATCCCAAATCCACACACCCTCTTCCCTTCTCCAGAACAGAGACTACACCAAAGCTATCACTGTTCCATTATTCCATCTGAAAAATTAACAAAAATCCTAAAGAAATACACCCTTACAACCACTTACAGACCAAATAAAAATTGGCATCCTTTACCCACTCTACCAAAGACCAGCCACATTATCTAGACTTGCCAGGTGTTTACCAGTACCCTTGCTGTTGCAAACTTTCCTACTACAGTCACTCACTACTTGCTGACTATGCTTTAGACATCTGCCATAGAATAATACACTGGGAAATAGCCACTCTATCACAGCAAATATAAATATAAAAAACTGTTCCTTGAATCTTCTTCTGCCTATCCTAACCTCAACATATTTGGCTGCCCAAAATTTGGGAAGCTGTCATTGGCTGGTGTCCCTGGTCCAACAGCCAAGGACACTGGATTTAGCTCACTAAGGGACACTATTTAGTACTTTAAGCCCATTCTCAGTTGACATGCTTCATCTTCATTACTTAGTGTAGTGCCTGCTTATATATATCATGTTTTTTATTCCTTGATGATGGCAGTTTTGACTTTGCCAAAATATTGGAAGTATTAATTATATTTATTTTTGGTTAATATAATAGTGTATGTTGTAATTTCCTTAAAAAATACAGCTATCCATATACCAGCTCTAGACTCACATAACCAACTTCTCATCCTCTTTCTTCATTCCATATACCTCTATCCTTTGGAACGGTTCCCTACCATTTTGCCCAATGCATACAACCTCCAAATCCCCCCCCCCACACACACACCACTGTTGTTATTGGTCTTAAGACGTCTCCTGTGAGGTCAATATTGAAAAGAATTTTGTAAAAGTAACATGACATCAAACTTTTATAGTAATAATTTTGACCAGTTTTTTTTTGCATACACCACTTGGCAGTTCAGTAATTTCCATGTGTGACTGGAGAATTTTTAAAATACTCCACCAGTAAAGTAAAGTACAAGGAAAATTATTGTCAACAAAAAACATAAAACAAAAACTTGTGGAATGGAGAAAAAAAAGTGTAATTAAAAGCAAAATCTGTTTTTAACCCTTTAAAAACAGATTTTATATTCTACTGACATTGTCCCATGTGCTGAATTAATTTTGCAAAAAAATTATAAATAAAATCAATTAAAATTCTTCCGGACAGCATCATACATTCTTGATATACACTTGTTCACTCACAAAAATGGCAATAATAGTGTTTTAAAAGAGGTGTCCACTTGATTATGCAAATTATACACATTCATTTATGTAGAAATTAATCAAAATATTTAAAGAGCACTATCATTTACAACACAGTTATTACTAAGCCTAACAAGTGCCAGGGTATGAAAATCCTAAAAATTTAGCATGGAATGATATTTTTCAAAACAGGGTTATATACAGGGTCCAGTCAAATTTGGTGCACATATACCGGCTCTCATGATGCTTCTTCTTCTGCTCAAGAGTGGTATTGGAACAGATATAACAAACTCGAGCTGCATTCTTCTTCTTCTGCTTCTCAGTAGAAGGTACAAGAGAAGGGGAATGCCTTTCTTTGAGATGCAGTGGTTGATCCCCAGGTGATGGATGTCCTTTCAACCTCCCTGTTGTTCTGGGGATATGGTACTTCTGAATTATTTCCATGATAAGCGTGAGTTGGTAGTCTGCTAAGTTCGTGTTTTTTTCCAAATTTTACATTATAGAGACAGTGGGAATTTAGAGTATGGTCATATCCAGAAAAATAGTTTTTTGTAATAGCTAGAAAAATGTTAAGTTCTTGAGGGGCGGTGTTTTTCCATTGCTTTAGTAGTGAAGATGGTGTAGATGGTCTATTATTTGTGGTGAAGGTATGAAACTTGTTTGTTTCGTCAGCTATTGTTGTCATTAGTTCTATAGTAAAAAATTGTTCAAAAATATCTAAAGCTGAAGAATCATCAGTGATATTACCTGTGATTATTCCTGAATTACTGCTATCAAATTCATGTACGCTTGGAGTAAATGCATCATCACGCACTTGAACAATGCATCTTCGGTACGCATTCGCTTGCACACATTCGTATCAAGTTAATGAAGATAGCAAATTAAATATGGAAATAGACAAAGTAATTAAAACACTAAAAATGATGTCTAAATATGTGTAATCTTTTATTTGTCTGTAGGTTTTTCACTCAGGGATGCAGTTGAAAACATAACTGTATCCCCGAGTCAATGCCAGTTTTGTTTGTGGATGCTTATTTTCATACTAAATTTCAGTAATTATTCAGTTTAGTTAAGGAAACTTTTACACTTACACAAGATTTATATAGAAGTTTAATATCTGCATAAATTGCTGAGATTACCATATCCAATTTTAGTATCAGAATGCTACTTTTCTTTTGTAGCGTGATCCATATAAGTAAATTAAAGCAGGAGGTCTTGTTTTACACCTGATTTTATATCATTATCTTGTATCTTCTTCAGTTCTAACAGATGATTTACATTTTAATTATATAGTCTATAATTGTTTGTATAATGTGCTATTTACACCTCACAATTGTAGTGATTTGATTAGCTATACACTCATCATAATGATGAGGTACATTATGGTACCTCGTCATAAACCTTTTCCAGACTACAAACCTTACATATCCTTGTTATATTCTCATGATTGCTCAACTATGTGTGTTAAAGTGAAAATCCGATTCTGACAACCTGCATTTGGCTTGAATTTTTGTAATTCAGCGAAAGGTATTGTAAATTAATAATAAGTTTGGCTTATTATTAATATAAGCCAAACTTATATTAATATAAGTTTGGAACTTAATAAAGAAATTTCTGTAATTCTCACTGTTTTATTTCCCATTTAATAGATGGGTCCTATGAGTGCTCTACTCCCTACATCCAGAATTCAACGTTTTTACAATTCTTTTTGATTATGCAATCACAGTCATGTCAAACCTTTATACCTCCATATTTTATCAGTTGAATATCATCTACTCCAGCTGCCTTTCTACATTTCAGGTTTCTGATTACTTTTGCTACCTTGATATGTACTCCTGATTGCATCCCTCTTGAGTATTTTCTACCATTCTGTGACTACTTGTTTCCTTTATCTATCCATCCATCCATCTTCAAGGGCCTACCTTTCCTAATTGGGTTGTGGGGACAGCAGCTGCAAGAGGGATTTCCAATGGTCATGATCCTCCGCCACCAAGCTCAGGTGTTCCGGTGGGACTCCCAGACATATCCACCCAAGGTTTTGGATATAGTCTATCTAGCAGGTCCTTGGCCTTCTGCGTGGCCTCTCATCCTCTGGCTTGGCAAAGAGGGGAGCCTGTTGGGGAAGCTTCTCTTGTGGCATTCTGACCAGGTGCTTGTACCATCATAACTGTGATCTCTCAGCATGGAGAAGCAGTGGTTAAGTATTGAGGGTTTCTAAATTGCAGAGCTTCTGACCCTATCGAGTCTTGTCAGCCCCGCAACCCCTCGAAGGAACCTCATTTCAGCCACTTGGATTCGTGTCCACGGCTGAAATTAGGTTTGAAATGATGTTGTTTCCTTTAACAATCTTTAAATGCTGCCAACATCTAGTATCTTCAGTTTTCTTGTCACCTTTTATCATCTGATTCCTTTTACAGTACTCTTTCTTCCATTTCTAAGGGTTTTTTCTTCAATAGCCTGTAGTACTGCATTCTTCTTGATATTTATCTTTTGTGTTCTTAAAGTCTTCCTGTGACTTTTATTTAGAATACTTTTACACACATTACTTTGCTTTTTTATTTTTCTCTATTCCCACAAAATGCATACTTAATGTGCTATTAACTTTTGATGCATTCTTCTTTTCTGTGACTGCTTTTTTTTTTTTTTTTAACTTCCTAGTCACATGCATTTCTGAGTTAGTTTTCTTCATCGTTTGCAACTGAATCTCCAAGGTTCAATAATTGTTTTCAAATTCTAATTTTTTCTTAAATAATAATAATTATTATTATTATTACTGCTATGTGACACCTTCAAGGAGTACAAGAACTCATCATAGTTGGAAATTCTACTCTGCACAGCCTACCATGTAATAATATTTGAGTATTAGATTCTGCAGTTCACATCTGAAAGCAGCTCAGCTGATTCTTTGTATTCTTTTCAGTGCAAAATTTATTTTTATCCTGCTCTAAACAAAACACAGTTACTTCCTATTTTAAATTCCCTCACAATTCATGGACTGAACTAGCATGATGATATTACTTTCAATAGTAACATAGTTATTGAAACTTATCTTATTTCTTGTCTTCTCTCCATGTCAAATCTTCATTTTCTGCTGTACTGTTTAGATAACCAACAAGGATAAACTTTTTTTTTGTCAGTTCAAAATTCCTCCATTTCTTTTTTTACTGGCCTTCTGCAAGACCATAGGCACAAATAAGTTGCACTCTCCAATTTTGCATTTTGATGTTTGCTACATCAGATATTGTGTATTTAGTGTTGAATGGTTCGTTCTTGTAACACCACTATACTGAGTCCTGTCTTGAACTCTGCTGTTTCTCTATGCTATTGATATATTTATATACTGTATTCAACTAAGTATTAAGACAGTATTGTATTTCAGAAAAATAATCAGAATTGCATGCGCCTCAAAAGTATGGGTCATCCTTTGGCAGTAATTGTTCTTTCCAACCTCTTATGCTTACTCCCACCAGTTTGTAATATGTGTGAGACATTTTCGACTGTTCTTCCATTAGTATGACAATCTGTCTATATGCAAATTGTTGGGTACATAGTTCTCTCTCCTGACTATGATATTTCAGTTTATCCTAAAGGCATCAGTGAGATTGAGATCAGGACCTGCTATATTAACACTTAATTTAACAGTAACGTTGACAATGCCATTTCAATTCATTTCTTCAGTCACTCAAATTTATAAGAATTTACAGTTCTTTTCTACTTTAACTTCTTCAGTGAGATATTGTGGGTTTAATGCACTAAAACTGCTAATGTAATATTTATTATTATTATTATTACGTGACACCTCCAGGTAGTCTACAGACTCATCGAGGGAGGGCACCTACTCTGCAGCTTTCTCCACCACTCAATCTGCCAACTACACCAACGCCATCTACCGTCCACCACCACTAGTATTTCTACTGACAATCACAAACATCCCTGCCTATGGCAGCATTCGAACCCATAGCCTTTTGGCTGGAGAGCGGATATGCTTACCACTCAGCCAACCAGGCTGGTATTTCTGATATTAATGTATAACCTGTAAAGCTGTGAGCACTAAATTAATTCACTGAAATCCTGTAGCTACAAAAATCTATAGCACATACTATTAGCACAAATTCAAGCGACTGTACTGTCTGGATAGTAGACACTCAGAAAAAACAAACAAGTCTCTGCAACTTACTGACATCAGTGTCAATTTGCCTACACATCACAAGCTAAAAGTAACTAATTAGAGTGTATTAAGTTGGGATGGGTTTGAGTAATGTTGGAGTGAAAACACACTGCTGTCAACTTGGCAAGACTGTTAAACTCATCTCCTCCTGTGGTATTGTACTGAATGTCAAACACTATCAAATCAGTAGCCTTTCTATCTTGTTCTCATATATGAAAACTGAAAAAAATTCTGGAGCCAAGTCATCAGGAGGGTATTTCAGTAGTGCCTTTCCTCATCATGCAAACAATGAGGAAAAATTCCTTTTTTTTTTTTTACCAAAATTTGTGCTTATAGATCTTAATGATTCCCTATTCACATTTAATTGCTAGCGTTATTAATTCTCCACGTTAACAGTCATTTGCTAGAAAATCGCACATTTGTCTACCAATTTGAGAGGATGGGGGGGGGTGCAGATTGTTTTCAGCCATCCACTTCAAGAATCATCTTCTACATCCTCTGATCCTTTAAAATACTTAAAGAATTAAAATCTTGATGGTTTAAGCATAAACCAAACTTGATACTGATCCATTATTCCATCCTTTGGTTTCCTACATGATATTAACATGGTGCACAAAGAACTTATGTACAGAAAAAAAACTAATTAGCAATTATAGTCAACTAGTTTGGGTTGGCAGGACTGTCAAGGTAAGACTTATAGGATTCTCTACTATCCTCTCCTGGAGTGATACTCACTTAAATATATTTTAATATTTAAGTCTCATTACTTTTTTTTTGCTACATATTCTCACAACTAAATAACTGACTGACTGAAAATATTTACTCACTTTCTGATGGACTAAAAACCAACCTGATATCCTGATAAATATTAATATAATATACAACCCAAACACACACAACTACTGATATACAAGCAATGAGAGAAATCTGAGATATCCAAATTTAAGTAACCCAGTTTTCTTGAATATTCCAATATTCCTCGTATAAAAACACATTCCTCCCTTTGAAAGGGGAAATATTCAGTTTGAAAAGGAAAAATTTAATGTTCTATTTTTCAAAAATTCTACAGTATCTCCTATTAAGAGGGTATATTTAAAAGGTTGCAAAGTAATTACTCATTGGTACCATGTATGGGTTAAGAGTATGAGATTCTGAAAATGCTGCTCTAGAGACCAAGCAAAGACCTTCTTCAACCAATTCAGGTTTCCAATGAGCAACAAAATTCATCAATCACCTAAAGACACAAAGATGTATGTCCACAGTAGGATCAGAACCCACAACCATTAGCTGGAAAACGGAAGCACAAGCTGTCATATGCATAAGTCCATTCCTTAATAAGCAAAAGGAAATACATCATCATCAAATTCCTGCTATGTACCCTCACAAGGGGTGTACAGGATATGATAGTACTACATAAAAAATTTACATCATTATTACTATCTACAATTTTCCTCCAAATCAGTCTGTTAGCTGTCAAGACTCCATTATCAGATCTTATATTTCTATATCTTCTAAGTCATTTTTTACCTTATCTATCCATCTATATCTTGGTCTTCCTCTAGGTTTTTTTCCTGCAAACCTGGCAGAAAACTATTGTTTTGGTAATCTTTCCTCTCTCATTCTGTTTATGTGACCATACCACCTCAGATTAGCTCTGCTAATGCATTCCTGAATGCTGACAGTGTCAAGTTCTTTCCTAATATCCTCGTTTTTAATATGATATTGCCATTGATGCCATCTGTTCATGCCCCTAATCTTTCTTGGGATTCTCATATCTGCAGTCTCTAGTCTTTGGTCAAGTGTTTTACTTCTGACCTAGCTCTCAGATCCATAAGTTAAAATTGGTTTGAACACTGTCTTGTATACATTTAATTTAGCGTTTTGACTAATTTCCTCTTATTTCTTATACATGTATTCACTTGACTTCCTATCATATCAGTTTTGTTGATTCTGTTGTCTGTTTCCATTTAATTTACCATCTTCACTAAAAATCGTGCCTAAGTAGCTGAAATGTTTTACTTGTTCTATAGGTTCTCCATTCACAATGCAGTTGATATTTTCAATGCTTCTGCCTATTTTCATTGTCTTTGTCTTGTTATTGCTGACCTTCATACCATATCTATTACAACAGTTATTCAATTTAGTCAGGGAATCTTGCAGACTTGTAGCAGATTTATTTAGAAGTATAACATCACCTGCATAAAGCAAAGAGCTGAGATTAACATCTCCCATTTTGGTTGGAGATGTTAATCTCCAATCAAATATAGATCATTATCTATGTGGATCACATTATGAATTTCGTTCATAATGTGATCCATATAGATAATAAATAACAGAGGGGATAATGTACATCCTTGTCTGACACCAGATTTAACATTAAATTATCTTCTTGTTCTTCCTTCAATTCTAACTGCTGACTTACAACTCAAATAAAGACTAAGTATCGCTTGATATAATGCCCCACTTACACCTTATAACTGTAGTGTTTCGAATAGCTTCTCTCTTGGCACCTCGTCATATGCCTTTTCTAGATCTACAAAACTTAAATGCAGATCATTGTTATATTCCCATGATTTCTCAACTATTTATCGTAAAGTGAAAATCTGATCCTGATAGCCTCTATTTGGCCTGAATCCAGCTTGTTCTTCACCAAGCTTTTCTTCCACAATCCATATAACAAAGATCTGTATTTAAGTTTGTATATCTGGAAAAGGCACATGACAAGGTGCCAAGAGAGAAGCTATCCAAAAATATATAATGATAGTACAACAAGGAAATATATTTATCAGCTAAGTCAAAACAGAGAAATTTGAGTTTAAGACATCACCAAATTGCAGTTTCCTTGACTACTGCTGAACTTAAAATTTTTTTTTCTACCTCATCTTCATAGATTTGCAATAGGTCTGAAGGAGGGTACTTTCTGGGTACACAGAATTTTTTTTTTTTTTTTTTTTTTGAAATTGAACCTGCACTTATTTTGCAATGCTGTTAAGGGTCTGGGACATACCTAGTATATATGCTATGCTTAAATAAGTAATTTATTTTTATTTTTTTAAATACATTAATCCCATATACAACAGATGGAAGAACCTACAATGCATCCATGTGATGCATGGAATGCAAAAGAAAACCTGCTGACATTTTTCTTGAAGAGTTGGAAGTTGTAATCATTAAGGAGCACTTCATGACAAGGGCATTCCAGAGACAGATGCAGGTAAAATAGAAGAAGTAGGTTCAATAATGTGTCTGCAGCTGGATTGAAAAGGAATGGTAGCTACTGCATGTTCTAACAAGCCCAATTGAAAGTGGAGGAATGGTGAGTTGCGATCCCCTTTTGAGAGAGAAAAGCACAAAACAAGATTGCATATTAATAGCACTGAAGTGGAACAAGGATAACAAGGGTTATCCTTGTCCCACTGAAGGATGGTATGGAGATTGGGATTTACGGCATTGTTGCAGATCTTGAAGCTTAGGATGTTTGTGCACTCTATGGTTGGTTGAATGAGTAGGATGAACTAAGTGTATTATCATCAGCCAAGTTGTGGACAGAGTGTTGACTGAGAGCAAGTCATTTATGCATAAGAGGTAGGTGATATAATAGAGTCCTGTGGTACTCTTGTACTGGTGGAGAAGCTCAAAGAGAGTAAGCTATCCACCATGACATGCAACAAACAACCAGTCAAAATGCTACCCAATTACAGAGAGTGGAAGGTAGACCAAAGGATGGCAAATTTTCTGAGTAGGCCTCAGTGTCAGACAGCTCAAATGCTCTTAAAATGCAAATAGCATGTTTCTGCAAACCTTTCCATGGCATGTATCCAGTAGTGAATAATGCAGGCTAGATCAGCCATGGATCTAGAGTGGTAGGATCCACACTGATGGTCATTGATTAAATGGTAGGTTTATAGATAGTGGACAAGTTGGCCACTCATCTTAATCAGAAGATTAAGATGGGAGCAATCAGTCAGTAGACTTATTTTTATTTTTTTATTTTTTATTTTTATTTTTTTTTGAAAATATGATATGATGGGTGTTAGTCATAAGCAATGCTTTTGAATACAACTGGAAAGTGGGACTAGTAAGTTTTTGCTTTCTAAGCTATTTAATGTTCTTTTATGTCTTTCTTGCTGGAGGACCATAAGAGATGATATGCCTTTCAGTGGAGGTGCTGGAGAAGGAGGAGAGTGCTGCCAGGTCGGCTTTATCTTTATGTGCTGTAAGTGGTGCTACACGATGAAAAAACAAATGGAAGTGCAGGTGAGCAGAAGTTGCATCCGATGATCTTTGCAACAGACCAGAAAAGCATGACTTCTCTTCGCACAGGAAGCAAGTTTTCTGTAATTGGCCTTTTCCAAGTCAGGTTCAGATTTGTTGATGGCTATACTGCATTTGTTGTGTGCTTCAGAGTAGGCTGAATATGAATCTGGAGTTCTTGTTTCAAGTTGCATATAGCGTGCTTAAATTTTTTTAGTGAACCGCTTCCACAGTACATCTTGGAAACATTTTAAACCATGGATTGGAAAGTAGGTGGGAATTTTTAATGTAATTAAAAATAATGAGAATAAGTTTTGAAACTTCCTCAAAGCAGGTGTATTATTTGTATCAAAAGGGTGAGAACCACAGTCTGGCCATGGAAAGGAAGTTTCTGAATTCATCCCACTTGGCACCTTTGCAGTGCCAAAAGGACACAGACTGTGAGAGAAAATTTGCACAAGATTGTGGTCTGAGTTGTCAAGAGAAGAGTTGACTGCTACAATATACCTGGAAAGAGAATATATTAAAAAAAAGAAAAGGTACTGGAAAAGTAGAAAAGGTTATCTGGTATTCAGGATGGTAAATGTACTATTTGTATTATGTCAGTGCTTAAAGCATATATTTGCACATCTCTTCCAGCTTGGTCAGTAACTGGATAAAGGAATCCAGTTGGACTTGTGTATGTTAAGGTAACCTAGAAATTAATTATTAATGCCACTATTTGAATAGCTGGTTTACAGAAAGTCAAACTTCAAGGATAAGAAGATGAAGAGGTCAGGATAGTTTTCTGAATTTGGAGACCGCTAAATAAATACAGCATATGAATTTCATTTGTTTTGTAGCTTTTGTTTTAGTAAAATATATCCCCCGAGTAGATGATATGCCTGTACTGTAATCAGATGTGGAGAATAACTTAAATACTTTGAAAGAGGTATTATCAGAGGGTGGCATATCAGCTGATGAAAATGGTACGACCTCAGCCAAACATTGCATCATCATATGCTCAGTGGACATCCACAGATGCTGGATGATCACTCCGATGCTCAGTGATGTGCCACACTAGGCCTCACAATGTAGTCCTGTTGTATGCTTTTCTGAAGGCTTCAAATATCTGAAGATCAGTCACTCCACACTCACCATCCATCGATCTCATTGATGGCCTACCCCTTCCTCTTTTTCCAAGCACTTTACCTTCTATTAACATTCTGAGAAGTCCTCCTTCCATCCTTTCAATGTGTCCAAAATATTTTAACTTTCTTCTGTCAATATCCTTAAGGAGCCTTAAAGTTCTACTGATTTTTCTAACACCCATTCATTTGTACACCTTTCAGTATATATATATATATATATATTATCTTCAGCAGCCTTCTGTAACACCACATCTCAAAAGCAGCTATTCTTTTCTGAATTCTTTAGGTTTCAAGTCTCATATCCGTAAGTCGCTGTTGGAAAAACATTTGAAAGTTTATTTTTCACTTGGACTTGGTTAGACTATAATAAATTTAGTTTAATCCTTTATCCAAGTCTGAGCAAACAAAGTTTGCGCTTGAAAGTATCTTCAGGACTGGGGTAAGGTGGTACAACACAGGGCAACTCATTGCAAAGGTGGAGCAAGCTAACATCACTCCTCTCTCAGTATCTCCCATAATGCAAAACACATCTCCTTGCAGATATGTATAATGTTATGCATTAAGGGAAGGGTCACTACCCAGACTAGTTTCGACCTTTATTGAGGTCTCTTCTTTTTGGGAGATACTGAGAGAGGAGTGATGTTAGCTTGCTCCACCTTTGCAACGAGTTGCCCGGTGTTGTACCAACTTACCCCCAGTCCTGAAGATACTTTCAGGCGCAAACTTTGTTTGCTCACATTCGGATAAAGGATTAAACTAAATTTATTATAGTCTAACCAAGTGAAAAATAAACTTTCAACATCTTTCTCTAAATCCAGAGTAATTTAATAAAAAGGTGGCACACCGTTTGGCAACTCCTATAGGTAGAGATGACCTTGCTAATACTTCTGACTGGTGTCTCCACTTGGGCCTGGCTCCCACTGAAGAGACCTCAATAAAGGTCGAAACTAGTCTGGGTATGCTCAACACAGTCAAATGTTTTAGAGTAATCTAAGAAACACATTACCAGAAGGAGTCTGAATTCTTTATATTTTTCTATGACAATGCATAGGAAGCTTAATTCCAAGGAACCAAAAGGTAGCATGGCAGTCTGATATGGAAATCCTCAACCATGTATTCAGAGACTACAGGTGTTCAAAGTAGTAGAACATTCTGATGAAGCATTGATCTTGTGATAATGTGGAGAGATAAACTATGCTATTCTACTCTAAGTGCATGGTTAATATAGGTGTGCAGATGCCTGGGGGAATGCAAGCTGAGTGCATCACCTTAAATGCAAAGTTTGGTGGTGAAAGTATAATAGTCTTGTATGGATTCAAACCTTCCATCCATTGTACTCCAGGAAGGGTGAAGAACATCTGATATGCAACACTTTCAGATAATGCACTGCTTCCTACTTTATAGAAGATTTATAAAACAGAATTGTCTCTTTAGCATATTACCACCTGTCACACTACAGGTACTAAATGACATGAATTCAGAAAAGCAATGTAGATGTTGTCTACATTGCTTTTCTGAATTGTCTACAACTCTTAAACATAGAATGATATGTGAAACTCAATGGCTTATCCAAAAGGACCACACAACAGCTTTTTAATTCTTTCCTTCATGCTTACACGGTGATCAGAATACATCATGAAAATTATGATGTATGAGTTGTATGTTATGTATGTATGTTAGAGTAAAACTTTAGTTTAATATAAACCAAAATAAACACTCAGTGTTTCGACCTTCACATTAAGGTCATCATCTGGAGTATACACATATAGAAAGAAACAAGCTGCACTACAATCTACATGGCATGTTAAAGTTACTGACCAACCGTTACAATTATTGGCCTGACCACTGGTGGGGAAAAAACCTTACTACATCAAAGCTAGAGTCCTATTATCTATTAGGTCACAAAATTAAATTAAACTTTTCATCTCAAATGACAAGGAAACAGTATGTTGAGTCAATCCCTTACATTTTTGGCATCTCAGAACCTATTTCTAGAATTCTTAATATAATTTAGTGGCTACTTTTCTTCTTATCAACAAATTATCTGCATGGTTTCATCTTACAAAGATAAATGCTCTCCCTGGTGTCTACCAAGTTCCTTGTGACTATCATCGTTCTTACTTCAGACAAGCTAGATACTCAATAGAAAAGCAAATACAAAAACACCATCTGTATATTATTATTATTATTATCTGAGACCGCCAGGGAGTCGAGAACTCTTTGAGGGAGGCTATAAATCACCCAAACCAGCTATCATACCTTCCCTTAAATTCATTTACACTAGATGCACTCACTACCCCTAAGGGCAAATTATTCCACTTACTCACTGCTCTCTGTACGATAAATCTGAGAAATCTGGTTTGGCACAGCATGGAATAGATAAAAACCTATGTTATATCCTATGTTATTTAAGTTCGGATGGTGAAGTAAGCCCTTAGCACTTTTTTTTAAACAAACATTCAAATTTATACTGACAAAGATGAAGTAAGGGCTTACTTCACCATCCGAACTTAAATCAGAATAACTTCCACTTTCTATTTAAGATATAGGAAAGTCTTATTCTAATCACACATCACTTTTTTTTTTAAATAGCTGAAGAATAATTAATATTGCAATATTCCCTCGGTTATACATTGCATTGTTTTATGTATAACATCACACGGCTCTTACTTTTTCAAATTAATCCATTATTCGAGTTCTACCTTGTAATTAACTATTGTCACCACTGATGATGGCCTGTAATATTCAGGCTGAAATGTGGCCTTTAAATATGTAGTATTACTTATTCCTTGTGATTTTCTTGTTAATTAAAAGAAAATGTCAAATTGAGAGATTGTAGCTTGTGACTTTTGCTGTTGCGTGCACGAGTTAGTGCATAAATTGAGACTGAGACTGCAACAAAACATTTTTGTGGGCCAATTTTAGAAGGAATATTGCTAGTATTCTATAATGTACAACATAGCAAACTCTGGATCATTTCTGGGCATATATAACTTCAAACATCATTGTTTGAATGTCATTACGGGAAGAGTTTCCTCAAGTGAGGTTTATTCACCTCTTATCAGTGGAAACAAGACCTATGGAGAAATGAAGAGCAGCTGAATGTCAGTGGTCAATTTCCAAATATAAGCCTCAAAATAGGGTCATCATCATTAGTGTTCTGTCTCTTGACAGGACTGACGGTATCTCAGCAAATTCTCTTCCTCCAATTTCCTATGTCTCTTGCTTCTGTTTCATTTCTTGAATATCCTCTTTTGCCCATTATATCATCAAGCATCATTAGTCGTCTCCTTGTGTTTGGTCACTTTCCTGCAATTTTCCTGTCTATCATTATTTTCAATAGGCTGTCTCCTCTTAATACATATCCTATCCAATTATGCTTTCTTTGTCTTATGGTCTTGAGTAAATTCCTTTCTTCTTCAACTCTTTGTAATACTTCTTCATTGATAATTTTTTCACTCCATAACCATATTTCGAATGCCTCCAACATTTTAACTTCTTTCTTCCCAATTTTCCATGTTTCCAACCCATATAAAGTTATACTTCAAATATAACACTTTAATAAGCCTTTTCTTTAAATTTTTATTCATTTTATTAATAAACATTTTTCTTACTATAAAATGCATATTATATGTTAATTAATTTTTATTTCCATGTCACATTTTCCCATTTCATTGTAGTATACTACCAAGGTATTTATATAGTCTCACTTGTTCTACATTTTCTCCATTCATCATCACCTTAACACTTCCTGGTTCCTGGAGATTCTCATCACTTTCATTTTCTTTGTGTTAATTTTCATACCATATTTTTTGTATATACTTTCAAATCTTTTCATTAGATGCTGTAGTTCATCTTCAATATTGCTTGATCATCTGCAAATCTAATATTTTGATATTGTTCTTCCTCCGATAGTGATTCATCCTTTCTTTTATCATTTCTTCTGCAAATATATCGAAGAGCATTGGTGATAGGCAGCATCCTTGTCTTACCTCTGTACCAATCACACATTTTTTAGTTTTTCCTACTTTTATCTTTATTATGTCAGTCTGGTTCATATATAATTCAACTATTAACCTTCAGTCTCTCCAATCTAATCCTTTTTTACGTAACACTTCCATCAGCTTTTTCCCATTTTGCCATGTCAAACGCTTTTTCAAGGTTGACAAAACATATATAAACTTCTTTATTTACTTCTATATTCCTCGCATATGGTCCTCATTACTCCAATTGCATTCTAGTTCCTCTGTCTTTTCCAAACTGATAATCTCCCAAAAAAATACTTCACTCTATTATACAGTTGTCGATTTATTATTCTTAGCAGTACTTTAGAAGCATGCTTATAATTCTATAGTCACTGCACTTAGTAGGATTGCTTTTCTTTTCAGTTGGTATAAGAATATTCTCTGTAAAATCTTTAGGCCATTCTTTTATAAAATTCTATGCAACCTCATTTATAATACTCCTGTTTTATAAATGAGGTTGCATAGTTTCCATGTTTCTGTTATACCTGTGCACTCCAATTGTTTTAGGATTTCACTAGGTATTCCATCTACTCATTCCATCTTTCCACTTTTTAATTGCTGCTTTTACTTTTCTCTTTAGTATTTCAGGACCTCCATCTTCTGTTGATATTTCACTTTGCTCTTCTAATTCAATTTTCTCTGGTCTTTCATTTTTTGCATAAAGTTCTTTGATGTATTCCTTCCATCTTTCACCTTGTATTTCAATATCATAAATTAATTTTCCTTGCTTATCTTCTAATGGCAGATTTCTTATGCTTTTTTTTAAATATTTAAGTTGTTTTGCTTTTTCAAATTATCTTATTGTCCCCTTTTATCAATTATTTTACATTCTTCTTTTAACCATTCCTTTCTTGCTTTTTCAGTTTCTCTTGTCAGTTCATTGTTTGTATACAGCATTGGGCAGATGAGGGTAATGTTATCTGTGAGAGTCAACATGGATTTGTGAAAGGGCACTCTTGTTTTAGCAATATGCTAGCCTTTTATAATAAAGCTACAAGAACATTAGATGAGGGAAAGGCATATACTGCAATTTTCTTAGACTTAGCGAAGGCATTTGACAGGGTGCCACATGATAAGCTGATATTTAAGTTGCAGCACATGGGTCTGGATGTCAGATTGGTCAACTGGATTCAGGATTGGCTGTCTGATAGGTATCAGCGAGTTGTGTATGGTGGAGCAGTTTCAAGGAGGCAGAGGGTTACAAGGTCCTAGTACTGAACCCACAGGGCTCAGTAGTAGAACCTATATTGTTTAACCTTTATATCAATGACATTGCCAGTGGATTGCAAGGGGATATTCAGTTGTTTGCAGATGATGCAAAGCTGGGAAGGATTGTTAGTAATAGTGCAGATGTGGTAGCCCTGCAAGAGGATTTGAATAAGCTAGATAGATGGGCAAATGAATGAGAGGTGTCAGTTTAATGCAGCAAAATGTAAGGTCTTGAGGTTTGGGACACATCGATGGGATGCTGCATACTCTATGGGAGGAGTTAAACTGGAGGAAGTAGGAGAGTCAACAGATCTGGGTTTGATGATTGATAGAAACCTGAAATTTAGGGGACATATTGCAAAGGTAGTGAAGGTAACGCAGAGGATTGCTGCAATAATGAGGACACTGACCTGCAGAGATAAAATGGTTATCATTCTGTTGTATAAGTGTCTGATCAGACCACACTTTGACTATTGTTCTCAGATTTGGTCCCCAGGATTTGAAGGGGATAAATTAACTGTGGAAAGGTTACAAAGATGGATGACAAAGATGGTTTCAGGACTGTACAATTTTAGTTATGAGGATCAGCTTTGTTTTCAGTTTAATCATAATTGTCACTTTTTATATATTATTTTTTCTACTAAATTTTTAACCTTTTCATTCAACACAAATGCTACTCCATTTTTTCCTCATGTTCTACAGGAATATATAATTATATAATCATCACTTTCAAAATCTCCTATATCTTCCCATCTAACTTCAATTATACCAACCATATCCAATTTATTCTTCTCCATTTCTTTCTTCAAGTTCTCTAATTTACCAGCTCTCAACATTGTTCTTACGTTCCAAGTTGCCACTCTCATAGTCCCTATCTTATTCTCTCCTAGACGTCTTATTTTATTGCTATTTTCCTCAATACTTGGGATCCCATCCTCATTGTCCATATGGGGATTTTGTAGGGTAACGACCTGAGAAGCCCCATTTCTTCTCATGGTTTGCATGACATCCATTATTTGTCTACAGACGCTTTTGCCAGTTGTGAAAATAAGGAATCACCATTAAAAACACTGCAGCTGATCTTTTCTAATCTCTATCTCTTTCATATACATGACAATAAAAACAAGGCAAAAAAAAACTTCCAAATCAAGAACAACAGCCATGAAAAAACAAATAACTGCACATGACTGCAAATAACTGAGGGCTAAAAATTACAAGAAGCCTTTCATAATCACTCCTTCACAAACTGATGACCTCATCAGATTCATTCAGTTCTAGAGGTTAAAGACTTAACAGCTGTACTTCTTTAATTATACTTCATCTTCCTTCTGCATCATTTTGATTATTTTGTTAAATGGATGAGGATTCCATAGTCCAGTTTAACAAGAAATCATATGCAAACTTATTCTGCTGTTCTTCCAAGAGATATACTTCTGCAGATATAAAAAAATAAAAACCTTTAACTAACAGATGACATACTTTCTTCTGTTTTTAAGGGGCTTCAGAAGACTAATAGGATTTAGAAAAGAATTGTCATTCTTGCTCTCTATCTTGGAGCTTTCTGTAATATCCAAAGGGGTGTAGAAGGTCAAATCTTGACAGTGGATGGAAATAGTAAGGATTTAAGATTAGGTTTATCATTGTACATGCTTCATCCAGTAGAACAGTTAGATAATGATTTCCCCAGAACTGCAGCAGTTGAAGATTGTAAATATGCTGAAAAGTCTTCATTAGATAAAATAGGATGTGACCCCGGAAGCAGAACAGCAGGATATGCATAGTTAAAAATATGCCTTAACAGTACTCAACTAGCAGGTGTATGGAAGATTGATTATTATTCTAATTTCTGAATATATGCTTAGATGAAGTAAAGTATTGGTTCATAGCTTGACTGAATTTATATCTTTTCATCTCTCATAAACAGAGTAATTCAGATCAGACATCTTGACATTATGTCACATTATAAGCCAATCCTGCTTAAATTCTACTGCATGGAACAAGTAGACAAATTCCGTCCAGACTAATGCTAAGGTTTCAACTAAAGTTATCAGCCAAACTAGATGCCCCATTTCAGCTGGATTAATGTCACCTGAGGCTGAAATATATCTTTCTCAAAAGGAAAGATAAAATACCTATATAAAGAGAGAAAGAAGCTAGTTCATAGTAAACCATTGCAACTTCACAATGTAGTAACATTATCAGAAATATCAGTATAGATGGAAAAACAAACAGAAAAAAGGAATCATTCTGTGAAGAAAGGACTCTGACCCACATCTGTGTTAATGGAAAATCCATCTGCAAGTAATTCTAGTGACTCGTTTCAGAAATTGAATCAGTTTTTGCACAAAGACAATGGCACCAAAAAAATTCAGATTATTGGAACATTAATGCTTTTCCTGTTATATCCAATATCCCCCCCCCAAAAAAAAACAGATTGTCCACAGAAGAATTTATTCTTGTTAGACTCTAATTCCTTTTTCTCTGTAGGCAGCTAAACCATTCTCATTCTAATTCCATCAGATTATTTCTTAATCAACTGAAGACCTATATCTCTATTCAATACCAATTAAAATCCTTTTCTGCATTGTAATGGGCTTAAAATAGGAATGTGATATGTAATCAAAAGCATGCAGTATGCAGAGTTCCAGGCCAAAGGAGCAGAGCGTAATCTGTTCCTGATATGTAATCTATTCTGTTTGGTGGGAGAAAAAAAAAATCAGTGGTGATACCCTCGGTAAATCTGATTCAAGCATTAGAAAACATCTAATGCATCTTTCTGTTCCACATCCTCAGACAGATGGACTTGGAAAGGTAAAGACTACTATCCAACAGTTGTACAGTTGCCTGTCTTCTAGTTAACAGATTTCTGTCTCACCCAGTCAGAACCCAAAAAAGAAGACAGACTAGGCTACCCTCTACCCTTTGTTCTTTGCATTGGTTCTAAAATCTTTTTTACAGGAAGATGACAAGTCATATGCTGTGTGAGAGATAACAATCTCCCACAAACTATGAAGAAAAAACGAAGTACCTGGTGACATTGACAGATGACATAGTAGGTACCTTGAGGGGATATTTTGGAAA
Source organism: Typopeltis vanoorti (assembly GCF_054136105.1). Taxonomy (NCBI): domain Eukaryota; kingdom Metazoa; phylum Arthropoda; class Arachnida; order Uropygi; family Thelyphonidae; genus Typopeltis; species Typopeltis vanoorti. The sequence continues at coordinate 101,130,188 of NC_143564.1, read as the reverse complement.
AAATTGTTCAAAATTAGTGGACTAACTGCCAGCACTAACAAGACAAACTAAAAATTTTAGAAGATGGGAATCTCAAAGCATCTTCTTCAGATTCCCCCCCCCCCTTTTCCCTAAAGAACTTATAAATCATACTTGGAATTTCCCTTTCCCTGTCCAGTAATGTTTCTTTGAGAAATGATACAAAGGAATCAAAACTCCAGAAGACTGGAAAATCAGACCACTTTCCTTTTCTTCTGAAATCATCATCTTTTCTTCTCAGCTACAGATACTGTTGCCTTAAAAGCATGGTAGATGACTCATTGCCCAGTGAAACATCACTATCTCATTCATTAGAAGCATGAAATGGCTATTGCCATGTTTCATATCTAGAATAGGATTTCTAGTTTCTGTCTCTCTCCCCTTTCGTCACCTATGCAGTGTGGATGATGATTTTGCTGTGCATATTCTCCACATCATACTTAACTAGGAAGCCAGCATCTCCTTAATATGGGAGTATGTTTCTGCAGGCTAGCCACTAGATGCTTCATGGGCCTAAACCTGTTGGTAACATACTTCAGCAAGCTTCCCAGTCAGCTGTCAAATAATCTGCTACTGCTTACTCTGCCAGATTGTGCTTGGAAGGTGCAAAAAAAAAAAGTTTTTAATATCAAAGTGCAACAAAAATTGCAAAAAAAAAAAAAATGTTCACATTGCCTGTATCAGTAGTGACATGCACTACTACTACTACTTAGCTACATAAACCCTATCCATCTAGATGGCATCCTTTAAGACTATAGCTTATCTCAGATTTTCACATTACATCAAGCTTGATATTTTCAGTAACTTTGTAATTTTCAGTAAGGTTATTAGATCTGGAATCTCCTTTATATGATTGCCCTGGCTCAAAACTTCCATTTCTTTGCTTCACATTGTTGCTTTCAATTGCTTCCTTTACTGCTCTCCTAATTCTGATGACTACTGATCTTCCTGATTATTTTTCTCTGAAAGTTGATCACATACAGTCTAATTATCAAAGAAGGAGATTTTCATATTTCAGTTCACACTGGTTCTCCCTTCTTCATTATCACAGCAGTAAGAGAAGCTAATGATTTAATGCAAATAATTCATCAACCTACCAGAAAATCAGATAATCATCTTTCTTCCAGTTACCTGGAGCTTTTCTTAATCAGCTCTCCCCACAAATGCACCATAACTTTGTTTCTTTTTCTACCATTTTTCATTCCTCCAGCCACTCTCAGCCTCATATTAGGTGGCACTGAACAGTACCAAAAGGATGACCTTCAGGATTTTTATACCTCTTCTCCATGATATGATTGTTTTCACTCTCCTGATCCAAGCACTTTCTTGCTTTAAATAATTGAAATTATTCTTGCTAGAATGAGTGCCTTTGTTCTCCATCCCATTAAAACCTCTGACCAAGTCCTGGTTCTCTGGACTTGGTCAGATCCTTCCATGTGTACACCTCTCATCCTAATGTCACAATGATAAATCTCCTATAAACATAACACAAATCTTTTGACATCACTCTTCCTCTAACTCTTGTGAAATAGAAATAAAGTTGAAAGTACCATAGCCAAGTTCAAGTACTGAATCAAAGAGCATAAAGATGATGTAAAGACTCAAGAGAAGGACATTCTGAATGTTTATAGTAATATATGTCAAATCCTAGATACTTGGAGGACAGACACTCATTGTACTAATTGATAAAATGGAAATAAAACTAGATGTGAGAATTAGATAATTAGATTTTTTATGTTTTTTGCAAGCTAAGTTAAATGTTCAAAAAAATTGGTAAAGATCTAGGTTAAATCAAACAGAGATTGTCAAGATGGGATTTTTATTATATTAAACTTTTCAGAACACTGTATGATGAAAATGAAAACTTATATAAAGTAATATGTAGATTATATTTATTTATTACTAAATAAAATAAGTGACAAGTATGATTTATCATATTTGTTTTTAGTACATTCAAAAATTGACTGTAAACTAGAAATTCTGAAAGCAAAAATTTTGTGCATGCTGTTGTTAAACATGTGCACTCCCATTTTGAAGTGTGTGCACACCTTAGAGGAAACATTGAACACTAGAATAACTTAGCTAACTGTTCTCCTCAAGTACACTAATCATGAAGACATTTATATACCAATGTAAGGAGTATTAGGATAGGAATAAGGGTGCAGTTTTTTTTACCCTTGATAGTCTGCAAATTAGTGGTGCCATCGAGGCATTGTTATAGAGGATGATATAATCATGAAAAGAATGTGATAGTTGCAGCATTTTTTGGAACTACAGAAAAAAAGGAGAAGATGGATTTTACAGATGATATCAGAAGAATTGACTTCTCCATGTGGAAATTGAAGAAAGCAGAAGCGATAATGGCTTAGAGGTCATTTAGTGTGAGGCTGAGGTAAGCATGCATTTTAGATATTTAGTGAGGTGTTGCTACAGGCCATGAAATGTAGAGGGAGGTGATTCTGATATGTTTAGACAGGCGAGGAGAGTGACAAATCGGTGACTTAATTGTGAAAGCAGGGAATATTGTATAAGGAGATTGAATTTTTCCTTGAATCCCTTATAAACTTTATACCAGCATGTAGTATTTTTTTATGACTTTCTTTTTTATCTGCATGGGTTTTCGTGGAATCCTAGAGTGCTCGGTACCATGGTTGGGATAAGTTTTTTTTTTTAGCTTGGAAAGTCCTCCGTAGAGACCAAAATTTTTTAGGCTTCCAATAAGTAGCACAGCGGTTTCAGACCAGGCATTGAAATTTCTCTCTTAGGACAATCACAAATCCCATGCCATAGTGGGATTCAAGTCCAAAGGCTGTTGGTTGCAGAGCAAACGTATATATATGGGACATAAGTGCTGAATTTAATAATATTGTCTCATATAGTGATAATAGAAGATGTGTTGGTGCAGTGCCACCATTTGGCAAGTGTGACTGTGTGATTTTGATGTGGGGAGTGACCAGTTAGGTGCAAGATTCATGGAATAAAATAAATGTTGAATTGAGTAGAGGACTGTGATAAATTAAGGAAACAGATGGGCGAAGTGCAGTGGCTTGATCAGTTTGAAGGGCAGATAAATCAGCATGTCTGGAACTTGGTCAGAAAGCAATTGCTTATGGCAATGTCAGATTGTATTCCAAAGGTTAGGAGAATAAGTACAGTAGGGTTGAACTGAATGATTATGTAAATATGTAGCAGCTTCTGAGAAAGAGGATGTTATTGGAGGAGATAGAAAGAACAGAGTACCCATCACCAGCATGAGGACTAAGTTACAGGCTAGGAAGGTGACAGGTGTAGTGAGGAAAGAGAATTTGGCATAGGAACAGAGATTGGCTGAAGCAGTAAAGCAAAATCCTAGCAAAATCTACAAGTACATCACTAAAAGAAAGAGTGAATATGGAAGACCGACTTTGGTTGCTGGAGATGGAACAAAGGTCGCTTCTGCTGAAGATGTAGTGGAAATTTTAAGTAAGTATTTTGTTAGTGTATCTCATGTAAGGTGGTTAGGAGTAGTGTTGAATGACAATAGAAAGGGGTTCGAAGGCTAGGCAAGTCAATAAATATGGCTGTGGAACAGGATGAGATATTGCCACATATATTAAGCAAATGTGTAAAAAATCTGGCAGACACCGTAACCTAGGTTGTTCAACAAGAACAATCTGAGAAGAAAGAAGGAAAAATAGTGCCATTGCACAAGGGAGAATCAGTGAATAGTGTTTAACTATAGACCAGTATGTACATCGGACATAATGTTAAAGGTATTAGAGATGCAATACAAGCATGAACTGATGAGATTCAAAATCTTTTGAGAGAGCAGCATGGATTTGTTAAGGGGGGATCATGCATATCGGCTGGTGAATGAGTTGATTGTGTTGCTGAATGGTTAGTGAGTGCTGCAACACTGTCTTCAGTGCAAGATATGATAAGTTATTGTGATTTCTCAGTGTTTGACCTCTAGTGATGAGTTTCCAGATTCCACAGAGACTTGGAAGTTATTCAGTGAACTCTGTATTATCTGAACCCGAATTAATCGAGCATCTCGCATAATTAAATTACAAATTTTAGAGCAGCCTAGTTTCCTATTTTGCCACCAGAGGTGTGATGTCCTTTGTGTATGTTAGCTATTTAAGCGTAAATCGATCCACCTCTTAATTCCCCCCCCCATTCCTTGATTAGAAGTATTCCAGTTAATATTTTGATAAGCTAGGTAAATTGTGCTGTGCTGTCACTTTACATATATATCAAACAAAAACTACCAAGAATTGTTTGTTTTTATCACATAAAGTCGGTAGCAAATGAATGCTGTAGCATTAGAGCAGTTGCTGAGGGTGCCAGAGACAGGATATTTTACCAGTTGAAGTTGTCACTAAAAAAACACATAGCTACAGATTTACCAAGGTCATCAAAAACTTAGTAATGCTACTGCATAAAATTGCAATAAAAGAACTTTTAACCTCATGTTTTGAAAATATGCTGTTCCGTTTTAGTAAAATAGCCTATTGTATGTCATACAGTTTGAGATTAGTTTGGCCCACTGGATTTTTCTCACAATGCTGCTATATTTCCTGTGATTCTCCTCATATAAACAGCCTGCCAGACTCAGCAACACCCAACTTCTGATTTATTTCCTATCTACAAATGTCTTAATATTAATTAAACAGTGTGCACCACATTTCACTTTTATTGACTGATGAGGAGGAGGAGTTTTATTTAACGTGCCAGTTGGTGTTAATTATCCTACAGTTTGCTGGGGTCACAGCATTAATACGTATTGCTGATAAGCAGGCACTATAATACATACTTGTTGCACATACAGTAAAATTATTTGAATATGTCTGTGTTGAGGTTTAAGTGCTGAAGAATTCATGTTGGAGGTTTAATGGAATATTATCAGCACTGAGAAAGGATTAAAACTAATTTTAATGCTTCCAATATTTCGTCTCAGTCACAAAGACATCTTCAGGGATTACAAAAACTTTTTGTAACAACACACACAAATACAATACAATGATAAATAAAACAAGTGAGTGAAACTAAAGTCTTATCTAGGTGGTGTGCCCTCTATGGGTGTTTGCAGGTGGCCTAGGATGTAAAGAGGGATCTCTTATAATTAATGTTTCCCAAATTTTGGGAAGTTTTATGCAACAGTATTTGTTTAAATTAGGTTGATTCCTGAGCGCAGATGCAGATTCAGAAAACAGTCTTTATTTTTTGAATTTACTATAGTGGAGCATGGTGGGTTTTTTTTCCAGGAGATACTGTGAGTTGTATTCAAAACATAGTCTGCAAGGCCAGATTGACCATAATCGTGATTGCAGATGTATGACTTCTGTTCTTCTAACCAGATGGTTGCTGATCTGCCTGTCTGTCCGAAGTCAGTCAGCTTACTGACTGACTTCGGACAGACAGGAACAATGTCCTTTTTTTTTTTTTTTTTTTTGAAAAAGTAAGAGCTGCGTAATGTTATACATAAAACAATACAATGGTATAACTGAGGAAATTAGCTTCCGTAGCTCATTCGGTATAGATAAAGCCCTGTGGTTGGAAATACCTGGGTTCGATTCCCATCAGTGATGCGAAGATCCTTTATTTAGTCTCTTTCGACAAAAGGTGAGTTAGCCGGTCTCATACAGGGGTAGAGGGTATTTATACCCGGAAACTCTGGTTTTTCATCCCCCAGAACAGACAAACCAGCCACATGAACATACGCATCTACATACATAGGACACACTAGGAGGCATAGGGCTCCTAATGTGTCCTCAAGTTACAGTTGCAAAGTCTAACGATAGTTGGAAAGGTCGTGGGTGCTTAAGTCCCTGTTAGGACCACTGATGATGATAACTGAGAAAATATTGATAATTCATTAGCTCTAAAAAAAAATAATTGACTTTTTTATGCATTCTGGATATTTTATTTGCCAGAATAAAGTTTACAGTCAATTTGAAGGAACTGCAATGGGAAGTCCACTTTACCCTGCACTTGCAAGCTTTTATTTAGAACATTTAGAAGACATTCTTTTCTCATTCATACATTATTATTATTATGTGACACTTCCAGGGAGTGCAAAGAATCATCGAGGGAGAGTGTGCCAACAACATCGAACGATTGATCTCCTTCCAGCTACTAATCACACTCAAACTTGCTTACTTTTTGCGTGAAGTACCAATCTACCAACCTTTGCTGATGATACATCCTCACCCTTCGTTTTGGATTTGTTATATAGACGATGTTTTTGCTATCTGGCCCCATAATGAAGACACGCTGTCTATTTTTTTTATCGAAAAAAAAACAACCTACATCTACATATTAAATTTACTATGGAAATGGAAGAAAACAAATCATCCTTTTTAGATATTCTACTCCCTTGTACACCATCAGGTGAATTACTTTGGTTTATCAAAAGCCTACTTTCACTGGACTCCACATTCAACAGCAAGTAAGCTCACCATCCATCACAGAAGACTGGAATTATAAAAACTTAATTGCAGTGTGCTCATACTATTTTTTCTACACCTCAATTATTACAGCAGGAACTCTTAAACATCAAACAATATATGAAACTCAATGGCTTCTCAGAAAGATCCATCCAACAGCTTGTTAATTCCTATAATCCTAGCTCAAATAATAAAGAAACAGTACGTTGAGTTCCAATTCCTTACATTTCAGAGCCTATTTCTGAATTCTTAAAAAATACAGTTTAGTGGCTACTTTTCTTCCTATCAACATGGTTTCCCTCTTCTAAAAAAAAAACAGTCTCCTTTAGCTCTCCCTAGTGTCTACTAGGGAGAGCTAGAGAAGACTTTCATTAGCAACAGTAAATCTGGCTTGGCACATCACAGAATAGTTACAGACCACAACATCCTATGGTCTGAAAGACACTTACTTCATCAATGTCTGTATACAGTTTGAAAGTTTGTTCAAAGAAAATGTTTTGGCTTTACTTCACCATTCGAACTTAAATCAGAACGACTGCTCCTCATCATCTAAGATATGGGAAAGTCTTATTTTAATAACACATCAGTAATTTTATTTTTAATTTTTTTATAGAGCTAATGAATTATCAATATTGCAATATTTCCTCAGTTATACCATTGCATTGATTTATGTATAACATCACACGGCTCTTATTTTTTCAAATCATCTATTGTTCATGTTCTATTTTGTAATTAACTGTTGTCGCCACTGAAGATGGCCTGTAATATTCAGGCTGAAATATATGGCCTTAAATAAATAGTATTACTTATCCCTTTTTTTTTTTTTTTTTTTCGTGTTAATTAAAAATAACTTATGGATTTTTTAATATGGTATATAAAATCTAATTTGTTAAATGTCCTAGATGCCACAGCAAAGTTTAAGCCTTTACTAATTAGAGTTCATCACTGTTCAGGGTATAGTTTGAAAGATTAATCACATGACTGTTCATTGACAGCACTTGGTTGCTATTATCCTCTTGTTTGTTGTTGGTTACTCCTGTTATCACTGGGTTCTGATTGGCTATTTCCAGTCATTTAATAATGAGAAATTTAAATTTGTCTGTTGCTTGTTTAAATATTGCCATTGTTCCAATATAAGAAATTTGGCTATAAGTTTTACTTTTTGTTTCCATGGTATGCTTAACTGAGTTATCAGTAAATCTCTCAAGGACATCCCAAATATCTGGATTTAAATAAATGAAAAGTTTAGATTTTAAATTTAGACCCTGAATTTGAGTAATTGCTGGTAGCTTTTGCTCATTTGCTTTCTCTATATGGCTATAAATAAATTCTTAGCCTTTTTGCTGGAGTGAATTACCTTTTTTTCTTGATGCAGTTAGGAGTAACATTGCTCTCTCTCTCTCTCTCTCTCTCTCTCTACATATTTTTAAAAATGATAGCTTATTATTCACAAAAGAAATGTATCTTTAGCTTGCCTTAGTGATTGCAAATCTCCAACGATTATGAGAATCTTTCCTTGCACAATGATCAGCATTCATTTTGATAAATTATGGAGACTACTACCATGTTAAGAATAATTACTTGAATTTCACAACATTTTGACCATCATATTAAGGCTATCAACTGGAGTATACACTTATATATGTACAGACAAGCTACATTTCAATTCAAACAGTATGCCAAAGTGATAATCATTTGATCAACTGTTGTTCTACTGGCCTGACATCTGGTGAGTTAAAAAAAACCTACATCACAGCTATAGCATATTTTTTATAACATGGTCAGAGAACAAATTCATATTATCTTTTAATACAGCAATAGTGGGTGGCCTAATCAATAATTTAACATAAGTGTGTTATTATGGCTACAATTTGGAAGTACTACAGTCCTAATTATAATTTATAATGGACTCTTAGAACAAAAGGTTATGTGTGTACAATATGTGCCATCCATATTCTTGGAATTTTAAGAACATCCTTATTGTTAATGATTATTAATTAACTTAAGGAATTCACAACTTACTCTAGAATATAAATTAAACTTTATTATATATTTTCAATATTTCGGCAACATCACGTTGCCATCTTCACAGGAACTTAAAATAAAGACACGTGCATGCAGGCACTATACACAGTAAATGAGGATGAAGCGAGGAAGCTATTGTTTCTCCTAAAAGTCCTGATGGTGCCCCTGCAGGCCATGTAGGTATTCTTGGCTGTTGGGCTGAAGGTCTCCTGATGTACGTCTCCCAAATTTGGGGCAGTCTCATGCAACCAAATTTGTTGAAGTTTGGCATATTTCTTAGGACTGAGGCCAATTCAGTGAAAAGTCTTTCAATTTTGAACTTGCTACGGTGTATTATTGTGGCTTTCTTCCACCGTATTCTGTGACGTGTATCCAGAGCATGGTCTGCAAGACCAAAGTGGCTACTGGTGAAAACAGATGTAGTCCTTGTGTTTCTGAAATTCTGATATTCACTGTCCTGCCTGTTTGGCCAAAGTAGGATAGCTTACAGCTGCAAGAGAGCTGGTATACACCAAGGTCTAGGGGAAGTGGTTGGTCTTTAGTGGAGCAGATAAGGGATGCCAATTTTCTATATGGTCTATAACAAGAGGTCAAGTCATGTTTTTTTTTAAGATTTTGGTAATTTTTTTCGAGGTGCCTCAGATATATGGAATGGTGATGGATTTAGAGTAATCCTTGTTGTGAAGGGGTTGTAGTTTACTGGTTTCAGTATTTTTTGGATTTTTTTTTTTTTTTTGGGGGGGGGGGGGGTAGCCATTGGCTGAGAAAGTGTTGAGGATGTGATTTAGTTCAGTGGTTAGGGCATTGTCATTTGAACAGATTAGTTTAGCCCTGTTGTATAGTGTCTTAATAAGATGGAATATCAGCTCGGGTGTTGCGTGAATGTGCAAATGAATTGTCAACCCCTCTTACCTGGATATTTAATTTAAGTTTGAACTCTGGTATGGTCCCTAGGGAGTGGAAGTTAGGCAAAGTGGTTCCTTTGCATAAGGGTGGCTCTAAAACTGCGGTATTGAATTACAGACCAATCACCATCTCAGGAGTAGTGGTAAAAGTATTGGAAAAGTTGGTTAAAGACAAAATTCAAGAATGGGTGGATCAGGATATGATACTCTATAGAGGCCAACATGGTTTTGTTAAAGGTAGATCCTGCCTTAGCAATCTATTAACTATTCATAATAGAATAACATCCAAGTTGGACAAAGGAACTGGCTACACAGTGGTACTTCTGGATTTTGCTAAGGCTTTTGACAGGATACCCCATAGAACACTGTTACGCAAATTGGAGCAGATGGGAATGGATATTAAATTGGTGATATGGATAGGAGAATGGCTCAGGGAGCGATACCATAAGGTGGTGTATGGAGGAGCCGAGTCCAGAATGAGGCAGGTGACCAGTGGTGTACCTCAGGGCTCTGTGCTTGGGCCAATGTTGTTTAATTTGTATATAAATGATATAGGAAACGGCTTAAAGGGAGATATTCAGTTGTTTGCTGATGATGCAAAGTTGTGTAGTGCAATAAAAAATCAAGCTGATGTTGAAAGTTTGCAGGAGGATTTAAATAAGCTGGTAAAATGGGCAAAAGAAAATGGATGTCAGTTCAATGTGGAAAAGTGTAAAGTCATGCATTTTGGGATTAAAAGATTACCAGCTGTGTACTACATCGATGGAAAGGTACTCCAAGAGATTGATGAGGCTAGGGACTTAGGGGTATTGGTAGATAGGGAGATGAAGTTCAGAGGACACATTGCTAAGGTGTCCAAGATTGCACATAGGATTACTTGGTTGTTGAGGAACACACTGACATCCAGAGATAAAGAGGTTATTATTCCCCTTTATAAAGCATTGATACTTCCACATTTGGATTACTGTGCTCAGGTCTGGTCACCTGGATTCCTTGGAGATCAGGAGGCTGTGGAGAGGGTTCAGAGAAGAGTGACCAAGTTGGTGAGTGATATAAAAAATACTCCCTACATTGATAGATTGAGAGCTTGTGGATTGCAGAGATTGGTTGATAGGCGAAGAAGAGGTGATATGATAGAAACATTCAAATTACTAAAAGGTTTTTATAGGATTGATGCAGGGGAAATGTTTCAGCTGTGTGATAGTGATGGAAGAACAAGAGGTCATCTCTGGAAATTAAAGAAGAGTGTGGTTAACAAAGGTGTCAGAACAAGGTTTTTTGCCTGGAGGGTGGTGAATGAGTGGAATTCATTGCCTGACTTAGTTGTGAGCTCTTCGTCTGTAAATGAATTCAAGAAGAGATATGACAGATATTGTTTTGCTAGTTTGGGTCTCCCGCAATGAGTCTACTGACTCCATGGAGATACCCGTAATAATAATAATAATAATAATAACTCCATATTGTTGTGATGGGGAGGGGATTGTTGGTTAATGTATCTGCCTGTATGGGTGGGTTTTCTATAAACTGAGAAAACCAAAGTTCCATCAGGCTGGCCGGTGACTACTGTGTCTACAAAAGGGAGGCTGTTGTTTTCCTCTTTTTCCAGGGTGAACTTGATTCTGGGGTGTTGGTTGATTAAGTATTTTAAGAAGGAGAGGAGTGTATCAGAGCCATGTGGCCAAATAGCAAACACATCATCAACATAGCGAAGCCATTTGGTTGGTTTTTGTGGGGTAGAGTTTAAAGCTTTCTCTTCAAAAGTCTCCATAAAGAATTGGCCAAGGGTGGGGAGAGTGGTGAACCCATGGCTGTCCCCCTCTATTTGTTTGTAGAATTTTCCCTGCCAAACGAAATAGCTTGAGTTCATTTTGAATTGAAATAGGGCTGAGATATCAGGAGGAAATTTAGCTTGGATTAGCTCTAAGGTTTCCTTGCCTGGGACATTTGTGAATAAGGAGGAGACATCAAAACTGACCATTATGTCAGTATGTTGGAGTGTAAGGTTTTCTATGCTGGCTTTGAAGTGGGCTGAGTTTTTTATGTGTGATGGTGTGTTGCCAGTATAGTGTGTGAGCACTTTGGCCAAATGTTTAGCTAATTTGTATGTTGGGGAATCAATGCCATCCACTATGGAACGTAATGGCACATTTTCTTAGACTTTATGTATTTTTGGGAGTCTATATATGGGGATGACGGTATAGAGTTAAACGGTTTTAATTTGTTAGTAACTTCTACAGGCCAAGAAGCCTATGGAGTTTTTCTGATTTGTGAGTTAGTGGGATTTATTCAATAGGGAGGTGAGTAGCCCGATCTAATAATAGAGCATTAAGCTTATCCGTGTAGTCCGTTTGGTTGAGTACTACGGTGGCGTTTCCCTTATCCACTTTGGTGATTACTATTTCTTTGTTTTTCTTCATTTCCTGCAGAGCTTTATATTCACTATTGGATATGTTGGTTTTTGGTGGTCTTGCTTTGGTGAGAACACAAGCTACATCCAGCCTAATATTGTTGGCGATGTGGTTTGGAAGGTGGCGGATCCCGCATTCAATCTGGTTCGTTATATCCTCAGCCGGTATTTTCTAGGAGCAATGGCGAAGTTGTGGCCACGTGAAAGAGCAATGAGTGCTGCAGGCTTCAACTTAACTGAAAGAAAGGTTGACTACAGTGTTGGTTGGAATTTTTGGTTCGGAAGTCAAGTTCTTTTTTTTAATTTCTCAAATTTCTTGATATGTCGACCCCGTATTTTCTCAAATTTTTCCTTTTTCCCTCTTTTACTTTGCGGTGTCGAGGGTTTATTAATCATCGGATCTCAAACTGTTCACAGGATAAGGTGGCCAGCCCAACGTGCCAGTGTATCCTATGTCCGTAGTGTTGAGTTCTCAAGGCCAGTTTGCCTGCTTTGCAGGATGAAAAAACCCCAGGATAAACTGGGAGGGAAAAACCCTACTGTCCACGCCCAAGGCCGGCTAACTTGGCTATGACTGAGGAAGATCCTTCAGCTCCTCACATCACCGACGGGAATCAAACCTAGGACACTCCATCCCCAGGCATATGGTTACGAAGCGCACAGCCACTAGGCTCACTGCGCGGACCAAACAACTTATTTTGCAAAATTTAAATTAGTTTGACAATAACACTTATCAACTTGTAAAATATAACCCAATGAATGGAATTAAAAAGAAAACAATAGAATTACTTAAATCAGTCACTTTTTGGCCCATAGAACAGTTCAAAAACTACTTTCACACTACACTCATTCCCTGAGAATTTACGGTTTGCTTAAGACTCATAAGCAGAACATACTGCTTCAACCAATAATTGAAGATACAGACAGCCCCAATTATCATCTAGTTAAGAAATTAGCATCGACACTCAGGGAGTTGGTAGGTATTTCCCCCTCCTATATAAAAAACACAGCACTTTGTAAACAAAATTATGGACATCACACTTGATAAAAGTGATTTATTAGGCAGTTTTGATGTATCTATCCTTTTCACAAATGTTCTAATCACTGATACAATTCTTCTTTTAAGGACAAATTCCTGCTGATATCACAGCACTCTTTACACTTTTTTTTAGGTTACTCTCCCCCATGAAAGTTTATTTGCAAACCTGTAGTACATTTTGTATACCATGGGTGGGCTAAGGATTTTTTTTTTCTATTTTTCATTATTTATTTTTATTTTTGTATATTTTTAATTTATTTTTTACATAGTCTTCGAAACCTTGTTCAGGGAGTTGGTAGGTTGTTCCAAAAAAACATGGAACTTTTTGAAGCCACTTCGCAGGCCTCTAATATGCTGGGTGTTAGTCTCATGCTAGGCATTGAAATTCATCTCCCACCTAAAGACAATCACAAACATGCATGTCTATGATAACAGTCGAATGTGCAGTCTCTTGATTGGAGAGTGGATATGCTAACTACTTGGTCATTCAGTGTACCATGCACTACTTTGCAGTAATTTTGTGTGGCACAATACTTTTTACCAGCAAAATGAAGGCACAACCATGGCCTTTCTGTTTTCATCCTCCTTCCCCCTCCATTGTTAACTTTTAGATGTAAGCTTTTGAGCATTGTGCTCTAGATTCCTTTACTTTAAAAATCAAAGTCTGGCTTGGCTATGGTAATGATGTTTTGATTATTTGGCCCCACGGCTGCCAGACTTTAGACACCTTCCTCTACCATCCGAACAAACAGTACATATGCATACAATTCACAACTGAAAGTCAGAACACATTTCCATTTCTAGATATACTTCTCACACACAACTGCCTTCTGGCAGTCTTTCCTTCACTATTTACTGTAAGCCTACTCATATAAGCTACTATATACACAAACTCATAAACCACTCAGCACAAAAACCAGATGTCATTAACACACAAAAAAACAGTGCTTTAAAGATTTGCTTTCACTTAAGTATGAATTAAAAATTATCAGCAATACTTTCTTGAACAGTGCTAACAGCAAAAATACTACCAAACATAATTCTTTACAAGACTGTACCTAATAATAAAAATAAACTAGATTACAATAAAATTGTACCCATTCCATACATTATAGGGATATCAGATAAAATAAACAGAATACTACACAAATACCACCTTAACCTCTCTACTGGCTGAGGTGGATGAAATAGTGAGACCAACTTGCACTTCTTATCTATGTTATTCAATAGGTGTTAAAGAATCGTATCCAGATTTATCTGGAAGTATATGTGTACGTGCTGGCCATTTGGAGGGTTAATGCCACCTTTAAACCTCCTGCAAAATTAAAGAACTTATTCAACTCCTTCAAGGATCCCCTTTGCACACTCTGAAGAATACCATATTGAATGCACCTATAACTTGCCTTGTACACTAAAGCTACAAGGTGAAACTGAGTGCACAATTCCTCTTCAAAAAAAAAAAGGACATAAACAATACATTAAATTTAATAACTATGGTAAATCTGGCCTTTCTGCTCTTGCCAGAAATACTTTACATATGAGAATTGACTGGAAAGTTACCTGTTCATTACAATACACAAAAATGTAGTATGAGCACAAATTTAAGGAGGCCTGTGGAATTCTAATCTTAAGAATAATGATGTTCTAAAATCCCAAGATTGGATCGCACATATTCTATCCACATAAGCTTTTGTTATGAGCTCATTACAATGATAATTAGGACTGTGGTACTCCAAGATCTTAGCTTTAGTGTAGTAAATACTTATGTTAAATTATTATTGATTAGGCAACCACTGTTGCTGTCTTTCAAAGAAAATATGATATAAATAGCTGTGATGCAGGTTTTGTTTTTTTTTTGCTAGAAGTCAGCTAGTAGAATAATTTTTGATCTGATGATTGTCTCTGCATATATATGTGTATACGCCAGTTGATGTCCATAATATGAAGGTCGAGATATTAAAGTAATTTTTTGTAATAGATTTCACGGTTTGATATGAACACAGATGGATAAGAAAATAACTATTTAATAACTTAAAAGCTAATATTTTGCTGGTATTATATCCAGCATCTTCAGAGCACACAACACAAAGTTTGTTACAAATGCAAAACAACCACAATCTGGTGTAACAGTGGGGCTAGTAAAAGTAATTGCAGCGTGCAACACAAGACTAAAGTCCTCATATTGCGCCATCTAGGTTTAAAAAAAAAAAAAAATCAATAGTAGTCCAAATGATAGTCTTAGAAAGTTTGAAAAAATGAAATAAAATAAAAGTAATAAATATTAATTTGGTCTTAAGATGACTGTCTCCCAAATCTTTGGTAGATTTATACAGCCATACTTGTTAAGGTTTGGAGTATGTTTTAAGGCTTCTGTTGATTCCAGGAACAACCTCTCTGACTTGTAGAAGCTTCTGTGCATTACTTTTGTTTCTTTCCAATTGATCCTGTGTGCAGGGGTATCCAAAGCATGGTCTGCCAGACCCGACTTGCCATAGCGAAAGTGTCGGATATATTTTTTGTGTTCACTGAGGCGGATGTCCACAGTTCTTCCTGTCTGTCTGTAGTAGGCTTGATGGCAAGAACAGGGCACTTCATAGACTCCTGGATGTGATAAAGGAGTGCATTTGTTCTTAGGTGAACGGATGAGAGTTGCTAATTTTACATAAGGTTTAAATACTGTGCATAGTTGGTGTTTGTTAAGCACCCTAGATATCTTTTCAGATTGCCTTTAATGTATGAGATGGTGATAGTTTTGTTGTAGTCTTCTGTGGTAGATAGAGGAGATTTCTAGGTAGCATTTAGTATGTTATCTATTTTATGGGGATTATAACCGTTGGTTAAGAAGGTGTGTCATAGGTGAGAAAGTTCAGCAGTGAAAAAAAAAAAAAAAGAGCGAGTTTAGCACTATTATGAGAACAGGTATACGCTTCTCGCCGAGAACTTTTAAAAATAAATTTCTCCATCAGTGTACTATGTGATATATTATCTGACATTTTGAACTCGGAGCTATGGGATATCTTGGATAGAATCTCCAACTCGATAGCCAATAAAGAATTTGCTAAAGTTAAAAACCAACACCGGAAAAAATTTGAAATCCTCCAACAACGCGATGCTACGCAGTGGCCACAATTTCATCAAGATGGCGGTGTTGTGAACCTATCATTGACAACCTTATCCAAAGAGGCCACGAGTGCATTAAGCCTGGGACACAATTTTGCCGTTACTCCTAAAATTGTGCCTAAAACCAAAATAATGGCTTCCATTGAATGTGGGATTTACTACTTGCCTCCAGCTATAGCCAATAATATTAGGTTAGACGTGGCCAATATCCTTATCCATTCTAAGCCTCCCAAAAATAATATCCCACATAAAGAAATAATAGCTCTAAATGAACTACACAATAATAACCACATTACAATAACAAAATCAGACAAAGGTAATGGCACTGTAGTAATGGATACAACAGAATATGAAAGCAAAATGCATACACTGCTCCAAGACCGGTCTACTTATCAAATCATAAATCGAGATCCCGCCAACTCGCAAAAGAATAAGGTGTGCAAGTTATTGAACAAAGTCACTTCCTGGCCAAAAGAAATTGTCAAAAAACTCAAACCCTTGCATGTTAAAACACCCAGAATATATGGTGCTCCTAAAATACACAAACAAGATACACCTTTGCGTCCCATTGTAGATAGTATAAACAGTCCTACATATAAACTAGCTAAACATTTAGCCAAATTACTAACCATTTACACAAACAATTCTTCCTCTTTTGTTAAAAATTCTACCCACCTAAAAAGTATTTTAGAAAACCACACCTTAAATAGTTCAGACCTAATGGTGAGTTTTGATATCACCTCATTATTCACTAATGTACCACTGATTGAAACACTTAACTTACTAAATTCACAATTTCCCCCAGATATATTTCAGCTATTTAAATTCACAGTATAGGCAGGTTATTTTACTTGGAAAGGGAAAATATACAAACAGTTAGATGGGACAGCTATGGGTTTGTCCCTTTCTCCCCCCTTAGCCAATTTCTACATAGAACATCTGGAAAAATTAGCTATCAACACAGCCACTCAAACCTAGTCTCTGGCTACGCTATGTTGATGATGTGTTTGCTATTTGGCCACATGGCCCAGACACATTGAATACATTTTTAGTGCATCTAAATAGCCAGCACCCTAAAATCCACTTTACAATGGAACTAGAAGCCAATGACTGTCTACTCTTCCTGGACACACCTATCACACGTCTTCCAGAAGGTTCCTTATCATTTTCGGTTTATAAAAAACCCACACATACAGGGAGATATTTACACAAACAATCACACCGTCACCCTTCTCAACAATATGGTATCTTAAAAACACTAACTCATAGAGCTAGAGCAATCTGTTCTAATGATATTGCTCTCACTGCTGAACTTTCTCACCTACGACACGCCTTCTTAACCAACGGTTATAATCCCCATAAAATAGATAACATACTAAATTCTACCCAGAAATCCCCTCTATCTACCACAGAAGACTACAACAAAACCATCCCATACATTAAAGGCACATCTGAAAAGATATCTAGGGTGCTTAATAAACACCAACTATGCACAGTATTTAAACCTTACGTAAAATTAGCAACTCTCATCCGTTCACCTAAGAACAAATGCACTCCTTTATCACATCCAGGAGTCTATGAAGTGCCCTGTTCTTGCCATCAAGCCTACTACAGACAGACAGGAAGAACTGTGGACATCCGCCTCAGTGAACACAAAAAATATATCTGACACTTTCGCTATGGCAAGTCGTGTCTGGCAGACCATGCTTTGGATACCCCTGCACACAGGATCAATTGGAAAGAAACAAAAGTAATGCACAGAAGCTTCTACAAGTCAGAGAGGTTGTTCCTGGAATCAACAGAAGCCTTAAAACATACTCCAAACCTTAACAAGTATGGCTGTATAAATCTACCAAAGATTTGGGAGACAGTCATCTTAAGACCAAATTAATATTTATTACTTTTATTTTATTTCATTTTTTCAAACTTTCTAAGACTATCATTTGGACTACTATTGATTTTTTTTTTTTTTTTTAAACCTAGATGGCGCAATATGAGGACTTTAGTTTTGTGTTGCACGCTGCAATTACTTTTACTAGCCCCACTGTTACACCAGATTGTGGTTGTTTTGCATTTGTAACAAACTTTGTGTTGTGTGCTCTGAAGATGCTGGATATAATACCAGCGAAATATTAGCTTTTAAGGTTAATAAATAGTTATTTTCTTATCCATCTGTGTTCATATCAAACCGTGAAATCTATTACAAAAATGTCTGACAAACACATAAGCCTATCCACGCATATTAAAGTAATTATTCTTATCACTGTAGTAGTCTCCATAAATTATCAAAATGAATTATGAGGTGAGATGATCAGAAAGGCCCAATTTTCCATAATTATTAAATTTGATGTGTCGTTTTGTATTTTTTTTTACTGGAGTGGCATCATGTATCCTGTTCCATCTGTACATGGTGAGTTATGGTACATTGGATATAGTACACTCCAGGACAGCGCTGGTGATATTGGGTGGGGGGGTTGGATAAGTAATTTTGTAGGGAGTTTGAAGGGAAGCTGACATGAAGATCATATTGTGTAGTATTCTGTTTATTTTTTCTGATAGCCCTTTAATGTATAGAATGACTGTTTTATTGTGATCTATGATTTTTAGTTGTCTTGTGTACAGTTTTGTCAGTGATATTTTGATATAGCTGTTGTTTGTAAAAATATTGTTGACAGTATGAATTATCAGCAGTAAAACAATATCTATAGCATATATAGTTGAAGCTGGACTGTGATTTCATTCCAGAAAAAGGCACACTAACATGCCAAATTTAATCATTATGTAAAATTGGGCCTTTCTGATCATGCCTTGGGCGTTCTACCCAGAATTAACTGAAAAGGAACCTCTTCCTTTCACCCTATAAAAACCTAGTATAAATGCACATCTAAAGAAGCTTGCGAAATGCTGTGAAATCAACTGCAATAATCTCAGCAGATGATGGTTTAAAATATCAAAAATATGGAAGACACACACAGTTGACATGATTCAACACAAATAACTTCTGGACAGTAATTACTGGAATTGATCACTAGTGATATTAAAGATTAAGACTAACTTTGTAATTTTTTTTTTTTTTAAATTTCTGCCAGAGAACATCAACCTATAAGGCTAATGGTTGATGAAATTACTGATACTCTCACATACTGTATAGATTGTAATGTAGCTTGTTTCTTTGTGTGTGTGTGTGTACTTTAGGTTAGGACTTTAATATGTAATCAAAACATCAGGTAATTATCTTGGTTTATATTAAGCTAAAGGTATTATGCTGATACAGTAGTCTTCTGTAATTGTACCGTAGTGAACTAATGATAATCACTTACTTCTATTGGAACTTTTTTTTGGGATACTGCATTAAACTTGTGCAATGGAATTGCTTCTGCTCTCAGTAAAAATCTGCTGACTTGTAGGAAATAAAATTTTAAATAGTTTTTAACGATTTCTGTTTTTCTTGTTCTTGCTTGTAAATGGTATTCATTATTATTTCAGATTTGTGTTGTGTAGCTCTTTCTGTTGAATGAGCACTTATCAATCTCATTTCATTTCTTATCCATCTCATAGTAAGGTTTTAACTTACACTTGAAAGCATCACTAAAGGTGTGAGAAATTGTGGTGGGAATATTTTTTCTTTCCTATATTGCATACCTATAAGATTACGAGAACAATCTAGCCAAGAAGGCCAAAGGAAATCCCAAAGGGTTCTTTCATTATGTGGAAAGTAAGAGGAAGAATGACTATGGAAGATTAACCTTAATGAATGCTGATAGCTATGAAGTGACAGAAGCAGATAGAATAGTTAAGTAACTGAGTGACCATTTGCTAGGGTATATCATTCAAGTGAGATTACTGCTGTGACATGTGACAGACTGCTGTGGAAACAGAGGTGGAGGAATTGGAGGTTCTTAGGATGTTGCAGAGTCTCAATGTAAATACAGCTATGGGATTAGATGGGATATGACCTTGGATTTAGCAAGAATATGCAAAGGAACTGGCAATGCCTCAGACAGGCTCTTTAAGTCTCGTCTCTGGTAGAGTTCCAAGAGAGTGGAAAGAGAGCAAAATAATTCTCTTGCATAAGGGAGATTCTAAGACTGAAAATTAAAGACCAATTAGTATTGTATATATGTAAAGATTGAGTCTGCTGATTCAGTATGATAGGACAGAATTGAGAAGAAGGGCAATGATTGCAAATGAGTCAATGAGAAGCTCGTCCAGTGGGAATGGTGTGCAGTTTATTGATATATGGAGTAAATTTGATGGACGAAAGGACTTTTATATGCCCAATAGACTACATTTAAATGGTGCTGGAGTTAGATGTTTGGAGAAAATTGTTTAGTGAGAGTATGGTAATGCAAAACAGAAACTAGAGATATTAGGGAGGATGAAATCAAGCATGTTTCTGGCCACCCTGCAATCAATGATCTTATGTACAGTAATGATTATGCAATGCCAAATGGAATTTCACTGATTTGAATGGATTGGTAATGACATTAACAAGGGTGGCTATGGGTACAAAAAGATGTTGAAATGCATGTACACGAATGCAAATATCAGGAATCAGGGTGGGGAGTTTGGGACATTGGTAAACTTGACTTGGCCTAAAATTATAGGCATCAGTGAACCCTGGTTGACTGAAAATGATAAAGTTACAGGGATAGAATGTAAAGGGTATTGTATTTCCAGGGAGTATAGAAGGAACCTCCCTGGAAATACAAAAATTTGATAGCTGCAGAATTACAGCTGACATAATTAGAAGTTAAAGAGGATTTTAGGTCTGAATACAATAGTTGATTTGAGGCTATCTGGTGTGAGATAGAGGCAAATAGGACAAAATACAGTTGGGTGCTGCTATAGACTGTGTCCACAGGAAGTTGTGGATGCCATGTATCGGCAGATTAGCACAGTGAGTGTAGGCTGAACAATTATTATGGACGACTTTAACTATGGAGACCACAACTTGAGGGAGGAAAGGGGGAAATGGCAAGATGGAAGTGGGATTTATACAGTTGCAAAGGGATAATTACATGAAACAACATGTTATAGAGGGGGACAAGGGGGTTTGAGGGTGTTGAATCTGATAATAACATAAGAAGATCTATCCATAACCAAGGTAGACACTCTACCTCCATTTGGCGAGAGTGACCATACGGTATTGTTCTTGGAAGTTGCCAAACACGTGGAGTTCTCTGTCAAGAAGAGATTTATGTTCCGCTATAAGACTGGTGATTATGCGAGACTCGGGAGTCATCTTGGAACAGTGCCATGACTTGAGAAGCTACAAGGAAAGAATGTCAGTAGTTGCATGGCAAGTGGGCAGAGATTGCTTGAGAGTAGCAGTATCAGACTGCATACCCAAGCTCAGAAGGATAAACCTAGTTGGAATTAAGTGGATAGTAGTGATATAAAGCAACAGCTGCAAAAAAGAAAAGATTGTGGAAGAAATATAAAGAAAAAAGTGATCAGCATACTTATGAGCAGTACAAAGTATAAGCAAGAAAGAAGGGTGACTAGTATGGTAAGGATTAAATCATACTATGAGAGAGAGAGAATTTTCAAACGGGCCAAAGTAAACCCAAAAGAGTTTTTTTCTTATGTAGCAAGAGGAAAAATTATTATTATAAAATAATTTAAACAATGCTGATGGTAGGAAGGTGACTGAACCAAAAGAAATATTTGAGTTGCTGAGTGATCATTTTGCAAAGGTGTATCATCCAGGTGGTGATTTTACATTTGCTGATATTAGAGAGATGCATATCACCATTGAGGTAGATGAACAGGAGGTGTTCAGCATATTAAAAAAATATGAATGTGAACACCACACTGGGACTGGATGGCATATCAGCTCGTGTATTACAATAATATGCAAAAGAATTGGCATTACCTCTGATGAAGTTGTTCAATCTAGGTCTCAGCCCTGGCAGAGTTTCAAGGGAGTGGAAAGAGAGTAAGATAGTAATAATGCATAAATTGGTGAGGCTAGGGACTTGGGGAGATGGTGGACAAAGAGTTGAATTTCAGAGGACATATTGCAAAAGTTGGTAAAATAGCTCAATGAATTACTTGGTCTAAGATTGAAAAACACAAGTGAAGATAAAGAAGTTATTATCCCGCTTTATGAGGCTATGATTCAGCCATATCTTGACTACTGCACACATATTTGGTCACTTGGGTTTCTTGGAGGCCAGGAGGGGATTGAGAGGATTCAGAGATGAGTGACCAAGATGGTGACATGTCTCTAGAATACTCCCTATGAGGATAGGTTGAAGGTTTGTGGGTTACAAGGTTTAGTTGATAGGTGGAAAAGAAGGGACATTATAGAAACTTTTTAAGATATTAAAGGTATTTTACAAAATTGATGCAAGTGAAAATTTTCAATATATAACAAATAGTCAGAGAATTAGAGGCCATACGAGGAGGTTGTGTAAAATTGTGGTTAGTATGGGTGTGCGGACCAGATTTTTTGCATTTAGAGTGGTGAATATAGAAGATACATATCAGGAAGGTGTCACAATGTTATGGATAATATTGGAAAAATGGAGAAAAGAATATAGTGAAAGGAATTAGATTTGAATCCTTTCTTTTAAGCTTACACGGTGATCCGAATGCATTTTTGAAAATTATGGAAACAACTACCGTGTTTGAATAAAAACTTTAGTTTAATAAAACTAAAAGCTAGAATTAGATTTGACATCAAAAGTAAAGATATTTTAGATGTCTGTAGTAATTACTTTGAAAGACTGTTAAATAAAACAAGCAGTGACAAAGTAATAATAGAAAATATTCAAGAGGAGTAGATATAAATACTTCAGGTACAAAAAAAATATCAAAAGTCTGAAATATGGAAAAGCAGCTGGAATAGGTAATATTCAACCAGAAATGCTCAAATATGGAAGTATAAAAGTTTTGCAGTGACTACACTTCATAATTCTGAAGGTAAGGTCAGAATGATGAATGTCAAATGATTGCAGTGAACTCTTGTAGGTGAATTTTTAATGCACTGGTGGCATAATAAAAATTGTTTATTAAACACACATATTCACAAGAATATATAATTATTTTATTACATAAAAATGACCAGTTAGTTTCTGGTTGAAATATATGCAGTAATAAAATTATTATATATTCATGTGTGAATATGTATTTAATAAACTAGAACTCTTGTAGTTTTTATCTATAAAAAATGGGTATAAAACAATGTGATAATTACAGAGGAATTTCTTTACTAAGTATTTCATGTAAGATTTATGCAATCATATGAAAGAAGAGGCTAATAAAAATTGTACAAGAACAAGCTGGGTTCAGGCCAAACAGAGTTGGCCAAGATGAAATTTCCACTTAACAACAAATAGTTGAGAAATCATGATAATATAACAAGAATCTGTATACTTAGTTTTATAGATCTGGAAAAAGTGTAAGATAAAGTGCCCAGGTAAAAAGATGATTTTCAGAATTCTAGAATTATATGTGATTAATTGAACATTATACAAGGCAATGCATAGTCTATATTTAAGTTGTAAGTTAACAGTGAGAATTGAAGGAAGTACAGGAAATAGTTTGGTATAAAATCGGGTGTAAGCTATATATATATATATATATATATATATATAGCTGCCATACGTGAGAGGTCGAGGGACCTATAAGCACATCAGTGATGTGGGGGCGGTAATAGATGAGGACCGAAATAGAAGTTTTTTTTTTTCCCCCATCAAAGAGTTGCAGGTTGTAGTTGTTTGGGAATACTTCTTGAGGAAGGCTATTCCCAGAGGACAGGTGGACAGAATAAAAGAGGATGGATAGAAGCAGGTTTGATGTACTTGCACAGTAAAGGGGTACTGGGCAGCTGCAACTCTTGTATTAACAGGTGCAACAGAATTTTATGTAAACCATATTAAAGTAGTTTTTTTTTTTTTTTTTTTTTTATAGCACATACTTTGTTATAAATGGGGTAAGTGTCTAATAACAAAATAAGTTCATTGGGGATCTGGAGCATCATCACGAAGATCAAGATTGTGATAATAATTTATACATAAATTGTGTGTGTATATATGCTTTGTTTAAAAAAGAGAAATATAAAACAAAATGTTTTGGAATTTACATTGCATATATATATATAATATATATAATTAAAAAAGAAAAATATAAAACAAAATGTTTTGGAATTTACATGTTTTTTTAGGTTTGCTTCATGTTTTCGAGTAAGTAAACAGAATAAGGAAGCAAGTGAATGAATTCTTATGTAAAAACATAGTGTAGCAAATTCATTTATCCTCATCAGAAGAAAGTTAGTTGTTTGTCCTAAAATATGAAATCCAATGGATTTTTATGGTATGAACACAAACATGTGTCGGTGATTTCTTTGTTAGTAGTGATAAATACAGAAAACTGTATTTTAACTCAAAAAAAACAGAAACATTTGGTGTAGAATTTGATATTAAATACTTCTAGTCATTAACAAAATTAAGATTGTATTAATAGTTTGTACATAAATGTATAGTTCAAAGTGTGTGTTTTGCATGATTAAGGCCAAGTTTTTTGCTTGGATTTTTTATGACTATTTTATATTACCTTTCATTAAAATAAGAATAGTCTTAAGGAAAGGATCTGTAGTATTTTAAAACTTTGATAATATTTTGTTGGTTCTCTATTCCATAAGTTTCTTATTTAAATTTACTATTCCTTCTTATTATCTTTGTAAGGTTTACTAATGCATTTAACCACATCATTCAGCTAAACTATTTCTTATGTGCCTTTTTTCTTATTTTTTTTTAAAGAAATTCTAATACAATAATTTAATTTCTTGTACTGAAAATGTCTTTGGGTGAAATGGACGATTTTAGATATATTTATATTTGTATGCTTATGAAATGAGTAGAAGGAAATGGACGTTATTGTTGGTCAAAAAAAGTACTTTGACGTATTGAGTAAATGATAATATTTGAATTGGTATGAAAACATTTTTGGTAATTTATCTTTCCCTAAATGCGGCAACTGAATGTTATAAGAAAAATGTGCCTTTCATGTTCATAAATGACTCACTTTTTTACTTTGCATATTGCTTCATTTTATTTAACTGTTTTAATAATAACTTATATAATTTTATTATTAGAAATAGTCCTGGGTGTGTACAAAATAACAAATTTCTCATAATCTTGATATGTATGGATTAGTATGTGTATACCATTATAAAGCTAATGCCACTGTTTTTAAATTTTTTAATACACATTTAAATGATATTTTATATACTATTTCAAGTGGTCATTGTGAACCATTTTATCAAATGCACTAGCTTTATAACTGTAAAATTAAAACAAATTATTATTTGCATTGGTCTGCTACAACTAAGTTTAATGTATCATAACACTTAAAATTGCACATTTAAGTAAAAGAAAAAAAATATATATCTTCTCCATGCACTTCTGATTACACAAAAAAAAAAAAAAAAGACAATTTTATATAAAAGAATCATGCTTTCAGAAAATTTAACTATTAATTATACCTTTCTGTTATAATTATCAGATATATGTATATTGTCAGCAATAAAAATTATTAGAACAGTCAGTATGTAGTATGTTTATTTTATATGTAAATGTATAACAATGGATCAAAAATAACTTTCTTCATCTGTAGATGGTTTCGTGTTATAAACTGACATGCTTGACATAGCATTATGCTAAACTGCCACGTTATTAAAATAGCAAAATGATTCATTTGCATGCATCTTTTTTTATAACAGATGATGATGATGATGATGAACATTATATGCAAAAGTGCAACAGCAATAAATGCACATGTGCAGTATATATCTGTTCATACCTAATATTTGTGTTTTGTAATTCCTTTTGTTTCAAAAAGCAAACAATACATTCAAATTAGCATTTTTATATTGTTTACTAACACCTTAGGTTAGAGTGCAGCATATGTGCAGTCCTTGCAGCCACACATGGCATTCATCAAACTATTTTAAACGCATTCACTATTTCTGTTCACCATCCACTTTCCATTTACAGTGTAAAACTTACTCCTTATTCCCTTGGAAAGAATCTGTGAAAAAATCTCTATCTTATCACTAATCTTCTCTAACCAAGTTCAGCAAATAGCATTTCATCAATCCATATCTTCATACCAGACACCTGACACCATATAAGTTACTCTTCTCTGATCCATTTCTGAAATATCTTTATCTTCTGGAAAATCTGGGACCAAATTATGAATATAGTAATCAATATGTGAAATGATCAAATCATTAATATCATAGCCTTCTTTACATGTCAGTGTCTCCTTTATCATTGCTATCATTTATTGTATCAGGAAGGACCTCCCACGATGAGTCTTTTGACTCCATAGAGGCCTGAATAATAATAATTATCACAGTCTAGCCTCTAAATTTTAGATTTATCATCACCCTCAAGCCCCTTTATCTCTTCTGTCCCTTTTAATTTGTATACAATGTTCATTGCCTTTCAGATTTCAAAATTTTACAACATTCTTTTTGTAGCCTCACTCACGCATCCACAATGCCCATTAATTCAAATCTTCCTGCAGAGCCACAACATGATTAACTTGCTATACATATAAATTATGTAAGGAAAATAAGAAATTTGAAAAGGGGATGATGAGGCAGTATAGTGTAACATGGAGGTTGAGAGAAAGACATATTTAGTTGGATGTTGCTATAGTCCTGTGAATATAGAGGGTGGTTTTGAAGAAATGTATAAACAACTTGGATTAGTGAACAAAGGAAGGGTAATTATTATGATTTTAATTATGGCGGTATAGATTGAAATGAAGAGATAGCATGTGGGAATAAGGAAAATGAATTTCTCATGTTCTTGAGAGATAACTATCTCAGGCAGCATGTGAAGGAGGACATGTGAGGATCGAGAGGTCTAGATCTGATCATTTCATCAGAGGATTTAACTGTGAGAGGGGTTACATGTTTTCCTCTAGTTGGTGAAAGTGATCACCCGTGTTGTTGCTAGTTATGTGCAGACTTTTGTGAGGAAAGGATATATGTGGAATTATGAGGCTAGTGATTATGACAAGCTTAGGAGACAGCTTGGAGCTATAATATGGAACAAGGAGTTGAGCAGTAATGAAATAAATGCTGTATGGGAACCGACAAAGAAACACATAACAGCATCAAAGTGTAAATGTATTCTGAAAGCCGAAAGGCTGAATAAGGTAGATGTAAAATGAATGAATGTGGAGCTTAAGCATGAAATCTGGAAAAATAAAGTATTTTGGAGGAAGTACAAGATGAATAATGATAATAATCAGTTACATGAAGAGTAACTGATTATTACCTAGTAAGGAAAACAAAAGTAGAGTACAAGCAGAAATTGGCAAATCAGGCAAAGAAAAATCCTGGAGAATTTTTTTAGATATGTGGCAAGTAGAAGGAAGAATGATCATGGTAAGATGAAAGTGGGAGAATGATAACAGCTGCAGAAGACATTATTGAGGTATTCAGTGATTAATTTATAACAGGGTTTCATCCTGATTAGGGTGGAATTGTGAGGAACTTAAGTGTAGAAGACATAAGGAAGGATGGCTTAATTGTGAGTGAGAAGGAGGTACTTGAGGAAATAAACTTGATGTCAATAAGGCAATAGGATCTCATGACATATCACCATGTTTCTCAAGGGAATGTTTCAGGGAATTGGCAGTAGCCTTAGCATGACTGTTTAATAAAAGTCTTGCAGCAGTACAGGTTCCAAGGGAGTGAAAGGAGGGTAAAATCGTTCCATTGCATAAAGGTGGTGATAAGGCTGTAGCTTCAAATTATAGGCTGGTCTGTATATCTGGAGTTTTGGTGAAGGTACTGGAGAGATTGGTGAGAAGTAAGATACAGAAATTGGTTGATAACAGCAGTATTCTCTGTGGTTATCAGCATGGATTTGTTAATGAGAGATCATGTACTAACTTATGTACTATAACAAGGTGACAAATATATTGGACAGGGGAGATGCATATACAGTGGTGTACTTAGATTTTGAAAAGGCTTGTGATAGACTGCCACACAACAAGCTCTTAAATAAATTGAAACAGATGGGATTGAATAACAGACTTCTGAGTTGGATCAGTGACTGGCTGTCGGAGAGATATCAGAAAGTTGTATACGGGAGTGGAGTATCCTGAAAGAGAAAGGTCATTAGTCATGTGCCACAGGGGTTCAGTTTTGGGGCCATTATTGTTCAGTTTGTTAATGATATTGGGGTCGGTTTGACTAGTGATATGCAACTGTTTGGAGAAGATGCAAAATTGAGGAGAGAGCAATGCAGAGTCAAGTGGATTATAGCCTTATAAGAGGACTTGAATAGATTGCATGAATGGCAAGTAAGCGTAACTGTCAGTTCAATGTTGCAAAGTGTAAGGTTTTAGATTTGGTAAGCAGTGATGGGATGCAAAGTATAAAATCACTAGTCCACCTAGTAAATAAATAAATTTCGTGTGATGATACTGCATTCCTCCTTTTTACGGGAGTTCACAGTACTATCTAGTCCCCCCAAATTTTATCCGGGCTCCAGAACCGGCATAGGTTGATGAATCAGACCTGTGGCTGGGTTAGTATTACTGACTGTAATCCGTGTGTCCTCAGACCGGTTTGCCTGCTTGCAAGATGAAAAACACCAGATAAACTGGTGGAAAAAACCCTGCTGTCCATGCCCAAGACCGGCTAACTTGGCTATGGCTGAGGAAGATCCTTAAGCTCCTCACGTCGTTGACGGGAATCGAACCTAGGACACTCCTTCCCCAGGCATATGGTTGCGAAGCGCAAAGCCACTAGGCTAACCATGCAGCCGGTCCACCTAGTGATGGTATAATATATAAATTATATATAAATATACCCCCCCCCCTCAAGTTATCACAATTTTCCTCTTTGTTCCATAATTTATAGAAACCAGTGTGTGTATATATATATATATATCTTCATACCATACTCCTTTTTGTATATATATTTTTACATATTTAAACTTTATATGTACACACATGTGCAGATTCTTAGGCTGATTTATCCTAACATCTTATATATACACTTTCTATTCACTGTACAAGAATAAATTTTTATTGCATATGTCTTTATATAAGCAATTTAATATGCAAATATCATAATCTGATTTTTACTTTATTTCTAATTTAGTAATTTTTTGTTTTTAAACTTTCTCTGTACCACACACTTTACATCTTTGTAACGAGCTTTGTATTCCTTTGCCATTTGGCTATGCTTAATTATAACTGTGTTAATGATGATATTTTAGATCCCACATTTCCTCTACTTTAAATTTTCCCCCACTTGGTGGAAGAAAATTTAAAGGAAGTAGATGAAATGAGAGATCTAGGAGTGATGGTCACAAGGACCTGAAATTCAGGGACCACATTGCACAAGTTGTGAAGACGTGACATTTGATAATAACAGTGATGCGGAGAATCCTGACATGCAGAAATAGAGAGATTATGATGCCATTGTATAAGGTCTCGATCAGGCCTCGCATGGATTATTGTACACAGATTTGGTCGCCGGGTTTTCATGGTGAACAGGATATGTTGGAAAGAGTCCAGAGAAGATTAACAAAGGTGGTCAGTGGTGTTTGGAATGTGGAGTATGAGAACAGATTGAGAGAATGTAAGTTGCAGAACCTCATGAATAGGAGTAGAAAGGGGAGTATAATTGAAACATATAAGTTAGTCAATTGTTATTGGGTCGACATGGAAAAGATTTTTAATAGAATGGGAGAGGGGGTAGAACAAGAGTCTATCATTGGAAACTGTATAAGGAGTGTGCAAGCAGAGGAGTAGGTTCTTTGCATGGAGAGTGGTTGGTGAGTGGAATATACTGCTTGAGTGTATTGTGTGGATCAACATGGAAAAGATTTTTCATAGATTGGGAGGGGGGGGCTTAGAACAAGAGGCCATCGCTGGAAACTGTATAAGGAGTGTGTGAGCAGAGGAGTGAGGAATAGATTCTTTGCATGGAGAGTGGTTGGTGAGTGGAATGCATTGCTTGAGTGTGTTGTAAGTGTAGACACATTGAATCAGTTTAAAGCACAATTGGATGAGCATTGTGTGCAATAGTTTGTACTTCCCACGATGAGCCTCTGACTCCATGGATTTCAAATGTTAATAATAATAATACTTATATGCAATGATAAGTGTCTCATCAGCATGAATACATGGAAAACTGAGAACACATTTATTAACACAGTTATAATTAAGCATAGCCAAATGGCAAAGGAATACAAAGATATAAAAGCGTATGATATTTGCATATTAAATTTGCAGAGAGGGATAGATGAGCTGAAAGAGGGGGGTGGAATGTCTTGTGAACAAGATGAGAAGTATGAAAGATGAGATTAGGAAAATGGAAGAGATGAATGCAAGTTGGATAGGAGAGAATGAAAGCAGTAGGAGAGATGGAATGAGAGAGAGGTTTGGGACTGCTAGAAGAGGAGAGAATAGGAGGAGTAGAAGAGAAGTATGGGAATGATAGAAGAGGAGAGAATAGAAACAGTAGGAGAGAGGGAGTGAGAGAGAGAGAGAGAGAGTTATGGGGATGATAAAGGAGGAGAGAATGGAAACAGAGAGAGGAAATGAGAAGAATACGAGGGAGTGCTAGAACCAAAGACATAGCTAGTAGGGAGGAGCAGAGGGGTGGCCTGCCCCAGGCAGCACTTTGAACCTTTTTGAACTTTTGCAGTTAATTCTAAAATCCAGTATGGAGAACTCATTTCCAAATACTGTAATACTACTGCAAATTTTCTTCACAATTGCTGTAAGTGTTGCTAGTTGTGAGAGGAGTTTTTCTAAATAAAATTGATTAAGAATTACCTACATTACTATGAAATAGACTTCGCATATGTCATTGATGATTTTGCTAACAGAAAAGCAAGAGAAATAACATTTTAGGATGTTGAAATTAAAGTTTTACTTAAAAAATAATCATAGTGTTTTAATTTATTTCCCTATACATCGTTTTAACTTTTTGTAGTATTTTTGGTGTGTATTGAGAGGGGCAGCAAAATCAGGGACTGCCTCAGGCAGCAAAAGCTCTAGCTACACCACTGGCTGGAACCAGGGATAGAGTGATGCCAGGACAGCAGGTAAGTAGAGAAACACAGAGAGAAAGGGTTAGAGGAGAGAGTGAGGGATGCAGATGAGCAATCAAGGAACAGTGATAAGAGGTGCGATGTATGGAGACTCGATGATCTCGGGTGTGCAAGATAGGATGCCAGAGGTGTGTTTGCTTGGAGGGACGATAGAAAATGTGGCTATGGCAATTAAAGATGAGATTAGGATGAATGAAATGATTGTGATGGTGGGCACGAATGACTTGAGAGGCAATGTAAATCGGGCAGCGAGAGATCAGAGATTCTTACTTGAGGTTGTGCAAAAGAAAACAGAAAGGAAAGATTGTGTGTGTTGCCCAGGTATGATAGTGACTAGCTGAGCAGAAGAGCAGTAATACCGAATAGCATAATAGCTAGAATGTGTCAGAAGAGAGGATTGGAATACGTGGATGCTTAGAGGGCATTTTGAGGACAGAAGGGAACTGTATGCAAGAGACTGATTGCATTTGAAGGACGAAGGCATCTGGAGAGATTGCTGTTTTCTGAACAAGTCAGTGTGTCGATGCAGGGAAACTAGAATTCCCGGAGTGGATGATAGCAGGGGTGTCCTCTTGTGGGAATGGGTGCTTGGGGGACGACATCAGGTAACGCTGAGTCCAGTGGGGTTGAGAGGGGACAATGATAGGTATAGAAGCAGTGACATTTTTATGCCCTATACTAATGCCAGGAGTATCCGAAATAAAGCAGATGAATTGGTGGTGCTGATAGCATCAGCCTGGCCAAAGATTATTGGGATCTCTGAGACATGGCCAACAGAGGATGATATAATAACAGGAATTGAAGTGACAGTGTACAGCATTTTTCAGCAGGATAGGAAATGAGAACATGGTGGTGGAGTACAGCTTATGATAAGTGATGACTTATGTCCTCTAAGAGTGGAGGCTTTGGCTAGCTGTGACACTAATGGTTTTGAAAGCATATGGTGTGAGGTAGAGGTGGGCAAGACAGGATATTTAGTGGGGTGTTGCTACAAACCAGGGAGCACAGAGGGTGGAGAGCAGGAGATGTTTAGGCAGTTGAGCTTGGCAAGTGCAAGAAGAATGATTGTTAAGGGAGATTTTAACTACAGCAGTATAAGCTGGGAAGAGGAAAATGCATGTAGTAATAAGGGGATGGAATTTCTAGTATTCTTGAGGGACAAATGTCTTAGGACATGTAATAGAGGGAACAAGAGGTTCAAGAGTTTTGGATTTGGTCATAGCTTCAGAAGAGCTGATAATAAGTGAGATGACATCTCTCCACCAGTTGGAGAGAGTGATCATGAATTCAGAGTGATGAATAGACATGCAGGTGTATCAAAGAAAAGGGAATGTATGTGGAATTATAATGCAGGTGATTATAATAGTCTTAGGTATCAACTAGGGACAGTTCCATGGAGGGCAGAATTGGAAGGCCAGGATATCATTAGTGCTTGGGAAATTTTGAAGGAATGTTTGTTAGCAGCAATAGTAAGCTGTATTCCATGGGTGAAGAAGCGGACACAATCTGGTGTAAAGTGGACGACAAACAGTATTGAACGGGAACTGCAGTTGAAAAAGAGATTATGGAAGAGATATAAGCAGAGGGGTGGAGGGCAGATACACAAAGAATATAAGACACAGGCCAGGAGAGTGACCAGTATGGTGAAGAAGGCAAAACTGGAATATGAGAAGAGATTGGCACTAAGATTCAAAGAAAATCCTAGGGAATTTTTTAGCTATGTGGCCAGTAGGAGGAGAAATGATTGTGGAAGAATGACATTGTAGGATGAAAATGGGAATAGAGTGACTGATGCAGAGGACATAGTGGAGTTGTTCAATAAGCACTTTTTCATCCTGGAGAAGAAGGATAGGGATATGGCAGGTTCAGGGTTTAGAGGTGCAAGAGGAGAGCGTGTTCCAAATACTGAGTACTCTGGATACCATTAAATCTGTGAGACTGATGGTATTTCACTACAGGTTTTGAGAGAATGTGCTAAAGAACTGACAGTTCCGTTGACTCTTCAATAAAAGTCTGGCTGTGGGAAAGATACCCAAGGAATGGAAGGAAGGTAAGATAGTGCTGCTGCACAAGGGCAGTAGCAGACTGAAAGTGTCTAATTATAGGTTAGTTTGTGTGTCATCAGTAGTTGTTAAGGTCTTGGAGAAATTAGTGATGGAATAGGAATTATAGACATGTTAACACAAGAATATTTTAATATTTGTCAAATATTTCAGTCTGAAACTAACAGACTGTCTTCAGTGGTTACATAGGAACAGTTTTTAACAAGGTGGAATACCAACAATCGATCATTCAAAAGTAGAACGAGCCACGTGCTGTTACATTGCTAAGCATTAAAGAGAGGAAAAAATTTTTTTTTTATTAGGGTGATGTTTGAATTATAGGTATTAATTCACAATTTCATATAATCTTAATTTATAAATAATATTAGACTAATGTAGGAATTAAAAGTCTCAATTAAAAAAAAAAAAAATTTTAATGTGTTATCCTGATTAAACTTTCCCATATTTTTGATAAGGATATACAGTCATTTCGATTCAAGTTAGAGCGTTGAAGTAAGGCCTCAACACTTTCTTTGAATAGGCATTCAAATTTATAGCGACATCTGTGTAGAGGGCGAGTCTTGGACCAGAGGATGTTGTGGCTTGTCTCTATCCCGTGCTGAGCCAATCCAGACATTGGATTTGTTGTGCAGAATGTATGAATGATGTTCTTGAATTCTTTTTTCTATAGAGTGTCTTGTTTGTCCAAAGTAGGACTGATTGCAGTTACAAGAAACTTAATACATACCAGGCAGAGACATAGAGACAAACAGGACGACGCTCTATAGAAAAAAGAATTCAAGAATCATACATTCTCCACAACAAATCTGATAAGTCTGGATTGGCTCAGCATGGGATAGAGACAAGCCACAACACCCTCTGGTCCAAAACTCGCCTTCTATACGGATGTCGCCATAAATTTGAACGCCTATTCAAAGAGGAGAGTGCTGAAGCCTTACTTCAATGCCCTAACTTGAATCGAAATGAATGTATGTCATTATCAAAAGTATGGGGAAAGTTTAATCAGGATAACACATTACATTTTTTTTTAATTGAGACTTTTAATTCCTACATTAGTCTAATGTTATTTATAAATTAAGATTATTATATGAAATTGTGAATTAATATCTATAATTTAATCATCACTGATAAAAAATAAATTTTTTCTTCTCTTTAATGCTTAGCAATGTAACATCACGCTGCTCGTTCTACTTTTGAATGATCAATCGTATTCCACCTTGTTAAAAACTGTTCCTGTGTAGCCACTGAAGATAGTCTGTTAGTTTTAGACTGAAATTTTTGGGAAATATTAAAATATTCCTGTGTTAATGTGTGTATAATTCCTAATCATAATGTCACAATTGTCTCTCAAGAGTGATGGACTGTATATTGTTGGGCAGATGAGGGTAATGTTATCTGTGAGAATAAACATGGATTTGTTAAGGGGTGCTCTTGCTTTAGTATGATTGCCTTTTATAATAAAGTGACAAGAGCAGTTGATGAGGGAAAGGTATATACTGCCATTTTCCTAGACTTAGCAAAGGCATTTGACAGGGTGCCACATGATAAGCTGATATTCAAGTTGCAGCACATGGGTCTGGATGTCAGATTGGTCAACTGGATTCAGGATTGGCTGTCCGATAGGTATCAGAGAGTTGTGTATGGTGGAGCAATATCGAAGAGGCAGAAGGTTACAAGTGGGGTTCCACAGGGCTCAGTACTGGGACCTGTATTGTTCAACCTTTATATCAGTGACATTGTCAATGGATTGCAAGGGGATATTCGGTTGTTTGCAGATGATGTGAAGATGAGAAGGGTTATCAGTAATAGTGCAGATGTGGCAGCCCTGCAAGAGGATTTGAATAAACTAGACAGATGGGCAAATGAATGGGGGTGTCGATTTAATGCAGCAAAATGTAAAGTTTTGAAGTTTGGGATTCATCGATGGGAGGATGCATACTCAATTGGAGGAGCTATACTGGAGGAAGTAGGGGAGACGAGAACTGGGGGTGGTGATTGATAGAAAACTGAAATTCACGGAGCATATTGCAAAGGTGCTGAAGGTAACCCAGAGGATTGCTGCAATACTGAGAAGGACACTGACCTGCAGAGATAAGAGTTATCATTCTGCTGTATAAGACCTGATCAGATCACACTTGGACTATTGTTCTCAGATTTGGTCCCCAGTATTTAAAGGGGATAAATTAATGGAAAGGTTAATGAAGGCAGATAAAGATGGTTTCAGGACTACAATGTCAGTTACAAGGATCGACTGAGGGAATGTGGACTGCGGAGTTTGGTGGTTAGAAGGAGAGGTGATATGATCAAGACTTTTAAACTGTTGAGAGGCAGTTACAGGGTAGACTTGGGAATTCTTTCACTTGTTGGAACGGCGGGAAGGAGCGATGACAAGGGGCCATCTCTGGAAGTTATGAAAGGAAGTGTGATCAAGAAGGTGAAGAGTGGTTTCTTTGCGTGGAGGGTGGTTGAACTGTGGAATGCATTGCCTGAGAGAGTGGTTAGCACAGGAAAGGTCAGTGAATTCAAGGAGTGGTATGATAAACTTTGTGTTTCCTAAAAACAATCTCCCACGATGAGTCTTTTGACTCCATGGAAGCCTGGATAATAATAATAATAAATTGCTTATATAAAGACATATGCAATAAAAATTTATTCTTGTACAGTGTAGAAAGTGCATATAAGATTTTAGGATAAATCCGCCTAAGAATATACATGTGTGTACATATAAAGTTTAAACATGTTTGTAAAAATATATATACAAAAGGAGTATGTATGCATATATATATATTATTATTATTATTATTATAGTCCAAAGGCTCGTCGAGCAAGAACACCTACTCTACATCTATCTGAATCCACTAACTACAACTAACCGCAAATACACCAACACCATATACCGCCTGTTACCACCACTAGTATTTCCACAGAAAATCACAAATATCCATGCCCAGGGCAGGATTCGAACCTGCAGCCTTTTGGTTGGAGAGCGGATATGCCAACTGCTCGGTTATATATATAGTTGTTTACAGTGGAACTTCGGTTGTCGAATACTCGAATGAATCATCTCGAACAAATCGGTTCCTGAACATATTTTCCGAACAAAAAAACGCACCGATTTCTGAACAGAATTTCAGTTTCCAAACAGGCAACCACGTGCTCTACGTACTGAGATTGCGGTGGGTGAGCATCAGTTACGCCATAGCCTCCGCTCAGTGCAGACACCTGGTGGAATTTCTGGAGAAATAATTAATTTAAGACACTTATTGTATATTATTATTATAAGGTGCCTCCATGGAGTCAAAAGACTCATTGTTGCAGGAAACCCAACATTGCATGCTAACCATTATTCACACAATACCTGTCATACTCCCCCCTTACTCATTCACATTCTTTTAAATTGCAGTGTCTTTTCTTGATTTTCTTTATATTTTGTGGGGTTTTTTTATGAAGTACCCTCATATAACGAGGTCTACAAATTGTAGTAACCCTTGTTCGATGCGGTTTTGATATAACGCGGTCTGCAAATTGTAGTAACCCTTGTTCAATGCGATTTCGATATAAATTGAAACCACGGTCTGCAAATTGTAGTAACCCTTTAAAAACACATATGTTTTTACTGCATGACTTAAAAATCAAATTTCATCTTTGTTAAATTTGCGCCTACCCATATTGTGCATGTAGTTATAAGTAGCAAATTTATAATAGGCGAAATACCCTTCAGCACACATGTACGTCAGTTGTTTACAGTAAACGAAGACAGTTTTAATTCTGTTCATTTTTGTCAGGAAAGCGCATTAAAAATCATAAGTGTGTTAATCTCAAGCTGAGCACTTTATTTTCTGATGAGTTACACACCATGTGTAATGCTTTTTTTATGTAAAATATTTACTTTTATAGTAATGGCCACTTAGAGAGCTTTGCGATATAGTTGAAAACGAAAATTGTAAATTAATTTATGGGAAAATAGATTTAAATGAGGAGGAACTGGTACAATTAATAGATGACGTCGAAATGAGGAAAGTTCTGTCAAAAATTCTGATTGTGATGAATCCAAAAAAGAATTCAGTTTAAAGAAATTAGCAGAAGGATTGAACTTGGCAAGAAAGTTATTTTATGGATAATGATCTCTCAATGGAGTGCTCCAGAAAATTCACAAGATAATTGGATATTTGTTTACCTCCATATTATGAACTTAATAAAAAAAATTGCAGCATAGTGGTAAGCAAGGTCTTATTACTGACTTCTTGATAATTAAACCAGCCGAAGTATGCAATGAGAATTATATAAAAGAAGTCTTTTACTTCATGGGGTCTTGGGTAATAATAATGTCCAAGAGATTTCAAGTGATGATGACGTCTGGTTACTCGTAAATAAAGACCATCTACGAAATGTTAGTTTTGAAGACAGTGATGACGATTAAGGTATGCACTTTATTTTATTTTGCCTAAAACATTTGTGCAATATGAGCAATACAATTTTTAATTTTATAAGTTTATACTATGTATTTGTTTCATATTTTATGTGTTTTCTTAACTTACGTGAATTACCTGATTAAATAAAAAAATAATTTTGTTGGGTATGTCATTGTTTATATATATATATTTAAAAAAAAAAAAAAACGATTTCGGAATCTAACCCTACTTTTTCTATGTGATCTGAGTCTTGCATAATGCGGCATATCTATGGAACCTAATATCTGCATTATACGAGAGTTACCTGTATTATTAAATAAGCCACCATGGGGCCAAAGAAGGATAGTGATAGATAGCAGCAAAGCGAAAAGAAAAGTTGTTAGAACCACGATAGAGGTGAAAAAAGAAATCATATCCAAACACGAAAATGGCATTCATGTCTCGGCGATCTGTACAATACTCAAAAATAAAGAGACGATCAATTTTCTTCTATATTTTATGTATTTATTGTGATTATTCTTTTTGAGTAAGATTTTATGCATTTTCATTGTTTTTGTATATATGATTTTATGCATGAAATACTGTTATAAAGGTTTAAATAAGCAATCATCTGCGGTTCGGGAATGGATAAATCCATTTTACATTAATTCTTATGGAAAATGGTTTCAGTTTTCAAAGAAATTGTTTCCGAACAGCCTTTAGGAACGAATTATGTTCGACAACCGAGGTTCCACTGTATGTGTGTGTGTGTGTATATAAAAACTAACTATAGAACAAGTATGTATGAAGATACACACACACACACACACTGGTTTCTATAAATTAAGGAACAAAGAGGAAAATTGTGATAACTTGGGGGGGGGGTATATTTATATATATATAATTTATATATTATGTGTGTGTGTGTATGGGGGGAAGGATTCTGGATAGTTCTGATGAACACCTAGAATAAAAATGATATTAAAGCAACTGATATAACTACAAGAAAGAACATACAAGGATATATAAGAACATAAGTTACCTTCATAAGTCTGCTACTAGTGTATTCTTTCTTGTGGTATATTATATTAGTTGCTTTAATATAGTTTTTGTTCTAGGTGTTTATCAGAACTTTCCAGACATCCTCCTGTTTGTGTGTGTGTAATCAAATCAGCATATACCAATGCACCAACAGTAATTCATTTCAATGGAAACATCTCTACTGTGGAAATACAGAGCGGTATAAGACAAGGTGACACAATATCCCCAAAATTATTCACAGCATGCATAGAAGAAATATTCATACTTCTTCATTGGAAAGAGAAAGGTCTGAAGATAAATGGAAGATATTTAAGCCATTTACACTTTGCAGATGACATAGTTCTCTTTACTTCAGTTGCACATAAATTACAGACTTATATCTATGAATTCCAGATTGCTACCAAAATAGCCAGCTTAAAGATAAACCTGAACAAGACCCAAATTATGTTCAATAGCTGTGTCCAATCAGAAATAATCACTAATGATGAAATCGAATACTTAGAATATCCTTTGTTCTAAGTTGAATGAAATATCATGGGCAAAATTAAAAGATGCACAATGCTTGGGTGGAAAGCATTTGGAAAATGATAGTCACTATTCAGAAGCCAATTACTGTTATGCCTGAAAAGAAAAGTTTTTAACCAATGTATTCTTCCTATTTTGATATATTGCTGTGAAACATGGACATCAAATGCAAAGGAAATTCAAAAAGCAAAAATTTAAAACACAATTTAGTGTGGAAAGAAGTATGCTTGGTATCAAAAGACTGGATCACAAAAGGAATCTGTGAATAAGAAAAAATCAAACAAAAGTTTGACATTATAGGAGAGTGAAACATATGAAGCAACAATGGGCTGGGCATATTGCTGAAAGACAAGGTCAGTGATGGAGAATAGAGGTATTGGATTGGATTCCACAAGAGAAAAATACGACCACAATGCCAACCCAAATCACGGTGGATTGATTATATCATCAAATTTGCAGGAGAGTCATTGACAGACAACCTTAGAGTAATATTGGAAAGGGCTTCATCCATCAATGGATTGACAATGGCTGATGATCAATCACAAGAAAAAAAAAAAAAAAAAAAAGTATGTATTGAGTGAGTTAATTGTGAAGAGACTCGTAGATTCTCAGTGTATATTCTTTATGTATGTATGTATGTAGCATTCTCTATGTATATGTCTTTATGTGCAATTTAATTTTAATTTTTACTTTATTTATAATTTAGTTATATTATTATATTCTCTGTACAATATACTTTTGTAACGAGCTGTACATACCTTGCTCTTTGGCTAAGTTTATAATTGCGTTAATGATTACATTCTCAGTTTCTCATTAATTCCTAATAGTATTATGTGACTAGCCTGAGAGCAGCAGAACAGCACTCTAGCTTCTTGTAATGGTCCATTCTTTTTGTTATTCACTCGTATGGTGTGATGAGACACTCATCATGAAATATAAGTGTTTTATATTATCTCATAACTTATTTTAACAGCATTACAGCACCAATCAAAATACAAAATTATAAAAGGATGATGATTAAGCTTATATTTCTGGATTTCAAATTCTGGATTCCAGCATCCTCGTAGCAAAACAACATGTTACAGTTTACACGTCAGCATGACACTTTGGATTACCAGTGTCCCAAAATTCACTTCACATTAATCACTTACCTTGCAGATTGTTCACTATCTTTTTATCATTTGAAGTGCATTGAAGTGCAACACACACATACACACACACACACTGGAAGATATGTACATAAGCAATCACATCATCATCCATGCTAACAGTTTAGAATTCTGAAAACACTCACACATAGAGCCAGGGCTAATTTTTGTAATGATGCAGTCCTTCTACAGAACTCAACTGTCTTTGTCATACTTTATTGGCTAATGGCTTTCACCTCCTACAAAATAGATAAAATACTTCATGTCCCCCTCCCCTCAAACACACAAAACAAAACACCACTATTCCCATTCCATATATCCAAAGTACATCTGAAAATATAGCCAAAATGCTAATAAAATATAACCTTTAAACCACATGTCAAATTAGCAACTGATCCACTCTTCTAAGAACAAATTCCATCCTGTAGTACATCCTGGTGGAGGGTATAAAGTTCCCTGTGACTATGGTTTGACCTACTATGAACAGACAGGAAGATCCATTATTATCTTCTTGGAGAACATAAGAATGTAGGAGGAATGTTATGCATTCCTCCTACATTCTGTGGATGTGTAGAGTGAGTTTTCATCATTGAAAGGACTTGTACACAACATTGCAAAAAAGAGAGAGAATTCAGATAAATGAAAATATGAATAAGCAAAATATTTTTTTACTCCTCTGTCTCATTCTAATCTCAGTAGACATATACATTTGTGAAAAAGCTTTGGTGTTGTCAGTCATTCCTTAGTCATGTGATTTACAACATGAAAGGAACAAAACAAGTAATTTATTTATTTAGTTGCTAATATTTCACCAGCTTAGTAATTAGTACCTACAGACAACTAGTTTGTCACTGTACAGAAGCACTAATAATGAGGATTAGTGGGAACAATGTAAAATTGTAATTGCAAAATGAAAAAAAAGCAGTACTAGAACCTTAATTTTGACACCATTTACTTTTGGATTTAAGGATACCTATGCTTGGTAGTTAATGTATTTTTATGTTTTCTAATGCTACATATATTGCAAAGGTTATATTTATTAAGTGCACTGGCTATGTTTTCAGATATGCCTCACACACAGGCTGTCCCAAAAGTACTTTTGCATTTTTAAACTTCAGTAACTTAAGATATGTAAATGTTACAAATGCACAGCAAGCACCATTGAAAAGCCTGGTTATTGAAGTTTTGTATGTGTGTAGGTTTATTCTCAAAGGTTGATCTAACTACCATCATGTGTGATGCATCATTTAGGTCAATTTTTGAACCCTGTGAAAACATTCATCAGTTCCTGCTCAGTGACTGAATGGATTGCTTTTGTAATCTTAACCTTATGATCATCCAAAGAATGAGGTTTTGATGCATAGACAACTGATTTGACATCACCCTACAAAATAAAAAGTCTAATGGCATTAGAGGACTGAAGTGACTAAGAAATATGCTGTCTTTTACCAATCCACTTGTATGAAAAAGTGTCATTCAGAAACTGTTGTACAGAAAACTGGTGTTATTTAAAAGATTTAACCTCTGAAGTTCAGGAATGAAGAATGTCTGCTACATTGCAAGGAAAAATTCACTCATTGATTGTTGACTCAAAAAAAAAAAAAAAAAAGACTGAAAATGTAAGACTTCCTGAAGAATACCATAAAATAAAAAATAAATTAGTTCGAATTCACAAAACTAATGTAATGCATGAAAACTTCAATTATTAGTCCAAGTACTTAACACTATTTTACCAGAAACTATTCTACCACACAAAAGTAAAAACAAAAAAAAACTACCAATTCCTATGGATAAGAGATAGCAAACTATTCCTTAAAGAGACTTGAGATGCAAAGCCATTTCAAGTGAAATCCTTAGAAGATCTAAATAGGCTGCCATATTAAAAGAAACATGAACTGCATCTTAAAGAAGGGAACAATACCAATCCATATGAATGTAGGCCACCAAGCAGATTTAATCACTAGAATATGACAACTTTCACATTCTAAACTCAATTAATGAGTGGAAACAACAGACTGACTGAAGAAAAGGTCCATCTATTTTCCATATCAACATCAGGAGTATTCAGAAATACTGGCTCAAGCTCCAAACTTATCTGAAGGATGATATAGATATTTTAGTGTTAACAGAAATATCCACCACAAAGAAGCAACCAGTTATCACATGCAGATTTTCAACAAGAGAACTGTACGCAAACTAAATAAACTGGTAAATAGTAATATTCAGCCAGCAGAAATTAGAAGTGAAAGAAACAATAAATAGGGCTAGTTTGCCTGTTCTGGGGAACAAAAAAAAACGAATTTCTGGGTGAAAAAAAACCCCGTACCTCCGTATGAGACCAGCTAAACTCACCTTTAGTTGAAAGAGACCAGATAAAGGTTCCTCATGTCAGATGGGAATCAATCCCAGGTCTTTCTGACCATAGGGCTTTGTCTATACCGACTGAGCAACAGAGGCTCTATTTAAACACCATAAAATTTCTTGATGAATTAAATAGATAGTTTCTGAAATAGAAGAAGGTGCAGCAGAATACCTGATAGTAATAGGGGAGATAAATATAAACATGAATACAGCACAATATTTGAGCTTGCTATCCACGTATAATTTATCCCCATCTTTATGGCTATATACAGGAGTAGGAACAGTTGAAAACACAATTCCTTCTTCGAAAAAAAATTTATCGATTGGCAAAAATATAGAAATATGGTATCAAAGGACATCTTAAATGTGAGGCAGATCAAAGACTCTGGAGGAAGAGTATTAAGGAGGGATGTGGATATAAGAAACAGATGGAGAATATACTTTGAAGTGCTTTTGAATGAGGAAAATACAAGGACTCACAGAGAAGATGGGCAGTCTTATGAGGGAATGGTACAGAACATCAGTAGAGTAGAATAAGAGGATAAAGAATGGAAAATTGGTGGGCCCTGACAGGATCCCAGTGGAGGAATGGAAGGCACGGGGAGAAGAGGGAATTGGCCTGTTCATAAAAAGTTTGCCAACAAGAAAATATACCTGAGGAGTGGAGAGGAAAGCACTCTTGTCCCCATCTACAAGGGTAAAGGGGATGCACAAGACTGTAAGAATGACAGAGGAATAAAGTTGATGTCCCATACAATGAAAATCCTAGAAAAGTTCTTGATGGAAGACTAAGGAAGGAGGTGGTGATTGCAAAGGAGCAATTTGGCTTCATGTCTGGTCGATTGACGATAGATGCTATCTTTGGGTTATGGCAGATGATGGAAAAGTTTCGAGAGAGACAATGGGAGCTACATCTGATGTTTATTGATCTGGAGAAAGCATACGATAAAGTGCCAAGGCAAGAAGTCTGAGGTAGAAGAAGGTACCAGAGAAATATGTCAGGTTTGTGCAGGAGATGTACAGAAATGTGAAGATAAGTGTTTGGACCTGCCTGGGAGAGACAGAAAGTTATCAAGGATCAGCATTAAGTCCATTCCTGTTTAATATTGTGATGGAGGTGGTGACCGGAGAGGTGAGAGAAGACGTACCTTGGACAATTTTTTATGCGGATGACATCATGCTGTGTGCAGAATCAAGAGAAGAAGTGGCAGCTAAACTGGAAAGGTGGAGGAAAGTACTGGAAGAGAGAGGTATGAGACTGAGCAGAAGTACGATAGCATATATGTGTTGCAAAGTGGATGGCAGCCAGGAGGCAGATCTGGACTGGAAGGAAATGTCATCAGGAAGGTTAGAGACTTTAGATACTTAAGTTCTACAGTGTAAGAGGATGGGGATGCTGAGAAGGAAGTGGGATGCAGGATGGAGGAACTGGAGAGAGATGGCTGGAATGCTATGCGATAAGAGGGTGCTGATCAATCTAAAAGGCAAATTCTATAGGACAGTAGTCAGACCAGTTATGACGTATGCTATGGAAACTGTGGCCCTGAGGAAAAATAACATCAGCAGGATGGAGGTAGCAGAGATGAGAATGCTTAGGTGGATGTGCGGTGTGACCAGAAAGGATTGTCTGAGAAATGACTAAGTAATGGGAACGGTGAAAGTTATGAACTTAGGAGTGAAGAAACAGGAGGCAAGGGTGAGGTGGTTTGGTCATGTGATGAGGAGGGAGGATGAGTATGTGGGAAGAAAGGTCATGCAGATTGATGTGTAGGGGAGGAGGAAGCACAGGCAGCCAAAGAAGAAATGGAGGAGGACTTGAGGATGAAGAACTTGGATGTGGTTACAGCCAAAGACCCTACTTAAGTGGGACAAACTGAAGAAGAAGAAGATTAAATCAGTTATGTGGAATATGGTTGGTTACAAACATTCA
Organism: Typopeltis vanoorti; assembly: GCF_054136105.1. Taxonomy (NCBI): domain Eukaryota; kingdom Metazoa; phylum Arthropoda; class Arachnida; order Uropygi; family Thelyphonidae; genus Typopeltis; species Typopeltis vanoorti. The sequence continues at coordinate 101,085,686 of NC_143564.1, read as the reverse complement.
TAAACCAATGTCTGCAGCAGAGTATTATGAATAATATACTCCAGAAAGGAACAGATCAGCAAAAAAGTCAACCTGGAAATCAGTAAATTAAAATTTAGAGAAATTGGACACTTAAGAATTTTGCATGACAAATTTCTTGATCATCAAGAAATCTGTCATGCAAGTCCTGGAATGGAATCCACTAGAAAAGAGAAAGTCTGTCCATCCTAAAATTATGTAGAGGAGATTGATTTTAATGAAATGTGAGAAGAGTTTTGCTGAACTAATATTGATAGCACGGATGAGAAACCATTAGAAAATATTTACAGACTCCTGATGTTCTTAATGGAATTTGGGATTGAGGGAGAAGAAGACTGCCACATTGACTAGTAACCCCACTCAGTTGCTTGCTCATTTGCCTATTCTTTTCAAGTCCTCTGCAAAGCTACAACATCTGTTCTACTCCTCATAGCTCTTTCCAACTTTTCATCATCTGACAACTACATGTGAACGATTCAAACTTTTCCCACTATCATTAACATGCTAGTTAAACAGCAATGACACCCAAAAGTGATCCTTGAGACACACCACTAATTACTTCCACTTCTGAGATATAACAGCACACTAATCTACTATCCAACACCATCTCTTCCAATTTAATTGTCAATTTATGTGCAGTTTAATCAAAAAGTCTGTAAAATCTAAATATACCACTGTGTATGCATCTCCATTGTCCAATGCAGTTATTGCCCTTTTTTAAGAAATATGTACTGTACACCCACAGATGTGAGACCCTTCTGCGCATGTCAGAAGAAGGAGAATCCATTCCGATAATAGAGTAATCAATCCATTTTGTGGGATGAGTTGTTTATTATTACACATCAGAAAATTAACTTTTCTTTTATGAGCATTGAAGTTTTTAAAGTGGTAACTATTTTGCTTGTATAACAATTTGAAAATTTTATGTTTATGCACGTGATTTCACATGTTGGTAACGAATTCGTACATCGCCTTATCCAACCCATGGGAAGGGTCACTACCCAGACTGGTTTCAACCTTTACTGATGTCTCATTAGTGGGAGCCAGACCCAGAAGTGATAGCAAGGTTGAAGTAATGCAGGTCTTATACGAGTAGCCAAAAGGTGTCACACCTTATTACAAAATTACTTCAGGTGCAAACATTGTTTTGCTTGCACTTGGATAAAGGATTAAACCAAGAATATAATTTCTTGGCATCTCTAATTTATAGTATAACCAAGTGGAAAAACATCCTACATCTATCTCTAATCCAGAGTGTTTTAGTAATAAGGTGCGACACCTTTTGGCTGCTCATATATGAAAATATGACTTCTGCATTACTTTAACCTTGGTATCACTTCTGGGTTTGGATCCCATTGATGAAACTTTGTTAAAGGTTGAAACTGGTCTGGGTAGTGACTCTTCCCATAATGCATAGCATTATACATGTCTGTAACGATGTGTGCATTACATATGGGAAACTAAGGCAAGTGATGTAAAGTCATTAGCCTCTATATATATATATATGAATTACCCAGTCCTGAAGTTACTTTAGGTGCAAACTTTGTTTGCTTACACTTGGATAAAGGATTAAACCAAGAATATAATTTCTTGGCATCTTTAATTTATAGTATAACCAAGTGAAAAAAAAACTTCCAACTGCATTTTCCACTTTTTCACATCTAACTTATATAACCTCTGGACATTAGGAATGTTTGCAGCTGTTGCTTTTGGCAAATAGTTCCTGAGCAGAGCTCAAGCAGCATTGATCTTTCCATCCAATTCTTCATTCCATGATATAGCAGCAAGCCATCTCCTGAGTTTGTCATGATTACCAGTCTTATAGTTCTCCATCTAACCCTTTTTCATATGTATCCTTATATGGATGGCCACCATCCATATAAAAGAAAAATTTGACACCCCATTTACAATAACATCCTCTGATGAAATAATCAAATCCAAGAACTGACATTACTCACATGACCTTACGTATTATCTAAGGTAGCTGTTCGTGAAGAAACTCATTTGCTTTGCTTCCAGATGCTGTCTCTTCATTCCAAATTAGAATCAACCACAGTGATCACCTTCTTTCCTATTTGCCAGTATATTTCCTTCTCGCTAGTATCCACATTACCAGATCTATAGCAACACCCAACTAAATATTTCATCATGTCCATCAAGATGGCAAATTAAATATAGAATAGATAGATAACTAAGTAAAGCTGGTATGGTGGGTAGTCAACTGAATAAATTTATATAGATAAGAGAGAAATTAGCCAAAACACTAAACTAGCAGTGTACAAGACAGTGTTAAAATCAGTTTTTAACTTATGGATCTGAGAGTTAAGTTGGAAATAAATACTAGAAATAGAAGATATGAGCGTTTTGAAAATAAAATAAAAATTAGAGGAGTGAACAGATAGCATCAATGGCAGAATCATATTAAAAATGAAGATACTATTAAGGAATATGTTGTTAGCATTCAAGAATGCATGAGCAGAGCTAATCTAAGGTATATGGTTACTTTAATAGAATGGGAGAGGAAGACCAAGATTAAATAATTTGATGTGCAGTTAGAAATGCACTGGAAGACCAAAATGTCAGGTGTAACAATATTATAGACCTGACACATAGCAGATTAATTTGGAAGAATGTTGTTATTAGTAAACTTAATCATGTAGTACATATATGTACTCTCAGATCAAGGAATTTGATATGTATCCTGAAGGATATATATCAAGACTTTGCTTATGATGATTTGGAGGGAAATAAGGATACTTTCATGTCTCCTTATTTTCAACATGCTCAAACAGTATGAAGTACAGGCAAGAAGGGTGATCATCATAGTAAGAATTCAAAATCAGATATTTGAGGAATTTATCTGATAGGCTGAAGGAAACAAAAAACAAACTCTTTTGTTATGTGGCAAATAAAAGGAAGATTGGTTGTATCGTGCAGATGGTAGGAAGGTGACAAAAGAAGAACTAGTTGAAACACAGAATGATTGTTGTGCAAGGGTGTATCATCCAGGTGTATGGAATGATGTGATAGGGTCCAGGTATGAAAATATAAGTTTTATGAACAAGGTATATGGTTTTTTTTTTAATGTTGAACTCATACACAAGAGGTTGGTTGGTCAACCTCTTGTGTATGAGATTCTTCCTATGGGAACTGCTGCTGCTTTGGATGTTACAAAATTTTGACACAGATACAGTCATGGAATATTGGCTCATGTTTTATAAGACTGCAAGAGAATTGGGAGTGCCCCTAATCAGGCTGTTTCAGCACTGATAGGATCCCAAGAGAATGGAAAGAAGAAAAGATAGGAGACTCCAAGACAGATGTTGTGAAATATAGGCCAGTCATTATCTTAGAGGTGGTTAATTATTGGAAAAGGTAGTTAGGACCAGAATTCATAAATGGTTGAAAAGGAATGTAATACTCAGTTGGAGAGGGAAGGATGCATAGCATGATATGGTTTTGTGAAAGTTAGGTCTTGCCTAAGATACCCACTTTTTGTAATAAAGTGAGAATAGAATCATATAATAGAAATGGCTATACAGTAATCCTTCAATTATCCACTCACAGAGGGAGAACAATTTACCATTAAGATAATTGAGGGGTTGGGTAACTGAAGGTACAGTTACACAGTGCTGTACCAGAAGTCAGTTGACACATTAACCCATTTGAGAGTCAATTAATTGAAGATCTGTTCATTTGAAGATTGAGTTATTGAGCCATCATTGTACTATGATGATGATAGACTTTGCAAAGGCATTTTATAGTATTCTGCACAAATATATTACATAAATTGGGACAACTGAAGTTGTAAAGCTGGCAGGATGAATAGGTTTGCCACTCTCTACTCGGATCACTTCTGCTGTTTAATTAGTGCATTAATGATACTGAGGATGATTTGAGGGAAGATAGCCAGTTTTCTACTGATCATGCCAAACAGGAGGGCAATCATTAATAAAGGTGATATAAAGATCTTTGCAGAAAGATTTGGATATATTTACTGCACTGCTATAAATTGTTAAGGCTAGATTTTAGGACTGTTCTGCACAGATTTGGTCACCTGCATTTCTTGGAGATAAAGAAGTGGTAGAGAGGATGCACAGATAAGTGACCAAGATAATAACATCTGTGGAATGTTCCCTAAAAAAAGGACATTTGGAAAATCTGGTTGATAGACATAAAAGAGGAGATAAAATTACTAAGGGAGAGACTTATATTGTAGATTCAAATCCTCCTGAAGGGCTACATTGACACTGTTACTAATAACTCTTCTCAGCTTCACATCATCAGCAAACAATTGAATATCACCCTGTAGTCTATTTGCAATTTCACTGATATAAAGGTTAAACAGTACAAGTCACAGTACTGAGCCTGGTGGAACCCCACCCTTAACCTTCTGTTTCCTTGATACTGCTCTCTCGTACACAACTCTGATATTTATCAGACAGCCAATTCCCTATTCATTAACCTAATGTAATTAAATTAAAAAATGTAAGGTCTTGAGGTTTGGGACACATTGATGGGATGCTGCATACTCTATGGGAGGAGTTAAACTGAGGAAGTAGGGGAGACCAGCTCTGGGGTTGATGATTGATAGAAATCTGAAATTTAGGGGACATATTGGAAAGGTAGTGAAGATAACACAGAGGATTGCTGCAATAATGAGAAGGACATTGACCTGCAGAGATAAAAGGGTTATCATTCCGTTGTATAAGACTGATCAAACCACACTTAGACTATTGTTCTCAAATCTAATCCCCAGGATTTGAAGGGGATAAATTAACTGTGGAAAGGGTACAGAGACAGATAACAACGATGGTTTCAGGACTGTACAATGTTAGTTATGAGGATCAGCTGAGGGAATGTGGACTGCAGAGTTTGGCGGATAGACGAAGGAGAGGTGATATGATTGAGACTTTTAAACTGTTGAGAGGTGGTTACAGGGTTAACACTACAGAGTTCTCTCGCTTGGTTGAACAGCGGGAAGGAGTCATGACAAGGGGCCATCCCTGGAAGTTACAAAAGGAAACTGCGAGAAAGAGGGTGAGGAATGGTTTCTTGACATGGAAGGTGGTTGAACCATGGAATGCATTGCCTGATAGAGTGGAGAGAATGGTCAATGAGTTTAAGGAGTGGTATGATAGACTTTGTGTTTCCTAGGAGGGACTTTCCTCAATGAGTCTTAATAGACTTGTGTTTCTTAGAAAGGACCTCCCACGATGAGTCTTTTGACTCCAAGGAGGCCTGAATAATAATAATAATAACTTAATGTCGAAACCCATATGCTGTAACTGAAGCATCAACTTATCATGTGGCTCACTGTCAAATGCCTTTGTAAAATCTAAAAAAAAATGGCAGTATATGCCTTTCTTTACTTAACTGCTCTTGTTATTTTATTATAAAAGGCAATCAGATTACTGAAGCAAAGGCCATCAACAAATCATTGCTGAACTTCACACAGATAACATTACCCTTATCTGCTCAATGCTGTATATTATCTCTTGCCAACTTCTCCATAATTATAATAACTGCAGAAGAAATTCAAACTGGTCTATAGTTTGACACTTCCATTCTACTCTTCAAAAAAACATCAATAAACTTCTATCTCAGTTATCATGTACCTCACACACAGTACTATTGTGTTTATAGTAGGTTTCTTGACCTCTCATGTATGGATCAATATTTAAAAATAAATAAATAAAAAACTTATGCAATGGCACTATCCTCCTTCCACTTCTCAAGCACCTTTCCCACAGCTGGGTTCTTACTAAAAAGCCAAGGCAGTAGAGCTGTCAGTTCATAAATTCTCTTAACACCCATGGCAAAATCCCATCCAGTTTCATTGCCTTATTGACATCTACTGTACTTAGTACAGGCAGCCCGCGGTTTATGCCTTACTTCCGTTCTTGAGAAAATGGGCATAAACTGAATCGGTGTAAAAAAAACCCAATTTTAATGGGAGGCACAAAGTTACGTTCCACGCAGTCAAAAAATATGCACATGAAGTATGTGTAACATTATTATATTTAAAGCTTTGATAATACATATATATTTGTTAAAATAAAATTAATAACGAAAACAAAGCAAAATTATATACAAAAAATATGAAACTTTAAAAAGATATTACATATTTCTATGTTGAAGTTCCTGGTTTCGGATCACCTGCATTTTTTTTGAAAAAAGTATCCAGTGTTAACTGCCTAGATTTTCTTTTTCTTTCTTTAAGGAGTTCAGTCGAATAGATGCAATTACACTCCTTTTTACATTCACACTCCGTTTCCAATCGTGGTCCATTTTGCAGAGTAACCCAAGTTTTCTTGTTCCATTTCCAATAGACTGGCAGCATGGCTTTTAGACCTTTGAAGGCATGTGGTGTCTGTGAATGGGACACCAACATTGGTTTAAGCTTCAACAAAGTTCTGGAGACATTTGTACCCAACGTAAGCATAAGTCTATCTTTTGCAGCTTTAAAACCTTGAGCAGAACGTTCTTCACAGGAAATGAAGGTGCATGATGGCAATTTTTTCCAGTAGAGCCCAGTCTCATTAACATTAAAAATGAGATCAGGAAGATAATTTCCTTGTTTTACACAGTCTTGAAATTCTTTAGAAAATGTAGCCGCAACATCTGCACTTGTCTCCTCACTACATAACTTGACACTTACTTCGAGACTTAAATCTCATGAAACAACCTTTGCTTCCTAAAAATGTTTCTTCACCTCCACCTGGCTTTTTAAGATCCTCAAAAATTGTTTTTGCTTTCTCAGTTATAACAGCCTGCATTAGAGGAATGTTTTTCTGATTCAAGTCATCCACCCATAATGATAATAATTTTTCCATTTTTTCATGAAGTTTACCTCTGCTATAACTTACATGTTTTGCATTTAGTACTGCCATAGATTGTTGCGCAGACTGTTTTATTCCATCTGCATTTTTCATAATTGTAGTAACAGTCGATGGAGGTAAGTTCATACTTCTACAGACATTTCCTCGCCTTCTTAACACCAAGTTCTGCTAATTTTTCTGCACTTCTTTTATCAGACATGGTATGTAATTACATACTTTATCAATTTAAATATGTGTGTATGTAAAAAAAAATTAAATAGAAAAATTAGGTAGATTCAACAGTAAAACTAGATTTGATACATATACGTTGTAGTAGCTCGGTAAACACTCAAACACTAGAATGCCTGCTAGCGTTGTTTCTCAGTCAGACCAGACTACAGTAAGAAAGCACGCACAGGCATCCGGCATTATTGTGAATCGGTGTAAATTGAACTGTCATAAACCGAGGGCCAATTGAAACATTTGCCTTATGCACTTCTAAACCTTCAACCCTCCCCATCTCTGGTAATAAAACCTACTTTTCCAGGATGAAAAACCCCAATAATATGATCATCAAACAACTCCACTATGTTTTCTGCATCAGTCATTCTAATCCCATTTTCATCTAACAATGTCATTCTTCCATGATTATTTTTTCTCCTACTCGCCATATAATGAAAGAATTCTTTCATATTTTTATTAGATCTGATTAATCTCTTCTCATATTCAAGTTTTGCCTTCCATACCATGCTAGTCACTTTTCTGACCTGAGGAATCTTATATTCCTCATGTAATTGCTCTCCACCCATTTCCTTATACTTTTTCTATAACTTCTTTTTCATCTGCTGTTCCCATTTGATGTCATTAGTCATCCACTTTACACCATTTTTTTGTCACTTGTACATAATTAAGTACACTTGTACTTAATTCCTCATGTAATTGCTCTCCACCCATTTCCTTATACTTTTTCTATAACTTCTTTTTCATCTGCTGTTCCCATTTGATGTCATTAGTCATCCACTTTACACCAAATCATGTTCTCTTCTCTACTCGAGGTATACAACTTGTTATTGCTACTAATAAATATTTCTTTACTAATTCTCATGCACTGGTAACATATTGCCCTGTCATCCAATTCTTCCATTCATGAAACTGCCCCAAGCTTCTAAGATTATTATAATCACCTACTTTATAATTCCAAGGATAGATATAGAAAAAAAATTTCAGTACATGATAGGAGGGAAGAAAACGAGGGATTTATGTTGGAAGTTGATCAAGAATGTAAGAGAGTGAAAAGAAGATAAAATTGTTCCACTGCATAAAGTGGTGATAATGTTGTGGCTCTAAATTATAGACCAATCTGTGTATCCAGGATAGTGGTTAAAGTATTGGCGAGATTGTGAGAACTAGGATACAGAAATAGGTTGATAACAATATTCTCTGTGGTTCTCAGCATGAGTTTGTTAAAGAGAAATCATATTTTACCAACTTACTTATGTACAAGTGACAAGGGAGATGCATATACAGTGGTATACTTAGATTTTGCAGAAGCTTTTGATAAACTGCCACAGAACAAGCTGTTAAATAAAGTGAAACAGATGAAGTTTGGATAACAGACTAGTGAGTTGGATCTGTGACTAGTTGTCAGATAGGTATCAGAAAGTTGTACTGTATATTGGAGCATGGGGGAGATGCAGTATCCTAAAAGAGGAAAGTCACTAGTAGTGTGTTGCAGCAGCTGTATTCGGACCATTGTTGTTCAATTTGTATATTAATGATATTGGGATAGGTTTAACTGGTGATATGTAACTGTTTGAAGATGATGCAAAATTGGGAAGAGGAATCCAGAGTCAAGCAGATACAGGACTTGAATAGATTGTGTGAATGGGCAGATAAGTGAAACTATCAGTCCAATGTTGCAAAGTTAAGGTTTTGAAATTGTAAGCAACAATGCACTTGTTGGGGAAGCTTTAAAAAAGGTAGAGGAGATGAGATGAGAGATCTGGGAGTGGTGGTGGACAAGGACCTGAAATTGAGGGGCCACAAATTGTGAAGTTGTCACATCAAATAATGGCAAGGATGCAGAGGACCTTGACGTGCAGAAATAGAGGTTATAATTCTTCCATTGTATAAGGAAGGCCTTGATCAGGCCATATATAGATTAGTGTGCACAGATTTGGTCATTGTCATTGGGTTTTCATTTGATGAGGATAAGTTTGAAAGAGTCCAGAGAAGATTCACAAAGGTGGTCTTTGAAATGTGGAGTATGAAGACAGATTGAAAGAATGTAAATTGCAAAGCCTCATGAATAGGAGGAGGAGAAAGGGAGATATGATTAAGAAATAGGAGAAATTTGTCATAGAATATGAGAGGGTGGATTGAACATGAGACCCTGTAAACTATACAAGGAGGGTCTGAGCAGAGGAGTGAGAAGATTCTTTGCATGGAGAGTGGTTGGTGAATCGATTGCATTGCCTGGGTATGTTGTGAATGTAGACACATTGAATCAGTTTAAGACATGGTTGGATGAGCTTTGTGTGTGATGGTGTATATCTCCCACAATGAGTCTCTGGCTTCAAGGATTTAATAATAATAACTATTATTACTGTTATTAAAATACTGTTTATTTATTGCATTTATCAAAGACAAAACACACATACAGCTGTTTACTGCAGTCTGTTCTTTGCTTATCAGCTGTGCTTAATCTACCCTCCTGAATAAGCTCTTGGACTCCTTGGAGGTGTTCACATATAATAAATAACTGCTTACCAATGCTTATGTAATTTAATGTTTTTAATTACATGTTCATAGAACAATATTGGCTTTTGAGCTTTGATGATGATCAGCCTGTTTTCCACCCAGGTTTTCACTTTGATAGTGACTAAGTTATTCATTCAAAATATGTGTTGCATTAAAAGAATTTATAGTAGTGAATCTGTTATTATTTCATTACTACTAGATATCAGTGTCCTCTGTATCATTGTTATAATCCATTGTGCTGTCCTCACAATTTTATCAGTATGTCGCCTAAATTTTAAATTTTAAGTCCTTATCCACCATCACCCCAGATCCCTTATCCCTTCCACTTCCTCTAAGATATCCCCACCAATTGTATACTCGGCATTCCACATTTGCTTCCCAAATTTTAAAACCTTACACTTTGTGACATTGGACTGGAAACCTACTCATATTCCCATTCATCCCATCTATTTAAGTTGTCTTACAAAACTACACATCTGCTCTACTCATCATAGTTATTCTCAACTTAGCATCATATGTAAACAGCTTCACATATCATCATTCAAACCTTTCCCAATATCATTCACATACTATAATTAAACAGCAATAATAGCTCCAGAACAAATCCTCAGTACCAGCTTGTTATATGGCAGTCTATCAAAGATCATATATCACTGTATATGCATCTTCCTTGTCAAATGCATTTGTCACTTTGTTGTAAGTAAATAGAGTACTAAAACATGATCTACTTTTAGCAAACCATCCTCACTAACCACTCCAAGACTTGAACTATAACTCCAAACACATATTATCTGATACTTTAGTCTGCTCACCTCCTTTTGAAGCAGAACAATTTGTCCTTTTTCCACTCCTTTGGAACTTGTTTAAACACCCATGTTAAACAACTACGCAAAGCTGTTATTAAATCTTCTCTTAGACATTTCTGTAATTCACAAAGTGATATATCTTCAGACCCCCTACAGCCTTATTAACATCAGGTTTACTGAAATCCCCATATACCTGCTGCTTACTTGCAACTGGGATCTCCTCCACCCTTCCCTCTCAATTTCTGCATTCAGAATGATGAAATACCTTTATGAATTGCTCATTTAATATGGTAAAAGTGTTGGAGAGATTAGTTAGGAATAGAATACAGGACTGGATTGATGGACATAGCATTCTTTATGATGGTCAGCATGGATTTGTAAAGGATAGGTCCTATTTTAGCAATTTACTTGCATTTTATGATAGGGTAATGAATGTGTTAGATAAGGGAGAATCATATACAGTGATATTCTTGGACTTTGAAAAAGCGTTTGATAGATTATCACATGATAAGTGGTGTACATGCTGCAGAGGATGGGAATAGATAGCATATTGGTTAGATGGATCAGAGATTGGCTTTCTAACCATACCAGCAAGTTGTGTATGATGAAGCAGTGTCTCAGAAAAGGAGGGTTACCAGTGGCATGCCCCTTGGTTTTGTTCTGGGGCCCCTGCTGTTTAATTTGTTTGTGAATGATATATCATGTGGATTGACTGGGCATCTTCAGTTGTTTGCTGATGATGCAAAGTTGGGTAGAATTATATTATAAGAAATTAACACTGTCAGGAAGATTTGAATAGACTTTTCACTTGGACAATGGAGTGGGATTGTAGTTTTAATATTAATAAGTGCAAGGTGATGTATTTTGGAGTGCAGAAATATAAGACTGTGTACTAGATTGACATGGCCATACTGCAGGAAGTGAATGAGATTCGAGATTTGGGAATGGTAGGCAGTCGGCTGAAGTTTAGAGGGCATATTGCTAGTGTTGCAAAGTCTGTACATAGTGCTGCTATGATAAGAAGTACTCGTAAGGATAAGGAAGTGGTTGTGCCACCGTATAAGGCACTGGATAGACCACACTTGGACTGCTCAGATTTGGTCACCTGGTTTTCAGTGTGATATGGAAACAGTAGTGAGGGTCCAGAGACGAGTGATTAAGACAATATCAGGACTTAGGAATGCTGGCTATGGAGAGAGATTGAAGAAATGTGGATTGCAGAGTTTGATGGATAGGAAGAAAAGAAGTGATATGATAGAGACATTTAAGTTAGTGAGCAGATTTTATTGGATTAATCCAGATGGGATTATAAAAAGAGTAGAAGACAAGAAGAGAAAAACCAGAGGCCATCCATGGAAGTTATATAAGAGTGTCGTGACGAGGGATGTTAGGAGTACATTTTTAACATGTAAAATTGTCAGCGAATGGAATGCATTACCAGCATGTGTGGTTAATGTTAAGGATTTTAAGATTCAATATGATAAATATGTTGTTAGTTGAATAAACCTCCCATGATGAGTCTGCCGACTCCATGGAGAGTGCAATAATAATAATTCAGCAGTAGATGCAAAGAAAGAGAAGGTTGTGGAGGATGAGTGTATATATACAGGGTGTTCGGGATAAATTTGACATATTTATAATTAATTATATTTTTCCGTAAGTTACATGTATTAACACACACTTCTCTTCATTTAAAAGTTTGGACCCTTCTTCATTCATATACAAGATGTCAGAAAGGATGGATAGCTGGAACCCACCTGAATCATGGAAGAGAATAACTTGTATCATGATGATTCGTGCCCGCCATCAAAATAAGGATATTACGACTGCTGCCCAATGCTCCCTGAATACAGTAAAAACAATCAGGCATGAACTAGAGACTTGCAATGGTGACTACGAGGATGTAGCAAGAAGAAAGATCCCTAGCAGACGATCTGATTGCGTTCGTACAGCAGAATTCCTCGCAAATCTGCAGGAACAGGTGTTGAAGAACCCTGGCATTGGAATTCGGGCTTTGTTCGTGGAGTTGCTAACTGTAGTCAAGCCCTGGATAACAAGGGTAGCCAATGGTAGGCCATATGTATGGCAGCAGGATTCGGCCCCTTGCCACACCTCTGGGAAAAGTCAAAAATGGTTGTCTGAAAATTTCTACGACTTCACCAGTCCAAATGTTTGGCCTCCAAACTCCCCAGACCTTAACCCCATGGATTATTTTGTATGGGGCGCAGTTGAAAAAGACACCAATCGCACTTCCAGTAATACAAAAGCCCAGTTAATGGATAAAATTAAAACAGTTTTTGCAGCCCTTCCCAGGGAGACTGTAGCATCAGCTTGTTCGAGGTTCCGAAGCAGAATTGAAGCTGTGATCGATGCTAATGGTGGTTATTTTGAGTAAATCTTGTTGATAGTATTGTAATTAACTCTGCCTGTAATGTTTTTTTGTCAATTCATTAAATTTAATAGATACAAAGAAGATTTTCTTTTTCCTTACGAAACTGTCAAATTTATCCCGAACACCCTGTATATATATAGCACAAAGGTGATTTAACAAACTCATGAGTAGTAGTACAAAGGAGTGAGTTTTGTATGGTATCTTGTGGTATAGAATTCACAGAAGCAGAGGAAAGAGTTGAATTAATGAGTGTTTACTTTGCAAGTGTGTACCATCCAGCTGAAAGTATATATTTGCAGTGCCTACATCAAATGCAAATGGTCTCTTGCATACAGTTCCAGTCCTTCAATGCTCCCCAAGCATCCATGTATTCGAAGCCTCTCTTCTGACACATTCTGGCTATCATACTATTCATTATTAATGCTCTTCTACTCAGCTTGTGATTATCATACCTGGGCAACACACACACTATTTTCCCTCTCTGAGTTTTCTTCTGTACAACCTCAAGCATGAATCTCAGATCTCTCACCACCCAATTTACACTGCCTCTCAAGTCATTCGTGCCCACCATCATGATCATCTCATCCACCCTTTCTCCCCACTTAATTGTCATAGCCACACTTTCTATCCTTCTTCTGGGCAAACTCCTCTGGCATCCTATCCTGCACACCATGGATAATCGAGTCTCCATACATCACACCTCTTACCACTCTGTTCCTTGATAGCTCACCTGCATCCCTGATGCCCCTTCCTCTAACACTTTCTCTACCTGTCTTGGCATCTCTCTCTATCCCTGGTTCCAGCACTCCCTTGCATTCATCTCCTTCCTGCTCTCCTACTGTTTCTATTCTCTTCTATCAATTACATAATTCTCATTCTTCTTTCTCTCTCATTCCCTCTCTTCTGTTTCTATTCTCTCCTCTTCTATCATTTCCATAACTCTCTCACTTCTACTCTGATTCGCCTTGCATTTATCTCTTCCATTTGCTTCATGCCATCTTTCACATCCTCTTTCAATTTATCTAGCTCTCTCTGCAAGCTACTCTCTTGCTGAACAGTCATCCTCACAATTAAGACCATCTTCAAAAACTTCACAATTATTCAAACTTTCCCCACTCTTTCATTTATATTTTGCTTGTTATTCTCTCCCTCTATCACATTACTTGTCTCTCTAGGTCGATATTCTCCTGGCTCTGATGCAATGCTGCCAAGGGCAGTTATGGCAATCTCTAATTCTCAAAGTTCTTCACATTTCCTACATTTTCTGCATATATTGTTGGAGGTGGAGGAAATAAGAGATCTTGGGGTGATAATGGATAAGGATCTAAAATTTAGAGAATTGCCAAAATTGTGAGGACAAGACAAATTCTGGGAAGTATGCAGAGGACACTAAGAAGTTTCTTGTTCTATTGTATAAGGCTCTGATTAGGCCGCACATGGACTACTGTGCACAGATTTGGTCACCTGGTTTTCAAAAGGACGAAAAATTATTATTATTATTACGGGCAACTCCAAGGAGTCCTTAGACTCATCGAGGGAGGCCCTAAACATCATGTCCATCACAACTATTCGACATTCACACAGTATCTATCATACCTTGCCTTGAACCCACTTACGGTCATGGCACCCACAACAGACTCTGGCATCTTATTCCACTCATTCACCACTCCATGCAAAAAATCTAGTTCTAACACCTTTGCTAACCACACTCTTGCCTAGTTTCCATGGATGGCCCTAGTCCTCCCACCACCAGACCTGTTCTGAAAAATATCCTCTGAATTAATCTTATAGAAACCCTTCAGTAATTTGAATGTCTCAATCATATCGCCCCTCTTCCACCTATCAACCAATGTCTGCAACCCACAAATCGTCAACTTGTTCTCATAAGATTCATTCCATAGACCTGTTATCATCTTGGTCACTTACCTCTGGATCCTCTCTGCCTCCTCCCCATCAAGAAGAAACCCTGGCGCCCAGATCTGGGAACAGTAGTCAAGATGGGGTCTTATCAAGGCTCGATACAGAGGAACAATAACCTGTTTGTCTCTGCTCGTCAAAGTATTCTTCAGTAACCGAGTGATTTGATGAGCTGATTTCGCCACTTTTGCAATGTTCCCCATAAAGTTCAAATCCCTGGCTTCGTCAATCTCCTGGAGTACAGTTCCACCAATGTGGTGTATTTCTGCCTATCTTTTCACCCCAAAATGCATAACCTTATATTTTGCCACATTAAATTGACATCCATTCTCCTTAGCCCAGTACCCCAATCTTTCCAAATCATCTTGCAAAATTTTGACATCATGTGCATTTACTATTGCTCTACCCAACTTTGCATCATCAGCAAACAAATGAATAGTTTCTCTCAGAACCTTTCCTATATCATTAATGAACAAATTACATAGTAGTGGTCCAAGAACAGAATCCTGCAGCAAACCATTAGTCACAGGCTGTCTTTTGGATTCTACTCCCAAATAAACTACTCACTGATATCTCTCTGTCAACCATCCTCCTATCCATCTCACCAACCCTATATCCATCCCCATATGCTGCAGTTTACTGATTAGAATTCAATGTAGTATCTTGTCAAAGGCCTTAGCAAGGTCCAGCAGTATGTCTGTAAACACTATTAATCTTATCCAGCTCAGCCATCACTGTTATAAAACGTGAGAAAGTTAGTGAGGCATGATCTACCCTGAACAAAATCATGCTGCCCCCCTCATACAGTATCTCGTTATCTATCCATTCCACTGCCCCCCCATGCAGAATCCCATTATCATCTATCCATTCTTGTATTCTTTCTTGAAACCTTGACAACGACTCCTAATATGCTGATCAGTCGATAATTTGCAACAGCAGTCTTGGAACCTTCCTTATGCAGTGGTACTATTTTCCCCTCTTTCCACCCCCTCTGGACTAAGAGATGTTGGAAAAGGTCCAGAAGCAATTCACTAAGGTGGTTTCTGAGCTCTGGAATGTCAAATATGAGGAAAGGTTGAGAAGATGCAATCTACAGAGTCTAGTGGATAAGAGGAAGAGGGATGATATGATAGACACTTGCAATTTAGTAAGGGGATTGTTACAGGATCAATGTAGAAGAGGTTTTACAGAAAGAAAAAACGGTTGGAGAACAAGAAGTTGGAGTGAGAAGCAGGTTTTTTGCATGCAGAGTTGTGAATGATTTGGAATGCTTTGCCTGAAAGTGTGGTGTCTAGAGAGAATTTGAGCGTGTTTAAGGCATGGTATGATGAGCTCTGTGTGTATGAAAAAAAGAGGGCCTTCTGGACCAGTCTCTGACTTCATGGGGGTCTTAGGGTAATAATAGTAATAATAATATTTCCATTTCTGGCAGTAACCTATTCTTGTTTCATCACTTCCCAAACAAGCACCTCACGATCACTCTCAGCAACCAGCAGCTGTGTAAACACCACATTGACAACTACGTTTTGTGAAGTTATCACCAAATCCAAAACATTAAAGCCTCTAGTTTCTTCAGTCACATGCTGCTTAAGATATTTATCTCTCAGAAATTCAACAAATTCATTCTCCTTGTTCCCATACACTATCTCCTCCTTCCATTTTATATTCCTGTAATTAAAATCTTCCATCAGAATCACCTTCTTACTAGCCTGTTTATTTCAACTTCATACCACACAGATTCTGTGGACACAGTTACACTGCAATCATTACAGTGGCATAGCTGGGGGTGCAGAAGGGCGGTCCACTCCAGGTGACACTTTGAACTTTTGCTGTTAATTCTAAAATACAGTCCCGAGAACTCAGTTCCAAATATTGTAATACTACTGCGAATTTTCCTCGCAATTGCTGTAAGGGTTGCTAGTTGTGAGAGGAGTTTTTTTAAATAAAATTTGATTAAGAATTACCTACATTACTATAATGTAGACTTCGCCAATGTCATCGACGATTTTGCTAACATAAAAGCAAGAAAAATAACATTTTAGAATGTCGAAATTAAAGTTTTACTTCAAAAATAAACGTGAGGAAAATTCGCAGTAGTATTACAATATTTGGAACTGAGTTCTGGAGACCGTATTTTAGAATTAATTGCGAAAGTTCAAAAAGATTCAAAGTGTCGCCCGGGGCGGACTTCTGCCCTCCCCTAGCTACGCCTCTGCCTATACATTGTTTTGACTTTTTATAGTATTTTTGGCATGTATTGAGAGAGGCGGCAAACTCAGGGACCGCCTCGAGCGGCAACTGAATCATCAACAGCACTTCTCTTCCTCTTTTCAAATTTCTCTCCATCCGGAAAAATTAAATATCCTTCTATTTCTATTCCTGACATCACACCCTCCTTAAACAACCTAGTTTCTATACCCTACCTCTCTGTTTGGTCTGACCACTCCTGTTTCACTGATCCTGACTTCCATTCTTACCTGTCTTATCTTCACCTTTATGCATTCCATCATCTTGTGCTGCTGCAACCACGTCTTCAAAATCATATTCATCTTCCTCCAGCCATACATTTCGTTTAGTTGTGTTATCCTACTTCACTAATAAACTCTGATCATTTACTATATTAACTTCTTGACTCTGCCTTAGCACGAAGGAAGTCTTGGTTTCGAGTCTAGTCGGCGACTAGAGGAAATTTTTCTAAGCCTTTTTTCGACCGGTTCCCGAGTTAGTCGATCTCTGGCACGGGCAAGCAGGTTTTTCCTCCCGGAAACTCGGGTTTTTCGTCCTGTAAATTCAAGAAAATCGACCGTAGAACCCACATTATTTCAGACATTAAATATATTGTGTTAGGGTTAGAGACCACGAGATGGCGGCACATTTGAGCCGTCTCTCTTCACTGCGTACCGCTTAATTAGTGATAGCCTTGGGCCATCTGTCTCTGATTGGGTACCAGTGGAGATTGAACTGCCCACTCAGTCTCCAAAAGTTAGATAGGGCTAAATGGCCTCGCCTACTCCCGTATATACGGGAATAAAAAGGCGTTAGCTGATTTTTTTTTTTTTTCTCTGCCTTATCAGAAAACAATAGCCTTTCTAAATGCCCAACACCAAACCCATTCAAATACAATCCATCAACTTTTAGCCATTCCAACTTTCCTTCAAATTCGCTCCAAAGATTTACAAATCGAACCCCCTTTGTCTCACACAACTCACCTATCTTACTATTCATTATCTCTGCTCCCCTTATCCATTCAACGTTGTCAATACGCCTATGACTGTATCCACAACATTATTCTTTTTCTTCACATGTCACAACAACTTCAAGTCTCGATCAACATTCTTTTTTAGTCCAACTAAGTCATTTATGCCCCAGGGTAAAGATCGTATTATTATCGCGTAGACTGTGGACTAGGCGATAAGAAATCGCCTAGTCCACGGTACAATTTATTTTTTCACGAAGAATTTGACTCAAGATAATTACATTTGACAAACAATTATTTTATAAATTGATGAAAATGCGAATCTTTAAAAAAAAAAAAAAAAACAGCGTCATATATTTCAAATTAAGTTTTGCTTATTATTATTATTTTTTTTTTTATTGATAATCGTAGTTCAAAGAATACTTCACAGATTTCGTGAAGGTCCGCACTTGATTTTGCTTTATAGAAAACAATATGAGCACGTGGCGGTGAATTTGAGCTGTGCAGAAGAAAGTGATTTTTAATCGGTGAATAGTCCGTTTTTTTCCCCGTTTTTCTACGTTTTTGAGTGCTGAATTGTTTCTCTGAATACGAGTGTACTTCAGTGGTTGTTTTTCGGAAGTTAGTTGCTGTCGCGATGTAATACATGTATATGTTGGTACCGTCAGAATCGAACGCGTAACGGTGGAAGACAAAACGAAGCTAAGTTACTGTATTTAGTTATATTTCATTTTATTTAATTATATTAGTACTTAAATGTTCTGATGTTTGTACTTTTTTCCCCTCTTATTTATTAATTGAATAATTATTAAGGATTACGCTACTCGGCAGTAAGGAATGATGGTGGATTCAGCAGCAGTCGCAAGTGGCGTAACGCCAAGTCCTCCGTTTAAGAACTCAATTATTAGCAATAACATAAGGGACTTTGTGGCATGCAGTACTTGCGGCATGTATGCTTCTAGAGAATTACATATGTGGCTTGTTAAAGAGAGTGGAGAGCGTATGTGCTCAAAATGCAGGCAGTTGGAGGAAATAAGTACATTAGATATATCGATATCCGACTTTGTTGCTCCAGCAACGGAGAATGAATGTAGGAAGACAAGTAGTATGATAGGAGAGAATGAGAAAATAATGGTTGATAGTGTGGAAGGTGTGAGTGACTGTGGAAGTTTAGGAGATGGTTTTGTTTGGGAGAGTGAATTTAGATTAAGAGTGACTGACCTGCAGAGGGAGATAGATGAGTTGAAAGAGGAGGTGGAATGTCTAGTGAATGAGAGCAGAAGTATGAAAGATAAGATTAGGAGAATGGAAGAGATAAATGCAAGGCGAATCAGAGTATGAGAGAGAGAGAATTTAAGGAGTATGAGTGAGAGGTATGGGGGTGCTAGAAGAGGAGAGATTGGAAACAGTAGAAGAGAGGGAATGAGAGAGAGGTATGGGAATGCTAGCAGACGAGAGGATGGAAACAGTAGGAGAGACGGAATGAGAGAGAGGTATGGAAGTGCTAGAAGAGGAGAGAATGGAAACGCTAGGAGAGATGGAATGAGAGAGAGGTATGGGAATGCTAGAAGACGAGCGGATGGAAACAGTAGTAGGAGAGACAGAATGAGAGAGGGATATGGAAGTGCTAGAAGTGGAGAAAATGGAAACAGTAGGAGAGAGATGTATGGGAGTGCTAGAAGAGGAGAGAATGGAAACAGTAGGAGAGAGATGTATGGGAGTGCTAGAAGAGGAGAGAATGGAAACAGTAGAAGAGAGAGGTATGGGAATGAAAGAAGAGGAGAGAATGGAAACAATAGGAGCGATGGAATGGTAAGAGGTATAATGTATGGTGACTCAATGATCCGTGGTGTTCAAGATAGGATGCGTGAGGAGAGTTTGCCAGGAGGAACAATAGAAAGGGTGGCTATGGCAATTAAGAGAAGTGAAAGGGTGGATGAGATGATTGTGATGGTAGGAACGAATGACTTGAGTGGTAATGTAAGTCGGGCAGCAAGAGATATGAGATTTTTGCTTGAGACTGTACGGAAGAAGACAGAGAGAGGAAAAATAGTGTGCGTGTTGCCTAGGTATGATAATGATGAGCTGAGCAGAAGAGCGGTGATATTGAATGGCATAATAGCGAGAATGTGTGACAAGAGAGGACTGGTATATGTGGATGCTTGGAGTGCGTTTGAGGAAAGAGAGGAGTTGTTTGCGAGAGACCGTTTACATTTGAATGAGGAAGGACGTAGGCATCTGGAGAGATTGCTGTTCTGAACGAGTCAGTGTGTCCGAGGGAGGATGATAGCAGGGGTGGCCTCTTGTGGGAATGGATACTTGTGAGAAGGGAGACAATGTCAGGTAAGACTGAGCCCAGTGGAGTCTAGAAGGGATAATGCCGGGTATAGAAACAATGGCATTTATATGCTGTATACTAATGCCAGGAGTATCCGGAATAAGGGAGAGGAATTGATGGCGCAGATAGCATCAGCCCGGCCAAAAATTATTGTGATCACTGAGACATGGTTGACAGAAGGGGATATAAAAACAGATATAGAAGTCGCTGGGTATAGCATTTTTCGCCAGGATAGGAGGAGAAAGCGTGGTGGTGGGGTGCTGCTTATGATAAGTGATGACCTATGTCCTCTAAGAGTGGAGAATTTGGAAGGAAGTGAGACAAATGATTTTGAGAGCGTATGGTGTGAGGTAGAGGTAGGCAAGACAGGATATTTAGTGGGGTGTTGCTACAGACCCAGGAGCACAGAGGATGGGGACCAGGAGATGTTTAGACAGCTATGTTTGGCAAGTGCAAGAAGAATGATTGTTATGGGAGATTTTAACTTCAGTAGTATAAATTGGAGAGAGGAAGATGCATGTAACAATAGGGGAATGGAATTTCTATAATTCTTGAGGGACAAATGTCTTAGGCAACATGTAACAGAGGGAACAAGAGGTTCAAAAATTTTGGATTTGGTTATAGCATCAGAAGAGTTGATAATAACTGAGTTGACGTCTCTCCCACCAGTTGGAGAGAGTGACCATATGGTTTTGACTTGGAAAATGAATAGACATGCAGGAGTATCAAAGAGACGGGAACTTATGTGGAATTATAAGGTAGGTGATTATAATAGTCTTAGACGTCAACTTCGGGAAGTTTCATGGAGGGAGGAATTGGAAGGCCGGGATATCACCAGTGCGTGGGAAATTGGGAAAGAATATTTGTTATCAGCAATGGTAAGTTGTATACCACGAGTGAAGAAGAGGGCGCAATTTGGAGTAAAATGGATGACAAACAATATTAAACAGGAATTGCATGCGAAAAAGAGGCTATGGAAGAGATATAAGGAGACAGGTGAAGAGATGCATGAGGAATATAAGACACAGGGCAGAAGAGTGACTCGTGTGGTAAGGAAAGCGAAACTGGAATATGAGAGGAGATTGGCCATAAGATCCAAAGAAAATCCTAGGGAATTTTTTAGCTATGTGGCCAGTAGGAGGAGAAATGACTGTGGAAGAATGATATTGTGGGATAAAAATGGGAATAGAGTGACTGATGCAGAGGACATAGTGGAATTGTTCAATGAACACTTTACTGGAGTATTTCATCCTAGAGGAGTCAGTTTTAATGCTAGAGGGATAGGACTGGTACGAGGTCTGGAGGTACAGGAGGAGAGTGTTTCAGATACTGAGTAAAGCTGTGTCAGTAAAGCTGTGGGACTGGATGGTATTTCGCCACGAGTTTTGAGAGAATGTGCTAGGGAATTGACAATACCTTTAACGTGGCTTTTCAATGAAAGTCTGGCTTTGGCAAAGGTGCCCAGGGAATGGAAGGAAGGTAAGATAGTGTCATTGCATAAGGGTGGTAACAGACTGGAAGTATCTAATTATAGGCCAGTCTGTGTGTCATCAGTAGTTGTTAAGATCTTGGAGAAAGTAGTGAGGGACCGTGTACAGCATTGGGCAGATGAGGGTAATGTTATCTCTGAGAATCAACATGGATTTGTGAAAGGACGCTCTTGTTTTAGCAATATGCAAGCCTTTTATAATAAAGTTACAAGAACATTAGATGAGGGAAAGGCATATACTGCAATTTTCTTAGACTTAGCAAAGGCATTTGACAGGGTGCCACATGATAAGCTGATAATCAAGTTGCAGCACATGGGTCTGGATGTCAGATTGGTCAATTGGATTCAGGATTGGCTGTCTGATAGGTATCAGCGAGTTGTGTATGGTGGAGCAGTTTCAAGAAGGCAGAGGGTTACAAGTGGGGTCCCACAGGGCTCAGTACTAGGACCTATATTGTTTAACCTTTATATCAATGACATAGCCAGTGGATTGCAGGGGGATATTCAGTTGTTTGCGGATGATGCGAAGCTGGGAAGGATTATTAGTAATAGTGCAGATGTGGTATCCCTGCAAGAGGATTTAAATAAGCTAGATAGATGGGCAAATGAATGGGGGTGTCAGTTTAATGCAGCAAAATGTAAGGTCTTGAAGTTTGGGAAACATCGATGGGATGCTGCATACTCTATGGGAGGAGTTATACTGGAGGAAGTAGGGGAGACAAGAGATCTGGGGTTGATGATTGATAGAAACCTGAAGTTTAGGGGACATATTGCAAAGGTGGTGAAGGTAACACAGAGGATTACTGCTATTATGAGAAGGACACTGACCTGCAGAGATAAGAGGGTTATCATTCCATTGTATAAGTCTCTGATCAGACCACACTTGGACTATTGTTCTCAGATTTGGTCCCCAGGATTTGAAGGGGATAAATTAACTGTGGAAAGGATACAAAGACGGATGACAAAGATGGTTTCAGGACTGTACAAGGATAGTTATGAGGATCGGCTGAGAGAATGTGGACTGCAGAGTTTGGTGGATAGAAGAAGGAGAGGTGATATGATTGAGACTTTTAAACTGTTGAGAGGTGGTTACAGGGTTGACACTGGGGAGTTCTTTCGCTTGGTTGATCAGCGGGAAGGAGTGATGACAAGAGGCCATCCGTGGAAGTTACGAAAGGAAACTGTGAACAAGAGGGTAAGGAGTGGTTTCTTTGTGTGGAGGGTGGTTGAGCCATGGAATGCATTGCCTGATGGAGTGGTGGGAGCGAGAACGGTCAGTTGGTTTAAGGAGTGGTATGATAAACTTTGTGTTTCTCAGGGGGAGACCTCCCCTCGATGAGTCTTGACAGACTTTATGTCTTAGAAAGGACCTCCCTCGATGAGTCTTTTGACTCCTTAGAGGCCTGAATAATAATAATAATAATAAGTAATATGCAATTCTTTACACTTCGAGTTTCTTGGTGTCCCTGAATCGCTCATTACAAATTGAAACAAATGTTTATGAAGAAATTGTTACGTATTGTCCTCCTGCGATGAGTCTTTGGACTCCTTGGAGTTATCAGGAATAATAATAATAATATTTTTTCTGCTAGTTTAGATATGCGGAAATTTGGAAGTAGTGATACTTTCGCTATAGTTTATCATTCAAAATATATATAGGTGCATGCAGAAAAATTAAATTTCATCTCCAAATTTTTCACAACAGAAAGAGTTTCCAGGAGAAATAACCCTGTTGCCTCCGATCTCATGCGGAGGTAGTAGGGTTCAAAATCCCTGAAACGGAATTTCATCCCATGTACAGGCAAATCGGTCTATAAAACACAAGCAATTTAACAAACAAACAAATACTGTTGTTGGTGGTGGGCGGTAGATGGTAGTTGTATTTTGTAGGAGACTTAAGTACACTAATGTCCAAAAGCTAAGGACGAACTACATTTTTTACCTGTATATTTTGACATATAAAAATGTCATTTCATTTTGCCTCTTTACAGGGCCTTGAAAAGACTTCACTTTGATTATTGTGTGCAAGTCTGGCCTCCTAGTTTTTGTTGTAATTCTGATACAATGAAGAGAGTGCAAAGGAGTGTGGTGAAAATATCAGGATTGTGGAATACTGATTATGAAGACAGATTGAGAATTTATAGACTACAGACACTAGAAAACAGGAGAAAGAGGGATAATATGATTGAGACTTACCAACTTCTGAAAGGGTCATCCAGGATTTCAGTTTGTGGAATTTTTTATTTCATGTAGGGTGAAGAAAGAACAAGAGGCATTCTTGAGGGATTAGATCTAGATTTTTCTCTCATAGTGGCCAGTGATTGGAATGTATTGTCATTGGATGTTTTTTTGTGCAAGCAGTGTATTAATACTGTACATTAATTGTATTAATTAGTAATGTATTAATACTACACAAAAATGTGTTATAAATTTCGTACAAATTAAATCGCAATACGTTTTTGGCAAACGTTACACATTTTCCAAGGATGTAGTTCAGGAATTAATGTACACTGCTTACAGAAAACTATGCGAAGAGACATTTCATTCATTAATGTGTCCATGCCGAACTTCGATGCAACTCACAATTTCGTACCATGCTTAGCATCAAGTGATTCAGGAATTCTTGAAGTAAACTGGCCCACTCCTCCTTCAGAGCAAGGATAAGGCATTTTTTTCTATAGGTAAATTTTGAACACTAATGCATATGCCTATTGTGTCAGAAACGTGTTATATGCGGTTGAGATCTGGGGAGCGTGGTGGCCACTCGATTTAATTAATATCCTGGGTCTCCAGAAGTATTTCTACTGCTTGTACGATATGTTGTGTCATTGTCCATAAAAATGAATTTTTCGCCTACAGCAGCACGGAACGATCAACATGATATTGAAAAATTTGGTTGCAATATTGTTGACCAGTGTGAGTCCTTTTTCCCAGCATTTGTTACCCGGCGTGTACATTAAACATAATGTCTACCCCACGCCATGATCCTAGCACTGTCGTATCTATCCCTTTCGAGAACATACTCGAGATGGTAAGCAGTACCACTTTCACCGGATCACATGTCGTCTGGAATCGGAAAAAACACAAACTACCGTCGTCTGTAACGACTACATTAGCCCATTGGTGTTTGTCCAATTTTTGTGGATACGACACTACTGAAAACGTGCTCTACGTTGAGCTGTGGATAAAGGGACGCAGGCGAAAGGCCTTCGGAAGTAGAGGCCTACTTATCGCAGACGCATTGTCACAGTTTGTCGAGATATTCGCGTAACTGTCCTTGAATTGAGCCAAGTTGCAAGCTGACCTGCTGTGATTCATCAAATACGTTTTGCTATTATAAACAAAAATCTGTCTTCATGCTCCATAATAGAACTAGGGCGACCTTTTAAGCTAACGTCTAGAATACATTCCATTGGTTTGAAACGCTGCTCGGAGCCTGGATCAGGGCCGATCATCTCGGGGGTGCGATGGGTGCAATGTACCCGAGCCCCACGATCGAGTGGGCACAGTCGGTACACATTTGCAGAAACGTATTTTTTATTTTATTTTATTTTTTTCTTCTTCTAAATTTGCTTATAACTAAAGGGATTTCATCGAGAGGATTTTAGGACCCGGTAATAATATCTCTGTTTCTCTATTATATTAGGGTTTTTGATTAACCCTTTCGATGCGTTTATGCAGTGTATAAAAATTAACAAACATGATTTCGTTTTTATCCTAAAATGCCTGATTCATCATTAGTTTTTTTCTAATCTGTTACAGTTTATATCATTTGGCTCGTTATCGAAACCGTTGAAAAAATATTTATTATATTCTTTATATATGGTTAATCTAGAGCAGGGGTGGACAACCCTTAACATGACTGCCAAACGTGGCATGCCAATAACTTTTTTTCCGGCACGCAACCCAGGGCTCATCTTAAAAATAATTAAATAAAAAAATACATTTCAAACATCTTCGCTGACACTTATTTTTAACTTAATATAATACAATTTTATTAAGTACAGCTATATCAAATAAAAATGTAATAATTAATTAAACTCTACCAACTGTCTGTGTAGCTCAGTGGATGTGGCGTTTGCCAACCACCGCGCTTGGCCGCACGAAGGAAGACTTGGTTTCGAGTCTAGTCGACGACTAGAGGAAATTTTTCTAAGCCTTTTTTCGACCGGTTCCCGAGTTAGTCGATCTCTGGCACGGGCAAGCAGGTTTTTCCTCCCGGAAACTCGGGTTTTTCGTCCTGTAAACTCAAGAAAATCGACCGTAGAACCCACATTATTTCAGACATTAAATATATTGTGTTAGAGTTAGGGACCACGAGATGGCGGCACATTTGAGCCGTCTCTCTTCACTGAGTACCGCTTAATTAGTGATAGCCTTGGGCCATCTATCTCTGATTGGTACCAGTGGAGATTGAACTGCCCACTCAGTCTCCAAAAGTTAGATAGGGCTAAATGGCCTCGCCTACTCCCCGTATACGGGGAATAAAAAGGCGTTAGCTGATTTTTTTTTTTTTTTTTTTTTAACTCTACCAACTGTTACATAATAATAAGTAATAAGAAAATTAGAAACAAACATCCTATTTCCAAGCCATCGATATACTGATGTACAAGTTTTGTCCAGTTCAGTTGTTGCGTTATTCCTCATGCATCCAGACGTTCTCTTCAACCAAATTCAATATCTGAAAGTGCCATAACAATATTCACTATATATTTCCTAGTTTTAACACGTTTACGAATTTTAATATTTTCTGTTGATTTTCATTGTTGTTCTGCATTTGAGCTTGGGGGACACACTCCCACACATCTAATTTTTAGTGTTTGCCAGTGCAGCATATAGTTTTGCTTGCGGCTAAAAAGCATAGTTTGGGGGGGAAGGGATATGCGATTCATTAGTTAGTGCCATTTTTATCCCAGCTGTCTCTAATTGCACTATTTGTTGAGAAATATATTATACAGACTGCAAATGTTTGTACCTTATTCAGTGATACAATAAAACGACCTGCTTTTGCTTATCTGCAGACATATTGGCTAATATGGAGGGCGCGTGGTTTGCCGCGGGAAGCCAAGTCACTATTGCCATGATCTGAACGTGATTAACCTTTTTTTCTGTGCGAGGTTACGGGAAACTTTTCAATTTATTTTTTTCGCAAAGTAAAATCAGGGGTGCGAGTTATACGCGAGGACCAGTTATATTCCAGTAAATACGGTAAGTTTTGTGAACTGTATTATCAATATTCAGGATTATGAAGTGTTCCCTGCACGTGATTAGATCTCAACTACGTTAATTTCAACTCAGTTAATAGTAATAGATAAGGGTGAAACTGATGTACTGAAGTAAACAAACGAAAAAAATAAACACATTCCTTGAGTGTTTCTAACATTTTGTAATATTGTTAAACGTATGTACATATTTAACTTTTTGTTAATTCATGGGATAAAAATATTTAATATTATTTACTTATTCGACAGGCAAAGCCTAACCCATAATGTCCATGCAAAGAAAAGTATCCCTCTGGGTGTCAAAAAAGGAAATCAGCAGAAAAGAAAAAAGAAAAGCAAAATCTCAAAAAGTCACAAGTAGATTTGTTTTCATGGCTACAAAATAAATCTGACAGCGAAATTGCTATGACTTCAACAGTTGCGATTCAAACTTCAACTGAAGAAGAAAACTCCAAACAAGCTACACAACTTTTCAACGAAAATGTAGAAACTGTGGGATTCGGCGAAAAAGACGCGGCTGATTATACAAACGTTTTGGATACAGCAAATAATGAAGAAAACAAGAATGGTGATCAAGTGAATATAACTGATCCAGGTTTGTGGCCAAATATTATAACTGATAAATTTAGATTATTTTGTGTTAAAACCGGACCTAAACAACATCATCAAGACCATTCGTTAAGAATATTGAAGGTAGATCATTTTCTACATCGTACTATTAAAAATAAAAAATGCCAAATGTACTTTCACAGACAATCACAAACATCCATGCCAAGGCAAGATTCGAACTTAGTCTTTTGGCTGGAGAGCGGATACGCTAACCACTCGGCCGGCAATGGTTTTAATACATGGCGAAAACTGTCATCTGTAATTCGAGATCATGAGCTTTCTGTTGGTCACTTTAATTCTTTTATTGCTTGGCAAGAATTATTAAAAAGGCTTAATAGATGTTCGACTGTTGAAAGAACAAATCAAATTAATATAAATAAAGAAATGGAACGTCTAAAATTACTATTCCAAAGAATTGTAGATGTAATTCTATTTTTAGCAAGTAATAATCTGTCATTTCGAGGATCCCATGAAACAATAGGAACGCCGAATAATTGAAATTTTTTAAGTTGAAAAGAATTATTAAGTAAATATGATCCTGTGCTAATGGATCATGTAAACAGAACTAAAAATACGAAAAAAAGAATTGTGCATCATTTGGCGCATAGATTTCAAGAGGAAATTATTGCTGCATTACGTAATGAAGTCCTGAATAAAATTATAGACGATATAAAAGCAGCCATATATTATTATTACTATTATTACGGGCAACTCCAGGGAGTCATTAGACTCATCGAGGGAGGCCCCAAATCATATTCATCACAACTATTTGACATTCATACAGTATCTATCATACCTCGCCTTAAACTCATTCACTGTCACAGCATCCACCACAGACTCAGGGAGTGCATTCCACTCATTCACTACTCTAAAAGTAAAGAACCCAGCTCTAACACCTTTACTAACCACACTTTTGCCCAGTTTCCATGGATGTCCCCTAGTCCTCCCACAACCAGCCCTGTTCTCAAAAATATCTTCTGGATTAAT
This sequence comes from Typopeltis vanoorti, assembly GCF_054136105.1. NCBI lineage: Eukaryota > Metazoa > Arthropoda > Arachnida > Uropygi > Thelyphonidae > Typopeltis > Typopeltis vanoorti. The sequence continues at coordinate 101,057,131 of NC_143564.1, read as the reverse complement.
TTTATAGAAACCCTTCAGTAATTTGAATGTCTCAATCATATCTCCCCTCCTCTGCCTATCAACCAATTTTTGCAACCCACAAATCCTCAACCTGTTCTCATACGGTTCATTCCACAGACCTGCTATCATATTGGTCACTCGCCTCTGGATCCTCTCCACCTCCTTCCCATCAAGAAGAAACCTAGGTGACCAAATCTGAGCACAGTAGTCTAGATGGGGTCTTATCAAGGCTCGATAGAGAGGAACAATAACCTGCTTGTCTCTACTTGTCAACTTCTTCAGCAACCAAGTGATTTGATGAGCTGTTTTGGTCACTTTTGCAATGTGTCCCCTAAATTTCAATTCCTTATCTACCAACACTCCTAAATCTCGTGCCTCATCAATTTCCTGGAGCAGGGTTCCACCAATGCTGTAAACTGCCGCCAATCTTTTCACACCAAAATGCATAACCTTACATTTTGCCACATTAAACTGACATCCATTCTCCTTAGCCCAGACCTCCAATCTATCCAAATCATCCTGCAAAATTTTGACGTCATCTGCATTCACTATAGCCCTACCCAACTTCGCATCATCCGCAAACAAATGAACTGTTCCTCTCAGATCCTTTCCTATATCATTAATGAACAAATTAAACAGCAGTGGTCCAAGAACAGATCCTTGTGGCACACCACTAGTCACAGGCCGTCTTGTGAACTCTACTCCCGAGTAAACCACTCTCTGATATCTCTCCGTCAACCACCCTCCTATCCATCTCACCAACCCTATGTCCATTCCCATATGCTGCAATTTACTGATTAGAATTCCATGTGGAATCCTGTCAAACGCCTTGGCAAGGTCCATTAGAATCACCATAAACCCATTACCCTTATCCAGTTCAGCCGTCACTGTGTTATAATACGTGAGTAAGTTACTGAGGCATGACCTAGCCTTCACAAAGCCATGCTGTCCCCGATACAGTATCCCATTTTCTTCTATCCAATCTTGTATTTTCCTCTTGACTATTTTCTCTAAGACCTTGACTATGATTCCTGATATGCTAATCGGTCGGTAATTTACAACAGCAGTCTTGGAACCACCTTTATGCAGTGGAACTATTTTCCCCTCTTTCCACCCGCTCGGGACTAACCCAGACCCGAGACTCAAATTAAACAAAATGGTCAAGGGTACTGACAATTCTTTAGCTGCTTCTCGTACAACACAAGCTGGTATACCATCCAATCCCACAGATGTATTGACATTGAGGTTATGCAATAGACTACTCACCTCCACTTCATTAACCACAATTCCCATATAATCTACTGGTTTATTCGTTTCTGCAATGTCACCACCTGGATGATATACTTTTGCAAACTGCTCACTCAGTAACTCAACTGATTCAGTTACCTCCCTACCATCGGCATTCTTTAAAATCAATCTGCCATGTACATTTTTCCTTTTACTTGCTACATATCTAAAAAACTTTTTAGGATTCTCTTTAGCCTGCATGGCCAATGTTCTTTCGTAATCCTTTTTTGCTTTTCTTACCACACTCGTCACCCTTCTGGCCTGTGCTTTATACCGTTCATGTGCCTGCCGGTCACCCTTCTCCTTAAATTCCCTCCATAGTTGTTTCTTTTTTTGCAACTCAAGCTTAATGGTGTTATTCATCCATTTAACCCCTACTTGATTTATTATTCGGACTCTAGGTATACAGTCAGCCATTGCTTCATGCAAGCACTTCTTAACTACCTCCCATGCACTATCAACTTCTAGTCCTTGCAGTTGTACATGCCACAGCACTGAACCAATCAAACTCCTAAGCTTGTCATACTTTCCCGCCCGATAATTCCACATGTACCCTGTCTTAATTGAAAATTCTACACCTTTAGCCGCCTCCCAAGTTAAGACCCTATGATCACTCTCACCGATTGGTGGCAATGTGGTCATATTTGTTACAGCCAAATCCTCAGATGTAATTACTAGGTCAAGCACTCTCTGACCCCTAGTATTTTCCATTACATGCTGTCGCAGATAGTTATCCCTTAATAACCGCATAAAATCCAGTTCCTTCCTCCCGTGTGTCCTCTCCTCACTCCAATCAATGCGACCATAGTTGAAATCTCCCATAATAATCACCCTCCTTCCACCCATTTCTTCTATTTGCTTGTGCATACTGTCACCACCATCTTTTCCATCACCTGGTCTATAGCAGCACCCAATTGTATATTTAGTTCTGCTAGCCACAATCTCACACCAAATGGCCTCAAATGTGCTCTTTTCTCTATCCTGCAATTCAACTTCTATTCTCCTTGGCTGGAGCTCATCTGCTATCATCAACAATACTCCTCCCCCCATTTTATTCTCTCTGTCATTCCTGAACACACTATACCCATCACATTCAATCCCACTAGTTATATCATCTACAGTCAGCCATGTTTCACTAATACCTATAACCTGTGGTCTGGAAGTGCCAACCATGGCCAAAAACTCTTCCTTCTTGTTCCTAATACTCCTAGTATTAGTGTACATGAATTTAAGACCCCCATTAGCCCCAACCCTACCTTGATGCCTTATATTAACCATCCCACTCTGATTTGTTGTCCTTATTTGCTCTGGCATATTATATTCATTCTTACATTCAACTGCCTCCATAAGGACTGTATCTCTACCCCCCCCCCCAACAAATCTAGTTTCCCTGAATTTGCACATCCACTACATTCAGCAACACTTTCTCAAGTCTTCTTACACCGTAACCATTCAAATGCAAGCCATCCATCTTATATAGATCCTTTCGCCCATCAAACTCACTCCACACATCCACAAATTCCACACCACTCGTCATACATAACCCACGCATAAAGTCATTTGCAATTATAGCCCTCCTTTTAAACATTTTGCTGTCATACCGTGGCAAAAGACTAATCATTCTAACTCTCTCACTCTTTTCTTTTGCTACCTCAAACAATTCATTCAGGTCTTCTATCATTTCCATTTTATCTCCTTTCAAATCATTCGTACCTGCCACAACAATCATTTCTTTCACCCTTTCCTTTTGCTCTCTAATAGACGCAGTTACGTCCTTTATGGTCGCACCAGGTTGGTACGATTTTGTCAAATCCTCTACTAATACACCTCGTACTAACGAGTCTCCATACAGTACTCTATACTTCATTTTGTTCATGTTCACATTCATACGTCTATTTTTCCTGTCATACCTTTTATTATTGGTTGGTTCATTCAGTCTACTTTTGTTCATGCACTCTAGCTGCTGTTTTGCTCTTTCTATTGCACTATTCAACAACGCGATCTCACTCAATGCATCTATCTCATCTTTTTTGTTCTTTGAGAAACCATTTATACTATCATTCACACTTTCTACATTCACACTCTCACAATTTTCATGTACAACCCTGCCGTTTCTTGTCATATCCCTATTTCCTTCATTCTGAAGGTTGACAAAAATATCACACTCACGATCCGAAATACACTTCAATTCCGCATTCTCCCTACATTTTCTACACACATTCAATCCTTTATCATCATCTAACCACACTCCGACCGCACTCCGCAAAGCGTACATTTCACAGCTAGTACACTGACTCATTTCTTTTATGCTACCGTTCTTTGATAACGATGGCGAACCTTCATTACTGGCCGCCATTTTCCTATGCACAGGTGCCATATTTATCTGTAACGTGTTTTGTCAAATTAAACGTTATAACACACCAAAAATAGACGCACTAATATACGCAAGGCAAACAAAACAAAACTACACAATATTAAGTAATTTGTATCGATAACTGAAAATGATACTTATCTTATCTGGAGCTTGCACGAACACTACTCATTACGAATTCATCTAGCGGCGACTTCCCGACATAGATTATGTTATAAAACACTTTAGTACACTAACCACGTTAATAAAGCTCTAATAATATACCAAATATTACAGTATATTACAGTATCCAAATGGATTGTACTCCTGATATTTCTCACAAGGAACAAACTTCAGTAATTATTAGATATGTAAATTTTGTAGACAAAAAAATTAATTATGAGTCATTTATAGGATTTATTGAAGTAACTGATGTGACTGGTATAGTACTAGCAAAAAAGAATATGTGAGCTTGATTTAGATATTATGAATTGTAGATGGCAAGCATACGATAACGGTAGCAATAGGAAGGGAACATATAAAGGCATAAAATCTAGAATAATTAGTTTAAAACCCTCATGCAATTTATACACCTTGCTTATCACATTCTTTTAATTTGATAATTTGTGATGCTGGTCCCAGTAGTATATATTGTAAAAAAAATTCGGAATATTGCAACGTTTATACTGCGTTTTCTGCATCTACAAAAATGTTGGAAATTATACAAAAGTATTTAAATATTACGCTTAAACCATTGTGATACTCGATGGGAAGCCAAAATAGAAGCAGTTAAAGCAGTATATACACAGTTTGAACAAACTTATGCCTTAGAGGAATTTATTGGTGCAATTAACGACAACACAGCCGTATTCAAAGCTAAAATTCTACTAGAATTATTACAAGAAATGCCATTTATTTTAAGCTTATCGGTGTGGTTTAAAATATTGTAAAAAATTAATAGTATCAACAAACTATTCCAAGCAAAAACAATTGTTCTTGACTTTTAATTTTTGTTTTGTAACTTGAATTTCAATTATTGCTTTTAATTTGTGAATAAAATTAAAAATGAAATCCAAAATTTAAGATCAAAATTGAACACATTTTTAGACGACGCAAAAATGATAACACGAAACTTGAATATTTCCGAAGAATTCCCTGAAAAAAGAATTCGAAAAAAGATTCTTTTCCGAACTAGCAGAAGATGAAGTTTTACTAAACACGGTAGAGGAATTTGGATGTCACTTTTTCAACGTTGTGATTGATACTGTTATTGTACAAATAGACGAGAGATTTAAAAATATACCCAATGTTATTTCGTATTTTAAATTAATCACTGATATAAAAATATTAGAAAAAAATGAACTAGAAAACCGCTCAAGGGATTTTGTAAAATATTGTAAAATGGATGAATAATACTATTAAACAGGAGTTGCAGATAAAGAAATGGTTGTGGAGGACGTATAAAGAAAAAGACGATTAGCGTTCTAATGAGCAATATAAGATACAGGCAAAGAGAGTAACCTGTATGGTAAGGAAAGCCAAAGCTAATTATGAGAGGAAGCTAGCTGATGAATCCAAAAGAAACCCTAAAGAGTTCTTTTGCTATGTGGCTAGTAAAAGGAAGAACATCCATGGAAAGATTACTTTAAAAAGTGTTGAGGTAGGGAAATTACAGAAGCTAATCAAATAGTTGAGTTGCTTGGTGATCGTTTCGCAAAAGTGTACCATCTTCGTAGTGATAGTGCAGTGTCAAATGTGCCATTGACTTATGAGAGTAGAGAGATAAACGAAATTGAGGTGCTTAATACATTAAAGAACCTTAATGCTAACACTGCCATTGGGTTAGATGGCATATCGGCCCATGTTACGAGAATGTGCAAGAGAATTAGCAACTCCTCTAACCAGGATGTTTAATTTAAGCCTCAGTACTGGTAAAGTGCCAATAGAGTGGAAAGAGGGGTTGAGGTTGCAAATTAATAGACCAATCAATATATCTGGAGTGGTGGTTAAGATTTTGGAGAAATTGGTTAAAATTAGAATTCAGGACTGGGTGGACAGCAATATGATACTTTATAAGGAGCAACATGGTTTTGTGAAGGGTAGGTCTTGCCTAAGTAGTTTGCTTACTTTCTATAATAAAGTAAAATTGGAGTTGGATAAAGGAAATCCTTACTCAGTGATACTGCTTGACTTTGCAAAGGCTTTTTAGAGGATTCCACATGGAACTCTGTTACATAAATTAAAGCAAATGGGTATGGATCCAAAGATAGTGATTTGGATTAAAGGATGGCTGGTGGACAGATAAAGAGTGGTTTACGAAGGAGCTGAGTCCAGGAAAAGGCAAGTAACTAGTGGTGTACCTCAGGACTCAGTGCTTGGTCCTCTATTGTTTAATTTGTACATCAATGAAATATTATTGGAAATACCTTGAATGGAAATATCCACTTGTTTGCTGATGATGCAAAATTGGGAAAAGCAATAATCAATTCAAATGATGTAAATATTTTACAGGATGACTTATATAGGCTGATGGTATGGACTGAGGTAAATGGCTGTCAGTTCAACATGGCTAAGTGTAAGGTGATGCACTTTGGGAGGATGACATCGCATGCCATTTACTATATTAACGGAACTGAACTGCAGGAAGTTGATGAGACAAGAGACTTGGGAGTTATTGTGGACAGAGAACTTAAGTTTAAAAGGCATATTGCAAAGATTGCCAAAACATCACATCAAATTACACGGTTGTTGAGGAACATGCTAGCAAGCAGGGATAGGGAAGTTATTGTTCCACTCTATAAGGCATTAATAAGGCCGCATTTGGACTATTGTGCACAGATCTGGTCACCGGGATTTCTTGGTGATGCGAAGTGTTGGAGAGGATTCAGAGGCGGGTTACGAAGATTGTTGCAGGTCTGTGGGATGTTCCCTATGAGGATAGATTGATGATCTGCGGGCTCCAAAAACTAGCTGATAGACGTAGGAGAGGAGATATGATAGAGATATTTAAATTGTTTAAAGGGATTTTACAGGATTGATACTGATGATATTTTTAAGATCAGTGCAGGGTGTGAGAGAACGAGGGGCCATCCCTGGAGATTGTGTAAGAGTGTGGTTAACAAGGATGTTAGGACTAGATTTTTTCAGCATAAGAAGCCTGAATGGCAAAGAAATGGAGCTAGCTGACGAATTAGATAAGTACCAGATCAACATAATAGGGGTGACTGAAACAAACAAGGAAAAAACTGGTGAGATCTTTCTGAGCAAGAAATACAAAATGTTATACTCAGGAAATGACAATCAAGGAAAAGGAGTAGCAGCCATAGTATTCAACACTAAATACGTGGCTAATCTTCTTGAATGGCAGGCAGTCTCAAGTAGAGTGATGTGGGCAAATACCAGAATGGGGAACTGGAAAATGAGACTTATTTGTGCCTATGGTCCCACAGAAGGTTCTACTAAGGTAGAAGTGGAGGAATTTTTTTGAGGCTTTAGAGAAAGCAACTTACACAATGAAAAAGGAAAAGTTGGTCCTTGTTTGGGATCTAAATAGCAGAGTAGGAAACAGTGGCGCACTCAGGATTTAATCTTGGGGGGGGGGGGAGTTGAGTAGACGATTTGAGAATACACACTACGCATTGCACAGGAGCTATGACTGAGCATCTGCAGTGATCACCAATACATGATACCCGTGACCTCCTCTGGCAAATGAAGTAGCGCCCGAACAGTACTTCATTTGCTTTGCGCTCACAGCGGCCAGGATTCCCGAGTGCTATAGGGTATTCCTGCCTTATGTGATCGCTAATTCATAAGTAGCATAGAAATCGAACACACAACATAAATTTAAAAAAATAATTTTAATTAGGAAAATATTTTTTTCTTTTGGAGGGGGCAGGGCCTCTTAGCTCCCTCCCTGGGTGCGCCAATGGTAGGAAATGATTGTCAGACATACAAAAATATTTTGGGAAAATTTGCAGAAAAGAGCAAAGCTAATAATAATGGCAAATACTTGTGGGATTTCTGCTCGGGACATGGACTGGTAATTACTAACACCATATTCCAACATAAAAATGTGCACAAATTCACATGGAGAGAAGAGGCAAGAAATAAGAAAGTCTCATTGACTCTGTAATTGTTGATAGTCATGTTTACTCCCTGGTGTAGGACACTAGTGTGTACAGAGGATTTGAAATTGGAAGTGATCACTATTTAGTCTTGAGCAGGATAAAATTGAATTTCATATTGAAAAGAATAACATGTAAGAAAGTTTTAAAGTGAATAAAAGTTGAGCAGCTCTCAGACGTGAACTGTAGACTAAAATACACAAAGATTATTGAAGAAAAAATGAAAGAGTTTGAGAACAGAAATCAAACCTTGGAGATTCAGTGGCAATCCTTGAAGAAAACACTGACTGATTCAGCTAGAGAGGCATGTGGTGAGGTTGTCTGCAAGGATAGAAAAATCAGAACTCCATGGCAGACACAGGAAGTTAAAGAGGCAGTGAAAGAAAAGAAGAAAGCATATCAAAAGTTCCTGGTGAATAAGTCAGCTTGTGCTCTCAGAGAATACAGAGACAAATGTAAGAAAGCTAAACACTGTGTAAAACTAGCTAAACAGAAGTCATGGGAAGACTTTGGAAAGAACATAGAAAATAAATATTAAGAAGGTGACAAGATATTCTGGAGGTTGTTGAAGAAGCTTAGAAATGAAGGAAAGAGTGCTGTAAAAGGACTTAGAGATGATAAAGATGACATGAAAATGGGAGAAAAAGATATCCTTGAAGTATGGAGTAATTACTTCGAAAAATTGCCAAATGAAACAAGCAGTGATGGCACAGTGGTACAAAACACTCAACAGGCATATAGTCAGGAAGACATATCCATACTTGAAGTAGAAAAAGCTATCAAAGGCTTGAAATGTGGAAAGGCAGCAGTAGTAGATGATATTTGACCAGAAATGCTTAAGTATGGTGGTATAAAAGTCTTACAGTGGCTGCACTGCATAGTTCAGAAGTCCTGGACAGAGGGACGAATTCCCAATGATTAGAGCAGAGCTCTCATAGTACCCATATACAAAAAGTGAAATACAACTGAATGTGAGAATTACAAAGGTATTTCCCTACTGAGTGTTCCTGGTAAGATTTATGCAAGTATACTTGAGACACTGTTGAGAAGAATTGTGAAAGAAAAGCTTGGTGAAGAACAAGCTGGATTCAGGCCTAATAGAGGTTGTCAGGATCAGATCTTCACTTTATGACAAATAGTTGAAAATTCATGGGAATACAACAAGGATCTGAATTTAAGTTTTATTGATCTGGAAAAGGCACATGACAAGGTGCCAAGAGAGAGAAGCTATTCAATGCGCTACAGTTATATGGTGTCATTGGAGCATTATATCAAGCAATACTTAGTCTTTATTTGAGTTGTAAGTCAGCAGTTAGAATTGAAGTATAGGAAGATAGTTTAATGTTCAATCTGGTGTCAGACAAGGATGTACATTATCCCCTCTGTTATTCATTATCTATATGGATCACATTATGAAGGAAAGTGGTATTAAACCTGATATCATCAAAATTGGAGATGTTAATGTCAGCTCTTTGCTTTATGCAGATGATGTTATACTTCTAAATAAATCTGCTACAAGTCTGCAAGATTCTCTCACTAAATTGAATAACTGTTGTAATAGATATGGTATGAAGATCAGCAATAAAAAGACAAATACAATGAAAATAGGCAGAATCACTGAAAATGTCAACTATGTTGTGAATGGAGAACCTGTGGAACAAGTAAAACATTTTAGCTACTTAGGCACAATTTTTAGTGAAGATGGTAAATTAAATATGGAAACAGACAACAGAATCAACAAAGCTGATATGGTAGGAAGTCAATTGAATAAATTCATATGGAATAAGAGAGAAATTAGTCAGAACACTAAATTAGCCATATACAGGACAGTGTTCAAATCAGTTTTAACTTATGGACCTGAGAGCTGGGTCAGAAGTAAAACACTTGACCAAAGACTAGAGATTTCAGATATGGGAGACCTGAGAAAGATTAGAGGCATGAACAGATGGCATCAATGGCAATATCATATTAAAAACGAGGATATTAGGAAAGAACTTGACATTGTCAGCATCCAGGAATGCATAGCAGAGCTAATCTCAGGTGGTATAGTCACTTAAACAGAATGGGCGAATAAAGATTAGCAAATCAAGTGTTCTCTGCCAGGTTGACAGAACCCAGAGGAAGACCAAGATATAGGTGGATTGATATGGTACAAACTTCCTTAGACGATAGAAATATAAGATCTGATAATGTTGGAGACAAGTAACAGACTGATTTTGGAGGAAAATTGTAGATAGGAAGTTAGTAATGATGTAAATTTTTCATGTAGTACTATCATATCCTGTACGCCCCTTGAGGATACATGGCAGGAATTTGATGATTGACTTGTCCATTGTTGGCTTCTATAATTTTTGAGAGTTTCTCTAACTGAATTGTTCAGCCTGCTGAGGAATTTTTTGTCCTGAGGAGCACGTGTTTTATGATATCTTTTCCTTGGTTTGTTTTTTTTCTCTAATTTTGTTCATGATGTCTTCTGGAAGATGGTTGGACTTAGAGATAGTTGTAAGTTTGGTGACTTCTGCTACAGCTTTGATGATTTGATTGGTGAGATTTTCTATTGCTTTGCTGATATTTTCTTTTGATTCTATATTAGGTATAGGAAAATTATCCAAAGTACTCCCTGAACAGGGAGTACTTTGGATAATTTTCCCCAGGCTATGAAGGAGTGAGGGGATATAGTTGTTCTTGATTACCTAGAGTAGGCAAAATAGGGTTATAATCAAAGAATAACTCATTCAGTGATTGAAGGTTGTACTGGAATTTAATATTTTTTAGAATTGCAATATCTAGGACATCAGAACTGTCAATAGGACTGTGATGAGTTGGCTCAGTAGGCCCAACCACTTCTACAAAGTTTGATCCTGTGTAATTAAATAGAATGCAACCATTTTTGTTGATTGATTTACTAATCCAAGATAAGTGCTTTGAGTTGAGATCCCCAGCGATGATGATGAACTACCTTATACCAAGAATAGCATCTAAACAGCTGAAAGCAAGGTACTTTTTGGTGAGTTATAGGCAGCATAAATTTTGAGTTTGCCAGCTGAGTCGGTGTGCACTTCAATGCCTGTAATTTCTAGATTTGTAGTTGATGGATTGGAAATTGTATTATACTTAATGTAGTTTTTGATAAAAATGGTGGCAATCCAGTGTATCATTTCTATGTAACAGGTATCCTCTTAATTTTGGATTGTTTGCAGGGCTTAGGTGGGCGTCATTTATCAAAATGATGGATTATATCTTTGTGCAAATTCTTGTAGCTCTACTATCTTGTTGGTGAGTGCCAACACTACTATCATTACTCACTCACCATTATCATTAGTGAGTGCCATTAGAATGTTAGTTATTATCATTAGACATTAGAATGTCTAATGATAATATCATTGTTACACGTATGATCTATAATTGGCAGCAAAATTGATGGGATAAAAGTACTATGGCATTCTTGGAAGAAGATTTTTGCTCCCGCAACATCAAAGAAGCTGCAGTAGTTATCCGTTCAAGGCAGCCTGAACAGAAACTGAGGGTGCCTTGGTGACACATGGAAAAGTCTCATAAGATCACTCAAACATTGGAGTTCAATTTTGCTGCCAATTATAGATCGTACATGTATAACAACTGATAACATACATGCCCCATGCATTTTATTTGAATAGAGATAATATTTAACGTTTGTTTATGTTTTAACCTGATATCCTTAACTTGTTTTTTGATCTTTTTAAGCTGTTTGGTCACTCTGTATGCTCAGACGAAGCCAATAGTCAAGCCGGCGAAACTAGTAGGCTATTACTTTGCAATAAAAAAAAAACCTCTGACCAGTTAAACCCAGTTTATGTGTGTTTTGTATATAATCAGTGGTCGTAAAGAACATTACAATGATAATTCTTCTTTTACAGGACATATTCCCTCCAGATATTACAGTACTCTTTGCACATGTACTACATTCTGGCTATTTTGTGTGGCAAAATACTTTGCTACAAAAAGAAGGCACAGCCATGGACTCACCATTAACCCCTCCCCCAAATTGCTAACTTTTATATGGAAGCTTTTGAGCAATGTGCTATAGATTCCTCTCCTTCAAACCACAACGTCTGGCTGAGATATGTTGATGATGACACTTTCCTCAGCCACCTAAACAAACAACCCAAATTCATACAATTCACAATTGAGACTGAAAGGCAGAAGACACTTCCTTTTCTAGATACACATGTCACACATCTTCCTTCTGGCAGTCTTTCCTTCACTGTTTATCAGAAGCCTACACATACTGGCCAATATATACACCTAAACTACTACCACCACCATCTCTGCTAGCATCGGTGTTTTGGAATGCTAAAGGAATTTTTTAATTAATTATTTTGAAAAGGGTAAAACAATAACTGGGGAATATTATTCGGATCTTTTAACTAGACTAGACGAAAATTTTGTGAGAAAAGACCCGGTGTGCAGAAGAAAAAAATCATCTTTTATCAAGACAATGCACCTGCCCACAAAAGTGCACGATTTTGGCAATGGGAAAATTAAGGGATCTGCACTATGAATTGTTGGAACATCCACCCTATTCCCCATATTTGGCTCCCTCTGACTACTTCTGCCTCTTCCCAAAACTAAAACTCTTCTTTGCTGGTCAGCATTTTTCTTCAAATCAAGAGGTGATTGCAGCTGTAGATGGGGGGGGGGGGGTATTTTGCAGATCTTACTGAGAACCACTGCAGGGGTGGGATAATGGAGCTGGAGCATTGCTGGAATAAATGTATTAGTTTTAAGGGATTTTTATTTTTCAACATATGTTGAAAAATAAAAATAATTTTGAAATTATAAATTCGTTTTTTCATTGTTAGGTCGAGAACTTTTCAGACCACCCTCATAAATGTCAACAGATGTAAACAATTTGGATATTCCTTTAGAAAACATAAAGAATGGTAACACGATGGACCACTTCTTGGTAGGCAGGAAACTCTATAGATATTAATACCTTTGACATGACTTATTGAAGCCATAAGCAAGAAAGGAAGACTTATTTCTTGAGAGAGCAGCTCTTCAGTAGAGTACAAAGAATTAGCTGAATGTACCATAGTCTTAATGGTACCAGATTTTCGACAAGGATGATGTGAAAATCTGATATGGGCTTTCTTTCTAAAAATGGATTAGAAGGCTACAATCTGGATGATGATGAAGGTCTAAATTGGCAATCCAATGATTTTCCACTTCAAGAGTGAAATTGATGTGATACTGGATCCATTTAATCTTCATACTGGTGTCTTGAAGTTCTGTGAAGCAACCTTGCTAAACTGCAAGGATGTCACCTACACACCTGTACAATAAGGAAGATTTAGGAAAAAATACTGTCTAGTAGCTGTTGTTTGAATCACTCTATGAAAGAGTTATCATGTGTTGGAAATAAAAGGGTTACCCATGACAGTACCTTCAGTCCGTTTGTAAAGCTCATTCTGATATGAAAAGATGCCAGAGTGGTTAAAAAAAATTAAAGAGATGAATAATATCTGCAGGAAAGGTCTTACTGAAGGAAGTTCAACGTTTCAGCTCAGATACTATGTCCAAGAGACACTATATCTAAGTTGAATAAGAGATTACTGAGGTAAAATCGAAGTTGTGAGATTTTTTCTTTGAAATGAGAAGTGTTCTTAATAAATGAAGAGGATTTTCTGATGTAATTGGAGAACCAATGCAGTCTATGACAGGACATAATGAACTATTTGCTTTGTAGACTATAGGAAGTCCATATAATTGAAGGGAATGCCACGAATGCATATGTTTTAGGTTTCTGTTTGCTTTCTTCATCCCAGCAAGAGACTATCAAGTGTGTTCAATTTATTTATTTATTTTAGGCTCTGCAGAGGATAAACTCACTCTTAGCTCACCTTGGAGTCTGTTAAATTCCATGCCAGCATGGATTATCATAATTTGGGCAAACTGGTAACTCGGCAGCTGTTCATTGCAAAAATCATCTTGATTACATTAAATTCCATAAGCAAGAACATGAGTCTGAACATGTCATCTCTATCAAATATTGCATCCTTTCATGATGTGTGGAGATTAAGGTCCTTCACAAAAGCAGTAATCTCACAGAACATTTATACAAAGAACATTGCATAACATTGCTTCGCTATCCAAATCTGAACAAAAATGATAATTTGAAATTTTCTCTCCTATGGGATATAGTTCTTCTCCACACATTCCATAGTCAATAGGTTTTTTTTTTTTTTAGAAGTGACAGCTTATCTCTTATTTAAATTTCTGCAGATAGGATCCCTATGTATTTTACCATAGAGTAGTATGGTAATATGTATTATTACCATACTACTCCATGTCATGTATGCACACGTTTTCATGTTGAATCGTCTAAGTTATCTATGTGTTTAATTTGAAAGTCATACTGAAGATGCTCTAGATCAGGGGTTCCCAACCTTTTTGTTTCCTAGAGCACATGCTAAAATACCGGTAGGGCGATGGGCACCATCTATTTTTTCAAGCAAATTTTTTGAATTCTTTTGTTAAATGAATACATACAAAGTTTACATTATAATCAAATGTTTTATTACTTAAAAGTTTACATTATATAAAAATTTAAATATATATATATGTAAGTTAGTGTGATCTTTGGCATTGCATTTCATTGGTCAGTGTTTCATAATTAGGAGAATATGATGATATTCCAGTTCTTAAACTGGAATGAACAACTTTGAATGCACATCTACTTTACATTGTATGCATTTAATACTCGTCATGTGTCATTAACACATGCATCATATAGCATGCCATGAACTGTTGCGTGATTATTTCAAACTATACGGCACATGGTTGAACAGCAGCGGGCACACACAAATTGGTTGACGGGCGACATGGTGCCCGCAGGCATAGGGTTGGGAATCCCTGCTCTAGATAGTATAGCAAAAAAATTTTACACTAAATAAAAAGTTGAATGTAAATTATACCATAGTTAATAATTATTTATTTCATTATGTTCCTATTCAATGTGTTATAACATATGATCTTTGATGAATTTATGATGGATAGCTCTTTCCAGGAAGACAGGATTCCTCTTCACAGAAAGATGTTAGACAATAAAAAGCAGGATTACAAGTAAAATATAGAAACTTGCAATTCTTGTTGACTAAAATTCACAAAAACAAATATAAGTCTTCACACTTATACCCTTTCCATTAAATAATAATTCCATTAAATAAGCTGTTTGTGCTGAAATGCCATTATCAATACTTTCTGAGGAAAATTCAAAGTATATACACATACATACATACATACACAGACCAACATGAATACTAAAATGAGAAAAAACAGATGGAATCCTACGAACTATTTAAGGTCGGTCTTGTCAAACTTTACTCATCTGTAAGAAGTATAGTATTTATGACTGAGTTCAATTTTAGTGTTATCAACTGTGAAGTACATATTACAAGTGGTGTTTATAATCTTTATTTGCAACAATTTCATGAAAGACGGATAAAATCTTGACATTCTTATTATTGTTTATTCATTTTTATTATTTTGCATCAGCAATATTATCACAACCATAGTCTATTTTTTTCACATTCATAACACTATACATGTTCTTTCAGTAAGTCAACATTAACAGGAGATACTTAGAGCAACCATGAGGTATATTATCATACAGAATATGTGATGCTTCATTGTGGACTATATTTTTGAAAATTTTTAAAAACCAAATGGCATACATTTTTAGAATGTGGTTATTACAAGCTTTTTTTGTGTGTGTGATTTTTGAAGTTTGATCAAGCTGAAAGCATATACTGAAACACAAGAATAAAACAGTACTTTAGCTGAGACAAGATCATTCTGACGCAGAACAGTTCATTAAATGAAAGCATGGATTTGGTAGACTGTAATTTATGCACAAACTTCTGACAGTATTAAGTGAAATATGAGGTTTCCAGGTAGACTAAGATAGAAGAAAAAGTTCTGTACTACATCAGGATACAACAGCTACACAGATAAAGGAAAACTGGAATGTTTAGAATACAGGAAAGTTGAGAGGTTAAGTTTGATGCTTCTGAGTTTATCCAGAACATCAGGTATATAATTATTCCATACTGCCAGTTTTATTCATTTAATAAAACTACTGTATGCAAGTTACTTTTACAACAGAAGAACAAAATATCATGCTATCTATAGCATTTAAAATATAAAATGGAAAAAAAAAAAAAAATTATGGATTTATTCATTTATTAAATTGTTATGTATAAATTCAGATCAAAATTTCCATAGACAAAAAACACAAGGTACAAAGTTATATTTATTTCTTCCATAAATATAGTGGGCTAAATTACTGACCAGCTGTACTTATGTTACTGATTTTAAAGATTTGCCTCATAATTCAGGATGCAGACTATCTTTGGATATATTTCATGTAAAATCCCAATATAAATTATACAAAGAGCTATGCTGAATTTTCTTTGGTTGCTGTTTGTTTCAGATGAACTTATATTATTTTCTACCATAGTAAGTGCAACATTTTATGAAAGTTTAATAAAAGACTTGCTTTTATAGAACCCCTGTGATTCTTTAAGTGGCAGAACTTCGATTACAGTTTATTTACATATTCCACTAATATATTAATGCAATGTCACACACTAAACATTAACTTAGGCATATATTCTGGAGATTTGGTTTTTTTTCTAGCATACCAGTTAGATGGTAAACGACATTAAGTATACAACATAATGACTGTGCTCACATTTCCACATTGGCCTCACCATGCATGGCCAAGAGATGCACGCTGATTGGTCTGTGTAATGCACGTCCTGTAAAAATGAGAAGAGATCACAGTACTGTGAGGACAGACTGTTTATTTTCTGTTTACTTCGTTGTCACAAATCACTGTTCTTCCAAGAGATGAGATTTAAATAACTGAGTTCACAATGATATCACGGTCAGGCAGGGTCCTAAATTTTAATGAGCCATCAACTCCACATGAAAACAGTCGACCTGATTCATCTATTTCCAGCTGTGATACACCACTACTAATGTTGCGGAATAATGAACTCTTTGTGTGCTCTCCAGGAAAGGAATATAGCAGCACATGGACTGATAGACCCCATACCTAAAAAGTAGAAGTATTTATGTTTAGTCAATAGGAAACAAAAATTTTTCATTACTTAAAAAAATTACATTTTTTTTCAGTGTTTTTTTCTGATCCCAGAGATAATAAATTATATTGCATTTCTAATGTATTTTGATTCGATAATGATTGTACAGATCACATTGAATTAATGGCATAGAGAGTGGAAAAAAAAGTTTTTTATTGTACTGGGATTCAAGGCAACACAGCTGATATGTTTTTAAGGCTATTTTGGAAAAGACTATTGTATAATTGGTGTTTCTAAAAAGTGCTAAGGATATTACTTGTATTGAATTTATTTGTTAAAGAAGAAAACTATTCTGCTATCAGGGGATTGATTCTGGTAGATTTTGTTGAGTTTTGAATTGACTTGGATTTTTTTAGTTGACTTTTCAATTATGACTAAAGCGACTAAGCTATGTATTACTATTATCATCATCTGCAGTAGAGACCTCCAGGAAGTCATTACCTGCACCAGCACTACCTTTCTTAAACTTATTCACACTAGATGTGCTCCACTTCAACAAGTAAACTGTTCACTTGCTTGCTGCTCAGAGGGGATAAAATCTAGCCTCACCCTTTTCTTAACTGCATACTAAGTTAATTCCATGGATGTCCTCTTGTCCTCTCCTACCTTCTTCCACATTATAAACAAGTTTATATATCTATTATATCATCCCTCTTTCTACAGTTTATCTCTGTCTGCAGTTCATATACTCTCAATCTGTCTTCATAATTTACATACTATAATCCTCCAAATCATCTTTATAACTCTTCTTTGCACTCTTTCCACAACTCTCTTATCTCCTTGGAAACCAGGAGACCAAATCTGCAGTCATATCAAGACATTATTATTATTATTATTATTATGTGACACCTCCAAGGAGTCCAAAGCTTCATTGTGAGAGGGCACTTACTCTACAACTCAATCCACCAACTGCAGCAAACTGCATCATCTACACTAATGCCATCTATTATCCACCACCACCACTAGTATTTTCACAGACAATCACAAACATCCATGCCCATGGTGAGATTCGAACCTACAG
The DNA here is from genome assembly GCF_054136105.1 of Typopeltis vanoorti. Taxonomy (NCBI): domain Eukaryota; kingdom Metazoa; phylum Arthropoda; class Arachnida; order Uropygi; family Thelyphonidae; genus Typopeltis; species Typopeltis vanoorti. Next base: position 101,039,203 of record NC_143564.1, on the reverse strand, counting down.
CTTTTTGGCTGGAGAGCAGATATGCTAACCACTCGGCCAACCAAGCAAGCAACTTAAATTCTTATATGTCAGTGTTTGCTTAAGCATTGCAATCATCCAGTTATCTTCTGAGTTATATTTGCAACTTTTGCTGCGTGATCTTTGAACTTCAACTTCCTATCCAACATAACTCTAAAGCCTCATCACTTTTTCCAAACATAGCCTCACCAATATAATACTGCTGTTGGAAATCTCATCATGCCAAAGTGCATTATTTTACACTTGCTAATACTGAATTGCAGCTATTAGCATTTGCCACAGTTTAAGCCTATTCAAATCATTCTAATTAAGTGATGTAACAATAGCATCCCTGATTGCTCTGGCTATCTTTGTACATCAGCAAACAACTGAGCATCTCCACTCAGATCCTTTTCAATAACATTAATATACAGATTAACAACAATGGTCCAAGGACTTAATTCCTGGAATACCCCAGTGGTCATCCTAAATCTGGCAGATCCCCCCATACACAATATACCACTTTCTGATACACTTGCTTAAGCATTGCAATTATCTTCTAAGCTATGCTTGTAACTTTTGCTGTGTGACTTTTGAACTTAAACTTCCTATCCAACGTAACTAAGATTCTAAGTCAGTCACTCACTTTTTGAAGTCAATAGCTTATATTCCAACCACATATCCTCCATCTAATTAATTCAGCAGTCTTTCATGTGATATTCAAATGCCTTAGCAAAGTCCAAGTATCATTGCATATCCATTCCCTTTATCCAACTCAGCAGTAACATTATCATAAAATGAACTAATTGCTCAGACATTACCTCCCTTTAGTAAGCCCACATGTCTCTGTCTAATGTTCTGATCAATTCTAATAATCTCTGTCCTTGAGTTCCTTCTTTCACATGTGCTACTTGAGAAAGTTGTTTTCCAACAACTCAAGAAATTCTACTTTATTTTTATCATGAGATTTCTCTTCATCCCAATCAATGTTTGAATAATTTAAGTCACTAATGACGAGGATTACTTGTTTAGGATACATTAGGGTAATTTGGCAACACATTTCATCATCCACAGCAGCTGAACAGCCAGGTCTGTAGCAACAATCCATCATATATTTCATCCCATTAGTCTTCACTTCACACCAAATAGACTCAAACTCACTGCTACATAGCACATTATTACTATTATTGCTTACACAAGTTTATACCCTAACTGGATTCAATTCACCTGAAATCATTAGTAGTGTTCCCCTCCATCTCTGTCATTCCTAAGAATTCTATACCCTTTTCACTTTATTCCAATTATAACATCTGACTCGGAGAGCTAGTTTTTACTAATGCCAAATCTTAGGCCATACATGGCTTTATTACTATGACCCAGAGACCGAACAACAGTTAATGAAGTGGAGACACAAAGGTTCTCCATGGTCAAAGAAGTTCCAAACCCAAAAGTCAGCAGGGAAGATTCTTGCCATTGTCTTTTGGAATATGGATGGTGTAATCCTTACCAAGTACCTCAAAAAAAAAGTTAACTGTTACAGCAGCAGCAGCAGTTTATTCAAGAGCTCTGAAAGAACTGAAGGAAAAACGCTGTGGGAAACTGAGCAGAGTCATGTTGCTTTTGCAGGACAACGCACCTGCTCATACTGCTCATGAAACCCAACAGACAATACACAACATGGGCTTTCAATGTCTGTCGCACACATCATATGTGCCAGACCTGGCCTCATTTGACTATTTCCTATTCCCAAATTTAAAGAAACACTTGATAGGAACAAAATTTACCACAGATGATGAAGTCATATCTGCAGCTGAGGACTGGTTTGTGCAACAAGGGAAAGGCCTTTTTTTCCCTCAGAGAATTGCAAATGATGCAGCAGCATTGTAACAAGTGTATAACACTTTGTGGGGAATATGTAGAATGATGTGTAAGTTATATGGTTCTTCTTCAATTCTTTCATGGTGATTATCAAAACTTATCAGCACACCTTCATATATATTTGACAAACTGACAATACCAGTAGTTTAAATTTTTGTGATAGTGAGGATAGGAGATATGCTCAAAGTCTAATTGAAAAAAAGTAATCTTTTTATTTATTTATTTTTACTATTGTTGACAGGTGCCTTGAATAACTGGTTTTTTCATTTCAAAACCAGTAATATAATATAATATAATATAGTAATATAATAAGCACCTCCGTAGCGCAATTGGAAGAACAACGGTACGTTGCGCCCTTCAATTGGATTAGGCCTAAGTTCGATTCTCGTCGCGACGGGAGGAATCGTTATCTGGACAATTTCAATCGAAGGTGAGTTAGCTGACTCATATGGAGGTAGCAGGGTTTTTTCTCCTGGAAACTCAGGTTTTTCATCCTGCATACAGACAAATCGGCCCTTCAGAACACATGCAATTTACAGACAAAAAATACTAGTTGTGGGAGTGGTGGAGGTGGGTGGTAGATGGCGTTGATGGAGATGATTCGTAGTAGAGCTTCGGTGTAGTAGTTGAGACAGTTGTAGGTGTCCTCCCGCGATGAGTCTTTGGACTCCTTGGAGGTGTCACGAATAATAATAATAAAACTGCTTCCACTTGCTAGACTCTGTTATGATCATAACTTCATTTTTTAAAATTTTTTTTAAATGCAAATTTATTATTTCTGTATCAGATTTTTAGGGTGTATTTAATGCTAAGGAACTGAAATGTAGATACATTTCTTGCCAGGAATATGTTGGAATTGTTTTGTTTTATGTGGGTTAATTTAGCAATTTGTTTTGTGCTCAGTGCACAGTTTTAAGAATTTTAAGTGCATTTTGGCTTTTTTTTTTTTGTATGAAATAAGTTGTTTGTGGAGCAATGTAAAAAAGTCTGTAATGCTTGAAATGGCAGCAAGGAAAATGTGGAATGAAATAAGACTGCTCAGTGCTAATGTCAAGTCACTGTGTTTGAGACAAGCTCTGAGTAGATAGCTGAGAAATGGGCAAGCTAATAATTTTAGAATACTTTCCTGAACACTATGCTTCACATTTAGTTTTAAGGAAAGAAAGTTGTTGATGCAGAGCATGTGGAGCAAAAATCAGACAAAATTAGGAAAGCAAAATGTTGGTAAGGAAATATGAAGAGATATATACAGTGAAAAGATATACTGGGAAAATATATGGGAAGAGAGGGAGGGAGGGAGAGAGAGGGTCTTCTGGGAACCTCTCAGATAGAGTTATAATCCATCTTCAAAAGAGTTCAACGTTAATATCCCTCTTCTCTCTCTCTCTCTCCTTTAACTTTACACAAGAGTGCACCTACACACACATCCACTTCCAATAACAAGAAAATGTGTCTGACAGACCTCTTCTTTCTATTTCTCCTGATCTAAAGATGTGCTACTATATGAATCAGCACAATCCAACCTCTCACCCATGCCTTTCCACAATAATTTTAAATCCTTTTGCAGCCCAAATTTCCATCTTCCTACCTTCTTCTCCCTGCTCCTACTCTCTTCTCCTCCAAAACACACCAACAACTGCAACAAAAGCAAGATCACTATAGTAAATTTCCACTGGCTAAACTTCTCTTCTTTTAAACATAAAGCGCAGTGTTTGGGGAGGTGTGCCAAAAATTAGATTTGTTGTTCCTAATTCTTAAAATAATTATCATTCAATAATGGATAAAATGCTTATTATTGTAGCCAAACAGAATCACAACATCAAAAGAAATGAAGATAAGCCATCAGTATAAGAAGCATCAATGGAAAAGCAGATGGAGCTGATAGGAGAATTATAGAAATTTCATCATCATCATCATGCGTATCAAGGATTTAGCCTAGCATGGCCTGTTCCGGCATTAGAAGTCATCGTTGAATCATTTAAGAGGATGCCCTGGCTTTCTTTTTCCTAATGGCTTGTACTTTAAGGCTTGTTTTGGTAATCTTTCTGTTTTCATTCTTTGAACATGTTCCATCCATTTATGTTTATATTTTTTAATTTTTTCTATTACTGGTTCTTGGTTTAATTCTTTCATAATTTCTTTGTTTCTATTGTGATCAAATAGGGTATACTTTGCAGTTTTTCTCATAAACTTCATTTCTGCTGTTATTAATCTTTGTTTGTCTTTTTGTTTTATTGTCCAGATTTCACTTCCATACATTAAGACTGGTAGGGCTAATATATTGTATACTTTTAGTCTGGTTTGTTTTTGAACTAGGTTTGGTATAAATATAGAGTTAATTACACCTGTTATTTTTAAATATTTTGCAGTTTTTACGTTTATATCTTTTTCATTTTCATATGTGATAATACATCCTAGGTAGTCAACACGTTCATTGCCAAGCTGAAAATTGGAATTTTGTGTGGTGGCCAAATTTTTTTAATTTTTTTATTTAGTTTTTGTTGTGCTCAAAATAAGTTAATATATTATTTATATGCTTTTATTATTATGTACATAGGATTTATGTACTCTAAATATCTATCGCGTGATATGTAATTCGGTCAAATAAGTTATATAATTTACAAATAAAAAACATTTAAATATAATAATTATAATAATTATCAGTCTTTTATAATCACATAGAATTTTTAAAAATAACATACAAATAGAAAAAAATAATTATCAAAAATCAACATTTATAGGGAACTTACTAAAAAAAAAACAATACTCAAAATAAATAAAAACAAACTTCAAGCACGCTAAATCAACGAATAACTAAACAAAATCGTCGCGTCGTCGCCTTGTCCGAACGCCACCACTGTGCGCACTGGCTAACATAAACAATAGACAATGGCAGGCAGCCATCCCCACTCCACGAAAGTCGATCCCTTCCCTAGTGGCCAATATAAATATTACGTGCCGTTTCGCCGTGGCCGCTATACTATTCCGCTTAGAAACTTGATAGTGACGTCCACTCGATAACACGTGATCGGCCGCAAGGTGAGAACTCGCATCACGTGATATCGCGTGATTAACAATGAACGTGTTAAATGAATTCACCGGTTCTAATATCTTGTTATCTGTTACTATTTTAGTTCTTGCTGGATCTTGTCCTTTAAAGGCTATAGTTTTTTATTTTTCTGTTGATATTATCATACCATAATCTTTGGATATCTCATTTAGATCTAAAATAGCTTTCTGTAAGTTATCTTCAGAATTTGTAATTATTATTATTTGGTCGTTGGCAAAAAGGAGAGTGTTTAAGTTCACTATAGGAGAAAGTTTAATTCCTTGATGTAAATTTTTATTCGATTTTATTATTATTTAATTTAAGTAGATATTAAAAAGAGTTGCTGAGAAGGGACATCCCTGTCGGACTCCTTGGTTTTCTCTCTCGTATATGATAGCTTGTGATTTAATCTTATTTGTATTTGATTATTTTTATATATACTTGCGATAGCTTTTAGGATATTATTTGGTATTTGTCTTATTTTTAATATGTTAAATAATATGTTTCTTTTAACTTTGTCAAATGCTTTTTCAAAGTCAATAAATGCAATATGTGTTTCTAAATTGTATTCTCTTCTTTTCTCTATTATTAATTTTAGGCAAAAGGCCGGGTCTATACATGATTGTCCTTTTCTAAATCCATTCTGTACTTCTAAAATAAAGTTTTCGGAATATTTCATTAGTTTGCTATTTAAGATTCTGCTATATATTTTGTAACAGGAATTTAGTATATTGATACCTCTATAGTTTTTAGGGTCATCTCTATTACCTTTTTTTAAAGACAGGAATCACAATTGCTTTTTTCCATTCTATTGGGGGGGATACCAGTTAAATAAATTTTATTTAAAAATAATAAGAGTCTTTCTTTGAATCTTGTTCCTGCGTATTTAGATAGTTCTAAACCTAGCTTATCTTATCCAGGTGATTTCTTGTTTCTTTCAGGCTGATTTCTAATTCTTCTTTAGTTATTTCCTTTTCATTTTCGTTAATTTTTTGCCAGTTGTCTTTTTTAAAATATTTGTCTGTCCACAATTCTGTGTAGTAATTTAGAAATTCTTCTAATTTCAATTCAGTGTTTAATTTTATGCTTTCTTTGGTATCTGCATTTAAGTGTTTCAAAATCTTATATACATTGGGTCTTATTTTATATAAATCATGTTTAAAATTAGAAACAAATTTGTTCCATGATTCTCTATGTCTTTTTCTGACTTCTCTTTTAGCTATGACTCTTATTCTTTAATATTCTATTTCATCTCCTAATCTTTTACTGCTTAACTATTTGTGATAGGCTTCTTTTTTCTTTTTGATTATTTCTTTGATTGTATCATCCCAGATCTTCAGTGTTTTTCCTTTTATTGAATTTTTTTTATATAGAAATTTCATGGCAGCCTAATTTGTGATACTGAGACTAAGAAGACAATAACAGGTGAGATCATAAAACATCATTCAAATGAAAAAATATGCAGATGTTTTGAAAAGTGCTGTATGATATGGCTGAAGGTGTACAAGGACTTGGGACGCCTGTGCCAACCATGAGATGTCATTGTAAGCACTATTTCAGAGCAATGAAAAGGTGGCTCAAGCCTCATTCATTTTTTAATCTTGCTTCTCCAAAATGTGGATATTCTTCTTCTTCTTCAACCTTCTGATTCTGTCCACTGATGGATGAAAGTCTCCCCCCATGATTTTCCACATCACTCGGTTTTCTGCTTCTCCCATCCATCTCACTCCTGCAATTTGTTCCAGTTCATCTCTCCACCTTCTTCTCGGTCTTCCTCTTTGTCTTGCTCCATCCATCGATCTCCACTCTGTTGTTTTTCAGTCCATCTCCCATCACTGCATCTGGCAATATGGCCAGCCCATCTCCACTTAGCCTGTTTAATGTATTTTACAATATCCATGACACCTGTTTGAGATCTTATCCAGATATTTGTCTTCCTATCTCTTAATGTTATTTTTAGCATACCTCTTTCCATGCGATGTTGTGTTGTTCGCAGCTTTTTGTTTAGGGCTTCTGTTAAAGTCCATGTTTCTCCTCCATATGTTAGGACAGGAAGTATGCACTGGTCGAAAGCTTTCCTTTTTAGACTCATAGGGATGTCACTTCTGAACATGTCTCTCATTTTTCCATAAGCCATCCATCCAAGGTGAATTCTTCGTTCAATCTCTTTTCTTTGGCACTCCTCAAAGGATAACAATTGGCCCAAATATACATATGAAGTAACTTGTTCTATTTCATGATTTTCAACTTTGATAATTCTATGAATATTCAATTATCATAAAATTCTTGATATATATACTCTCAATATATAGGATATAATGGTAGTACTATGTAAAATGTTTACGTTATTACTAACTTCCTCTTGACAATTTTCTTCCAAATTAATCTACGATCAGTCAGGGTTCCAATATTATTATCATCATCATCATCATCATCAAATTCCTGCCATGTACCCTCAAGGGGTGTACAGGATATGACAGTACTACATGAAAAAATTACATCATTACTAACTTCCTATCTACAATTTTCCTCCAAATCAGTCTGTTACTTGTCAAGACTCCAACATTATCAAATCTTATATTTCTATCGTCTAAGGCACTTTGTACCGTATCAATCCACCTATATCTTGGTCTTCCTCTGGGTCGTTTTCCTGCCAACCTGGCAGAGAACACTTGTTTTGCTAATCTTTCCTCTCCCATTCTATTTAAGTGACCATACCATCTGAGATTAGCTCTGCTAACGCATTCCTGGATGCTGATGTCAAGTTCTTTCCTAATATCCTCATTTTTAATATGATATTGCCATCGATGCCATCTGTTCACGCCTCTAATCTTTCTCAGGACTCTCATATCTGCGGTCTCTAGTCTTTGGTCAAGTGTTTTACTTCTGACCCAGCTCTCAGATCCATAAGTTAAAATTGGTTTGAACACAGTCTTGTATACAGCTAATTTAGTATTCCGACTAATTTCTTTCTTATTCCATATGAATTTATTCAATTGACTTCCCACGATACCAGCTTTGCTGATTCTGTTGTCTATTTCTATATTTAGTTTACCATCTTCAGTAAAAATTGTGCCTAAGTAGCTGAAATGTTTTACTTGTTCCACAGGTTCTCCATTCACAACACAGTTGACATTTTCAATGATTCTGCCTATTTTCATTGTCTTTGTCTTTTTATTGCTGACCTTCATACCATATCTATTACAACAGCTATTCAATTTAGTCAGAGAATCTTGCAGACTTGTAGCGGATTTATTTAGAAGTATAACATCATCCGCATAAAGCAAAGAGCTGACATTAACATCTCCAATTTTGATATCAGGTTTAATACCACATTCCTTCATAATGTGATCCATATAGATAATGAATAACAGAGGGGATAATGTACATCCTTGTCTCACACCAGATTTAACATTAAACCATCTTCCTGTACTTCCTTCAATTCTAACTGCTGACTCACAACTCAAATAAAGACTAAGTATTGCTTGATATAATGTCCCATTGACACCATATAACTGCAGCGTATTGAATAGCTTCTCTCTTGGCACCTTGTCATATGCCTTTTCCAAATCGACAAAACTTAAATACAGATCTTTGTTATATTCCCATGCTTTCTCGACTATTTGTCGTAAAGTGAAGATCTGATCCTGACAGCCTCTATTTGGCCTGAATCCAGCTTGTTCTTCACCATGCTTTTCTTGGTTCCAATATTATCATACGTTTATTTTGGTATTCTAAAGCACTTCTAAATTCTAAAGCATAGCATCAGTTCACCTAGATCTCGGTCTTCATCTGGGACTGGATATTTCATCACTTCACAATATACTTGCATACATAATAGTCTTATCAAGCAGGCAATCTAAGATAGTTTCCTGTAGGGAGAAACTAAGGGACTATCTCTGAAAGTTGTATAAGAGTGTGGTTAGTAAGGATGCAGGGACTGCCACCATAGTAAATGGCACAAAATCATAGTGAATTTAAATTTACAAGATTATTTAAAGTGCCTTCTGATTTCATTCTACAACTATCTAATTTAATAAAAGTAATTAAATGCTGATCTCTCACAATTGGGGGACTTAAATGTTCATTTTCCAGATAACTACAAGGGTGGTCTGAAAAGTTCTAGGCCTCGATCATAGATTGCAACACTATCAGCAAGGTTTTTTTTTTCTAAGTTGGCACATCTCTCATAAGCATCCATGTGAAACTGCTAGTCATTCTATCAAGTAGTATGTTTTATACAGCTGTCTGAGGCAAAAGTTGTCTGTATCCCTTGAAATGGATTTCGACAATTAAGAAATGGGCTGCCGAGTTTAAACATGGCCGTATCAGCCTTGAAGATGATCCATGTGAAGGACATCCAAAAAGCATGACAACACCAGAAATCATTGATCAAGTGCACAATATGGAATTGAATGACAGGTGAGTCAAAGTGCATGAAATTGCTGAGATCATAGGCATTTCAAAAGAACGTGTAGGATACATTTTGCATGAATAATTGCAAATGAAAAAAATTTGCGCAAGATGGGTGCTGTACTTGCTTACAGCAGATCAAAAACATACTCACATGAAAATCTCTGAACAGTTTGAAGAATAAAAAAAAAAACTGTTCAGAGAATAAAACTGATTTTGTACATCAGTTTATTACTATGGATGAGAATTGGATTCACCATTACACACCAGAATCCAAAAAGCAGTCTAAACAGTGGAGGACAGAAGCCAGTTGTTCAGCATCAAAGAAGACAAAGTCGGTTCCATCAGCAGGAAAGGTCATGGCATTGGCATTTTGGGATGCTAAAGGCATTTTGTTTATTAACTATCTTTAAAAGGGTAAAACAATAACCGGGGAATATTATTCTTATCTTTTAATCAGACTTGACGAAAAAATTCTTGAGAAAAGATCTGGTTTGCAGAAGAAAAAAATCATCTTTCATCAGGAGGATGCACCCGCCCGCAAAGGTGTTTTGACAATGGGAAAATTAAGGGATCTGCACTATGAATTGTTGGAACATTCATCATATTTCCCAGATTTGGCTCACTCTAACTTCTGTCTCTTCCCAAAACTAAAACTCTTTCTCGGTGGTCAGCGTTTTTCTTAGAATCAAGAGATGATTGCAGTCATAGAGGGGTGTTTTGCATATCTTACTGAGAACCACTACAGGGATGGGATAATGGAGCTGGAGCATCTCTCTCTCTCTCTATGTTCACTGGGCATCTACAGATGCCGTATGGTCACTCTGATGCGTGGTGATTTGCCACACCAGGCCTCGCTATATAGTCATGTTTGCTTTTCTGGAGGCCTCAACTCTCTGAAGATCAGTTACTCCACACACACACACACACACACCATCCATCCATCCATCTCATTGATGGTCTACCCTGCCTCTTTTTCTAGGAACTTTACCTTCTATTACTGTTCTGAGAAGTCCCCTTCCATCCTTTCTATGTGTCCAAAATATTTTAACTTTCTTCTGACAATATCCTGAAGGATCCTTAAAGTTCTACTGATCTTTTCTAACACACATTCATTTGTACACCTTTCAGTATATGATATCCTCAACAGCCTTCTGTAACACCACATCTCAAAAGCAGATATCCGTTTCTTATCTAACTTCTTTAGGTTGCAGAACATCCATAAGTCGCTGTTGGAAAAATAACTGAATCCAAAATCCTCAACTTTGTTCCCATGAAGATAGATCCATCCTTCCAGATTTCAGACAGGTCTCTGACTGTTGTTTTAGCTATTCCTAACCTTTTCCTGACGTCTTCTGAACAGCAATTCTTCACATTAATAATGGATCCCAGGTACTTAAACTTGCTGACTTCCTCAATTCTTTCTCCATTAAGGTACACTTGTTTCTCAAAAGCTTCTCTGTATTTCCTTTGACAACCATAATCTTTGTCTTGCTAGGATTGAGTTGAAGTCCTCCGTTATTATTGATCTTGTTAACTTTGTCAAGAATTAGCCCTAGTTCTTCCATGTCATTACAAAGGAGTACTGTATCATCAGCATACCTCAAATTACTGATCAATCTACCTCCTATCGTAATTCCTGTCCTGAGCTCATCCAATGCTTCATGCATGATGCCCTCCACATATATACTAAACAAGTGATGAGAAAGTAAACATCCTTGCCTAACTCCTTTTCCAACTTGAAGCCAGTCAGTCAACCCAACACCTATTCTTACTGTGGCTTCTTGCTCCTTATACAAGTTGGCTATCAACCTGATAGCATGTTGAGGAAAACCCATTCTTTTCATTACTTCCCACAGTTTCACATGCTCAACACAGTCAAAAGCTTTAGAGTAGTCTAAGAAACACATTACCAGAAAGAGTCTGAATTCGTTATATTTTTCTAGTGTCTAAGGCAAAGGATCTGATCTCTGGTGCCCTTACTTTTCCTAAAACCTGCTTGTTTTTCGGGCATCTCTGCCTCAACTTTGGCCTCAATCCTATTTAGCATGATCTTCAATAAAATTTTGCTTGCATGAGATATTTAACTAATAGTTCTATAATTCTTGCACGCCTTCATATCACCTTTCTTATGTAGTGGTATGAAAACTGACTTCTTCCAGCTGGAGTATTGCTAGAATAAATGTATTAGTCTTAAGGGAGGTTTATGTTGAAAAATAAAAATAATTTTGAAATTATAAATTTGTTTTTTCAATGTTAGGCTAAGAACTTTTCAGACCATCCTCATATATATCAAGTATTAAACAGTTGAAACTGTAAATAAATAAAAAGTAAATCTGCTAATACTTTTTACATCTCAAAGGGAGCAGGCAAGACCATTTAGCCCTAATTTTTGGAAACTGGAGGGTAGCCAATCTTCACTCTTAGCCAACAAAAGATAGCTGACTTATCAACGATTGATTTTACATGGCTGCTTTAATACTGGTACGTAAGTTGACATACTTTGGAAAATTAAACAGAGAAACTAAAACTTAAACGTGAAATAAATTTACTAGATGTAAAACTTTTGCATCCTGACATTGAAAATGGAATACATTATAAAATTACAATTAAAGAATCATTTTCATAAAGCGCCACTATAGCCTTAATAGTACAACATACAGTAGGTAGATATAAAGAGAGGGATCCGTCAAGGTGATGCGATCTCCCCAAATCTATTTACCAGCACTTTAGAATACATTTTGAAAAACTACAAATCCTTATGTTTGCCGATGATCTTGTACTGATATCCCACAACACAAAAGACCTAGAAGAAATGGGTGAAAAAAATATACACAAACAGCAGATTTGGCTCACTCTAACTTCTGTCTCTTCCCAAAACATTTTGAAAATAGATAGGCTTAGGAATGAATCTAGAAAAAACAAAATGGATCAAAAACATCTACACAAGTGACAGTCACCTATGTATTGATAACATCCTATAGAACAAGTTGACTACTACAATTACTTAGGACAAACAATAAACATGAATAACAATTTATCTGAAGAACTAGCAAAAAGAAAGAAAGCTGCATGGCTATCATTCAACAGACTAAAAGAAACACTTACTGAACCAAATCTTGACATCTCTGCGAAGGCAAAACTATTTAAGAGTGGCATTCTTCCATCACTCACATATGGATCAGAAACATAGAACACAACAAGAAAAGAAGAAGAGACTCTCAGAATAACTCAGCGTGCAATAAAATGCAGGATTTGTGACATCAGCAAAATGGCACATGTTAGAAACACGGAACTAAGAAAGAGATCAGGCATAAAAGATGTAGTAACCGCAGTATATGAAAGCAAGATGAGATGGGCAGGTCACATAGCCAGACTCAGGGGATAACAGATGGACATATAGAATTCTCAACTGGCAACCAAGAATAAAGAGAAAACCAGGAAGACCACCTACAAGATGGGAAGATCCACCAGTGAAATCTATAGGTATAACATGGAAGAGAGAGGCTCAAGATCGAGATCATTGGAGGCATCTTTGTGACCTGCACTCATGGAGAAATCCTGAGTGAAACACAGGTCCATCAAGATAAGCAAACAAAGTTTGCTTATACTTGGTGATACCAAGGTTGAAGCAATGCAGAACTCATATTTCCATATGGCAGTTGCCAAAAGGTGTCACACCTTATTATTAAATTACTCTGGATTAGAGAAAGATGTTGGAAGTTTTTTTCTACTTGGTTAGACTATAAATTATTTATTTAGTTTAATCCTTTATCTAAGTTTAAGCAAACAAAGTTTGTGCCTGAAGTATCTTCAGGACTTTGGGCAACTTGTGGCAAAGATGGACTAAGTTCTGGGTCTGGCTCCCACCGAAGAGACCTCAATATAGGTCGAAACTGGCCCAGGTAGTGACCCTTCCCATAATACATAGCAGTATACATATCCACAAGGAGATGTGCTTTGCATTATGGGATACTAAGGAAAGTGATGAGAACTTAGTCCACGTTTGCCACGAGTTGCCCCAGTCCTGAAGATACCTCAGGTGCAAACTTTGTTTGCTTCCACTTGAATAAAGGATTAAACTAAATACATAATTTTTTCACTCTTTTCTCCTGGATATTTTTAATTACATTCTTTTGTACCCTTCCAAAAGTAAAGGTCCTACTTCTGATACATTTACAAGAAAATGTTTCCTTTTTTTTCAGTAAAAAAGGAAACATTTTTTTACTGAAAAAAATTTCTTTCAGTAAAAATTTTTTTCAGTTTCCTTTTTTTTCAGTAAGTTTCAGTAAAAACTTATATACATTGTTATTTTTGAGCTACTGACAAGATTCACATCACCTTTCTCCTCAGTAGGCATGAAGCATTGACTAAAAATAGAAATTGTTAATTAAATTATAACAGTTAATTAATATTGTTAAATTACATATGAATTCAAAATGTGTTACCTTAATATCACCATCAGCTGAGCCTGTAGCAAAGAACTCTTCTGAAGGATCTAAGGCAAGGCATTTGATATTATTACCCTCATGAGCAATAAATTTGTGTTGTAACTGTCTTTGTCGGACATCAAATATACCTGAAGTAGGTTAAAGAAAGTACTAGAACTTGCTTTGTTTAAAAGGAGAGAAGAAAGAAGTGCCAATAAAAGTGAGAGAACAAAAGGCTTCATTTTTTAAAAAACATTGTTTACAAAATTAAAAAAAAAGCTACATTAAGTAATTATTATGTGATAGTCAATACCATGCTATGAATATAATATTGCTTGTGTAATAAATTTCATGAGAATAACCCACAAATAAGACATTATTTTTTTTAAAAAAAAATAAAAACTTACATGCAAACATCTCTACAAAAAAAGCAGGTTGCTTAAAATTAACAATTACTTATTAGCAAATATTATCCATAAATATATACTGCAAACAATAAAATTCAATAATATAAATATTTACAAATATATGATCCTCATTTTAACATGGTACATACTTACATATCTGAAAAATGCAGTGGATACTGAAATCTTAGACACTAAGCACAACTTTTGAACAACAGGGGAAAATGTTAATCATACAATCTAATTTATACGCATAAAAAAATCTCTTCCTCCTCAGATTCATTAGTAAAAAAATTAATTAAAAAGATTACAAAAAAGTGCAGAAATGCTCCATAATTTGTGTTAACTCTGTTACTGGAAGCATTCTCTCCTCTTTCTTTCTTAATTAAATCATCAGCATCATCTGTCATAAATTCTCTTGTGGCATTGAATTTTTCACAAAATGTGCAACCAGTATTTGTTTTCCACTTCATATATCATCTGATATTAATCTGAGGAGTTTTTTTAATTAATTTTAAAAAAGAATTTAAAATCTGATTTTTTTTTAATCTGAATCCTAGCCATGAGAAGCTGTTAGTCTATAGGCGATCATATATTAGAATTAGTTCTGTGGGTAAGCTAAGAGTTAGATAATCTGGAAAGAAACCCTCCTCTATAAACAAAACCAGGAACTTTTTTAAGCCACCTCTATGACCCTGACCTCTAATATGAAGAGTGTTAGTCTCACAGCAAAAAAATGAAATTTATCTCCCACCTAAAGACATTCACAAAGCAGCCATGCCTATTAGTTGTGATATGAACTCAGAGCCTGTTAGTTAAAGAGTGGAAATGCTAACAATGCAGCCAGCAAAATCATTTTCAAAATATTATAAATATTAAAAAAAAACCAAAAAAACTTTATCTGAATAATTTTACCATTAAGCATATCATGGAAACACTGAAACTAAATATATATATGTCAATGTGTAAGATGAAACATGTTACAATCTTTTGAGCATATAAAATGAAATCAGTTACGTGATACTTCTAGCATATGAAGACAGATGCAACAAGTGATGTGAGCTGTTTAAAAAAAAAGTATTAGTAGTAAGGAAAGATATTATTGTATTTATTTCGTGACAATACTAGTTTGTCAGTTTGTGATATTCAAAATGACAATTTGTTTTTGTATGATTGTGTTGTATTTTGTTAAGATTTTACTGTCTCAGTATTGTCTCTATGCGTATTGATTGTATTCAACATGGTGGCCGCCAGTTTTAAAACTACATCTAGCCCCACCATTTAAAAACTATGTTATTTGTAGCATTGCTTATGATTTTGTAGCTTGCCATGCTTGTGGTATTACACATCCCACTGTTTAAAACGTGGCAGGTGGGAGATGGAAATGTGTATGTATGCAAAAAACATAGCAGTGGGAGGTGCTGGGAGACATAAATGTCTTGATCTAATGATTAAGCAGCAGTGGAGATAATGCTTTGGAAGCAGGCGATTTTGAGTTTGTGGATGCCAGTTGAGTGTTGGAGGGTGGAGATAAAAACATATATATAATATTGATTTACTTTTAAGCTCATTCTAGTAGCAAGACTTATACGTTGGTTAGACATAACTGGTAATTAGTTTACGGAATTAACAACGCATATAAAGTATATTAATTAAAGGTAACTTTAATGAATAACTTCTATATTTCGGCAACGTCACATTGCCATCTTCAGGAACATAAAGATATGGTATGTGCACTCAGGAACTAACACAAAGCAAATGAGGAAGAAAGCAAGAAACTAATATTGTTCCTAAAGTCCTAATGGTGCCCTCTTGTGGGATAATTTGGTAGTCTTGGCAGTTGGACTGAAGTTCTCATAATGAAAGTCTCCCAAATTTGGGGCAGTTTCATGCACCCAAATTTGTTGAGGTTAGGAAGTTTTTTAGAGCTGCTGAAGATTCTTTGAATAATCTTTCGTATTTAAACTTGCTGCGATGAATTATTTTTGTTTTCTTCCAACGAATTTTATGGTGGGTATCTAAGGCATGGTCTGCCAGCCCAGAGCGGCTGTACTGGTGAAACCGGATGTAGTCTTGGTGTTCTGAAATCCTGATATTTGTTGTTCTGCCTGTTTGGACACCTGTTTGGGTTCTACAAACAGATAGAGGGGACAGCCATGGGTTCACCACTTTCCCCACCCTTGACCAATTTCTTTATGGAGACATTTGAAGAGAAAGCCTTAAACTCTGCCCCACAAAACCCCACTATTTGGCTTCGTTATGTGGATGATGTGTTTGCTATTTGGCCACATGGCTCAGACACACTCCACTCCTTCCTAACACACTTAAACAACCAACACCCCAGAGTCCAGTTCACCTTAGAAAAAGAGGAAAACAACACCCTCCCCTTCCTAGACACTTTAATATGTACACTTTAATCACCCGCCAGCTTGATGGATCTTTGGTTTTCTCTGTTTACAGAAAACCCACCCACACTTACAGATACATTCACCAGCAATTCCCCCCCCCCCCACAACAATATGGGGTGATAAAAACACTATATAACAGGGCAAAATTAATCTGCTCAGATGACAAGGCCCTGACTATTGAACTAAACCACATCCTTTCTTAGCCAATGGCTATAACCCCAAAAAAATCCAAAAAATACTAAAACCTGTAAACCACAACCCTCTCCCCCCCTCCACAATAAAGATTACACCAAGTCTATCACCATCCCCTACATCCAGGGCACCTCTGAGAAAATAACCAATATCCTCAAAAAATATGACCTTACTTCCTGTTACAGACCATATAAAAAGTTGGCATCCCTTATCAGCTCTACCAAAGACCAACCACTTCCCCTAGACCTACCTGGTGTATACCAGGTCCCGTGCAGCTGCAAATTGTCCTACTTTGGCCAAACAGGCAGAACAACAAATATCAGGATTTCAGAACACCAAGACTACATCCGGTTTCACCAGTACAGTTGCTCTGGGCTGGCAGACCATGCCTTAGATACCCACCATAAAATTCGTTGGAAGAAAACAAAAATAATTCATCGCAGCAAGTTTAAATACGAAAGATTATTCAAAAAATCTTCAGCAGCTCTAAAAAACGTTCCTAACCTCAACAAATTTGGGTGCATGAAACTGCCCCAAATTTGGGAGATTTTCATTATGAGAACCTCAGCCCAACTGCCAAGACTACCAAATTAGCCCGCAAGAGGGCACCATTAGGACTTTAGGAACAATATTAGTTTCTTGCTTTCTGCCTCATTTGCTTTGTGTTAGTTCCTGAGTGCACATACCATATCTTTATGTTCCTGAAGATGGCAATGTGACGTTGCCGAAATATAGAAGTTATTCATTAAAGTTACCTTTAATTAATATACTTTATATGCGTTGTTAATTCCGTAAACTAATTACCAGTTACCTTTAAGCTGTTTAGTGGACAGAGATGGTTTGTCTGATGGCCATGATTGTGTGTGTGTGTGAATGCAAACTGAAAGCAGAATTGTGGAGAGAGAAATAGAACTGCTGAGAAAGGAGATGGAAGGAATGAAGACTGAGTTGAGGATGGTGAATGAAGATCTTGGTAGGAGAGAGAGGTAGGCAAGTATGAGAGGAATGAGAATTGGTGTAAAAGAATGGCATCAGAGAGCAAGGGGAGAAATGTGACAGGAGGAAATTGCAGAACGAGAGTGTAGAAGCAAGGCAATAGAGAGCAATGGAGAGAGGAAGGTGAAAGAATGGGAAACACTGAGTGTGGAAGCAAGGCAATGGAGAGAGGAAGGTGAAAGACTGGGAAACACTGAGTGTGGAAGCAAGGGATAGAGAGGTGAGAGGGAGAGAATTGATTGGAAACCATCAGGAATGCCAGTGAGAGAAGGATGAATGAATCTGTTCAGACTGCCATGTATGGTGATTCGATGATTCAGGGTGCACAGAGTAGTGTCAGAGGAGTGCATGTCTGTTGGAACGGGAGAGAATGTGGCAGTGGCATTGAAGAGGAGTGAAAGTGATAGAGGAGATGATAATAATGGCTGGGATGAATGAACTTGAGAGGCAGTGTGAATCATGTTGCATAAGATTTGAGGTTGATGTAAGAGATAGTGCAGTAGAAATGTGTTCGAGGAAAGACAGTGAGCATGTTGCCCTGGTATGATAATGTGGAGCGGAGGAGAAGAGCAGTGATGACGTATGCAAGTAGCAAGAATATGCAGAAAAGAGACCTGGAATATGTTGATGCATAAAGTACATTTAAGGATAGAATAAAGCTGTATGCAACAGATGGATTAAATTTTAATGCAGAAGAGTGCAAGCATTTGGAGAGAGTGTTGTTTCCTGGGCAAGTAAGTGTGTCAGGACAGGAAAATTAGAATTGCACAGGTGGAATGTTGTGCGGGATGACCTCATGGAGATACTGGCTTCAGAAATGAGGGGGTATAGACTATATTGTGGAACATGGTGGAGTAATAATGGCTATAAGAATACTGGCAATACGCTGGTTTTTCTGTATACAAATGCTAGGAGCATTAGGAATAATGTAGTTATAGGTAGCCAGCAAAAATAGGAATGATCAGGCCCAGCTGGTGGCGTGTGCGAAGTGTGCAATATACACAGGCACCACAGAAGAAAAGGTGCTAAAAGATGTCAAAAAATATGAGATATGAGTTTAAACGAACAACGAATAGTACATATAATTATGAATGTACGTCGTCTTCCATTCGGGCCCCTTCAGATCTTCCCGGAAATGAACAAATAAATTCTGAAATTGTCCTAGACCCGATTATATCACTGTAATATTTGATTAAAATTTACGAAAATATACTTAAAATAGTTCTTTATTTTTTGATGTATCATAAATTAACTTATGATTAATTGTTGAGTTCTGTGTAAAAAAAAAAATCGTATAAGCAGGATTAATCCGTAGGTAACATTATACTGTAAAGCGGTTTTCGTTTGTTTTTCATATCCTGTTCGTTTTATTCACGCTTTATTAAAAAAAAACTTTTTTGGAAAGGCACCGAACATCAATTGCACACACAAGAAAAATACTAGGCGCTGGCACTGGGAATGATTATGTTAGGATGGCAGTGATTGGAGAAAATTGTATAAGAATGCTGTGGAGGATATAGTTGAGATATTTAATGAGCAGTTAATAAAGGTATTTTATCCTTGTGAATGTAACATCATGGAGAGTTTGAGAGTAGTGGATGAGGAAGGGGAGAGACAAACTGTGAGTAACAGTTAATTAGTTTACGGAATTAACAACGCATATAAAGTATATTAATTAAAGGTAACTTTAATGAATCACTTCTATATTTCGGCAATGTCACATTGCCATCTTCAGGAACATAAAGATATGGTATGTGCACTAAGGAACTAACAAAGCAAATGAGGAAGAATGTAAGAAACTAATTTTGTTCCTAAAGTCCTAATGGTGCCCTCTTGCGGGCTAATTTGGTAGTCTTGGCAGTTGGGCTGAAGTTCTCATAATGAAAGTCTCCCAAATTTGGGGCAGCTTCATGCACCCAAATTTGTTGAGGTTAGGAACGTTTTTTAGAGCTGCTGAAGATTCTTTGAATAATCTTTCGTATTTAAACTTGCTTCGATGGATTATTTTTGTTTTCTTCCAACGAATTTTATGGTGGGTATCTAAGGCATGGTCTGCCAACCCAGAGCGGCTGTACTGGTGAAACCGGATGTAGTCTTGGTGTTCTGAAATCCTGATATTTGTTGTTCTGCCTGTTTGGCCAAAGTAGGACAATTTGCAGCTGCAAGGGACCTGGTATACACCAGGTAGGTCTAGGGGAAGTGGTTGGTCTTTGGTAGAGCGGATAAGGGATGCCAACTTTTTATATGGTCTGTAACAGGAAGTAAGGTCATATTTTTTGAGGATATTAGTTATTTTTTCAGAGGTGCCCTGGATGTAGGGGATAGTGATAGACTTGGTGTAGTCTTTATTGTGGAGGGGGGAGGGGGGTTGTGGTATACAGGTTTTAGTATTTTTTGGATTTTTTTGGGGTTATAGCCATTGGCTAAGAAAGTGTTGAGGATGTGGTTTAGTTCCATAGTCAGGGCCTTGTCATCTGAGCAGATTAATTTTGCCCTGTTATATAGTGTTTTTATCACCCCATATTGTTGTGAGGGGGGGGGGAATTGCTGGTGAATGTATCTGCCAGTGTGGGTGGGTTTTCTGTAAACAGAGAAAACCAAAGATCCATCAAGCTGGCGGGTGATTAAAGTGTCTAGGAAGGGGAGGGTGTTTTTTTCCTCTTTTTCTAAGGTGAACTGGACTCTAGGGTGTTGGTTGTTTAAGTGTGTTAGGAAGGAGTGGAGTGAGTCTGAGCCATGTGGCCAAATAGCGAACACATCATCCACGTAACGAAGCCAAATAGTGGGTTTTTGTGGGATGGAGTTTAAGGCTTTCTCTTCAAAGGTCTCCATAAAGAAATTGGCCAAGTGTGAGGAAAGTGGTGAACCCATGGCTGTTCCCTCTATCTGTTTGTAGAACTTTCCTTGCCAAACGAAATAGCCTGAGTTCATTGTGAACTGAAATAGGACTGAGATATCGGGAGGAAACTTGGCTTGGATGAGCTCTAGGGTTTCTTTGAGTAGGACATTAGTGAATAGGGAGGAGACGTCAAAACTGACCATTATGTCAGCGTGTTGGAGTGTGAGGTTTTCTACACTGGCTTTAAAGTGGGCTGAGTTTTTTTTATGTGTGATGGTGTGTTGCCAGTATACCAGTATAGTGTGTGAGCGTTTTGGCTAAATGTTTGGTTAATTTATATGTGGGGGAATCAATGCCATCCACTATGGGACGTAATGGCACATTTTGTTTATGTATTTTTGGGAGTCCATATAATCAGGGGGGGGTCTACAGTTATAAGGTTTTAGTTTGTTAGTGACTTCCGCTGGTCAAGAAGTGACTTTCTTAAGTAGTCAGTGGAGAGTTCTAATCTGAGAGCTGGTAGGATTATATTCAATAGGGAGGTAAGTAGTACGGTCTAGTACTAAAGCATTAAGCTTACCTTTGTAGTCCTTTTAATTTAGCACCACAGTGGCGTTTCCTTATCTGCTTTGGTGATTACTATTTTTTTGTTATTCTTCATTTCTTGTAGGGCTGCATATTCGTCTTTGGATAAGTTGGTTTTTGGAGGTTTGGCTTTAGTGAAAACACTGACTACATCCAGTCTGACGTTGTTGGCGATATGGTTAGGCAGGTTGCGAATCCTACATTCTATTTGGATCATGATTTCTTCAGCAGGTATTCTTTTAGGAACCAGGGCGAAATTGTGACCACGTGCAAGTGCAGTGAGTGCCTCAGGTTTTAAAACTACAGACGAGAGGTTGACTACTGTGTTGAGTGGTGGCTGTGGTAAGGAAGTAGAATTCTTTGTCAGGTTTTCGTATTTTTTCAAGTGCCGACTTCGTATTTTTTCGAACTCTTTTCTTGCCGATGCGCATGAGACGTCATAAAGTATCGCCCAAAGATCATGGCCAAGTGTATTCAAAAGCTCTTCCTCTAGCGCCTGTATGGTTTTGTTTACGTCGGCAAGGAGAACATGCGTCGTGGTAATTTGTTCTCTTAACAGGGCGAAGCTAGTGTGATTATAAATGCGCCGAGCTTTCTGTGAAGTAAAACGGTGCTTCAATTTAACACAATTAGGGATTACCTTGTTATCCCGGCAGCGTTTTAGGAACGTCAGACGATTTAGTTGTCTGGATATCTTCAACCTCATTTTGCTGTATTGACGGGCCTTTCGTGCGATAGAATCTCTGTGGATGATCAAAATTCTAGTAGCAAGGCTTATATGTTGGTCATACATAACTGGTAATTAGTTTACGGAATTAACAACGCATATAAAGTATATCAATTAAAGCTAACTTTAATTATGTGTTGTTAATTCCGTAAACTAATTACCAGTTATGTATGACCAACGTATAAGCCTTGCTACTAAAACTGTGAGTAAGGAAGAGGTATATGGGGAATTAAGCAAACTTGATATTAATAAGGCTGTGGGACTTGATGATATATCACCATGTATATTTGGTAGGAATGTGCCAGGGATTTGACATCTGCCTTGCCATATTTGTTTAATATAAGACTTACATTGGTTCAAGTTCCAAAGGAGTGGAAGGAAGGCAAGATTGTACCACTTTATAAAGGAGGTGACAGAATTCAAGCATCAAATTATAGGCCAATCTGTGTATCAGGTGTTGTGGTTAAAGTGTTGGAAAGACTGATGAAAATCAGGATCCAGAATTGGGTTCACAACAATGGTATTATCTTTGATGGCAGCAAAAGGGAGGTCATGTTTTAGTACTCACTTATTACAATAATATGATAGCAGCATCGGACATGGGAGTAGTATACTTGACTTTACAATGGCTTTTGATAGATTACTGTATGATAAGTAGATAGTCAAACTAGAGCTGATGGGGTTATATTTTAGACTAGTCCATTGGATTGGAGATTGCTGTCTCATAGGTATTAACAAGTTGTGTATGGGGAGCAATATCCCAGAAGAGGAAAGTCACTAGTGGTGTGTCTCTGGGGTCTGTTTTAGGGCAATTGCTTTAATCTATATGTTAATAATATTGGAAAATATTTCAATGTGGATATACAGCTGTTTGCAGATGATGCAAAATTGGGATGAACTATGAGGAGTAGAGCAGATGTTGTGGCCTTACAAGAAGATTTGAATGGACTGAGTGAATGGGAACAAGAGCGGGGATGCCAGTTCAGTCTTGCAAAATGATGATGATGATCATCATCATCAAATTCCTGCCATGTAGGAATTGATAGGATTTGATAGTACTACATGAAAAAAATTACATCTTTACTAACTTCCTATCTACAATTTTCCTCCAAATCAGTCTGTTACTTATCAAGACTCCAACATTATCAGATCTTATATTTCTATCGTCTAAGGCACTTTGTACCATATCAATCCACCTATATCTTGGTCTTTCTCTGGGTCGTTTTCCTGCCAACCGGGCAGAGAACACTTGTTTTGCTAATCTTTCTTCGCCCATTCTGTTTAAGTGACCATACCACCTGAGATTAGCTCTGCTAACATTCCTGGATGTTGACAATGTCAAATTCTTTCCTAATATCCTCGTTTTTAATATGATATTGCCATTGATGCCATCTGCTCCCGCCTATAATCTTTCTCAGGACTCTCATATCTGCGGTCTCTAGTCTTTGGTCAAGTGTTTTCCTTCTGACCCAGCTCTCAGATCCATAAGTTAAAATTGGTTTGAACACTGTCTTGTATATAGCTAATTTAGTGTTCTGACTAATTTCTCTCTTATGCCATATGAAGTTATCCAATTGACTTCTTACCATACCAGCTTTGCTGATTCTGTTGTCTATTTCTATATTTTATTTACCATCTTCAGTAAAAATCGTGCCTAAGTAGCTGAAATGTTTTACTTATTCCACAGGTTCTCCATTCACAACACAGTTGACATTTTCAATGATTCTGCCCATTTTCATTGTCTTTTTATTGCTGACCTTCATACCATATCTATTACAACAGCTATTCAATTTAGTCAGAGAATCTTGTAAGACTTGTAGTGGATTTATTTAGAAGTATAACATCATCTGCATAAAGCAAAGAGCTAACATTAACATCTTCACATTATGAAGGAAAGTGGTATTAAACAATATCATGTTTAATACCACTTTCCTTCATAATGTGATCCATATAGATAATGAATAACAGAGGGGATAATGTACATCCTTGTCTCACACCAGATTGAACATTAAACCATCATCCCGTACTTCCTTCAATTCTAACTGCTGACTTACAACTCAAATAAAGACTAAGTATTGCTTAATATAATGCCCCATTGACACCATATAACTGCAGAATATTGAATAGCTTCTCTCTTGGCACCTTGTCATATGCCTTTTCCAAATCAACAAAACTTAAATACAGATCTCTGTTATATTCCCATGCTTTCTCGACCATTTGTCGTAAAGTGAAGATCTGATCCTGACAGCCTCTATTTGGCCTGAATCCAGCTTGTTCTTCACCAAGCTTTTCTTCCACAATTCTTCTCAACCGTTTCTCAAGTATACTTGCATAGATCTTGCCAGGAACACTCAGTAGGGAAATACCTCTGTAATTCTCACATTCAGTTTTATTTCCCTTTTTATATATCAGTACTATGAGAGCTCTGCTCCAATCATCGGGAATTCGTCCCTCTGTCCAGGCTTTCTGAACTATGCAGTGCAGCCACTGTAAGACTCTTATACCACCATACTTCAGCATTTCTGGTCGAATATCATCTACTCCTCCTGCTGCCTTTCCACATTTCGAGCCTTTGATGACTTTTTCTATTTCAAGTATGGATATGTGTTCCTGACTGTATGCCTGTAGAGTGTTTTTTACCACTGTGCTGTCATCACTGCTTGTTTCATTTAGTAGTTTTTCAAAGATTACTCCATACTTCAAGGATATCTTTTTCTCCCATTGTCATGTCAAATTTATCATCTCTAACTCCTTTCACGGCACTCTTTCCTCCATTCCTAAGCTTCTTCAACAACTTCCAGAATATTTTGCCACCTCCTTGATATTTATTTTCTATATTCTTGCCAAAGTCCTCCTATGACTTTTGTTTAGCTAGTTTTACACAGGTTTAGCATTCTTGCATTTGTCTCTGTATTCTCTAAGAGCACAAGCTGACTTATTTGACAGGAACTTTTGATATGCTTTCTTCTTTTCCTTCACTGACTCTTTAGCTTCCTGTGTCCACTAGGGAGTTCTGATTTTTTTATCCTTGCAGACAACCTCACCACATGCCTCTCTGGCAGAATCAATCAATGTTTTCTTCAGAGTTTGTCACTGAATCTCCAAGGTTTGATTCCTGTTCTCAAACTCTTTCATTTTTTCTTCAATAATCTTTGTGTATTTTAGTCTACAGTTCACATCTGAAAGCTGCGAACTTTCATTCGCTTTAAAACTTTCTTGCATGTTATTCTTTTCAATATGAAATTCAATTTTATCCTGCTCAACACTAAATAGTGATCACTTCCAATTTCAAATCCTCTGTACACTCTGGTGTCCTGCACCAGGGAGAAAACATCACTATGAACAATAACATAGTCAATGAGACTTTTCTTATTCCTTGCCTCTTCTCTCCATGTGAATTTGTGCACATTTTTATGTTGGAACATGGTGTTAGTAATAACCAGTCCATGTCCTGAGCAGAAATCCAACAGATATTTGCCATTATTATTAGCTTTGCTCTTTTCTCCAAATTTTTCCCAAATATTTTTGTATGTCTCACAATCATTCCTACTCTGCTATTTAGACCCCAACAAGGACCAACTTTTCCTTTTTCATTGTGTCAGTTGCTTTTTCTAAAGCCTCAAAAAATTCCCCCACTTCTACCTTAGTAGAACCTTCTGTGGGACCATAGGCACAAATAAGTCTCATTGTCTAGTTTCTCATTCTCATATTTGCCCACATTACTCTACTTGAGACTGCCTGCCATTCAAGAAGATTAACTTTGTATTTTGTGTTGAATACTATGGCTACTCCTTCTTTTCCTTGATTGTCATTTCCTGAATATAACATTTTGTATTTATTGCTCAGAAAGATCTCACCAGTTTTTGTCTTTTTTGTTTCAGTCACCCCTATTATGTCGATCTGGTTCTTATCTAATTCCTCAGCTAGCTCCATTTCTTTGCCATTCAGGCTTCTTATGTTGATAGTACCGATCTTTATCTCTGGTGATGTTGAGTTGGGGTTTGTTTTCAGATTTGTTCCAGTAGCTGACTTTTCGCTGTTCACCCTGGTTCCCTGGCGAAAACAACAGGCACCTTGTTTTACAGGGCACCGTCCCAGCTGGCATGGAATTTTGTAATGTCATACCATCATTTTTTATTTTGGTTTAACCAATAAGAATACAATTTGGTCGGCTAAATTGGGACTGACTGCCATTCAAGAAGATTAGCCTCATATTTTGCAAAATGTAAGGTTTTAAAATTTGGAAAACAAAGATGGGATGCAGAATTTATTCTTAGTGGGGATATATTGTTCAACGTGGAGGAAAGAGATCTTGGAGTGATCATGGAAATGATCTGAAATTTAGAAGACAAAGTGCCAAAATTGTGAGGACAACACAATAAATTCTGGCAATGATGCCAAGGACATTGATTTGTAGAAGTAAAGAGATTCTGGTTCTGTTATATAAGGCTCTGATTAGGCAACATATGGCGCACACACAGATTTAGTTGCCTGGTTTTCAAGAGGATGAAAAGATGTTGGAGAGAGTTCAGAGGCAATTGATCAAAATAGTTTCACATCTCTAGAATGTTGAATATGAAGAAGGGTTGAGACAAAATAATTTGCAGTCCAGTGGATAGGAGGAAGTGGGGTGATATGATAGAGATGTACAAGTTAGTAAGAGGTTGTTATTAGAATAATATTGAAGATGTTTTTCATAAAATGATTGGAGACTGGGAGAGAACAAGGTCATCCCTGGAAGCTGTATAAGGAGGGTATGAGGAGGTTTTTTTGCATGGAGTTGTGAATGATTGGAATGCATTGCCTGAGAGCGTGATGCCTGCAGAGAATTTGAATGTGTTTAAGGCATGGTATAATGTATATGATAAAAGGGACCTACTAGATGAGTCTGTGACTCCATGGGGTCTTAGGATGATGATGATGATAAAGGGACTGATGATAAAAGGGACCTACTAGATGAGTCTGTGACTCCATGGGGTCTTAGGATAATGATGATAATAATAATAGAGGGACTGAGTTTGTGTACTGAATGACTTAGTCTCTCCAAAGGTTGTTCATATCACTGAAACTTGGTTAACTGAGGAGGATGTTCTAACAGGTATAGAAATTGAAGAGTATGGCATGTTTCGACAGGATAGGGAATGTAAATATGGTGATGGAGTGTTACTCATGATAAGAGATGAACTGTACACTCTCAGGGTGGAGAATCTCACTGGAAATAACACCAATGGCTTTGAGAGTGTATGGTGGAGACAGATGTTTATAAGACATGATATTTAGTGGAATGTTGCTACAGACCAGGAAATACAGATTGTGATAAGCAAGAAATGTTTAGGTAAATTAGTTTTGCAAGTGAAAAGCAAGCTATCTCTTTTCACTGTTTTGGGGACCTTCAACTGTAGTGATATAAACTAAGCAGAG
This sequence comes from Typopeltis vanoorti, assembly GCF_054136105.1. Lineage (NCBI taxonomy): Eukaryota > Metazoa > Arthropoda > Arachnida > Uropygi > Thelyphonidae > Typopeltis > Typopeltis vanoorti. The sequence goes on along the minus strand of NC_143564.1, from coordinate 101,011,864 downwards.
GAAACAGCATGCAGAAACAAGGGAACTGAATTTTTGGATTTCTTCAGGAACAACTGTCTTAGGCAGCATGTGGTGGAGGGAATATGAGGATCAAGTTTTGGATTTGGTCATAGTATCAGAGGATCTGACTGTGACTGAGATGATATACTTGCCCCCATCGGTGAGTGACCATACAGTCCTGACTTTGAGGATGAACAGACATGTGGAGACAGATGAACAGATATGTGAAAAATTATGTGAAATTATAATTTCACATAATTTTTCACATAATTTCTATCATAGATTTAGAAACCAGCTTGCAGCAGTATGATGGATGAAAGAATTTTAAGGAAGAGGGATCATTAGTGCATGAGAGATACTTAAGAAAAAAACTGAACAGCAGTGACACATTGTGTACTTTAGTGTAGAAGAAGATAGTAATTTGGACTCAAATAGATGACAAAAGTAATAAAAGAGAATTGCAGAAGAAAAAGAGATTATGGAAAGCATATAAAGAGAGAGAGAGGTGGAGAACAGTTGCATGAGGAATATAAGGTGAATGTGAGGAAAGTGACTAGTATTGTAAGGAGAGAAAAATTAGAATATGAGAGGAGACTGGCTCTACAATCCAAGGAGAATCCCAAGGAGTTTTTTCACTATGTGGTAAGTAGGAGTAAAAAGAATAATGGACTGATTACTTTGCTGGATGAAGATGGGACTCAGGTGACCAAAGTAGATGACATAGTTTAGCTATTTAATAATCACTTTATTAGAGTGTTTCATCCTGGTACTAAAGGCTTTATTCCTAGCAGGATAATGAGTGATGAAGTGTTAGTGAATGAAGAGGATGTATTCTGAATACTAAGCATGCTAATGTCAATAAGGCATTCAGACTAGATGGAATTTCACCATGTGTTTTAAGGGAATGTGCGATTAACTTGGCTGTTTAATGAAAGTCTTGCAATGGGGGCAGGTTCATGGAGAGTGAAAGGAGTGTACGATAGTACCATTGCATAAGGGTAGTGATAGAATGGAAGTATCAAACTACAAGCTTGTTTGTATTTCTTCTATAGTTAGGATTTTGGAGAAATTGGTAAGAACTCATATACAGAATTAGGCAGATGAGGGTAATATTATTTATGCAGGCCAGCATGGATTTGTTAAAGGATGCTGTTGTTTTAGTAATCTGGTTACTATTCACAACAGAGTAACAAGAGCTGTGGATGAAGTTAAGACATGCACTGTCATTTCTTTTGGATTTTTCCAAGGTATATGACAGGGTGCTACATGACAAGTTCATTTTTAAGTTGCATCATATGGGTTTGGATATCAGCTTAATGGATTGAATTGGTGATTCTATCTGATAAATATCAGAGAGAGTTGTATATTGGTAGCAGTATCAGGGAGTAGGAAGGTTACAAGTGGAGTTCCACAGTGTTCAGTCCTGGGACCATTGCTGTTCAATCTTTATGTCAGTGATATTGTCAGAGAGCTACAAGAAGATGTTCAGCTGTTTGCAGATGATGTGAAGCTTGGGAGAATTAGTAATAGTGCTGATGTTTTCGTTCTTCAAGAGGATTTCAATAAATGATGTTTTTGCTTTTCAAGAGGATTTCAATAAGCTGGAAGGTGGGCAGAGGCATGGGGATATAAATTTAATGCAACTAAATGCAAGGTTTTAAAATTTGGGATTCACACAAGGGATGTTTCATGCTCAACTTAGTGGAGTTATACTGGAAGAAGTGGAGGAAGCAAGGGATCTTGGGATGATTGTGGCTAGAGATTTAAAGTTCCAGGAACATATTGCAAAGGTTGTGAAGACATCTCAGATAATTGTGGCATTGTTGAGGGGAACATTCACCACAACAGATAAAAATGTGCTGTCCCATTGTATAAAGCTTTAATCAGACCACATTTGGATTTCTGTGCTCAGATCTGGTCACCAGGATTCGAAGTGGATGAAATAACCTTGGAGAAGGTGCAGGGACAGATAAAAATGATATATATATATCAGGACTGTACAATACTGATTATGAGAATAGACTGTGAACATGCAGATTGCAGAGTTTGATAGATAGAAGGCAAATGGGTGGGGTGGGGGGGGGGTAATATGATCAAGACATTGAAGGGTTATTATTGTAGTAACACTGAGTAGAATTTTCATATGGTAGAATGAGGGAAAGGAGCAAGAACAAGGGGCTATTCCTGGAAATTTTAAAAGTGGTAAGTAAAAGTTCAAGAAGTAATGTTTTTGCATGGAGAGTGGTAGGAGCATGGAATGCATTAGCTGAGAGGGTGGCAAATGTGTAAATTGTGGTTGAGTTTAAGAAGTGGTAGGATAGACTTTGTGTTGACCTCCCATAATGAGTCTTGTGACTGCATGGAGGTCAGGAAAATGACATAAATCAAGGGTTGATTATATTTAATGTCTAAATACAGAGATGAACTATGGCTATTTTAGTTATTTTTTGATTTTTATACATATAAATGAAAAGTTAATCTGGAGATAAATTTTATTTTTGTTTAATATATACAAAAAAAGATCTTTAACAATACACTGATCAGTTGTTGAATTATTATTGGCAAATGACCCTTTTGCAAAGAATTGCATAAATTATAAATGAGCCCAAATCAGCAGTAGAAGTAACATTTCATGTTATATTAAGAGAACTAATTTCAAGGTGATGACATATCTATACCTGGGATATGAGATAATTATGAAAGATTTTTTCCATGGATACGGTAGTTGAATGCTAAGCCTAATCTAATATTTCATAGAATACTTCTGAAGAGACTGCAATTTGCCAGCAATAAAGAACCAAGAAATCTCAAACTTTATTTTCTTGGTTATCTAAAGGATTTCATGGCAACTGAAATTTGTTATTATAAATATGCAATTTATGATAACAAGTTCATTCTGTTAGGTAAAATGTTTTACACAAATGCAGAGAAGATAGGCACCATTAATTTATGAAGTAGCAATGGAAAAGAGATAGATCTAGCAGAGGAATTTACAGAATTACCATGGAAACAGAGTATTTGGTAATTAAATTGAAATGAATAGGATTGGATAATAGAGTGCTGGAATGGAGAACCATCTGTCTAATAGGTATCAGCAAATTGTGTAAGATCCTGGAAGAGGAAACTACTAGTTAACTTGTATGTTAATGATACTGGGAGAGATTTGAATGGGAACATGCAGTTGTTTGCAGATGATGCAAAGTTGGAAAGAGCTATTAGTTCTTTCCAACTTTGCATCATGCAGATGATGTGGCTTTACAAAGAGGACCTGAATAGATTGTGTGAATGGGTAAGTGAAGGAGTGGTCTGTTCAATATTGCAAAGTGTAAGGTTTTAAAATTCCAAACAAAGATGGAATGCAGAGTATACAATTGGTGGGGGGGGGGAGTATCTTGGGGAAGGTAGAGGAAATAGATCTGGAGGTGAGGTTCGATAAGGTATTAAAATTTAGGAGACACTGCTAAAATTGTGATGAAAGCACAATATATTCTGGTAATGATGCAAATGACACTGACATATAGAAGGAAGGAGATTTTTGTTCCATTTTATAAGCCTCGATCAGGCAACATATGAACCTGTGTACAAATTTGACCTGATGCTTTTCAAAAACATGAAGAGATATTGGAAATAGTCCAGAGGTGATTTATTAGTATCGTTTGTGGTGTCTGGAATGTTGATTATGAAGAAAAGTTGAGAAAATGCAATTTGTAGAGTTTAGTGAATAGGAGGAGGAGGAAGAGGGGAGAGAGAAGCAAGTTTTATGCATAGAAGTGGTGAATGACTGGAATGCACTGCCTGAGAGTGTGATAAGTGCTTAGATGTATAAAAAGATGGTGGGTGCACAGTTTGTTGTGCTGCATGCTTGAGCGACAGAGAGACTGACCTCATGGAGGTCTGATGATAATAAAAATAATAACATAACTGGTGTTACAGCAAAGAAGGTTAAAACAGTGACACAATTCTAAATGATAACTACTATATTATTTATTTAAAAAAATTGATTAGGAAATAAAAAATGGAAATTAGAGTATTCAATATTAAACTTGAAGATATACTTCATGAATGGGAGGCAGTTTCAAGCAGTGATGTGGAAAAATTTCACAACAGAAAATTGGAAAATGCATTTATTTGTGCATATGATTACAGTGAAGATGAGGGAGAGAATAGTAAAGTAGCAGAATTGTTTCGGGTACAAGGGTAGTGGATAAAGAAAAAAGAAATGCCATTTCTTGTAGGAAACCTACAAAAAAAGTAAGAAGGAAATCAGAAACACACAGAAATGTACTTCTGTGACAATCTAAAGAAAAGGCAGGACTATACCTTGACTAGTGATTATTAACACCATGTTTCAACATAAACATATTTTCACATAGAGAGAGAGAAAATATACAAGAAATAAATAATAAATGTTTTATTGATGATACTATTATGACAGATATACAGATAATTTGAAATAGAAAGTAATTTCTTTCATTGTTATATGGTGATCAGCAGTTCATTAAGATAAAATTATACACTACTCGAGATTTATATTTACTAGAAACAAGACTATTTGTTAAACTAATAACTTTGATTTTAATATAAGCCAAGATAATTAATCGACATTTTGTTCTTCATAGTAAGGTCATAATCTGGAGCACACGCACGCACGCACGCACGCACGCACGCGCGCACACACACACACACACACACACACACACACACACACACACACACACACACACACACACACACACACACACACACACACACACAAGTTACATAATGCAACTCTACTAGCCTGACCATTGGTGGAAAAAAAAACCACCATTAAAGCTACAGTCCTATTTTAATCTATCAACAATTATGCTGGTTATAATGAAATCATTTAAAACTATCATAGTGTCTGATACAGAAGACATACTACAATTGTTTAATGATTACTTCATTTGGGAATTTCATCCTGAAAATGTAAGTTTTATTACTAGAGGGATGGAGAAGGTTCAAAATTTTGAAGTGCATGAGGAGAGTGTGTTTCAAATACTATATACTCTGGATGTCAATAAAGCAATGGGAATAGATGAGATTTAATGTGTTTTGAGAGATCGTGCTAAAGAACTGACAGCTCCACTGACCTGGATTTTCAATGAGAGTCTGGCTATGGGAAAGATACCCAAGTAATTATGAATACTGTGCAATCATTTACATCATTAAATAAATATATGAAGCCACATAAAAATTATTTATAAACAAATGATACGATAAAGAATAATTTACCATGTACAATCATTTTTAACTACAAAAAGCACAATAATATAAAAGCTTTAAATAATTTAAGGATACAAATATCACCTCTTTTACCAGCTGTAATAAGGACCTGATTTTGCATACCATAAACAATTGCTGAACTACCATGCTCATGACATATAAAAGCTAGACGTGAAGAGAAATTTTGTGTTATTAATATATTGCAATTATGCACAGTTTTCATATCTGAGAAGAGAGATCTTATAATAACAGCATATCATTATTAAAATTGATTTTTAAGGATTAAACACTTACCTGTATGTTTCTTTACTCATGACAGGGACAATCTCAGAAGGATGCTAGTAGTGAATTCAAGTAAAGTACCAACTAAATATATAAGTGGTTTACTAAAGATATAGATCAAATACATTTTTATGCTGTTTGTGAGGAATGATTCCTTGTAGTGAAAAAATTCAATACGTTTGAATACTAAATAAGAAATGAAACAGAACAGCTTAAATCTTATAATTTACTGAATCACTTAAAATTATATATGAATTATATATTTTAATTATTTTGTTAAATGAAATCATAATTAAACATGACACAGTTAAACAGTTAGTTATGAAATATTGATAAAAAATCCTCCTGCATCTTTTATTCCTCTAACATCTTTTAAGAGGGTGGTGAGGCTGTTTTAGCCTTTAACCTTTTTGAAGACTGGTAGGCAGCCAACTCCACCCTTTGCCATTGCTGATAACTGGCCCAATGCTATCAATAATTTCAGAGGCACATGGGAATTGAATGCAATAGATGACCTTCCATCTCATCACTACTAACCATAACATTATATATCACTCTCTGAAATAGTGCAAGTTCTATGGTCAATTTTCTTGAGTCTGATTCTAGATCAGGGGTCGGCAAACTTTTTTGACTGTCGGCCCCTTCAAGAGTTTCTCGACTTTTTATCGACCCCCTTTATTTTACTATTACGCAATATTTATGTTGATGAATTTTAGAACATTAATGCTCACTTGTATGTCAATGCGCAAAAATGAGACTGGGATCGAATACGTGTAAGTATAAGTAAATAAGCAACCGCGCGTGTTGCAATGTCGCTCCTGCCGCACCAGCCGGGCGGGAACCATCGACATCAGTTTATTGGTAAATAAGTCATTTTGGCCTACTTGATTGGCCTCCTTAACTATTTTCATGACCTTGCTCCATTTTATAGGTCCTATTCATGTCACTGTTCCCACAATTCACTCTTTATTAATTGCGTTGTCATTCAGGATGGAGATAATCCAAGTTAATCGAATTAAATATTACCCGTACAATGATGTCTTATATTTTTCTATCGACCCCTAACAATGTTATGTTGACCCCTGGGGGTCGATATCGACCACTTTGGCGACCACTGTTCTAGATGCTGGTTAGAGGTGTGTCAAACTTTTTTTTTTTTTTAAATATTGACGTTGTTGATGTGCCACTTGCATACATGCATTATAAAATTAACTACATAATCATAGATGGTGACTTATACATATCATATTAGGCTATTTATTTAATAGGACATTGATATAAAATCTATGAATTCATATTATACAATTAATTTAATAAACTGAAATTACAAACTTACATTACATTTAATGACTTTTCTCTTGCTGACTATGGTAGAAAGATCTTTCAATGAACAACCTACCTTTGCCTTAACTGAGAGCGATCTTACACGATTTATCACAGTTTTTTCATCAGAATACCAATATTTTTCAACATCCAAGGTGTGTTACCTGAAACCCTCAAGTGTGTCACTGCTGACACGGGCATCATAGGTTTGCCATCACTGCTCTAGTTGATAACAGGAATGGAACTCATAATGGTCTTTTTAATGACAGCCTAATACTACGGAATAAAATGCTATTTCTACAGACTACACAGGCACTCCATATAATGATAGCATTTAATTAATGATTCCTTGATTAAGATTGAGTAACTTAATACTAGTTCAGAGTAGTAAGAAAACTTGTTTAATATTGCTTGAATGTGATGCTTGAGTCCTAGATGCTGGAATGTAAACTCTGTATCCAGTTGCAGAAGCTTTTCATTTTCACAAGTTGAAATCTTTAATAGTTTTAGACATTTTTATTAAGGTTTGAGTGGTGATACCTGCTTCTTTGAAATGTCTCCCATATACCACAGTTGGAAGAATGATGGAACTTTTTTACCTGTTGACTAGAAAACCAAGTTTTGATTCCCATCATAACAAGAGGAATCATATATGGGCATTTCAGTAGATGAGTTAACCAATGTACAGTGTGTAGATGATGAATTGTGGTGTAACAGGAAGAGAGATAATAATAAGAAGCACCTTGGTTTTATAAAGGACATGGGTAGTGCCATCTCAATCAGTTCATTGGTCTGACTGCAGGTTGTGGTCAAAGAGACCTGATTTGCTATGCTGTAAGAACTATGTGCACTTATTTTTTAATTCTTCTGCTTGGTTAGCCAAATTTCACCCAACAGTTCTCAGTTGTGTCCTTTGGAAATGAAAGGATTCTAAATGGAATGACTTTATGACTATTTCTTTTCCCTTCCATGGCTTGACTACTGCTTTCATTCTCCATATCCAAACACCTACTCAGGCCAAATAACAGAAACTGAAATAATCCTTGATGGAATGAAGCTTTTCATTCATCAATTCACCAGAAATTCCTAACCACTATCCAAACCTTGATTCCCCAACAAGTGTGCCAATACAGTCAAAAATTCAGCACACCATGAGTAGCTCAAGAGCAAAACTCTAGTAACACACTCAGCCTATACCATGGCTCACAACAACTGTAAAAAAAAACATGAAAACATACACAAACCAGACTTTGAAAAGGTGAAATGCTGCAAACTTATCTTCTGTTCAAAGGGAAGTTGAGCCTTTTAGTCACTCGTTAAGGCCACCGAAGACAAGGCAAACCTGCTGGATGAACTTTTCATTTCTAATATTCTAATATCTAATAAATGGATGATTCAGGAAAAGTTCCTCTTCTTCATTTACCAAAAACTGCATATCCCCATGCTATCCCCCAGTTTTCTACATACACACACACATGCTTGTTCATGTTCATAAAAACCACATCACCTTACATAAATATAGTTTTTAGTAGTTAAATGGTCATTTTCATCGGTTTATCATTAAATATTTCATTGTATTGCATCAGCTGTCATTTCCAAGGGTTTCTGTATATTGTAATAGTTGCTGCTATTGTGTCAGAATTTTTTTATGCTATAAATAGACAGCAAGGGCTAGTTTTCACATTTTCGTACTAAAATCGCTATGGCTAGTTACATGCAGTTAACACCTCACAGACAGAAAAAGTGTAATTCATGCTTTGAATAGAGAAGGCTATTCCTCTTGTGAAATAGCTAAAAGGGTGTCCTGTATGTAGTCAATCTATTGGTAAGGATGCCTCAAAAATCACCGTGTGTCATCCAGAGATATGAAACAGGACTGGGAAGAACAAATGGGAGTTGTGGCAAGCTCTGTAACTGTCAGGAGAAGAATCATTTGACAGGGACTGATAGCCAGGTGTCCTAAAAAAAAGTCCTTGTTAACCAAAAAATTGAGATTGACTTGGTTAAATCTGTGCAGAGAACATGCCAAATGAACCACTGATCAGTGGAAATGAGTAATTTTTTTCAGACTAGAAAAAATGTAGCCTGCAGGACACTGACAGCAGACAGACAGTTCGAAGGAGATTAGGGGAAAAATTCAACCATGATTGTCTAGTGTCAACAGTCAAATTCTCACCAAGTCAGATGACCTGGGGCTGCATGTTGTATCATGGTGTTGGTCACTTGCATTTCGCAAAAGTTTTAGTGAATGCACAAGTGTACAAGAAAATTTTAGAAGAAGAAAAATTGCTGCCTACTATTAGAGACCACTTTACCGTAACGATGAACTGTATCTTTCAGGATGTCATAGGGTAAAAAGTGTAAGTAATGCTATTATAACTCTAACATGTACCATACGAATTGAGTTTAGTACTTAAAAAAAAAAGCTTTACTTTATGTTGCAAATTGAAGAAGAAGCTGTGTATAATAAGTTGTTCAATGAACACTCAATTCAGTGACTACCATGGTTGGGAAACAGCCTAGATCTCAACCCATTGAGAATTTGTGTTACCAAATGGAGACTGAAATACACAAGAAGAAGCCAAAAACACTCCAAGAAGCCATTATAAGAGTATGAAACCATGAATTGACATCCCATGTTATCCAGTTGCATCCATCAGGAAATTTGTTTCACCAATGCCAAGTTGTAATAAAGGCAGGGGGTCCCACGAAGTACTAAACGGCAGAAAGTGCATTTTTAGCTTTGAATGTTAGTAAAACTGTGTAGCTGAACTAAATTTTGATACTGGTATTTGTTTTTCCAGTGAAAATATCACCATCCATTCATTTTGAAATATTTGCAAATTGTCAAGTTTGTTTTCATTTCCTCGTTATGTCACATCTTGCACTAAAAGGGGTCAAATATTAATCAAAAATAAAAATGTTATATTACCTTCTTCATTATTTGTGACAATTATTGTGTTATTCTCTCTTTTTAAATAGGCATTCAAATTTAATTACCAAAAAAAAATGGTTATTACAGCAGGTGATGGGGTTTTTATGAACATGAGTGTATGTGCATGCCACTTCAGGCATATACATGAACCTTGTAGTATTCCTCTTGGACCTCAAAGGTTTGATCAGATCAATAATTTCTGATGAAAAAGTGGGAGATTTCTTTTAAGGCCCAACGTTGTTTAACTACTTACAAATTTGGTTGTATATATTTGAGTATACTCATAAGACCATAAAAACAATTTCCCCAAGTTTACTTAAAATTCTTAATTTTAAGAATTTAAACTAAGGTATTCCTATGGTTGTTCCAGTTCATTTATTTTGCATCTTGGGCATGGTTTAAGATCGAATTTAGATTGTTACTGGTGCATGGATAGCATGTTGTGTGAGTGGAATATAGGCTTGAAGGTATTAAATATTTTTGTTTTCTGATAGAGAGAGTTGGAGGTTATGGTTATTTTCTTGTGATCTGAAATGAAAAGTAAAAGATAAATGCTTTGCAACTCTACTATCAACAGTTTATTCATCTCAAATGAAAGAATGCCAATGTAAGAACAGAGCTATTATCATTCTCCATATAGCAGTCATTATAATTTCTAATTACAAGAAAATACAGCAATAATTGCATAGCATGGTTTTGGACCGCATGGGTTTCACTATAGCATGGTTTATAATTTATAAAATTACAAACTTAGAAAAATTACACAATTTTATAAAATTACACAGTACTGTATTATTATTATTATTATTTAATAATATGGTATGCATAGCATGGACACTACATGGGTATTGTTTTAAGCATACAGCAGTAACAGCTGTATCGATACACTTTAGTATTATGAAACATAAATGAAAATGGTTAACATTAGAAGAATAACTTAAAATTTATAAAGCTTCACAAAGAAAGATCATTATATGCTAAAATAGAATGTGACAAAGGAAAGCACAAGTCATCAGTATCAGTGCTAATTAAGAAGAAAGATGATAAAAATTTTAAAAAAATTATGGAAAAGCCACAGCATCTTATATGACAGAAGTGATCATTAAATACAGAAGTATGCAATGGATAACATGGGATGTCTTTTAATGATATGGATTAAACAATGCAATCAGAAAAAAAAATATCCATTAAGTCATATGATAATGCTACAGCAACAATGCATGAGGCGAGGCAAAAAAAAAAGTTTTATTTTAATCCTTTTAAAATTTTCTGTGCATTAATTAACATTTCTGATGAGTTTGGAGTAAACAAGTGATGAGTATTTTTTATATTTTTTTCACCAAGACTGCACTTGTCTGTCTGGAACGTATTACATTATAACAACCACACTGTAATAATGTTTTAAATGAAGCAGTTTTGCATAGTATGGAATTTTTTTTATTATTAACCATGCTATGCAAGGTATTACTGTATTTTTCTATCTTTTGGAAGTAGCTATATGGAATTCATACATTTTATATGCAAAATGAGAACAATCAAAAAAATAAACTGAATTTCGTTTTACTTCTGTATTTACTGAACGCAGTTATTTTTGTACTCTAAGAAAACTCAGGCAAATTTCTTATAGAATAATTATTAATTTATCATACATACATACATACATCTTCAAGGCCCACCTTTCCTAATTGGGTTGCAGGGGCAACAGCTGCAAGAGGAACTTCCAATGGTCACGATCCTCTGCCACCAAGCTCAGGTGTTCTGGTGGGATTCCCAAATGTGTCCACCCAAGGTTTTGGATATAATCTATCCAGCAAGTCCTTGGCCTTCCATGTGGCCTCCCACCCTCTGGCTTGGCAAAGAGGGCCTGCTGAGGGAGCCTCTCATGGCATTCTGACCAGGTACCCATACCAATGTAATGGTGATCTCTCAACAAAGAGAAGCAGCGGTTGAGTATTGAGGGTTTCCCAAATTGCAGAGCTTTTGACTCTGTCGAGTCTTCTCAGCCCAGCAACCCCTCGAAGGAACCTCATTTCAGCCGCTTGGATTTGTGTTCGCATTCCTTCGGTCATTACCCAACTCTCATGACCATAGGTGAAGATGGTGACATAGACTGTATTGAAGACAGCCAGCTTTGCCTTCTGGCTTAACTCCCGCTTCAATACTACCAAACGGCCAAGCTTCCACAATATTGAGCTTGCCAAGCCAATTCGAGTATCTAGCTCTACGTCCCATTTTCCATCATTCGTGAATATGGACCAAAGGTATTTAAACTTCTCCACCTGCCTCATTGGGACTCCACTTATATGTAGAGTGCACTGGGATGGTTGTCTTCAGACCACAAATGTTTCAGTTTTGGCCACACTGATCTTCATTCCGGTGTCTGCACAAACAGCTACAAACCTATCCAGGGTCCGCTGGAGGTCATCTGTATAAAAGCTAAGCAGAACTAGGTCATCTGCAAAAAGCAGACGTCCAATGTTACATCTTCCAATTCTGACACACTCACTGTCTCGGCTGTGCCTATCAATCCAGTCCATAAATATTATGAAAAGGAGGGGTGAGAGAACACACCCTTGGTGGAGGCCAATGGAGACTGTGAAAGATTCAGACTTTGTGCTGTTTACCCTGACATAAAACTCTGGGCATTCATACAGGGACTTGATGGCAGCTAATAGTTGGCCATCCACTCCATACTCCTGTACTACTTGCCAAAGCTTATCCCGAGGAACCCGGTCATATGCCTTCTCCAAGTCCACAAAACATGTGTAGACATTCTTAGCATATTCTCAAGATTTTTCAAAGACTTGCCTTAAAGTGAAGATTTGGTCAGTTGTGCTTCTACCAGGATGAAAGCCACATTGTTCTTCCTGGAACTTTGACTCAACTATGCTCCTGCACCGTCTTTCCAAGCACCTAGCATACACTTTCCCAAGCAGGCTGAGCAGAGAGATACCATGATAGTTACTGCAATCCTTTTGGTCTCCCTTCTTGAAGACTGGTATTATTATGCCTGTCTGCCATTGCTTTGGTACTCGCCCAGATATCCAAGCAGCCTGACACACTCGAGTCAGCCAGAGAACACCGTCTCGATTTAAGGCTTTTAGCATTTCGGGCCGAATTTATCATTGCCAACAGCCTTGCCCGATTTTAGCGATTTTATTGCTGAATGGACCTCTTCTGCTGTGAGACTAATCATTGCCCCGATCTGCACCTCTTGGATGTCCACAACTGCTGGGCCACCTGGGTTAAGAAGGCTCTCAAAGTATTCCCTCCATCTGTGGAGGATATCCTTCTTGGTTGTTAAAAGTGCACCATCAGAGGCCTTAATTGCCCTTGCTGTGCATGATTTCCTCCCTCGAAGGTGGCGGATGGTCTGCCAAAATACTTTGTTTGCATTTGCATAGGATGAGTCTAATCTTTCTCCAAAGGATTCCCAAGTCTTCTGCTTTGCTGTCTTTACTGCCTCAGCATACTGCAAACGCATCTCAGGTGACCTGACCCTAAGCCATGTTAGGTGGGACTCCTTTTTTGCCCAGACAGTTTTTTGGACTTCTTGGTTCTACCAAGGTGTCCTTTTCTCACTGCCCGTTGCCACGCCGAGCCGCTTTCTGCCACAGCATGAGAGTGCAGAGGCAGTGACAGCTGTTCTGAACAGTTTCCACTCCTCCTCAACATCTGCAGTATGCTTGGGAATCTCTTTGAACCTGGAGGAAATGTCATCTGCAAAATTCTTCCTCACAGCCTCATTTTCCAATGCCTCCCATTTCACGCAGTATAGCTGCTTAGGCCTACCAGCGTTGATGGTAGCATCTGGTTTCTGAAGAAGTAGGGTGCACACAACAAGGTGGTGGTCAGTTGACAGTTCTTCCCCTCTTCTCACACGAACGTCCAACACTGAGGAAAATAGGTCTGCTGAGACTATGAAGAAGTCAATCAGAGACCTTTGTTTTAGTGTATCCTTGTACCAGGTATACTTATGGACTTCTCGGTGCTGGAAGAAGGCATTCATTATGGACAAGCTGTTAGTACAGCAGGTCCAATAATTTCAACCCATTCACGTTAAGGTCAGGGGTGCCGTTCCTCCCAACCACACCCCCTCCATGTCTGGTCATTTGTTCCAACATGTGCATTGAAGTCACCCATTAGCAGGACTGATTCCATGTCTGCCACTCTGTCAAAAGCAGCATCCACTTCCTCTAGGAAGGCAGAATATTCTGACTCCAGATTAGGTACATAGGCTTACACCACAGCCAAATCAAGGTTTTTCATCTGAAGCCTTAACACACATACCGGTCCCTCCCCCAATGGGATCCACTCAGCAACACAGTCTGACAGCTTGGGGCTTGCGAGTATCCCCACACCAGAGTAGTAGAGCTTTCACACCTTATCCAGGTCGACAGTTTCAGAAGGCCAACTCCTTCCCTATCAGAGAGAAGATGTTTCAATTGCCTAAAGTCATAGTCTGGTGCCGTTGCCATTGCCATTTCAGTCCTTTTGCAGAGCCATTTCTTTGTGCTGCCCCTAAACAGCTCCCCAAATGGGTAGCAGGCCTATTGATGGAGTTTCCTCTAGCAGAGTGCTGAGAAGTGGTGTCTAAGGGAGACTGTAATATATTTTTCGAACGGGTCCCTCTGCCTAAAATCCAAATGCGTCCCTTGGTAACCAGTGCGACAGATGATGCGGTATGAACATTTTTTGATGGCCTGATCATATTACAGTGTTTGATAATGTCCTGTTAGCACAAGACGAAATGACACAGCAAAATAGGAAAGATTCCCCTTGAATACTCTAATAGCATTTGGGGAAAGGAGCAAGAAGAGAAGAAAGAAAGAAGCAAGGGAGGAAGAGGAGGGACCAGTCTACAGATAATATAACAGATGTATATTACATGAAGTAAGGCATGGTCTAGCATCAGGTATCTCAGGTTTGCCACGCCTGTACTCACTAAAGTGAGCCCCTGAGAAATTATCAATACATAAAAAATTACAATGAGGAATGTTTAAATTTTTTCAAAAAAAAAAGTCATTATCCAGAAACCATAAAAGATCAGTCATGTTTTTTGTAAATTTTGGATTTCCTGGAAAAGGCAATAACAAGTACACTTTTCCAGGAATCCAGAAATTCATCCTCAAAGAAGATTTTGTTATAGAGGTAGAGCAGTTTATTCATGGAAGATGAGGATAGATATTTGCCTATCTCATAATGGATGTTATCTGGTCCTTCAACCCTTGCCTAACATTGGAACAAAGCAGACTTCAGTGTTTTCTTTAGCCCACTATATTGTAGATATGGAGATCAGAATTGGATGATTTTCTGCTTTTTGTTTTCAAGCAAAGAATTTGAGGGCATAAGGACATTACTGATATTTTGGTAAGATGCTCCTGAGAAGATATGCATTGCTTTGGATCAGCAATTGTACATCCATTTTTTGGATTTTATCCCAGACTTCAAAGATGTAAACTGGATCCAGAAGTCTTTGGATCAATAGCAAAATTTGATTCTATAACAGCTACTCCTCTTCTATCAGTAAAGCAGTAAATTAAATTACAGTGTAGTTGTGGAAACTTATATTATATATAAGTTTCCTAATATGAATGCTAATATGATTCATTGCCTTGCTAGTAGAGGAGTGACTGTTATATAATCAAATTCTGCTAAGGGTGAGAATATATTGATCTTGATCCATTTTCCATCAGATATATATGATAGATTACATGGTTGCCCACTTAAAAGAGTGGCTAACGTTATCTGTGTGTTACTATCAGCTGCCAACTACACAGGTGAACACAAAAATACATCTGCAATCATGACTATAGTCAATATCAGTCATGCAGACTGTGCATTGAATACTACTCATAAGATCAATCGGGGGGGGGGGAAAGAAACCAATATGCTTCATCACAACAAATTTAGAAAAGACTGTTTTCAAAATCTGCAACTGATGTCATAAATCAGCCTAATTCACATAACAATAGATGCAAGAAACCTCCCAAAATATCGAAAACATTAATTCTTTGAGATCCCAAATTACAATTTAGGCCTCCTACAGATTTTTCAGATTTACTGTTGCTAATGTAAGATTGGTGGTGTTCTATTCTTTTCCACAGAACATCCAGTTTGTCCAAAGAAAGAATGATGACAGTCACAAGGAACTTGGTAAACACCAGGGAGAGCTAGATGAGACTGTTTATCTTTAGAAGATGAAAACCATGCTGATAATTTGTTGATATGAAGGAAAGGATCCACTAAATTGTATTTCTTAGGAATTCTGGAAATGGGCTCTGAGATGTCAGAAATGTAAGGAAAAGAGAATACAAGTTCACCAATCTTACATTAGCAACAGTAAATCTGAAAAATCTGACCTGGCATAGCACAGAATACAGACCACAACATCCTATACTCAGAAAAATGCTTACTTCATCGATGTCGGTATAAATTTGAACATTTGTTCAAAGAAAGTGCCGAGGCTTTACTTCACTGTCTGAACTTAAATCAGAACAATTGCCTCTCTCTATCTAAGATATGGGAAAGTCTTATTCTAATCACACATCAATAATTCTTTTTTATAGAGTTAATGAATTATCAAAAGTAAAATATTTCCTCAATCGTGCCATTGCACTGTTTTACGTATAACATCATGTGGCTCTTATTTTTTCAATCATCTATTGTTCACAGTCTATTTTATAATTAACTATTGTCACCACTGAAGATGGCCTGTAATATTCAGGATGAAATATATGGCGGTAAATAAACATTACTTATTCCTTGTGCTTTTTCGTGTTAATTCAAGAAACCTCTCATGGCACAAGTATGTCTTAAACAACAATGATACCTCATAAATATATAGCATACAAGGCAAGACAATGTTAAGTTGAAACTTTGTTCATCTAGGCAATTAAATTGGGTGGCCTTTCTTGAAAGATGCTGGGATACAAGAATAATGCAAAATTACATCAAATTAGAAAGATTTTCATTTTTTAAACTAGATATTCTTAGTACATCTGATTTTTATTCTTATTAATTGACAACAATATTAATAACAGACTTGTGGGCAGAGTCACTGTGCTGCTTTCTAGGGACTTCAAATCTTATCAATGCTACCCAACAAAAGCTGATGAAGTCGATACCTCTCTCAAGTGTTCAGTCTTTTGGCTTCTGCAGACTGGAGAACTTCTTGAGGTGAATAATCAAGTCTTACTTCCACCTGCTCTTTGTGTGCCATTGAGAATGACTCTGGAATTTTAACTGGCAGAGGATACGCTGAGGTTTCTGATATTGCAAATGAACTTAACTCTTGGATTTTTGAATTTGGCATACTGATTCCCAAGAATTACCAGGTGCAAATGATCAAAAACACTCTGCTAAGTAGATCTGAAGTTTAGGAAATGGTCAACAACAAATCCATGGACAGTGTTATAAATCAGGATGAAGCAGTGAACTACCTAGAAGAATTTTTGAATTCTGTCATGTTCTCAAAATAACTGCATATGAAAATCAGTATGCAAATCATACTTAGGAAAAACTTAAGAGCACCAACCAGTTTTATGCAACAGTACTTGTTTACAGGTGAAAGCCCTCTACATGAATATTACAGAAGCAGCGATCCTTAGTGGTTGTGAAAAAGGTCTATTACCATCTCCTGCATCCACCTAATTCTGACCAAGTCCGTTGAATTAAACATTTCCAGTCAGCATATGCTTTGAAATAGCTATTATGCAAGTCTAACACTCAGATCTGCAACAGAGGATTTGGGATCTGCTCACTACAGAGTGAATAGCAATGATCTTTGCACAGTTCTTTCAGACATAAAAGCACTCAGTGTAATCTATAAAGAGACTTTGATATATTTGAGACCATATGATTCTTTAGCTAATGCGAAAGATATTTTTTATTAACTGGTCCATATTATTGAACTCACACCATTCAAAGTTAGTAAAAATTACAAGATGTTATACTCAGACAGCAGTGATAGCATTCAACACTAAGCACAAAGATAAACCACTTGAATGATAAGCAATTCCAAATAGAGTAACGTAGGCCAATTTCAAAAGTGGAAAATGAACAATCAAACTTATGTCTATGGTCACAATGAAATTTCTACCATCAACTCTTCACATGACAATTTGGTCAGGAATTTTCAATGTGAGTAAGTTTGTATAGTTCTGTCTTCTAGTAGTAAGACTTATACGTTGGTTAGACATAACTGGTAATTAATTTACGGAATTAACAACGCATATGAAGTATTTAATTAAAGATAACTTTAATGAATGACTTCTATATTTCGGCAATGTCACATTGCCATCTTCAGGAACATAAAGATATGGTATGTGCACTAAGGAACTAACAAAGCAAATGAGGAAGAATGTAAGAAACTAATTTTGTTCCTAAAGTCCTAATGGTGCCCTCTTGCAGGCTAATTTGGTAGTCTTGGCAGTTGGGCTGAAGTTCTCATAATGAAAGTCTCCCAAATTTGGGGCAGCTTCATGCACCCAAATTTGTTGAGGTTAGGAACGTTTTTTAGAGCTGCTGAAGATTCTTTGAATAATCTTTCGTATTTAAACTTGCTTCGATGGATTATTTTTGTTTTCTTCCAACGAATTTTATAGTGAGTATCTAAGGCATGGTCTGCCAACCCAGAGCGGCTGTACTGGTGAAACCGGATGTAGTCTTGGTGTTCTGAAATCCTGATATTTGTTGTTCTGCCTGTTTGGCCAAAGTAGGACAATTTGCAGCTGCAAGGGACCTGGTATACACCAGGTAGGTCTAGGGGAAGTGGTTGGTCTTTGGTAGAGCGGATAAGGGATGCCAACTTTTTATATGGTCTGTAACAGGAAGTAAGGTCATATTTTTTGAGGATATTAGTTATTTTTTCAGAGGTGCCCTGGATGTAGGGGATAGTGATAGACTTGGTGTAGTCTTTATTGTGGAGGGGAGGAGGGGGTTGTGGTTTACAGGTTTTAGTATTTTTTGCATTTTTTTGGGGTTATAGCCATTGGCTAAGAAAGTGTTGAGGATGTGGTTTAGTTCCATAGTCAGGGCCTTGTCATCTGAGCAGATTAATTTTGCCCTGTTATATAGTGTTTTTATCACCCCATATTGTTGTGAGGGGGGGGGGGGGGAATTGCTGGTGAATGTATCTGCCAGTGTGGGTGGGTTTTCTGTAAACAGAGAAAACCAAAGATCCATCAAGCTGGCGGGTGATTAAAGTGTCTAGGAAGGGGAGGGTGTTGTTTTCCTCTTTTTCTAAGGTGAACTGGACTCTGGGATGTTGGTTGTTTAAGTGTGTTAGGAAGGAGTGGAGTGTATCTGAGCCATGTGGCCAAATAGCAAACACATCATCCACATAACGAAGCCAAATAGTGGGTTTTTGTGGGGCAGAGTTTAAGGCTTTCTCTTCAAATGTCTCCATAAAGAAATTGGCCAAGGGTGGGGAAAGTGGTGAACCCATGGCTGTCCCCTCTATCTGTTTGTAGAACTTTCCTTGCCAAACGAAATAGCCTGAGTTCATTGTGAACTGAAATAGGGCTGAGATATCGGGAGGAAACTTGGCTTGGATGAGCTCAAGGGTTTCTTTGAGTGGGACATTAGTGAATAGGGAGGAGACGTCAAAACTGACCATTATGTCAGCGTGTTGGAGTGTGAGGTTTTCTATACTGGCCTTAAAGTGGGCTGAGTTTTTTATGTGTGATGGTGTGTTGCCAGTGTAGTGTGTGAGCGTTTTGGCTAAATGTTTGGCTAATTTATATGTGGGGGAATCAATGCCATCCACTATGGGACGCAATGGCACATTTTGTTTATGTATTTTTGGGAGTCCATATAATCGGGGGGGGGGGGGGTCTAGAGTTATAAGGTTTAAGTTTGTTGGTGACTTCCACAGGCCAAGAAGTGACCTTCTTAAGGAGTCTGTGGATAGTTCTAATCTGAGAGTTGGTCGGATTATATTCAATGGGGAGGTAAGTAGTACGGTCTCGTATTAAGGAATTTAGCTTACCTTTGTAGTCTTTTTGATTGAGTAACACAGTGGCGCTTCCCTTATCAGCTTTGGTGATTACTATTTTTTTGTTGTTTTTTAATTCTTGTAGGGCTGTATATTCGTTTTTGGATAAGTTGGATTTCGGAGGTTTGGCTTTAGTGTTTTCTCTGTTTACAGAAAACCCACCCACACTGGCAGATACATTCACCAGCAATCCCACCATCCCCCCTCACAACAATATGGGGTGATAAAAACACTATATAACAGGGCAAAATTAATCTGCTCAGATGACAAGGCCCTGACTATGGAACTAAACTACATCCTCAACACTTTCTTAGCCAATGGCTATAACCCCAAAAAAATCCAAAAAATACTAAAACCTGTAAACCACATTCCCCCCCCCCCCCTCCACAATAAAGAATACACCAAGTCTATCACTATCTCCTACATCCAGGGCACCTCTGAAAAAATAACTAATATCCTCAAAAAATATGACCTTACTTCCTGTTACAGACCATATAAAAAGTTGGCATCCCTTATCCGCTCTACCAAAGACCAACCACTTCCCCTAGACCTACCTGGTGTATACCAGGTCCCTTGCAGCTGCAAATTGTCCTACTTTGGCCAAACAGGCAGAACAACAAATATCAGGATTTCAGAACAAGACTACATCCTGTTTCACCAGTACAGCCGCTCTGGGTTGGCAGACCATGCCTTAGATACCCACCATAAAATTCGTTGGAAGAAAACAAAAATAATCCATCGAAGCAAGTTTAAATACGAAAGATTATTCAAAGAATCTTCAGCAGCTCTAAAAAACGTTCCTAACCTCAACAAATTTGGGTGCATGAAGCTGCCCCAAATTTGGGAGACTTTCATTATGAGAACTTCAGCCCAACTGCCAAGACTACCAAATTAGCCCGCAAGAGGGCACCATTAGGACTTTAGGAACAAAATTAGTTTCTTACATTCTTCCTCATTTGCTTTGTTAGTTCCTTAGTGCACATACCATATCTTTATGTTCCTGAAGATGGCAATGTGACATTGCCGAAATATAGAAGTGATTCATTAAAGTTATCTTTAATTAAATACTTCATATGCGTTGTTAATTCCGTAAATTAATTACCAGTTATAGTTCTGTCTGTTACAGTGAGAGTTGACTGTACTGAGAAAGAGGTAGAGGAATTTCTCAAGTCAAACAGAGAAATCATCGGACATGAAAAATCAAAGGAAAAGCTAGTTTGTATTGAGAGCTAACCAGGAGAGCAAGAAATGAGTACCAGATATATAAGAATGTTTTGGCAAAATCTAGAGAACAGAGCAAAGCTAATAATAACGGCAATTACCAGTTGAATTTCTGTTCAGGAAACTGATTAGTTATGACTGTGTTCCAACATACATGTGCATAAATTCACACGGAGAGAACAGACAAGAAATAAAAATCTTATTCACTATGTTCAGATACAAGCATATATAGGTCATATGAAATAAAAAGTGCTCACGATTTAGTTCCAAATATGATTAAAATAAATTCCATACTGAAAAGAAAAATAAGCATGAAAGTTTTAAAAAGTCAAAGTCAAGCAGCTTCCAGAGGTAAACTGTAAACTCAAATATGCAAATATTATTAGATTAAAAAAAAATACTAATGGTTAGAGCTTCAAACCAAATCTTGGAGCATGAAAAAATCTGAAGAAAACCCTGATTCATTCAGTGAGGCATCATCATGTGCCATCTCTTGTCTAGGAGGTTGACTACAATGATGTGACTCATGGTCAATGAGGCATACAGTGAAGCTATTTGTAAGGATAAAAAAAATCCAAATTTCTAAAATTTCAAACTGATGGACTCAAGAAATTAGAGTAGTAGTCCTGTTAAAGAATACAGCATAATGAAAATTCCTAGCAAGTAAGTCAGCATGTGATCTGAGAGAATGCAGGATAATGTATAAAGTAGCTAAACAGAAGTCATGAAAAGACTGGTAAGAACACAAAAGGTAAAAAGGTGTCCAAATGTCCAGGAGACTACAATATTTGAAACAAGCTTAAAAATGGTGGAAGAGTATTATAAAAGAAAGCAGAGGTGATAAAGGTACTGAACAAAGTACCTTTATCACCTCTTTATCACCTTTGAAAACTGAACAAAGATATTCTGGATATCTGATTGCTTACAATAATTACATTAAATTGACTGTTAGATGAGATAAGCAGTAACAGAACAGTGGTAGCAAGAAGAATACAATTAGGAGTGCATATCAATATTTGAAGTAGAAAAGACTGTCAAAAACTTGAAATGTGCAAAAGCAGATGCATAGATTACATCTGACTAGAAATTGCCAAATAGGTTGATATAAAAGTTTTACAGTAATTACACTGTATACGTTTAAAGACAAAGAGTAAATAAAAGTCTTATAGAACAGCTGCTCTAAATGCTACAATTATATGGTCTAAATGAGATGTTATTCAGTATAACATAAGTTATACTGAATAATATAGTGTTTTTGTGCTTTTATATATATTTTACAGTAACTACACTGTATACTTTTAAAGACGGAGAGTAAATAAAAGTCTTATAGAACAGCTGATCTAATGAAGAGATGTTGGAAAGGGTCCAAAAGGTAGTTTCTGACCTCTGGAATGTTGAGTATGAGGAAAAATTGAGAAGATGTAATTTGCAGAGTCTAGTGGAGAGAAGAAAGAGGGGAGATATGATAGAGACCTACAAGTTGGTAAGGGGTTGTTATAAGATCAATGGTGGAGAAGTTCTACAGAGAATAGTGGGAGATCAGGGGAGAACCAGAGGTCATCCCTGGAAACTGTATAAAGAGGGTGTGAGTAGGGGAGTGAGAGGCAGGTTTTTTTCGTGCAGAATTGTGAATGATTGGAATGCCTTGCCTGAGAGTGTGGTGTCTGCAAGGAGTTTGAGTATGTTTAAGACACGGTATGATGAGATGTGTGTGTGTGTGATAAAAGGACATAAGTTATACTGATTATAAGTTATAACATAAGTTATACTGAATAATATAGTGTTTTTGTGCTTTTATATATATATATATATATTAAGGATACCAAGTAATTATATAAACTTGTTTTTTTTACTCCTTCTCCCAAGTAAGCAAAACAGTTAAGTTTGTGCCTGAACGTAGTTCAAGTCTAAAGGTAGTGCAACACCAGGGCAACTCATTGTAAAGGTGGGTAAAGCTCTGATCACTATTCTTAGTATTTCCCATAATGTAAAACATCTCACTAAGAGATGTATACTGTTATACATTATGGGTGTGGGGGGGGGGTCACTACCTAGACTGTTTCAACCTTTTTTGAGGTCTCCTCAGTGAGTAGCTAGACCCTGAAATACCAAGGTTTTTAGTAATACAGAGCCTTATCAACTTTATCTATATAACTTTTCGCATCTTTATCTCATCCAGAGTTTCTTATTCAAAGTAAAAGCACCTTGTAGCAACTTGTATAAGTAAAGTTGATAAGGCTCTGTATTACTAAAAACCTTGGTATTTTAGGATCTAGCTACTCACTGAGGAGACCTCAAAAAAGGTTGAAGCCAGTCTGGGTAGTGACCCCCCCCCCCGACCCATAATGTATAACAGTATACATCTCTTAGTGAGATGTGTTTTACATTATGGGAAATATTAAGAATAGTGATCAGAGCTTCACCCACCTTTACAATGAGTTGCCCTGGTGTTGCACTACCTTTAGACTTGAACTACGTTCAGGTGCAAACTTAACTGTTTTGCTTACTTGGGAGAAGGAGTAAAAAAACTAAGTTTATATAATTACTTGGTATCCTTAATTAATATATATTATCCCCAAGGTAAAAAACTTTTCACACACACACACATATATATATATATATATATATATATATATATAAAAGCAACAAAAAGGGGAGTTTTACAACTTGTGGAGAGAACATGATTGTTACTAAATACTGTCATAGAACTGCTTAAAAGTAATAAAGATCTTCATTAATCAAACTGCTTTCAAACTTCTACAGGTATCTGTAGAAATCTGAAAGCAATTTGATGAATGAAGATACCATAATCAATAATTATTATCATTCTAATCATAATCACTGGCACACCATTGAATCAAAAGACTCACTGTGGGAGATCTCTCCTAATTACTAGTATCTCTGATACTAGTAATTAGGTGTACTGATGAAATATCATCACTTGAGGTAATGCATTCTATTTGTTCTTACTCTCCATTTAATATATTTACTCCTCCTCCATCTAATTAAACCTTTGCATAGTTCAAAGCAATTGCTCTGATCTTGTTCCTTTCCTTATATCTTAATTTATTTTACTCCCAATTAAAAATTTTGCTAGATTACATATTTCAGTCTAATTGTTACTTTTCATATAGTTTTTAAGGTATTTCATTTATTATTTTTCAATATTGCAACGTATCCAATCAGATATGTTCAGAAACAAGTATATAGGTCAGTCTAGTTTAGAAGAAACTGGACTGTCCTTGGATTTATAGGTCTAGTCCTCTAATGTAGTACAGAACCATCCACTTCTTTATTCTAAATGAAAAATCATGATTAGGTATGCTAAATTAGTATCTGTTACTCATTTCTGCTGCCAAAGCTGATCTATTAAAATGTTGCTGAAGGGACATCATAGTTTGCTCAATTTGTATCATCTGAAAAGAATTGAATCTCTCTCTCTCTCCAAACATATCACAACTGTAATTATTATATGGTTGCATAAGTAGAATTGAAGGAGTAGCAGTCGTCCTGTGAAATCTACTCCTTACATTTCTCATCTGAGATACTGCTTCCCCATACACATCACACTTCAATCCCCATTTTCTATAATTGAAATACAAATCTGCCATCTGGTAATTTGATGAATCACTTTGCAAAATTTGAAATATAATTACATGTATCCTTTTTTTTATAAAATGAAACAAAACAAAAAAAAATTCCCTTGTGTATCTTACCCATGAAAGGGGATAATCTTGTAGTACATTAGTATGATATGTGGACTAAGAGATAGGTAATCTGGGAACTTTGCTGTAAAGAAAACTTTACCCTTGCTTAATTTCATATTCTAATTCTAGTGAGCTTCTTTATCACTAGAAATGCAAACAGCTCGTAATCTGATATATGTCTTTAGTTATTCTTATGCAATGGCTCTCTGATTTTATTCTCTTTTCACTATTTTTTCCCCATATCTTTTATGCCGGTTATTTCCTAGCACATTCCTATAAAATATGCACTGAAATCTCATGTATTCCTGATAATGTATTAACATCTGCATACTTAATAGTCTCAATACCTCCCCTACCCCTCTTACATAAGGAATTAAATCAATTTTACTGCAATAGTAATAATCAATAAAGTATCTCAATGAAAATGATTACTAAATAATTCTGTTGTCATTTTCAGTGATCATCGTTATCACTATCATTATACTTTCACTAATTAAGCATATAACAAAGAACTTCCCTAGCACTGGGTAATATAATATGCTTCATTGTACTATTCATTCATTTCACCATTATCCTAGTCAGTGCTGTAACTAGGCAGGTGCAACGGGTGCACAGACATAGGGCCCAGGATGAAGGGGTGGGGGGGCTGAAATGGGGTATTAAAAAATAATCAGTATTATATTTTCTTTTTCAAATTTATAATTTTGCCGCTGTGGGGGTCAATTATGTAACATTTTTGGTTAAAGTTAAAAAAATTAACCGATCTATTTCTTTCGTATTTGTTTTTTTATTTATTGTTTTTCCAAAAAAAAAAAAAAGGGAAGGGTAAAAATAAAATCTTGCACAGGGCCCATGAAGAGCTAGTCACGGCACTGATCCTAGTTATCCTCCTTGCTTTGGATATATAGTCTCATAACTACATCCTCATATTTCCTTCATGAGCTTCAAAAGCTATTAATAGATTTCTTTCATATGAATTATTTTCTATGTTGTATTTCTCCAAATTGTCTCATCTGTTTTTGTCTCTATTCCACAAGCCTTCTCACTTGGCCTAACACTACATGATGTGGTGAATGCAGAAATATCGAATGAGTTTAAGGGATGGCTCAATGAGCATCTTGATTGACTGTGAGGACCTCACATGGTGAGTTTTTTGACTCCACGGAAGTCTGGTGTTGGTGGCACTGATGATGCTGATCATAATAATAAGTAATGAAAATCATAAATACTATTTCATCAAATTTTATAATGCAATAAACATAAAATTGAGCAGACAATAATACACAGATGACTTAAATAAAATAAGTTTTATTAGTAGAGTTTTTGCCTATTCATAACAAGCATCAGTGAGCACAACAGCAGCTTAGGTAAGATGAGAAATGTCAATAATGCCTAGATTAAAAAAAAAACAGGAAAGATTACCACACTGAAGAAGTACTATTTCCCATAAATATTAAACTTTCTAGGCATTTACCTATCATATTTTAGATGATAGGGATGTGCTTTTGTTCATTGCAAGGAACATAAAATGTACATCAGTTACCATAAACCCAAACAATCTGACTTTGACTCTACTTAACATAGGAACTTTTGGAAAAACACAAAAATTCTGCTTTAGTAGATTCCTTATGGTAAGCTTTACAACGAAAGTAATAAAGCATTATCGCATCATCCTAACTTTTTCAAGTTAGGATGATGCGATAATGCTTTATTACTATTTATTTACATTATGGGGAATACAGTTGACTCTCAGTATAACAAACACTGCTGTAACAAATTTCCTCATCTTTACAAACCAATGAAAGGTTCCAAAACAAAGCTTCCTGAGTTGCAAAAAGAAATTCACTATTAAACCATCTCTGCTGTAACAAACTACTTCTATGGTCCCTATGAGTTTTCTATAGCAAGAGCTGACTGTTGTACTTCTTCAATCTGTTCAAATTTTTGTACTGACAATGACTATGATACATAGGTAAGCATGCTACTAACAGAGATTTAATTTTACATAAGTCATCTGTCTTTTATTGTGTGTAAAAATAGCTGATGTGGTATAGAAAATATAAATTACACTCACAGGCTACAAGAGATCTTCTCTGAGGAAGTAATGTGTCCCATAGGCATACATTCCTATTTTCAGTTGAGTAACCAGATGTTGCAATTAGACTAGAGGATCCAACAAATGTGAAATCACTGGTTTGTCGAGTGTGGCACTGAGAACTCTAAAATGAACACAGAAGTGAACAAATATTCATTCTAATATACTAATGTTATTATTTATCATTTTTCATCTCTATAAAGAGATTGTTTTTTATACTTAATTTACACACACACACATTTAATGAAACTCAAACACTATATACATTTTAAATAAAATTAAATGACTACAAAATTAACAGGATCCCAGGCCTTCTAAAATAAGTCTACACTTTAGAGATTTTGTATCTTAAAAGAATAAAAAATCATTCATTCCTTGATTCACTTTATTATAGTTTAAGATATACTTAACACCTTGTTTTCACAACAAGTGTTCATTATGTTCATTACAGTCAGTTTTTTAGTTAAGCATTTTCTGAAAATATAAAACTGCCTCTTAACTTCCATGGTAAACTTTTTTTTATTATTATTCCTTATGTAGCATACAATTTTTTTATCATTCCTCCTGTCACATTAAAGTATAAATATGATGCACAAATTACTTTTTTTTTTAATAAAGAGAGAAACAGTTTCTTCTACCATTTCTTCTGATGTCATGTGTCTTTATTATGCTATATACTAAATAAATAAATAAATATGTTAAGAAAGTGGAGCTCTTTATGCTATGAAATCTGAAACTGTTAGGTTTCAGATTTCACTCATTCTGTCACTTTTTCAAATAGAATAATGAACAGATTCAGCATCCTTAAGACAGAAGATAAAACTTTCCATTCAGCATTTCTTCGAGCATTGAATTAGAATGTCTACTCAAATATCTTCTTTTATATACTAAACACTTGTTTACAGTCTCAACTCTTCCAGTTTAAAGATTCACAATGCTAAGATTCCTTTTCAGAATCTTCTATTAATATTCTCCTGACTGTCATGTTTTCTTAAAAACTTCCAAAAAACAAAATTCTCTGGTTGCCTTTCTCAAATTTCCTTCTCTCTCCACTTGTTTTCCCCATTACCCAAGATACTGAACATTCACTCTGTCAGCTGTCAATTATCCATCAATCTCCTTGGTGAGCATGCACACTTGATGTAAATGGCAAGCGACAAGTTGGGTAGTAAGGGCTGACATGTTGTCGTCGTTAGTGATTCGAACCCACAGCCTTTTGGCTGCGGGTTCGAATCCCACCATGAGCATGGATGTTTGTGCTTGTCTGTGGAAATATCAGTGGTGGTAGTTGGCGGTAGATTGCACTGGTGTAGTTGTGATCAGTTGGTTGAGTGGTTGAAACAGAATTTGTAGAGCAGGTGCCCTCCCTCGATGAGTCTTTGGACTCCCTGGAGGTGTCAAATAATAATAATAATAATAATAACTATCAGAATCTATTAAGTACACCAATTTCAAATGCTTTACATTTCATTTTTACATATCAATAATATGTACATCGCAAGTACTGATCACACGTGTTATGAAACCAAAACTAATAATATACTAACATAGAGAAACAATTGTAAAAATATCCATATTAAATTATGATTATTTTTACACTAGAATCAACCTCGATTATCCTAGATCTTTTGAGAGTATCAAATATGCATTGTAAGTGAAATCCATTATATTCAAGGTATGAAGAAATATTTCAAAATGAAATTAAAAAGAACATTAAAATGATATTAATTTTCAGTTTTATTTCATGTATATATAAATGTAGTAGTACTAAAGCAAAATAATACATTTAGTTTAATCCTTTATCCAAGTGTGAGCAAACAAAGTTTGCGCCTGAAAGTATCTTCAGGACTGGGGTAAGGTGGTACAACACAGGCAACTCGTTGCAAAGTTGGAGCAAGCTAACATCACTCCTATCTCAGTATCTCCCTTGGGGTAAGGTATTGTACCACCTTACCCCAGTCCTGAAGATACCTTCAGGCGCAAACTTTGTTTGCTCACACTTGGATAAAGGATTAAACTAAATTTATTATAGTCTAACCAAGTGAAAAATAAACTTTCAACATCTTTCTCTAAATCCAGAGTAATTTAATAAAAAGGTGCCACACCATTTGGTAACTCCTATAGGTGTAGATGACCTTGCTAATGCTTCTGCCTGGTATCTCCACTTGGGCCTGGATCCCACTGAAGAGACTTCAATAAAGGTCGAAACTAGTCTGGGTAGTGGTGCTTTCCATAATGCATAACATTATACATATCCACAAGGAGATGTGTTTTGCATTATGGGAGATACTGAGATAGGAGTGATGTTAGCTTGCTCCACCTTTGCAACGAGTTGCCCTGTGTTGTACCACCTTACCCCAGTCCTGAAGATACTTTCAGGCGCAAACTGTTTGCTCACACTTGGATAAAGGATTAAACTAAATTTATTATAGTCTAACCAAGTGAAAAATAAACTTTCAACATCTAGTACTAAAGCAGATTGTTCCATTAAAGGGGGGAAAACTTAGAGGAAAAAACAGTTATGTGCATTTGCATCCTCACACTTAAAAAGCACTCTGCTATGGATCTTCTGCATTGAAAAACAGATTAATGCAATTTCTTTTTCATGAAAACTTAGATAGGTCCCAACCTAATCAATTATCATAAAATAAGTTACAATTACAAAGGACTTCAGAGTCGTCAAAGCTGCTAATAAACAACATTTGTTCCCTCGTTCCTACTCATTTCAGTTTCATCAATTACAGCAGGGTTATATCCTGCAGCAATGATGTTACAAATGGACAAAAGATACCTTAGTAAATGAGGTATCTCTTGATTTTTCAGGAATATATTAGTAGAGCTAATCTCAGATGGTATGGTCACTTAAACAGAATGGGAGAGGAAAGATTATCAAAACAAGTGTTCTTTGCCAGGTTGGCAGGGAAAAGACTCAGAGGACCAAGATGTAGATGGATTGAAACAATAAAAAGCACCTTAAAAGAGAGAAATATAAGGTCTGATAATATTGGAATCGTGATAGATAACAGATTAATTTGGAAGAAAAATTGTTGATTGGAAGTTAGTAATGGTGTAACTTTTTCATGTAGCACTATCATAATTATCCTGAACACCCATGAGGGTACATGTCAGAAATTTGATGATGATTGCTGTGGATCTTGATTAACAGAATCATATCAGTAATCACTGATTAATTGGTGGGCCTCTAAGTAGTGGAGAAGTGCTATTTGATGATTTCTCCATTATTTTGGAGAGAACAGAGATGATGACAATTGGTTGGTAGTTTGACAGTAGTTTTCTATCTCCATTTTGTTGGAATAGGTACGGTCTGAGATTGTTTCATGCACTGGAATAAGTACCAGCTTTGTATAGTAGAATGTAGACGATGCACAACAGGTGTTAGCTCTGGAGCACAATGTTTGAAAACAAGCAGAAACATACCATCAGAACCAGAAGCATTTTCATGTCAAAGTCATATAGAAGTTTTCTGATGTCTTTTTTGTCAAAAAAAAACTAGAGGAGGCATAAGTTACTCAGATTCCAGTATGATAGGAGGCAATTTCCCTTGGTCATCAATGCAGGTGTTTGAAGAAAAGAGTGAAACTATGAAGTCAGATTTATCTTAGGGTGAAGTAACAGTGGTGCCATCGGGATGCACGTGCACATGTGTGCGAAAGAGAGAGAGAGAGAGAGAGAGAGAGATAGGTGGAAGTGCAGGTAAGCAGAAGTTGTGTCCAATGATCTTAGCAAGGGACCAGAAGGCATGGCTTCTATTTGAACAGGAGGCAAGATCTTGATGGAAACCAAGACCAGATACCAAGACCTGAAGTATGCTGAATTTTTTTGTTGACTGATCTGATACAAGTTCTGTTGAACCAGGGCTTGATAAGTGAATGGGGATTTGGGGAAGAATGGGGGATGAAGGCTTCATGCTGGTGAGGATAATTTCTGTGACTTGTTCAGAGCAGGTGTTAGAGTCAGATGAGCTGAAGCAATAGTCAGACCATGAAAGGAGGATTAGAAGTTCTGGAGGTCATCCCATTTGACAACTTTGTAGTGCTACTAGAAGATGTGAGGTAGAGTGGATCTTGAGGAAGAGCATTCTGTATGAGAGAGGAGACTTGTACAAGATTGTGATCTGAGTTGCTGAGAGGAAAGGGGGTGTCCTCTGTGGTGTATCTAGAGGGAGCATAGGTTAAAAAGAGATCCAGAGTATTGATAGAGTGAAGAGGGTTATCCAGAATTTGTGTTAGTAGATGAGTAATTTGTTGTAAATATTAAAAGTAAGTTTCATTTTGTTTTTCTGCAACTGGTTACAATTTTAATTTTCAATTTCATAGAACTTCAATTACCTTTTGCAGTACTAAAATTAAAAATTGAAGATTATTCCAGTAGCATCTTTAAAGAGACAAATTTTATTTATCTACTTGGTGAAACGTGTATATTATGATCCAAGAATATCAGCTATAGTAGAGAAAAAAAAATGCTACAGAATCAGCAAGTATTAATGTTATAGTAGCCATTTTTGTATTACTTTGATGAATTATTAGTTTCCTAATCGATATAAGGAAAACAATAATGCACAATTTGCTTTTGCAATCAAAAAGTCTTGCAAAATTTGTTATTCTTAAAGAATGTATACACATTGCCAGTTTTGTCACTCAGTAAATTTTTCAGACTAAATTAAAAATTTGTTAATTACTTGATAATGTTACATTCCTGAGATCACTAGTGATTATGAGAAGCAGCAGTGCATTTGAACTGTGTTCAGAAAAGTGTTTTTTTAATTGTACATGAGTTTTTCATAATAGCCACATTGAATATAAGTTCGTACCGTGCTACTGTGATTTTAATTTTATTGACTGTGGTTGTTGTTGTTTGGTTCACCATGCTAGTTAATGTTACAAATATGGCAGCAGTAAGGAAATGCATACCAGCAGTGCCGAAGGTTTCAACTTGGAGATCAAGTTTTTCCCCTGGATTTTTTTTTATGGCAGATACACTGCAAAACTTGTTACATGTATGTGCCAAAAAATGTGAGAGATTTATTAACAGTTAAGTTAAATGAAAAGAAAGAGAGCATTAAAGTGTGTGTGTGTGTGTGAAGTGCAGTGATAGATTAGATGGTTCCAAAAATGAGAACAGTGTAACCAGAAATAATCAGGAAATGGATGGAAGTGCTAGTGAGGATAATAATGGAACTGAAGCAGAACAGTTTACACAAGAGTTGATGAAAATAAAGAGTGAGATTAAATGTATGGAAGAGGAGGAAACTGAACTTCTGAAGAAGTGATTGATTAATGTGAATGAAGAGGTTAATGGGAAGAAGAAGAAAGTTTCAAAGGATGGCTTTATATGGAGATTCAATCATTAGAGGTGTAGTGAATAACAGGGTACATAAGACCTAAATTTTTCAGGTGGTACACTGAATGGAATATCCAGTGATTTGCATGGAAGGAAGGAATGGACATCAAAATTAGTGGTGAGACAAGACAGTGGACAGGGCTAAGAAAATGTTTAGTGTGTTGCCCAGAGATGATAACTGTGAATTGAGAAGGAGCAATGATACTAAATGACAAGATGGCTGAATTATGTCAGGCAAAGAGTGTGCAATTTGTGAATCTATAGAGTGAATTTGAAGGGAAGTTGGAATTGATTAAAGCTGATGGAATTGATTAAAGCTGCATTTGAATGGATCTGGCATTGGACATCTGTAGCAACTGTTGTTTACTAAGAGTACACATTGTCCAGATGAAATCAGCATGGCTTAGGATCAGAGAGATTAAGAAGCAAGTTGTGGAAGGACAGAAAGACAATGGATATAAATGCAAAGAAGTGATTATGGCAGGACAAAATCTTGGAGATGAGAGGCATATGAATGAAAACTAAAAGTTAGAATCAGGGATGATCAGATTGAAGAGAAAGGTGTGCTACAGCAGTGTACAGAGGGTGGTGTTAGTGGGATGACCTCAAAGAGCGGGAAACTGTTATGTTTGTGTACTAATGTAAAAAATATCAGAAATAAAGGGGCTGAATTTGTAGCACTGACTGTAGCATACTATGCCCAAAAATAACTGATGTAAGAGAAACTGTTTGTCTGAGAATGATATACTCTCACTACTAGACATGGAGGGATATACAGTTTTCCAAAAGGATAATGAGGTGAATGGAGAAGGGTGAGTGCTGTTAATGATAACAGAGGAATTTTGTCCTTTAAAGCAGAAGTAGAAAATAGTACATGTGTGAAAATAGTGCATTTGTAGTTGAGATCAACATAGTAGTATATCTAATTGGATATTGTTATAAGCCTGGGAATATAGAGAGCACTGATTATAAAATATTTAGACAAATTAGTTGGGAATGCACAAGGAAGATGCTCCTAATGGGAGATTTTAATTTCAGGAATGTGGACTAGAAGGAAGAGATAGTGTATAGAAACAAGGAGAGTGAATTTCTTGAGTTTCTGAGGGAATGAGTATCTTAAGCAGCATATGATGGAAGCACTACAAGGTTTCTGGTGTTGAATTTAGTAATATCCTCACAGGATGTGATTGCGAAGGAGGTATCAACACTGCCACCTGTTGGTGAGAGTTCATGAGGTACTGGTTTGGAAGGTAGTCAATCAGATAAAGGTTGTTGTCAATAAGTATTGGAACTATAAAGTAGATGATTATGAGAAGTTCCATGGTCCACTAGTGTCAATACATTGCATTGATGAGCAGTGCAGAAAAGATGCTGACAGTGTATGGAAAAGAAGATGTTGAGGAGATACAAGATAGTTTGTAGTGAGAAGATGCATGAAGAATATAAACTGCAGGCCAGAAAGGTGACAGGCAAGGTTAAAAGTGATAAATGATAACTAACACTGCATTTAATAGGCTGTGATAATATAGATAGTTAAACTGACTAGTTTTGCCACATATGCTAGTGGCTTCTTCTGGGTCAGGAAGAAAAATATACATACTCAAAAAGAAAACTATATTGTGACAGGAGACTAGCTATTCAGGCCAAAAATAATCCAAGGGAATTCTTCTCTTATGTGGCAAGCAGGAGGATGAATAATTATTTGAGGGTAAGACTGGTGAACAGTTATGGTAGCAAGGATATAGTGGAGTTATTTAATTAGCACTTTATCAATGTATATCGTGCTCTTGTATATGATACTGTGCAATATGTAGAAGGGAGGCAAATATTACAGGAATTAGTGGTGAAAGCATCAGAGGCATATCAAGTTTTTACTATTATTATTACAGTGGTATCTCGCTAATTCGAACTAATAAAAACCGTGCTCGTTCGGATTAATGAATTTTCCCCCAAAAGACAACAATAACTAGCGTTTAAGACAAAAATAATCAGATTCTAATGGTACATCAATTTAATTCTGTAAATAAATGAAGTAACTGATAGAAAAAAGCTACTGTACTGTAATGTAAAAAATAAAAATTAATACAGCACACAAGTTTATTTTAGTAAAACATTTAGTTTGTATGTATCTGTATTGTTGAGGATTCTGATTTAATAAAATTGCATAGTTCAGTACATAAATTAATTTGCGTAAAAATATCACTTTCTGGTACACAACACAAAAAAAAGTTTCACACAAAATAACACAAAAAAAAGTTTCACACAAAATAACACAAAAAAAAGTTTCACACAAAATAACACAAAAAAAGTTTTTTGATTTCTTTGTAAAAAAAGTCACCGATTTTCTTTGGCTTCTTGGAAGCTAAACTTTTTCAAATACTTTTTCTCGGAGCTGCATTAGCAATAAAATTTTGTGGAATGGCGTATCATTCGGCTTAGCCCATTCTATACACACATTAAAACTGTCAGCTGCCCTTCACGTTTTACTTTTTTTTCTTCAAGTTCTTTATTGTCATCTATTCATTCTGTAGTGTGATATTTATAATTTCATCATCTGATTTCATTTTGATTTCACTTTTGGTTCTACCTTTAATCCATTCCATAATATCTGTTTGAGAAATTTCAATATCTGGATTTATATTTTTAACCAAATTATGCACATTTTGAATTTCCTCTTTTTGTGTATCACCGTAGTTATACTGTACTGTAATAATAATAAAATAAATAATCATAGTTAAAATAATAATTATTAAAAAAAAATAGTACACAAAATAATAATACGTCATAAATAAAAAATTTTTTCTTTCAATCCGCAGTTTGGATTACTGGAGGGTTCGGAATAAAGAGGTTCGGATTAGCGAGATACCACTATATTTGTTTTTTTTTTTATGTGGCTCTCACCCACAAGAGGCTTAGTTATAAATCTATAGTACATTTCATACCGTAGGTGGGTTAAAGATTTTTTTTTTCTTTTATTTTTATATATTTTTGTATTTTTATTTATTTTTTTGTCACACTTACCAAACATGGAACTTTTCAAGCTACTTCAGGCCTCCAGTAAGCAAGGCTGCTTGCATTAGATATAAGGCAGCAGGAATGGATGATATATTCACTACATGATATATATCACTACATATTTTTAAGGAATGTGCAAAACAGTTACCTATGCCCTTGACCTGTTCTTTTTAATGAAAGTTTTGTAGTGGGGAAGATTCATCATCATCCTCAAAT
Source organism: Typopeltis vanoorti (assembly GCF_054136105.1). NCBI lineage: Eukaryota > Metazoa > Arthropoda > Arachnida > Uropygi > Thelyphonidae > Typopeltis > Typopeltis vanoorti. The sequence goes on along the minus strand of NC_143564.1, from coordinate 100,976,465 downwards.
TCCTGACATGTACCCTCAAGGAGTGTACAGGATATGATAGTACTACATGAAAAAAATTACATCATTACAATTTCCTATCTACAATTTTCCTCCAAATCAGTCTGTTACTTGTCAAGACTCCAACATTATCAGATCTTATATTTCTATTGTCTAAGGCACTTTGTACTATGTCAATCCACCTATATCTTGGTCTTCCTCTGGGTCGTTTTGCTGTCAACTGGCAGAGAACACTTGTTTTGCTAATCTTTTCTCGCCCATTCTGTTTAAGTGACCATACCACCTAAGATTAGCTCTGCTAACGCATTCCTGGATGATGACAATGTAAAGTTCTTTCCTAATATCCTCGTTTTTAATATGATATTACTATTGATGCCATCTGTTCACGCCTCTAATCTTTCTCAGGACTCTCATACGGTCTCTAGTCTTTGGTCAAGTGTTTTCCTTCTGACCCAGCTCTCAGATCCATAAGTTAAAACTGGTTTGAACACTGTCTTGTATACAGCTAATTTAGTGTTCTGACTAATTTTTCTCTTATTCCATATGAATTTATTCAATTGACTTCCTACTATACCAGCTTTGCTGATTCTGTTGTCTATTTCTATATTTAATTTACCATCTTCACTAAAAATTGTGTGCACTGAAATGTTTTACTTGTTCCACAGGTTCTCCATTCACAACACAGTTGACATTTTCAATGAGTCTGCCTATTTTCATTGTATTTGTCTTTTTACTGCTGACCTTCATACCATATCTATTACAACAGTTATTCAATTTAGTGAGAGAATCTTGCAGACTTGTAGCAGATTTATTTAGAAGTATAGCATCATCCGCATAAAGCAAAGAGCTGACATTAACATCTCCAATTTTGATATCATGTTTAATACCACTTTCCAACATAATGTGATCCATATAGATAATGAATAACAGAGGGGATAATGTACATCCTTGTCTCACACCATATTTAACAATAAACCATCTTACTGTACTTCCTTCAATTCTAACTGCTCACTTACAACTCAAATAAAGACTAAGTATTGCTTGATATAATGCTTCATTGACACCATATAAAAGTAGCGTATTGAACAGCTTCTCTCTTGGCACCTTGTCATATGCCTTTTCCAAATCAACAAAACTTAAATAAAGATCTTTGTTATATTCCCATGCTTTCTCGACTATTTGTCATAAAGTGAAGATCTGATCCTGACAGCCTCTATTTAGCCTGAATCCAGCTTGTTCTTCAGAAAACTTTTCTTCCACAAGTCTTCTCAACCGTGTCTCAAGTATACTTGCATAAATCTTGCCAGGAATACTCAGTAAGGAAATACCTCTGTAATTCTTACATTCAGTTTCATTTCCTTTTTTATATATGGGTACTATGAGAGCTTTACTCCAATCATCGGGAATTCGTCCCTCTGTCCAGGCTTTCTGAACTATGCAGTGCAGCCACTGTAAGACTTTTATACCACCATACTTCAGCATTTCTGGTCGAATATCATCTACTCCTGCTGCCTTTCCACATTTCGAGCCTTTGATGACTTTTTCTACTTCAAGTATGGATATGTGTTCCTGACTGCATGCCTGGTCAGTGTTTTTTATCACTGTGCTGTCATCACTGCTTGTTTCATTTAGTAGTTTTTCAAAGTAATTACTCCATACTTCAAGCATATCTTTTTCTCCCATTTTCATGTCACCTTTATCATCTCTAATTCCTTTTACAGCACTCTTTCCTCCATTCCTAAGCTTCTTCAACAACCTCCAGAATATTTTGCCACCTTCTTGGTGGCAAAATATTCTGGAGGTTGTTTTCTATATTCTTTTTCTATATTCTTGCCAAAGTCCTCCCATGACTTTTGTTTAGCTAGTTTTAAACACTGTTTAGCATTCTTGCATTTGTCTCTGTATTCTCTAAGAGCACAAGTTGACTTATTTGCCAGGAACGTTTGATATGCTTTCTTCTTTTCCTTCACTGCCTCTTTAACTTCCTGTGTCCACCAGGGAGTTCTGATTTTTCTATCCTTGCAGACAACTTCACCACATGCCTCTCTAGTGAATCAATCAGGGCTTTCTTCAAGATATGTACAAAGGAATAACATTCCTTTGTTCTAACTTCACCTTGTGAATGAGCTTGTGGCTTGTTTATCAGGCTGAAATATTTGCAATAATAACATTATTATCAATTATTCTTCTGAACATAGGTTTCTAATAATTGATATTATTAAAAACCTGTTCACTGTTATTATTACAAAAAGTTATTGTTATTATTATCCTTACAAAAAGAAATGTGAAGTCTGTTGAATTGCATGTTTTTTTCCTTTTTAATTTAAAAATGCCTAATATGAAATAAATGAATGAATCATGTCATGCACGCACACACACACAATGAAAGTAAAATTATTTAAACACTAAACTTACAAAAAATGGTTGGCTAGCAGAAGAACTCAATCCAACTTGCCACAGGCTAAGATTGCCATCACCATCACTAACTCCAAACTGCAAGAGAGATCAAATCCAGTTAATTCTGATGATTAGTTCTAATACAAATTGATATGAATTTTAATTTTATTGCTAGCTTTATCAAAATATTTTAGAGATGTTCTTCATTTGCTAAAATTTTCCAATTCATGATCATCACTGCTTATATATTTCCACGTTGTAAGTTTTCACCAAAAACCTTAAGAATTTTAGTCATGTTGATGTTTAGCAGAGAAAAGCATACATCTAGAGATAATAATTACAAAATTTATTTTGGTAATAAATTATTAAACGAATATTGGTCATTAATGGTATCTTTGTGGGTACGGAGAAATACAACTAAGCATGTGCATGCAGGCATACAAACAGGAAAACAACACAGACTTAGTATAAAAGGCAAGATCATAGTCTTAAATGGCACCCTCTATGGATCCATGAAGAAGTCTTGCTGAAGGTCTCAAAGGTAATGATGTGCCAAATTTTTGGTAAAGTAAAGCAACTGAATTTGTTTAGGTGTGGCAGATTCCAGAAATAGTATCTGTGATTTACTCTCCCCCCCCCTTCCCCACTGGATCTGGCGATCTGTATTCATGGCATGGTCTGTCACTCTGGAATGGCTGTAGTGCAGATGATGGACATAGTTTCTGTGTTCTTCTCGACAAATTCCTAAGTATGTAAATTTGAAGGGGCAAGAGATACTGTAGACAGTAGGATGATCTAGAATCTAGATGATAGAGAGAATCTTTTGTTGAGTGGAAAAGGACATCTAATTTTTGGAATGGCCTGAAGGAAGTCTTTATGTTGTCTCTTTTAAGAATGCATGCAATTTTTTATGAGATGTCCTGAATGTAGGAAAGGGCAATGGATCTTGGTCTTCTAGTTTTTTTTTTTTTTTTTTTTTTTTTTTGAGGGGAAGAATTGGATTTGTTCAAAGATGGGTGGAGAGGAGAGCTCCACTGATTTCACGAAGGGGAAAGCCAATGGCTAAGAATGTGTCCCAAATGTGACTGATTTTGGTAGAGAGAGAGAGGTTAGTGTGGTCAGAGCTATATTTGCTAAAACTTTGATAACATCAAACTGCTGGAAGTAGAGGTGATGGTTTCATAGATGATGGATGGGTTTCAGTGTGGGGTTTTCTGTAGAATGAAAAGAATAAGGATCCATTTGGTAGCCAGGTGAGTGGAATGTTAAGGAAGGGTAGACAGTTATTGTATTCTTTTTTTGAATAGTAAAATGGATCCTTGAATGTTGACTTTTGTGGTGTGCTAAAATGTTTTGAACATAACCTGTCATGTAGTCAAATGGAGAACATGTCAACACACTGTAGCCATATTATGTGTTTCAGAGAGGTAGAGTTTTAGTGCCATATTTTCAAAATGTTCAATGAAAAGAGTGGCAAATTGGGAAGGAGGGGGGAGTACATCAAAAAAGAATATCTCTGCCTAACAGAACCAAGGATTCCTTCCCTTGACAATCCAATCTTTTCATGCAACATTTTGCATACACAATCCTAAACTCTGGTAACAAACCTACAATTTTGGGAGTTGAAAATGCTGTTACTCAATCTAAAGCTAGTTCATATGGACATTCCTGGAAGAGGCCTACTAAGTTCTTCAATTGAGAAACAGGATACAGTCTTAGGATGTGCCTAAAACAACTCAGTCAAACCTATCAGTGATGTTATGCTTTCATGCTGTTCATAAATATTTACTGTAAATCTTCATATACACAAAGAGTATATATATATACACTTCTGCATGAACATTTTGAACTGCACTCATTCCTTGAAGTAGAATGTATGTTATTGAGATAAGAAACTTACAATGTAATAGTACTAGAAAGCAAGGGAGTACATGTGAATGTAAACAAGTGAATTACCCTGAAAGCAAATCCAAATAAGAAATTAAATAAAACATATGTGGCAGAAAATTAAATAATTGGTAGATATAAATGAAAGGAAGTGAAAGAATTGAGCAAATGATAGTTGGAATAAAAGTAATGAATGTGCTTCAAGAGTGGCATTGTATGAGAATTCCATTATCTGTATATCATATAATGGATGAGGGGATACACGTTTATTTTCTAGGAGCGAATAAGCTGGGCAATTGAAGTTTTTTTCCCCCCTTAGGATATGCAGAGTGAATGAGGAGAGTCAGTGGTGACCACAGCAATGAATGATTTTGTTGTATAGAAGAATTTAAGGATGAATATCAGAAGATATTCTATATAAAATATCAGAAGGTAAATGGAGGTGATGAATGGCATTTTGGCAATGCTGTGAAAGGAAAGGGGGCAGTTTGTGAATGTGGATGAATTTGAAGAATGGATAAAACTGTATAGGGTAACAGATTACATTTGAATCAACTGAGTATCATCTTGGGAGGCTGTTGGTCAGAGTTATAAGAGAGTTTAAGGTGAACACAAGAGATCTAAAGAAGCATGCAGGATGCAAATGAGTAGTAGAATGAGATAGATGAGATTCAAGGAGTGGCAGTAAGGGAGAATAGTGCAAGACTAGCAGGAGTAAGAAATGAGAACAAGAGAAAGGATATAGAAGATGGATAAGGAAGTGAGTAGTTGGTTGGACACCATAAGGTGTGCTGAAGTCAAAGTAGCAAGATGCATGCAGGTGTGGTTGTGCATATGAGGGTTGCCAATGTAAGAAATCAATGGCCCGGAATACATAGAATCAGTTCAGGTTTGAGGAAAATGGAAATAATGTAAAGGGGAGATGGATCAATACCAAGTGTGGAGAATTCAGTTACATCTGAGAGGTGGCACAGATAGGACTTGTTATAGATTCATAAATGAGGCACCATGTTCATAGCCAAGTAGTTAGCATATCTGCCCTCCAACCAACAGGCTGTTAATCTGAGCCCATGGATGTTGTGATTGTCAATAGGTGGGAGATAAATTTCACTGTCCAGTGTGAGAACACTGCTACAGTTATTGGAGGCTTGACATGGCTTGTACAAGTTCCATGTTTGGTCTTTGGTCTCTAGAGCATGATTTCTGGATTATCTAGAAATGTAACAAATTTATGAAACTTAAAAAAAAAATCTACAGTCAATACATGGTATTGACTGTAGATTTTTAAATACTATACATTTTAAATAAATACTATATAAAGTACTATAGGTTTACAATCCTTTGTGTGTGGGAATCACTTAAAAAATTATAAATGCCAGAGGTATCAAAGACAGGAATGGATCATTATTAACAGAAGAGTTGGAAATCAAAAACAGATGGAAAGAATACGGTGAGGAACTGTACAGCAGAGTGGATAAAGAAAATGTGGAGTCCTCCCACCAAGAAAATTTTGATTTGAAACCTCCTCCTCAATTTAGGCATGAAGTTGAAAGAGCAGTTAAGCAGCTCAACAGCAATAAGGCCCCAGGTATAGAGGAAATCCCAGCAGAGTTAATCAAGGCCACAGGGGATGGAGGGATAAGAGTGTTTCATAGATTGATTACAAGGATATGGGAGACGGGATCATAGCCTAGAGACTGGAAGAAGTCAGTTTTCATACCACTACACAAGAAAGGTGATATGAAGGCATGCAAGAATTAAAGAACTATTAATTTGATATCTCATGCAAGCAAAATTTTATTAAAGATCATGCTAAATAGGACTGAGGCCAAAGTTGAGGCAGAGATGCCCGAGGAACAAGCAGATTTTAGGAAAGGTAGGGGCACCAGAGATCAGATCCTTTGCCTTAGAAAGATCATAGAAAAATATAAAGAATTCAGACTCCCTCTGGTAATGTGTTTCTTAGACTACTCTAAAGCTTTTGACTGTGTTGAGCATGTAAAACTGTGGGAAGTAATGAAAAGAATGGGTTTTCCTCAACACACTATCAGGTGGATAGCCAACTTGTATAAGGAGCAAGAAGCCACAGTAAGAACAGGTGTTGGATTGACTGACTGGTTTCAAGTTGGAAAAGGAGTTAGACAAGGATGTTTACTTTCTCCTCACTTGTTTAGTATATATGCAGAGGACATCATGCATGAAGCATTGGATGAGCTCAGGACAGGAATCAGGATAGAAGGTAGATTGATCAGTAATCTGAGGTACGCTGATGATACAGTACTCCTTTGTAAGAACTAGGACTAATTCTTGACAAAGTTAACAAGATCAGTAATAACGGAGGACTTTAACTCAATTCTAGCAAGACAAAGATCATGGTTCTCAAAGGAAAAACAAACAGAGAAGCTCTTGAGAAACAAGTGTATCTTAATGGAGAAAGAATTGAGGAAGTCAGCAAGTTTGAGTAACTGGGATCCATTATTAATGTGACGAATTGCTGTTCAGAAGATATCAGAAAAAGGCTAGGAATGGCTAAAACAACAGTCAGAGACCTGTCTAAAATCTGGAAGGATGGATCTATCTCCATGGGAACAAAGTTGAGGATTTTAGATGCAGTTGTTTTTCCAACAGCGACTTATGGATGCAAGACTTGGAACCTAAAGAAGTCAGATAAGAAACAGATATCTGCTTTTGAGATGTGGTGTTACAGAAGGCTGTTGAGGATATTATACTGAAAGGCATACAAATGAATGGGTGTTAGAAAAGATTAGTAGAACTTTAAGGCTCCTTAAGGATATTGACAGGAGAAAGTTAAAATATTTTGGACACATAGAAAGGATGGAAGGAGGACTTCTCAGAAAAGTAATAGAAGGTAAAGTTCCTGGAAAAAGAGGCAGGGGGGTAGACCATCAATGAGATGGATAGATGGCGTGTGTGGAGTGACTGATCTTCAGAGAGTTGAGGCTGCCAGAAAAGCAAACAACAGGACTACATGGCAAGGCCTGGTGTGGAACATCACCGATCATCGGAGTGACCATATGGCATCTATAGATGCCCAGTGAACATAGAGAGAGAGAGAGATATTAGAAATAAGGAGAGTGAAATGGTTGCGCTAATTTGCACAAGAATTATGAGTGTGTGTGAAAAAATTGTTGGATGAGGATAATGTGTACTGGATGTAACAGAGTTGGAAAGTATATGGTATTTTCCTTGAGAAAATGAAGAGTGAAAGGTACTGTGTCTGCTCAGGTTCACAAAACTTCACATATGTCTAAAGAACATAGTCATATCTTCCAAAATGACCAAAATATGACAAACCATAAATGCTAAAAATCCCGTCAGAAGATAAGTCTCAACAGATTCCAGTACTCTACTAAGCATGGCATCCACAATGTGGATGATTTGGTGCCTGCATGTCACATCGAATTGCATGGCATGGGAAGCAACAATCACAGTGTCCATGGCTGCTTTAATGCTTCCATTCTGATGGCTTCATCTCCAGAGCGACTGCACCATAACAAAAGAAACTCAGGCTAGTGCTGTCTTTCAACGTGATGCATGAACGGTATAATTGAAGTGACTCGATAGGATGCTGACTTAGAGGCATTCAGTCCTCAATGTGTGTAGTACATGAACCTAAAATCATTTTCATGCTTTTACTACAGTATGTACTGTAGTCTCTACTGACAGTAGAGACTATCAGTCATAATTAGTCAATATTAATTATTTATCAATGGAGATTATCACTAGATTGTTTATAATCTCATTAACATAACTCATATTTGTAGATTTAGGGACTCAAAAACACATGTGTTGAACAGATTATTTTATTAATTACAAATAAAATAAAACTTGACGTTTCGACCTCTATATCGAGGTCATCATCGGAAGAATACAACTGTATACAGAACCAAGCTACATGCTCATGCTTTCTATACCAGTAAACTAAATCTACGTAGTTAATAAATCTTTTTTCTAGCCTGACCTCTAGTGATAGAAAAGAAAAACAAAAATAAATAAATAAAATAAAAAATATATATATATATAAAAAAAAAAAAAATATATATATATATAAAAAAAATATATATATTATATATATATATATATATATTATAAATAGATAAATGCAACTACAATAAATTGTTAGAGTCCTCATGTATTAATATTCTGGATGGTTACAAAATGATTTCTTTCAGTTGCTATTGCATGTTCTAAACACTTCACCAAGTCACCAGGTTGTCTTCTTGTAGTGGGAATTTTTCTAATGCTAGTTTAGGATGTTATACAGGTTGTAGATGGGTCCTCCACATTCTTGAAATGGTGAGGCCATCATTTTTGTTGAGATTTGGGTTGTGTTTGAGCATTTCACAAGATTCTTTAAATTTTCTCTCAAACCAGGTTTTGGTGCGGTGTAGGGACTTGGTATTTTTCCAGTCAATTCTATGGTATGTTTGGAGTGCATGGTCAGAAAGGCCTGTTTTACTGAAGTGGAGGTATTTAATGTGTCGTTTGTGTTCGTCTTGTCTGATTGGGATAGTTCGCCCTGTTTCCCCTATGTATGGTATGTTACATGTGCAGTGTATTTTGTATACCCCTGGGTGTGCTAGGTGTGGAAGAGGATCTTTAGAGGAACTGAGTAGGTGTCTTAGCTTATTTGGGGGTTTAAAGGTGGTTTTAATGTCGTATTTGTGAAGTGTTCTGTCAATTTTTTCAGAAATGCCTCTAACATAAGGAATGGCAATAGCATTCTTGAAATTTTTTTTGTTCTTACTGGTATCTTTATGGAGGATCTTGTGAATAGTTTTTTTATTGTATCCATTTTTGATAAATGTTTGGTTGATGATTTTGTATTCTTGGTTTAGAGCCTGTTCATTCGAACAAATAGTTAAGGCTCTGTGTTTAAGGGTGCTTATGACTATAAGGTCAGCGACTGCTATGGATGTGGCCAGTTGAACGTTGTACCTTTATCTGATAAATATGAGATGGCTTCCCATGACTAACTTACATATTAACTTAACCAACTCCCTCTACTGTGCATACACTGCAGCTTCTTTAGCAATTAACTCAAATCAAGGCTCCTAATGCAACTTGTCATCAGTAGAATCATTAACATCATCCCAATGAGACTAGCAACCTTGTTCCAGCAAGGAGTATGCTGGGGCATGATATGGTTTATATGGAGTACATCATCATCTTCTTGCAGCTCTAATGATACCATTGCTAGAAGAAACAATTTCTTTATGTGCTGCACACAGGTGAGCCATGTGGATGGAAAATCCCAAATTTCCAGGAATCACAGGCTATGATCTTATGGTGTCATCAATAGGATGCATGTCAGATCTGTCCTTCCAATCAGGATTTTGAATATGTTATATTCTTTACAAAATTAGGCTACCTCTAATTTATTTTGGATACTTTATTTTAGAATCAATCATAATATTCAAATTGGCTAACATATTTAGCCAGCAAGACCAGGGCTTCATCCAGCAGTAGCTGTTAGATGGAACAACTCCTGCAAAACACCCTTATTCTTGAATATTTTGATTGATATTCTTTCACTTAAACATTCAGAACAATGGACAGAAGTTGCATTGGCCCAACGTCTCTTCATGGCCATTGCGCTTTGTTTTCATTAGACAAATTCCACCGATCCGTGACAGTTCTGAATCTGCTGAGCTGAAACTGTTGCACCAGATGTGTCACCTGGCATGCTATACAGCTTAGGCATTCCACAAGAAGGTGCCAATGTTAGTCTGGGCTCAACTGTTCCATCACTGGACAATTTTGCTGAGTCCCAGTTTTGGGCCATATCTGCCTCAGACCCCAGCACAACCATCCCAGTCATTAGAGTCTTTGTCCAGTCCTTGTCAGATCTAACTTGCCAACATCTCCATACCTACATTATCAATTAGACTACATTATCAATGATTATACCTACATTATCATTAACAATTATCAGGGCTGTCCAACCTTAGGTAATCTGAGGGCCGAATCACAATGAGTATCGAGTAATTTGGTGAGCAGCAGCGACACAACTTCGAAAGTTGAACAAATGAACAACACTAATTGCACACTATTTGTGAGCTCAGGATCCCCGTGAGCATCCGGAGCATGTACATTGGAACAAAACAGTGTAAAAACGCTTCTTTGACACATCTAATATTTGAAAAACACGTGGGTATATAGCGATGTAAAAACAACAAATAAAATTACCAATATCGAGATTATCAATTAGTGATAGAATTAAAATATCTAATACGCATTCGATTCAAATTGTTCTTTTATTTTTTCACTTGTGAAAATCAAAACCCACAGGTGGGCTCACAAAATCGCACTGCAGGCCACATGCAGCTCGCCGGCTGTGCTTTAGACAGCCCTGAATTAGACCTTGGAGACCTGCTGTGCATGTGGGTGTGATCTGGCACAAAAATCAAACCATCTCCTTTGTATTTTCACAGTCCAACAGGAGTATCCAAACTCTGCAGGATGTATGGCGCTTTATGGAGATAGCATTCCTATCTCTGAATGAACTGATTTCAGGGAGCCAAACCCTTACAAAGAAAAGACTGCTGTTCTTCTCTCTAGGACTCTCCTGTTGACCTTTCCAAGTTTGGTTTGCATCAGCACAGTTGGCCCAAAAGGGGTTGATCTCCATGTCTGGTTTCAGCAATATTAATCCAATTCCCTTTCAGTCTACCAGAAGAACCAGCCTTTTTTCTTGCAATGTCTTGTTTCAGAATGGATTAAGACTGACTGATCCATGTTCAAATGGAACTCTTCTCCACCTTGAGCATATGCTACTACCATTAAGATCTGCACCAACAGCAACTCAAGGTAGGCTTACACCAAGCATCTTCCATGCATGCCAATGCAACCTTCCTACTCACTGCTGTATATGAATCAGGTTTATCTTATCTGTGGCTAGATATGGGTTCGATGCCAGAGCATTATTCTTCATAATTCTTAATTTTTGCCTCAGCGGAAGAATGTAGTCATGATGAATAAAAGTCTTAACAGCTCGATTTTTTTCTTTTAGATAAGGATGATGTGGAAACTGTGCAGGTATGTGCATGTACTTATTTTTAAGGGTATTAACAACACCAAATGAACTATTTTATAAAAACACGTTTTATTAACTTGCTTACATTTTGTGAATTTCAAATAAGTATCATCAGAGCACAACAAAACATGTGTATGCGACAGACAGTGAGTAAGTGAAACAATACGATTGTACCAGACAATCTGTAAAAAGTCCTATCTGTAAAAAGATCATATCCTTAAAATTCAGACATAATAGTTAGTTTTGATGTCACCTCTTTATTTATCAATGTACCACTAATACACACTCTTGATTGGATCAAGTCTAAATTTCCTCCTGATATCTTTGAATTATTCAAATTTACTATGTATGCAAGTTACTTTACATGGGGAGGAAAAATCTACAAACACTAATGGTACTGCTATGGGATCACAAGGAGAAATAACCTGGAATAATAATGGAGAAAGAATAATAAATCTTTGCCTTACAAATAATTTAGTAATAGCAAATACTATGTTCAAGCATAAAGAAATCCATAAGTTTACCAGGGAAGAGCCCATTAGAAATGAAAAATCTATAATTGACTACGCCATCATAAGCAGATCGTACTGGAAGTATACAAAAAATGCAAGAGTCTATAGAGGTGCTGAAATAGGCAGTGACCACTACTTATTAGTAATGGAAACAATCCATAAAATAAAAGTTGAAAAATGTAGAAAAAGTAGCAAGGAAATAAATGTTAAGATAAGAACTACAAACTAAAGAAAGAAGAAACAGCCATTGAGTATAAAAATAAAATACAAGAGAAGATGAAAGAAGTAGAAAAGAGATATATGAAGACCAAGATTTTCTGTAGAAAGCCTATAGTACAGGTTCAAAACACTTCTACTAGAAACAAGCAAAGAAATTTGTGGTGTATCATTAAATAATAAACAGAACACACATAAAACAACCTGGTAGACTAAAGAACTAAAAGAAGAAATTAAAAAGAAAAAGCATTTGTGGAAGAGATATATAACATCAAAGCTGCAAGTTGATAGAGAACTATACAACAACCAAAGAAATAAAGTTAAAACCTTAGTGAAAGAAGAGAAAAGAAAAGAAAATGCTGGGAAGACTTCAGACATTGCCAGCCTGGTTGGCTGAGTGGTTAGTGTATCCACTCTCCAGTCAAAACGCTGTGGGTTTGAATCTTGCCGTGGGCATGGAAGTTTGTGCTTGTCTGTGAAAACACTAGTGACAGTGGTCGGCAGTAGACGGCGTTGGTGTAGATGATGAAAGCAGTAGTAGTTATTGGATTGAGTTAGTGTGTGTGTAGCATGTGGCCTCCCTCGATGAGTCGTTGGACTCCCTGGAGATGTAATGTAATAATAATAATAATTTACAACAAAATTTTAAAGGAAACCAAAAACTCTTCTATAATGTTTTAAGAAGAACGAAGTCAGAGAAAGAATACCTCATAAAGTTTAGCAAAAATAAGAATGGAAAGTTACTCACAAAATTCCGAAGATATCATGGAAAGATGGAAACAGCACTTCCAAGAATTATTGGAAGATGCAGGACATGGAAAAAATAGAACCCTAAGAGCAAGACATGCAAGCAAAATAGAAGATCAATAAATAAAATAAAACTGGGCAAATCAGCAGGCCATGACCAAATAACACCAGAAATGGTAAAGAATTTAGGAACGAAAGCAATAAAATTTCTTTTACACCTATTCAATGTTGTATGGAAAAAGAAAATTATTCCCAAAGACTGGGAAGTAACAATAATAATCCCTATATTTAAGAAAGGAGACAACCGTAAATGTGAAAACCATAAAGGAATTTCGCTTTTAAGCATTCCAGAAAATTGTATGCCGGTATTTTAGAAGAGAGGCTTAGGAACCAAATAGAGGATACACTGGACGAAATGCAATATGGCTTCCGAAAAAAAATAGAAGCACGCAGGATCTTATCTTCAGTCTTAGACAAATATCAGAGAAAACATTGGAATATGGAAAAGAACTACATGCATGTTTTATAGATTTCGAAAAGGCCATTGACCGATTTCTCAGACACTTAGTATGGCAAACATTAAAGAAAAACAAGATACAAGATAACTTAATAACATCCATACAAAGCCTCTACAAAAGTAACAGAGATTATGTAAGAACCTGTAATAATAGATCAAAAGAATTTGAAATAAATGTAGGAGTGAGGCAAGGCTGTATCCTCAGCCCTCTTCTCTTCATTATAGTAATGGATGAAATTTTAAAGGAATGCCAAACAAAAACAAAAAAGTTCCACTTGGGATACAGGAAACTGAAAGAAACCAGGATTTCACACATGGCTTTTGCAGATGATGTAGTGATTCTAGCAAATACAACTGAAGATTTGCAGCACAACATCAACATTTGGTATGAAGAAACAAAGAAAAGGAATATGATCATAAATATAAATAAAACTAAAACAATGATCATATCTAGAAACCAACCAAAACACATAATACAAATAGAGAACCATCAACTCGAACAAGTCCACTCCTTTAAATACTTGGGATCATATATATACAAGAAGATGGTAGACTAGACACAGAAACTAATAACAGGATAACCGGGGGAACAAAGCTATTCTATGCAATGAAAGGCCCACTCCTAGATAAGAAAGAAGTCACCCAGAATACCAAAATGGCAGTGTATAGTTCAGTGTTTCTACCAACATTAACATACGGTTGTGAGTCTTGGTGTTTAACAACAGGAAACACAAATAAACTACAAACAATTGAAATGAAATATCTTAGGAAAGTGGCACAAAAAAACAAGACTAGACCGAATAAGAAATCAAACTATAAGAGACAGCCTTCAAGTTGCACCTCTGAACCAATTCATAACACAAGCCCAAATGAGGTGGTTTGGACATCTTAATCGAATGGAAGAAGGAAGAATAGCAAAAACTGTATACGAAAGTCAGAAAATGAGAAAAAGAAACATAGGCAGACCTAGGAAAGGTTGGCAAAAGGAAATTAAAGAAAAATTGGAAAAGAAGGGAATTAACTGGAAAGAAGCAAAACAACAAGCCTTGGACAGGACGGCATGGAAATCTCTTTGGCAAAATCTCGAAGTTTAAAAGCACAAGAGATCATAGACGAAGAAGAAGAAGTTTTCAAAATCAATAAGGTTCTTAAGAGTTTATAAATGGAACAGCTGATGCGCTGAACAACTGGTATTGAATGAAAATCTGGAAAATGAAAATAACCTAGAGAGAGGTCCATGAAAGGTTCACGGACAATTCATCATGGGAAGATTTATTGCAGGAAAAATCATCGTAGAAAAAATTCGCTAGAATATTGAAGCTAGTTTGGTTTAACACGTGTTATAGAGGTGCAGAGCTGACTACTACCGGGTGCATCCCCAGGTGGTGGATCGGGGAACAGCCTTCAGATATGGAGGCTAGCTGCGATATAAGCAGAGCAATCTGGCGAATAAGCAGCTGTGAACCAACAGCGTCTGAGCTATCAGGGCGTGGGGGAGCAGAAGTGGCAACTCTGTTTCACTTAAGTGTGCTAGGTGTGGAAGAGGATCTTTAGAGGAACTGAGTAGGTGTCTTAGCTTATTTGGGGGTTTAAAGGTGGTTTTAATGTCGTATTTGTGAAGTGTTCTGTCAATTTTTTCAGAAATGCCTCTAACATAAGGAATGGCAATAGCATTCTTGAAATTTTTTTTGTTCTTACTGGTATCTTTATGGAGGATCTTGTGAATAGTTTTTTTATTGTATCCATTTTTGATAAATGTTTGGTTGATGATTTTGTATTCTTGGTTTAGAGCCTGTTCATTCGAACAAATAGTTAAGGCTCTGTGTTTAAGGGTGCTTATGACTATAAGGTCAGCGACTGCTATGGATGTGGCCAGTTGAACGTTGTACCTTTATCTGATAAATATGAGATGGCTTCCCATGACTAACTTACATATTAACTTAACCAACTCCCTCTACTGTGCATACACTGCAGCTTCTTTAGCAATTAACTCAAATCAAGGCTCCTAATGCAACTTGTCATCAGTAGAATCATTAACATCATCCCAATGAGACTAGCAACCTTGTTCCAGCAAGGAGTATGCTGGGGCATGATATGGTTTATATGGAGTACATCATCATCTTCTTGCAGCTCTAATGATACCATTGCTAGAAGAAACAATTTCTTTATGTGCTGCACACAGGTGAGCCATGTGGATGGAAAATCCCAAATTTCCAGGAATCACAGGCTATGATCTTATGGTGTCATCAATAGGATGCATGTCAGATCTGTCCTTCCAATCAGGATTTTGAATATGTTATATTCTTTACAAAATTAGGCTACCTCTAATTTATTTTGGATACTTTATTTTAGAATCAATCATAATATTCAAATTGGCTAACATATTTAGCCAGCAAGACCAGGGCTTCATCCAGCAGTAGCTGTTAGATGGAACAACTCCTGCAAAACACCCTTATTCTTGAATATTTTGATTGATATTCTTTCACTTAAACATTCAGAACAATGGACAGAAGTTGCATTGGCCCAACGTCTCTTCATGGCCATTGCGCTTTGTTTTCATTAGACAAATTCCACCGATCCGTGACAGTTCTGAATCTGCTGAGCTGAAACTGTTGCACCAGATGTGTCACCTGGCATGCTATACAGCTTAGGCATTCCACAAGAAGGTGCCAATGTTAGTCTGGGCTCAACTGTTCCATCACTGGACAATTTTGCTGAGTCCCAGTTTTGGGCCATATCTGCCTCAGACCCCAGCACAACCATCCCAGTCATTAGAGTCTTTGTCCAGTCCTTGTCAGATCTAACTTGCCAACATCTCCATACCTACATTATCAATTAGACTACATTATCAATGATTATACCTACATTATCATTAACAATTATCAGGGCTGTCCAACCTTAGGTAATCTGAGGGCCGAATCACAATGAGTATCGAGTAATTTGGTGAGCAGCAGCGACACAACTTCGAAAGTTGAACAAATGAACAACACTAATTGCACACTATTTGTGAGCTCAGGATCCCCGTGAGCATCCGGAGCATGTACATTGGAACAAAACAGTGTAAAAACGCTTCTTTGACACATCTAATATTTGAAAAACACGTGGGTATATAGCGATGTAAAAACAACAAATAAAATTACCAATATCGAGATTATCAATTAGTGATAGAATTAAAATATCTAATACGCATTCGATTCAAATTGTTCTTTTATTTTTTCACTTGTGAAAATCAAAACCCACAGGTGGGCTCACAAAATCGCACTGCAGGCCACATGCAGCTCGCCGGCTGTGCTTTAGACAGCCCTGAATTAGACCTTGGAGACCTGCTGTGCATGTGGGTGTGATCTGGCACAAAAATCAAACCATCTCCTTTGTATTTTCACAGTCCAACAGGAGTATCCAAACTCTGCAGGATGTATGGCGCTTTATGGAGATAGCATTCCTATCTCTGAATGAACTGATTTCAGGGAGCCAAACCCTTACAAAGAAAAGACTGCTGTTCTTCTCTCTAGGACTCTCCTGTTGACCTTTCCAAGTTTGGTTTGCATCAGCACAGTTGGCCCAAAAGGGGTTGATCTCCATGTCTGGTTTCAGCAATATTAATCCAATTCCCTTTCAGTCTACCAGAAGAACCAGCCTTTTTTCTTGCAATGTCTTGTTTCAGAATGGATTAAGACTGACTGATCCATGTTCAAATGGAACTCTTCTCCACCTTGAGCATATGCTACTACCATTAAGATCTGCACCAACAGCAACTCAAGGTAGGCTTACACCAAGCATCTTCCATGCATGCCAATGCAACCTTCCTACTCACTGCTGTATATGAATCAGGTTTATCTTATCTGTGGCTAGATATGGGTTCGATGCCAGAGCATTATTCTTCATAATTCTTAATTTTTGCCTCAGCGGAAGAATGTAGTCATGATGAATAAAAGTCTTAACAGCTCGATTTTTTTCTTTTAGATAAGGATGATGTGGAAACTGTGCAGGTATGTGCATGTACTTATTTTTAAGGGTATTAACAACACCAAATGAACTATTTTATAAAAACACGTTTTATTAACTTGCTTACATTTTGTGAATTTCAAATAAGTATCATCAGAGCACAACAAAACATGTGTATGCGACAGACAGTGAGTAAGTGAAACAATACGATTGTACCAGACAATCTGTAAAAAGTCCTATCTGTAAAAAGATCATATCCTTAAAATTCAGACATAATAGTTAGTTTTGATGTCACCTCTTTATTTATCAATGTACCACTAATACACACTCTTGATTGGATCAAGTCTAAATTTCCTCCTGATATCTTTGAATTATTCAAATTTACTATGTATGCAAGTTACTTTACATGGGGAGGAAAAATCTACAAACACTAATGGTACTGCTATGGGATCACAAGGAGAAATAACCTGGAATAATAATGGAGAAAGAATAATAAATCTTTGCCTTACAAATAATTTAGTAATAGCAAATACTATGTTCAAGCATAAAGAAATCCATAAGTTTACCAGGGAAGAGCCCATTAGAAATGAAAAATCTATAATTGACTACGCCATCATAAGCAGATCGTACTGGAAGTATACAAAAAATGCAAGAGTCTATAGAGGTGCTGAAATAGGCAGTGACCACTACTTATTAGTAATGGAAACAATCCATAAAATAAAAGTTGAAAAATGTAGAAAAAGTAGCAAGGAAATAAATGTTAAGATAAGAACTACAAACTAAAGAAAGAAGAAACAGCCATTGAGTATAAAAATAAAATACAAGAGAAGATGAAAGAAGTAGAAAAGAGATATATGAAGACCAAGATTTTCTGTAGAAAGCCTATAGTACAGGTTCAAAACACTTCTACTAGAAACAAGCAAAGAAATTTGTGGTGTATCATTAAATAATAAACAGAACACACATAAAACAACCTGGTAGACTAAAGAACTAAAAGAAGAAATTAAAAAGAAAAAGCATTTGTGGAAGAGATATATAACATCAAAGCTGCAAGTTGATAGAGAACTATACAACAACCAAAGAAATAAAGTTAAAACCTTAGTGAAAGAAGAGAAAAGAAAAGAAAATGCTGGGAAGACTTCAGACATTGCCAGCCTGGTTGGCTGAGTGGTTAGTGTATCCACTCTCCAGTCAAAACGCTGTGGGTTTGAATCTTGCCGTGGGCATGGAAGTTTGTGCTTGTCTGTGAAAACACTAGTGACAGTGGTCGGCAGTAGACGGCGTTGGTGTAGATGATGAAAGCAGTAGTAGTTATTGGATTGAGTTAGTGTGTGTGTAGCATGTGGCCTCCCTCGATGAGTCGTTGGACTCCCTGGAGATGTAATGTAATAATAATAATAATTTACAACAAAATTTTAAAGGAAACCAAAAACTCTTCTATAATGTTTTAAGAAGAACGAAGTCAGAGAAAGAATACCTCATAAAGTTTAGCAAAAATAAGAATGGAAAGTTACTCACAAAATTCCGAAGATATCATGGAAAGATGGAAACAGCACTTCCAAGAATTATTGGAAGATGCAGGACATGGAAAAAATAGAACCCTAAGAGCAAGACATGCAAGCAAAATAGAAGATCAATAAATAAAATAAAACTGGGCAAATCAGCAGGCCATGACCAAATAACACCAGAAATGGTAAAGAATTTAGGAACGAAAGCAATAAAATTTCTTTTACACCTATTCAATGTTGTATGGAAAAAGAAAATTATTCCCAAAGACTGGGAAGTAACAATAATAATCCCTATATTTAAGAAAGGAGACAACCGTAAATGTGAAAACCATAAAGGAATTTCGCTTTTAAGCATTCCAGAAAATTGTATGCCGGTATTTTAGAAGAGAGGCTTAGGAACCAAATAGAGGATACACTGGACGAAATGCAATATGGCTTCCGAAAAAAAATAGAAGCACGCAGGATCTTATCTTCAGTCTTAGACAAATATCAGAGAAAACATTGGAATATGGAAAAGAACTACATGCATGTTTTATAGATTTCGAAAAGGCCATTGACCGATTTCTCAGACACTTAGTATGGCAAACATTAAAGAAAAACAAGATACAAGATAACTTAATAACATCCATACAAAGCCTCTACAAAAGTAACAGAGATTATGTAAGAACCTGTAATAATAGATCAAAAGAATTTGAAATAAATGTAGGAGTGAGGCAAGGCTGTATCCTCAGCCCTCTTCTCTTCATTATAGTAATGGATGAAATTTTAAAGGAATGCCAAACAAAAACAAAAAAGTTCCACTTGGGATACAGGAAACTGAAAGAAACCAGGATTTCACACATGGCTTTTGCAGATGATGTAGTGATTCTAGCAAATACAACTGAAGATTTGCAGCACAACATCAACATTTGGTATGAAGAAACAAAGAAAAGGAATATGATCATAAATATAAATAAAACTAAAACAATGATCATATCTAGAAACCAACCAAAACACATAATACAAATAGAGAACCATCAACTCGAACAAGTCCACTCCTTTAAATACTTGGGATCATATATATACAAGAAGATGGTAGACTAGACACAGAAACTAATAACAGGATAACCGGGGGAACAAAGCTATTCTATGCAATGAAAGGCCCACTCCTAGATAAGAAAGAAGTCACCCAGAATACCAAAATGGCAGTGTATAGTTCAGTGTTTCTACCAACATTAACATACGGTTGTGAGTCTTGGTGTTTAACAACAGGAAACACAAATAAACTACAAACAATTGAAATGAAATATCTTAGGAAAGTGGCACAAAAAAACAAGACTAGACCGAATAAGAAATCAAACTATAAGAGACAGCCTTCAAGTTGCACCTCTGAACCAATTCATAACACAAGCCCAAATGAGGTGGTTTGGACATCTTAATCGAATGGAAGAAGGAAGAATAGCAAAAACTGTATACGAAAGTCAGAAAATGAGAAAAAGAAACATAGGCAGACCTAGGAAAGGTTGGCAAAAGGAAATTAAAGAAAAATTGGAAAAGAAGGGAATTAACTGGAAAGAAGCAAAACAACAAGCCTTGGACAGGACGGCATGGAAATCTCTTTGGCAAAATCTCGAAGTTTAAAAGCACAAGAGATCATAGACGAAGAAGAAGAAGTTTTCAAAATCAATAAGGTTCTTAAGAGTTTATAAATGGAACAGCTGATGCGCTGAACAACTGGTATTGAATGAAAATCTGGAAAATGAAAATAACCTAGAGAGAGGTCCATGAAAGGTTCACGGACAATTCATCATGGGAAGATTTATTGCAGGAAAAATCATCGTAGAAAAAATTCGCTAGAATATTGAAGCTAGTTTGGTTTAACACGTGTTATAGAGGTGCAGAGCTGACTACTACCGGGTGCATCCCCAGGTGGTGGATCGGGGAACAGCCTTCAGATATGGAGGCTAGCTGCGATATAAGCAGAGCAATCTGGCGAATAAGCAGCTGTGAACCAACAGCGTCTGAGCTATCAGGGCGTGGGGGAGCAGAAGTGGCAACTCTGTTTCACTTAAAACCTCACAAAGCCCAATGACAACTCGGTGACATGACGAGTAGTGCCGCCATTAAATAAGCACCTGCTGGGGTCACTACCCCTGACATTGGGAAGCAGCATTGTCAGTACTGACACAAGGTTGAAGCCAAATGATGACGGAAAAGCTTGTGATCAGAGATTTGCAGATGGCAATATGATTATATTGTGTACGTCTGTAATACTGCGGAGCAGAAAGCAAACGGAGAAACTACTGCTCTACCTTATCTTCAGAACAACCACCATGGCGAGCAAACCCTTACAATTGGCCCCAAGTTCCCGGCGTCCCTTAAATGGGACAGGGGTGTGAAGAATCTCCGGGCTCAAAATGGTGTCCACTTTTAAAATTGCAACTTGGAATGTCAGAACTCTGTATGAAGCTAGCAAATTAAGAAATGCCACAAGAGAAATTACGAGGCTGGGCATCCAGATTTTGGGAATTTGTGAGACAAGATGGCCAGGATCTGGAAAGTGTCAACAAGATAATACGACAATGTATTACTCTGGGAATGATGAGAACAAACATCGACATGGTGTAGCTGTAATAGTAGATGAAGAAATCAATAAATCAGTAATAAATTGGATTCCATTTTCTGAAAGGATAATGCTGTTACAACTTAAGGGAAACCCTGTTAACATAAATATCATCCAAGCTTATGCACCCACAGCTGACAAAAGTGAAGAAGATGTTGAAGAGTTTTATGAACACCTAAAAGGGATTAAAAACCTAACAAAGAAACATGATATAAAGATAGTGATGGGCGACTTCAATGCAAAAGTGGGAAGAGGGGATGATGGAGAAATTGTTGGCGAACATGGCTTAGAAATGACAGAGGAGATCGCCTAGTCCAGTTCTGTCAGGAAGAAGATCTAACAATAACAAATACCTGGTTTAAACTTCCACCCAGAAGACTGTACACTTGGAAATCGCCTCAAGATAACCAACATAACATTGTCAGAAATCAAATTGATTATATACTGATAAATAAAAGATTCCACAGTAGTATAAAGAGTGCAAAGACTTATCCTGGAGCAGATATCTCATCAGACCACAATCCCATAGTTGCAGAAGTACATCTTAGATTAAAATCAGCTAAAAAATCACAAAAGAAGAAAAAGAAAATTGATGTAGAAAAACTGAAAGACCCAAACATAAATAAAAGTGCCAAGACACAGCTTAACCTGCGATTACAACAGATTAACATAGAAGAAAATAAAAGTGTGGAATCTCTTTGGAATAGCTTAAAGAATGCCATCGTAACAACAAGTATCAAAGAAGTAGGTTATGTGAATAATATAAAACAACAGGAATGGATGACAGATGAGATTCTTTCTCTTATTGATACAAGAAGAATGTACAAAAACAAAGACCTAGCCAGGTATACAGAAACATATAACATCATCAAGAAAAAAATAAAAGAAGCCAAGGAAAATTGGATGAAAAATTTATGTACTGAAATTGAACTACTTCAGAAGAAACATGATAATTTCAATCTGTAAAAGAAAATCAACGAAATTTCCGGAAAACTGAGGAAAAAGCAAATAGTGTCTCTAAGAGACGAAAATGGAAAAATAGTTCTAGAAGAAGAGAATAAAGCACAGATTTGGATAAAATATGTAACAGAACTTTTCAATGATACTAGACAGAAGCCTATAAATATAAAAGATAACATTCAAGGACCAGCAATCATGAAATGTGAAATAGAGAATGCTATATGAACAAGTAAAACAGGAAAAGCCAGTGGACCAAATGGTATGCAAACAGAATTTTTAAAATTAATAGAACCACATAACATCGAACTTCTTGAAAAACTATTTAATAAAATATATGAAAGTGATGAATTTCCATCAGATTGGCTCAAATCTACATTTATCACTGTCCCAAAGAAACCCAAAGCGAATTCCTGTGTAGACTTCCGACTTATTAGTCTAATGAGCCAAACATTAAAAATATTTTTGAAAGTAATTCAGAATTGCATTTATAGAAAAAGTGAAGAAACTCTAAGTGAAACACAATTTGGCTTTCGGAATGGTTTTGGTACTAGAGAGGCCCTTTTCTGTATCCAAATATTGATACAAAAATGCATAGAAAAACAGAAATCTGTCTTTATGTGTTTCATAGATTTTAAAAAAGCATTCGACAAAGTCAGACACACTAACTTAATAGAAGTCCTTCAACAAATAAGGCTAGACGAACAAGACATAAGACTAATAACAAATCTGTATTGGAATCAGTCAGCTACTGTTCAATTAGACAACATTACCACCAGTGATATTAACATCAAAAGAGGAGTGAGACAAGGATGTGTGCTCTCACCACTCCTGTTCAACATATATGCAGAGGTAATCTTTAAAAAAGCATTGGAAGAATGTCCAGAGGGAATCACAATAAATGGAAAGATTGTTAACAACCTACAATATGCAGATGACACCATGCTAGTTGCAGATAATATTATGGATCTCCAAAAACTCATTGACAGAGTATACATAGAAAGCCAAAGAATGGGAATAAATATAAACATCAACAAGACATAATACATGATCATCAGCAAACATCCAGCCTCATCAATGAAACTGACACTCAATGGGAAAAATATTGATCAAGTGTCAAGATATAAATATCTTGGTTGCTGGCTTAATGAACGGTGGGATCCAGAAATAGATATAAAGACAAGGATTGAAGTTGCATGGCAGTCCTTCATGAAAATGAGAACACTATTCTGCAATAAAGACCTAAACATGGAAGTCAGATGCCAAATGCTGAAATGCTACATGTGGTCTATTCTGCTCTATGGAGTTGAAACATGGACATTGAAGGCGACAACCATCAAGAAAATCGAAGCCTTTGAGATGTGGCTATACAGAAGAATGCTAAAGATATCATGGACAGAAAAAAAATCACCAATGAAGATGCCTTAAAATCCATTGGCAAAGCTAAACATCTTGTACAAATAATCAAGAAACGAAAAACATCATATCTTGGCCACATCATGAGAAACAGCAAATACCAACTTCTACAAACTATTTTGGGAAGAATTGATGGCAAAGGAACTAGAGGAAGAAAAAGAATATCATGGTTTGACAACATCAAGACGTGGACAGGAAAGAGCAGTGCACAACTGCTCAGATTAGCACAAGAGCGCAGTTTTTCGCCAAGATGGTCACTGACCTTCGATAGAAGATAGCACAATAAGAAGAAGATGTAGAGGTGTATGATTGGTTTATTTATTTATTTTTTTAAATTTTATTTAGCATTGAAAATGGCTGTAAAAATATATCATACTCGAGTAACATTTGCTGAAGAGATTCAGCGAATGTTACTTGAGTCCGATGATGAGAATGATAGAGTAGAATGTGAAAGTGATATTTGATAGTAAATTGTATCTGAGAGATACCGAGAACTCTGATATCAGTATAGTATTGGTGTAGTTTTTTTTTTATTTGTTTCTTTTTTTCAATAATTTCTAGATTGTAACTGAAAATAAATAAACCATCATGTATTATATTTGTAGTTTTCTTGTTGAGAGGCTTATACGCTGGTTAAACATGATAACTAATATTTAAGGAATTGACAGTGTATACTAGAAATATAGATTAAATAAACTTTAATATATACTTTCCGATATTTCGGCGAACGTCACGTTGCCATCTTCTTGGGAACTTACTACAAAGACACGTGCACACAAGTACTAATAACAGCAAATGAGACTGAAGCTAGCGTTTTCCTAAAGTCCTGATGGTGCCCCCTGGCGGGCTATATTGGTAGTTCTTGGCCTTTGGGCTGAAGTTCTTCTGATAAAAGTTTCCCAAATTTGGGGCAGTCTCATGCATCCAAATTTGTTGAGGTTTGGCATGTTCCTAAGGGCCGAGGCTGATTCCATGAATAGTCTTTCATACTTGAACTTGCTGTGGTGTATTACTGTGGCTTTCTTCCATCTTATTCTGTGGCGAGTATCCAGAGCATGGTCTGCAAGCCCAGAGTGGCTGTACTGGTGAAATCGGATGTAATCCTTGTGTTCTGAGATTCTGATATTTGCTGTCCTGCCTGTTTGGCCAAAGTAAGCCAGTTTACAGCTGCAAGGGACCTGGTATACACCAGGTAGGTCTAGGGGAGGTGGTTGGTCTTTGGTGGAGCGGATAAGGGATGCCAGTTTTCTATGTGGTCTGTAACAAGTGGTCAAGTCATGTTTTTTTAAGATTTTATTGATTTTTTCCGAGGTGCCTTGGATGTAGGGAATGGTGATGGATTTAGAGTAATCTTTTTTGTGAAGGGGAGGGGGGGTGGTGGGTTGTGGATAACTGGGTTAAGTATTTTTTGGATTTTTTGGAGGGGGTAGCCGTTGGCCGAGAAAGTATCACGGATGTGATTTAGTTCAGTGGTTAGGGCTTGATCATTAGAACAGATTATTTTTGCCCTGTTGAATAATGTTTTAATAACTCCATATTGTTGTTAGGGGGGGGATTGTTGGTGAATGTATCTGCCTGTATGGGTGGGTTTTCTATAAACTGAGAAAACCAAGGTTCCATCAGGTTGGCGGGCGACTAGTGTGTCTAGGAAGGAGAGGTTATTGTTTTCCTCTTTTTCCAGGGTGAATTTGATTCTAGGGTGTTGGTTGTTCAAGTGTGTTAGGAAGGAGAGGAGTGAATCCGGGCCATGTGGCCAAATAGCGAAAACATCATCAACGTAGCGAAGCCAAAAGGTAGGTTTTTGTAGGGCTGAGTTTAAGGCTTTCTCTTCAAAAGTCTCCATGAAGAAGTTGGCCAAGGGTGGGGAAAGTGGTGAACCCATGGCTGTCCCCTCTATCTGTTTGTAGAATTTTTCCTGCCAAACAAAATAGCCTGAGTTCATTGTAAGCTGAAATAGGGCTGAGATATCGTGAGGAAATTTAGCTTGGATTAGCTCTAAGATTTCTTTGAGGGGGGAGATTCGTGAATAGGGAGGAGATATCAAAACTGACCATTATGTCATTATGTTGGAGTGTAAGGTTTTCTATACTGGCTTTGAAGTGGGCTGAGTTTTTTTATGTGTGATGGTGTATTGCCAGTATAGTGTGAGAGCGCTTTGGCTAAATGTTTGGCTAGTTTGTAAGTGGGGGAATCAATGCCATCCACTATGGGACGTAATGGCACATTTTCTTTGTGTATTTTTGGGAGTCCATATAATCGGGGGGGTCTAGAGTTATAAGGTTTAAGTTTGTTGGTGACTTCTACAGGCCAAGAAGTGACCTTCTTAAGGAGCCTATGGAGTTTTCTAATTTGTGAGTTGGTGGGATTGTAATCAATGGGGAGGTAAGTGGAACGATCTAATAATAAAGCCTTGAGCTTACCTGTGTAGTCTTTAAGATGGAGTACCACAGTGGCGTTCCCCTTATCCACTATTTTTTTGTTTCTCTTCAATTCTTGTAGTGCCTTGTATTCACTAATGGATATGTTGGATTTTGGAGGTTTTGCTTTATTGAGAACACAGGCTACATCCAATCTAAAATCGTTGGCGATGTGGTTTGGAAGTTGGCGAATCCCGCGTTCAATTTGGATCATTAATTCCTCGGCCGGTAATTTCTTAGGAGCAATGGCGAAGTTGTGACCACGTGACAGAGCATGGAGTGCTTCTAGCTTTAAGGTAGCTGACGAAAGGTTAACAACAGAGTTCGTTTGTAGTTTAGGTTTGGATGCCGAGTTCTTTATTAATTTATCAAACTTGTTGATGTGTCGGCTCCGTACTCGTTCAAATTCTTTTTTAGCTGCCATACACGAGACGTCATGTAGGACTGACCAAAGTTCGTGATTCAGCGTAAGTGAAAGCTCATTTTCTAGCGTTGAAATAGCTCTATTTATGTCGGCTAGGGAACTGCGTGTAGCGGTAATCTGATCCCGAAGTAATGCCTGGCTAGCGCGGTTGTAAATACGGAGAGCTTTCTGTGAGATGAAGTACTCTTCTACTACTTCTCTCTCTCTCTCTCTCTCTCTCCATCAGGGTCAGACTCTAAGCATTGCTGCTTAAAAACTTTGATTGTATGAAAAATATTTTCAAATTGTTTCTGTGAAATCTCTTTGGGCTTGTCAGTGATTAAATTTTCTTCAGGTTCTTCCACTGTGCATCTAAATTAAGCAGGTCGGAATCACTCAATTTCTCAGAATGAGATTTAGTTAACTTAGATTCATTTGAAAGCCTCTAAAATCATTTGCACAATGTAGAAGAATGTGCTTCCAAATGACTTGCATATTGCAAGTGGTAATTTCATTCGACTTTATAACCAGGTGAAATTTCTCTGATTTGGCCAGAAAATCTTGGAAGGCATTCGCTTCCAAAAAAGGCTGGTTTCATCGACATTAAATATTTGTTGGTCACTATAGCCCCCTCCCCCCCTTCTTCCACAATTTTCTTCAAAATCTCTGGATAATTTGTGGCCACCTCCTTATCTGCACTTGCAGCTTCGCCTGTGATTCGAACATTATGTAGACTATTTCTCTTTCTGAAATGCTCAAAACACCCAGCACTAATGTGGAATTCTTCTTTTCCATCATTGATAGCCCTTTCTTTTAAGGTTGGAGACTTAATGCTTTTGATTTAACAGGGCCAGTGCTTAGCGGGATCCATTTTTGGTTACAATCTTCGATCCATGTAAAAAGAAGTCTCTCTAATTCAATCATTATAATACTTTGATTTCGAGTGGTCTGCATGCATGATGAACTTGAAGCAGCCTTACCTTTCTCTTTGTATTCAGCAGCTTTGCTTAAAATTGCTCTTATAGTTGACTCACCCATTTTGTATTCTTGTCTTATCTTTGCTTTGGGCTCACCTTGTTCGTTTTTCTTTATTATTTCAAGTTTTTCTCCCAATGAGATTACTTTTCAAATCATTTTCACACTTCCACTTTTTTTGCTCACTAATTCTTTTACTCATGACTAAAGGCTGGGAAAATACTTTAAAATAAAAAAGTAAGGAAAACAATTGCGAAGGAGGCATGAGATATGATCAGCAAAATGCTATGTCATTAGCAGACAACAAATTTTGGTGGTAAATTTGGAACACAGTGTACATGGAAATAGTGTAGTATTGTATGCCATTAAAATTAACTTTGTAAACTGTTTTAAATCGGCAACTAAATTATTTCATTCCAGTGAGTGATTCTTTAAAATAGTTAGCCATAAAAAATGTACAGATAGAAAATTTTTAAAATTCGTAACATTTAATTTTAAATGTATATAGGTGCATTAATTGAATTTGGGTATAGAAAAAAAATGACACATTAATTGGAGGCACATTAATCGAGGGATTGCTATATTAGAAAGATCTTACAATATTCTCTTTTGTAACTTTTTTTTAAATATAAAATTTCAGCAAAAAATATCGTATATGCTGACTTTACATTTAATATAATGTAACGTACTATAATTTATATTACACTTTACATTCTAATACATAATTATTCTTGTTGAGAGGCTTATACGCTGGTTAAACATGATAACTTATATTTAAGGAATTGACAGCGTATACTAGAAATATAAATTAAATAAACTTTAATATATACTTTCTGATATTTCAGCAAACGTCACGTTGCCATCTTCTTGGGAACTTAATATAAAGACACGTGCACACAAGTACTACATAGCAGCAAATGAGAACTGAAGCTAGGACGCTAACATTTTCCTAAAGTCCTGGTGGTGCCCCTGGCGGGCTATATTGGTGGTTCTTGGCCTTTGGGCTGAAGTTCTTCTGATAATTGTTTCCCAAATTTGGGGCAGTCTCATGCATCCAAATTTGTTGAGGTTTGGCTATCCCCAATGGCTACCCCCCCCCCCCCCCCCCCAAATCCAGAGAATACTTAACCCAGTTATCCACAACCCACCACCCCTCCCTTTCACAAAAAAGATTACTCTAAATCAATCACCATTCCCTACATCCAAGGCACCTCGGAAAAAATCAACAAAATCTTAAGAAAACATGACTTAACCACTTGTTATAGACCACATAGAAAATTGGCATTCATTATCTGCTCCGCTAAAGACCAACCACTTCCCCTCGACCTACCTGGTGTGTACCAGGTCCCTTGCAGCTGTAAATTGTCTTACTTTGACCAAACAGGCAGGACAGCAAATATCAGAATCTCAGAACACAAGGATTACATCCGATTTCACCAGTACAGCCACTCTGGGCTTGCAGACCACGCTCTGGATACTCGCCACAGAATAAGATGGAAGAAAGCCACAGTCATACACCGCAGCAAGTTCAAGTATGAAAGACTATTCATGGAATCAGCCTCAGCCCTTAGGAACATGCCAAACCTCAACAAATTTAGATGCATGAGACTGCCCCAAATTTGGGAAACAATTATCAGAAGAACTTCAGCCCAAAGGCCAAGAACCACCAATATAGCCCGCCAGAGGGCACCACCAGGACTTTAGGAAAATGTTAGCGTCCTAGCTTCAGTTCTCATTTGCTGTTATGTAGTACTTGTGTGCACGTGTCTTTATATTAAGTTCCCAAGAAGATGGCAATGTGACGTTTGTCGAAATATCGGAAAGTATATATTAAAGTTTATTTAATTTATATTTCTAGTATACGCTGTCAATTCCTTAAATATAAGTTATCATAATACATAATTAGAAGTACTCTGGTAGTGTTGGTATAAAAGAGGAAAAAATATGACTGAGTAGTGGACCTGAACATACGTTTCTAAGTCCTTTAGTCTCTCTGTCAAATCAGTATAGTGTGAATATGGTGGATACTCAGAATATTCTATCTGGAAAGAGACTAATGATCTCAAACATGATGAAAATGTTTACAGATTTTTTTTTGAAAACTTTGGATTACTATCACTTCATGCAGCATGAGAAGAGCATCTACAAACAATGTTACTAATAGGTGGCAAATAATCTAGTAATGATTCTTTATAACATAAACTGACCTTATTACCATGAGGATTAAACAGTACTCGTGTAACTTTTGCAAATGTTCCAGCAGGTCTAGGGGAAACAACTGGTTGCTGATGTCCCCATTCCCAAACTGATACAGATCCATTCTGGGCACCAGACAAATCTGAAAAGGGTAAAAATCATAGATAAATAATTATGATATCACTTGATTATATTGAATCATTACGTACTCCAGCTAACAAAGTTTTGTGACATTGTGTAGAAAATATTCAAGTTTGCCAATCAAATTATGAAAAAAATTAATCTTTTTTTTTTTTTTTTTTTTTTTTTGAAGTTTGAAGATTCATTGAGGGAGATCCATACAATATTTAGTGTACTCATAATTATTGTTGAAAGTGCCTGACAAAGCACTTACAACAAACTGGCACCACATTTCACTCATTCCCTCCAAGTGGAAACTCTGTTCCTCACATTCTTGATAGCCACACTCTTACTAAATTTCCAGGGAATGACCCCTTATATTGTTCCTCTAGCCAAGTGCTGAAATATTTCCTTTGCATCAAACCTATAAAACCCTTTTACTAACTTAATCATCTCTATTATATCTGTTACTGTGAAAGACCGATATCTGGCAAATGTCGATATTCTCCGGTGAATGTTAGCATTCACAGAGTCGCTTGGTGTATGTACGAAATATTTGCTAAATATCATTATTTCTCACTTACACTGGCAAATGTCGACATTCAGCATGCACTGATGGTGAATGTTGAATAAAAATATTTTTATTATGTTAAGACAAAAATGCAACTTTTTAATATTTGATATATGTCAAAATAGGAGAAATAATATTATGATATATGTCAAAATAGGAGAAAGCTTAAGTAACAGCACATGTAAATAAACTGTTGAATCTAAAATGAACAGTACATTCTAAATCAGAAAAGAAAATAATACCAATAATAAACTTACACAGAAATTATGTGATTAACGTTATACAATCTTATTTATTACAACAACTTAAACTGTTATGACACTTTGAATCGCACAAGAGTCCCTTGCTTTTACAACTGCATTTAGTCGTGGAATACTTCTTTTTGCAATTACAGCGTGTATAGCCTTGCCCTCCACTTCTCGAATTAGTTGCAGCTGCTTCTCTCAGTGACATTTCTTGAGAAGAAATCTCATCTATGGAAAGTAACTTTTCTTTACAAATTACGAACCGATTACGGGTATAAAGCTGCTTGAGGGTACCAATTTTGTTTGCTAATTTATAAAAGTCGGAGTCTTCTATTCCAACAACAATCGCCAACACATTTCGGACATCTGTATGACCACGGTCAACATCAGGGACTTGTATTCATACGGTATCACCAATTTGAGCAGGAGGAAATTTTCTTTTTGAGGTTTGTAACATTTTCGTTGCTTGCAGTAGAAGGCTGTGTCTTCTCAGCTTGTGGTTCGATCCCCACCAGAGCTTATCTGTGCTTGTCGACATATAGCGGCGATGGTTCTAATGTATAATAATATAATTTTGGTATGTGTTGACATTCACCAGAGAATATTAACATTCTCTAATTTCGGTCTTTCATGGTAACATATCCCCTCTTTTCTAGTTATCAACTAACTTTTCACAAACTCTGAATCTATCATAACAAGGAGCATTTCACAGACCATTTACTATCTTGGTCACTCACATCTGGATCCTCTCCATCGCTTCCTCATTCCCAAAAAATCCAGGTGACCAGTAATAGTAATCCAGATGTCACCATATCAAGACCTTATTAAAGATGAATGATAGCTTTGTCATTTCTATCCGGTGTTTCTTCAATAACCAAGTAATCCTATTAAAGTAACTTTGGAATAAGTCCTTGAATCTTCAACTGCCATCCACTAATATCACGAAATCTCTAGCTTCATCAATTTCCTAGACTACAGTTCCATCAATTTGTACACAGCTTTTAATCTCTTCATTACAAAATGCACAACTTTACTTTTTCACATTAAACTGGGCATCTATTATGCTTTGCCCATACTGACAGCGTATTTAATCTTCCTGCAAACTAACATTATCTTGATTAACTATTATGCTACACAATTTTGCATCAATAAACAAGTGAATACTCTCCTTCAAATAATTTTCTGTATCATTTATTTACAAATTAAATGCCACAGAGCTTTGCAGCACATTGCTAGTTACCTGTATTCTCCTCTATACATACAGACAAAATTCCTGTGACAAAATCATTATGGGACATGAGAGTTGGCATTTCACGTACAATCCCAAAACAAAGTGACAGAGTTCTGAATGGGTTGGTGAGACTTCTCAGACCTAAGAAACTGAGATTTCAAAAGTTGTATATCAAAATTATATTGATTATTTATTATTATTATTATTTGACTCACAAAGTGTGGTGCACCAAGAATTCATACCAGAGGGGAGAACAGTGAGTGTGGAATTTTATAAAGAGGTTATGGATTATCTCCTAAAATGCATTCAATGTGATCATCCTACCATTCTGGTCATAAGAGATTTTTTTCCTGTTGTAAGATAACATGCCCATTCACAAGTGAATGGGCATGTTATCTGCAAATGTGAATCACTTTTTGACAGACAAAAGTATCCCCACTCTTTATCATCCCTCTTACTCACCAGATTTATCTCTTCCATGCTATTTTCTGTTCCCCAAGTTAAAAATGAAGCTGAAAGGACACCAATTTGTGGATGCTCCAGCCATCCAAAAAGCTATAACTGATAAATTGAAGCTAATCGAACAAACAGAATTATCTGAGGCTCTCTGAAAACTGTATGACTGCACTAAAGCCAACAGATCATATTTCAGATAACACGTTTTAGCTTTCTCTCGTTTTAGCTTTCTCTCAATGTGTTTTTAATTTCTTATAATTTTTGTCCTAAAACTTATTGTCCACACTGTGTACTACTTTTGGGATAACTGTCCTCATCAGCAGCTTTTATATCACCAGTTTCATATTCATTCCTACTAGTTTCAGTTTGCACAAGAGAAAGAGCCATGTCCAGTATCCTGTCAAATGCCTTCTCCGAATCGAGTAGTATCATCGTTTACCCATTACCTTTATCAAACACAACCATTACCCTATTATAAAAAGTCAGTAAATTACTAAGGTATGAACTAACCCACCCTTAACAAAGTTATGCTCCCCCCCCGCCGCAGAGTGTATATATACTTATCCATTTATTCCTGAATTCTTTCTTTGACCAATACTAATTAGTGTATAATTTGCCAACGAACCTTCTTTATGAAGTGAAACTATTCCCCCCCCCCCCCCGCTCCATCATGACTTTACCAGAAGAAAGGTAATCAGCAAGCTCATGTGCCATGAGCTTGCTGATTACCTTTCTTCTTATATAACCTCAACAACATTTCTTTCCCCATTTTGCAGCTCCTGCTTAATGTTACTACTTATCAATCTAACTTCTACCTTATTTATCTTCCCAGCCTTGAGTATACGAGGTGGTATCAAAAAGTTTCGAAACTAGCTCTGTTTACACACTATCACCTTCAAAATAGTTCCTTTGCATAGCAATACAGTGCTCCCAGCATTCCTGCCACTTCTGGAATGTGTTCTGGAAGTCTTCTTTTCGAAGTGTCTCGAAAACTAGTCTCGAAACTTTTTTTGTCAAGAACCTTCTGCGATTTGTGCCAGATCTCCACAATGGTGTCAAAACGGCAACCTTTGAGCTGGATCTTCACCTTCGGCAAGAGGGCAAAGTCCGCAGGAGCCAAATCTGGCGAGTAGGGTGGGTGCTTTCAGTGAGATCATGTTGTTTCCGGGGAGAAACTCACGTGTGAGGAGAGCTCGGTGACAGGGTTCATTGTCGTCGTGGAGCATCCAGTTTTTCACACGCCATAGATCCAGTCGCAATGTTGTGGAGTGTTCTCTGATGATCCTCATACACAATTGCTGAATGGTTTCGACATTTTCGAGGGTTGAGCTCGTTGAAAGTCTTCCTGATCTCTTGTCGTCTTCCAGTGATGTTTTTCCACTCTTGAAGCACATGTGCCACTCCAAACACCTTGAACGACTCATTGCAGCATCACCATGAACTTGTCGAATCATGTCAAATATCTCTGTGGCAGATTTTTCCAGTTTCATGCTGAATTTCACGTTCGCTCTTTGTTCTAACTTGCTGTCCATGATGAAATAGAAGACGTGGTAATGTACGTGGTCAGAATAGCACCAGTTGCACAGCTCCTGATGTACACAGGACGATGTCTTTTGGCACTCTGACTTATGAAGGTCAGTACTCCCTGTGACTGTGCATGCAGCCTTGTGCTGGCATCTGTTGGTGTGTTACAAAACTAGTCTCGAAACTTTTTGATACCACCTTGTACAATCTAATGGTGCTTCCTTCAGATAACCCATGATCATCTCCCATGCACTGCTGACCTTTCTTTGCAGAGGGTCAATACTAAGACAAAAGAATGCTTTAGTATACTGCTTCAAGTTATTTGCAAAGCTTATCATTATCATCTGCCCTATAGTTCCTCATATACCCTTCTTAAGTGAAAATCCTAAAATTCTTAGCTGAAAATTTAGCAATGCCTTATATCAGCAATTTTCAACCTTTTTCATAATACGGCACACCTAGACTAATTATTAAAATTCTGTGGCACACTAAAAATATATTCTTTTAATTTTTTTGATGATCTGGCAAAAAATAGGCATAATTTTGATTGATTTACACACACAAGAAGATGGAAGACCAGACACTAATAAATAAATGCGCAAATTATGACATTATTTCTTTCAATTAATTTGTTTTCATAAATCTCGCAGTACACCTGAAGACCTTTCGCAGCATACCGGTTGAAAATCACTGCCTTATATAGAGGCACCACCATATCCTTATCCCTGCATATCAAAATACTTTTCATCACAGCAGCAATACAATGTGCAACTTTGCAATGTGCCCAAGGAACTTTAGTCCACTGCCTGCAATCACCCAAGATCCTGACTCTCATCCTTCGTGAATGTGTTGTAAAATGATAATTATGCAAGAGTGGCAAGACTGAGTGTATATAGAGATATTTATAGCATTACAATATTATGCAACTCACACTAGGCTAGTTTACATTGTTGACATCACAGAAGAGTAGTTACAAAATCAAAACTAATTTCCTTACTGCATAGAGGATTTTTAATACATTAGTGTAGGAAAATACCGAAGAAAATTGCAAATACTATTTTAATGACATTTTAGAAGATATTTACCTCGGGATGAAGACATATTTATTGAAAGCAATATCAGCAAACATAGAGTGAGGAAACCAGGTGTGACAGACATAATTTACATGATGTAATTCAGCATTTTTTTGGTTATGGAAATTTCTAAGCATTCTCCATTCAGCAATGGAGAATGCTTAGAAAATGACAGTTGGGGAGTTGAGAAGAAGAACAAAGCATAGAGAAACCTAAATTCAAAGTTATGGAATAACATGGAGTCAGAATTTCTATAAATTTTAAAGACTATGATGGAGGTTTTATTTAAGAAGTGCACAGGCATATAGTCTGTTAATCGCAACTAATAAATGCTGATATTTTCAAGGTACTTCTTACAGGAATTTGTTTCATTGTCATTTTGTTTCAACTGTCATTGGTGATTGGAAAGAAGAAAGTCATATATGTACTTCCATTATGTTATGCAAGAATTTGCATTCCTCATTTGAAAAGGAAGCAGTATTTGTTTGAATTTTCTTCAAGTACTGGATGGCGGCAATGTTTTGTTTTTGTCAGTTAAATTCTGCTATCTTATGTTGAAGGTGGAATGGATGGCTACTAATAAACTTTAAGCTCTGGATGCAGAACAGGCAACTGATATAATTTATCTGCTCCATTTAGTTCACTAAGAGAATTAATTATTGAAGTTTACTTGAAGTTATTTAGAGTATAACTGGTGGATCAGTATGATGCTATGGCCAATATATGTTTGTCATTATGAGCTTGTTAAACTTCAGCCAGGCTCAATGCATTCATCTCTAATTTTTTGCATAATTCATATCGAGAGAAAGTGTGAGAGAGGAATTAATATTTTTATTCACAACATAATGACCTTCTTTTATGTTCACTAGATGGGTTATGTATATAATACTGTAATGAATATTTGATTTATTAAATTATTTTTGGATATACTTGGAATAATTACAGACTTCAGCTTTATAATAGTTAATGACTAAAGTTTCTTTGAATTGAGCTAATACTTCAGCCTGAGATTTCCATAGGCAACAAACCAGGCTGACCTTTCAGCAATTAAAACAGATGGAAGCAAATATATTCTCGAGTTAACTGTATGCTAATTTACTGTTATCAAAACTGCATATTAATACTTCAGTGACTGTACTCACTGAAGTATTAATAACCTACGTGGAGTTGAGCAAGAATAATTTCCTGTTTGCGGTCTCTGCATAGACTAAACTGTCTCAATTTGTTTTCATGCTTGATTTCAAATACTGTTTGGCACTACTGTGTCAAACAGTATTTGAAATATAAAAAATTTTAAATTTGAAAAGCATACAGTATTTGAAATATAGTATCTGTAGCCTTGTTTCCAGTAATTCCACCAATGGCTTGGTGGGTGTTGCAGTGACAACAGTTGTTTATTTGACTCAACATACAGACTACAGATTGATGAGGTTTGAAATGCTTTAGCTGCAATTCTTATGGCTTGATGGTGGATAGAATCCAACTATCGCATACTCTCTCTGGTAAAAACAACAGACATGAGATACATAATCAAGTTTTGATCTTTAGTGCATGGTGCATTTAGAGCAATGAACATCTGTAAGCACCTCAAGAGGTGGAAGATAGGATATGCAGGATGTTTGTTGCATTATGGCTTTTACCTCACTGGTCGAATATGAGCATACCCCATGAACTTGACATCTTGTGCACTGGGTTTCCAAGTCTGAGTTCTGGACCATGTCTGAAGCAAAAAATATATGCAAACTGTCCTCTGCTGAGAAAATATGAATCCCGCAAGTGCGCATTTTGAAAAATATTACTATTATTATTATTATACAAGTATCTTCATATATATTC
Source organism: Typopeltis vanoorti (assembly GCF_054136105.1). Lineage (NCBI taxonomy): Eukaryota > Metazoa > Arthropoda > Arachnida > Uropygi > Thelyphonidae > Typopeltis > Typopeltis vanoorti. The sequence continues at coordinate 100,939,660 of NC_143564.1, read as the reverse complement.
AGTATAGCTGCATTAATTTGCCAAAGATCTGGGAGAACTATCATTCTGAGACCATACAGTTACAATCTGAACTGCTTCTACAATGATCTAGTGAGTGTTTTGTGCTTGTTACAGTTGTAATTTGTGATCTGAAGATGCGGGGTATAAAACCAGCAAAATATCAGTAAGTTCATTAAATTTATTATGTATTTTTTTTCTTCTAGTGCTGTTCATACTGAAGCACTATTTATAAATTTGGATAACATGATACAAAATTTAGTAGCATACTACACTTATGCCATGAATGCTTCCTGTTAATTAAAAAAATGTGGCAAACAAGAAATGGGAAAGAGCACACTCGGGCTTTAGAGGAATAGAGAAAGCATTGGATCAGGCTTTAGCAATTATAGAGGTAGTAAACTGAAAATGAGTTGTGTCAGCAGAGAGACAGGAGTAGCATAACTGAGGGTGAGGAAAATGTGTGAGAGATGTCAATGAACTTAAAGCTAGATGGTGTGGATGAAGATACAACAAATGGATGAAGATTCAAATGGATGCCTGATTGTGCACATTAATGCACCCTACCTTTATCCACACAATTATTCATTAGGTGAGAGCAGGATGCTTGGAGAGGGCAAGGAAAATAAGAATGAAAGTGACAAAAAGTTATGAGAATAAGATAGAACAAAGAAGAGAATGGAAGTGAGAAGTTAAACAATGAGAGAAAGAGAGAATGGGAATGAGAGGAGGGTGATAGAGTGGGAGTTACAGAAAGAGAGCAATCAGGAGTGTAGTAAGACCAATGAGAGGAAGACAGGAACATGAGAGAACCAAGTGAGAGAGTGAGGGACACCAGCGAAAAAGGAATGAATAAAATTGTGAGGTTGTAATATATGAAGATTTGATATTTGAGATGTGCAGAATAGAATGTTAGAGAAGTGTGTGAATATGGCAACAAAAATAAGTCAAAATGTGGATGAGATGATGGTCAGCACAAATGACCAGAGAGGGAGTGTGATGAGTAAGATGAATGTGTTGCCTTGTTATCATAATGTGGAGTTGAGGAGAGGAGAAAAAGTGCAGCAATGAATGATGCAATAAAAAGAATGTGCAGGAAGAGAGGTATGGAACACACACAGATGTTAGGAGTGCATTTCATGACAAAGAAAGAAAGTCTTTCCTGAATAGGTGCGTGTGTCTTTAAAGTGCTTTTGATAATGCTAGCTTGAGCCAATGAAAATGTTGGCATGTAAAAATTTAATTTCGTTAGTGAATTATTTATTTTCATTCCAGTTCAATGTAGTTTTTATTCCAGAAATTTCGATATGGATAATAAAGAAAGATGTATGTAAGAAACAGACCACATCTAAACCATGAGGGATGCAGGCAGAGAGGATGCTGTTCTTCAAGTAAGTAAGAATGCTGAGAACAGATTCATTTGGAGATGATGACTTGGAAGAAAGTCTTTCCTGAATATGTGTATCTGAGTGTCTTTAAAGTGCTTTTGATAATGCTAGCTTGAGCTAATGAAAATGTTGGCATGTAAAAATTTACTTTCGTTAGTAAATTATTTATTTTCATTCCACTTCAATGTAGTTTTTATTCCAGAAATTTTGATATGGATAACAAAGAAAGATGTATGTAAGAAAAAACAGACCACATCTAAACCATGAGGGATGCAGGCAGAGAGGATGCTGTTCTTCAAGTAAGTAAGAATGCTGAGAACAGATTCATGTGGAGATGATGACTTGGAAGGTTATATAGTGTATCAATGAGCAGAGTGAAGACTGGGGTAGAGCAATAACAGGTATGGGACATTGGTAATACTGACAACACAAACATAGGCACTTCCAATTTCTAATCTATTTGGATTCAATCCATCTGTATCATTAGCAGTACTGTTCCTCTGTTCTTATTCTGTTGTTCTGTTCTTCTGTAATTGCAGAAGAGAGGGGAAAAAAATCGGCATAGGACTACGGTAGTTAGTGACTTATATATCAGTTCTAAAGCCGGTACAAGATCTAGAGGGAATCTGCAATTTTTGTATACCAATGCTAGAAGCATTAGAAATAAGAGAGAAGAATTTTTGGCATTAGTCAGTGAAATCTCACCAAAAGTTGTAGGCATTAGTGAAACTTGGCTGTCAGCAGAAGATGTGGTCACTGGAATTGAATGTGATGGGTACAGTATTTTCAGGGAGGATAGAGAAGATAGAACAGGAGGAGGAGTACTGTTGATGATAGCTGATGTGTTGCAGCCAAAGAAAGTAGTATATCATGATGATAGACATGTGAATGAGAGTTCATTTGAGGCAGTCTGGTGCGAAATAGTGACCAACGCAACCAAATATACAGTTGGATGCTGCTATAGGCCAGGGAGTACAGGGGGAGATATTGAATTCATGCATCAGCAACTTGGTGCAATGAGTGAAGGCTTAGTGATTATTATGGGGGATTTTAATTATGGTGATATCAATTGGAAGGAGGAAATATCACGTAGCAAAAAGGAAATGGAGTTCATACATCTGCTACGAGATAATTACTTGAAACAGCACGTAACTGAAGGGACACGTGGTGTGAGAGTGTTGGACCTGGTTATTGGTTCAGAGGTTATATGCATAAGTAAGGTGACCTCGTTACCTCCAGTTGGTGAAAGCGATCATGTGGTATTGACTTGGGAGGTTGCAAAATCTGTGGATTTTTCTATTAAGAAGGGGTATGTACGAAACTACAGGTTAGGCAATTATAACAAGCTTCGGAGTGAGCTTGCAGCCATCCCATGGCAGAACATATTGCAAGGGAAAGATGTTAGCAGTGCTTGGGATAAAATCAGCGGGTATCTGAGGAAAGCAATATCAGATTGTGTCCCCATGGTCAGGAGGTCAAACAAGGCAGGCATTAGATGGATGAGCAGTAGTATCAAGCTTGAACTACAAAAAAAGAAAATGTTATGGAGAATTTACAAGGAGAAGGGCGATCAGGACACCCATGAGCAGTACAAGGCTCAAGCTAGGAAGGTTACCAGCATAGTAAGAAAAGCTAAATCAGATTATGAGAAGACCTTAGCCAAAGAGATCAAGGGTAATCCCAAAGAGTTCTTCCGCTATGTGGCAAGTAAGAGGAAGAATGACTTCGGAAGGATAACCTTAGTGGGTGCTGATGGTATTGAGGTGACAAAATCAGATGTAATAGTCGAGTTACTGAGTGATCACTTCTCAAAAGTCTATCACCCAAGTGAGGATATCTCTATACCTATAGCAATACCTAATGTGAGAATTGAAGCTAAAGAATCAGAGGTATTAAATATATTGCGAAACTTAAATGCAAACACTGCAGTAGGCTTAGATGGAATATCAGCTCGGGTGTTGCGTGAATGTGCAAATGAATTGTCAACCCCTCTTACCTGGATATTTAATTTAAGTTTGAACTCTGGTATGGTCCCTAGGGAGTGGAAGTTAGGCAAAGTGGTTCCTTTGCATAAGGGTGGCTCTAAAACTGCAGTATTGAATTACAGACCAATCACCATCTCAGGAGTAGTGGTAAAAGTATTGGAAAAGTTGGTTAAAGACAAAATTCAAGAATGGGTGGATCAGAATATGATACTCTATAGAGGCCAACATGGTTTTGTTAAAGGTAGATCCTGCCTTAGCAATCTATTAACTATCCATAATAGAATAACATCAGAGTTGGACAAAGGAACTGGCTACACAGTGGTATTTCTGGATTTTGCTAAGGCTTTTGACAGGATACCCCATAGAACACTGTTACGCAAATTGGAGCAGATGGGAATGGATATTAAATTGGTGATATGGATAGGAGAATGGCTCAGGGAGAGATACCATAAGGTGGTGTATGGAGGAGCCGAGTCCAGAATGAGGCAGGTGACCAGTGGTGTGCCTCAGGGCTCTGTGCTTGGGCCAATGTTGTTTAATTTGTATATAAATGATATAGGAAATGGCTTAAAGGGAGATATTCAGTTGTTTGCTGATGATGCAAAGTTGTGTAGTGCAATAAAAAATCAAGCTGATGTTGAAAGTTTGCAGGAGGATTTAAATAAGCTGGTAAAATGGGCAAAAGAAAATGGATGTCAGTTTAATGTGGAAAAGTGTAAAGTCTTGCATTTTGGGATTAAAAGATTACCAGCTGTGTACTACATAGATGGAAAGGTACTCCAAGAGATTGATGAGGCTAGGGACTTAGGGGTATTGGTAGATAAGGAGATGAAGTTCAGAGGACACATTGCTAAGGTGTCCAAGATTGCACATAGGATTACTTGGTTGTTGAGGAACACACTGACATCCAGAGATAAAGAGGTTATTATTCCCCTTTATAAAGCATTGATACTTCCACATTTGGATTACTGTGCTCAGGTCTGGTCACCTGGATTCCTTGGAGATGAGGAGGCTGTGGAGAGGGTTCAGAGAAGAGTGACCAAGTTGGTGAGTGATATAAAAAATGTTCCCTACGTTGATAGATTGAGAGCTTGTGGATTGCAGAGATTGGTTGATAGGCGAAGAAGAGGGGATATGATAGAAACATTCAAATTACTAAAAGGTTTTTATAGGATTGATGCAGGGGAAATGTTTCAGCTGTGTGATAGTGATGGAAGAACAAGAGGTCATCTCTGGAAATTAAAGAAGAGTGTGGTTAACAAAGGTGTCAGAACAAGGTTTTTTGCCTGGAGGGTGGTGAATGAGTGGAATTCATTGCCTGACTTTGTTGTGAGCTCTTCATCTGTAAATGAATTCAAGAAGAGATATGACAGATATTGTTTTGCTAGTTTGGGTCTCCCGCGATGAGTCTACTGACTCCATGGAGATACCCGTAATAATAATAATAATAATAAATAATAATAATTATTCTACCTGTTTTTCCTAAATACACTGTAACTATCACATTCTACTCCTGTAAATATATCCTCAGTTATCCAGGTTTCACTAATGCTAATAATCTATTTGTATTTACCAATACATACCAAGAATTTTTACCTTTATTCCTGATGATTCTGAAATTAGTAAACACATGATAACTGGCCAGCAAACCAATGGTTATTCAAGCAACTCTTGACTTATTCAAATAAATGGCTTGAGTTGATTCCTCAAACAAAGTTCCTTTCACCATTGATATAGTCACTATATCTACTGCCAGACAAAACTAGTCTTACTTCTTTTTAAATACTTCACATGTATACAAGCTCTCAAGCAATTACCCCAACATTTTCCCTGACCGTTTATATTTTTTCTTTCAGTGAAAAACTCTTTCTTCTTGTAACAGCCAATCTATTCAAATGCAGTACATCCTGCTGATATATATTTTTCCTGCCATCACAACTGACCCTCCCCCCCAAGTCTCTTTTCATGCAACATGAGTGATGTTCCTCAAGAGCATGCCAATATACTCTCATAGATTGTACCTAGAATGGGAGTCTGAGTAGCAGGATGTTGGAACCTTCACATCCTGTGAATGTTCCAACATTCTAATTCAACTATTTGTAAATCATTATGAAATATACAGCACAACAAATGATCACAGTAATTAATAAAAATTTCCCTCAAAAACTCCAAAAAATTCAAAATGAACAAAATATCCTAATTAACACACAGTACATAAAACATCAGAAATCATACAAATATCTCATCTTCCTTTCCCTCTTTTACCTTGCAGTGTCGAGGATTTATTAATCATCGGACCTCAAACTGTTCACAGGATAAAGTGGTCAGCCCTATGCCCCGGTGTATCCTATGTTCGTAGCGTTGAGTTCTCAAGGCCGGTTTGCCTGCTTTGCGGGATGAAAAACCCCAGGATAAACTGGGGGGGGGGAAGCCTACTGTCCACACCCAAGACTGGCTAGCTTGGCTATGGCTGAGGAAGATCCTTCAGCTCCTCACATCACTGACGAGAATCGAACCTAGGACACTCCTTCCCCAGGCATATGGTTGTGAAGTGCACAGCCACTAGGCTAACCGCACAGACCATACAAATATATGTATGTGTGTGTGTGTGTATATATATATATGAATTGCATATATCATCACTTACATCAGACTTATTTTTGACTGATCCCTAAATTGCAGGTACACTAACCAGAATCCACCTTGAATGTCCAAATTACATTCTGTATGATATCTTTTGCCACAAAGGTATGGTTAAAAGGAATCATACCAGTACCTTCATAAAATCCAATACTGCTTGGCAAAAAATGCAAAATTTAGGATAATAAGCTTTTCATTCCTCTGGCTTAAGATTTCCTTGTCCCATTCAGTAATGTTAATCTGATGAATTTACAATCTCTCCAAATTTTGAAAACCCCAAAGCTTGACATTTTGCGATCCAGTTATGCAAACAGTGAAGTCATCTTCCAAGCAGACTTCAAGGGTCAATAACTCTGACCGGCTCCCTTTTTCAATTCCACTGACTAAACTGGAAGATATCTAAAAGTATTTCATATAATTAATGACACCCCTTCACCAATATGGAAGAAGACTTTAATCAGGTCTTCTTCCATATGCACTGTAAGGCTAACCTCTCCTCTTAGTAACTCAGACTTGGTGCAAGTTTCCACTCCTGCAGAACTGCTCTTCCTTCAGAAACTCTCTAACCTTGTGTAGGGCCCAAGGTTCCTTGGGCACTACAAGGGTACCAAGTGATATTTGAAACAACTGAGCTAAACACATGCTCTGAGTGAGTTATAGTTTATGAGCCACACCATCCAAAATTCCTGCTAACTTTCCAAGCCAGGGTTTAACAACAATGTACCAAGGCAGTGCAAGAAAAAAAATTCTGCATATCTCACGTGGCTTGCAACAAATCCAAACTGAACTCTGAAAGGATCACGAGTAGAAATCTCGCTTCCTGCTCTAATGGTAGTCATGCATTCTGTTACTTTGCAAAGAATGTCAGATGCAACTTCTGCTCATCTGCACTTTCACCTGTCACTACTATTACAGCAACTAAAGATAAAACTGACCACCTGGTATTGTTTTTCTCTTTTGACTAATGCACACATGACTATGACATCACTTCCTACTATACCAGAAGAGCACACAACATATAAGAGATATAAGGAGACAGCTGAAGAGAAGATGCATGAAAAATATAATACACAGGCCAAGAGAGTGACTAGTATGGTAAGAAAGGCAAAACTGGAATATGAGAAGAGATTGGCCCTAGATCCAAAGAAAATCCTAGGGAATTTTTTAGTTATGTGGCGAGTAGGAGGAGAAATGACTGTGGAAGAATAACATTGTGGGATAAAAATGAGAACAGCATGACTGATGCAGAGGACATAGTGGAATTGTTCCATGAACACTTTATTGGAGTATTTCATCCTGGAGGAGTAAATACTAGAGGGATAGGGCAGTAATAAATTTAGTTTAATCCTTTATCCAAGTGTGAGCAAACAAAGTTTGCAGCTGAAAGTATCTTCAGGACTGGGATAAGGTGGTACAACACCGGAAAACTCGTTGCAAAGGTGGAGCAAGCTACCAACACTCCTATCTCAGTATCTCCCATAATGCAAAACACATCTCCTTGCGGATATGTATAATGTTATGCATTAAGGGAAGGGCCACTACCCAAACTAGTTTCGATCTTTATTGAGGTCTCTTCAGTGGGAGCCAGGCCCAAGTGGAGATACCAGGCAGAAGCATTAGCAAGGTCATTTCTACCTATAGGAGTTGCCAAACGGTGTGGCACCTTTTTATTAAATTACTCTGGATTTAGAGAAACATGTTGAAAGTTTATTTTTCACTTTGTTAGACTATAATAAATTTAGTTTAATCCTTTATCCGAGTGTGAGCAAACAAAGTTTGCGCCTGAAAGTATCATCAGGACTGGGGTAAGGTGGTACAACACCGGAGATAGGAGTAATGTTAGCTTGCTCCACCTTTGTAACGAGTTGCCCGGTGTTGTACCACCTTACCCCAGTCCTGAAGATACTTTCAGGCACAAACTTTGTTTGCTCACACTTGGATAAAGGATTAAACTAAATTTATTATAGTCTAAGGAAGTGAAAAATAAACTTTCAACATCTTTCTCTAAATCCAGAGTAATTTAATAAAAAGGTGGCACACAGTTTGGCAACTCCTATAGATAGAGATGACTTTGCTAATGCTTCTGCCTGGTATCACTACTTGGGCTTAGCTCCCACTGAATGAAGAGACCTCAATAAAGGTTGAAACTAGTTTGGGTAGTGGCCCTTCCCTTAATGCATAACATTATACATATCTGCAAGGAGATGTGTTTTGCATTATGGGAGATACTGAGATAGGAGTGATGTTAGCTTGCTCCACCTTTGCAACGAGTTGCCCTGTGTTGTACCACCTTACCCCAGTCCTGAAGATACTTTCAGGTGCAAACTTTGTTTGCTCACACTTGGATAAAGGATTACACTAAATTTATTATAGTCTAACCAAGTGAAAAATAAGACTTTCAACAGGGATAGGGCAGGTTCGAGGTTTAGAGGTGCAAGAGGAGACTGTGTTCCAAATACTGAGTGCTCTGGATGTCAGTAAAGCTGTGGGACTGGATGGTATTTCACCACAAGTTTTGAGAGAATGTGCTAAAGAACTGACAGCTCCTTTGACCTGGATTTTCAATGAAAGTCTGGCTATGGGAAAGGCACCCAGGGAATGGAAGGAAGGTAAGATAGTGCCATTGCATAAGGGCAGTAGCAGACTGGAAGTGTCTAATTATAGGCCAGTTTGTGTGTCATCAGTAATTATTAAGTTCTTGGATAAATTAGTGAGGGACTGTATACAGCATTGGACAGATGAAGGTAATGTTATCTGTGAGAGTCAACATGGATTTGTGAAGGGGCGCTCTTGTTTTAGTAATATGCTAGCCTTTTATAATAAAGTTACAAGAGCAGTAGATGAGGGAAAGGTATATACTGCCATTTTCTTGGACATAGCGAAATCATTTGACAGGGTGCCATATGATAAGATCATATTGAAGTTGCAGCACATGGGTCTGGATGTCAAGTTGGTCAACTGGATTCAGGATTGGCTGTCTGATAGGTATCAGAGAGTTGTGTATGGTGGGGGGCAGTTTCAAGGAGGCAGAGTGTTACAAGTGGGGTCCCACAGAGCTGAATACTGGGACCTATATTGTTTAACCTTTATATCAATGACATTGTCAGTAGTTTGCAAGGGGATATTCAGTTGTTTGCAGATGATGCGAAGATGGAAAGGGTTATTAATAATAATACAGATGAGGTAGTCCTACAGAAGGATTTGAATAAGCTAGATAGATGGGCAAATTAATGGGGGGGGTGTCAGTTTAATGCAACAAAATGTAAGGTCTTGAGGTTTGGGAAACATCGATGGGACGCTGCATACTCTATTGGAGGAGCTATACTGGAGGAAGTAGGGGAGACAAGAGATCTGGGGTTGATAATTGATAGAAACCTTAAATTTAGGGGACATATTGCAAAGGTGGTGAAGGTAAAACAGAGAATTGCTGCAATAATGAGAAGGACACTGACCTGCAGAGATAAAAGAGTTATCATTCTGTTGTATAAGACTCTGATCAGACCACACTTAGACCACTGTTCTCAGATTTGTTTCCCATGATTTGAAGGGGATAAATTAACTGTGGAAAGGATACAAAGACGGATGACAAAGATGGTTTCAGGACTGTACAATGTTAGTTATGAGGATCAGCAGAAGGAATGTATACTGCAGAGTTTGGTGAATAGAAGAATGAGAGAGGATATGATTGAGACTTTTAAACTGTTGAGAGGTGGTTACAGGGTTGACACCGGGGAGTTCTTTCACTTGGTTGAACAACCTATTCCAAAAAAAGGGAGATAAAAGCTGCTGTCAAACTATTATTTCATTGTCAAACTCAATCCCTCTAAAAATAATGGATGCAGCCATCAACTATCAACTTATTCACTACCTATAGGGCCACTACTTAATCAATGGACACCGGTGTGGATGCCATTTCTACAGATCCATGATAGATCTCTTAATTTACACCAATCACTACTGGATGCTGAATGGAAAAGTCTGGACATGTATCACTGCAGTTGACATTTCCAAAGCATTTCATTCTGTCTGAGATTGTTCTGCTCATTAAATTGCCATAAGGTCTACTTTTCATGATCTGTAAAAAGGTAGGCAGCATTTTCTCTGGTCATTCACAGGACATCATAGCAGATGATTTCCTCTCTTCAAAATTGTCCACCAATGCAGGAGTACCACTATAACTTGCCCTATTTCTCCTATACATGAAGGACCTCCCCGCTCACTGATTAAATATCCTATCCATATTTTTGCTGATGATGGTACTCTATTCCTTTTACTCACTCAACAAACCTGCAGTGCACAAATATCCCAAACTTTCGGATCTTTTACAACCAGTGCTCTTCATTAACACTGACCTCCATACTATTCTCCTTGCTGCAACTTGGACAAGGATAATCAAGTCACCTCAAGTGTCACCAAAACACAAACAAAAGTACACATCCTTCATCTTTTATAATAATGAGCTCTGATATTTCTTCTTGGACTGACTTACACATCTAACCTTTCCTGGCATGCTACCTCCTTCATCTTCATAAAACTGGTGTACTGTTGAGAAGACACTACTTCTCAACAGTACAACTCCAAACACTACATAAATCCTGGTCCCCTAAATTAGAATCTTGTTCTCACATGAGGTGATTTACCAAAAATCCATTAAAAATGATTGATGCTATCTGGAAGAGGGTAATTCCCCCCCCCCCCTCAGCCACTTTCTGATAGAGGTTCTATTTCTGCCTTACAGGTATTTTCATGGTGCAGACTGAACAGGAAGATGCCATTCTACATGCAATCTCAAGACCACAAACACATGACGAACTGTTGATAAACAACCATTTGTTGCATATTCCCGTTATTCATTCCACCTATTTCTGTGTGAGGGAACAATCTTCCCCAGACAGTTTTCCTTTAAGAACTATGACTTCCACTTGTTTAGAAAATATACCTAGCCTAGCCATAAATACTGTTGCAACTTGAACAGTGCATAAACCTTTAATCTATCAGTAAATTATTTACAGCTTTCAGCACATACACTTCATGTATAAAGGGCATATAGCAGCACTCAATGTTCAAAATGTTCCCCTTTTGCCTTCATGCATGCTTGAAGTATCCTTACCCTAAAGATGAGATTGAAGATAGATGGCAGAAATTTAAAGAGGGCATAAAAAAGGCAGTAAAACAAACAATTCCTAAATTTGAGAAGAAAATGAGTAAACCCTGGATGAATGAATGACAAGATACTGAAAATGATGGAGGAAAGAAAGAAACACAAAAATCGTCCTGAATACAAGAACTTAAACAAGGAGATCAGGAAAGAATGTAGGATTGCAAAAGAACTATGGCTCAACAACAAACGCAAGGAAATTGAACTTATGGACAAAAAGCACAAAACCAGAGAACTTCATGAAAAAGTTAGGGAGCTAACTAACAAATCTTGCAAAAGGGTAGGCTCTCATTGCATTGAAAATACTAGTGGAAACATCCTAATGTGGAAAGATAAAATAAGGGATAGATGGGTAGAGTATTCAAAGGAACTCTACAATCATGATAGAACAGATAAGCCAATGCAAGAAGATTTGGAGGGGCCTACTCTTCTCACTTGGGAAGTAACAAATGCCATTAGGAAACTGAAACCAGGAAAAGCTCCAGGAATGGATGGAATAATGGCAGAATATCTAAAGGCTTTAGATGATAAGGCTATAAGATCACTGAGTGACATATGTAACAAAATATACGAAACTGGACACCTGTCAAAAGATATTAAACACTCAGCATTCCTACCAATACCTAAAAAATCAAAGACAATCAAATGTGAAGAATACAGAACGATCAGTCAGATAGCAAAAGTTATGTCATATATCATCCTAGAAAGAAATAAACATAAAATCAAAATGGAAATTAATGAAACACAATCTAGTTTCCAGGAAAATAAAGGAACTAGAGAAGGACTCTTCAACATTATAACTATTATAGAAAGATATCTGGAGAAGCAGAAAGAAGTCTACTTATGTTTTATTGACTACACAAAGGCCTTTGACAATATACAACATGAACAACTAATCAAATGCATCAGAAATTTAGGGGTAGATGGTAAAGATACCAGATTACAGTCATACCCCAAAGTTACGCTGTAGGTGGGACCAACAAAAAGCACATAAGACGAATTCGCGTAACTCAGGGTATAATTTTGCATGTAATTTATATATACAAACATACAAAATATTAGTTAATAGGGATTAAAGATTTACAAAAATACCTATATGTTTTAAGAAATATAATCATAATTGTAGTTTTTCGTACATAAAAAAAAAAGTTATTTCGATGTCGATGGTTTCATAAAATCTAATAGATTTGTCTGATGGCATAATATCTTTTTCTTGTCACACGAAATTTCTTCATAGCAAGCTAATGATTTTTTTTTATTCCTTGCCTTGTGGCTACAATTTTTTCCTCACTAGAATCTATGTCCTCCAAAATCTGTAAACCTTTCTTTTATGATTGTTCTTACTGTGGATTCCTGTAGATCGAACTTCTTTGCTAGCTCACAAATTTTCATTCCACCTTCAAAATCCTTAATAATGTTGAGTTTTGTTTCCAAAGTCAATGTTTTTCTTTTCTTGCTAGTTATAGAAGAATCGGAACATAACATTGAACAATCGCAAGGTTTGTAGACTATAAAAATTGTGTATGAATGGAGACGGCACGAAATGTTTGTTCACAGCATGTGCAACACTGGCGCATGTGGCCGACGCCGGAAAGATATGACTAGCGGTGAGGCGTGAAGTGGGACGGGAATATGTACATATAAGAAACTGCATAATTCCGGATTCGCGTAAGTCGGGGTATGACTGTACTGATAAATCTATATTGGGAGCCAGGAATTCCCAATATAGAAGGGCATCAGACAAGGCTGTGTTCTTTCTCCTATATTGTTTAATCTCTATACTGAAAATATCTTCCAGCAATTAGAAAAATTTAAAGGAGTCAGCATAGGAGGCAGGAATATAAACAACATAAGATATGCAGATGATACAGTACTGCTAGCTGAAAATAAAAAAAGAGCTTCAAAATCTACTAGAAGAGACAATGAAGCTAAGTGAAAAATATGGACTTAATTTCAACTTCAAAAACCAAAACCATACCAGTAACAAGAGAAAAAGGGAAAATACCCAATATAAATATTAAGATCAGAGGAAATACTTTAGATCAAGTGGAGAGAGTCATATATATTTGGGTCAACTAATTACAGAAGGAAAGTGTGATAAGGAAATATTAAGAAGAATAGAAATTGCTAGATCAACCTTCATTAGCCTGAAAAACATTCTGATCTCAAGGGAAATTCACACAAAAACAAGAATTAGGCTGTCCGAATGTTATGTTATGGTCAACACTGCTATATGGAGCAGAAACCGGGACAATATTAAAATATTGTGAAAATAAACTAAAAGCCTTTGAGATGTGGATCCTCAAAAGAATTCTTAGAGTCTCAGGAACTGCCAAAAAAAAATTAATTTAGAAATATTAGAGATGATGGAGAAGATAGCAATCTGTTGAAAACCACCTACCTTGGTCACATACAAGGAAAAAGAAGAATCACCTACCTTGGAATGATACAAAGAAAAAGAAGAAGAGGAAGACAAAGAACAGATTGGATGGGAAATATTAAGGACTGGACATTTTTGTCCTATGAAGAATGCAAAAGAGAAGCACAAAACCGTGAATGGTGGAAGCTATGGTAGTCAACCTCCTGGAAGGAGATGACATCTGACAAGACAAGACATGCCTGAAGTCTGTGAGGTCACATATTGATGGTTCCACACAAAATCCAACAAAAATGCTGCACTGCTTGCTCCAAATCCACCTTCAGAAGCTGGGGGTGTTGTTTCTTTCAGGCTACTCTCAAGCTCTGACCTCAATTTGAATTCCAACACATTCAGATTGGGAATTCCAGATGACCAATTAGATGGTGATATGTGGGCAGGCATATTTGCCTCCAACCACTGTTGTATGATCCTTGCCTTGTTGGCAGGAACTGAGTCCTGTTCATTCACTGCCTACTGTGAAACAAGGTGTTGTTCAGGGGGCTATACCACAGGTTCCAGCACAGTATCTTAATATACTTTGGTGGGGGTTTTGACCCCTTTCTTGCAGAAATGTAACTTGGATATCCCCCGATACATCACACCCACCAAACAATCGTTGATGCGGAGTGATGGTCCCCCCCCCCTCTGAATCATGGGTGTGATGGCACGTGCTGTGAGACCATTCGATGCACACATACATGATCATTTGCAGTTAACGACTCTTCAATGGTGAAAATCTTCTCATCTGTGAAGAAGATATCTCTGTGTCTGTTGTCTCATACTGTCCGAGAAGTGCCTTTGATTTTATCACCCTCTGCTACATAAGTTGTGTCAGGAAGTGTCCAATAGAACGATAGGCTCTCGCCTGCAGGTCATCACTCAGTAAATGTGACATTGTTGTCTGCAAAATGTTCATCTCTCATGGCATCACTTTCTGTGCTCTCACAGGATTATGGTGGGGGCATGCCTTCACAATCCTCACAAGCTGTTGTGTCTTAATGCAGTGTAGTTGAACTGTTCTTTGGCAGCCAGATACGTCTTTTGTATCATTATAATGGTTAACAGTTCAATATACAAACATCCTTCTGATATTGAGTGTTTTTAGTGTGTTAAAAAGAACAGGTAGCTGCATTCCAACCTTGTGAAGTGCTATTACAGCTATACAGTTCTCACAATCTCCCCAATATATGTTAACATATACAACTTTCTCTTTCTCTCTCTACTGATAAACATGCGAATGTTGGCTACACATGGTGCCATTAATGGAAGTGTGCTTGTGCAATTTTGTAGCCAGCACGGTGGTCTGCAGAAGTTGTAACAGTATTTATGGCAAGACTGTGTATCAACATGTTACTTCTTTCGTCCTGATCATCTGCCTGCACATGGCACTGATGTGCTATAGATTATGAAATCTCTCCTGTCTGGAGTTGATATATACATTTATATATATGTAAAATATAGTTCATGTCTTAAATTCATGCAATCTGAAGTTCTTCAGATTGAAGATACATTGAATATCTTATTCAATCAAAAGAGAAAAAGATATTCAATATCTTCAATCCAAAGAACTTCAAGATCACATGAATTTCAGATATGAACTATATTTTACATATATTTATGTATGTAAATATATGTAGAATTTAGTTCATATTACATATGTACATATATTACATATGTTTATGGTCTTATTTGATGCTTTATTAGTTAGATTTCTTTTTATTTATTTAATTTTTTTTTTTTTCCCTTCCAAACAAGAGAGCTGGCAAGGCTAATAGCAAATAAAGGCTGTATATCAAGAGCAAAAAAGTAATCAATTGATATTTCTCTTAGAATGGTTGTATTTTTGGTAAATACTTAATGGTAAAGGCTGTTCCACAGAACTGAGATAGATGGAATGAAAGATACCTGGGAATGGTTGTTTTACTGAGTCAGCACTTCAACTGCAAAATGATGTTGGGAGCTGTTACTCATGTTGCTGTAGTTTAGAAGAAATGAGTGGCATAATGGATGCCCCTCATTTTTGTTGAGCATTGGTCTGCTAAACAATGCCCATGGAAATATCAGTAGAAGAGACACATTGTGGAAAATGTCTGTGAGACATGGAAAAGAGTCATTTGTTTGAGATAGAGAGAGAGGCATCATACCAAACCACTCTCTTCTGAACAAAAGAATTTTTTGACAGGTTTTATTATTATTATTATTCGTGACACCTCCAAGGAGTCCGAAGACTCATCGTGGGAGGACACCTATTGTACGACTCTCCGTCTCCACCACACCTCTACCACCAATCAACAACATCAGCACCATCTACTGCCCACCACTACCACAGCTAGTATTTTTTGTCTGTAAATTGCATGTGTTCTGAAGGGCCGATTTGTCTGTATGAGGGATGAAAAACCTGAGTTTCCAGGAGAAAAAACCCTGCTACCTCTGTATGAGATCAGCTCAGACGGAGGTAGCAGGGAGGTAGCTTTATATGGACTTTTTCGATTGAAAAAGTCCATATAAAGATTCCTGCCGTCATGACGAGAATCGAACTTTTCCAATCGAAGGGCACAACGGCGTTGTTCTTCCAATTGCGCTACGGGGGCGCTTTTAAGTGAACCATTCCAAATGGTTTGTGAGACCAGTATTCCCTGGTTAGGCAGATTTGAGATTGGTACAGAGTAAGAATTGGACAGATGAAAAGTAGTCTTGAGTGACAGAAGCTGCCAAGTTTTCTGTAGGCTACAGAAGTGATGCGATTATGCCAGGAAGGAATTGGGGTAAGAGTTAGTCTGAGAGGAGCGATCTGATCTTGACTTAAGCTGAGCATTGTCAAAGGTAAGGGCTGAAGGACTATGATCTTCTTTGTGACAAAAAGGATAAAAATATGTTTCGGAAGCATCAAAGGTGACTATACTGTTATTGCCTCATTGGAAGATGGTGTTGATATCAGTGTTTAAGATGCTTATTATAGATGATCTTGAAGCTTGAGATGTTTGAGTACTATAAGGTTTGTCATTTGAGTATGAATGCGATCATCGGCAAAACTGTGAACAGCGTTTGAGATTAGCAAGAGCAGGATATTTATTTATGAGAAAGAGGACTGGGTGAAATAACTGAACCCTGAGGAACACCTGTTATGGACTGGGTGAAATAACTGAACCCTGAGGAACACCTGTTATTAATAAGAAAATGTGAAGAGAGAAGACCTTCCACCATTACACACAGAGAACAACTTGAGAAAAAACTGGCAATCCATTACAAAGGTAAAAAGGCAGACTATAAGAAGGCAATTTTCCAAGAAGCTATCAGTGCCAAATCTTATCGAATGCCTTGGTAATGTCAAGTGCAATTGCACAAGATTTCTCCAAACTTTTTCATCATATGTGTCCTGATACTAGCTGAGAGTTTGTCCGGTGTTGAAGAAGTTGACTATTGATGACCTTCTTCTGTACTTTACACAACAATGATAAAGTGAGAGCAATAAGCCAACAACTTGAAGGTAGATACTTATTTTATTTTATTTTTTTTTTGTAATTGGCTATACATCTTCTTGCTGCCATGCTGTAGAATAGATGCCAGCTAATAAAGAACAGTTGTTAGTTCAGGAATGATCTCTTGAGCAAAACTGGTTGGATTCCATCAGGACCAGAAGCCTTTTTGGTATTCAAGATTTTCAAGATTCTTTGTATGTCTTTATGGTGGAATGTCATTGGAGGATTTCATGCAATATTCAAAGTCCTCTTTGGAACAGCCTTCCCAACACTGTCTTCTACAATAACTTAAACCTTCAGGTTTTCAAAAAGCATATCAACACTTTCCTGTATTCCATCTCTCACTTATCCACACATGTAACAGTCATGTCATAGGTCTTGGGACTTCCTGTGTGTGTGTGTGGAGCTGATATATACAGAAAAAAAGTAGAGAAAGAGACAGATGAAATTTGCCTTAGTCATGTATTCTGGAGATGGATGATAAGAATGATGCTAGGAGATCAGCTTTATCTTTAGGTAATATTGCAATATGACCACATTTGCATGATAAAGAGGTGGAAACACAAATGGACAATAATGTCAATTTGTGTCAAGTGATTCTACTGGACCTTGACAAAGCCTTTGACAGGATACCACATGTTACTCTAATAAGTAAATTGAAGCAGATGGGGATGGATATAGGGTTGGTGAGATGGATAGGAGGGTGGTTGATGGAGAGATACCAGAGAGTGGTTTATTCAGGAGTGGAGTCAAAAAGACGGCTTGTGACTAGTGGTGTGCCACAGGGTTCTGTTCTAGGACCACTACTTTTCAATTAGTTTATTAACGATATAGGAAAGGATCTGAGAGGAAGTGTTCACTTGTTTGCTGATGATGCAAAGTTGGGTAGAGCAATTGTGAGTGCACAGGATGCCAAAATTTTGCAGGATGATTTGGATAGTTTGGAGGACTGGGCTAGGGAAAATGGATGTCAATTTAATGTGGCAAAGTGTAAGGTTATGCATTTTGGAGTGAAAAGATTAGCAGCAGTATATCACATTGGTGGAACTGTACTCCAGGAGATTGATGAGGCCAGGGATTTGGGAGTGTTGGTGGATAGGGAGTTAAAGATTAGGGAGCACATTGCAAAAGTAGCCAAAACAGCTCATCAAATCACTTGGTTGTTGAAAAATACTTTAACATGCAGAGACAAACAAGTCATTGTTCCTCTATATCGAGCCTTGATAAGACCCCATCTAGACTACTGTGCCCAGATATGGGCGCCAGGGTTTCTTCTTGATGGGGAGGAGGTGGAGAGGATCCAGAGACGAGTGACCAAGATGATAGCAGGTCTATGGAATGAACCTTATGAGAACATGTTGAAGATTTGCGAGTTGCAAAAATTGGTTGATAGGCAGAAAAGGGGTGATATGATTGAGACATTCAAATTACTGAAGGGTTTCTATAGGATTAATCCAGAAGATATTTTTGAGAATAGGATTGGTGGTGGGAGGACTAGGGGCCATACATGGAAGCTGGGCAAGAGTGTGGTTAGCAGGAGTGTTAGAACTAGGTTTTTTTCTTAGAGAGCGGTGAATGAGTGGAATAAGCTACTAGAGTCTGTTGTGGGTGCTACCGTGAATGAGTTCAAGGCGAGGTATGATAGATACTGTGTGAATGTCGAATAGTTGCTCTTGACATGATGTTAGGGCCTCTGTCGATGAGTCTGTCGACTCCTTGGAGTTGCCCGAGATAATAATAATAATAATAAGTTGTACCCAACAATTTTTGTAAGGGACTAGAAGATACAACTATCACTTACAAAGTGGCAAAGTTTCTACATTTAGCCCTTTCAAAGTCAGACTAAGTACTCTTAATGATGGATTTGCAAGTGTTGTAGGCTTCAGTGTAGACTGTGAATGAAACTGGACTTTTGTCTTAAGCCACTTATGATATGCTGTTTTCTCTTCTTGACCACCACCCAGACATATTTTTTGAAATGCAGTATCCCAATAAAGATGAAACATGAATGAGAATGTGATTTGAATTACAAGAGGAGCAAGTCACTTCAGTGTATCTGTAAGAGCTTATTTCAAAATGCATTTTAAACATGATATATTTACATATAAAACCTTGTCTGGAAATTTCCCATAATTTAAGAAAACAATTTAACAATTTTTTTTAACTTACAAATAGGCATTTGGGGGTGTGCACAAAGTCTTCTTACACCATCAGTTTTGTGCTTCTTAAGCTAAAATAAAAATAAATATCATCATATCTGATGGATTATATAATACTGGTTTTATGAATTCTGTTAACATTGATCATGCCTTTTAAGAATATGTGCTGAAATTTACATATGTAGCAATTTTTATATGGTTATATATATATATATATACTGATTTACTAAAAAATGCATATATATATATATATATATTAAATTTAGTTTAATCCTTTATCCAAGTGTGAGCAAACAAAGTTTGTGCCTGAAAGTATCTTCAGGACTGGGGTAAGGTGGTACAACACCAAGGCACTCCTTGCAAAGGTGGAGCAAGCTACCAACACTCCTATCTCAGTATCTCCCATAATGCAAAATGCATCTCCTTGTGGATATGTCTAATGTTATGCATTAAGGGAAGGGCCACAACCCAGACTAGTTTCAACATCTATTGAGGTCTCTTCAGTGGGAGCCAGGCCCAAGTGGAGATACCAGGCAGAAGCATTAGCAGGTCATTTCCACCTATAGGAGTTGCCAAATGGTGTGCCACCCTTTTTTAATAAATTACTCTGGATTTAGAGAAAGATCTTGAAAGTTTATTTTTCACTTGGTTAGACTATAATAAATTTAGTTTAATCCTTTATCCAAGTGTGAGCAAACAAAGTTTGCACCTGAAAGTATCTTCAGGATTGGGGTAAGGTGGTACAACACCAGGAAACTCCTTGCAAAGGTGGAGCAAGCTACCAACACTCCTATCTCAGTTGTACCACCTTACCCCAGTCCTGAAGATACTTTCAGGCGCAAACTTTGTTTGCTCACACTTGGATAAAGGATTAAACTAAATTTATTATATACTAACCAAGTGAAAAATAAACTTTCAATATATATATATATATATATATATATATATATGTGTGTGTGTGTGTGTGTGTGTGTGTGTGTGTTTAGTAAATCAACAGTGATTGTATGCAAGTGATGAAATATATTAAAAAAAAAAGTTTTCCCCATTTTTATTTAGTCTGATTATAACAGCATAATGCTCAGGTTTTATGCATATGCCTGAAGCCAGATATTAGACTAAATTCAACCCATAATTTAACGATAAACAGATTATAGATACGTGCATTAGTGGTAGACATATGATACATCAAGTATGTTAACCAAAATGAAGATTTCATGCAAACTACAATAATTAAAAGTCTGGAAAGCAGCAAAAATGGATTAATTAATAAGAGCTATTATATTACCGTATCTTAATATTTTCAAAATTATTCAATTTCTTCAATGCTATACAGAAAAAAAAAAAAATACTACATCTCTCTAAAAGCAAATAAATTGCTTTATAAAGATGATTACTGTGCTATATTTGTTTCATTTAAACTCCATTTGTTTAATAACTGATGTATATTCTTGGCATGAATAAACGAATTGCTTCTAGGATAATTTCTGTTCATTTACAGGAAATAATAAAATGGGCATTTCTTTTATTCATATTCTTTCTAACAGTGAGTATAAACACTGAGAATATTAAAAAAAAAATACAAGAAAAATATAAAAAAATAATAAAAACAGAAAAAAATCTGTAGTTAAGTCATGGTAGTGCTGATGTACTATAGGTTTACAATATCATGGATGGGAGTTACATAAAAATAATTAAAAATAATGTAAATCAGGTCATTCATGGTTTATCCATATTAAAATGTTCCAGTTTAAAAAAAATATATAATCTTTTTTGGTATGTGTGGTTCTGGTTACAGCTACATACAGTTCTAGTCCCATATTTAGAGCAAACATGCAAAGACCACAGGAACAGTTTGTTATAGTGAATATTCTTTGGGTCTTCAGTTAGAATTTTCTAGTAGTTTGTCATACTGAATGAATTTGTTATAATAGTGTTTGCTAGTGAGAGTCAACTGTATATACATATATACAGGGAAATTTCGAGTTTAATTTAAACATCAGTTCCACAGAGTAGCAATTTGAATTTCTATTCTACACCTCAGTATATATTATAACTCATTATCTGGGAATTCTATATCTTCAATCTGGATGTGGGTGTGCATGAAGTCCATTCAAACACATACTAGTTCCATAGTCTATTATCAGATGGATAACAATTTAAATTGATTTTTTTTGCCACTTTTGGTATTTACAGCTGTATAAGAATTTTTTTTTTTTTTTGACATTCCTTTGGCTGATCTGACCATTATTAGCAATTCATTTGGCCAGCCTGATTGGCCAAGTGGTTAGCATATCTACTCTCCAGCCAAGGGACTGTGGGTTTGAATAGAGCCATGGGAATGGATGTTTGCAGTTGTCCTGCTAACTGTGTGTTTGTGACCCTACCACTTCTTCTAGCAGAAGGCTTCCCTACCAAAACCCTATGAGGTACAGGAGTGACCATATGGCATCCAGTGATGTCACGTGTGAATAACAAACTAATAAATTCATCCATTCCCATGGCTCTATTCAAACCCACAGTCCTTTGGCTGGAGAGTAGATATGCTAACCACTTGGCCAATCAGGCTGGCCAAATGAATTGCTAATAATGGTCAGATCAGCCAAAGGAATGTCAAAAAAAAAAAAAAATTCTTATACAGCTGTAAATACCAAAAGAGGTTTTTCATTTTATGAAAAACCTCTTCAACATTGATCCTATAACAACCCCTTACCAACTTGCACATCTTTTATCATATCACTCCCCTCTTTCTCCTATCCACTAGACACTGCAAATTGCATCTTTTCAACCATTCCTCATATCCAACATTCCAGAGATATGAGGAAAGGTTGAGAAGATGCCTTAGTCAATCGCCTCTGGACCCTTTCCAACATTTCTTTGTCCTTTTGAAAACCAGGTGACCAAATCTGTGCACTGCCTTGTTTCTTACATTTCTAGCATTTGTATATAAACATAACAGCATATTCCTATATCTATAAGTTTTTTCACTGATACCACTTATTAGATGTGACTTCTCTATATATAACTTGAGCCATTTCTTTTTCTCCTATTTATCTCAAAACTTTCTTCAAATCCAACTGTTTTTCCTTGATCCCAGGTCATCCCCTTCCCTTTCTGTCTACACACACACATTCTCTTGGAGCATCAACCTTTCTCACTGTGTTCCCCTGACCACCCCAAGTCTCCCCATTTCCCTGTTTGTCTTACACACTTGTTCTCTCATTCTCTATACTCATGCTACTCACTTGTTCATTCATAACCACCACTTTAATCTCTCTTTCCTTACTCTCCTACTCTTTCACATCGCTTCTCACTTAATCAGATTCATTCGCTGCATTCATTTCTCTACCTTCGAGCAGAAGTCTCTCCAAATGACTCACACCAAAACCATTCAAATGCAGTCCATCACTCTTATATAAAACACACACACACACACACACACACACAAACTTATATAAAAAACATGAAACATTATTGAGAGAGAGAGTGAGAGAATGATGTACGGGTGATTTCTGAAAAGGAAACACAATTTTTTTCTTGAGGATGTTTGATAATAGGAAGTTGAAATTATACACTAAGAAATAAGTGAATAAGCACTACTTCTCTACAAAGTCTCTAAATTTATCAATGCATTTATCCTAATGATAGATCAGTTTATCAATATCAGTACTGAAGAAGTTTGTGTCCACACCCAATAACCAACATCGCACCACCTGACGAACTGCCTTTTGGAAAGGTGTTTCTTGAGGGGTGGGGTGGGGGGGTGGGGGCGAACAAATGGAAATCTGAAGGTGCTGGGCTGCAGGGGGGGGGAGAGGCAGAGTTTCTCGATGATTACAATGCAACAACTCATAAGTGGTGTGCATAGTGTGTGTGAAGTAGCATTGTTGTGCACCAAAATCATGCCACTTGTCAGGAATCCTGGTCGTTTGTGCCAAATGTTGGCTTTCAGTTTGTCCAACATTGTGCTTTAAAGCTCTGCATTGATTGCTCCTGACAATCCCAGAACACTATGGCCATGACTTTTCAGACAGTGGGAATAATTCTGAAATTTTTGTGCACAAGAGAATGAAAATGTTTCCAAGTCACAGAGTCTTGTTTGCTCTTCGGGATAAAGTGATGAACCCGTTTTGTCTCCTGTGACCAGGCAAGCTGAGAAAATCCTCGCCTTTGACACTGTATTGCAACAGATTCTGTGAAAAAACACATTCCCATTCATGTTGCCTTCTGCTGCTTTAAAATTTCGAATGGTGTGCTCCCGCTGGGTGCCCAGCAGGAGCACACCATTCGAAAGCCAAGGGTAGGGCATTGTGAACAATTTCTTAATCAGTGGACTTACTCAAGTTCACCACTTATGCCATGCAGTTTCACTTGCCAGTCTTCAAGAATGGTGCCCTTAATGTGTGAAATATTTTCTGTCTTGCTTGATGATGGCCTGCCTATCTAATATCAATATTCAGTGTCGTCACAGTCTGCTTTAAATTCATTGCACCAAAAACTCACTTGCCTCTTTGACATCACCTTTTTGTCATACACATCAACTAGTTCACAGTGAATGTCACTTAGTGAAGGTCCTTTTGCTTGTAAGAAATGAATAATTCAGGGACACCTGTTTTGGACAACACTCACATGGTAGCCACTATCTTGCAACTAGAATTAGCTGTGAGGAGACAGTAGCGTCACACTATAATGGCTGTTATTAAGGGGGAAAAAATGTGTTACCTTACTTTTCAGAAACAGCATGTAAAAATATCTCCAGCTTAACCACATTGATGGCTTAAGTGTTCCCAAGGTCTCAGAAATTGTTATTCTTGGCTTTGTAAATAATTTTTTCATTTTTTTAAAAATTATTTATTATGATCTGTTTATAATATTCACAAAGGATTTCAAATCATTACAACATTCTTGCAAACAACATATTTTTCTATGTCACCCTCATTCATGAAAGGTTTAAAATTAATATAGTGGGTCAGATAATCTGGAAATCCTACTTTAGAGACCAAATATGGTACCTTTTCATGTCACTTTAGACCTAAAATAAGAATGATGGATGTCTAGCTCCAGACAACAAAAATCATTTATCACATAAATACATTCACAAACATTCATGCCACATTTAGATTTGAAGCCAGGGCTTGATTAGTTACTGGAGAGCATAGACAATGTTCATTCAGCCAATTTGAAATGAAGTAGATGATTTATTGTTATACATGTAATTTATGTTGTTCAATTTTTCCTCTTCTCCTCATTCATATAAAAGATGTGATATCTCAACATGTTGGTTCTATTACCATATCAGGATTAGTATTAAATATTTTTTTTTATTCTACAGTGCATTTTCAGATGTGCAAGCACTGGGGAGGATTTAAGTTCCCAATGAACTGAGAGCTCAGTCTGATGTTTCAGAATAAGAGTCAGTAGAATTTAAAGTACATTTTCCTGAATGAGTAAAAATTACCATATATGTATATTATATCTATTTTGCCTATGAATTACTCATCATGAGGCACCATGTATATATATATTACACTACCAACCAGTATTTGTAACAAAGTTCAAAACAAGTTGATTTATATAGTTCAGGATGTAAAATTTAAAGCAGAACTTTTTTCTCCCAAGCAGTATTGCAAACTCCTCTGTTATGAGTATGCCAAAAACCTAACTAGACGAAGCACTGTTCAGTGATTGAAATATATACATATTGCTGGAATGATTGGCTAGCATAACTACTCTCCAACAAACATGACGAGGGTCTTTACCTAGGGCTAGCATGGATGTTTGCAAATGTCATTAGGTAGGAGTTGAATTATATAGTTCAGTGAGAGACCACTGCTCCACTTGTTGAAGACCCAAAGTGATGAACCAAAAGCTCTATGTTTGATCTCAAGATCTAGAAGAGTTTCTGGATTAATTATCCTCCTGTGGCTTCCTCTCTTTGAAAGGATTAATTTTATATATATATATATATATGTATGAATGAATGAATGATCATTAACTCGGTTAATATACATATTTTTTTAAAAGAATTGAATGACTAGAACCGAAATTTAAGTAAAAAGGTTTTAATATTAAAACACTACTAGTTTCAGCTTGTAACAGCCTTCATCAGGTGATATTACAAAAGAAAGAAAAAAGAAAAAACACTGAAGTTTAAATAAACTAAGAACATCATAGAGAGTCTCTATACATAATTAATATTAAAACGTTGTATTTAAAGCTGTTCTTTCATTTGTGGTATATTGTTGGGAAAGAGGTTGTAGCTCAAGTTATTTAAATCATTAAAAAAAAAAAAGAAAAAAATATATATATATAAGAGTTAAAAAATACACACAAAAATTTAAAAAAATCTCTTAGCCTGCCCAAGTTACTAATGTACTATAGCTTCAAAATCTTTTTTTTGGTGAGAGTGGCATAAAATATAATATATAATTGTTGTCATTATTATTATATGAAATCTATGGAATTATTTGGAAATCTTTATGAATTCCAAAGGCTCATCACAAGAGACAACACAAACCATTATTTACACAATACCTAACATCTCTCTCCTTATGATGCTCAAACACTAGACACTGTATAAATTCTCTTGTGTTGTACTTACCTATGGGGTGGGATGTGATAAATTGTTTCATACTATCTGTTTGTATCAGACGGGCACACAACAAATTGTAACGTGCTTTCCAGAGAAACCAAAGATATCGAGTAAAAGGGAAAATAATCTGTTAATATCAGGATGTACAAAGGATGATCGGTTAACAAACATAATCCATTCAAAGATGATGTTCGCTACCTGAATTGTTCATTAACTGATCATCGATTTATCATAGATTTTTATGGGAGTTTGATTAATTCGTTCTGGAGACCCTAAAAAATAAATAAAAAATTATATAATTTCTTACTACGTTCATTTATAATAACAATAATACATACATACACAGTCTTGCATTTGTTTTTTTTTTCCGTTTGTGGGGCATTAAAGAATCTGCCCAATGTCAATTGCTTCTCTCTCTTCTTCAAGATTTTTCGGAAGTGATTAATAGCATTGTCATTATAGAGATCCCCAAGCCTATTGACCTCAACCTGGTTTGGGTGCCATTCTAAGACAGTTGTTCTGACATCCTCCCACTTCTTCAAAAGATCTTTAATATCAGATGTTGGCATTGGTCCTCTTTCGTCTTCCTCTTTTTCAGAAGAAAACACATCTCGCTGGGTTTCTTGGTGTTCTTCATTCAAGAGTTCTTCTGTCGTCAGATCATTTTTATGTTCCATTATGAGCTTTTCAGTGTCATCTTCATTCACCTCCAATTCCAGATCTTTAGCAGTTGTCACAATTTCATCCATAATTTCAGGGACATCATCTCCATCTTCCTGAATGCAGGATGGACACAGCTTTTGCCAAGCAGAATTCAACTGTCATTGAGTGACTTCTGACCACACCTTTTGAATGAGCCAGATAGCTTCACAAATATCAAATTTTTCTTTCCAAAACGTTATTAATGTCATCGTTGAGGAGAATTGGCATGCTTCAAAACACCGACGAAACAGAACGCGAGTGTACAATTTCTTGAAACCTGCAATAACCTCCTGATCAATTGGCTGAATCAATGAAGTGGTATTTGAAGGCAGAAACTGAACTCAACCAGGGAAAGTCATCCAGCAAATTATCTTCAAGGTCTATCGGGTGTACTGGTGCATTGTCCAATAGCAACAGTGCTTTCAATGGCAATTCATTGGTCTGAAGGTAATCCTTGATGCTTGGGGCACAAACTTTAAACAGCCATTCTTTGAAAAGAACTTGCGTGACCCATGCCCTTTCATTCGATCTCCACATTGCTGGCAGTCTTTCTTTAATTATGGAATTTTTGTTGAATGCTCTAGGGTTCTCAGAGTGATAGACAAAAAGCAGTTTAAGCTTCATATCACCACTAGTGTTAGCTCCCAAAAGTATCATCAATCGGTCTTTCATGGATTTATGCCCAGGAATATTTTTCTCATCTTTCGTGATGTCGGTACGGTTCAGCATGTGCTTCCAAAATAAACCAGTTTTATCACAATTGAAAATTTGTTGCGGACAATATCCTTCTTTTTTAATGAATTCTTGAAATTTGTGACAGAACTTCTCAGCTTCTTTATCTGCACTAGCAGACTTACCATGCATTACCACATGTTTAATGCTAGATCTCCTTCTAAACTTTGCAAACCATCTAGTGGTAGCCTTGAATTATATCTCCTCATTATATCTCTTAAAAAAATTTTCTAGCCTTCTCTTGAATGATAGTCATACTAGTTACATCTCTTTTCATTTCCCTTTCTTTTATCCAAACTAAAAGCAGTCTCTCAATTTTTTCATGGATGGCACATCTTTGTTTCTCAGATGTGATTTTCATTACTCCTTTAGCTGCTTTAGTCTTCTTGATTATATCTTTCTTAGCTAAGATTGTGCCTACTGTAGACCTGTTCAAGCCATACTGCCCAACTTGGCTATTATCTCTTGCTATAGCGAGCACAGTTCTTGACACTCCACTCTTTTTAGACCCCATAATATTATCTGTTTTTTTTTTAAATAAAAAGTTCAGAAAAGCACTTACAAAAATTCAGAGAACAGAAATCAACTAGCGCAAAAAGGTTATGTATACAACTGTCAAAGTCTCATTCCAGAAACCGTTCATAGATGGCAGTAAAATAGTTCTACAAATCTTACACACAGCATCGCTTCTTCTTGTGTTTGTTCTGTGAGGTGTTCGTTATCAAACATAAAAATCTTTCGCAATAGTGTTTGTTGTCCGAACTGTTCATTAACCGATCACCCACTGTATAAGGATCTATTATTAAGAGAAGTTGTATATTTGGGTGGTATATTTAAATTACTAATAGTGTAATGATTTTATGCCAACTGCATTAATGCAATATGAACCATTTACATAAAATTGGCAATTTTAAGGAGAAAAAGAACATGCATGATAATAACAACAGATCTGTTGCAGACAAATACCATAAAAATAAATAAATGAGAATGGAAATCAGGAGGTTGCTGAAGAAAAAGAAAGAAAGAAAGTTGTTTCTTTCTTTCTTTCTTTCTTTAAAGTTGTTAGCAGAGACATGCAAGGAGAAAGGGGTGCAGGTTGTGAATATGGGACAAGTTTCAGGAAGGAATGGAACTGTGTAAGAGCAGAAGAGTAAGGCAGGAGAGATTCAAAGAGTGCTTATGAATGGGGAGATAAGTAGCATGAGTGAGGAGAATCAGAGAACAGGAGTGGAAGACAGAGAAAATTGTAGGAGTTATGGAGGACAGGGATACACGGCATGAGGGTGGATGCTGGAAGCAGACGTGAATGTGTGAGAAAACAAAAAAGAAATGGGATGCCCAAGGATATGAAAGGTGAGGTGGGGAGGGGCATCTGGGTCTGAAGGGGGCAGTGGGATGGGTAATGAGAAAGAGGAATGGCAGGGAAAAGGTGTGGAGGAGTTGCATCTGAGAAATGTGCTGGCAAGACTTCTTATAGACCGAGAAATGAACTATTATGTTTGTATACAAATACTATAGTATACAGTTTATTCTCAAACCAGACAGAGAGTGAGGGACTAATGATTGTAATGATTGTCTTGTTTTTGTAGATTTAGATTTTGTAAAATGATATAATCATAAAATTGAAACATTACCAGGAATTCATACATAGTTCACTAGATGCAAAAAACAACACATTTATGTAATAATATTTTTAAAAACAAATAATGCTTTTTTTTATGACTAGAAATAGCATCATTACATTTGAGAATTTCTCCACCATTGATAGTTCATAAATACTAGTTTTACCATACTTTTCACATCTTCCAGGGAAACATTCTTCTCATTTTCTCCTGTCTTATAATGTATTGAAAATTTTCTTCATTATCTACTCTATAAAGACTCCTTTGTTTCTAAACGTATCCTCCATTTTCTGCTTATAACTAAAACTCTGTAAGCCATAAAGCTTCAGTCTATTCTCATAGAGAGAAAACACTCCACAGACTAGTTACAATTTTTGGTCATTTGCCTCTGGTTCTTCTCTAACACTTCTCTATCTCCAATAAATCCAGGCAACTAAATCTGTGCACACTGATCCAGATACAGTGTGTGTAAGCCATATAAAAATTGATAATAACCTCCATATCCTTACTTGCAATGTGTTTGTAAACATCCAAGTAATTCTTTGAGTCATTTTGTCCACTTTGCAATAAGTCCTCTGAACATTAAATTCCTGTCCATCACCAAATCCTCAGCCTGTCAATTTCTCGCAGGCCATTGTCATCAATGTAATACACAGCTTGTAGTTGTAATTTCTTGGTAACTTTAATTTACAGCTTGTAGTTGTAATTTCTTGGTAACTTTAATTTACAGCTTGTAGTTTTTTAATCTCAAAGTGCATAACCATATTAAACTTGCAACCATTATATTTTGTCCAGAATGTTAGTCTATTTAAATCATCCTGCTGGATTGCTACATCTTTATTAACTACTGCCTGTCCTAGTTTGCATCATCAGTAAACAACTGGATATTCTCCTTCAAATAATTTCCTACATCATTATATGTACAAATTAAATAGCAATGGTCCAATTACAGAGGAGGTCCAAGGCATACCACTGGATTCTACTTACACAACCTGGCATTAATGAGGTTGGATATGAAGGTAGTGAGATGGGTAAGAAGGTAGCTGATAGACAAGAATGAAACAGTAGTATGGCACAAAGTTCTATGTAGTAGTACTCTTTCTGTACCTGTCAAATGCCTTTGCAAAGTCCAGCAGTATCATGCTGTAACTGTTACGTTACTCTCAGTTATCAGTTTTTATAGAAAGCAAGTAAATTATTAAGACAAGATTCACCCTTCACTAACATGAGCTGCTGCTAACCATAGAAAATCATATTCCTATCAACCCATTCCTAAATTTTGCTTGACCAATTTTTTCAACACCTTCATCACTAATACTTTTATTAAGAGACAACTGTGTGTTATTCATTTTGAATAAGCAAGAGAGAGATACATTTGAAAAATATCTAATTAAGATGGATTAATTGCAGATATTTCGAATCACGTATCATGGATTATTGTTAGTGCAACACAGAAATGAAAAAATTAAACAATGAAGACATATGGAGAATATAATTTCTCTTTATATGTAATTGCAAGACAGCAAGGTAAAAAAATAGTACTGTTAAGATCAACTGAAGTGTGTGTGTGTGTGTGTGTGTGTGTGTGTGTGTGTGTGTGTGTGTGTGTGTGTGTGTGTGTGTGTGTGTGTGTGAGATTATATATATACTGGTATCCAAAAGCTAAGGATGGACTACATTTTTACTTGCATATGAAAAAATAATTATAATAGTGCCAAATGTGGATATAAATTTATTACCATCATACTAATAAATTATATTACACAAAAATGTGTTATAAATTTCATACAAATTAAATTGCAATATATTTTTGGCAAAACTTACAAATTTCCTTAGGACGTAGTTAAGGAATTAATGTACAGTGCTTACAGTCTTCAGGAGTCTTGAGGCACACTCCTCCTTCAGAATAAGGAGGAGGCCTTGCTTGTTTTCTGGAGGGGGAATTTCGAGCAGGAATGTGTCTCCCTATTGTGTCCTAAACGTGTTCTTTGGAGATCTGGAGAGCATGCTGGTCACTCGATTCAGTTAATATCCTCGGTCTCCAGAAGTATCTCCACTGCTCGTGTATGACGTGGTGTGGCAATCATCCATAAATCAAATTCTTTGCCTACAGCACCATGGAACAATTGAACATGATGTTGAAGAACTTCATTGCAATATCATTCACCAGTCATAGTCCCTTTATCCAGCATCTGTAGCTAGGTCTCTACATGGACAGACCTAGCTACAGGTGCTGGATAAAGGGATTATGACTGGTGAATAATATTGTAATGAAGTTCTTCAACATCATGTTCAACTGTTCCATGGTGCTTAGGCAAAGAATTCGATTTTATCCCAGAACTGCTGTATCTATCCCTTTCAAGAGCATTCTCATGATGGTAAGCAGCACCACTCACACTAGATCAAGTGTTGTCTAGAATTGGAGGAAAGACTAAAATGACTCTCACCTGTAAAGAGTACATTAGTCCATTGGTGTCTTGTCCAATTTTTGTGGATACAACCACTAAAAATGGACTCTACGATGAGCATGGACAAAGGTCTGTAGACTTTTGTAAGCCTATAACCTTCGGGTTATAGGCTTACTTATCGCAGATGTCTTGCCACCATCTGAGAAAACCTTTGCTGAGACATCCATGTACCTGTGGTTGAATGGAGCTGATTTGCCGTGGTGCATCGATTGTGTTTTACTGTTATAACCAAAAATCATCTTCATATTTAATGGTAGGCAAGGGTGACCTCTCAGCAAACATATGGAACACATTCTTTGGTTTGAAATGCTACCCAGAGCCTGGATACAATGTTATATGAAATTCCACTATGTGGCAACATCAGTAATTCTGTGACCTTCTTCAAGCTTTGTAATAATTCTACCTCATGTGAAATCATCTAGATGATGTCTTTGAGACATAAGACATCCAAGTTTGAAGCTTTATTTCTTCATGAAAAAAGCTTCCTTCAAACATAATTCAATTAGCGGAGCCTTTTGCCTTTTATCCAGTTGAGTGCTACCAAGTGATCCCTTTATTAGTGATTCAAAAATTTGAATGTGTACCTGCTTTCAACTTGGAATTCTCAATTATGCAAACTGCCACAAGCTGATTCATCTGAATTTGTGGTTGTAACCTTTGGAAATAGTGTTCGTCCATAGGTTTTGCTATAGCAGTATGTGTGTGTGTGTGTGTATAAAATAAATAAAAAAAATTGAAGCATATGTATTACATGTAATAAAAACATACAATTAAACAGTGTAGTTCTTAATAATTTCCCAGATATTTGGTAAAGAGAGAGAGTTGACTATTAAAAGGTTGAGATTTGGATAATGCCAAAGTACTTTGGAACCTTCATTAAAGAGATGCTTATATATATGGGGTCATAAATGTAGTAATTTGGCATCATTCCAAAGGATTCTGTGATTAGTATTAGTTATGCCATGTTCTGTTAGACCCAATTTGTTCTATATTTTGGAGGAAATGCAGGATTGGTGTTCAGAAAGGCATACAGAAACAGATCAGCCTGTTTATTCCAAGTAAAATACTTGCAGTTGCATTTATTTAAAAAATTTTATTATTATTTTGCTTCCACCCATGAAAGGTCATTTGCAAACCTATAGTACATTTTTACAAGTACAGTAAACTGCCACAAGCTGATTCATCTGAATTTGTACGCATGGATAGGCTTATGTGTTCGTCAGACATGTTGTAATAGGTTTCACGGTATGATAAGAACACAGATGGTTAAGAAAATAACCATCTGAATTTGTGGTTGTAACTTTCAGAAATAGTGTTCGTCCATAGGTTTTGGATAGCAGTATGTGTGTGTGTGTGGATGTTTTTGTGTGTGAGCAAGGTTTTTTTTTTTTATCGATTTTATATATATATATATATAGTTTTTTCTTTTTTTTATTTACTCTGGAAACCCTGCACTAAAGACCAAACATGGAACTTTTTCAAGCCACTTCAGGCCTCCAATAAGCAGGGCAGTGGTCTCACACAGGGCATTGAAATTCATTTTTGGAGAATATGAATTTCATTGGAGAGCAAGTATGTTAACCACTCAGCCAACCGAGCATGGGACTGGATAGACAGCAGCAGAAATGGAATTTTATTTTTTGGAAATGATGTCAATGAGCTAATTGAATTTATAGGCTTGAAAATAGTGGAAATATAGCTTCTTTAAGGTGCAAAGAACGTGTTTTGAAATACATGAGATGGCAATCCTGTGCAAGTCTTCTATTCTGATAGAGAGTGGAGAAAAATGGTTGAAACCTTCTCTACTGTTTTGGAGTTGAAACCATTGAAAATGACAGTTTTTTTTTAATTGTAGAAATTTCTTTCTGAAGTAGATCAGACAAAGAACAGATAATATGAGCTCTGGAAAGAAAGAATTTAATAATGCCATATTTTTTGAGGTATGGCGAGCCTAAGTCTGATGGATATATGCAAATTATTCCAAACAGCAAAGACATCGTATCATCCATATAGCAAAACCATATCAAAGGTTTTTGATTAATCACTAACATTTTCTCTTCTAGTTGTTCTAAATAGAAGTAGTTCAAACGAAATAATTCACATGAACAATAGATGTCTTCTTACAAAAAAAATCAATAACTTTCATTACAGAATCAATTTCACTATGAAACTTAAATCAAACATAAATATATCTTTCTTTGATGTTCTTATAAAAAGAAAACTGGATGGCTCCTTATCAATATTTGTTTTTCACAAACCTTACTTTTCAGGCTGATATAGTCATTAAACTTCGGCTCACCATTCCTTGCAAAAATATTGCATTATTAAATGCCTTTTTTCTAGAGTTCATATTATCTCTTCTTCATCTGATCTACTTCAGAAAGAAATTTCTGAAGTAGATCAGAAATTTAAGGAACTGCAAACAATTAAAGGAACTGCAATTCGCAACAGTTACAACCAAAACAGTAGAGGTTTAAACCGCTTTTCTCCACCCTCTATTAGAAAAGAAGACTCCAGCATTCCATGCATTAAAGGCATTTCAGAACACAATATTCTTGTACCTCATAGAAGTTTAATATGACCACCACTTTCAAGCCAATAAATTCAATTGGTTCATTGATACCATCTCCAAAAGATAAAATTCCATTTCTAATGCTACTTAGACTCTATTCATTCCCATGCAACTGCAAGTTATTTTACTTTGGACAAACAGGTTGATCTGCTTCTACACCTTTCTGTTCACGAGTCCTACATTTTCTCCAAGAAACAGAACAAATTAGTCTAGCAGAGCATGGGATTACCAATACTAGCCACATGATCCTTTGGAATGATGCCAAATTACAGAGATGTTTCCATAGATATGCGTCTCTCTATGCCAAAAATCTGGTAAATTATTATTAAGAAATATACTGTTTAATCATGAGTTTTTATTACATGTAACACATATGCTTCTTTTTTTTTATAATCACATGCATATACACTTCAACTGATCATAATAGTATCATTTTTTTTATGACTGCATATATATTATATCTATATTAGAGAGAGAGAGAGAGAGATTCTATTCTCCACATAGCTTCATTGTTGTTTATTTTTTTGATTTATAGCTGATTTACACTGATGATGATCCATGATACGTGAAACGAAATATCTGTGATTAATCAATCTTAATTAAATATTTTAAAGTGATTCAGTCAATAATTTGCTACTTTAGTCCTGAAGCCTTTGCCCATTCCACTGGGAAGGAAGGAATGCAAGCATGGATTGCAAGTAAACAATTTTGTAGCACACAGGTCCTATCTAATCCAGTGGCAATATTCACACTAAGATTTTGTAATATTTTAATATAATTTTGATATTCTTACCCAGTTCATCTATCTTTATTCTCACGTCAGTCCTAGTCACTGCATTATTCCAACCTAAATAATAAACCCTGACAAAGTGAGTGCTCAGCTATTCAACAATTCTTTCCTTAACAAGATGGTCAGGTTAACTCTTCTTGCCTGTGCTGATCAACTTTCTTATATTCCTTCTATAACCTTAATGTTGTTACTTATCTATTTGACTCTTGCTTTATTTATCCTCATGATTTTAGGTATGTAGTCTAATTTTAATTCCTTCATGTTACAAGTTTATGCCATGGCACTGTTCCAAGCTGTCTCCTAAGCATGTCATAACCATGAGCCTGTAGTTTCATGTATACTCCTTAACTGAAAATATAACATGCATGATCACTCTACCTAATCAGATGAAAAATAGATGTCTTTGTTATGAACAAATCTGATGCTGTTACCAGATCCAGCACTCTCAATCATATCCCAGTTGATTTATCATCCATCACACAATGTCATGCTATTTTAGGTATCTTAGTAGCTGCATAAATTTAATTATCCAATTATGAAGAAATACAATTTTGCCACTACTTACAAACCTATCAACCAAATCTATAACTTGTTACCTTCTCCTAAGGACAAACTCTCACCTCTGATGTTACCTGGCGTTTATGAGATCCCATGCTCCTGCAAATTGCCTTACTTTGGTCAGACAGGTAGGTCTGTTCAGAAATGCATTTCGGAACATCAAGACCACATTCGTCTTTTCAAACCACAGAAATTTGGTCTCCCCCAACATGGAGTTGAAAGTCCAAATCATAGGATCCATTGGGAGAAGTCGAAACTTTTACACAGATCTTTATATAAATATGAACATTTATATAAAGAAAGTGCTGAAGCCCTACTACACGGACCAAATTTAAACCACAACGATGTTCTTACTATTCCTGAAGTATGGGAAATTGTCATACAAAATTGTGTAAAATAATCTTTATAGATATATATTTTTTTTTTCAGTATATTTAATTTAGTTCTATAACACGTTACTGCATGCATATTGAGATTCCATTGTAATCATGTGCCCTAACTGTATGTTATTTCTAGTATTGTTTGAACTACTGTACTGATGATGATGTCCCAAGATACTTGGGATGAAATATTTACAAATTAAATAGTCATTACTGTGGTTATTACGTGTGTTTTTAGTGATGAATTCACCACAAGTTTCGTTATATAAAAATTATCCAACGTGTTTCCTCCTTCAGCAAACTTTTGTAAATTCTTACACTCAGTGCCTTAAACAGTTATCTCCATGCTAATCTCCAATGGGGCAAGGATAACCTAGTCACCCTCAATGCTACCAAAGTAGTTTTCCTTTCTTGAAAAAAAAAAAAGTCTCACTTCATTTTCCCTTCCTTTCATAATATACAAATCATCAGACCGGATCAGATTACTCTTCTTGAACTGACATTTATTTCCGGTCTTTCCAGGTACAAATGTATTGCACCTCCAGCTATAGAAGCTGGAGGTGCAATACAAACCTGGTGTCCAAAAAAAAGGTGTCCTTGTTGTGCTCAAGATTCTATATTTTACCTGTTTAGATTCTGAGTTTGTACAAATCCCAAATATCCCCATAATAGAATACTGTTCACATGTTTGTGGTGGTGCACCAAAATTTGCTGATCCCTCTCTCACAAACTAATTTCAAACACTATCACAAACCAATGGTCCATTTCAGCTCTTTGTCTTTTCTATGGATCTCCATGGATGCTACTCCACTTAACCGGCATCCATCAATCTTAAGATTTCCTGTAGACCGGTTAAAATACAAAAAGCAACTGTCCAACAGCTTTTTTTTTTGTCAAATTGTGAGATTCTCTCATATAACTTGCTTCTCCTCTTTCTCTTTTACTCCTTCTTGCCTCTGTTCTTTATCATGTTTCCTAACCACTACAACTGCTTGCTTTTTATAAAAAAAATATAAATAGGTCCCTTCTTCCTCAATGCTCGCTTATGCTCTATACATACACAAGTTCTGTCACCTTTCATGTATGGAACTGAAAAAGAAAACAAAAAAAAGCCCAGACTTGAAGAATTCTATGCAGTCTTACAAGAGATATGCCTGCCTAACACTTTCAAAATAATCTGCTGATACAATAAAAGCAGTCTATGCCGGCTTGCTTTACAGCCTCCAACTTTTATATATTGACATCATAATAAATTAAAGAAATGAGAGACATATGTTACAAATAACTTACCATGTATTCATGGTAAGTTATTCATGTATATTTTATATTGATGTAAATAAATGTGTTTTAATTATTTGTTAAAAAAGTGCTGCCTGATCCTTTATTTTACAATGCACTGTTTCTAAAAATAATCGGACTTGTGAGAGGGGAAACAACTAAAGCATTAAAAGCACATTTAATTACTTAAGAACCACGAATGTTTATGTAAACTTTGTTGAAGGAATTTACACTAGTCTACCAGATGTTTTATTGAGTCTTATGCCAAATATTGATATATTGGATAGAGCAGTCTTACAAATAAATTTTCCAGTGTTCATAAGCATATGACTAGTAAATACGGAAGGTGGATAAACATAGTACGCAGTAGAATAAGTAAGGAAGGTTACGGAGAAAAAGCGCACACTGCTAATTAGTAATAAAGAATAAAAGAAGATATTACAATAATGCAGCAGACAGCATATTTTTT
Source organism: Typopeltis vanoorti (assembly GCF_054136105.1). Lineage (NCBI taxonomy): Eukaryota > Metazoa > Arthropoda > Arachnida > Uropygi > Thelyphonidae > Typopeltis > Typopeltis vanoorti. Next base: position 100,902,275 of record NC_143564.1, on the reverse strand, counting down.
ACAAGGGTGTATGACACTTCTGTAGTTGACAAAGTGAGAGGTTGTAGGATGGGGTGCAAGCCCATGGAAGAATGCTGTTTTGTTTGGTGCAGGCAATGTTGTCAACACTCATGCCAATAGTTTCTAAAACCTCTTTCATGTGTACACCAAAAGGAATGGATGATCTGATGTGTGTGATACAAGACCTCCCAATGTAGAGAAAAGAGAGTGGTCCATGTAGGATGATCTGGAAGGGACTTTATTTTTAGGACATAATTAAGAGATAGATGTTTTCATCTAAGTGAGAGAGGGGTTCATTTGGTTCAAGATAAAGGCTTTGAATGGGTGATTCATGAAAAGCACCAGTAACTAATCAGATACCATGATGAAGGATTGGGTACAACCACTGGAGAATGCTCTCATTGCAGAACTGTAAATCTGGCACCCATATTCAAGCCTTGAACATACAAGTACAGGTAACCCTCGTATAACGTGGTCTACAAATTGTAGTAACCCTTGTTTGACGTGGTTTTAACAAAAACACAGTCTAGAAATTGTAGTAACCCTTTATCTTTTCATATATTTTTCACTGCGCTACTTAAAAATCAAATTTTATCTTTGTTAAATTTGTGTCTGCCCATATCGCACAGGTAGTTATAAGTAGCGAATTTATATTAGGGGAAAACACCCTTTAGCACGCATATATGTCAATTGTATACTGTATAAAGTGTTTATTGTTGAAAATTGTCTTAGTTTTCTGCCAGGAAAGCACATTAAAAATCATAAGTGTGTTATCTCAAGCTGAGCACTTTATTTTCTGGTGAGTTACATACATAATTAATATGTAATGCTTTTTTATGTAAAAAAATAATTTTTATAGTAATGGCCACAAATTGCATTGAAAGGGAAAAAATGAATATTGAAAAGAAAATTCGTCTCGAAGAAAAAAAAATTAAAATCATGGATTGGTTGAAAAATGGAGGAAAAAACCGGTTGTTGTAAGGACTTTGAATTTAAATGAATCAACAATTCAAACAATCAAACACAATGAACATAAAATCTGAGAAAGTGTTTATTGCTAGATCAACTTGCACTTGCCATGCAATTTATTGCATGGCAAGTGCAAAGCTCATTGCTCGTGTACGCAATTTTCTAAGAAAAAAATGAAGAAATCTCTAATGATTTGGAAAGAAGATGCACTCAAAAGAAAATTTCTTTGGATGGAAATCTTATTAAACAAAAAAACTCTCAAAGTTTATAAACATTTATAATGCAGACCAGGTGTTCAATGCTGATGAATCCGGATTATTATTATTATTATGTAAGGTGCCTCCATGGAATCAAAAGACTCATCGCAGGAGACCCAACATTGACAGACTAACCGTTATTCACACAATACCTGTCATACTTCCCCTTAAACTCATTCACAGATGAAGCATTTACAACCACCTCTGACAATGCATTCCACCCATTTACAACCCTCCAAGCAAAAAATCTAGTCTTAACACCCTTGTTAGACCACACGCTTACAGAATCTCCAGGGATGACCCCTCCTTCTCTCCCTTCCTTCACTGGTCTTAAAAAGGTTATCACTATCTTACCTTCCTGCAGCCAGACTTTCATTGAAAAGTCGGGTCAAAGGCACTGTCAGTTCCTTAGCACATTCTCTCAAAACTCATGGTGAAATACCATCCAGTCCCACAGCTTTACTAACATCCAGAGTACTCAGTATGTGGAACATACTCTCTTCCTCTACCTCTAAACCTCGAACCAGCCCTATCCCCTCTAGTATTCAAATTTACTCCTCCAAGATGAAATACTCCAATAAAGTGTTCATTGAACAATTCCACTATGTCCTCTGCATCAGTCACTCTATTCCCATTTTTATCCCACAATGTCATTCTTCCACAGTCATTTCTCCTCCTACTGGCCATATAGCTAAAAAATTCCCTAGGATTTTCCTTGGATCTAAGGGCCAGTCTTTTCTCATATTTCAGTTTTGCCTTCCTTACCATACTAGTCACTCTCCTGGCCTGTGTCTTATATTCCTCATACATCTTCTCTTCACCTGTCTCCTTTTTTTTTTAATCTCTTCTCACCATCTTTCTAATCATGATGAACTGAGGACTTCAACTTTATTCTTTTCATACAAATACCTCACATTGTGATTGCTATCATTAGAGGGCTGTGGAATATTGCTGTATGTAAGTATTGTTGAATGCATGTAAGTATACACGTGTGTATAAATGGATGAATGGATAAATTGAATCTAAATGATGATTGCACATCTTTGCACGGAGGGAAAGAAACTCTACTATTATGAAAAGTAAGATAGAAGGTTCAGAGTGATTTGTTGAGACAAAAGATAAGCTGCAAACGAATTTTAAGGAGAAAAGATATTCTAGGCAAAGAAGTTAAAATTAATCATTAAAAAAGACTATTAGCACAATCATATATACATGTGCACAAATATAGTCAACCCTCGACTTACGTCCATTCGAAGATACATCCATGATCCCATAAGGGAATAAATAACATTTTTGACTATACTTTTGAACAAGACACAAGAGAGTGAGCGTAAAGTAAAAAAGGTTTCTATTTAGCAACAATGAATCATGCGCGGTGGCAATAGCGCATTCAGCAGCAACCTCCCTCGGCAGTCAGCACATGTCTTCAACAATTCCTCTGTTGATTTTACTTCCATTAAATTGATGATAGTGATGAAGCAATGACAAGGTCCTATCAGTGATATGGAAAAGCTACTTGCATCATGGAAAGAGGACCTTAACCAAAAGTGCATACCCCTTAGCACTATGGCCATAACTGCTAAGGCACTAAGTCTTTCAACATGTTGAAGGAGGATGCAGGACTCAATTATGACTATGAATTCTATGGTTCTTTCAGTTGGTTCGTGAGATTCAAGCAGTGTTTTGCACTGCATAATGTAAAAATGTATGGTGAATCTGCAACCATTTGTAATATGGCACAGTGAGAATCCACAAGCCTTCCAAAACATTAGGAAGCATACTCTTCCAGTTCATTATTGGAGCAATAAGACGTCGTGGATGACTCAAAAATTCTTTGCAGATGCTTTAATCATTATGCAAGTGCATAATGATTAAAGCATCCGCTTTAAGCTATTGTGTGAAAGAAAATGCAGAATTTAAAATTTTATTAATTCTAGATAATGCTCCACGTCATCTGTCTTACATCAGTGATCTTCACCCCAAGTTCAATGTCATGTTTCTCATTCCAAACACTGCTTCTCTGATCCAACTGATAGATCAGGGAGTTCTTGCAGTGTCTAATGCTTATTATCTACTGAGGACTTTTTCACAAGCCCTTTTGCCACTGAAGAAAATGACCAGACTCTCATGAAATTCTGGAAAGCATTCAATATTTATCATGCTATTAAAAATATTGCTGTGGCTTGGGAAGAAGTGACCTTTCAATGTATGAGTGGCATATGGAAAAAGACATAAAAAAGTTTGTGCACGATTTTGAAAGTTTTGAAAAAAATAAAGACCTTTGTAAATTGAGTGAAGAAATAGTGGGACTAGCAAACAATATGAACCTCAAAGTGAATGATGATGACATAATTCAACTCACAGTAAGTGGCCCTAAAGAGTTGACTGACGAAGAATTGGTCGAACTGGAGGAACAACATGCTGCAGAAGAGGAAGAACGAAAAAAGGAAGAGGGGGAAAATAGAAACAAGAAGAGGTAGTTAACCAATTTACAGTGAAGAGTCTTGCAGAAATGTTCTCTGCAGTTAGCGATGTTCTCAAAATGGCGGAAAACATGGACCCCAATGTTGAATGCTACTTATGAGTAGAAAGGAAAGTGCATTTTCTTGCTATAAAGAAATTTATGATGAAAAGAAAAAGAGGAATAAGCAAAGCACATTGGACATTTTCATCAAAAAACATTGAAAGGTCACTTCTTCCCAAGTCACAGCAATATTTTAAATAGCATGATAAATATTGAATGCTTCCAAAAATTTCATGAGAATCTGGTTACATCAGAAGAGCTGCAGCTTGGTCCTTCACATAGGGAAGGTAATGAAGATGTCACTGTGGAGGAAGATTTGGGTGATTATTCTCCTCTTTTATAGTGGCAGTAATGCACAGTACAGTTTTATAAGGTTTAAAAATTAAAATGACAGTATAGTTATTAGGGTTAAGTCCCTAACTCCGATTACTCTGTTGATTTAACGTATTGACTTACGTCCTGCAGATGGAATGGAACCCCAGTCTAAGTCAAGGGATGACTGTACTACAATTTAATTAAAAGAATGTAAATTATTTAGGATATGAGAGGAGAGTAGTGATGGTCAAGTAACAGCTGAGATTGTGAGAAGGAGGGAAGTAATCATCAGTGACTGTCAAACTCTAATCGAGATTTCACATTTACAGTCATTCCTCGTCTTATGTCCATTTGAGTTAAGTCCTTTCGAAGATACGTCCGTGATCGCATTAGGGAATAAATAACATTTTTGGCTATACTTTCGAACAAGATGTAAGCAAGCGTAAGGTAAAGCATGCATAGTGACAACAGCGTTTTCAGTGGCAACCTCCTTTGGCAGTAGGCACGTGTCTTCAACAGTTCCCCTGTTGATTTTGTGTTTGAAAAATGGGTTATATGTGTATTAATCGTTAACTATTTTGCAATGTTTTGTGCAACATGGTCCCTACACACAAATCAAAAAACCTAGTGAAGAATCACAGAAAAAGAGGCGAGCAATTGATCTTGAAACGAAATTGCAAGTCATAAAGCAACATGAAGCTGGTAATCCCGTCGATGTGATTGCACGACTTGGGATAGTCTCATTCTACATTGACGACCATTTTGAAAAATAAGGATAAAATTGTAGAGGCTGTGAAAGGATCTGCTTCCATTAAATCGACGACAAGGTCCTATCAGTGATATGGAAAAGCTACTTGCATCATGGATAGAGGACCTGAACCAAAAGTGCATACCACTTATCACTATGACCATAACCGATAAGGTACTAAGTCTCTTCAACATGTTGAAGAAGAAGAAAGTAGGACCTGATTACGACTACAAATTCAACGCTTCTTCCGATTGGTTTATGAGATTCAAGGCATTTTGCGCTGCATAACATGAAAATGTATGGAAATCTGCAGGTGTTGAGAAGACTGTCAAGGAGTTTGTGGAAAAATTGGATAAAATTATTATGGAGGAAAATTATTTGTCACAGCAAATATTTAATATGGATGAGACATCCTTCTTTCGGAAAAAATGCCCGAGCGGACATTCATCCACAAAAAGCTAAAACCTATGCCTAGTTTCAAAGCTCTTAATGCCTATAATAAATTTAGTTTAATCCTTCATCCAAGTGTGAGCAAACAAAGTTTGCATCTGAAAATATCTTCAGGACTGAGGTAAGGTAGCACAACACCAGCTAACTCGCAGCAAAGGTGGATCAGGCTCTCAACTCCTTGTCTCAGTATCTCCCATAATGCATAGCGCATCTCCTTGCAGACATGTAAACTGCTATGCATTAAGAGAAGGGCCACTACTCATACCGGTTTCAACCTTTATTGAGGTCTCGTCAGTGGGAGCCAGGCCCAGAGTGGAGATACTAAGGCAGAAGCAATAGGAGAGGTCATCCTTACCTATAGGAGTTATCCCTTCTCTTAATGCATAGCCAAACGAAATAGCCTGAGTTCATTGTGAACTGAAATAGGGCTGAGATATCGGGAGGAAACTTGGCTTGGATGAGCTCAAGGGTTTCTTTGAGTGGGACATTAGTGAATAGGGAGGAGACGTCAAAACTGACCATTATGTAAGTGTGTTGGAGTGTGAGGTTTTGAAAAACAACAAAAAAATAGTAATCACCAAAGCTGATAAGGGAAGTGCCACTGTGGTATTCAATCAAAAAGACTACAAAGGTAAGCTAAATTCCTTAATACGAGACCGTACTACTTATCTCCCCATTGAATATAATCCGACCAACTCTCAGATTAGAACTATCCACAGACTCCTTAAGAAGGTCACTTCTTGGCCTGTGGAAGTCACCAACAAACTTAAACCTTATAACTCTAGACCCCCCCGATTATATGGACTCCCAAAAATACATAAACAAAATGTGCCATTGCGTCCCATAGTGGATGGCATTGATTCCCCCACATATAAATTAGCCAAACATTTAGCCAAAACGCTCACACACTACACTGGCAACACACCATCACACATAAAAAACTTGGCCCACTTTAAAGCCAGTATAGAAAACCTCACACTCCAACACACTGACATAATGGTCAGTTTTGATGTCTCCTCCCTATTCACTAATGTCCCACTCAAAGAAACCCTTGAGCTCATCCAAGCCAAGTTTCCTCCCGATATCTCAGCCCTATTTCAGTTCACAATAAACTCAGGCTATTTCGTTTGGCAAGGAAAGTTCTACAAACAGATAGAGGGGACAGCCATGGGTTCACCACTTTCCCCACCCTTGGCCAATTTCTTTATGGAGACATTTGAAGAGAAAGCCTTAAACTCCGCCCCACAAAAACCCACTATTTGGCTTCGTTATGTGGATGATGTGTTTGCTATTTGGCCACATGGCTCAGACACACTCCACTCCTTCCTAACACACTTAAACAACCAACATCCCAGAGTCCAGTTCACCTTAGAAAAAGAGGAAAACAACACCCTCCCCTTCCTAGACACTTTAATCACCCGCCAGCTTGATGGATCTTTGGTTTTCTCTGTTTACAGAAAACCCACCCACACTGGCAGATACATTCACCAGCAATCCCCCCCCCTCACAACAATATGGGGTGATAAAAACACTATATAACAGGGCAAAATTAATCTGCTCAGATGACAAGGCCCTGACTATGGAACTAAACCACATCCTCAACACTTTCTTAGCCAATGGCTATAACCCCAAAAAAATGCAAAAAATACTAAAACCTGTAAACCACAACCCCCCTCCCCCCTCCACAATAAAGATTACACCAAGTCTATCACCATCCCCTACATCCAGGGCACCTCTGAAAAAATAACCAATATCCTCAAAAAATATGACCTTACTTCCTGTTACAGACCATATAAAAAGTTGGCATCCCTTATCCGCTCTACCAAAGACCAACCACTTCCCCTAGACCTACCTGGTGTATACCAGGTCCCTTGCAGCTGCAAATTGTCCTACTTTGGCCAAACAGGCAGAACAACAAATATCAGGATTTCAGAACACCAAGACTACATCCGGTTTCACCAGTACAGCCGCTCTGGGCTGGCAGACCATGCCTTAGATACCCACCATAAAATTCGTTGGAAGAAAATAAAAATAATCCATCGCAGCAAGTTTAAATACAAAAGATTATTCAAAGAATCTTCAGCAGCTCTAAAAAACGTTCCTAACCTCAACAAATTTGGATGCATGAAACTGCCCCAAATTTGGGAGACTTTCATTATGAGAACTTCAGCCCAACTGCCAAGACTACCAAATTAGCCCACAAGAGGGCACCATTAGGACTTTAGGAACAATATTAGTTTCTTGCTTTCTTCCTCATTTGCTTTGTGTTAGTTCCTGAGTGCACATGCCATATCTTTATGTTCCCGAAGATGGCAATGTGACATTGCCGAAATATAGAAGTTATTCATTAAAGTTACCTTTAATTAATATACTTTATATGCGTTGTTAATTCCGTAAACTAATTCCCAGTTATAATTAAAAGTTAATTTTACTTTGCTCCAAGAGTTTGTTTTTAAAAGCAAACTAGCAAAAATTTCAAAAAGTTTTGCAAACTTTCTTTTCTGTAGCTCAACAATGGAAATTAACTTTTTTCCAAACAAAAGAATGAATACATGTTCAGTTTAGTATTTCCTATAGGATATCACTGTAGTAAATAAATTTTGGTAGAAGAATACATAGCATGAATAATAAAAGATCAATTGAAATATATAAAACTGTGCATTTCTAAACAGATAGTTTAGTGAAGATGGGAAACAAATTATGCTGACTCTTCTTGAATGCCATACGAGTCTTATTGTTCTGAAATGAATAAAATTTGTTAATAGTATGAAGCCTACAATATTAGTTTGAAATTACTATCAGTAGATTTAATTTTTTTTTTTTTTGCATAGAACTTATTACACTGAAAATCAGAACCAGAAGCATGCATCTTATGTCAGTATCAAAAAGATTATCTGTTAATAATTGCTTACCGCAACATTTATTTAGATATTTCTGCCATTAGTCTTGATATATTAGTGCATTATACATGTATAATGCACTAATATGCTTAGGAGCCTATAATATTTTAATTTTAAATGTAAGTTTCTGAGAAGGATTTTTTTAAGTATACATTTTCAGTGTCCCAGATATGATGCAAGTATACATAAAAAAGATAAATTGAAATTTCAAAAGGGGAAAAAATATTTATATACTGCTCACAGGAATTAAACATTATTAAACAAAAATTTCAATAAGAGAAAGATGTGAGGCTTAAGCTGCTGAAAGAAAGTTAATATAGCTACTTTGCATTTTGGAATAACATTAATTTGACAAGCAAGCACATAGAGGAATGGCATTAATTTCAGCAATATATTTAGTAAATGCAAAGGAAAATTAATACAGTAAGTTCAGATACACATTAGTTTTAGGAGCAAATACACAGGGATAGCATTATTATTATCAGTATAGACATATACAAGAGAAATAATTAGATTCTTTATGATGCTACTTGAAAACTTTAGTACACAGATAAGTATTAAAGCTTGATTGAAAGAAATTATATAAAGCAATAATGTAATAACCAGAATATATAGCGGTATTACATGCACACATATTTTTAATGCTATTCCTGAGTAGTTAATAAAGCTGAAAGCTGAAATGTGCAATATTGCCTAACTCACCGGTTTCAGCATATGACGACTCCTCTCAAGCACAAACTGACAAAACTGGATATTAGAGCTGCCTGGAAAATGGTGGCCCTTCATCTTGAGTGATTAGCAGAGACACAGAAAGCCATAGCAGAGCAGCCAATGAGAGGCAGGCATGAAATAGGAAAGGAGAGCAGACAGAGTCAAGTTGCAGGATAGAGGGCAAAGGAAAGAGCTGCAGGTACACTTTTTTTACACATATTACTGGGAGACAATGGAAGAAGCAACTCACAGAGATACTAATAGTTTTTCTTTCATGTTAAAAATAATTGTATATTAAGAGTTTCATTTCAACTAAAGTCAATGATATTCAAATGTAAAATTTCATGTGCTAAATATCAATACAGATTCACTTAAACACGGAGGGTTACTTAACAAATTTGAAATAGATGATAAATGAAATAATATTCTTAACACTCCAATTCACAGTTTAAATGAAATAATACTATGACCCTTCCATTTTACAGTTATGAAATGCAGTTCTGTTTAATTAAAGTTTGAATTTTGAAGATGACTACTTATAAAGTGAGGAGTAACTGCAGTTTACTAAATATCTACCACCATTTTTAACCCTCCTCACATACAGTGATCTCTCAATTATTCAACTTTCAAATCAATTGATTCTTCCATTATCTGAGTAGCAAACTGATTTCATATTGGAGTCAGATAATGAAGATATTACTGCGTGTTTAAGTGTGTGAGTGTGTATATGAATATATACCATATTTGCCAGCATATAAGACACACTTTTTTTTCTTTGAAAATAAGTCTGAAAAACAGGGTGCGCCTTACACGCCGATACTCAGTGTTTTATTACTTTCATTTCTGGAAATTTTCTCTGTTCCAAGTTATGCGATTTCTTTCTTGCTTCCTTGCGGTGTGTGAGAGCATTCCAGTTACGTTAGTTATGTATTCCAGTTACTGGAATACATAACTGGAATAGGCGATCTGGCGGACTGCTGAAGAAGCATGCCCTGCTAGTATGGAATCAGTTCCGTTCTTACAGAACAGAAGATGTTAAAAATAAACTCAAGGAATTGAAAACTCAGCTGTAATTCCAGGAGGTCTAACTAGTCAGCTTCAACCTTCAGATGTCTGTATTAATAAACCATTTAAGGGATTTATGAAGGAGAAGTGGAATACTGCATCCAGAAGACTGCTGGATGCAGTCTTCAGATTTTGAGTTTACGTCATCAGGAAGAAGGAAGAGGCCTAGAATTTCGCAAGTTTGTGGGTGGGTTAAAGCTTCATGGGATGCTGTGAAAACTGAGACAGTGGTTAAATCATTTAAGAAATGTGGCATTAGTAATGCACTGGATGGTACAGAGGACAATTTGTTGTATGAGGACTCAGATTCTGATTTAGAACTGGTTTAGAATGAGTGTCTCTTCATTCAGCTCTGGAGATGAATTTCTGGGTTTTGACAAAGAAGATTAAAAGGTGAGTTCTCTTTCCTAGTTAGATTAGGTATTTGTTTGAAGTAGACCTACTTATTACTTTATATTTGAAATACTGTAAATTCACTATAATATTAAGTGATAAAGTTTTGTTTTCCTAAAAAAATGTGTACAAAAAAAGGGGGTGCGTCTTATAGGCCTGGCAAATACGATAATTTTTTAATTTCTTTATACATTTGTAGACATAGCTACATCAACCCATTACATCCTCTTCTGCCACAGACATATGTAAAAATTGCTTCTGTTATAGTTCGCCCACCGATTTGAGGTCTCTCGACACTTCTGCGCATCTCAGAAAAAGAAGAATCCATTCTGATAATAGGGTAATCAGTCCGTATAGTGGGATGAGTTGCTTATTATTACCGGTCGGAAAATTAACTTCTCTTTTATGATTATTGTAGTTAACTATGTTGCTTGTATAACAGTTGGAAAATTTTACCTATAAAGCACGTGATTTCGCATGTTGGCGACCAATTCGGACGTCCTTCATTTTTTTCTCCCCTTCAGCATGAATCGACTATTCTTGGAAAGACGCGAAGCAGGGACCTGGAAACGGTGGGCGAACTATACAATAGACGGGCCACAAAAAATAATGATATGCAATCATTCGCTATGGGCAATGTTTCAAATCTATTTTCATCTCGCTTTCTCTTTTTGCCACTTGCAATATTTTTGAATTTGTATTATGTCAAAGTTATGAAAGTTATACAGGTTAATGTATCATAATGAAGTAATTTTTCCTAGAATACAAATTAGCCTTCCAATATCTAAAAAAACAGAGATATTGTCAATAGAGAATGAAATATATTCAGTTTAACTTTTTGTTTTATTACGTACAAATCCTACCTATGAAAGGTTATAAAGCTGCAGCAGATTAGCACGGTGGGTTGGCTGAGGATTACATAATATGGAAGATCAAAATCAAATATAGCACTTTTTTTAAGTCACCATACATATAATAAAAATAAATAGTTCACCATAAGTAACATGGGGGGAAAAAACTGTATTCAAGACTAATTTTCTGGATTTAATAACCCAATCTGAAGTTTTTGTAAATGTGAAGCTAGGACATCTGGTTTATTTAACACTGACTATGGCAAATTTTGAATTCACATACTAATTCAATAAAATGGTAAACATGCACTACAATTTATACTCAAATCTAAAATGTTTATCAAATTCTAATAATTTAGCATTTGATAAATATCCTTCTCCCTCAATTCAACTCTTTAGGAAAGAGATATAGAGCCTCCATAGCTCGGCAGGTATAGAAGAAGCCCTTTAGTCATAAAGACATGGGTTCGATTCCCGTCCAAGATATCAGAAACCTTTACCTGGTCTCTTTCAACTAAAGGTGAGTTGGTCGGTCTCATACAGAGGTAGGGGTTTTTTTTCACCCATCAAACTAGCCCTGTGAACACACGCACTAGACATGGGACACACCAGGAGGCATAAGGCCAACCACCTTATCCTCGAGATGGTTGCAGTTGTGAAGTCCACAGTTAAAAGAACCTCAATGGTTCGTGAAAAGCTTAAGACAAGACAAGGAAAGAGATATGCATATATAATATACCATGAAGTTGTATAATTATTATAGCAAAACTGAATGAAGTCATGAGATCATTATAGGAGGTCCAAGTGCAGCATATCTGTCATAATTAAGTTTAAACTCATTCAAACTCTTAGCATTCACAACAGGTTCAGGTAATAAATTCTTCTCACCTACCACCATCCTCAATGGGGAAAAAAAAAAAAAAAAAATTAAAAAAAAAAAATATATATATACACACACACACTTCCAATTCTTCACAACACCTTCCACTCTCTATATAATCCAATCTGTATTAATCCAGTAAAATTCCCTCAATTAACTTGAGCATTTCTAACATATAAAATTCAAAAATTCAGATAGCAAATTCTGTTCGCCTAGCATGAAAAAAAATCTACTCTCACTCTTATTCTTCACAATTCTATATATAATTTCATCTGTATTAATCCAGTAAAATTCCCCCAACTAACTTTAAAATTTCTACTATATTCCCCTATCATCACTCATTTCTGGAACCTCGCCAGAACTTCCACATCATATTGGGATTTAGGTGATCAAATAAGAACACAAGTGTGTGGCCTGACCAATGCTTTATACACTGGCACAACAACCTCTTTAGACCAACTTGTCAATGTGCTCTTTAACATAGCAGAAATGTGTTATATAGCCTTTGCAACACTTGGAATATTCCCTTTGAACTTTAGGCTGCTGCCAACTGTTACACCCAAATCTGAAATCTCATTCAACACTCACTAAGCACAGTTTCACCAATGCAGTACACAGCCATATAGCTCCACACTTATTAAAACTAAAATCACAACTCCCATTCATTCATCCAAGTTAAAAATTTATTTAAATCTTTCTAAAGGCAGCTAATATCAATATTACTCCTTGTAAAACTCTTCCCAATTTTGCATTATCAGCGAACAGAAGATTTTCTGACAATTCACATGAAATATCATATTAAATAAGTTAAAGAGAATGGACCACGAACAGAACCCTGCAGCCATCACTGTGCTGCAGGGTTACATTTATCTCCCAAGACAATGTCTCACCATACATAACTTGCTTAGGGAGTCAATCTTCAACCCATCTAATCAAACTATTATTCATCCTCATCTTCCCCAATTTGTCATATGGCAATCTATCAAATGCCTTTGCAAAATCCAAGAATAACACTGAATGTGAGCTTCCTTTATACCAACACATTTGTCACCTTATCATAAAATAAGACTAGACTGCTAAAACAAGATTTATCACCTTTCATATTCATGCTGACCATCATACAAAATCATATGTCCATACATCCAGCTCTGTATTCTATTCCTAACCAACCTCTTCAGTAACGTAATTGTAACTTCGGATATACAGACTGGTGTATAATTGGAAAATTTTCCTAGAACCGTGCTTGTGGAGTGGCATTATATTTGCCTTCTTTCTACTCCTTAGTAGCCTAGCTACAAGACTGAAAAATATAAGATTTCACCCATACCCAGATCCTAATTAACATCTGTCCTAATCATGCTTGATATATCCTGATTCTTTTGCCTATAATTCCATCTAAAAGGAGAATAAATCTCTCGTTTACCTCCCTTCTAGATGTTGCATAACATCATTTTAACAGGAAATATTCACAGATGAAGTGCTCATTAAATAATTCCTCTATATTTTTTGACATGGGCTCCTGGCAACCATAATCACCTACAATGTTATTCTTTCTCCTTTTGCCTGTTGCACAGCAGAATTCCCTGACCTGGTAATCTCCTTTCATATTGTACTATTTCATTTTTTACCATGTTTGTCACTTTTCTAGCCCGCATTTCATACTCTTTGTGCATTTGATTCACACTAAACATCTTATATCTCCTCCATAACACTCTTCCCCATAATGTACCTGATTTTGTTGTTTATCTGTTTCATCTGTACCCTATTTATTTGCCTAACTCTTGGCATGCAAATTGTACACTGCTTGTGTCATGTGTCCTATTCAATTCCATACTGTGCTAATCTCTTTTCTCCATAATTCATCAAGCTAAGGTACTGACTGATACTAGTAGACTAAAGAGCTTTCCATATAATTCTACATATAATATCTTTTTGAAAGCCAAACTAGCCACAGTGTCAGTATCTCATTCATAACCACATCCTCTGAGGATATCAGCAAATCTAACACTCAAAAATTTTATGTTGCTTCGTCACATCGTTTAAGTAGTCGTTCTTCAAAAAACTCACTCTCCTTGTTTCTAAACACTATCTCCATGTCCAGGCCCAGCTGGTGGCATGTGTGAAGTGTGCAATATACACAGGCACCACAGAAGAAAAGGCACCTAAAAGATGTCAAAAAAATATGAGACAAGAGTTTAAACGAACAATGAATGGTACATATAATTATGAATGAATGTCATCTTCCGTTCGGGCCTCTTCAGATCTTACCGGAAACAAACAAATAAATTCTGAAATTGTATCCTGGACCCGATTATATCACTGCAATTTTTGATTAAAATTTACGAAAATATACCTAAAATAGTTCTTTATTTTTTGATGTATCATAAATCAACTGATGATTAATTGTTGCGTTCCTTGTAAAAAAAATTTGTATAAGTAGGACTAATCCGTAGGTAACATTATACTGTAAAGCAGTTTTCATTTGTTTTTCATTTCCTGTTATTCATTTTATTCACACTTTATTCAAAAAAAACTTTTTTGGAAAGGCACCGAACATTAATTGCACACACAAGAAAAATACTAGGCGCCAGCGCTGTTCATGGCGTATATCTAATAGCAATCACATATACTGCAGTATGCCAAAAAAAAATGCTAAATAACTACAATGATATATGCTATGGAGTTCAGCTATGTCGAAGTTCAGTATCCTTTTTTTTTGACCATACCATATTTGCATCCCCCCCCCCACACACACACCAAAGAGCCTTAACACTATCACATATTCTTCTATTTTTCATCTCCATTCTTAACAGACATATTTCCTTTACTATTACTAAGAGTATTCCCCTACTCTTTTTTCTTCTTTTATCCTTCTGGAAGATTCTATATCCACCCATTTCTATTCCTGCCTCAATCAACCAAATTTAAATTATGCTAATTATCTCTGGGCACAGTGACTTATTTCTGATACTCCTTACATTAGATACAAACACAACAATCCCACCAACACCCAGTTTTCCTTACTTTAGTTGTTATATTACAACTACACATCTTCTCATTGTGACTCCTTGCACTTCTCTGCTTCTTATTCTGATTTTCATTCAATCATTCTCATCTGTACAATGTATTTATAGACCTATTGTTGTCCAGTACTATAGGAACAAATACACAATAGTGCATTATAAGTTTGATTCTAGTTGTCAGCTCTAGAGGAAATTTCCTCTAGGCTTTCTTTTCCCCAGCTAATTACTGAGATAGTTCATCTTTGCTTCGGTCATATAGGATTTCCCCATAAGCTCAGGTTTTTAACCCTGCAACGGAAAGAAATTGACCGAGGAATGCATAACATTTCAGAATAACATATCTGTGTTAGAGTTCAGGGTCACAAAATGGTGGTACTTGCTCCTCTGATACCTCTAAAATTATTCACGTCCCTAGGCTCAATTATCAATGATGGATCACAATGAAAAATGGCTTCCCCCATTGAGCTTCTAAAGAGCCTCTGCATACTCCTAATGACAGTAAAAGGAGTTACAGAATTTACTTATTCTTTAATTCTATTCCTTCTCACCTCATTTTCACGCCTTCCATCACTCTCTTCCACTCTTTCACAATCATTTTCTAATCTTTCTATCCATATCAACAACCTACTTTTTAATCGGATATTATATATATATACACACAGTCGGGTCTCTTTTTATGCGGTAGATACCTTCCACAGAAAACTGCATATAAAAAAATTGTACAAAAAAGGCCTAACTTAAGTTGAAAAATTAGGGACACGTTCCATAAATATCTAAAACTGCATAAAACCGAAGCAATGAATTAAAATAAATCTAAAATCACATTAAAAAAGTTTATGAAAATTCAGGAAAATAAGAATGCCCAAGTTTGTTTTAAAGCTTTATTAATTTAATTTTATTGAAAAGTAACAATTTTTTTTTTTTTACATTTTGTCATCAGAAGTATCGCTATTAAACAATATTCGGCAACGTTTGCGAACTGGTGCAAAATCACTTTCATCGCCAGAAGAGATAGTCAGCGCACCTGATTTGTATGGTAAAGGCAATGGCTCTTCACAAACAGAATTAGCTTCACCCTCGTTCTGTGCTAATTTTTTTTCTTCTGACAATGTAATCAGCGATTAAACTTTGCGATGACGATTTCACTAATTTTTTATACAGCTCGTGATATCCAGACATACAGTTCTTCAGCTCAGGTTGGAATTTAAAGGCTCGTTAAGAATTTGTGTTCATTAACAAGAAAATGATTTTCCAATTTATTGCACAGTTCAAGACCTTCTCGAATTATATTTACAGTGAGGGGGACAGGTTTTTCTTCTGCTTCACTATCGTTTTCTGGATCTTTGATGATATCTAAAGTTGATCGATATCCAATAATATCAGCATCACACTTATAGCATTATCCACAAGCAATTCGTCTACGTC
Organism: Typopeltis vanoorti; assembly: GCF_054136105.1. Classification (NCBI taxonomy): domain Eukaryota; kingdom Metazoa; phylum Arthropoda; class Arachnida; order Uropygi; family Thelyphonidae; genus Typopeltis; species Typopeltis vanoorti. The sequence goes on along the minus strand of NC_143564.1, from coordinate 100,885,764 downwards.
GTTCTGGCTAAATGTATCAAAACCTTCCCTACCAATTTCACGTGCTAAAGTAATGATTTCAGCTGATAATGTAGATGTTTGCATGGTTGCACTGTTTGCAAAACATCTAAGCCAAGCTGCTTTCCAGCAGGCATTTAAAGTTTGTGGTCTTATTTCAGCGATAGCAGATGCAACATATGATTTAAGCAGTCCAAAATAGAAAATTTTTTCCAAATGTCAGTTACTGTTAATGATTCGTTTTCTAGTTTATCCAGTATAAATTTAAAAGTGTAATATTTTTTAAAAGTAGCAATTATGCTTTGATCTAATGGCTGAATAATGCTTGTTGTATTGGGTGGAAAAAACTACCTGCACATTTGGATGTTTTAAATGCAGATGACTTGGTACATTGTCAATAATTAATAAAACTTTAAAATCTAGAGCTTTTTGCTTCATGTATGTTTCCACTTCTGGTACAAAGCAATTATTGAACCATTCAGTAAATACAGCAGTTGTTACCCAGGCCTTTGTATTAGCCATCCAATGTACAGGCAGCTGTTTTAGATCTTTGCCTTTTAGAGCACGTGGTCTTAGAAATCGATTTACTAGTAGGGATTTCAACATTCGATCTCCTGATGATTGCTACAAAGTAACGTTACTCGATCTTTGCTTCTTTAAACCCACTTGCTTCTTCCTCAGATTTGCGATGTAAGTTCGACTAGGCATTTTCTTCCAAAACAATCCTGTTTCATCAGCGTTAAACACTTGATCGGGACAATATCCACCATCTTCAATAATTTTGGCTAACTTCTCTTGAAAATTTTTGGCTGCTTCTTCATCTGCTGCTGCAACCTTGCCTGTAATCTCCACATTATGAAGTGCATTCCTTTTTTTTAAAAACCCAGTTTACCATCCTTTGCAAGCCCAATATTCTTTATCAGCCTGGGATGGCTCCAATTGCTTCATCTGTTCATAAAAACTGAAGAGCTTTTTGTTTAATTAAATAACCACTTATAGGAATTCTTCTTTGAGTTAATTCTTCAATCCAAATTATGAGCGTTCGTTCTGTGGTTTCTAATAAAGCATCTCTTGAGTACGATGATAATTTGGCACTTAGCTTTGTGCCAGAAATGACAGATTTTCTTATTGCAACTTCATCCTTTTTAATTGCTCTTATAGTAAATTGCCTAAATTAAAATGTTTACCAATTGCCGTAGCTCCCTCTCCTTTTGCTAAGTGATCTAAAATTGCAATTTTCATATCCAAAGAAATTGCTTTTCTTTGGTGCTTTTTTTTCCTTCCATTGGGCTAAATTTAATCTTTAAAATAACAATTAGCAAAAATTAGAGTCGATAATAAAAAGACAAACACTTACTTGCATGCAAAATTAAACTTCACGAACACTCACTGCTTACACATTATCACATTACGCCAGAATGTGCTGCAACACACTGTTCATTATATACAACACCGATGAACGAATTGGTCAACAACAAGCGAAATCACGTGTTTTATAGGTAAGATTTTCCAACTGTTATACAAACAAAATAGTTACCACTTTAAAAACTACAATGATCATAAAAGAGAAGTTAATTTTCTGCCATGTAACAATAAACAACTCATCCCACAATACGGATTGATTACCCCAGGGGTTTCCCAAACTGTGTTCGTTCTCATGGAACACAGTTTGGGAAAATGACAAATTCTCCTGGAATTCTGGAATTTGTCATTTTAGTTTTCTAAGCATTTTTCATGAATAAATATGTTATAGTGGAAATATTCTGAGGAGAATAACATTTGTGAATATGTCGAAAAGCTCAGACCCAGAAAGCCTAATAACATCTGTGTAGCAAATGTTAGTGACCAAGCCGTGTATTTTTAAACGTGGAAGTATTCATGAATTATCATCAATTTTCACACAATTTCACACAATTTTCACTCAGGAAAGGGAATACCGGTGTTTATGACAGGTTGTAAAAATTGCCTGCACAAGCCGATTACAGAAATGGGCAGCATATCCTATGTTCTCAAAAACTGAACAAAATAACATCTGTGTTGCAAATGTTAGTGACCAATCAGCAAGGAAGTATAAAGAAAATTTTTCCACTGAAATTGAAGATCAAGGTAGTCTGTATTCTGTATTCGGTCAGATCTAGTAATACTGAATACTTTCTTCACAAGTTCGTATCGTAGGGTGAAAGTGCTTGTTTCAAAACCATAGTGCAGTGATTTTTTTAAAGTAATAGGCCTACAGATTTAAATTTGAATATGAATAAGAGACAAGGGACTTTGTTTAATTTTGGTGTTAAGAAATCTCTTATTGAAGGTGTTCATGATGCAACAGATAGTGATTCATCCACCTCCAGCCTACAAAGTAATCTTCAGGATGTACAAAGGGAGGGAAAAACTACCAGCCCACAGGAACAAAAGTCTGCATTTACTCGTAAGTACTTATATTATAAATTTTTGGTGATCAGAATGGGATATGTCAATGAAAATCAGCACAAATTAATTTAATGATGTTTATGTTTAATTGATGTTTAATTAATTAATAATTAATAATAAATCAGCTAAATTAACAATTAATTATTAATTAATATATTACAAAATAACCAGTGTGTTCCATGAAAATTTCAAGATTTCTGAAGTGTTTCGTCGTAGGAAAAGTTTGGGAAATGCTGAATTACCCTATTATCGGAATAGATTCTCCTTCTGTTGACATGCGCAGAAGTGTCGAAAGGTCTCGTATCTGTGGGCATAACTTCAAATCCGCATAAAAAGAGACCCGAGTATGTGTGTGTATATATATATCTTGCTCCAGCTCTCCTAACCCTAAATAAATCCTAAATCTATTGATCTTTAGAACTCTTGCCTCCACTTTCAGTTAGGCCTATTAAAACAAGAGCAAAAGCTGCCCAACATTCCATTTCAATACAGCTACAAACATATTGAACTTTCTTCTCCTATTCTACATTTATTTCATCTATTTCTGTCCTCTGGAACAACCTTCCTTGTAATGAATTTCCCAACAACTACAACCTCCAGTTCTTCAAGAAAAATGCCACTACATTTCTTCTTTCTCAGTTACACACAATGGCATTGATGTAACATAGGTTCTTGTATGCGAGATAAATATACATAAAAAAAAAAAAATAGAAACAATGAACATTATTATAGAACAACACTTATATTCTAAATTATACATGACAAAAATTATATTCTTGTTTTAATGCTTTACCAAAGCATAAGCACACAAAAACCTGAGCATGAAGAATCTTCATGACCAAGCTTAATAAACCTCAACAATGGTTGCAACTGGTCTGGATAATGACCCTTCTATAATGCACGACAACATACATACATGTCTGAAAGGGGATAAAGTGTACATTAAAGGATACTGACACAATATGTGAAAGCAACAGTCACCATATAAAAGTAGCTTAGTTGTGAGGATATTTCACCAGCAAAGTTTTGTTTACTCAGTTATATTCTTAATACAAGAATATGCATTTTGTCACATATAATTTATTGGATGACTAAACAAAAAAATGCAACATTTTTGATGTTTTATTTATTTTTTTGGCATAACTCATAAACATCATATTACTTTTTATATTACACTCAATTATATACCATTGGATCTTCTAATATCTGATCTTTTTTGTACTTCCAGCTAGTAAAAGAAAATTGACTGTTCTTATGTATGTTATTCATACTTTTATCAAATATCTGAACATCAAAACCCAACCTAACACCAGAAAGTCTGGAAACTAAATGATCTAATGTTCATGATTCGCAGTGTTGCTGATTATCTTAACACTGAATCCCCACTGTCACAATGTTATTTTATTATTCACTGTTCTATTGATTAAATGAACAAAGTATTCCATTCTGCTTCACAAAAAAAACTCAGTTCCAATATTTCCAAACACTCTTCAATACTCAAGAAACTCGGGGAGGGTAATAGATGTCAGTATTCTTAACTTACTGTATCCATTATCAGTTTCTTTAAGGAATTCTCTGTATTCATTTCATTCTAGGAGACATGTCCATGGAGTCAAAGACTCACTGTAGGAGACCTATATTATCAACCATCTCTCCCAAAATACCCATTATACTTTTCCCCCGAACCCATTTACCAACGATGTACTCACAATGACTTCTGCCAACCCATTCATTACCCTCCAGTTTCCAAGTATGACCCCTTGTTCTCTTACTCCTTGCTATGCAGTGAAAAAAATCATCTACGTAACTCCTGTAAAATTCCTTTAATTATTATTATTATTATATTACCCAAGACCCCATGGAGTCAAAGACTCATCTGGGAGGTCCTTTCATCATACACACAGCTCATCATACCATGCGTTAAACACACTGAAATTCTCTGCAGACACCACACTCTCAGACAAGACATTCCAATCATTCACAACTCTGCATGAAAAAAAACTGCTTCTCACTCCCCTACTCACACCCTCTTTATACAGTTTCCAGGAATGACCTCTAGTTCTCCCCAGATCTCTCACTATTTTCTGTACAACCTCTCCAGCCTTGATCCTAATAACATCCCCTTACTAACTTAACGTATCTATTATATCTCCCACTCTTCCACCTGTCTACAAGACTCTGCAAGTTGTATCTACTCAGTCTTTCCTCATACTCGACATTCCAGAGGTTAGAAACCACCTTAGTCAGTCACCTCTGGATCATTTTCAGCATCTCTTCATCCTTCTGAAAAACAGTTGACCAAATCTGGGCACAATAGTCCATATGTGGCCTAATCAAAGCCTTATACAATGGAACAAGAATCTCCCTACTTCTACAAGTCAGTGTTCTCTGCATCATTCCCACAAGCCTTTGTGTTATCTTCACAATTTTTGCTATGTGTCCCCTAAATTTCAGAATCTTATCCACTATCATCCCCAGATCTCTTATTTCCTCTGCCTCTGAAAATATATCCTCATAAAGCATAAATTCTGCATTCCATCTTTGTTTCCCAAATTTTAAAACCTTACATTTTGCAATGTTGAACTCACATCCCCATTCCCAATCACTCAATTTATTCAAGTCTTCTTGTAAGGCCACAACATCTTGTCTACTCTTCATGGTTCGTCCCAACTTTGTATCATCTGCAAACAACTGAATATCTCCATCCAAAACTTCACCAATATCATTAATATACAAGTTAAACAGTAATGGCCCTAAAACAGACCCCTGAGGCACACCACTAGTGACTTTCTTTTTCCTGGATATCGCTCCCCCATACACAACTTGTTAATACCTATCAGATAGCCAGTCTCCAATCCAATGAACCAATTTAATATCCAATCCCATCCACTCTAGTTTGACTATCAACTTATCATGTGGTAATCTATCAAAAGCCTTTGCAAAATCTAAGTATATTACTGTGCATCCCTCTCCTCTGTCCAAGGAAGCAGTCATCTTATTGTAATAAGTAAGTAGCTTACTAAAACATGACCTCCCTTTAGCAAATCCATGCTGTCCATCAAAGATAATACCATTGTTGTCAACCCAATTCTGGATCATAGTTCTCACAAGCTTCTCCAACAACTTAACCACAACACCTGACACAGATAGGCCTATAGTTTGATGCATGAGTTCTATCACCTCCTTTATGAAGTGGCACAATCTTGCCCTCCTTTCACTTCCTAAGGAACTTGGCTGAGTGCAAGATTCGTATTTAAAAAATATGTGAAGGTAGGTGTCAACTCCCTGGCACATTCCTTAAGAATATGTGGTGATATATTACCAAGTCTCACAGTCTTATTAACATCTAGTTGGCTCAACTCCCCATACACCTCTTGGTAACTTACAGTCAGTCTCTCCTCCCCATCATCAACTGCTCTCAATCTCTCTATGAAGTGACATTCACGACATTTATGAATTGCTCATTAAGTATCTCCACCACACGTTCCGCAACAGCTATCTTTATACCATTTTCTCCAATCAATGTCATCCTTCCATAATCATTCTTTCTTTTGCTGGCTACATATCAAAAGAACTCATTAGGATTCTTTCTTGCTTCATTAGCTAACTGCTATTCATACCTCACTTAAACTACCCTCATCAACCAAGTCACCCACCTTGCCTGGTCTTTGTAGTCCTCATGGAATTGGTTATTTCCAATTCTCTTATGCTGCCTCCATAATACCCTTTTTCTCTGCATTGCATGCTCATTCTCTCTATTCATCCATTTCACACCTACCTTATTTAACCTTCTCACCCTTAATATCTTATATACACTTTTATCATATTCTCTTTTCTGCCTATCAACTAGCTGATGAGCAACAGATCTTTGATCTGTCCTCAGGGAGCATTCCATTGACCTGTCACAATCTTGGTCACTCATTTCAGGATTTTCTCTCTATCTCTACCACATCCTTATTCCCAAAGATTTGAGGCAACCAGATTTATGAGGAAGAATCCAGATGTGGCCTTATTGAAGCCTTATAAAAAGAACTTATATATTCCTGGATGTTAGTGTGTTCTTCAGCATCTAAGCCCCTACTCCCCATAAATTTTTAGTTGTCTCTGTCATCAGCAAATGCTAAACTATCTTATATCAAGCCATTGTAGATCATCCCTGCATTTTGTTCTTTGGTGACCTTTCTTTCTCTTTTCTTCTCCTGGTACCCACTTGGGCTACTAGAGTGCTGTCGCTATGCAATATATAGCCTCTTGCAGTCAAGTCATCCCCCACCTTCCTGCAATATAGCCCGTTTCCACAAATAGGGCCCTGGCGAGCATTGCTGCTGAAAAAGTATACCTTTCCTAGTCGGAGGAAATGCCAACTAGACCTCTAGGTGGTAGATGTGGTTCATTGCCCAGTGAAATACCACCAGCTTGCTTATTAGAGACCTGACGTGGCTGTAGCCATGTTTTGGTCACTAGAGCAAGGATTCAGATTTCTGTCCCCCTCCCCATTTGCAGTGAGTGATACCCTCAATGACATACCAATCTCACTGTAGGGGACTTGGACCCTCCCCTATTCAAGTGTAGCAGTAAAAAGGGTTCGGGAGGCCGGCTGCTGGATAGTACATGGGAACAAACCAGTTAGTAATGAATCTGGAGGCTTCCCGATCAGTCAGTGTCAAATCCTACAGTCACATATTTTGCCAGTTTGTGACTGGAGGTCACACCAGATACTATGGCTGCAGAGAGAACTGTCGAAGCCACATATGGACAGGAGACTGAGTTCCCGCTGTGTGGGTAGTATGGTCGCAAGTCTGTCACCTCTCACAGCATGCTCCACTTTCTCTTTATCTCTTCCTAATCAAATATAATGGACTACAACCCAAAGAAATGCGATTTAACTGCGAATCAGAAAAATTCTCCCACAAAAAAAAAAGTTAAAAAACAACTCATAAAAAACATCAGTCTAATCAAACAACTCACCAACATTAATTCTTACCAAAATAAAAGTTTCCACATCCACTTCACCAACACCTGTGGCCTTAACAGCAATATAAACTATGTGCAGCACCATCTACAGTCATCTAAAAGAGAAGTACTGTTCCTATCAGAACCCCAATTAGCAACCTCAACATTCACTGCCCACCTGAACTGCCCAAATTAAACATTACACAGCTCTTTCTGCCACAAGAGCTTGTGCATTCATGAGAACTGACATATCATGCCAGAGACTGCAAACCCTTGAATCCTTCCTGTTTGATCTACTTTGGCTCAACATTTCTCTACCAAACCAACCTGCCCTTTTCATATGTCCCCTCTATCGCTCTCCAAACTCCGTCAACCACTCTGACCTCTTCAACTATCTCTCTCTCTCTCTCTCTCTACAGCTCAACTTTCCGCAGTCAAAATACCCCAATAGGGAGGTCATCCTTCTTGGGAATTTTAATGTCTACAACTCACTTGGCTCCCCTTCTCCAGTTTCACCAATAAAGCAGGCAGTGGTGCTGAGGTGTTTGTCATTAGCAATGACCTATCTCAGATCATCAATCTTCTGACTAGAATACCTGACAATCCCCTTCAAATTGCCAACACACTTGACCTCTCCCTAACAAGCTCTCCTTCCAGGTATACTGTGGTTGTCGGTTCTCCTCTTGATAACTTGGACCACAACCTCATACCAGTCTCTTTTACCACAGAACTACGTTTATCCACCAGTTCACTGTCACATGTCCTTTGGCACTACAAGGATGCCAATCGGGAGGACCTGCATGACTTCTATTCCTTCTTCCCATGGTCCAACTACTGCTTCAGTTCTTCTGATCAAAACACCTGCTCAGACCAAACAACAGAAATGATTCTCACAGGAATGAAGGCTTTTGTCCCTCATTCCACTCCAAACTCTCAGCCACCATCCAAGCCTTGGTTCTCAAAAAACTGTCAACTTACTATATGATGATTACCCTCTGGATATTGCAAAGATTTTTGAATTTGTTATACATTCAGGATATTTCAGCTGGAAAAACAAGATCTACAAACAAGTTGAAGGTACTGCCATGGGTAGCCCTCTGTCTCCACCTTTGGCAAACTATTTTTTAAACCATCTGGAAGACACCTTTTTCTCATCCATTCATCCCCAACCCTCTCTTTGGTTTTGTTATGTCAATGATGTCTTTGCTATTTGGACACATGCTGAAGAGGTACTTACCACATTCCTACAACAGATAAATAGCCTTCACCCACGCATTCAGTTCACAATGGAAAAAGAAAAGGCTGGTAGTTTACCATTCTTGGACATCCTCTGGTACATTATCAACAAGTGTTTATCGAAAACCTACCTTTACTGGCAGATACATTCATCAAAAGTCTGATCATCACACCTCTCAAAAAATCGGTGTTATCAAATCTTTAATTAATAGAGCACATAAAGTGTGCTCCTCCCCTTAAGCTTACAACAAGAACTTTTCACTATAAAAAGTTAATAGAATCTAATGGTTACAACCAGTAGTGAGCTGTGGAAATTTTAACAAAGGGCTCACATTGTCAAGCAAAAAAAAAAATGTATTTCACACAAAAACTTATTAATACAGCTTGTGTATGTACAAATGCCAATCAAAAAGTATGAGGGGGAACAATCAACCTGTAAGGGTTATCATTTTTAAACAAATATTTCATGATCTAAACATGAAATATTTGCACACAATCATCTGTGTTATTTAACTATCAAAATATAATAAGAATAAAATCTTTTATAATCACACATATGCAATAGTCCACATTTTTTATAAATGTGGACTATTGCATATGTGTGATTATTAATTTCTTTAAATTTCTTTTGCTTGCGATAGAAGTTTTTATGACAAACAATCTATAAAGAATAAATAAGTATTATATATTGAAGTACGTTATATTTCTCTTTTGTTTTTATACTTCAAGTGATAACGAACGGTACCGATCAAGGGGCATTATTTTATAGTCCTATTTATTTATATATGATTACTAAAAGTGAATTCTTATTTGTAAAATGGTGGTAACAGTAACTATAATATTTTATTTAATAAAATCACTTTGTTAGGTTACTATATGAGTTTGTTGCTTAATATATTTCAAAATATTATGTTTTTTTTTTTTTTGAAAACATAAAAAAGTAAACAAGAAGAACAAGGGGCTCACAAATTTGAGAAAAATTTAACAAATGGCTCGGGCGAGCCCCTCATAGCTCACCACTGGTTACAACCCTAATCAAATCCAGCAGATAATTGACTCCTATGTTCCAACATCTCAGGATTCTTCAACAGACTGCAGAGTTTCAATCCCTTATATTTCAGGAATCTCAGAACCTATTGGCAGAATTTTGAAGAAGTATCGTCTTATTCCCACATATTTTCCTATCAACAAAATTTCTCAATCGTTGCCATTACAAAAAACAAACTGGCACTTCTATCATTAGCTGGCATTTACCAGATACCGTGTGAATATAATTTATCATACTTTGGACAAACAGGCCGCTCTGTGGAAAAAAGAATATGAAGGAACATCAGTATTATATCGAATACATGAAACCTAATAAGTCTGGTCTAGCACAACATAGTATTGACACTAAACATAATATCCAGTGGGATAAAGCTTGTCTTCTCCACAGATGGAAGTTCAAATATGAAAGCCTTTTCAAAAAAAGTTGAGAAGCCCTTTTACATCGGCCAAATTTGAATCGAAATGACTGTCTCTCTCTCCCAAAAGTTTGGGAGATTCTTATCTTATGCAACCACCAATGAAATAGTTTTTAAGAATTATTTAATAATATTTTATTAATAGTAATTTTCTGGCATGCGGCAACAATTTTATTTGGTAATCCACCAACTGTTCTGTACTTTGTATTCCATTCCTTTAACTGTTTGTTCTACACTGATGATGTGCTGTTACTTTCAGTACAAAATATAACCAACAGTAATAATTACATTATTACTGTTGGTTATATATACGTGTTAAGTTATTAATTTTAATTATGCCACAAGTACCTTTAAAGCTGATGCTATCATTGATACCATATGATCACTTCCCTAATTTTTTTTTTTTTTTTAAAACTCTCATATATGTGATCACTAGTATTTAATAAATTGGTTTCTTCATAACATAGCTCTCTGCTAATTTAATGTATGGCTAATTTCTCTCTTATTCCTATGTATATTTATTCAACTCACATCTTGCATACCAGCTTTGCTTATTCCACTGTCTATTTCCATATTTAGTTTGCTATCTTCACTAAAAACTGTGCTTAAATAGCTGAAATATTTTCTTGTTCTACAGGTTCTCTACTCAGAATGCAACTAACATTTTCCATGTTCTTGCTTATATCCATAGCTTATTTTCATAATAACTCCAACTCAAGATCTAGAAGATTAATCCAAGAACAGAATAACCGAAGATTGGAATCAGATGAGTCTTTGACTCCATGAGGTCTTGGGGTAATAATAAAATAATAACATAAGGAGTATCAATGGAAAGGAAATCAAAATTGCAGAAGAACTAGAAAAGTACTACGATGATAACTGGATTAGTGAAATAAAGGCTAAAATAAGTGAGACCCTACTAGATAATAAACACAGTAATCTACTGTTTATCTGACCCTTCAATTATCAGAATGGGCAGTTCTGATAATTGAAGGGTCAAATAACTGAAATATAATTACATGGCACTTCACCACAAGTCAGCTGACATTCAAGGGTAGGTTAATTGAAGGACTTTATCTTGAAGGTCAGATAAACAATAGAATACTATATAGGATGTTATTCAGGCAACAATGTTCAAGGAAAGAGTAGTAACAGCATTCAACACCAAACATGAAGAAAACCTTTCTTGATTGGAAGGCAATTTCAGATAGAATTATTTAGGCAAACTTCAAAATGGAGAAATCAATAATGAAACTTATTAGTACCTATAGTCCCACAGAAGGTTCTACTAAGGAAGAAGAGAAATTTTTAGAGTAAGAGGCAGGTGAATCAAAGAAAATGGGAAAGGTGGCCCTTGTTGGAGATCGATCAAAACAACAGAGTAGGAAATATATCCCACCAGGCATATAGAAAAGTTTTGAGAAAATTTGGAGAAAAGGTCAATGCTAATAACAATGGTAAGTATCTGCTGGATTTCTGTTCAGGATATGAAGTTATTATTACTAACAATGAGTTGCAATATAAAGATGCACACAAGTTTACATGGAAAGAAAACACAAGAAATCAGAAAAGCCTCATTAACTATGTTATTGTTGATAGTGATATCTTCATATTGGTTCAGGATACAAGAGGATTTGGATCTGGAAGTGATCATCACTTAGCTTTAAGTATAATAAATAACGAATATCACATTGAAAAGAACAATATATAACAAACTTTTAAAAAGAATTATTGAGTAGCTTTTACAGGTAAAATATAAATTGAACAATACAAACATTATTCAAGAAAAAATTAAATAGTTTGAAAACAAAAACTAAACTTTGGAGTTTCAGTGGTAAAACTCTGAAGAAAATATTGAGTGATTCCTGATACATGTCTGTATCAGGAATCTGATACATCCACTCACTAATACAAACCAATAGTATACATCCCAATTCCATATTCTCCAGTTTACACAACATCCTTTCATCTGGTATCCTATCAAATGTAGGAAAATACAACAGTATCATTGTGTAGACTTTCTAATGAAGATGACAGAAATAGACAAGAGAATAAGCAAAGCTGGTGTGGTGTGGGGGAAAGTTGAATATATTTATATGGAGAAAGAGAAATTAGTCAAAATACTACACTAGCAATATTCAAAAGTATTCAAACCAGTTTTAAGTTATGGATCCAAGAGCTGGGTTAGAAATAAAGCACTTTATCAAGGACTGCAGATTGCAGGTATGAGAATTCTGAGAAAAATTAGAAGAGTGAACAGATGGTATCATGACAGAATCATATTAAAAACAATGATATCAGAGAGGATCTTGACATTGTTAACACTCAAAAATATGTGAGCAGAGCTAATCTAAGATGGCATGGTGACTTAGAATAGGATAGGAAAGATTAGCAAAACAGGTGTTTAATGCCAAGATGGTAGGAATGGGACCAGTGGCGTATTTAGGTATTTCCCGCCCCCTAGGCCCACAGAAAGTGCCGCCCCGATCATGACAATGATCCCAACCTCCAGTAACTGAAGTTGCCGTAGAATCCCACTTGCTTCACATCGCATAACTTTCTTCTTGGTAGTGTCATTTTCAATTTAGGACAAAGTGGAAATTATTTACGTCCATCCGTCACGAAGAATCCGACAGACATGTAGGCGAAGGACGTTAGATTACTTTTGCAGAAGTTTCCAGGTACTTTCTTAGAACTCCATCGTTGTGTTGAAGATGTGAAAAATGGGTATTCTGAAGGACATCAAAAAATGTGAAAGAGTACCAACAGGATTCGACAGCACAAGTACCAATCAGAGACAGAGAATGTCCAGCACACAGTGTGAATTCTGCCAATGGATTTATTTCAAGAATTCTTGCTTGCAGTCCTGTGTACATGCCTGACATGTTACTAGTATTATCATATATCTGCCCTCTGCAATTTGCTACATCAATTGCAAGCTCATTTGGTGAAGTCAAAACTGCCTCCTGTAACTCTTCCGATTTGTGATATACTTTAGGAATGAAATGCAAGAAATGCTCCACAGGAGTTCCATGTTCTTTCACATATAATACAATGAAAGACAGCTGATCAACATAAAATAAGTCTGGTGTTGAGTCAACACTTATGGAATAGTACTTAGCTATTTTAAGTTCTTCCACAATAAATTTGATTACTTTCTTGCCCATTATTTTAATAAATTTCTCATACGTGGCAAAGGAAAGATAGGAAACGAAACCTTTTCCTTTTTCCCTGCTTTTGGCAATGTGCCCAGCAAGAAAGGAATCAAATTTTCACTAATCCCTATTGCCTTTGCCCTACTGTATTGTTGTCAAGTTACCAACAACAATACAGTAGCTTTCAGTGCATGTGTCTCGGTCTGTATAGTTATGCAAAATCTAATTACATGCCAATATGCTTGCAGATTAAACATACAATGAGGAAAAGAAAAAATATTTCTCTACTTGTGAGTAGATGCGACATATAAGGAACATGTTATAATTACAAAAATGAGAGCCTGGAAATTTCCACCACCCCTCAAAATTTGCCTCTCTAGGGACCCATAGGAAGACCAAAATCTAGAAGAATTGATTCAGTCAGAGATGTCCTAGAAGACTGAAATATTGGAGTGCTGACAAGTAGTAGACTAATTTGGAGGAAAATTGTTGATAGGAGACAAGTAATAATGTATATTTATTCTGTCATAGCAGCCTGTACACCTATTGAGGGTACATATCAGGAAATCGATGATGATTTTCATGACAAATTTGTTATAGTAGCTATTCACTTTAATTATCAGAATAAATTCTTCCTTAAATAAAATTTATTTAAAGAATTATTTATTTATATAAAGTGGAGAATTGAATATTTCTAATTCTGATATCAGAATTGGAAATATTCAGCTTTAATGCCACTCTCTTTCACAATATGATCTATATAAATGATGAATAACAGCATTGACAGTGTGCACCCTAGTCTTAAATCTGATTTCACATGAAATGGTCTTTCCATACCTTACATCGATTCTAAGTACCATATCCTCTATAATTTAAATATGGACTATACAATGCTGAATATAATGTTCCATTCACCCTTTTCCCATATAAGTGCAGCAATGTAAATAGCTTTTTTCTTATTACTTTGTCATATGTCTTTTACAGGTCTACACAACTTAAATACAGATTGTCATTATATCCCTATGATTTCTCAATTATTTGTTTGAAAGTAATAATCTGATATTTTGGCAATTCCTATTTTGTTGAACTCACTTTATTCCTTTTTTTTCCCCTACAATTTTTCTTTGTCTCTTCTCAATTTACCTTGCATAAATCTTTCCTGTCACTAAGTACACAGTTTATCTCACATTCAGTTTTATTTTCCTATTTATAAATGGACATTATGAGAACCCCTACTCCAGTTATGTAGAATTTCTTTCTGCTCATGCCTTCTGAATTATATAGTGCATTGGCTGCATTATATAATTCAGAAGGCATGGGCAGAAAGAAATTCCATATAGCTTTTATACCTCCATATCCGAACATCTCTCTCAATGAATATCATGTACCCCATATAGCTTTCTACATTTCTGATGGCTTTTTTACCTCAAGTTGATATGTATTCCCAATTGCATTACCCCAGAATATTATGTATCAGTGTCCTGTATCAGTTTTCTTTAACAATGTTTCAAAAGAATCACTTCAGGCATCCAGAATATCATTGTCTTTAACATTTTGTATCTTTATTTTTTCAAATAAAGATACATAAAATTTTAGTCAAGAAAGCAAAATAAATCCCATAAAGTTCTTTCATTATGTGGCTTAAATGGAAGAATTACTATGGAAGGAGGACTTTATTAAGTACTAATGGTAGGATGGAGTTCATCATCATCAATTTCCTGATATTATCATATCCCATTGGTATATGATTAAGTTTACATTATTAATCTCCTATCAACAATTTTCCTTCAAACCAGTCTATTACTTGTGAGCACTCTAATATTGTCATATCTAACATTATGTGTTTCTAAGGCACGTCTGACTTAATCACTCTACCTAGACCTTGGTTTTCTTCTTGGTCTTTTTCCTGTCATCTTGGTATCAAACACTTGTTTTGAGCTTTATTTCTAACCCAACTCTCAAGATCCATAACTTAAAACTTAAGACTGGTTTTGAACACTGTCCTGTCTACTACTAGTTTGGTGTTTTGTTTAATTTCTCTCTTATACCATATAAATTTATATGGCTGGCTACCCACCATAACAGCTTTGCTTATTCTGTTGTCGATTTCCAGATTTAACTTGCCATCTTCACTAAAAATTGTGCCTAAATTGCTGAAATATTTTACTTGTTATATAGGATCTCCAATCAAAATGCAGCTAAAGTTCTCTGTACTTCTATTTTCATAATTTTGGTCTTTTTATTACTGATTTTCATTCCAAATTTGTTACAGCTATTATTCAAGTTAGAAAATTCTGGAGACTTGCACTAGATGTGTTTAGAAGTACAACATCAACTGCATAAAACAAAAAAGGTTTGACATGTCTAATTCTAATATCAGGCCTAATGCCACTTTCTTTCATAATGTAATCTACATAGATGATGAATAACAGTGGAGATAATGTGCATCTTTATCTTACCTCTGATTTTACATCAAACATCTTCCAATATTTCATCCAATTCTAAACACTGACTGACAACTTAAATACAACTATGCACTGGTCTGTATAATTTTCCACTCATCCCATACAATTTAAGTTTTAAAAAGCTTTTCTCTTGGCACCTTGTCATATGCATTTTCCAGATCTACAAAACTTAAATATAGATCCTTGTCATATTCCTATTATTTCTCAACTGTTTATCTTATAGTGAAAATCTGAGCTTGACAACCTCTATTTGGCCTGAACCCAGCTGGTTCTTCTCCAAATTGCTCTTCCATAATCTTTCTCAATCTCTTTTCAAGTATGCTTGCATAAATCTTACCTGGAACACTTAGTAGAGAAATTCCTCTGTAATTCTCACATTCAGCTTTATTCTCTTTTGTATAGATGGGAACTTTGGGAGCTCTACTCCAATCATTGGGAATTCAACCTTCTGACCAGGTCCTCTGAATTATGCAGTGTAGCCATTATAAAATTTTTATACCTCCATACTTAAGCATTTCTGGTAAAATATCATCTACACCAGCTACCTTTTCACATTTAAAGTTTTTGATGGATTTTTCTACCTTGAGTATTGATATGCATTCCACTTTGCATTCTTCTTGAAAAAATTTTAGTATGGTTCTGTGACTGCTTGGTTCATTTAACAGTCTTTTAAAGTAAATACTCCAGACATCTAGGATATTCTTATCTTCAGTTTTCATGTCACATTTATCATCTTTGATTCCTTTTATAGTACTCTTTATTCCATTTCTAAGCTTTTTCAATAGTCTCCAAAACATTTTGCCATCTTAAATATATTTATTTTCTATATTCTTACCAAAGTCTTCCCATGACTTTTGTTTAGCTCTCTTACATTTTTTTTGGGTATTCTTTTAGGGCATCTGCCAACTTATTTGCTATTGATATGCTTTCTTCTTTTCCAGGACTTCTTCTTTAACTTCTTGTGTCCACCATGGTGTTCTTATTTTTCTATCCTTGCAGACAACCTCTCCACATACCTCCCTAACTAAATCAACCAATGTATTCTTCAGAGTTTGCCACTGAGATTTCAAGGTCTTGTTTTCAATTGGTTAAATTTTTTCCTCAGTAATGTTTGTATATAGTCCAGTATACAATTAGCCTGTAAAAGCTGCTGAAATTTAATTCTTTTTAAAACTTTCTTACATATTGTTCTTTTCAATGTGATATTCATTTTTATCCTGGTTAGCGCCAAGTAACTTCAATTTCGAATCCTCTGCACACTCTTGTATCCTGAATTAGCATGATGAAATCACTATCAACAATGACGTAGTCAATGAGTCTTTTCTTATTTTTTGTGTTTTCTCTCCATGTCAACTTGTGCACATCTTTATGTTGAAACATGGTGTTGGTAATGACTAGTCCATGTCCTGAGCAGAAATCCTGTAAATATTTGCCATTATTATTGGCTTTACCCTTTTCTCCAATTTTTTCCCCAAATGTTCCTATATGTCTGGTGGGATTCATTTCCTACTCTGCTGTTCAGATCTCCAACAAGAACTGCTTTTTCCATTTTCTTTGTCAGCTGCCTGTTCTAATGACTCAAAAAATTCATTCTTCCACTTCTTCCTTAATAGAACCTTCTGCACATAAATTTCATTGTCCATTTTGAAGTTTGCCCACATAACTAGTTGAAACTGCCTTCCAATCAAGCAGTTTATCTTCATGTTTGGCATTGAATGCTATTGAAATTCCTTCCTTTCCTTGTTCATTATTGCCTAAAATAACATCTTATAATTAAAATTTAGTAAGTTCTCACCTGTTTTTGTCTTCTTTGTCTCAGTAATTCCAATTATGTCCATGTAGTACTTTCCTAATTGTTCTGCAAGTTTGATTTCCATTCCATTCATAATCCTTATATTACTGGTTCTTATCTTCAGCTCTTCTGATGTTGGGTTTATTCTTCTTCTTCTAGATGTTGAGTTGGAACTTGTTGCAGCATCAGACTTTTCACTGTTCACTCTGGTTCCCTGACGAAAACAGCAAGGGTCTTGTTTAACCGGTCAACACCCCAGCTAGCATGAAATCTCATCGTGTTTTACCACCATATGCATTTGTGTGTTTAAGCCAATATAGAGTACAATTTGATCAGCTAAGTCTCAAATTGCCAGTCCATTGTCATTTGTTGAGTAATCAGCAGATACCTACTAACAGGTTCACCACATGAATATGAGGACTGAACATTAGGTCAGAAGAACCACTCGGTTCTCTGCATTCTTGAAAGACGATGTGGTAAATTAGTTGGATTTGACCCTAAGAGACCCTGGATGGAGATCGAAGCAAATAAAATAGAGTTACTTAGCAATCAATTTTAAGAATATACAATCTAGGTAGAGATACTCCAGTGCTAAGGCACTTTGTGGAAATATAGGTACAGAAAGGGGAGGATATTATGGAATCCAAATGTGACTATGGGAGTAGAAGTAGAGTAGAGTAGAATATGTATTATTAGAATGTTCAAGGAAATTTACAGCTCCTCACACCAAGCTCTGCTCTGTCAAGGTTTCACAGGAGTGAAAAGAGTTCCATTACATAGAGACTCCATGCAAAGGTAGCAATTCATAGATCAATCTATATATCATGAATGATGGTTAAGGTATTGCAGAATTGATGAAAGGAAGAATTCAGAAATGTGTGGATGGGAATGTGAAGGGTAAGTCTTGCATTAGTAATTTACTTTTTAGAATAAGGTGACAAGTGAGTTTGTATAAAGTAAAAGGCTAAATGACAAGTGCTAGACCTTACAAGGGAAATTAACAGGATTCCACAATGTAAAAAAGGTACACAGCTGCTGGGCTTTGCCTGGACATTCAACAGGATTCCATGTACAATTCTGGACATTAATTAGAGCAGATTTGATGGATGTGATGCTGATATAAATAACAGGATAGTTAATGACAAACATGAAACAATAGTAAATGGAGATGCTGAGAAGGTGGACATAAGGGAGTGTGCTACAGAGCTCTATACTTTGGCTACTGCTATTAAATTTGTTTATCAATGATACAGGAAATGATGAAGGGGGTAAAGCCAAGTTATATGCTGATAATGCAAAACAGGACAGAGCAGATAACAAAGATGATACAGAGATTCTGTACTATGATTTAAACAGACTGGCAGTATGGGAAGTTGACTATGGTTACTTACCACACAAAAGTGCAAAGTTATGTACTTTTGGTGAAAAGATTACAAGAAGATTACACAGCTGACAGAGCTAGACTAAAAGAAATTGATGAGGGTAGGGATCAGAGGTTAATGTAAACAGGGTGTTGAATTTAGAGGGCATGTTCCAAAAGTTGCCAAAACAGCTCACCCAATTCCTGGATGGTAAAAAAAAAAAAAAAAAAAAAAAAAACCTGACAAGCATTATGAGTGTGCTAAATGAGAAAAAAATTTTGGTAAGGTCATATCTGGATTCTTTGGTAATGGAAATGGAGAGAGGATCCACAGGTGAATGACAAAAGTGACCTACATAGCAACAAGACTATGGAATACTCCATATTGCCCATAATAATAATAATAATAATATAAGACATTTGAAGATTGAAGATTTGTTAGTTGCCAAGCCTAGTTGATAGATGGATTAGACTTTCTCTTCCCGAGGATTTCCAGGAAAATTAAATAATTTTAAAATTTCTGATTACTGGGAACAGTAGAAATTTTTTCTAAGAAATTTGAAAAAATTTCTTAGGAAAAAACTAATATTACTTTAGTTTTTTAATATTAAAAAACTAATATTACTTATTTTAGTAAAGTTATTCCTATATCTGTTATAGTATTAATATATTATTATAATAAAAAAAAAATACAGCAAGTCTACATTGAAAAAATTTCAGCTTAAAATGTAAAAATGGAAAATTGAGCATTTTTATAATGATTGAACCAATAATAGAAACTGAAGAAGATGCAAGAACCTTCACATACCTTACAAGACTTATTAAATCTTGGTCTAAAATAAGAATGGATGATACTTGTTCAGCAGAAAAGGAATATTGTGTAGTTAAAGATTGGAGCTCTTCATGTTTTGAAATAGATGTAATCACAACTACTAATGATAGTGCTGAAAGTTCTAGAAAAATTCAGAAAATTGCCACCAATCTTTCAACAGTCTGTTACAGCTGTGAACTTTATTTTGCTGGGATTAAAAGTGTTTTATGCCAAAATATCAAAAGACAGCAAAAGCAATGACAAAAGTGAACATTATGACAAAAACATTAAATCAGATTCTGATAATGTAGAATATGCCTTGTAAGATGATGTTCAGCAGGAATATCTAGTAAAAGAAAAACTGTTAAACTGTTAGAGTTACAAGTCATTTTAGACAGTAAAACAGCAAATTATTTAGAAAGTATGATTGATAATTAAGAATTTTGAAAACCTAATAGTAATTGTTTTGGGAGAATTAAAGCTCTCTTATTTATGAAAGAAAGTGTATCCTAAAATTGCTGAAAATATACTAAATTATTTAAAATCCCATTCCATTTGTAGTTGAAGCACTAATCAATCGCTATGCAAAGTTACTAACAAGGGAAGGTTTTTAGAATCTTCTTTTATAATTTGCAAAAAACAAAATTCTGTTTAGAGTAATAAACTTCTGAAAGAAACAACAACTTT
Organism: Typopeltis vanoorti; assembly: GCF_054136105.1. Taxonomy (NCBI): domain Eukaryota; kingdom Metazoa; phylum Arthropoda; class Arachnida; order Uropygi; family Thelyphonidae; genus Typopeltis; species Typopeltis vanoorti. The sequence goes on along the minus strand of NC_143564.1, from coordinate 100,865,418 downwards.
TTAAATGTAGAGATAATGTCTTATCACTTATTAAACATTTGAATAGCCCAAATTGTTTAAATGAGGTTAATGATTTTTTGTTATGAAAAATAAAAATGAAATCATGCAATCTAAAATATAGATAACAAAATGAATTTTTGATAAAAAGCAAGCATACCTCAGTAAGAGTTTGAAACAGAAAATCATTCATTCATTTAAGTGCCATCTCTATGATCTGGAGGTTGATGGCCATGGTTTTCCACTTATTCCTATCTTAAACATTGCTAATGATCAGGATGTTTTTGTCTGTCAGGTTTCTATGTCCTTCACATAGTGACATCTTAGTCAGCTACAGTCTCTTCTTCCCTGTTGGTTTCCTGTGATCATATTGGTTAATGCTTCTCTTAAGCATGTCCTAAGAATTTGTAACCTTTTTGATCCATATAATCAGGATCAAAAAAGTTACAAATTCTTATGATCCTTCTTCTTAGGTTTATGTTGCTCTCATCCATGGAAGGTTATTTGCAAACCAATGGTATATTTTGTACTATTTTGTACTAAGGCCATTGTTTTCAATTTTTTATCTATCTTATATTTTTATATTTTTACATAATTCAGAAACCTTACTATAGAGACCAAACATGGAACTTTAAGTCACTTCTAATAAGTGGGATGGTGGTCTCACACAATGAAATCCATTTTCCACTTAAACACAATCACAAATATCCATGCCAGAAGTGGAATTTCAACCACAGTCTGTTGGTTGGAGAGTAGGTACACTAACGACTCGGCTAACCATGTTAGCATACCACATCTCCAGAGCCATACATCTTTTTTTCATCCATTTCTTTTCCAATAGTCTTGTTTCCAAGGCATACATTAATGTAGAATATACACAGCAAGTTATTAGTCACATTTTCGTATTTATATTGACTTTTCTGTTGGTAAGTATTCATTTCATGTTAAGAAAGGTTGTTCTGACTTTATTTCTTATTCACATTTTCCATCATCAGTGACTTCACTGAGTTATTGGAAAAAGTGAAAAAGGAGAATGAGAGCAAGTAAAGTTTGTAGTTCATTTCAAGATATGAAAGCAGTGAACTGAGGAGAAAGGCCATGAATGCAAATAAGTCAGTGTGTAGATTATGCCAGAACAATGCAATGATGTTCAGTTTTTAGATATATGAAATGAATTTGATGGAGGAAAGGACCTGTGTGTGTAGACACACACACATGTAAGTAAAGAGAGTTTCTGAATGTTTGGCACCAAATGTTGGGTAGCTGTTCTACTGTTGAAAAAAAAGTCATAACATAGGGCAAGAAATGTTTTCACACATGCTATATATATATATATATATATATATATATATATACTAGAAGGGTGTATCCCCCTCCCCAGCGCCCAATCCCCCATGTTCCGGACTAGGCCGGTTCTCCTTGAATTCTGATGACTCGAATTTTGAAGACTTCACTCAGGGTAGCCCCTGAGTGTCGAGTCTTCAAAAAAAAAAGGGGGGGCCTCTTTCCCCCCTGAGTGTATAGTTTAAGTGTATAGTTATATGCTTGAGTGTATAGTTTAAGTCACAGATAACAAAATAATGACTGCACTCATCGATAATTAGGACTTTTTACTAAAATATAATGACTTGTTAGAGCAGAATGAAAAATATTCACACAGGAATGTCATTACCCCTCAATAGGAAGGAGTGCGTGAGATGAATATGACTTATGTGGAGCTGAACAAGAACAACCTCCTCTCTAAGAGCCCTGTGCAGATTTGACTGAAAAAAGGCTTAATTTCAGGCTTTATCTGGTATAGCTTGTTGTTCTTGTTCACTTTATCACATGATGATTTCCATTCAGATAATAATTTTTGTCTCATAAGCTGCCTGTAAAAATACATGTAGGAAACAACAGATGATGGTATCTTAGGGAAACGAACAAAGTGGCCAGCAGTGTCTGCAGCCTCATTTCTTTTGATCCTAGTGTGGTTTAGAATCCTGTGTTGGATATACAAGGCATGCATCCAAGCAAAGCCTCCAGATCTGGTAGAATAAATGTTGGATTTGAGAGAGCACTGAACGTGAGTGGTATATGGCAGAATATCTGTAGTCATATTCAGATATACCATTAATTTAAAAATGAAAATATAATTAAATTCAAAGTTAAGAAATTAATAATATGGTATGATTTTGTAAAGTCGTTTGTTAGACATTTCTTTATGTATATTGTGAGCAAGATGTGTTGAAATGCTGTTTTATTTCTGGCTACTGAAGTCTTGCTGAGATATAAATTTATTAAATTAGATATTAGAGTGTTATAATTTTGTATGAGCAGTCAAAAGTGGAAATATTGGTGTATCATATCACTTATGAGAGAATCAAAGTCAAAGTTGTAATTCATGTTCAGAAGTAATTAAGTGGGCTTACCCAGAGAATTTAAATTCTATTAAATGAAGAACGTTATAAATTCTGCTTGTTTCATTTTGAAATTATAAGTAACTTTCTTGCATTATGAAAACAACTATTGGCATTTCACATAACGCTGAAACCAGTAATGGCGCTCTACTGACGGTGCAAGACGTGCATTTGCATGGGATGACAAGTTTTTTGTGGCGGCAAAATTGGCATAAACTATACGAAAAATAAGGGAGCGGCAAAATATGCTACTGCACCTGCACGGGGCGGCCCTGATGGCAGTGCACAATCTGACTGGAGAAGAAGTTGTTCTACCATATTTTTGAGCATGCACAGCATGAAAAGAACATTAACAGACATCACTAAGCATTCAGCTGTTTAGAAGTAAGAAAAGAGAACACAGAAGGAGAATTGTGGAATTTCTGTGTCTTCAGTATATGAAGACTGAGTGGAAATTAGAAAAAGTTCAAAATGGAAGAGACTGAAAGAGGAACTCTTGTAGAAAGAGATAAGCATGATGCTTTTTTTTTTTTTGGCTATAAAAAGCTTTAATATAGGATTTATTCAGTGAAAACTGAAAGAAACTTTCCAGTTCGCACAGAAATAAGTCCAGTAAAGTTTATTTTAGGATTCTCACTCTAAAAAGTGATTTGAAACTATTGATATGGTTTTAGTTATATTTTCAACAAAGCTGAGACCTTCATACAGAAAGTAAATTCAATAAGTGATGAAACTGTTGACATTGTTTTAGTAATCTAACCCATGAAGCTTCTGTGGCTTTCATATAGAAAATAAATTAAGGTGCCAGGGGGAGGTACCCCCCTCTTCGAGTTTTCAAAATTCGAGCCATCAGAATTCAAGGAGAACCAGCCTACCAGTCCGGAACTCGGGGGGATTGGGCGGCATAGGCGTGAGGGAACCCCCCAATGCAATAAATGAGCTTGTTTATATAGCTTTCCTTATGTCAGGTTTATTTTGTAAGCTTCAGTCTTAAATAATGTTTCCTGTTTGTTTCTGTATTATTTATTTTTAATATATAAACTAACAGTTAATTGTTAATGTTAAGATGGTTATGTGTCATGAGGCATTTAAGTGAGTTAGCAAATGTGTGTAGTAGACAGTAGTGTCCATTCACATATATTTTTGAAAGTTCAGGCAGAAGTTGAAATTCAGGAGACATATTGTGAAAGCAACACAACAGATTATGGAAACAAGAAGATATATGATTATCAGAGACAAGGAGATTAAAGTTTTATTATACAGTCTTTATTAGATCCTGCCTGGACATGCATACATTGGTTATCTGGTATTTGGAATGCTGGTGAGACTCTTCAGAAAGAGACTATAATAATATTATCTAATAAATTAAGATAATAAGGTATTATCTTAATTTTGATTGTTAACTTTCAGACAGATTAAGGAAATGTCAATTGCAGAAGAAAAGAGATGATATGACAGATTAGAATGAGGGAGGAGATAATAAGTGACTCTTGAGAAAGGAGGAATCAAGGAAGTAAGATGCCCATTTTTTGCTTGTAAAGAGAATTATATAGTCAAAGAATGGCAAATGCAGGTAGAGTGACTGAGTTTAAGACAGAGTAATAAATATAGTGAGAATGACAAGGCATGTGACTCCACAGAGGACTAATCATAAGAATAATTTACATTTCTATTAGTATAGCATCGTCAATCAACTATGTTAGATGGCTGACGGAAAAATACCACTTTAAGACAAAAAAACACAGTTATTTACTTAAATTCTTTTACTTAAATAAAGTTCTTGAACTCTAAGACTATAAATAACAGGTTTCCAGATAATTAATGTGCAAATACTTTGGCAGCTTATTCAGTAAAACCCACTGATTCTTTACCACAAATGCTATGCATATGCACCAAAGAAAGCATCAATGTTTGTAAAAGCCTTCTGGGATAAGCTAATTTATTATTTTCAGACATTATAGAATCACTATGTTCAATACCACTGTGCAAATCACAACTTCTTTTATCTCTCCACACTCAGATTAATTTATAGTGTTTCAATTAGAACTTATTGATTAATTTCAATAAGTTCTAATTGAAAGCTACATGTCAGGCTAATAGCTGGAGAGTTTATTAAAATGCTTTCATGGTTTACTGAATTTGTTAGGTGCTGCACAATACTCCATAGCTTCTGATATGACTATGATCTGAATTGAAATGTATAGCAGCAGTACTTTAATTTTGTTTTTCTTTTCTAAAACAGTGTTTTTATCAACCCATCATGCAAGCTGTTAACTTTTTGCCAATTAAGAAAAGACTCAATGATTTTTCAATTCACCAGTAATTTTGGAGAAACCGAACCAACTTCGATATTTTACCCTTATATTTGAAATTCCAGGCTTTTGTAAACAAATACAATGCATTTGGAGAGCTATAGGCAGTCTAATATTCATAAGTGCAAGTAAATCAGACTACCAAACTTAACTGAAATTATCACAGCAAATCCTGCTCTTCTGAAATATAACAATGCCCACTTAGATTTAAGGTTGGATCTCGCCCCCCCCCCCCCACTGCATTTTGGAATAGCAGTCTTTAATTCTTAGACGAAAATATATTTGAAAATGAGTCTCCTGTACTAAAAGATATATAATGTATTTCCAGTGTTAAAGGCATCTTATATCCCCCTCTTCCTCCAAGGAGGAGGACACAAAGCACCCTTGACAAATCAAATTAAAGTTTCAACTCAGGACAACATATGACATCAAGGGGGGTGCGTTCTATGTATGAATGATCAATTGTTCGTATTCCACTTTGTTTTTTAAAACTATTCCTATATAGCCACTGAAGATGGTCTGTAATATTCAGACCGAAATATTTGGCAAATTAAACATTATCCTTGTGCTAACGTGTATATATTTCTAATCATTATATCACAAGTATTGTTAAAAAATCAAAAATTAAAAAATCAACTCAGGTATATTTTTGATATTCAATTATAATACAAATGCCCAACTGCTTTTAGTACACTGTGCTACAGAATACTATGACCTGAAATAAAATATAACAGAATATAATTTTATAAAATAATAAAATATAATAGAACCAAAAACATTTGAGGTATTTTAAAATAACTACAGTGATGTATTTACCTACCACAGATGTTCCTCTGCCAGTCTGAGTTCCTAATGGAGGAGGATTAGGGCCTGTAGGACTGTTGTATGATGAACTACCTACTGACTGCCCATAGTGACTGGATATTTTATCTGTTGGATGTTGGATTACTAAGTATTCTGAAGAAGGAAGAGAACTGAGAGACCTAATAACAACAACAATAACAAAAAAAAAAAAAAAAAAACATTTATATGTAATGATTAAAGAAATTTTAATTATAATAAGCTAAAATGGAGATTATAATCAATTGAAAATAATGTGAAGAAGCTGGAAAGCAACTTCTGTATGCAGGCAAGTAATATCTTACAAGAAATTGAAAATCTGAATGCATATACGTGTGACTAGACTGGAGGTGGCATTTGTATTGCATTTTTTGAGCAGCATACAGCTAATTTTCTCAACCATTTCTTCAATGTGTTCAAAAACTAATTATTCTACTATGTACGAATATAAATTAAATTACACTTTAATAAATATTTTCGATATTTCGACAATGTCACATTGCCATCTTCAAAAGGAACTTACAAAAAAAGGCACGTGCACGTAGGCACTACAACACAGTAACTGAGAATGAAGTGATGAAGCTATTGTTCTCCTAAAACTCCTGATGGTGCCCTCTAGTGGGCTAAGTAAGTGTTCTTGGCGGTTGGGCTGAAGGTCTGCTGATGTAAGCCTCCCAAATTTGGGGCAGTCTCATACAACCAAATTTGTTGAGGTTTGGAGAGGTTCTTAGGGCTGAGGCTGATTCCATAAATAGTCTTTCGAATTTGTATTTGCTATGGCATATTATTGTAGCTTTCTTCCACTGTATGTAGTCCTTGTGTTCAGAAATTCTGATATTTGCTGTCCTGCCTGTTTAGCCAAAGTAAGACAGTTTACAGCTGCAAGGGCCCTGGTATACACCAGGTAGGTCTAGGGGAAGTGGTTAGTCTTTAGTGAATCTTTAATTTATATTTGTATCTATGTTGTCAATTCCTTAAGTGATTTAGTAATGCATAACCAACGTAGAAGCCTGTCAATGAGAATGTTCTACTATGGTCTGGTTCACAGGCCAGAGGATAAAGAAAGTTTTAGGGTAGTAGTAAAGATTTTTTTTTTTTTTTTTTTTTTTTTTTTTTTTTGTCTTTTAATAGCTAGGTGCATGCTGCTTTTTACAAAATTCAGAGTATCTTCATGTATTTAGGCCTAAGTGCTGAATGAAAAGCTTCAACCTCAATTTTTGGTTCAGGAAAGACAACACAAGAAATAAATTAAACAATGATTTATTGACTAAAGTATTTCATTTAGTCGCAGATATATCACCAGAGATACAATATAAGAATTGTAATGCACATATATGCAACATAAAAACAAAGTGGAAGTGATTAGACTGAAAGCCTGAAGTCCAGGAATGGAGCCTTTATGAGTGCCAGAGGTAAATAAACACACTCATATTTATTATTATTATTACTAGGTGCATGCTGCTTTTGTAAAAAGCAGCATGCACCTAGCTATTAAAAGACAAAATCTTTACTACTACCCCAAAGACTCATCAAGGGAGGGCACCTACTCTACACTCTTCATCTCCACCAACCCTAACTACCTTCATCATTTACACCAACGCCATCTACTGTCAACCACCACCACTAGTATTTTCACAGACAATCACAAACATCCATGCCCACAGTGGATTAGCTTATCCACTCTCCAGCCAAAGGGATGGAGAGCAGATACATTAACCACTCGGCCAACCTGGCCAGCGGTTAATGAGGTCAGGTCTGTTGTTTAGATCCAATACTGATTCGAAAAAAGTTTAGTGTTTCAAGATACTTTATGTCTTCTTGAAGGCAAACTTTCTTTCACAGTGTACAAAAAATTGACTCATAAGGACAAATATATTCACAAACTTACACATTAAACCCCCCCCCCCCCTATATAATGTTATAAAAACTGTAGTAACAGAGCCCAAACTGGAAGATGCTGGTCAAAAGAAGATAAGAAACAGCTCTGCCACACAATTATGGTCAGTTACAGCATGGAATGTACAAAACTATTATGCTTCACTGCAGTAAATACAAAGATGACTATTTTTTTTTTTTTAATCAGGAGCTGATGTGTTATTTTGTGAGCACATTATAATTCTTATAAATGTATCCTGATATTTTTATTTTATGTCATTCCCATGCATGAAAAGTTGTAAAAATATTGTATATTAATACTACTGGTGGACTAAGGATTTGTTTAGTATTATTTTTTATTTTATTTATTTTTTTTAGTTGGTCTAGTAATTCCACTCTAGAAATCAAACACAGAACTTTTCCAAGTCACTTAAAGCCTCCATCAAATAGGACAATGTTCTTACAATGAATCATGAAATTCATCTCCCCCTAATGATGGGATTCACACTGAAAGCCTGTTGGTTGAAGAGCAAGTATGTTAACCACTTGACCATACTTACATACCTGGTCTTCAACCAACAGGCTGCAGGTGTCAATCCTGCCATGGATAGTTTGGATTGTCTTTAGGCAGGATATGAATTTCATCATCCAGTGTAAGAACATAGTTCCATTTGTTGGAGGCATTAAGTGACTTGGAAAAGTTCGGTGTTTGGCCTCTAGAGTGGAATTACCAGACCAACTTAAAAAAAAATAATAAATTAAAATAAATTAAAAAATAATACTAAAAAAAATCCTTAGCCAGCCAGTAGTATTAATGTACTATAGATTCTGGGATGAGACAAAAGATTGACGTACCTGTGATAGTTTCAAAACACTGCAAATTTGGCAAAACCGTTTAAAACAATAGTAACAACTCTGTTCTTTATGGATGGGATTTAATGAAATTTTTTACTTGTGGGGAAAAAAAAGTGCTGAATTATTTTTGGTCCCAGATGTTGTCAGTAATCGTGAGTCAGCCTTGAAAATGCTGACAACGAAAAAAGAGGTTATCTGCTGATTCAGTGTATGTCTCTTCTGTACAATCCTAGGAATGGCTCTCCATTTTGGTTGGAGAGACCTAGGTTTAAATTCATTCTAGAATATAAAAAATATCCAGTTTTATATACATACTGAAAGAGAGATGATTACTAATGTGTGTTTATTTCAGACAGTGTCATCACAACTAATGCCAGTATGTATTTTATTGACTTTCTGACCACCTTCATCCTATTCAAATATGAGACATAATATTTAATGAACATCACAAGCTACTAGATCAGTGGCGGCTCGTACATAAGCACTGCGACACTGCAGCACCCTCAAAGAAAAAATGAAAAAATTAAATTTTTTTGTGTTTATAAATAATAACGATGCTTACAACATTATATAAATGCAGTACAACATGTTAAAGGTTACAGCTTATGTTTTGACATTGACTGAATAGTTAATAATTGGAATTGTTCGATTAACACTTTAGATTACGAAACAAATGCACTGCGATCTAACGCAGATATTCGTTTGCTCTTGTCATTGCACGTTACGTTATTCCCAACCGTAACCGCTCAAACAGCAGTGAATTTTTAGTATGCTTACGTGCCTTATTTCTGTGAGATATGAAACGTTTATTATTGGTGCATGTGCATGGTGAACTATTTTTTGTAAATCTTATTTTATTTTGTTAAAATAACATATAATTATTTGCAGGCGTAGACTTCTGTGGCTAATTGGTTCAAAAGATATATTTCGGTGATTACACCACATTTTTTATTATTCAGTTATACAAAATACTGAAATAATAGTTCCCGACACGTTTCGTAAATCATAGGATTTACATCTTCAGGGGGTAAATAGTATAACTCAAAGTTTAAACAAGAGAATTAATAAATACAAATCATAACCGTCTGGCTATTCATAAAACCTCAAATAACAGAATGCAGATATAAAACGTTATTGACATTGAACAATACTGGACGATGTCACGTGTTCTTGTTCTCGTTCATACAGTCTGAGCTCAGATTGAGGTAGATTTTTTATTAGAGCTGACCACACTTGATGGAGAATTAAACCTTGATTTTTATTGCATTGGGTTGGGTTTTTTAGCATATTAGCAGCTTCTTTAAATTTTCTTATATAACTGTTGTTTTCTATGTATGACATCATTTTTTTGCCAGAGTACATTTGTGTCCAGTGGAAGTGGCATGGAAAGCAAGACCCGTTTTTTTGTTCTCTTTTGTATTGTACGTGTTTTTGGTGTTCAGCTATGTGTATTTCTCCAGATCTTTCTGTCTGTCCTACATAGCAAATCCCGCAAGAGCAATGGATCTTGTAGACTCCTGGTTTTTTAAGAGGATGATGAGGTGGTTTTGGTGGATGTAGGAATCTTGAGATTTTTTCCATAGGAAGGAAGGCTACTTTTATGTTGTGTTTGTTCATTAATTTGGCTAGCTTATCTGTAACATTTTTGATATAAGGAAGCGAGATTGTGTTTTTGTAATCCTGTTTTATTGTGTTGTTAGCTGGAGGCATTTTAAGGATTCTCTTGATGGTTTTTGTTTCATATCCATTCTGTTGGAGGATTTGTGTTAAGTATTTTAGTTCTTCATTACATCTTTCTTGTGTGCTGAAGATATTGTATGCTCTGTCTTGAAGAGTTTTAATTAAGCTTATTTTTTGTGAAGGATGGTGGTGTGAGGTTGCATTTAGAAATCTTCCAGTGTTTGTCAGCTTCCTATATACTGAGAAGGAGAGTTTACTTTCTTCATTAACTTCTAATAGAATATCCAGAAAAGGAAGTTTTTTATTTTCTTCTTGTTTTAAAGTGAATTTTATGGTGTTGTGCAAATTGTTGAGATAATCTTTGAAATTGATAAGTTCATCTGTTGTTCCATTGAATATGATGAAAATATTGTCCACAGAGCGTAGCCATATTTTTGGTTTTTTATGGTAATTCTTAAGAGCATTGTTTTCAAATTTTTCCACAAATAGGTTTGCTAATACCGGTGATAATGATGAACCCATGGCCAGTCCTTTTTTCCCCCAGATTCTGTCTTTATAGGTGAAAAAAAGTATTGTTTATACAATGTTTAAAAAGATTCAAGATGTCCGGAGGGAAGAGTCCTTGGAGATTTAAAATTTCTCGTCTCAGGACGTTTGTAAACAAGCTGATAATATCTAGACTTGCTAAGATGTCTGTTGGACCAATATGTATATCTTTCACTTATTCTATGAAATGTTTACTATTTTTTATGAAGGAAGATGTTTTTCCTATATGTTGTGAGATCATGTTGGTGAGGTATTTCGCCAAGTTGGAAGTTGGTGAATCTCTTCCATCTACTATTGGTCTTAAAGGTATATCTGTCTAATGAATCTTTGGAACACCATATATTCTTGGGAACTATTGTCGGGAACTATTATTTCAGTATTTTGTATAACTGAATAATAAAAAATGTGGTGAAATCATCGAAATATATCTTTTGAATATAATTATTTATTTATTATAGATACAAGGTTGAATTATGACGAGTGTCACTGTTGAAAATACGAAAAGAATTTTTTTTTTTTTCAATTATCGTTACACGAAACAAATGCACTGCGATCTAACGCCAATATTTGTTTGCACTTGTCATCATTGCTATTGATATGAAACTTTTATTATTGATGTTTGCTCATGGTGAGGATGAAATATTTTTAATAAATTCGTTACTGATTAGGAAAAACGAGTGGTTTTTTTTTTTTTTTTTTTTTGTATATGCAGCACCCCCACTTACAATTTTCACCAGCACCCACTGTACTAGATGAGGTTATTGGAGATGATGCAGTGCAGAGAATACACACAACAGTTTTATACCACTATTCTGACATTAATTCCAGTTACACCAGGTCAATATATCATCTCTGCCTGAATGATATATTCTTGCAAAGTGGTCATCCAGTTATTCAACTATTTCTTGTTTCTTTTGTCATTCTACCATCTGAATTTGTTAAAGTTTTGCTTCCATAATAACTTCTATTTATTGCCACAGTGAAAAAACTCTTTGGGATTTCATTCAGCCTATGTGACTAATTGTCTCTCATAATCTGATTTTTTTTTTTTTTTGCCTACAAAGTTAGTAATCTTTCTTGTTTATTCTTTATCCTTGTGATAAAGAATAAACAAGATTGATGTTAGTTTTTTTTTTTTTTTTTTTTTTTTTTTAATACTGAAGGTGGGACTTTTCTAAAGCACAGAAGAAGAGAGGAGAATGAGAGAGGAGGAAGAGGGTTGGATGGATAGGTTTCAAGCTGGACAGTAAATGGATGTTCACCAGCAGCTGCTCATGTTCTCACAGTCTTGACATAAAGCGGAATAACTATGACATTGGCAAGTTCAGCAGAACAATATCCATGGAAATATTTAAAGAGAGATAAGACATATATAGAGACTTCTATCCAAAAATTCATTCCATATATCTATTAACCACATGCACTATTACCCATATATAGCTTAGTAGTAAATCATTTACTGTACTAGTTCTTCTCAATTTGTTCCTACCAGACAGGCTAGAAGAGTGGTGAAAATTATTCCAAGTCTATTGCCATAGTACCAAATTCTAGCATATTTTATATGTACATAATGGCTGGAATTTTGCCTTTCCCAGAAAGGTGTGAAGAAACTTGTGCTGTCACACTTTATTTCCAAGGCATTTGATGTAATTTGAATGTATTTTTTCCTGGATTAATGCATATTAGGGTGGAGGGCGTTATCTCATAAGATTTTCCTATTAATGCATGCCTCACCGTTCTGTTATTTCACTCACCTTCTTCACCATTAAATAACCTTTTGTCACTAATCTCAAACCACATTCATGGTTTTGCAGGAACTCTCCATTCCTCATATGACAAACTCTGCAGTACTCCAGCATCTCAACTTTCAAGATCATTTACTATCAGTGCCCTAAACAGTGATTGCCATGCCATTCTTTGATGGGATAATAACTTGGTTCCATTTAATGCTTCCAAAACTCAATTTTGTGTTTTTTTTCTCACAATAGTAACCTTAGTCTTATTCTCCTTACCTATGATAATGTCCAACTTAACCCTCAAGATCAAATCTTCTCTTTTTGGATTTATTCTTACTTCTAGCTTTCCTGACATAATCAAATCACTTCTATAGCATCCTTGGCTTTCAAAACACTTGGCATCTTTTTTTTGATATTACTTTTCATCTGTCCAGCTGGTTATTCTGTATGAATCACAAATCTGCCAAACTTTGGAATACTGCAGTCACGTTTGGAATAGTGCATTTAAAACCTCTCTACAAATTCTAGATGCTGATCTGGAGAGGAGAGTGTCACTTGAATAACAGCTTCTCCATCTCAAAGACTCACTTCAGGCACTGTCTCCTAGACAGTTTTTGCATTGTATCCATTCTACAGGTGACAAAAGTATTTGGACACTTAGCCGTGGTCAAAAATACATCTTGATTACATTTCTAGTACTGAGCGGGACAACCTTTTCTTTGAATGGCAGCAACTACCTTTGGGACATCCTTTCAACCAATTTCTGATAGATACTTAGGAATATTCTTCCATTCCTCATGCAAGGCTACCCCCCCCCCCCCCCATTGCTAATACAGATGACAGCTGCTGTGGCCAGGAGCAAATTCGGCATTCTAATTCATCCTAAAGATGTTTGATGGGGTGTTGAGGTCTGGACTCTGAGTTGGCCAGGTCCAACACCTCAATGTTGTTTTGTGAAAACCAGTCTCAGACACACAGTGCACTGTGTGTGCATGCATGAAGCTGTCTAGAATATCCAGGTAGCCATCAGATTGTCATAGTTTTTGGCATGTCCATCAATGGACCAAGACCTATCCAACTGAAACACCCTTAAGCCATTACTGATTTCCACAAAACTTGACAGTTGGAATGATGCAGTCCTGCCAGAACCATTCCCAGGGTAATCTCCCGATCCAAACATAGCCATTCAGAGTAAAACATGTAGAAGAATGATTTGTCACTCCACAGGCTTTTCCAAACCTCTATCTAGGAATGGTGTAAAAGACACCAGTCCAAACATAATTTTCTGTTAATGGGGTGATATGTGACTTGTTCATAGCAGCTCTCTGCAGTCAGTTCTAACAATGACAGATGTTGCTGCAGCATTTTCCAGGTTGACTGTAAGGTCAGCTGCTGATGACATACAAGATGCTTGAATATTCCGAGACAGAGTTAATAAATTTCAGTCAGTGGGTGTCGGTGGCCTCCCAGGGCATTTTCCCTGTGGTAGCACCATCAACTTTACTTCTACTAATAACATAAGCAACAATGGATTTTGGTATACTGAGACGGGTAGCAAAGTCATGAACCGAAAGACCACTAATGTGATACTCAACTACCATCTCACACTGGAAGTCTGTGAGTTCAGATGAATGTGGCATCTTGACATCAACTACAGTGCAAAACATGAAACACACCCCCCTTTTTATTACAAGACTTATGCAGATGCTCCTTTAATATTTGCATGGCATGTAAGGTATCCAAATACTTTTATCAAAATAGTGTATATCCATAAGCACAATTATGTAATAATATATATATATATATATATATATATATATATATATAGATACAATATATATATATATATACTGAAAAAGAGAGCCAAAAGCTTCACTTCGGCAATGCAAAATTATTCAAATTAAGTGGATATTGAATCCAACGTTATTTCATAGCCGAATATAGAAACTACAAGAGTTTCATGCTGATTAAAGAGAGTATAAAAGTTTTGGCGGATACACCAACCTTTCATGACAGGGCAACTCGTAGTAAAGGTGGAGCAAGATCCGATCACTGTCCTTAGTATTTTCCCATAATGTAAAACACATCTCCTATGAGATGTATGATGTTATACATTATGGGGGGAGGTCACTACCCAGACCAGTTTTGACCTTTTTTGAGATCTCGTCAATAGGAGCTAGACCAAGAATACTCAGGATGAAGTGATGCAGAACTTATACTTTATGATACGAGTTGCTAAAAAAGGTCCGAAAGGCTTCACTTTGGCAATGCAAAATTATTCAAATTAAGTGGATATTGAATTGAACATTATTTCATAGCCGAATATACAAACTACAAGAGTTTCATGCTACATGAATTTCAGTTACTACGAGTTGCCCTATCATGAAAGGTTGGTGTACAGTTGTATCTGCTGAAACTTTTATAGTCTCTATATTTGGCATGAAACTCTTGTAGTTTCTATATTCAGCTATGAAATAATGTTGGATTCAATATCCACTTAATTTGAATAATTTTGCATTGACAAAGTGAAGCCTTTTGGCTCCCTTTTTCAGTAATTTTTGGTGCCTTTTGTAATGTGACACCTCTTTTAGCAACCTGTATTGTAAAGTTCTTCATCACTTCATCCTGAGTATTCTTGGTCTAGCTCCCACTGAGGAGACCTCAAAAAAGGTCGAAACCGGTCTGGGTAGTGACCTTCCCCATAATGTATAACATCATACATCTCCTAAGAGATGTGTTTTACATTATGGGAAAATACTAAGGACAGTGATCAGAGCTTGCTCCATCTTTACTACGAGTTGCCCTGTAATGAAAGGTTGGCGTATCCTTGTATCCACCGAAACTTTTATAGTCTCTATATTCGGCATGAAACTCTTGTAGTTTCTATATTCGACTATGAAATAATGTTGGATCCAATATCCACTTAATTTGTGTATATATATATATATATATATATATATTTTTTTTTTTTTTTTTTAATTTGTTTAAAAAAGGCTATGTATATAAGTACCACTATACATATTTAAAATTTAGTTCTGAGCGCAGATGAAGATATAGTGAAATGATTTAAATGAATTACAGTAGTGAACAAATTAATTCAAACACTCACATTTTAAAGAAAAATTTTAACAAGAAAATAAGTGCAAAAATTAAACTCTAACTTTACCTAATAATTTATATGTGCTCATTTGCTCCTAATAAGTTCATTACTTTTGCTTAGGCATGGACTCTACCAACACAGAACACATTTTTCTTATTTCTGCATCTAGAAAACATACTTTTATAATGGATTGTATTAAGCTATCCTTTGTATCACAATTTAATTTTTCAAGTCTCTTTTTCACTATGGCCCACACACTTTCTATTGGGTTAATGTCAGAAAAGTTACCTGGCCACTGAAGCAACTGGATTTTTGAGGAACTCTTTCACTTATTTTGAAATGTGGCACGGAGTGAAATCCTGTTGGAAGATAAGTCATTTGTCATTCTGGATCTGTGAGAGTCAGATCCATAGTAGACTGCATAGACTCTCACGCCGATCGCTTAGTCAAATTCCTAGTTTGTCTTTTAATCTCTTACACTGCCCACATGCAAATGTCCATGAAGAATTCATCAGATTTTTTGACAAAAATAAAAAAAAAACTTACCCTTTCAACCTACAGGCCTCATGATTAGCTCTTATATTCAGTCCTTATTTACTAGTGTACTTCTGGCTGACAGTCTCCAACTGTTATCAGATGAGCTTCTTCCAGACATATCTGAACTGTTTGACTTTGTCATGCAATCAGGCTATTTCATCTGCAGGAACCAATTCTACAAAGAGACTGAAGGAATCACCCTGGGAAGCCCCTTGTCACCTGTACTTTTAATTTCTACTTAGAGCATCTTGAAGAATCTCTTCAATACAACCCCAAAACCTTCCTTTTGGGTTTGATATGCATATGATGTGTTTGCCATCTGGCCAGCCTCAGAAGAATCTCTACTTACCTTTTTAACCAAAACCAATAGCCTACACTCAATGTACACTTATGCATCAACTTTACTATGGAAAAAGAAAAGGATGGATGAATAATTAGCTTTCACGGACTCACCTTTCCCCTATTCTGAAATACTTGCTGCTTCTATTCATCATAAACCTACCTTCACAGGCTGCTACATACAGCAAGATTCAGCACATCACCCATCTCAAAATTAAGCATCTTCAAATCTTTATTTAACAGAACACATGTTATCTGCTCTGATTTTCAAGCTCTCCAACAAGAGCTGATTACCATCCAATGCATCTTACTACAGAATGGTTTCACCTCAAGCAAGTTTAGATGCATCTCGGACTCTTACAAGCCCATTGCCAAAACTCCTGAACCTGTAAGGCCAAGTCCCTATCCCATATATTGCAGGCATCTCAAAGATGATTGCTAAGATCCTGAAAAGATATAATTTAGTTTCCACTTTTTTCTCTATCAACAAAATCCACCCCCCTCTCCCTGGTGTTTACTAAGTTTAATGTGAATGCCTCTGCTCGTACTTCGGACAAAGAGGATGTTCTGTTGAAAAATGACTACAAGAACATTTAGCTTTACTAACAATAACAAACCTGAAAAATCTGGTCTTGCTCAGCATGGAGTGGACATTGACCACGATATCCTATGATCCAATACATGCCTTTTACATCGGTGCAGATTTAAGTTTGAGCAATTATTTAAAGAGAATGCTGAAGAACTTCTACACTACTCAAATTTCAATTGAATGACTGTCTCTCTCTATTGCTAAGATTTGGGAGAGTCTTCTGCTCACAAATGGCAAGCAATAATCCTTTCCCCACCCTCCAATTTTAATTATTATTTTTTTAAAATTTAATTTAATATAATGCTGTGCCATTTAATTATGTAATTAAGTGTCGTTACGTTTTAAATTTAAGCCTTAATCGTACTCTTATTTATTGTGACTACCCACTAAGTGGCATCGGGCACGTTGCTTAGTTCTGCACATATTCCTCGTTGAAATATTTGCAGTAATAAAATTACTATATTCTTGTGAATACATGTATATAATAAATGTTATAATGGCACAAGCTCCATTAAAAATTCAATGTCAGATTAAACTTCAGCACATGTTGCCTGATCTAATACATATAAAAAATGGTGTTTGACAAGGGAATGCCATAGTTTGTTTAATGTTTAATATAGCACTTGAAAATGTTTTTAAACATGCTTGTATTAATACAAAGGGAACAACTTCTACAAGCTGATACAAATTCTGGCATATGCAGATGATATCAATATTATAGGAATGACACAAACAAAAGCAATGAAAGAAATTTTAATCAATTTAGAAAAGGCAGCAGAGAAGATGCACCTGCAGATTAACCATGAAAAAACAAAATATATGACATTGACAAGAAAAACTTATGATAATCCTTTTCAAATTGAAATTGGTTCCTACAAATTTGAAACTGTATGTAGCTTTACATACTTGGGATCAGAAGTTAATTGTAAAAATGATATCAGTGTTGAGATTCAAAAATGCATTGTTTCTGTGAATAGCGAACTTTGGAAACACTTGAAGTCATGTTTGATCTCAAGAAAAACAAAAATAACTACACAAACTGGCCACTGAATCAGAAACCTCTATGCATATGTATATAAATATCACTTAACACAGTATACATGCAAAATACTTGGTCACATATTCTAGGTAACCATTTAAGAATGCTGATGGTCAGTAATCGTCAATAGTGTTGATTATAATGGTATAAATAAAGGACCTTTTGGAGTTTGTTAAAGGGCTTATTGTGGATGCTTGTCTGGCTGGGGGCATGATTCCGAAAATAGCAGAACTGACTAATTTTTGAAAAGATGAACTATCCCAGGCGTTTAATCAATGGAAAAATAACCTGCATTTCTTGTCTAAGAGGCATAACTGTGGTCCTAAGAGAAAATCTGTCAGGAATGAGATCAGTGTCATCTGAGAAGGCTAGTATGGACAAATAGAATTTCCTGTGTGCAGCAATTGACCAAACAATTTAATGAAGACTGTTCCCGACCCATATCTCACCGAACTATATGCAATGAATTGAAGCGGATTGCTATTGTCAGTCAAATGCTTATATGTAAAATAAAAGTTTTTAATTCAAAAGAAACTTATTCTTCTGAAAACTGGATATTATGCATGGCAGATGAAAGACTGTTAAGTCTGTTTCAAAGAAGGGTTCTCACACATATTTTGAGAGCATTACAAGAGAATGGAATGTGGAAAAAAGATACAATTATGAATTGTACAGATTGTTTAATGAGCCAGACATTAGGTACATTAAAATCAATGGATTAAGTTGGGCAGGGAAAACTATATGCATGGATAATAATAAAGTTGTTAAGAAGATATCCAATACTAGGCCAGAAGGAAAAAAGGAAAATTGGAAGGCCTAAATTGAAATGGGAGGAAGGAATGATCCAGGATATTAATGCTCTAGGAGTTAAAAACTAGAGGAACTTAGCAATGAATAAGGAAGGCTCACAGAAGTTTCTGAAAAAGGCCAAAGCCCACATAGGGCTGTTGAAACAATGATGATGGAGTCTCTGTGGGTTTGCTATAGTGAGTCAGCTGTACTAAGGAAGAAGTAGAGGAATTTTCAAGTCATCAGAGAGAACAGCTGATACAAAGAAAAGGGTTTGTTTGTTTAGGGTTTATTGGATAAGAAAAACTACAGGCATACTGCACTAGCAAAGATCAAAACAGTATACAATGTAAAAATAACTTGATAAATTAAAAAAAAAAAGTGTGAACAGGAATGCATAAAAAACAAGGGTAAAAAAAGTTAATAAAACATGGATAAAAACAAAAAGGTCTTAAAAGCCTTGACTTTTGAGAGTTTTTAAGTTACAGCAGTTGTGTATTTTTCTTACTAGAGTTCATTTCAGTGAATATTTGAAAGCGGGGACATGCACTAAGAAGAAAAAACCTTTGTAATGCTGTGTGTGTAGGGCAAGCACTCCATCTCCTTACCATATCATGGCCTTCACACTGCTGTCCATATGCTGTTACTCAGGCTCCCCTCCAGACATAGCCTAACACAATATGTGGCAGCAGGATTATGCATCAGCTCAGTGGATTCCATCAATTCCATATACTATTTGGCAGCCTACCTGGGGAACTGTATCAGTTCTATATCCTCTGAATGGAGGAGGTTTTGGGTCTCTGATGTATATACAATATGCCCTTAAAGGGTATCAATCACACTACATGAAAAGGGACAGGAGACACAAACAATACTTTGCTCTGGAAATCAAACATAGTAATAGTCACTTCTAACCCCAATAAACAAGGTAGTAGTGTTTCACCTGGTCATGAAAGTCAACTACCACCAAAATAATGCTGTCTGCTGTAAAAAAGATGTGTTGTGTATAATGTTCTGATAGAAAAGATTATGCAATGGTTGCTTATAACTATTATTTTTCAGGAGATTACAAATAAACATAATATTAATTATAACTTTAATTAATACTTCAGATATTTCAGCAGAGTCAAATTGCCATCACGATGGGTCACAGAACAATGATATGTGCATGACAGTTTATTGAATAGTATTAATTCCCAATGCAAGAAAATAATTGTTAATATATAATAATTAATTCTAAGAAAATAATTATGGTTTATTTAACTTATCTGCTAATATTTTGCTGGTATTATATCCAGCATTTTCAGTAAATTGTGAAATTATCACCAAAAAAAAGGCAACTGCCTATTGTGGGAGGAAGCTGTTCTGTAAATGAGTTCACTTAATAAAGTGAACTCATTAGCAAAGAGGGTCAACACTTAAGACAGAGCTTTTAGGAACTCCCTCTTCCGGATGACATGACTGAGATGGCATGCTTCCAATGGTTCAAGGTTGATTTGCCTTTACATTTACATGGCATTTACCATTTTTTCTAGACCTTACAAAGACAACTAGTCAGAGATTGAGATGATAACTATGGCATGTGCTGGATCCTTGTCTGGTTTTGGGACAGCAAGGATAACTGACTTATGTAGAGTCTGAGACCTCTTCCACTCTAAATATTGTTGTATAGTAAGAGAAGGAAATTCATAGAAGATGATGGGAAGTACTTTATCATCTCATAATGGATGTCATCAGGGCCTATTGTGCTAAGATGAGGCAGAAAAAGAACTCCTTTGAGTTCCTCCTTAACAAGTGGCTGATGCATGGCTCTAGCCCCTTGATACAGATTAGCTGCTTGTTGCTCTTTCAATATCAGTTAAAGTTTTGTATTAATTAAAGTTGTGTTAATTAATTAAAGTTGTATTAATTAAAGTTACTATACTCATGTTAGAGGTTTAATGGAATATTAACAGCACTGAGAAAGGATTAAAACTAATTTTAATTCAGGAGGATATGAAAAATCAGGAGGATATGAAACTGTTGCTGAGATTCTGGCAAAGTTTCCTCCTGAAGTGCCTGTGATAGCTTTGAGATTAGCAACAATGCATCCATTGTGTTTGATGGTAGACAAATGGTGTGGTCTATATCTACCTTTCATCGTCTTAATCTTATTCCATACAATTTTTGCAATGTTGTTTGATTAATCAATCAATGATGTATATTGTATTTAGGATTGTTTTTGACTCTGACATCTCACATAATGTGCTTTGGCCCAAGCATGTTTAAATGCTATTAAGTCTTTTGTGGTAGGATATCTATGAAATATATCTCATGCTCTATCTTGATCTTTTTTTTTTGGCTACTGTGCAATTCGGGTTCTGCCAAGGCTTTGGAAAAAACAGAACTTGGGATGGCAGGATGATGTTTTTGGAACTGCTATGATTGCTACATGGACAATACAATACACACTTCACTGATAGGTGTTTGGATGACTGCTTCAGTATTAAATGATGCAAAATGGGAAAATGTATTTATTCCAGTCAGCATGGTATATTTTCCACATGGGTATCCATGTAGGAGGACATGTTTCCTGTGAAGGCATAGTGCTAATAACAGGAAAACGATTGCTTCCAATCATTTTCCTGTTATTAGGGAAAGGGGTAGAGTGCCATTTAGAACTCTAGGTCTAATTTTGATACCTTTCTCCAGCCTCATTTACCCTAGTGTTGGTGTTGGCATGCATATATCATTATTTACGAACAGTGATTCAGTGATGATGGCAATTTGACTTTGTTGAAATATCTGAAGTATTAATTAAAGTTACTATACTCATGTTAGAGGTTTAATGGAATATTAACAGCACTAAGAAAGGATTAAAACTAATTTTAATACTTGCAGTATTTCGTCTCCATCACAGAGACATCTTCAGGGATTACAAAAACTTTTTGTAACAACATACACACACAAATACAATACAGAGTGAAACTAAAGTCCTATCTAGGTGGTGCGCCCTCTATGGGCATTTGCAGGTGGCCTGGGATGTAAAGAGGGATCTCTGATAATTAAAGTTTCCCAAATTTTGGGAAGTTTAATGCAACCATATTTGTTTAAATTAGGTTGATTCCTGAGTGCAGATGCATATTCAAAGAATAGTCTTTCTTTTTTGAATTTACTATAGTGGAGCATGGTGGTTTTTTTTCCAGGAGATACTGTGAGTTGTATTCAAAACATGGTCTGCAAGGCCAGATTGACCATAATTGTGATTGCAGATGTATGACTTCTGTTCTTCTAACCAGACGGTTGCTGACCTGCTTGTTTGTACGAAGTAGGCAAGTTTACAGGTACTCTATATACACCAGGTACTGAAAGAGGAGGGAGCTGGTCTTTAGTGGAGTGGATAAGAGTAGCAAGTTTACAGTGGGGCTTAAAAGCAGTATGGAGGTTGTACTTTTTTAATGATCTAGCTATTTTTTCTGAAGTACCATGGATATAAGAAATGGCGATGGCATTTCTGAAGTCCTTCTGAAGAGATGGATGGGGGATGGGGAAGGACTTGATTATTTTTTTTAATTCTGTAGTCATTGTAGCCATTGGAAAGGAAGATGTTGTGTGTGTGTTTGAGTTGGGTTGAAAGGGCAGTTTTACTGGAAGAAAGATTGTGGGCCCTATTGGTCCGAGTTTTAATAATGCCATATTGCTGGGAGGGGTGGTGGTGGTGGGAAAGTTTGTGAATGTATCTGCCTGTATGAGTAGGTTTTTTATATACAGAGAAAGAAAGGTTACCATTAGGAAGGCATGTTACTAAGGTGTCTAGGAAGGGTAAACTATTGTTATTTTCCTTTTCTATCGTAAACTGGATTCTTGGATGTAGACTATTGAGGTGACTGAGGAAGGAATCTAATGTGTCTGGGCCATGAGGCCAAAGAGAGAACACATCATCTACATATCTTAGCCAGATAGAAGGTTTAGAGGGGAAGAGTCAATGACTCATTTTTCAAAATTTTCCATGTAATAATTGGCAAGAGGGGGTGAGAGGGGGGGGAACCCATGGCAGTTCCCCCTATCTGTTTATAGATTTTGTTCTTCCAAGAGAAATAACCAGAGTTGATAGCAAAGGAAAAGAGCTCTATGATATCAGAAGGTAAAACGTTTTTTAAGAGTGTTAAGGTGTCAATTAGGGGAATATTTGTAAACAAAGAGAGGATGTCAAAGCTGACCAATATATCTGGATTATTTAAAGTAAGATTTTCAATTAAGTTTTTAAAATGGGTGAAGTTTTTTACATAAGATGAGGTAAGAACAGTGAGGGGGAGGGATCAAAGAGTTAGCTAGCTGCTTTGATAATTTATAGCAAGGTGCATTGGTGGCATCTACTATAGGTCTTAGGGGAGGATTAGATTTGTGGATTTTGGGTAAACCGTATATCTGGGGGGAGAATGAGAACAGAATGGTTTGAGTTTTTTTTTGTAATGTCAGGAGGCCAGGAAGAAACTTTTTTAAGTAGGTTTTTTCAATTTTTTAACTTGAGTTTTTGTGGGATTGTGTTCCAGTATGTAGGTAGTGCGATCATGGAGAATAATATTCATTTTCCAGTTATATTCTGAGGCGTTGAGAACAACAGTGGCATTACCCTAATCAGCTCTGGTGATGCCAATACTTTTTTCTTTCCATAATTTTTTGAGGGCAGAGAGTTGACTGGAAGATAAATTAACTTTAGGAGGTGAAGAATGGGAGAGAATGTTAGCTACGTCAAGTCTGATGTTATTGGCTTTTTCTGGAGCTAAGTGACAGATTCCGTGATCGATGTTGTACATAATATCCAATACCGGAACTTCAACAGGTGTGACAGCAACTGTGTCCGAGGCTTAGGGCACTAACGGCATCTTCGCTAAGTCTTTTAGAAGATAGGTTGACTACTGTATGGAGCGGTTGAACTTCAGGTAGCGGTTTAGATTTGCAAAGGTTATTGAACTTTTTAATGTGCTTATTTTTTATTTTCTGGAATTCTTTTTGAGAAGAAGCTTCTGAGATGCTAAGGAGAATAGACCAAAGTTCAAGACTGAGTATAGTGGAGAGCTCTGTCTGTAATGAGTCAATGGCGGTGTTTGTCATAGCGAGGCTGGCGCAAGTTTCAGTAATCTGCTCTCGTAGTAGTGACAGACTAGCATGTTTATATATCCGGAGGGCTTTATTAGATTTAAATTTGGTTTTAAGCCTAACACAGTTAGGAATAACTCTTGAGTCCTGACATCTTTTTAAAAAGGCCAGCCGATTTAATAGCCTCGATAAGTGTAGTTTCGACTTACCGTATTGTTTTGCTTTGCATGCTATTTCATCACCATGAATGATCAGAATATGTGTGTTGAGGCTTAAGTGCTGTGAAGAATTCATGTTAGAGGTTTAATAGAATATTAACAGCACTGAGAAAGGATTAAAACTAATTTTAATATTGGAAATATTGGAAGTGTTAAAATTAGTTTTAATCCTTTCTCAGTGCTGTTAATATTCCCTTAAACCTCAAACATAATTTCTTCACAGCACTTAAGCCTCAACAAACGTATAAAGTTACTATAGTTAATATTCAGCATATATTGTAATTTCCTGAAAAATAATAGATGTGTATAACCTTGGTTGGTATAATATCACATTAAATTAACAAACAAATGAAGGGAAAATTCAGGTTAACTCACTTGGAGAGATTCAAAATATCATATTCAGCTTCATCTTCTAACCAAGGTATGGGTTCTAAAAGAACAGATATATCCATTTCTTGTATCTCCTTTGGAGTAGCAAGAGCTACGGTTCCAGTGCTAACCTAGGAATAAATATATTTGGAATCCATTTGTATAATAATAAAGCTTTACTGTTTCTGTTTACAATGGACTTTGTTATATGCTGTCTGCTTACAGAAAATAACTAAAGCCACATTTTAACCCATTTATGCCTAGCATTATTTACATATCATAAAAAAAATGATTATAGAAAATGTGTTTACATAGCAAATGGAAAATCACTATGCCCATGTGTTCCAGGAGTCTTTGGAGAAAACAAACAGAGCATATTCAGTGTTATTTTTGACTTTTAAGTGACAGATTTGTTGTTGGCACTTTTCAAATAAGATAAATTTTTGATTTTCAATTTTAACACATATCCTATTCACAAAGGTAAGTGTTTTAATATTTGTCAGTTCTCAAAAATCATTAGATATTAACCAGGATAAGTTTAAAGTTTACCAACTAATATGTGATTACGTTACATGCATTTACAAATCAGTTCAAGATGCAAAGCATTTGCATGTCTGATGACAAGAATATTACAACCATATGACAAGTAGGTCTATATGTCCAAAGGCCTGTAGTCTGTGTCCCTTTCTCCATAGCTCATTGTAGAGCTCATTTCCAGCAGTGTTGTATCCATAAAAATTGGACAAGACACCAATGTGCTAATGTACTCTTTACGGATGAAAGTCATTTTAGTCTTTCCTCCAACTCTAGATGACACTTGATCTGGCACGAAAGTGGTACTGCTTACCATCATGAGAATGGTCTTGAAAGGGATAGATACAGTGGTACAGGGGTCATGTTTTGGGGAGGCATTATACTTAATGGATGCACCGAGTTACAAGTGCTGGAAAAAGGGAGTATGACTGGTGAATAATATTGCAATGAAGTTTTTCAACATCATTTTTGGTTGTTCCATGGTGCTGTAGGAAAATAATTCATTTTTATGGATGACAATGCTACACCACATCATATTCAAGCAGTGGAGATACTTCTGGAAAGGCATTATCCTTGCTCTGAAGGAGGAGTGGGCCAGTTTGTCTCAAGACTCCTGAATCAGTGGACTAAACATGGTACGACACTGTGAGAGCTGCTTTGCAGTCCAGGGTGGACATATTCCATACTGAAATGTCTCTCTACATAGTTTTCTGTAAGCCCTGTACATTAATTCCTTAACTATGTCCTTAGGAAATTTGTAAGTTTTTCCAAAAATGTATTGCTTAATTTATATGAAATTTATAATACATTTTTTTGTGAAATATAATTTATTCGTATGATGGTAATAAACTTATATATACATTTGGCACTATTCATGAAATTTTTTTCATATACTGGTAAAAATGTAGTTTATTCTTAGCTTTTGGACACCAGTGTATGTATATACTCATGCATACCCCTCCCCACTAGCACAATCCCTAAAATTCAAAATGTTCAAAAACGACATTTTGGATTCATCTGAAGATGGCTCTCTATCCATGAATTATTATTATTATGTGACTTTTTATTGATACATTTTCACTCAAGAATGCAACAGAGAATATTATTACAGAAGATTCTGATGAAGAAGATGGTAAAGAAATGATAATTACTTTTCCTGGAAGCATGCTTTATGCCTCCAACTGCTTTAGATGATCCATCATGTCAGGAGAGATTGGATCCCAAATCCTTTCTTAGGATTTAATCCTAAGAAAGGATTAAAACTAATATTTAATTTTTCCAGTATTTTGTTTGTATTACAAATCTTATATTGTACTCCTTGAAGATGTCTTTATGACTGTGATGAAATACTGGAAGATTATATATTATTTTTAATCCTTTCTCACTGCTGTTTCATTCCTTTAAGCCTCTAAACACGAATTATCCCAACACTTAAGCCTTAGCATATAGATGATCCTTCAACTGAAGATAAGGCAACTAAATCCGTTCCAAAGAAAAAAGGTAGAAATGTGAAGGGATGCTGCTAGCATGCAAAGATGGATGCAACAAGAGCTGTTTAAAAAAAAAAAAGATAAGTATTAGTAGTGAGGAAAGATAATTTTGTATTTATTTCTTGACAATACTGGTTTTTAGTTTGCGCTATTCAAACTGACGATTTTTTTTTTTTTTTTTGTATAACTGTGTGGTATTTTGTTAGATTTTACTGTCTCAGTTTACTGTTTCGTCTCCATGGTATCAATTATATTCGACATGACTACCACCAGTTTTACTACTACACCTAACCCCCAACATTTAAAGACTACATTATTTGTAAGGTAATTGATGATTTTGTAGCTTGCTATGCATGTGGTATGTATGCATTCTGCTATTTAAAAATGTGACGTGTGAGATGAGAGAGAGACTGGAAGCCGGATGCCAATGAGAGAAGGATGAATGAATCTTTATAGACTGTGAAGTATGGAGATTTGATGATTTGGGATATGCAGAGTAGAGTGTCATAGGAGTGATTGCCTAGTGGAATAATAGAGAATGTAGCAATGGCAATGAAGAGGAGATGATAGTAATAATTGTTACTCATGATGAGAGATGAATTGTGCACTCTCAGGGTAGAGTATCTCAGTGATAGCACTAATGGTTTGAGAGTAAATAATGTGAAATAAATGTTTAGAAGACAAGTTATTTAGCGGGATATTGATACTCATTAGGGAATATAGATGGTGAGGGGCAGGAAATGGTTAGGCAAATTAGTTGGGCAAGTGAAAAGTCAGCCATTGCTTTTCACTGTTTTTTTGGGATGGTGGTGGTGGTGGTGGGGGGATATCAACTATAGTGATATAAACTGGACAGAGGAAACAGCATGCAATAATAAGGGAGCTGAATTTTTGAATTTCTTGAGGGGCAACTGTCTTAAGCAACATGTGGTGGAAGGAACACAAGGATCAAGAGTTTTGGATTTGGTCATAGCATCAGAGGATCTGATTGTGACTGAGATGTCATACTTGGCTCCCATCGGTGAGAATGACCATGAAGTCCTGACTTAGCGGATGAATAGGCATGTGGAGGTATCAAAACAGAAGGAAGTTACGTGGAATTATAAGCCAGGTGTACAATGGATGAAAGTATTTGAAGGAAGGTCATTAGTTGCATGGGAGATACATAAGAAAATGTTGTTGACAGCAATGACAGATTATATAACTTGAGTGAAAAAGATAAAGCAAAAGAAATAAAAGGTGAATTGCAGGAAAAAAAAAAAAAAGAGATTATGGAAAGTATATAAAGAACAGTTGCATGAGGAATGTAACTCAGGTTAGGAAAGTGACTAGTATGAGAGGAGACTTGCACTGCAACATAAGGAGAATCCCAAGTAGTTTTTGTGTTATGTGGTGAGTAGAAGGAAAAAATGATGAAAGTATTTGAAGGAAGGTCATTAGTTGCATGAGAGATACATAAGTAAAAGTTGACAGCAATGACAGATTGTTGTCAACAACTGCCAACCATAGCAGACAGATTATCTTGCTGGGTGGAGATGGGAACTAGATGACCAAAGCAGATGACATATTTCAGCTATTTAATGATCACTTTATTAGAGTTCCATCCTAGTACTACAGCGTTTATTCCTAAAAGGATAATGAGTGATGAAATGTTAGTGAATGAAGAGGATGTATTATGAATACTGAGCATGCTAAATGTCAATAAGGCAGTGGGACTAGATTGAATCTCACCATGTGTTTTAAGGGAATGTGCTATGGAACTGACTGTGCCATTAACTTCTCTGCTTAATGAAGGTCTTGCAATGGGGAAGGTTCTTGGAGATGGAAGAAGGGTAAGACAGTATCACTGCATAAAGGTAATGGTAGAAAGGAGATATGAAACTATAGGTCTGTTTGTATTTCTTCTGCAGTTGAAATTTTGGAGAAATTGGTAAGAACTCATATACAGAATTGGACAGATGAGGGTACTATTTATTAAGACAAGCATTTTGTTAAGGAGCACTCTTGTTTTAATAATCTAGTTGCCTTCTGCAACAGAGTAACAAGAGCAGTGGGTGAGGGTAAGGTACACTGCTTTTTTTTTTTTTTCTTTGCAAAGGCAATTGAGAGGGTGGCACATGACAAGTTGATTTTTAAGCTGCATCATATGAGTTTGGATATCAGGTTACTGAATTAGTGATAGGCTCTCTGGTAGATATTAGAGAGTTGTATATGGGGCAGCAGTATTAGGGAGTACAAGTGGAGTTCCACCAGACTACAGGGAGATGTTCAGTTGTTTGCAGGTGATATGAAGCTTGGTAAGGTTATTAGTAATACTACTGATGTATTGGCTCTTCAAGAGGATTTGAATAAGCTAGGCAAATGAATGGAAATACCAGTTTAATGCAACTAAATGTAAGGCATTAAAATTTGATCCACAGATGTGATGCTTCAGACCCACTTGGTGGAGTTATAGTGACAGAAGGAGAGGAAGCAAGGGATCCTGGGGTGTTCAGAGAATTGTGACAATATTAAGGAGATTGACCACAAGAGATAAAACTGTTCTAGTCCCATTATATAGCTTTGATCAGACTACATCTGAATTTCTGCTCAGATCTGGTCACCAGGATTTGAAGGGGATGAAGCAACCATGGAAAGGGTACAGAGATGAATAACAAAAATGATGTATCAGGAATGTACAATGCTGATTATTAGGATAGGCAGCGCACGGGGACTGCAGAGTTTGGAAACTTTTAAAACTTGGCCACCCATCTGGTAACTGTTGGATATGCTGGGGCACAGTCCCCTAAAGTCTCACACAGTTTGATGAACCTCAGTTGCCGATTTTTCTTGCAGCACGAAAAACTTGATGATGGCCTGTAACTCTGTGTCTTTGAATTTCTCCAAAAGCTCCTACATGTCTTCTTATATATCTTAAAAGAAAAAGAACAAATTATTATAATATGATGAAACATGGGGATTAAAAGATTTTAAGATATGTTCTTTCTTGTGGTTATATCAGTTGCTGTAATATATATATATATATTTTTTTTTTTTTTCTAAGTGTTTATCAGAACTTTTCAGCACCCCCTTAAAAAGAGGAAGGCCTGAACTGTTAGGCCTTTCTACAAGACTGAACTTAAATAGAGCTGAAGGCATTTGGTCATCTCCTTTATGGGAAATATTATTTTATCAGTCTTATGTAAATTCTTGATTATCATCTTATATTAATTTAGTACTTTTTTTTTTTTTTCTTTTTGAAATTAGGGATTTATTGACCATCTTACTTGTGGCACTTTTAAAATTAATTTTTTTTTTTCATTTTAGTTTGTGTTCTATTGTTAATTAATGCACTGAAGCTGCCTTTAATACTTTGGTGAAAATTTTACATCTCTTAAATTTACTTCCAGGTAAATTTAACTTTAAATCTTTACTTTCTACAAATAGTTAGATTTTATTTAGAGTGATGTTGTGATACACCACAAAAAGCCAGAAACGAAAACTACGGGCAAAACTTGAATGAAAGTCGATTTAACAACAACATTTGATTTTCTTGGTTGTTCCCTAAGGAAATCAAACATTATGTGCACACTGCCAAATGAAAATAACAAAGTAGATGAGAGAAATGTAATAGAGGGTTGCATGTAAAATGCGTCAAGGCTTAATATATTCGGTAACACTTAAATAAATAATAAAGCATTGTAAAGTATTTTCCTAGCATCTTATATACAGTACACATTGTATTTTCATGATAAATCATATTTTGATGAATAAAACTGCATTTCTAATGTCACTAGTTATTAAATATCTTATTTCTCACACAACGGTAAAATTCATAAAAAATTTTTTTTTTTGACCTTAGGCATAAATGGGCTAATACTGTCTTAAATAAAAGTCAATCACAGTAATTTAAAACCATGAAGAGTTGGATTAATAAAAAAAATTAAAACAACAGTGGTGTAGCAATTCATTATAATGAATATTCATAAGTGTTTGAAAAATATCATATAGGAATTAAAATATCTTAGAATCAAAGCACAAATAAGTATGTTTCATAATTAATATATTATACTGTGATAAATAAAACAGCATATAAATAAATTATCTCACAAATTTTCAAATGAGGCATAAAATGCATTACATGAATCACCAACTCAAACTGCAAATACCATACATACATATACATAATTTATTCCCAATATGATACAATGTGAAAAGGAAAAGAGATTTATATTAAAAATTAAATATTGCAAATTATGGTCTTCCAAGTCTCTCTTGAAGCTAACTCTTGAATCTTGAGCTAACTGGTAGATGTCAGATGGAGTTTTGCAGTTCAGCCTGCTGATGGTTTCACATATGTATTGCCAAAATTGTTTGCATGGTCTTCCTCTACTGTGTTGGCCATCTTCTGGTTTGTACAGGATGAGGGATTCCAAAAAGGGCAAGACTTCAGAATGTCTGAGTTGATGTCCAAGACACCTGAGTTATAGTTTTTTTGAGTATATTGACAAGTGGTTCTTGCTTAGCCAGATTTAGCAGCAGAGTTAGTGACACGGTCCATCTAGGTGTATCTAAGGATCAGTCTGAGACAGGTAGTTCCAAAGGAGTTAATTAGATCTGTAGTTTTCTTGGTGCTTATTGTCCAGGTTTGAGAACCATACAAGAAGATGGATCTACTGGTTGCATGGTATCGTCTTAATTTTGTCTTTAATGATATTAATGATGATTTCCAGATGGGACAGAGTTTGTTCTGGAAGACTAGAACCAGCTGTTTACGTTTCCTAATATCATTATCTGTATTGCTGATGTATGAATCAAGGTATTGAAAGTCCTTTACCCTTTGTAAGGATTTATTGTTGATACGAAGAATAAAGTTTTCACAACCTATTGAGAATACTTTGGACTTTTGAATGTTGATCTGCAGACTAATAAGTTTAGCCTGTGCCTCTAGTAGTCTGAGATGTTTTTGTGTTTGTTGGTTCTGTATTAATAAGTACAACATTGTCAGCAAAGCTAAGATCAGTTATTTGCATGGTGTGGGGTGGATGTTTTAATGTTAAAACCAAGATCTTCTATGTGATGGTCTGGAAGATGTAGTCTAAGCATACTAAAAACAAATAAGGCACTAGTACATCACCTTGCAGGACTCTTGTTGTCACTGGAAAGGATTCAGATGTTTCTGTTAAAGATTACTAGTATTGTAATGTTTATAAGGTGCTGAGATTGCTTTTGTATAAGTTTTGAGGGTACACCATAGAAGCTGAGTATTTTAAACATTGCTTCTCTATTAATGGAAAAGGCTTTTTTGAAGTCTATAAAGGTTAAAATGAGTGGTAAGTTTTTATCATGTGAACCTTCTATGATTCTTCTGATGCTATGTATCTGTTCTACTGCACATTGTTTTTTTAGAAATCCAGCTTGGTTTTTTTCTTAAAAGTGGTGTTAAGTAAGGTTCTATTCTATCGAGTATCATCCTATTGTAGATTTTAACTGTGGCTGATAGCAAAGTAA
This sequence comes from Typopeltis vanoorti, assembly GCF_054136105.1. NCBI lineage: Eukaryota > Metazoa > Arthropoda > Arachnida > Uropygi > Thelyphonidae > Typopeltis > Typopeltis vanoorti. The sequence goes on along the minus strand of NC_143564.1, from coordinate 100,833,605 downwards.
TACCTCTGTGGTTATCCATTCTATTAAGACTGCCCTTTTTGGGTATAGGGACAATAAGGCCTTGTTTCCATTGTTGAGATATTATTCCAGTGTTTAAAGCTCGATTCATTATGACATGGAGATTGGAATATGTATTATACCCAGCATTTTTGAAAGCTTCTGCTCTAATTCCATCAATCTCTCGGCTTTCTTGCTTTAGTTTGATCTATTGCTATTTATAGTTCCTTTTCAGTGAAGTCTTCACAATTTATTTGAACAGCGGTGATTAGATACAGGTCTGCTAGCTGACTTGAATGTTGGAGATTATCAACATTCAGTAATTCTTGAAAGTAGTTTCTCCATTTTTTCATCAAGTTCGAAAGTATACTTCATAATTAACATATTATACTTTAATAAATAAAGCAGATATAAATAAATTATCTCACAAATTTTCAAATGATGCATAAAATGCATTACACGAATCACCAACTCAAACTGCAAATACCATAAAAGACTTATTTTTAAAATTTTATTTTATTTTTTTTAAGAGAACAAAGGAACAACGAGAGTAAGACTTAAATTTCTGAGGGATGAATATCTTAAGCAGCATGTGACTGAAGCAACTCGAGGCTTTAGTGTTTTAGATTTGGTGATAACTTCACAATATGTAGTTGTTAATGAGGTATTAACACTGTTGCCAGTTGGTATGAGTGACCATGAGGTACCTGTTTGGGAAGTGGAGAAAGAAGAAAAGATCTCAGGATATGCAAAAATCTCAGAATATGCATTCAGAAAAAGATTGAGAGACTACCTCATGGGACTAGATAATGTTGACAATTACTTTAAACATATAGTATAAGAGATCATTATAACTCACATATCCAATTAAGGTACCAATATACTAACTAGTTCATTCACTTAGGAGACTAATATATTAACATGTACATCAAATCAAACCGTGTAACGTGAGCCCTCATAGATATGGTCACTGGACTCGCAGTGACTGTTTTGAACTAATTTAATTCTCTAGTAACCAGTATGGCTATGGCCCTTGGTTACACATAAATACATAAACTAACTTACTTTATCACTAAAACCAGTAACTTATTATAAACTATGAAAACTATCCGAAATGTATTTTACTCTACTTGCATATATGAGAAAACTTTTTATTAATTATAATAAAATAAATTGCCAAAAATAAGTATAAGTACCAACAGAAAATTATAGCAATATTTGAATTGTATTGTATAATACTGTACATTGAATTGTACAACTTGAATTGTATTGTAAAATATTGTAAAACATTGAATTGTGTTCTATAACATTATACATTGAATTATACAACTTGAATTGTATTGTATAAAATTGTACACTGAATTGTATAATATAAATATCTTGTATTTAGAATGAACTTTATGAGAGATAACTCAGAGAGAATAAATAAAAGCTACTTTTTCTATAAAAAAAAAAGGATACAACCAATATGTTGGGTAGATGAACTGTGTAGAAAAGATATTGACAGTGCATCGAAATTCATTAGGCAGTATCTGACATTGGAAATGTATAACTGCATTACAAGGGCTAAGTGAGTAAATATAGTAGGAATGAAATGGATGACCAGTGAAATCAAGCAAGCTGAGTTAGAAATGTTATGGAGGAGGTACAAGACAGCTGGTGACAATCAGTTTCATGAAGAGTATGAAGTGCAGCTAGGAAGGTGACATGCATGGTAAAGAAAGTAAAGGTGCAGTATGAGAGGAGACTGGGTGGTCAGGCCATGGTTAACTCAAGGTAATTTTTCTGTTATATAGCAAGCAAGAGAAAGAATAATTATGGCAGGCTGATACTGGTGGATAGTCATGATAGCAGAGTGACTATTGCAAAGGATGTAGTAAAATTATTAAATATGGAGTAAAATTATTGAATAGCACTTTATCAGTGTATATCATACTGGTGTAAATGATGATGTACAATATATATAAAAGGGAAACAAATAAGAGACTGGGAAGTGAAAGAATCAGAGGTGTATTGATATTGATTGGGTTAAATGTTAATAAGGCTGTGGGAAAGAATGACAATGAAAGAATGTAGGGAAGCTCTATCCTGGAGAGATTGGTTAGGAGTAGAATATAAGATTCAGTTAATGGACATAGCATTCTTTATGATAGTCAGCATGGATTTGTAAAGAGTAGGTCTTGCTTTAGCAATTTACTTGCATTTCATGATACTCATTTTCTCTTATCTAACAAATGTGTTAGATAAGAGAGAATCATTTACAGTGATATTCTTGGACTCTGCAATGGCATTTGATAGATTACCACATAAGTTGGTGTATAAGCATGGATGACCAGGGATGCATAAAATGGAAACAGATAGCATATTAGATGGATCAGAGATTGGTTCGCTGAATGATAACAGCAAGTTGTGTACAGTGTCTCAAAAAAACAGGAGGATAATCAGTGGCATGCTTCAGGGTTCAATTCTTGGGCCCCCTGCTGTTTAACTTGTTTGTAAATAATATATCATGTGGACTGATTGGGGATCTTCAGTTGTTTGCAGATGATGCAAAGTTGGGGAGAATTATAAGTAGCCCTGCTGATGTTAATTCCCTTCAGGAAGATCTATCAATATTAGTAAGTGCAAGGTGTTGCATCTTGGTGTGCAGGCCTGTGTACTATATTGATAGTGCTGAACTGTAGGAAGTGGATGAGATTTGGGAGTAATGGTTGACAGTAGACTGAAGTTTAGAGGGCATATTGCAAGTTTAGCAAAGACACATTGTAGTGCTGCTATGAAAAGAAGTACACTAACATGTAGGGATAAGGAAGTGGTTGTGCCACTGTATAAAGGACTAGTCAAACCACACTTAGACTATTGTGCTCAGATTTGGTCACCTGGTTTGCAATGTGATATGAAAACCCTGGAGAGGCTTAGAAACATGTGACTAAGACAATATCAGGACTCTAGAATTCTGGCTATCAAGAGAAGTTGAAGAAATGTGGATTGCAGAGTTTGGTGGATAGGATGAAAAGAAGTGATATGATAGATATGTTTAAGTTAGTGAGGAGATTATAAAGAGTAGAAGGTGAGAGAGGAAGAATCAGAGGTCATCCCTGGAAATTATGTAAGAATGTGGTGAAAAGGGGCATGAGGAGTAGATTTTTTCCATGGAAAATTGTTAGTGAATGGAATGTATTACTGGAAATGTTAATGTATGTGTGTGTGTGAGGGGGGGGGGGTTTAAGGATTTTATTATTCTCCCACAATGATTCTGCCGACTCCATGGAGGATGTAATAATAATTTATTCATTCACTTTTTTATTTTTTGAATTATTGCAATCTGAAACTGATTAGGATAATGTGTACAAAACCTTTTGAGTAAGTGAACAGCTCTGGTTTGGTTTAAGGTTTTAATGGTATAAGGAAAGCTAAGGTCATAATTGCACCAGTACATGTCTCAGCAGTACACAAGGTAATAAATACATAAAAGGGCATAAACAGATATAAAATTCAGCATATAAATAAAAATGTACAAAGGAGTATACAAACAAGTGTAAAAAAACATATATGCTGTTAACGGGTGTTAACAGCATATATGAACTAATCTGAACTAATAAAACTAACATATTGGTTTTATTAATTCAACCGATGCTCAGTAAAAATTTAAAAATAGATATAACATTTGAAGAATCTGATAAAATCTGTCTGAGTATACAGGAAAGCCTCATATTATGTTTTCTCTATTTATAAAGATTCAAATTAATGAATATTTCAAAATCAGCAGTAAAATATCGGTTTTCTGGAAGTTAGTTGCTGTCGCGATATAATATATTTTGGTTAACGTCGGAATCGAATGCATAACAGTGGAAGACAAAATGAAGCTAAGTTTTCATTACTGTATTTAGTTATATTTCATTTTATTTAGTGTACTTAAATGTTTTGTTTTGCTTGTAATTGTTTGTACTTTTTTTTTCTATTTATTTAAGGGAATTTATTAATTGAATAATTAACGATTACACTACTCGGCAGTAAGGAATGATGGCGGATTCAGCTGCAGTTGCAAGTGGCGTATCGCCAGGTCCTCCGCCATTTAAGAACTCAATTATAAGAAATATCATAAGGGACTTTGTGGCATGCAGTACTTGCAGTTTGTATGCGTCTTGAGAATTAGATATGTGGCTTGTTAAAGAGAGCGTATGTGTGCAAAATGCAGGCAGTGGGAGGAAATAAGTGTCGAATTATCAATATCCGACCTTGTTGCTCCAGGAATGGGGAATGAATGTAGGAAGACAAGTAGCATGATAGGAGAGAATGAAAAAAATATATGTATGAATGAGAAAATAATAGTTGATAGTGTGGAAGGCGTGAGTGACTGAAAGTTTAGGAGATGGTTTTGTTTGGGAAAGTGAATTTAGATTAAGAGTGATTGACCTGCAGAGGGAGATAGATGAGCTGAAAGAGGAGGTGGAATGTCTTCTGAATGAGAGCAGAAGTATGAAAGATAAGATTAGGAGAATGGAAGAGATAAATGCAAGCCGAATCAGAGTGGGGGAGAAAGAGAAATTTGGGAGTGTTAGAAGAGGAGAGAAAGGAAACACAAGAGAGGGAATGAGTGAGAGGTATGTGGGTGCTAGAAGAGGAGAGAATGGAAAAAGTAGAAGAGAGGGAATGAGAGAGAGAGAGAGAGAGAGAGAGCGATATGGGAATGCTAGAAGAAGAGAGGATGGAAACAATAGGAGAGACGGAATGAGAGAGGGATATGGAAGTGCTAGAAGTGGAGAAAATGGAAACAGTAGGAGAGAGGGAATGAGAGAGATGTATATGAGTGCTAGAAGAGGAGAGAATGGAAACAGTAGGAGAGAGAGGTATGGGAATGCTAGAAGAGAGAATAGCAGTAGAGGAGAGGACTGGTATATGTGGATGCTTGGAGTGCGTTTGAGGAAAGAGAGGAATTGTATGCGAGAGACCGCTTACATTTGAATGAGGAAGGACGTAGGCATCTGGAGAGACATTGCTGTTTTGAATGAATCAGTGTGTCCCAGGGAGGATGATAGCAGGGATGGCCTCTTGTGAGAATGGATACTTGGGAGAAGGGAGACGATGTCAGGTAGCACTGAGCCCAGTGGAGTCTAGAAGGGATAATGCTGGGTATAGAAACAATGGCATTTATATGTTTTATACTAATGCCAGGAGTATCCAGAATAAGGGAGAGGAATTGGTGGCGCAGATAGCATCAGCATGGCCAAAAATTATTGGGATCATATGGTGTGAGGTAGAGGTAGGCAAGACAGGATATTTAGTGGGGTGTTGCTACAGACCCAGGAGCACAGAGGATGGGGACCAGGAGATGTTTAGACAGATAAGTTTGGCAAGTGCAAGAAGAATGATTGTTATGGGGGATTTTAACCACAGTAGTATAAATTGGAGAGAGGAAGATGCATGTAGCAATAGGGGAATGGAATTTCTAGAATTCTTGAGGGACAAATGTCTTAGGCAACATGTAACAGAGGGAACAAGAGGTTCAAGAGTTTTGGATTTGGTCATAGCATCAGAAGAGTTGATAATAACTGAGATGACATCTCTCCCACCAGTTGGAGAGAGAGTGACCATATGGATTTGACTCGGAAAATGAATAGACATGCAGGAGTATCAAAGAGATAGGAACTTATGTGGAATTATAAAGCAGGTGATTATAATAGTCTTAGACGTCAACTTCGGGAAGTTTCATGGAGGGAGGAATTGGAAGGCCAGGATAACATTAGTGCGTGGGAAATTGTAAAAGAATGTTTGTTAGCAGCAATGGTAAGTTGTATACCACGAATGAAGAAGAGGACACAATTTGGAGTAAAGTGGATGACAAACAATATTAAACAGGAATTGCATGCGAAAAAGAGGCTATGGAAGAGATATAAGGAGACAGGTGAAGAGAGGATGCATGAAGAATATAAGACACAGGCCAAAAGAGTGACTAGTGTGGTACAGAAAGCGAAACTGGAATATGAGAGAAGGTTGCCCCTAAGATCCAAAGAAAATCCTAGGGAATTTTTTAGCTATGTGGCCAGTAGGAGGAGAAATGACTGTGAAAGAATGATATTGTAGGATAAAAATGGGAATAGAGTGACTGATGCAGAGGACATAGTGGAATTGTTCAATGAACACTTTATTGGAGTATTTCATCCTAGAGGAGTCAGTTTTAATGCTAGAGGGATAGGGCCGGTTCGAGGTTTAGAGGTAGAGGAGGAGAGTGTGTTTCAGATACTGAGTACTCTGGATGTAAAGCTTTGGGATTGGATGGTATTTCATCATGAGTTTTGAGAGAATGTGCCAGGGAACTGACAGTGCCTTTAACCTGGCTTTTCAATGAAAGTCTGGCTTCGGCAAAGGTGCCCAGGGAATGGAAGGTAGGTAAGATAGTGCCATTGCATAAGGGTGGTAACAGACTGGAAGTGTCTAATTATAGGTCAGTCTGTGTGTCATCAGTAGTCATTAAGATCTTGGACAAAGTAGTGAGCGACCGTATACAACATTGGGCAGATGAGGGTAATGTTATCTGTGAGAGTCAATGTGGATTTGTGAAAGGGCACTCTTGTTTTAGCAATATGCTAGCCTTTTATAATAAAGTTACAAGAACATTAGATGAGGGAAAGGCATATACTGCAATTTTCTTAGACTTAGCAAAGGCATTTGACAGGGTGCCACATGATAAGCTGATAATCAAGTTGCAGCACATGGGTCTGGATGTCAGATTGGTCAATTGGATTCAGGATTGGCTGTCTGATAGGTATCAGAGAGTTGTGTATGGTGGAGCAGTTTCAAGAAGGCAGAGGGTTACAAGTGGGGTCCCACAGGGCTCAGTACTAGGACCTATATTGTTTAACCTTTATATCAATGACATTGCCAGTGGATTGCAAGGGGATATTCAGTTGTTTGCAGATGATGCAAAGCTGGGAAGGATTATTAGTAATAGTGCAGATGTGGTAGCCCTGCAAGAGGATTTGAATAAGCTAGATAGATGGGCAAATGAATGGGGGTATGGGTGTCAGTTTAATGCAGCAAAATGTAAGGTCTTAAGGTTTGGGAAACATCAATGGGATGCACCATACTCTATGGGAGGAGTTATGCTGGAGAAAGTAGAGGAGAAAAGAGATCTGGGGTTGATGGTTGATAGAAACCTGAAGTTTAGGGGACATATTGCAATGGTGGTGAAGGTAACACAGAGGATTGCTGCAATTATGAGAAGGACACTGACCTGCAGGGATAAGAGGGTTATCATTCCGTTGTATAAGTCTCTGATCAGACCACACTTGTACTATTGTTCTCAGATTTGGTCTCCAGGATTTGAAGGGGATAAATTAACTGTGGAAAGGATACAAAGACGGATGACAAAGATGGTTTTAGGACTGTACAAGGATAGTTATGAGGATCGGCCGAGGGAATGTGGACTGCAGAGTTTGGTGGATAGAAGAAGGAGAGGTGATATGATTGAGACTTTGAAACTGTTGACACTGGGGAGTTCTTTCGTTTGGTTGAACAGCAGGAAGGAGTGATGACAGGAGGCCATCCCTGGAAGTTACGAAAGGAAACTGTGAGCAAGAGGGTGAGGAGTGCTTTCTTTGCGTGGAGGGTGGTTGAACCGTGGAATGCATTGCCTGATGGAGTGGTGAAAGTGAGAACGGTCAATGAGTTTAAGGAGTGGTATGATAGACTTTGTGTTTCTTAGGGGGGATCTCCCCTCGATGAGTCTTGACAGACTTTATGTTCTTAGGAAGGACCTCCCACGAAGAGTCTTTTGACTCCATGGAGGCCTGAATAATAATAATATCATAAATATAACCAACAAAACAAGATAAACATGAAAGTATAAATGCCGTATGTTGAAAGTTTTTTCACTTGGTTATACTATAAATTAAAGATGTCACAAAATTATATTCTTGGTTTCATCCTTTATCCAAGTGTAAGCAAACAAAGTATGGACGTTAAGTAACTTCACAACTGGGCTTCTTGTATATAGAAGATAATGGCTTCACATCAATTGCCTTAGTATCCCATAATGCAAGGCACATATCATTATGCACATGTATAATCCTATGCAATATGGAAAGGGCCACTACCCAGACTGGTTTTGACCATCATTGATGTCTCATCAGTGGGAAGTTGAAGCAATGCAGAAGTTATATATATCCCATATACAAGCAAGTAGTCAAAAGGTGTCACACTTTATTACTCTCTGAATTTAATTCTCTGAATTAGAGATAGATGTTGAAAGTATTTTCGCTTGGTTAATAGTATAATCAAGTGAAAATACTTTGTGAAACAAGTGCAAAAAAAACAAGTGTAAAATCCTATATTTCTTTTCCACTAGAACTTTATAAGGAATTACAAAGGCTCGCAGTCCAATTTTCCATTTTGAAATTTTCCCAAGATTGTGAGATCTGCATATCTTGGGGAAATTGTAAAAAGTGTGAGACTGTTGCCATGATATCAAAGAGAAAGTTGGGGAAGTTTAGTTGAGGGAAAGGCAATGATTATGAGTTAATGTAGACCACACAGAAGGAATGAGTAGGACTATGGACTGCATTAGAGATGGAAGGCTTATGTAATACTGATGGTTTGTGCTTAAATGGATTAGATGTTTCAAGAAAAGCAGAATCTAGTCTTCAAGATAACAAATTTGAATTGGTTAGTCAGTATAAGTTGTAAAGGTAGTTGTGGGCTGGAGTATATGGTACAGTTTACATATCCACTGGCAGAAGCATCAGGAATAAGAGGGAGGAGAAGTTTTCAGCACTGGTTGGTGCAATTTAGACAACTGTTACAGGCAGTAATGAGACTTGGTTGACAGTAGATGATGCGGTAAATGATAATGATTCTTTCTTTCTTTCTTTTTTTTTTTTTTATATTCATCTTTAAATGTGAAACACTAACTGTTTCTTCTTTAAATGCCATTATGAATTTCACACAACTAGTGTTCAATTCACTTGAGTGTGATATTATTCATTACTCATCTCAATTATTCTAGTTGAATTCAGAAATTACTCTATATCAAAATAAATACATTTATTTAATCAAATATTAAAGCAATTTTATAAAAAAACTTATCATAAACATAAATACTGCTAACTCCTTTTATTCTCCAAAGGGAGCAGGCAAGGCCCTTTAGCCCTAACTAACTTTTGAAGACTAATGGAGAACTTGCTTCCACTCTTAGCCAATGACAGAACAGCTCACTCAACACTACTAGTAATTTTAATTGACACCTGGGGGGGAAAGTACAGCAGACGGCTGCTGCCATCTCATGATTCCTAGCCTAACACTACATATTATTCTCTAAAATAGGGCAAGTGAAATGGTTTATTTCCTTGGGTTTACACAAATCATAAAAGTGTAAATTAATTATTTCATTCTTGGGCACTTTCATGCGAAAAAAAAAAAAAAAAAAACAATAAAGCTGACTGTGCAGAGTTGAACTAAAATTAACAAACTCATAGTTGAGAAAACATAAGGCAAGAAATACTGACTGTAAGTGAGCAAGAGGTGTTTGGGGAGTTGAGTAAACTAGATGTAAATAAGGCTGTGGGACTTGATAATATATCACCACGTTTTCTGAAGGAATGTGCCAGGGAGTTGACACCTGCCTTGACATATTTTTTTTTTAATACGAGTCTTGTACTTGGTCAAGTTCCTAAGGAGTGGAAGGAGGGCAAGACTGTGTCACTTCATAAAGGAGGTGATCGAACTCAAGCATCAAACTATAGGCCTATCTGTGTATCAGGTGTTGTGGTTAAGTTGTTGGAGAAGTTTATCAGAACTAGGATCCAGAGTTGGGTTGACAACAATGGTATTATCTTTGATGGACAGCATGGATTTGCTAAAGGGAGGTCATGTTTTAGTAATCTACTTACTTATTACAATAAAGTGACTGCTTCCTTGGACAGAGGAGAAGGACACACAGTAATATACTTGGATTTCACAAAGGCTTTTGATAGAGTACCTCATGATAAGTTGACAGTCAAACTAGAGTAGATTGGGTTGGATATTAGATTAATGCATTGGATTGGAGACTGGCTATCTGATAGGTATCAACAAGTTGTGTATGTGGGTGCAATATCCATAAAAAGGAAAGTTACTAGTGGAGTGCCTCAGGGGTCTGTTTTAGGGCCATTACTATTTAACTTGTATATTAATGATATTGGTGAAGTTTGTTTGTTGTTTGCAGATGATGCAAAGTTGGGACGAACCATGAAGAGTAGTGAAGATGTTGTGGCCTTACAGGAAGATTTGAATAGACTGAGCACGGAAATGGGGATGTGAATTCAATGTTGCAAAATGTAAGGTTTTAAAATTTGGAAAACAAAGATGGGATGCAGAATTTATGCTTGGTGAGAATATATTGTTGGAAGTAGAAGAAATAAGAGATTTGGGGGGTGATAGTGGATAAGGATCTAAAATTTAGGGGACACATCGCCAAAATTGTGAAGACAACACAAAGGCTTCTGGGAATGATGTGAGGACACTGATGTGTAGAAGTAGGGAGATTCTTGTTCCGTTGTATAAGGTTTTGATTAGGCCACACATGGACCATTGTGCCCAGATTTGGTCACCGGGTTTTCAGAATGATGAAAAGATGTTGGAAAGGGTCCAAAGGAGACTGACTAAGGTAGTTTCTGACCTCTGGAATGTTGAGCATGAGGAAAGATTGAGAAGATGTAATTTGCAGAGTCTGGTGAACAGGAGGAAGAGAGGAGATATGATAGAGACCTACAAGTTGGTAAGGGGTTGTTATAAGACCAATGGTGGAGAAGTTCTACAGAAAATAGTAAGAGATCAGGGGAGAACCAAAGGTCATTCCTGGAAACTGTATAAAGAGGGTGTGAGTAGGGGAGTGAGAGGAAGGTTTTTTTCATGCAGAGTTGTGATTGATTGGAATGCCTTGCCTGAGAATGTGGTGTCCGCTAGGAGTTTGAGTGTGTTTAAGACATGGTATGATGAGATGTGTGATAAAGGGACCTCCCAGCTGAGTCTTTGACTCCATGAGGTCTTGGGGTAATAATAATAATAATAATAACAATAATAATAATAAATAACATCACAGTGAAATGAGTAAAGCTTCAAGCAAATTTTCAACAATGTTCTCTGTAAGAGAATTAAGCAGAGAAAATAAATTAGATAAATTTTTGTACTGAATTATCAGTTTTTATCAGTATCAATTCCTTTTTCAATGACAGAGAGAGAGAGAGAGAGAATTTAACAGAAGACACAAAGTCTTTTTCAGAAGTAGTAGAGAATATTCATCAACAAAAGCACTTATAATATCCATGTAATATGAAAAGTTCGAGTTCTTACATAATTGAGGCACATATGTTAAAATATGTATCCTCCCTTCTAATCACTAATGAGATGAAATGACTCTTTGCTTCCACAATTAAACAAAAAAATTCCTCTAAACAGTAAAAGTATTATTATCTTAAATGCTGCCAATGAATTTCATGTATGTGCACTTCAGCACAAAACTTGTCTTTTATAAATTAATTATTAAATCCATATTATTCAATAAATTGGAATTGTTCACCACTTCTTCTCTGTGCTGCTCTCTTAGCTCTTATTTCCTAGCATCCTCTCATTTCCAGTCAACATATGCTGCATGAGATCATATGAATTCTGTCAGTCATACAGGATTTTCACTGCAATCCAAGCCAATATCACTGCTAACATGTGCCAGAGGTAAATAAGTTCTTATAGCTTCAGCATAATATTATAATTTTAACTTTCATTTAATATATTCTTCTGTCATTACAAATATGCTCACACAACAATAGAATTTGGGTTTCAGAATCACTTTGTTACAACAAAAACAGGAATACTAACATAAATCATATACCTCATACTAGATAATTACATTAAATCTTGGCCATTTCCATATTTCACTATTGTTATTATTAATATTGTATGGGCATCTCCATGTAATCTGAAGACTCATCATCATGAGAGACCCAAACTATCCACACAATCTATCATATCTCTCCTTGAATCAATTAAGACACAAAGTGCTCACAACTGACAGTGGCAACCCATTCCATTCATTCACAACTCTCCAAGCAAAAAATCTAGCCCTCACACCTTTACCAAACGACATTTACTCAACTTCCAGGAATGACCTCTTGTTCTGCACCTTCTAGCCAAGTTGCTAAAGCATTTCCCTAGCATCAATCCTATAAAACAATTTAACTTAAATGTTTCTATCCCCTCTTTTTGGCCAATCAACCAACTTCTGCAATCTACACATAGACAGACGTCAATAAGACAAAATATACAAGTGCGTGTGTGTGTGCATGCATGCATGCATTCTAGGCTTGGGGGGGGAGTAAGAGAAGAATATATGAATAGACAAATTAGCATGACTGCAGGTCAAGTAATTATTGCAGATTAGAAGGAGTAAAGATCACATACCAAGAAGAAAATGGAATTTATTCACCTACTAAGATAGTAAGTGATGGAGGGCATTCGTCATAAGATCTATCCATAACTAATATGGCCTCGGACTATAGAACCCATGATATGGTATAAAAATCTACAAGGGAAAGATGCTAACAGTGTGTGGGAGATGGTTGAGTAGTATCATTAAGCAGGAGCTGCAAAAATAAGAAATGTTGTGGAAGGTATATTAAGAAGAAACGTTATTAATAAGTTCATGAACAAAAGTTACATGTAAGAAAAGATGACCATCATGAATAAGGAAGGAAAAATCAGAGCATGAAAGGAAAAGGAAGAACAAATATGGAAGGATACCTTTTGCTGATTGTAGCAAAGCGACAGAAGAAGACCAAAAAGTTGAATTGATGAGTGATCATTTTGTAAGGGTTTATCATCTAAGTTCCTTCCAAATGTCCTCATCATGGGATGGAGACAACAAAGAAGTATAGGAACGTCTGCAAGGATGAGGTATGGTGAGAGATTTTATGCCATGAGCCACTATAATACCCATCAAGGAACTTGCAGGAATTCTGAAAATCTGGCTAACTTGGGCAATGCTGAAATCCTGATGGATGAGAGCAACTCCTGTCAGTCCTGATTTGAGGCTAAAGACAAATGGTGTCACAGAGATTCATTTTCAGAAACTTACAAGCATGATCAGATTTATTATTACTATTACTAATACTACTACGGGCAACTCCAGGGAGTCATTAGACTCATCGAGGGAGGCCCTAAATCATATTCATCACAACTATTCGACATTCATACAGTATCTATCATACCTCGCCTTAAACTCATTCATTGTCACAGCATCCACCACAGACTCAGGGAGCGCATTCCACTCATTCACTACTCTAAAAGTAAAGAACCCAGCTCTAACACCTTTACTAACCACACTTTTGCCCAGTTTCCATGGATGTCCCCTAGTCCTCCCACAACCAGCCCTGTTCTCAAAAATATCTTCTGAATTAATTTTATAGAAACCTTTCAGTAATTTGAAAGTCTCAATCATATCTCCCCTCCTCCGCCTATTAACCAATTTTTGCAACCCACAAATCCTCAACCTGTTCTCATACGATTCATTCCACAGACCTGCTATCATTTTGGTCACTCGCCTCTGGATCCTCTCCACCTCCTCCCCATCAAGAAGAAACCTAGGTAACCAAATCTGAGCACAGTAGTCGAGATGGGGTCTTATCAAGGCTCGATACAGAGGAACAATAACCTGCTTGTCAACGTATTCTTCAGCAACCAAGTGATTTGATGAGCTGATTTGGCCACTTTTGCAAAGTGTTCCCTAAATTTCAATTCCTTATCTACCAACACTCCTAAATCTCGTGCCTCATCAGTTTCCTGCAGAACGGTTCCACCAATGCAGTAAACTGCCTCCAATCTTTTCACCCCAAAATGCATAACCTTACATTTTGCCACATTAAATTGACATCCATTCTCTCTAGCCCAGACCTCCAACCTATCCAAATCATCCTGCAAAATTTTGACGTCATCTGCATTCACTATTGCCCTACCCAACTTCGCATCATCCGCAAACAAATGAACTGTTCCTCTCAGATCCTTTCCTATATCATTTATGAACAAATTAAACAGCAGTGGTCCAAGAACAGATCCTTGTGGCACACCACTAGTCACAGGCCATCTTTTGGACTCTACTCCTGAGTAAACCACTCTCTGATATCTCTCCGTCAACCACCCTCCTATCCATCTCACCAACCCTATGTCCATTCCCATATGCTGCAATTTACTGATTAGAATTCCATGTGGTATCCTGTCAAAGGCCTTAGCAAGGTCAAGTAGAATCACTGTAAACCCATTACCCTTATCCAGTTCAGCCGTCACTGTGTTATAATATGTGAGCAAGTTACTGAGGCATGACCTACCCTTCACAAAACCATGCTGTCCCCGATACAGTATCCCATTTTCTTCTATCCAATCTTGTATTTTCCTCTTGACTATTTTCTCTAAGACCTTGATAATGATTCCTGTTATGCTGATTGGCTGGTAATTTTCAACAGCAGCCTTGGAAACACCTTTGTGCAGTGGAACTATTTTCCCCTCTTTCCACCCCCTTGGGACTGACCCAGCCCTGAGGCTCAAATTAAACAAAATGATCAAGGGCATTGACAATTCTTTGGCCGCTTCACGTACGACACGAGCTGGTATACCATCCAATCCCACAGATGTATTGACATTGAGGTTCTGTAATAGACTAGTTACCTCTACTTCATTCATCACAATTCCAGTATAAGCTGTTGGTTCTTCCATTTCTGCAAAGTCACCACCTGGATGGTATACTCTTGCAAAGTGCTTGCTCAGTAATTCCACAACATCGACTGATTTGGTTACCTCCCTACCCTCAGCATTTTTTAAGATCATTCTACCATGAGCATTTTTCCTTTTACTTGCAACATATTGGAAAAAACTGTTTGGGATTCTCTTTAACCTGCATGGCCAATTTCCTTTCGTAATCTGCTTTTGCTTTTCTTATTACCCTTGTTACCATCCTGGCCTGAGCTTTATACTGTTCCTGCACCTGATGGTCACCCTTCTCCTTAAATTCCCTCCACAATTGTTTCCTTTTTTGCAGCTCAAGCTTAATAGTGTTATTCATCCATTTAACCCCTACTTGATTTATTATTCGGACTTTTGGTATACAGTCAACCATTGCCTCCTGCAAACAGTTCTTAACCACCTCCCATGCACTATCAACATCCAGCCCTTGCAGTTTTACATGCCATGGCATTGAGCCAAGCACACACCTAAGCTTGTCATACTTACCAGCCTGGTAATTCCACATGTACCCTGTCTTAATTGTAAATTCGACTCCTTTAGCCACCTCCCAAGTCATGACCTTATGGTCACTCTCACCAATTGGTGGCAACATGGTCATGTTCGTTACAGCTACATTCTCAGTTGCAATTACTAGGTCCAGCACTCTCTGCCCCCTGGTATTTTCCAATACATGTTGCCGTAGATAGTTGTCCCTTAATAACTGCATAAAATCCAATTCCTTCCTCCCATGTGCCCTCTCCTCTTTCCAGTCAATGTTACCATAATTGAAATCACCCATAATAATTACCCTCCTTCCACTCATTTCTTCTATTTGCTTATGCATACTATCCCCACCATCCACTCCATCACCCGGTCTATAGCAGCACCCAATTGTATATTTTGTTCTGCTAGATTCTATCTCACACCAAACAGCCTCAAATGTGCTTTTTTCCCCATCCTGCAGTTCAACTTCTATACTCCTTGGCTGAAGCTCATCAGCTATCATCAATAACACTCCTCTCCCCTTTTTATTCACCCTGTCGCTCCTGAACACGCTATACCCATCGCATTCAATCCCACTAGCTTTATCATCTTCTGTCAGCCATGTTTCACTAATACCGACAACCTGTGGCCTGGAAGTGTGAACCATAGCCAAAAACTCTTCCTTCTTGTTCCTAATACTCCTGGCATTAGTGTACATGAATCGTAGAAGCCCATTTGTCCCATCCCTACTTTGATGCCTTATACTAACTATCCCATTCTGATTTGTTGTCCATCATACTCGCCCAGGCATAATATACTCATTCATACACTTAACTGCCCCCCCCCCTAAAGTCTGCATATCTACTTCCCCCTCCTCTTAATAAATCTAGTTTCCCTGAGTCTGTACATCCACTTCCACATCAATCATCAACGCTCTTTCAAGTCTCTGTACACCAACTCCATTCAAATGTAACCCATCCATCTTATATAAGTCCTTTCGCCCATCGAACTCATTCCACACATCCACAAATTCCACACCACTCCCCATGCATAACCCACGCATAAAGTCATTGGCAATTATGGCCCTCCTTCTAAACACTTCGCTGTCATACTGCGGTAAGATACTCATCATCCTAACTCTCTCACTCTTCTCTTTTGCTACCTCAAACAACTCCCTGACATCCTCTATCATTTCCATTTTGTCCTCTTTCAAATCATTCGTTCCTGCCACGATTATCATCTCTTTCACCCTCTGTTTTTGCAGTCGAATAGATTCGCTGACGTCCTTTATGTTCGCACCCGGCTGGTACGACTTCGTTAAACTCTCAATTATTACGCCTCTTAATAGCGAATCCCCATACAGCACTCGCTCCTTCATTTTATTGACGTTTACGAACATTCTATTATTTGCCGTCACAGACTTCCGCCGGTTATTTGTCGGTACGTTCAACACACATTTTTCCATACGCTCCAGTTGTCTTTTGGCTCTGTGTATCGTGCCATTCAAACGGGCAATTTCGCTACTCGCATTTATCTCACCATTTTTGTTATCGATCAAATCATCCATTCTTTCTGTGTTTCTACCTCCATTTACACTTTCAGCAATGCTCTCACACCTATCTGGCACTACCACGCAATTCTCTAGCACACCACCATTTTCTACATTTTGACTATCGTTAACGATATCAGTCTCGACACACGAAACACGCTTGAAGTCCTCATTCTCTTTACACTTTCTACACATATTAATTCCACTATCACTTTCTAACCAGACTCCCACCGCTCTTCGCAAGGCATACATCTCATAGACAGCACATTGCATATATTACATCAAAACTCCACCGATAAAGAAAAAAATGGCGACCTGGCCGCCATTTTTTTCTTTATCGGTGCCATGTGTACGCTATCTTTTCTTAAAAATAATAATTAAAATAACAGAAAACATGCAAAAATTGCACAGACACACCAAGAAACAAAAAGCAAAAATACTACTTAAAATTCTAGTAAAATATCTAATGTTAACACAAAATAATACTAATCTTTTCAGGAGCTCTCGACAAGCCGACGATCTAATCAGTACGACACCAAGTGACACCAATTATAATAGCTGTAATACTGTGAGATGGAAGTGATTAGATCCTCACCATCTTATCTTTCTACTGCCTATTATGGATCTCAGGTTGAAGAGCTCTAGTCATGCAGAAGAACTTGGAGCCTCCCTGTGACAAACTGCTGTATATAATACTACAGAGAAGTATATGCCAAAAATGAAAACTGCAGGAGGAACTCCAATAAAATTGCTTATGAAGATGATGTTCCAAAGAAAAAAAGAAGAGTCACCACTGGATCCAGTTTATATGCAAACCACAAATGCTCTTATGAATAGCTACTTGGAATGTTAGAAAATTATAGCAAATTGGTAAATTTCCTAATTTAAAGGAAACAATGTCAAATATGAAACTGTACATAATGAGAGTTTGCAACAAAAAAAAGGACAAGAAATGGTCTATTCTGGAACTGAAGAATACAAAACAAGTGATAGGATCATGAAAAAGGAATTTCCAAAAGTTATTGGATATTGGCCTGTAATCATATTAATCTAGCTTCAGGAAAACCTTTCGACTTTGGTATCTTCCAGGTATATGCTCCTTCTGAAACCACTGTGATGAAGAGGTTGAACAATTTATGAGGAAGTATAAAATGTTATAAAATAAAAGGAAGATTATGTCCTGACTGTAATAGGACAGTGGTGTTCAACCTTTTTTACTACGCGAGCTACTTTTCTATAAAAAGTTATTTGGCAATCTACTCTCTTATATAGATCACGTTCCCCAACCTGATATCTGTTTATGCACAAATAAACAACTAAAAAAAAATACACAACTAAAAACTTTGTGTATTTAAAAATTTATTTATTACTTTTAATTATTTCAATACAACAACAAAAAAAAAATATATTGGAATAAAATATTTATTTCTCTATTTTGGAAAACCAAAATTAGAAAAAACAACAAATTGATTACAAACTCACAAGTTACAGGAAATGCTGGTTGATTAAAAAAAAAAGAAAAAAGTTACTGTGAAATTTGGCATTGTTGGGACCTCACAATATATTCATAGTCAAGTTGATATGAAGAAGTGGCAAATCGCAGCCAATCATTTAAATGATCATTTGTAATTTTGTTTCTTAATTGATTTTTTATGATGATCATATTTGAAAAAGCAAATTCTGACAAGTATGTCGATCCGAAACACAACAGAATTTTTCGCGCAATATCAGTTAATATTGGGAATTTTTCATGTGCATACTTCCAAATAACTTTATTGTTTATTGATTTTAAATGTAAACTATTCTGAATGTTTATTATCTCAAGTTTTACTTCAGCTTGGTTTATATCAAACAGCCCACTAATTTTATTTGAAATTTCTGTGATGTTCAAGTTTTTTTGAAATGGATTATTGATAAAAGATACAATCATTTCACTTTTATTAAAATCTTTAAATCTTGAATTTATTTCTTCCTCATCTAATTCTATTTCATGAATAAATTCTTTTAAATCACAGTGAAGCATTTCTTGATTTTGTTTAAAAAATTTTAATAAATATGGGAGATGTCTAAATTTGCGGTCATTTATATTTTTCCTTAATAAAAGTAAGTATTGTTGGAAACTTTTTATTGAACTTAACATGCCAATTAAATTTTTATCTCTACCTTGTAACTCTAAATTTAGATTGCTTAATTTCGTACAGAAATCTACTGAAAATGATAAGTGTAACAACCATCTTTTATCGCTCAATTGTGGATAAATATTTCCTTATTCATCAAAAAAAATTTTTATTCATTAATTAATACAAGAAATATTTCTAAAAATTGACTTCTGCTGAGCCAGCGAATATTATTGTACAACAGAAGTTCCCTATCATCATATGCCTGTAATTTAAATAACCACCGTTTCAGGGCTTTTCCTCGAACAGAATTTACAATTTTAAATGTAATATCCAAAACATCTTTTGTGTTTAATCTTTACTACACAGTACTTGTTGGAGAATAATACAGTGGTACGTTAAAAAATCTGGATATTTGTCATTGTTTTTACATAACGAAATGAAGCCTGATTTATTACCTATCATTGCAGGAACACCATCAGTAGTAATAGACAAAAGTTTAAAAAGCGGAAGGTTGTGTTGTTTCACAAATTCATCAAATGCCAAAAAAATGTCTTCTCCCCTGGTCCTTCCCAATAATGGTACAATTTTCAAAAGTTCTTCTTTACTTGAATAATCTTGAAATACCATGCGAATAAATACCATTAACTGAGCAATATCTGTGAAGTCGTTTGATTCATCAAATTGCAATGAAAATGCAACACACTGGCGAATGTCTGACATTAATCTGGCATGGAAACTTTTCTCCGGCAATTGGAACTCTTCCTTTCGGCAATTCAAAACCTTGTCTGCGGCCAAGAAGTAGTCTCTCTCTAGTGACGTCTCGAACCGAGAAACTCCTTTCTGGAAGCGGGAAACTCCTCTCTCAAGCAACGTGGATCCGGGCAGTCTCTCTGACGGCGACTCTGGACCAGATGGCCTCCTCTCTCTGACAGCAATTCTGGAACCGGGATTCCTTCTGCTTGCTTCAGTCCCTTTTTATTAGGCCTCCTCTGAGACCTCGCATGAAGTTTGGCAACCCCCAAAGAATCGGTATGAGTCTTTCATCTTAAGTTTCAAGTTTGGCACACCTTTTGTTCTCCTCCGCTTTCTTTTGATTGTAAGTTGCCGGCCATCGGAAAGTTGTTTGAACTCTTTCTGACTGACTTCGGGGATGTTTACAGTTAGAGCCTGCAAGCCTTTCTCATACATACAAGTTTCAATAACAATCTTTCTAATGCTGCCATGTACAGCTTCGGCAACAAAAACATTGCCTTTAATAAATTAAAGACTTAATTCTGTATGTTAGTCAAGTAAATAATAGTTTAATATCCAACGTTTCACTGACTAATATCAGTCAGCATTTTCAAAGGATATACTGGTAAGCAATAGAAAGTAACAATAACTAGGAAACTAACCGACAATTCTAAAAATTATATAAAGTTATCACTGTGCATGATAACAATACGACACATGATACAATACGTGTGTCACAAGTACAACGTTTTATTTGTTGAGATATTTATTGTAATTTTCATGAAGTTCATTTCTTTTTGGTTAAATGATCTGATTAGAGTTTTCCATATATCTGGTAGGATTAGGCCTTGATTCTTATTTAAGTTACCTGTTGAACGGGCAACTGTAGCAGCTTCTTTGAATGTTCTGGAATGGTAGTTCTCTTCTATGTAGGGCATATGACTCATATCCCATTCAATATTATGGTTGGTAGAGGCAAAGTGGGAAGAAAGGCCTGATATATCTTGTCTGTTATTCCTTACATAGCCTATGCGTTCTTTCTTTCTTGTTTCAAAATTCTAGATGTCTGTCCGATGTAATTGATACCACATTAACAGAGTATGCTATAAACTCCAGAGTATTTGTAGAAAGGATGGCTATCTTTTGGTGATCTTATAAACTTTTGAATGGTCTCAATAGGTTTGAAGGTTACTCTGATATTATATGGTTTTAGAAGAAGAGCTAATTTTTTGGATATGGTACTAACAAATGGAATTGTTATAGAGCTGATGTATTGTGTTTCATCTCGTCTTTGCGGTATGTCATTAAAGAGAATCTTGTTGATAATTCTTGTAGGGTAGCCATTTAGGGATAGATCTCTGGATATTTTCATTAATTCTTCTTGTAAGTCACCAGGGTCTGTGGTACACTGTATAGCTCTTTACATGGATAATGCTGAGTTTCTGGGATATGTAGTGAGACGAGTCGAAATGGAGGCAGCGTCCAGTGTTAGTAGGTTTTCTATATATCGACAGGTTGATGCTATTGTCAGTTTGTTTCTTAATAAGGACGTCTAGGAATGGAAATTTATTATCTTTTTCTAGTTCCAATGTGAATTTGATAGTGTTGTGGAAGCCATTAATTTTGTTTAGATAATCTATTAGTTCTTTTTTGATACCAAATGATGAAGATGTCGTCAACATACCTAAACCATGTGGTTGGTTTAGGGGTAATTTGGGATAAAATTTGAGTTTCCAAATTTTCTAAGAATAGGTCGGCACAAGAAGGAGAGAGAGGGCTACCCATGGGTAATCCTGTAAGTTGTTTGTAGTAGGTTTCTTGCCATGTAAAATAATTCGAAGTTAAGCGATGCTTGAACAACTTGGTGATGTTTGGTGGGAACACGTTTTCTAAGATGTCGATGACTTCTGAAACTGGGATATTTGCGAATAGAGATGTGACATCCAGGCTAGCCATAATATTATCTTCAGAGGTATGGATGTTTTTTAATTTTTCCAAGAAATGTTGGGAGTTCTTGATATAAGAATCAAGAGATCATTTAATAGATCAAGATCATTTAATCAGATCATTTAACCAAAAAGAAATGAACTTTCATGAAAATTATAATAAATATCTCAACAAATAAAACGTTGTACTTGCGACATGCATATTGTATCATGTGTCGTATTGTTATCAAGCACAGTGATAACTTTATATAATTTTAGAATTGTCGGTTAGTTTCCTAGTTTTTGTTACTTTCTATTCCTTACCAGTGTATCCTTTGAAAATGCTGACAGATATTAGTCAGTGAAACGTTGGATATTAAACTATTATTTACTTGACTAACATACAGAATTAAGTCTTTAATTTATTCATACTAGTGGTCAAGAAAAAGGTCATAATATGAATAACATTGCTTTGTTTTTAACACTCTAGCATATTCTTATTAAAGCATTATATACAGTTAGTTTCAAAAGAGTTATTTACAAAAACATCCAATACAAACTATACCGAGACAAATAAAGTTTATTTTTTTACAACATTCACATGGGACTTAACCTAAGTAAAAAATCGATGTAATGTACTTTGGAATATTTAATATTTAAGCTACAATCGAGTTTTTACACTTTGCTTATAATCGTATTCACTCGGCTCGCTGTTTGACTTCCACTGATCAAAATTAATTCATTTACCCGGACTCATAAGAAAATTACTGATTTGACAATTTTAACGAAAAATAAATAAACAATAGCAATACACTTAAAGCAAATTAAAAATAATACAAAATAATAATAAATAAAATATTATGTTTTCAGTTTTAATTAAATTTGTAAGTAAGGAGGAATACACAAGAGATCGACCAAAAATCGCTCCGCGATCGATGGGTTGAACACCCCTGTTATAGGAGACATAAATGGAAAAGATGGATTTACATGAAGAGGAGAGTCCTGAATATTTGGTAATTTTAGACTTTGTGATATGAATGACAGAGGTGAGGTTAATTGAGTTGTATGAGCAAAATGATCTGATAACAAATATCTTCTTCCGACAAACAAAAACTAGATACCTGGGAAAACAAAGAAACCAGTTTGATTATAAAATGAATAGAAAAAATTTCTGTTCATTTTATAAGTGCCTTAGATGATAGAAATATAAGATCTGGTAATGTTGGAGTCTTGACAAGTAACAGACTGATTTGGAGGAAAGTTGTAGATAGGAGGTTGGTAATGATGTAATTTTTTTCATGTAGTACTATCATATCCTGTACACCCCTTGAGGGTACATGGCAGGAATTTGATGATGATGATGATGATAGAAAAAATTTCAAAATAATATTGTGCAAAGAAAAACATACTCAAGTGCAAATATAGACTCAGATCACATTTCAGTTGATTCAAAATTAAAAGTAAGATTAAAAAACACTAAGTACAAAAATTCAGAACCTTGTCTGTATTTCAATTATCTAAATAATGACTCAGTTAAAAATAATTATGCAACAAAAATTAAAGGTTGTTTTGAACACATTAGACAGCTTCATTTACAATATGAAATGGAAACTAAGAACAAACTGAAGACAAAAAGGAATGGAAAAATTATAAGGAAATTTAAAAGTGCTGCCTGTGGCTGCATCCCCAAGATTAAAAATAAAAGAAAGTATGAATGAATGAATGAATGTATATTAAATTTGTTCAGTTCAAACAATATAATAAGAAAAATAGAGGCCAAAGAAACATAGCTTAACACATCCATGTTCAGGACATTCGTGGCTCTCACCACAAACTTAACCATCTGGTGAAGTGAGCGGAATTACCGCACGCAGTAATTTCATTCCTACGTGTCATTGGATGAGCCACTGTCCATGATGGTTTCTTCGATTTTAACTAATCCTGCATAGTGGGAAGGAAGGGGGATATATTAAAACAATAAGAGAATGATATGTTTGATTATTAGTTACTATACTTGATTTGCTAAAAGATGTAGAGAATAGCAAATATAATGAAGAGAAAGAATAGACATGAATAAAAATGCTTTCAGTACTGTAAAATGGATTATAAATAATTTACTTCGGTGATATTATGTGTGTGTGTGCTTGTGTTATAAGTATCTGGGGGTGGAGTGAAGAATACTTGATCCTATAAATTCTAGGCTTTCATATTTGCATTTATGATGGGCATAATTAAAAAAAAGTTATGAATAGATGGAAAGGGATTTGTTTGCAAAATATAAATCGATCACAAATAAAAAAAAGTATACATTGCTAGCTCAGTAAATAACTCTAGGGGGGGGGGGCTGGATAGTTTTGAGATGTGAACATACAGAAGAGTATCAAAGAGATTTAGAAGAAGAGAAATGAACACATTCACATCGGGCAATAGTAGCTCGCTTGCTGTGAACCTAACCATCTGGCAAAGTGAGTGAAATTACTGGCAATTTTGTTCCTGCATGTCACTGGACATTCTACTTTTCATAACGGTTTCTATGATTGTAAGTAATCTCACATTGAGGAGAGGGGGATAGGTGAAGAGTAATATTGTTTTCAGGATATATTAAAAAGAGAATGAGATATTTGATTATTAGTTACTATACTTGAATTACTAAAAGAAAATAATAGCAAATATAATAAAGAGAAAGAATAGACATTAATAAAAATACTTTCAGTACTGTAAAAGAGATTATGAATAATTTACATCTGTGATATTGTACGTGCACTTGTGTTATAAGCAGTGCCTTTTTCTGGTGGTACGCAACGGTATGCAGTACCGGCACCTTTTTTTCTTAAGTTTTTAAAAATCTGCAATTTATTGACAGCAAAATGTATTATAAATATTCCGGTAGATGGTACTGTGTTCATGAATTGAATTTTCAGTTTTGATTACTCATAAGTTGGTACCCTGCTTTCCTGTTTCATAGGTTGGTGTGCAACCAGAAACAGGAAGTTGTGTTCCAGTATCAGTTTATCAGTTCTATATTCACTCTGCAACAGGTAGGTATTCACCTGAGTTTTGAATTAATCTAAGTTAAATCAGTGCAATCATTGTTCAAAATGAGTAAAACAAGTAGTTACTTTATGCCAATGAATAAAAATATGAACAGAAAACTACCGAAAATACATTTGGTGAAGAGCATCACGAAACCAAGACTGAAGATCCACGGAACCAAAAGGAGCAGATTCTGATAATGATTGGCTCGAATGTTGGACACTTTTGCAGAAAAATGACTTCTGCGAGAGAAACGAGTGGCTGTATGTCAAGAATAAAATGTTGGGCTGTAAAGTGTGTCGTGATGTCAGAAGTCGTCATCGATAAACACATGGGAACGAAAATTTCAGCTGGTAAAATCAGTCATTTTGGAGAATCTCGCAAACAACAGTTAATGTCATTAAGAAAAAAGATTTATGATCATAAGGAGAGTGCAGTGCACAAAGCACGCCATCAAAGTGAGACGATGAGGGTATATCAGAGGATATGGTAAAAGTGTGGAAGTTGCTGTAATAACATCTTCATGGTGAGTAATGGCACCTTTTTTTCCAGAAAAAAAGCAATGGTTATAAGTATCTTGGGGTGGAGTGAAGAATACATGATCTTATACACTCTAGAATTTCATATTTGAATTTATGATGAGCATAATTAAAAAAACAAACTTATGAATAGATGGAAAGGGATTTGTTTGCAAAATATAAATCACTAACAGCCACTATACTGCAGACACAAGAAAAACAAGTAGCTTTATTGTATCACTGAATAAGGTAGAGAGACATTTGCAGTCTGTGTAATATATTTGTCAACAAATAGTGCAATTAAAGACAACTGGGATAAAAACTGCACTACCTAATGAAATGCATCCCCTGCCACAGAAACTATGCTGCATAGACTCAAGCAAAACCATTTGTTGCACTGCCAAACATAGCATCAAACTAAAAACAATTGTCCTAACATTTGTCCAAATTTTTAATTACATAAAAGTGTTTGTTCAATTGCATTTGAAATTTTTGATGTCATTAAGACAGATCACAAATGCTAACTTCAAATAAAATTCTATCAAAAGAGTTATAACTAATATGCTGCATAAACTTTGTGTCAGTGAGACTGCCCGCCAGCTTGACATGGAAGTGGAACACAAACAAGTGGCAATAAATTCTACTTGAAAGAGTTGCAACTAAAATGACATATAAACATTGTATCAGTTCAGCCAGCCTGCATGATGCAAAAGAAGCTGCACACAAACAGGAATGAGAAGTCCCATCAGTAGAATAAATGTACAAAACACTTCCCGACGTGAATGCGTTGAGAAGTTTTGCAGATGACAGAATTACTAAAGAACATACAAATATATATATATCACATGGGTCACACTGTTAGGCAATGAAAATCTTTCTTCAAAAAAGATTTATGGAGGGGAGCATTGAAGGCAATGAAAGAAAGGAAGGCAGTGACATACATGGTTCAAAAATGTACAATGTTAAAAAAAGAGCAGCCCAATAGAGAAATAACTGGAGATCCATAACAGCCAACTTCCTGGATGGAGATGACACTTAACAGGACAGGATGATCCAAGTGAAGATAATGTGATAATTTTTGATAATGAAGATAATTTTCTGTCACAAATGTCATAGAAAATGATGTGAGAAAAGAGATTAATGAAGTGGAAGTACTTAGGATATTGCAGAATCTCAATACAAATATGGCTATGGGATTATATATAGGATATCAGCTGGTATTATGAGAACATGCAAAAAAATTGGCATTTCCCCTGACTAGGCTGTTAAATTCCCACGAGACTGAACAGAGATAAAACCGTTCCATTGCATAAAGGAGATACCATGACTGCAGCAGCAAATTACAGACAAATCAATATCTCAGGAGTGGTAGGAAAAGGTATTTGAAAAGTTGGTCAAAGACAGAATTCAAGAATGGGTGGATAAGAATATGATATTATATGGTAAGTAACAGCATCTTGTGAAAGGAAGGTCATACCGTAGTAATTTATTCTTTGTTATAATAAAGTGATAGTGAATTAGAAATGAGAAGAATAAAAATATAAATGGAATGGGTATAGGATGATATTGCTGGATTTTGTAAAGATGTGCGGCAGAATATCACAGAGAACTCTGTTACATAAATTGTAATACATGGAATGGATATGAAACAAGTGATGTGGAATGTAAATGTGACTGATGGGAAGTCAAAAAATAGCATATGAAGGAGCAGACTCCAGGAGAAAGTGACACTGGTGTGTTGCAGGGTTCTGCACTTGATCATTTATGCTGTTGTACAAAAATGATATAGGAAATTATTTGAAGGGAAATTCAGTAGTATAATAGTTGATCAAGATAATGTGGAAAGCTTGCTGAATCATTTAAACAGACTGAAAATACATGGACAAAAGATAAACAGGCAGTTTAATATGGAAAAATGGAAGTTAAGCATTTTGGAAGAATGAAAATATTACAAGCTGTACATTCTATTGATGGAAGTGTACTCATGGAAATTGATGAAAATGGGAGAAATATGGTGATGTGGGTGAAGATGAAGTTCAGAAAGTATAGTGTAAAATGGTCAAGCTAGCTATATATAGGATTACTCAGTTGTTGAAGAGCCTCCATAGCATAGTCAGTATAGACGAAGCCCTTTGGTTGGAGTTGGAAAGACCTGGGTTTGATTCCCATCACTGACATGAGGAACCTTTATCTGGTCTCTTTTCTTTCAACTAAAGGTGAGTTAGCCAGTCTCATATGGAGGTAGAGGGGGTTTTTCAATCAGAAACTGAGGTTTTTTCATCCCCCAGAACAGGCAAACCAGCCACGTGAACACACATGGATTACAGTCATGATTACATCCCAGCCATATGCTGGTCCTGAGACTGGATAAAATTGGGGGGGGGGGGGAACAATGGTGACCTACCCTGTAAAAAATCTCACCAGGAATACTTTAAGTAATACTTAACTTAAGTTAAGGGATATTACATCCCATATTGTTTCATAGCCAAATAAGAAACTCAAAGAGTTTCATGCCGAATATAGTAAACATAGTAAATATAGTAAATAATATCCCTTAACTTAAATAAGTTTATGTTGCTGAATTGAAGCCTTTGGCTCTTCATATAATTAATAATTTATTAGGACACCTTCTTGGCAATTCTCATAGTAGGGTATATGTAAGTTCTGTTTGCTACAAACTTGGTATTTCTAGGTCTACCTACTCACTGATGAGACCTCAATAAAGGTTGAAACCGGTCTGGGTAGTGAGTGACCTTCTCTCACTCATAATGTAGAACAGTAATACAGCTCCTAGGAGCTGGGTTTCACATTATGGGAAAATATCAAGAATAGCGATTGGAGCTTGCTCCACCCTTACCATGAGTTGCCTCAGTGTTGCACTCCCTAAAGGGTCAGTTGTAACACTATCCAGATATTTGCTTACGCTTGGACTCACTGAACTTTATATATTTACTATATTCGGCATGAAACTCTCTGAGTTTCTTATTCGGCTATGAAACAATATGGGATGTAATATCCCTGAACTTAAAAATGGTATATATATATATATATATATATTTCTCAATAGCGAAATATAAACTAATAGTTTTTATGACATTTTAACTTTGTTTTGAAAAACAGATATCATTCACATGAAAATGAATGAACACACACACCTTGTTAATACAAAATGCTGAAATGCTATCTTGATCTTTGTGAATAATACGAACAGGATCAGGAACTAAAGAATCTACAGAATCGGTTTCATGAACAGCAACATCCTAAATAATTAATAATTATACAAATTAGTTTAATTTGTTCATTAAAATGTTAACAAGCTGCATAATGAAAAAAGGCATTTTACAAGATTAAAGAATGTATGACATTCTTTAATATCAAGTATTATTTTATCCAATATATCAAATTTTAAATATCAAATTTGTATTTAATATCAAAAGGCAAAAAATATGATTTATGCAATTCAAACATATAGCTGATCCATTACACACACACACACACACATACATGCTAAGTGCAACTTGAAATTTAAATTATTTATTAAATAACTTGAAATGATCTATGAGATAAAACACACTTTTTGTAAATTGGTTCCAGTGTAGAGAGAAGACTGAGTGCTCATTATTTATTTCCATTTAGAATATTTCCCTCATATTATCATGAAATGAAATTCTGACAAAAAAATTAATTGTCGAGTGAGAAGGCTTGTGTGTGTGTGTGTGTGTGTGTGTGTGTGTGTGTGTGTGTGTGTGTGTGTGTGTGTGCGTGCGTGCGCGTGCACTGATGAGTTTCAGAGCTATGCAAACAGATAACTTAACTCTTGCTAGCACCATCCAAGTTCCACACACACTGGAAGTAAGACTCCAGACATACTGGTCCAATGGTTCTCCAAAAGAGAGAATAAGGCAACAGACTTCCTACTGTCATTAAAAATCATCAACAAGAGGCTGAAAATGAACAAAATTAAATAATCTATAGAGAAGATGACTTAAACACCAGAAGAGGATGAAATATACAGATTAAGAATGGAACTGGAAGGGGAGTTCCAAGAGTTGAAAAATTACATAATTCTGGTTGCTATGCGAGTTGAAGATGGGTCCTCCACATTCTTGGAATAATTAATTGATCATTTTTGTTCAGATTTGGATGATGTTTTAGCATTTCACAAGCTCCTTTGAATTTTCTTTCACACCAGGTTTTGATGCAGTGTGCACCGCCCGATATCACCAGTCAATTCTGTGGCATGTGAGCAGTGCATGGTCTAATAGGCATGTTTTACCATAGTGGAGGTGTAAAATCTCTTGCAGAAAAATTTTGCTTTGCTAAATTTTATGCAATCGATTTTCCAGTTTTTTTTCTCAATATTTAGTAATATTTAAAATATAATAGAATGTTACTGTAAAAGTGCATATACATTGATTGTATGTAAAGCTGTGAGTAGGGATTATGCCAGATTAGCAATGATCAACCGAAAGTTGCAGGTCAACCGATGTTGACCGAACGGGTAGAAATGACATCATCGCTCAAGGCTAATCCCGAGATGGAAGCATAGAGAATAAAGAGCGACATTTTGCATAAAAGGAGATTTGGCTCTTGGCTCAAGGATTTATGTTCGTCTCGCTATGGGTTTCTTCTGCTCATCGCCAAGGTTTTTTTCACCTTCTCTTTGTTTGGGCTCCCTTCTAGTTGCCGAGGCTCTTCTCCTGTCGTGGGTCATCTTCGGGTTGAGCCCTTATAGCAGAAGTATGAGGAAGTCATAGAGAGAGAGAAACTTTGTCTCCAGATCGCAGCAGACAGATTTCCTCGTTGATGGCTCTTAAGATTTAGTCTCCAGAAAGAGAGCAATTACACACAAACCTAGTGGTAACTACAGCTGATTCCATATCAAATGTCCGGTGTCAGCAGGAAAGTTAACCAGAACGTAGACACTACGATCCTGAAGAAATATGCTGCAATTTGTTTGGACTCTTTATTCATGGTAGAATTGTAAGTATGCACTACTTTTGTATTTTTTAAGGAAATGTATCTTGGAATTGTGAAAATACTTACAAGAAATCGATTGTAAACAGGTGCTAACTAAGCCACAAGTTTTGCAGGAAGATTGTTAACTTGTATATTTAAATAATGAATGTGGCTTAGTTAAAATATTGGGAGCAGTGCTATTATGATATCGAATGTGGTTAGACAATTGTTAAGTCAGTCTTTAAGGGAAGGATTTTGTCAACTTATAGTGAGTGAGTATGAGCATAAGTCATGTCTAACAAGTTAATCCAGTAATTTGTGTGCATTGTGAGTTCTGTCATACAAATTGCATTACCTGCTTGTAAAAGGGTTAAGTGAAATAATTTCACAGTATTTCATGTGTAATGTACTTCTTGTCTAGTTTTACAATAAATGTTTTTGTTTTGCAACTACCTTGCCTGTTCTTTGGCTAGTGCACTATCTTTAAAAAAATTGCGAACCTGTGGGCATAATAAGATACGAATAATCACGACTTGCATATAGAGAAATTGTATTTATTTAGTGATTAATTAGTGTTTTTCCTCACCCTACATTTCTAACAATATTTACTGAAATTGGATGGTGCAGTCGAAAATAAAATAAAATTTCTAATTTGATCTGTATTAGAGTGGGGACTGCATACATTAAATATACTTATAACACAAGGTTTGTTTAATAGCAGGGAGGGATGGAAATTGGTCATGGTGGGTTTAACCTTGAGAGGTTTATGTAAAAATAGATGATAGTCTTTATGTAGTGAAGCAGAATAAAGTAAGTTTAAATAAATTATTCAAGTTAATATTTTACAAAGGCACAACAGACAGATAATTTAAATAAACATTATTTTATAGAGGTATTTAATGTGGTGTTTGTGTTCATCTTTTCTAATTGGGGTGGTGTGTCCTAATCGACAGCCTTAATTATCACTTAGCCAAGAAATTAGCAGCCACACTCAAAGAGTTTTTAGGTCATTCCTCCTCCTACATAAAAAATACAAAACACTTCATGAACAAGATTAGACACATCACGCTCAACCACCAAATATTTTTTAGTCAGCTTTGATATAACTGTCCTTTTCACTAATGTCCTGATCAATGACACTATTCTTCTCTTGCAAAACATATTTCTGCCCAATATCACGGCCCTCTTTGCCCATGTACTTCGTGTGGCAAAATAATTTTTACCTACAAAAAGAAGGTACGACCATGGGCTCACCACTCCCCCCCTCCTACCAATAGCCAACTTTTGCATGGAAGACTTCAAGCAATAAGCTCCAGATTTGGCCAGCCTAAAGCCAAAGTCTGGCTCAGATATGTTGATATTTTCGCCAATGGGCCTCATGGCCGGGAAACATTAATTACTTCCTAAGCCACCTGAACAAATAACACAAACATATCCAATTCATCATTGAAATCGAAAACAACTCTCTTCTTTTTCTACACACGCTGGTCACACATCTTCCCTCAGGCTGTCTCTCTTTCACTGTCTACCACAAACCTAAACATACATAAAAATTCACACCACCATCCAACACAAAAACTAGGGATTATCAGCACCCTCAAACACAGAGCCCTAACAATTTGCTCCAATGAACAAGCTCTGAACAAAAGAATTTGAAATCATTACAGAAACATTTCTAAAAAACGGCTACAATAAAAAAAAACAGTTAACAAGATCCTCCATAAAAATGCTACCTTACATTAGGAGCATTTCAGAAAAAAACAGAGAGGACACTTTAAATACACATCAAGACAACCTTCAAACCCCTGGCAAAATTCAGAAATTTACTTAGCTCATCCAAAGATCGTCTTCCATACCTTGCTCACCCAGGGGTTTTACAAAATTTAATGTACCTGTAACCTACCTTACCTAGGAGAAACAGGATGCACCATCCCAATCAGAAAAGATGAACACAAATGCCACATTAAATACCTCCACTATGGTAAAACAGGTCTATTATGCTCTAAACATACTACAGAATTGACTGGAAAGGCACTAACTCCCAACACCGCACCAAAACCTGGTTAGAAAGAAAATTCAAAGAAGCTTGTAAAAGGCTAAAACATCATCCAAATCTGCACAAAAATGATCGATTAATTATTCCAAGAATGTGGAGGACCCATCTTCAACTCATATAGCAACTAGAACAACTCCAGACAGAAGAAAATATCAGAAAGAACTGTAGAAATTGTTTAATGTAGTTCTGATTTTTTTTTTCCTCACCAGAGGTCAGACTAGGATAAATGATTAACAAACATTTAGATTCATTTTACTTTTGTATAGTGCAGCAGCATATAATTTGTATATTGTACATATGTATGTTTTCCTGATGATGACCTTAATGCAGATGTCGAAACATCAATTATTACTTGCTTAACTGCAGCACATGGGGATGGATATAGGGTTGGTGAGATGGATAGGAGGGTGGTTGATGAAGAGATATCAGAGAGTAGTTGATTCAGGAATGGAGTCCAAAAGAAGTAAACCCCTGTTACTAGTGGTGTGTCACAGGGTTCTGTTATTGGACCACTGCTATTTAATTTGTTCATTAATGATATAGGAAAGGATCTGAGAGGAACTGTTCGTTTATTTGCTGATGATGCAAAGTTGGCTAGAGCATTAGTGAATACACATGATGTCAAAATTTTTCAGGATGATTTGGACAGATTGGAAGACTGGGCTAAGGAGAATGGATGTCAGTTTAATGTGGCCAAGTAAAAGGTTATGCATTTTGGGATGAAAAGATTAGCAGCAGTATACCACATTATTATTATTATTATTATCATCATCAACATTTGACCTCCATGAAGTCAGAGACTCATCGTCGGAGGTACTCACTATTGCATATAACGCTCATCCAACCGCATCTTAAATTGATTCGATGTGTCCACATCCACAACACACTCAAGCAATGCATTCCACTCACCAACCACGCTCCATGCAAAGAACCTGCTTCTCGTTCCTTATACAGTTTCCAGTAATGGCCGCTTGTTCTACTCCCCTCTCCCATTCTATGAAAAATCTCTTCCATATCTACCTGATAACAACCCCTGACCAGCTTATATGTCTCAATCATATCCCCCCCCCCTTTCCTACTATTCACGAGGCTCTGCAACTCACATTCTCTCAATCTGCCCTCGTACTCCACATTCCAAAGATAAATGACTACCTTTGTAAATCTTCTCTGCACCCTTTCCAACATATCCTTGTCACCATGAAAACCTGGTGACCAAATCTGTGCACAATAATCCATATGAGGCCTGATCAGGGCCTCATATGATGGAATCCAACTCAGAAGCCTGTTATCCTCTCTATTTCTGCATGTCAGGTTCTCTGCATCATTGCTATTATGCAATGTGATGTCTTCACAACTTGTGCAATGTGGCCCCTGAATTTCAGGTCCTTGTCCATCATCACTCCTAGATCTCCCATCTCCTCTACTTCTATTAAAGGTTCCCCACCAAGTGTATACTTTGCATCCCATTGTTGCTTATCAAATCTCAAAACCTTACACTTGGCAACATTGAACTGACAGTTCCACTTACCTGCCCATTCATGCAATCTATTCAAGTCCTCTTGTAAGGCATTAACATCAGCCTGACTGTGCATTGCTCTCCCCAGTTTTACATCATCCACAAACAGCTAGATATCATTAGTCAAACCCAACTCAATATCGTTAACATACAAATTGAACAACAATGGTCCCAAAACTGAACTCCTGTGGCACACAACTGGTGACCTTTCTCTTTCGGGATACCCCACCCCATATACAACTTTCTGATATCTATCCGACAGCCACTCACTGATCCAACTCAGAAGCCAGTTATCCAATCCCATCTGTTTCAATTTATTTAAGAGCTTGTCGTTTGGCAGTCCATCAAAAGCCTTCGCAAAATCTAAGTACACCATAATATACACATCTCCCCTGCCCAATATATTTGTCAGCTTGTTATAGTACATAAGTTAGTACATGATCTCTCCTTAACAAATCCATGCTGATAACCATAGAGAATACTGCTGTTATCCCATTTCTGTATCTCTTCAAGACCTTCACCACAACTCCAGATATATACAGACCAGCCTATAATTTGAAGCTAAAGCCTTATCATCGCAGTGGAACAATTTTACCCTTCTTCTACTCCCTTGGAATGTTGCAAAACTCTTATTAAATATTGGTGGAACTGCACTCCAGGAAATTGATGAAACCAGAGATTTGGGAGTGTTGGTGGATAGGGAGTTGAAGTTTAGAGGCACATAGCAAAAGTGGCTAATCAGCTCATCAGATCACTTGGTTACTGAAGAATACTTTGACAAGCAGGTTATTGTTCCTCTTTATCGAGCCTTGATAAGACCCCCCCCCCATCTTGACTACTGTGCCCAGATCTGAGTGCCAGGGTTTCTTCTTGATGGGCAAGATGTAGAGAAGATGCAGAAGATAAAGAGACCAGTCCATGTAGGATGACCTGGGAGAGACTTTATCTTTGGAGCATAATTAAGAGACAACTGTTTCCATCTAAGTGATAGAGCTGGTTCATTTGTTTCAACATAAAGACTTTGAGTGGGTGATGCGTAAAAGGCACCAGTAGCTATCCATATACCCTGATAATGGATGGGATCCAACCATTACAGGTTACTCTGTCTTGCAGAATCATACAATCGAGACTCGTAATCCAGCTTTGAATGTATAAGTGCACGATAAAGACGGAACAATGAAGATCAATCAGCACGAGGTTCAATGCTCTTTTGCACTTTTCTCTTAGTTGATGAATTTGTGCATGGAATGTAAGTTTTCTGTCAAAGATGATTCCCAAGAACTTGGTTTTGTAGCCACCAGAATAATAATTCATCCCATTCTTCATTCAGCATCTCGGTGTAAAATGCATTTTCATCTGAAGTGTATGCTTGCTGAAGTTGTCTTTCAATTACTCTGATGTTACAAGAGTGATGGTAAATTGTGAAGTCATCAACGTATAGAGCATTGTCTACAGTGAGAGGAAGCTGTTCAGACTTGAATAGCAAAAAGTGTCACACTTAAGACAGAGCCTTGGGGAACACCCTATTATTGATGATATGGTCAAGATAGCATATTTCACACTCTGACTTGGAAAATTCGCCTGAACAAAAAGTTTTTAATAAATACAGGAAGGTGTCTTTTGAGACCCAGGTTATAGAGGTCTTTTAATATGCCATACTCCAGGCTGTGTCATAAGCTTTCTCCATGTCAAAGAAAACTGAAACAAGATGTTCTTGCTTCAGAAATGCATCTCTTATACAAGTTTCTAAACGAACTAAATGGCCTAAAGTTGAACCATGTCTACGGAACCCACACTGTGTATTGGAGGGAAGGTAGTTGCTTTCTAAATACCAGAGAAGTCTGGCATTAACCATTTTCTCTAGTGTCTTACAAAGACAGCTTGTCAGAGGAATAGGTCAATAATTATTTGCTTGCTTGTGTTGGATCCTTTCTGGGTTTTGGAATAGCAATGACAACTGACTTATGCCAAGAATCCGGAAACTCTTCCTCTGCAAGTATGTTGTATATTAAGAGAAGGAGATTCATATAAGATGATGGTAGATGTTTTATCATTTCATAATGGATGTCATCAGGTCCTACTGCACTAGGGTGAGACAGTAGAAGAGTTCTTTTTAGTTCCTCCTTAACAAATGACTGACTATATGGCTTAAGTCCATTGGTAGAAAATTTAGCCTTTGTTTCTCTTGCTGGTCTTTCAGTAGTAAAAATTCAGAAGGATATAAGTTGTTGCTGAGAGTCTGGCAAAATTTTCTCTCAAAGTGTCTGAAATAGCTTTAGGATCAGCAATAACACTTCCATTATGGTCTAAGGTAGACAAGCGGCATGTTCTATATCTACCTTTCATTTTCTAGATTTTATCCCATACAAGTTTTGGACTGGTCATTTGATTAACTGATGTGGTAAACTGGATCCATGATCATTTTTGACTCTGACATCTCACATAATTGGTACAAGCACATTTAAAAGCTATTAAGTTTGATGTGGTGGGGTATCTATGAAATATACTCCATGCTCTGTGCTGATCTTTTTTGGCTGTCTGGCATTTTGGGTACCACCAAGGCATTGGATAGAGTGGAAATCGAGATGATGTTTTCAGGATGGAGGCTGTTGCTGCCTGGACAATGCAGTCTGTTATATACTTTACTGCTTCATTGATAAGTGTTTGACTGAGAGCATCAGCATTAAATTTTGCAAGATGAGAAAAAGTGTTCCAGTTTGCCTGGTCCATTTTAAGTATGGGCATCTGTGTGAGTGAACATGGTTCCCGTGAAGACACTATGCAAAAAACAGGAAAATGATTGCTTCCATGTATGTTATCTTCAACATCCCATGTGAGCAGCGGAAGAATATAAGGAGGGCAGATTTTAAGATTGATTGCAGAATATGAGTGGGTAGGCATATGAAATAAGTATTGAAAGTCTACTATTCAAAAGGGAAAGATCATTATTATTAAGGATTCTGTCAATGATTCAATCTCGTCTATTAGCGTTGGCACTACTCCACAGAGTACTATATGACCAAATAAAGTCACCCATCAAAAATATGGGTTCAGACAGTTGCAAGATAAGATTATCAAGATCAATATCATTTAACTCAGCACTCAGTGGTAAATAAATTGAATGTACTATAATAAGAAATCCCATGGAGAGGTGAACTGCTTGCTACTGCTTCCAGAGCACTACTACCTCCAGTTCTGTCCTTGCATACAACAACAAAATTCCTAAAAGTAAGATTCTCATTGGGTCTTAAATACGTTTCCTGTAGACAGAAAGGTTTGTGTTTCTGCAACAAAATCTTGATATCATCGATATTCTGCCGAAACCCATGATAATTCCATTGTAAAAATTTTCCTATTGTTTTGGCTTTATAGACTTGTCTGGTTTTCGGAAGGTTGTGGGTTTTCTTTGTCAGGTTTATATTTATCTACTGATTTTGGGAAGTACGGATCACCAGCATCTATCTCTTCCTCTGGTAAAATATTCAATACATCTGATATGTTAGAGCTAGTTGGCAAAGTTTAATTTACTTTCAGTAAATACCGAAGTAGCCATTTTTTTACTGTTGGGATGTCTAGTGGTTTATCTTTAAGTGATATCTTTGCCATAAATTTTTTGACAAGGGGCTCTCATCGAATGGGACCATTTTTGGAGTTGTCTCTGGTATAAGGCCATAGGTCATATGATTGATGCACTCAACAGAGAAACACTTCCGATCATCAAGTTCAGTGAAATTATCAGATGGTGGAGTAGACGTAAGAGTTTAATTTGCTGTTGGCATTTTCTTAATTGTTACCTTCTCACAATATAAGGATCTCACAATATAAGGATCTCAGAGTAGGTGTGGTGGTGGCTAGCTTTCTTTTTTGTATCCTGATATGATATGTTTTGTTCTGTTTTCATTTTTTTGTATTTCTTTTTCATCTTTCTACTTCTGACATGCACAATAGTAAGCTGGATGATCTCCCTGACAGTTGACCCATTTAGCTTTCTTTGCAGAGCAAGTTTGTTATCATTATCTTTACTACAACATCAGGCATAGGTGGTAGAACAATGACAGGCAGTTTGGACATGCCCATATTTGACATTTAAAGCATCTTAGTGGATTGAGGATGCACACTCTAATCAGACAGCTGAGATACCCTGCTTTTACAGATGTTGGAGGCTTAGGTGTATCAAAAGTAAGACGATATTCCTGGTTCGAACCAGGCGACCATCTCCACGTGTCAGAATGTGCCCCCCCCATCACTTCCTGATCTTAACAGGCTCTGAACATATCTCCTCATCAGGAACATCAAAGATCCCATTCTGATATCATTCCTTTACAGGAATTGAGTGTTTTATGAAGTGTTACTGTGATTGGTATTCCACCCACTGATGTTTATTATTTGACACCTCCAGGGAGTTCAAAGACTCATCAAGGGAGGGCACCTGTTCTACAACTGTCTCCACCAACTGACCGCAGCTACACCAACGCCATCTACCGTGAACCATCACCACCACCACCACTAGTATTTCCACATACAATCATGAACATCCATGCCCATGGCAGGATTCAAACCTACAGCCTTTTGGCTGGTGAGCATATATGCTAAACAACTGGCAAACCAGGCCAGCTCCCAGTACTTTCTCAGAATGCTGCTGACACAATCTTTCCACAAGGATATCACTAGAATGTAATTTCCTAACAGTTTTAGGAAGTCCTGCCAGTTCTTCAAAACCCTTTTGAATAAAGAAGGGTGACATTTTCCCTACTGGCTTTTCACCTGTTGTGTGAATGATCAGAAACACTGGTACATTTATACTAGTATCATATATCTTTTATCTTTTGTTTCTTACTTCTCTTATGAAATGCTGTATCTACAGCATTTGCAGCACAAAGCACAGGTCAAGTAACAGTAGTTGATTGGAACTTAGTAAGTGCCCCTGAGAAACTCTTGAGGATGAAGAATTTATGCTCAAGGAGTTTTTGGTTTGGCACCAGAGCTTCCCACCCACCATGAATGGCAACTGACCAGCAAGCAATGATTGCTCTCAGGAGTGGAACACCAGGGCTACCCCCAGATGCTATGCCAGCACTACAACAAGCTTAGGATCCCAACCCCAGACCATGGGGTGAGAGACTTACTGCAATACCGATGACCCTTGCAGACAAGCCCACTAGCTGACTGATCCTGGCCAGGCCATCCAGGACTGCCTATCATGCCGAAACAGAGGCCAAAGTGGTGCAAGACTACCAGGATTCTCCCTGGTGGTAGGTCGTTGGATCCCAGTGATGGTAGTCTGGAAAAAAAATAGTAAAAAAGACTCAGGAAAAGTAGAGCAAAGAATACGGAAAAAGTAAAGGAAAAGAAGAAGAATGAAAAGGGCCAGGCCAATACCACCACTGGGAGGTCCCTCCACCACCACCATCATGAACAGGTGCCCACATGGAGGGGGATCAGCAGGCATACAAGCAGCACAAAGCACAGGTCAAAAGGGTTATTAGTATGGTGAGAAAGGTCAAATCAGAGTGTGAGAAGAAATTAGCAGTGCAGGCCAAAGGCAATTAGAAAAGAGCTCTTTTGGCATGTGGCAAGTAAAAGGAAGAAAGATTATGGAAGAATAATTTTGATGGTAGTGCAGTAACTGAAGCAGCAGATGAAATGGTTCAATTATTAAGTAAACACAAAGATAAAAATGAAAGTAGCAAAGATATTTAAATTAAGGAGCAAAAGAAACTGGTACAATATAAATGAACTGAAATATGAAGATATCATAGAAAATTTTGCTTGTACGATCAAAAACAAATATGAAACAATACCAGTGAAGGGGAAAATGGAGATATAGAAGAAAAATGGGAAAATATAGAACAATTATACAATGAAATACCTGAAGAAGTACTAGGAAAACAGGAGAGAGAGTTCAGAAGCAAACTTAGATTCCAAGAAACTTTTCAAAATAACAAGAAAGATAACTGGAAAAAATATGAGAAAAGAGAGAGACCAATAAGACATTAGCAAGGAAACATACTGATGAGGTAAAAAGACACTTTCAGGAAATACTAAAAGTGAAGCCCCAATACAAGAAACTATATTCCCAGAAAATACTGATATGGAAACATTAAACATAAACACAGGAGACATAACAAAAGCAGAAGTAACTAAGGCAATAAAGATACTCAGAAATGGCAGAGCTGCACGGATAGAAACATACAAGCAGAACTACTTAATGCAGACATACATATATCTGTAGAGATACTTTATTCCCTTCTAAATGAAACATGGATAAAGGAAGAATGACCACATGACTGAAATATAGGATTATTAGTGAAAATACCAAAGAAAGCAGATACAACAGAATGCAAACATTGGAGAGGAATATCTCTTCTAAGCAAAGTTAGTAAAATCTTCACTACAATAATATTAGAAAAAATCAAATATGAAATTGAACGTAAACTGAGTAAAGAATAAACAGCTTTCAGACCTAATGCACAGACCAAATAATAACTTTGAAAATAATTACTGAACAATCTATAGAATGACAGAGCAGCACATATTTGGGATTCAATGAGTTTGAAAAAGCTTTTGATAGTAAAAATAGGGAAGAAGAAGAAGAAGAAGGGATGCCCTAAAATGACCTGGAGGAGAGAAACCGAAGTACAGATAAAAATGCCAGGGAAATCCTGAATGAGATCAAGAGCAAAACAATGGATAGAATCCAATGGAGAATAAGGGTTGAAGTCTTATGCTCTGCAGGAAGTGAAGGGGATAAGTAAGTAGGCATATAGCAACATTGTGGAAAAACTTGGAGAAAAGGGTAAAGCTAATAATAATTGTACAGTGGTGCCTCACAATTCAACAGTTGAATTTTGCGGGACGGCACATATGCGTGCATGAAATTGTGCAGTGTCATTTGTTATTTGTCATTTCTTGTTGGGCTGCATTAGTGTTTGCTCATGTTCTTTGTGCTAATTTTCAATTCTGCATTTTTCAGAAAGTAAAAATTTTGTGCATCCACAGTCATTTTTTTTTGAGTGAAATTTAAGAATGGGTATAAAGAGAAGTGAACAGAGAAATAATTCAGGAAAGAAGCACACTTGGTTGAGAATAGAGAAGAAGAAAGAAATTGTAGATGAAGTGCATAAAGGTAGAATAATTACAGATGTAGCTCAAGAGTATGGCATTCCTAGGTAAACCGTGGCAACAGAGAGAGAGAGAAGATTATGGATGCTAGGGTGTCTGCTGGTGCAATGAAGATTTCTGACAAGAATAGATCTTCAATCAATGAAGGGATGGAAGAGCTGCTTATCACCTGGATTAGAGAAAGACAGATGAAGGGAGATCCAGTAACTCAGGCAATGATCTGTGAGACGGCTAGGTTAATTTTTGAAGAATTGCAGAAGAAAACTCCAGGATGTACCCCAGATCAAACTGAGGAATTCAAAGCAAGTCGAGGCTGGTTTCACAGATTCCAACGTAGAACAGGCATTCATAGTGTTCTCAGGCAGGGGGAAGCTGCTAGTGCAGATAAAGAGGATGCAGAAAAGTTTGCGAAAAAAATTGAAGATTTAATCAGGAAAGAAGGCTACCTGCTACAGCAAATTTTTAATGGGGATGAAACTGGGTTATTTGGGAAGCACTTGCCAAATCAAACTTACAGCACACAAGAAGAAGTGATGCTCCTAGGACACAAGCCTATGAAAGATAGGTCTGCCTTGTTATTGGCAGCAAATGCAAGCGAAGACTTTAAACTAAAGCCACTTCTGGTCAACCACTCTGAAAATCCTTGTGCTTTGGGAAGAAAATCATTGTCCAAAGTGCCAGTGATGTGGAAATCCAATGCAAAAAGCCTGGGTAGACCAGCAAGTTTTCAAAGATTGGATTTTTGAGGTGTTTGTCCCAAGCATGAGGAAGTTCTTCACTGACAACAATTTTCCTTTGAAAGCACTGCTGATCCTTGACAATGCTAGTGTCCACCCTCAAGACTTAGAGGACATTCTTGAAATTGACTTTGACTTCATCCAAGTCCAGTTCTTGCCTCCAAACACGACGTCACTGATCCAACCATGGATCAAGGAGTGATTGCAAGTTTTTAAAAAACTTTACACCAATGCTTTGTTCTCACAGCTTTTTGACATGACCCACTCTTCTGACAAGACACTGAAGGACTTCTGGAAGACTGAGTTCAACATTCTCCATGCCATTTCCTTTATTAAAACTGCCTGGGATGGAGTGACACAGATAACCCTTCATGCACCGTGGAAGAAACTTGTTTGCAATTTTGCTCAGGATGACAACAGTGCAGACCAAGCAACTGGAGAATCAGAAGCAGCTGCAGCCATGCAAAAGATCATTTCGACAGTGGAGAATCTCAACATAGAAGAAGTTGATGAGGCAGATGTAGAAAAGCTTGTGGAGGATCGTGATGACGAACTGGCCATGGAAGAACTCGGAGCACTCAGTGAACAGCAAACAAAGGAGAGAGAAAGAGGAATTTCATCTGAAGAAGAGGATGGCAGGGAAAAAGGGTTGATACCAAAGCTGCCATTAAAGAAGTTTTATTCCATTGGGAGAAGGTGCAGTTTGTTTGTTTGGAATGGTACTCCCAACACTGCTGATGCGAGGAGAATGACAGATTTGTTCAACAACACCATCATGCATCACTTCAAAACCATCTTGAAAAAGAGGGAGAGACACAGTCCACCCTTGATCAGTTCCTAATTCTTGTTCAAGCAAAGAGGAGATGAGAAGACTCCCTTCCAACATATAAGGCTCAATAGATTGTATGTATTGTGTATACAATGGTGTATTTTGTAATTTAGTGTGTTATACAATAGTAAAATACATAAAGTAAAGTAAATAACATGGTGTATTTCTCTCCCATTCCCCCGTTAGGGGTGGGGGTGGGATTGGGGTCCGACAACGAATTAATCTATTTTCCATAGACTTATATGGGAAATATTGTCCCACAATTCGACCGTTTCACAATTTGACATTAATTCGACAACGGATTAGTGTTGAATTGCGAGACACCACTGTATTTGGTGTGACTTCTGATCAGGATAGGGGCTAGTCATTACTAACACCATGTGCACATACAGATGCACACAAGTTCATGGGGAGAGGAGACACAAGCAATAAGAAAAGAGTCATTGACTATGTCGCTATTGATAGTAATATCTTCACACTGGATCAGGATACGAGAGTGTACAGAGTATTTGAAATTGGAAGTGACCATTACTTAGAGCTAAGCAAGATAAAAATGAATATCACAATGAAAAGAACAGTATGTAAGAAAGTTTTAAAAATAATTAAAGCTGAGCAGCTTTCATAAGTTAACTGCAGACTGGACTATACAAACATTATTGAAGAAAAAATTAAACTGATTGAAAACAAGAACCAAACCTTTGAGACTCAGTGGTAAATTCTGAAGAATATATTGACTGATTCAGCTAGGGAGAAATTTGTTGAAGTTGTCTGCAATAATAAAAAAAATAAGCACCCTATGGTAGACACAAGACGTTAAAGAGGCAGTCCTGGAAAAGAAGAAAGCATACCAAAAGTTCCTAGCAAATAAGTCAGCAGATTCCCTAAGAGAATACAGAAAGAAAAAAAGGTAAGAGAGCTAAGCTATGTGTAAAAGTACATAAAAAAAGTGATGGGCTGACTTTGGTAAGAATATAGAAAATAAATATATGGAAGTAACTATTTGGGAACATTGATCAAGTGTAAACGGATAAGTATTTTAATACCGACTAGTTTTACCAAACTTAAGCTGTTGGCATCGTCAGGGTACAAGTACTGAGGTTAAAACATATCACAAAATAGATCTTAACTGTAAATTCACGGTAACTGTAATTTAACCGAAAATTAACTGTAAATGAATTTACAGTTAAGATCTATTTTGTGATATGTTTAAACCTCAGTGCTTGTACCCTGACGATGCCAACATCTTAAGTTTGGTGAAACTAGTCGGTATTAAAATACTTATCCATTTACACTTGATCAATGTTCCCAAATAGTTATCTACATTAGTTCTGTGATCAAGAAAATACACGCTCATTATAAATACATGGAAGATAACAAAATATTCTGGAGGGTATTGAAAATGCTCAAAAATGGAGGAAAGAGTACTGTGAAAGGAATCACAGATGATAAATATTATTATTATTATTATTACCCCAAGACCTCATGGAGTCAAAGACTCATCTGAGAGGTCCTTTTATCACACACACAGCTCA
This sequence comes from Typopeltis vanoorti, assembly GCF_054136105.1. Classification (NCBI taxonomy): domain Eukaryota; kingdom Metazoa; phylum Arthropoda; class Arachnida; order Uropygi; family Thelyphonidae; genus Typopeltis; species Typopeltis vanoorti. The sequence continues at coordinate 100,789,755 of NC_143564.1, read as the reverse complement.
TCATACAGTGCCTTGAACACATTCAAACTCCTTGCAGACATCACACTCTCAGGCAAGGCATTCTAATAATTCACAAATCTGCACGAAAAATACCTGCCTCTCACTCCCCTACTCACACCCTCTTTATACAGTTTCCAGGGATGACCTCTGGTTCTCCCACTATTTTCTGTAGAACTTCTCCAGCATTGATCCAATAACAACCCCTTACCAATCTGTAGGTCTCTAACATATCTCCCCTCTTTTTCCTGTCCACCAGACTCTACAAATTACATCTTCACAATCTTTCCTCATACTCAACATTCCAGAGGTCAGAAACTACCTTAGTCAATCACCTTCGGACCCTTTCCAACATCTCTTCATCCTTCTGAAAACCCAGTGACCAAATCTGGGATTAGTCCGTGTGGCCTAATGAAAGCCTTCTACAATGGAACAAGAATCTCCCTACTTCTACAAGTCAATGTCCTCTGCATCATTCCCACAAGCCTTTGTGTTGTCTTCACAATTTTGGCGATGTGTCCCCTAAATTTCAGATCCTTATCCACTATCACCCCCAGATCTCTTATTTCTTCCACCTCCAACAATATATCCTCACCAAGTATAAATTCTGCATCCCATCTTTGTTTCCCAAATTTTAAAACCTTACATTTTGCAACATTGAACTCACATCTCCATTTCCGTACCCAATCACTCAATTTATTCAAGTCTTCTTGTAAGGTCACAACATCTTCACTACTCTTCATGGTTCATTCCAACTTTGCATCATCTGCAAACAACTGAATATCTCCATCCAAATCTTCACCTATATTGTTAATATACAAGTTAAACAGTAATGGCCCGAAAACAGATCCCCCCCCCGAGGCATTCCACTAGTGACTTTCCTTTTACTGGAAATCGCTCCCTCATACACAACTTATTAATACCTATCACACAGCCAGTCTCCAATCCAATGCACTAATCTAATATCCAACCCCATCTGCTCTAGTTTGACTGTCAACTTATCATGAGGTGCTCTATCAAAAGCCTTTGCAAAATCCAAGTATATTACTGTGTATCCTTCTCCTCTGTCCAAGGAAGCAGTCACTTTATTGTAATAAGTAAGCAGATTACTAAAACATGACCTCCCTTTAGCAAATCCATGCTGTCCATCAAAGATAATACCATTGTTGTCAACCCAACTCTGGATCCTAGTTCTCACAGGCTTCTCCAACAACTTAACCACAACACCTGACACACAGATAGGCGTATAGTTTGATGCTTGAGTTCGATCACCTCCTTTATGAAGTGACACAATCTTGCTCTCCTTAGGGACTTGACCAAGTGCAAGACTCATATTAAAAAAATATGTCAAGACAGGTGTCAACTACCTGGCACATAATTTCAGAAAACGTGGTGATATATTATCAAGTCCCACAGCCTTATTAACATCTAGTTTACTCAATTCCCCATACAACTCTTGCTCACTTACTGTCAGTCTCTCCTCCCCTATCATCTACTGCTCTCAATCTCTCCATGAAGTCACATTCACAAGATTGAAAGACCTTCATGAATTGCTCATTAAGTATCTCCACCACACATTCTGCAACAGCTGTCTTTATACCATTTTCTCCTATCAATGTCATCCTTCCATAATCATTCATTCTTTTGCTGGCTACATATCGAAAGAACTCCTTATGATTCTTTTTAGCTTCATTAGCTAACTGCTGTTCATACCTCTCTTTAGCTATCCTCACCAACCAAGTCACCCTCCATGCCTGGTCTTTGTAGACCTCATGGAATTGATTATTTTCACTTCTCTTATGCTTCTTCCACAATGCCCTCCTTCTCTGTATCGCATGCTTAATCTCTTTATTCATCCATCTCACACCTACCTTATTTAACCTTCTCACCCTTGGAATACACTTAGACATTGCATCTACTCGAGAGTTTTTGAAAAACCCCAAGCTGCATTGATTTCTCTTCCAGCTTACAGGTGTAGCATTCCATGCTACACCCACAAGCTGTCTCCTGAGCTCTTCATAATCACCCCCCTTGTAGTTCCACATATACCCTTTTCTCTCAGAGGTCCTCACACTGGTGGCAACCACCCAGGTAATCACCTCATGGTCAATCTCACCAATTGGATGATTTGACACCTCATTTATAATTACATCCTCTGATGAGAAGACCAAATCTAAGACCCTCAATCCTCACGTGCCCTCTGTTACATACTGTCTGAGGTAGTTATCCCTCAAAAACTCAAGAAACTCATTTTCTTTACTTCCAGTTGCTATCTCATCATTCCAGTCTATATTGCCATAATGAAAATCACTCATAATGATCACCCTTTTCTTATTTGCTTGAATAATTTGATTATACATTTCATTATCGCCACCATCCACATTACCTGGTCTATGACAACATCCAACCAAGTTTTGATTCCATTCACCGCTATCTCACACCATACTGCCTCAAAACCACTGGCACTATTTCCCCCTTGCATCTCTACTTTATATGGACATAACTCTTTCTCTATCATTAATAGCACTCCCCCTCCCTTTTTACCCCTTCTATCCTCACAAAACACATCATATCCTTCCATCTCTATTCCTCTCAGGATGTCGTCCTCTTCCAACCATGTCTCACTTATTCTGACCATCTTTGGGTGAACGGACGCAATTAATGCAACCATTTCATCTACCTTGTTTCTTATTCTTCTAGCATTTGTATACAAACAGAACAGCTCATTTCTGGATCTACAGCTAGTTCTACTGATACCACTCACTCGATGTGATCTCTCCATTTTCGACTTGGGCCATTTCCCTTTCTGCTTATTCATTTTAGAATAATTTTCAATTCCAACTGTTCCTCTTGATCCCAGGTCATACCATTTCTTTCCTGTGTACACATGCTCTCACCTCCTCTCGGAGCATCCACCTTTCTCACACTGTGTACTCCTGTCCACCCAGAGCATTCCCATTCCCCTGCTCCTCTTGCACACCCATTCTCTCATTTTCTATACTCATACCACTCACTTCCTCATTCATAACCACCTCTTCAATCTCTCTCTCGTGTCTTACTCTCCTGCTCTTCCACATCACTTCCTGCTTGATCTGATTCATTCTCTCTCACTTTACTCACTTCTCTGCCTTCCAGCAGCAGTCTCTCCAAGCAACCCACACCACAACCACCTCAAATGCAGTTCATCTCTCCCATACAGTTAACTTTTTACTTCAAACTCATTCAACACATTAACAAACTGTACTCCCATCTCCTCACACATTTCAGCCAGCATATCGTTCATAATCCTTGCTCTCAGTCTCATCTCACCACAGTCATACCTAGGCAACACACTGAGTACCCTTCCTGTCACACTATTCTCTCATATCCTTCTAAGCAGCCTCCTGACATCCATTCTGACTTGCTCTTTACTTCCTCTGTTAAATCATTCGTGCCAATTAAAACCATCAACGCCTTTATTCGCTCCCTCCTCTTATCCAATGCCTCAATCACTCTACTCGTTTTACAGCCTGGAAAACATACTTTGTGCATCCTATCATCCAGCACACCTTTAATAATGGAGTCGCCATACAACACCACTCCTCATCTTTCATTAACTCTTTTGTGCCATCATGATTAGTTTTAATAGTTTTTAGCCGAATTTTCTTAATTTCATTCCGCATCCATTTCATCTCTTTCCTCATCCAATCCAATTCAACTTCCGAATCTCGCGTCACATTCTCTCTCTCTATCAGTCATTCTTTCTAATTTTCTAACTCTTGACACCCTCTTCTCACTTTCACTCTCATTCATCTTTCTGTACTTTGTACTTTGGGTCCAACATGCGTCCAACTTTCGCTATCATTCATTCTTTTGATTTTTTCCACTTTTGATTCCTGTATCACGGCATTTCCATTAGTTCTCTCAATTTCGTTTCCTTTCACTACTCTCGCCTCACTTTTGTCCTTATTAACATCTGTTATGGTTTTTAAATCACTTGTTTTCTTTTTTACTGATTTTTTAACATTCTTTCACCTCTCTTTCACCCCATCCTTCTCTTTCGAACATGCACTCATTTTCCCCACGATATTCTCGCTACTAATACTTTCTGTCATCAATTTCATATTTGCATTCATCAATTCCTCATTCAGGTCACACCTTCGTACACACCCTCCTTCCATCTGCCCTAAACATCCACAAATCATTTATGTAATCAAAAGAATACATATAACACACCTCACACTTAACGAAACGACTGAAATCTAAATTAAGTCATGGAATGACAAAGCTGCTGCCATGTTTAATCTGCCGGTTAGCACTTTAAAGTCTAATAATAACAACTAATTGGTAATTAAAATATAAAAATTTAAATGTGAATTTAAAATTAAAATTTAAATTTAAAAGTAAATATGTTAAAAATGTAACACGAAAACTGAAGATAAGAATATCCTAGATATCTGGAGTATTTACTTTAAAAGACTGTTAAATGAACCAAGCAGTCACAGAACATACTAAAAATTTTCAGGAAGAATGCAAAGTGGAATACCTATCAATATTCAAGGTAGAAAAAGCCATCAAAAACTTGAAATGTGAAAAGGTAGTTGGTGTAGATGATATTTTATCAGAAATGCTTAAGTATGGAGGTATAAAAATTTTATAATGGCTACACTACATAATTCAGAGGATCTAGTCAGAAGGTCGAATTCCTAATGATTGGAGTAGAGCTCCCAAAGTTCCCATCTATACAAAAGAGAATAAAGCTGAATGTGAGAATTACAGAGGAATTTCTCTACTAAGTGTTCCAGGTAAGATTTATGCAAGCATACTTGAAAAGAGGTTGAGAAAGATCATGGAAGAGAAATCTGGAGAAGAACCAGCTGGGTTCAGGCCAAATAGAGGTTGTCAAGTTCAGATTTTTACTTGAAGACAAATAGTTGAGAAATCATGGTAATATGACAAGGATCTATATTTAAGTTTTGTAGATCTGGAAAATGCATATGACAAGGTGCCAAGAAAAAAGCTTTTCAAAACATTACAATTGTATGGGGGTGAATGGAACAATATATAAAGCAATACATAGTCTATATTTAAGTTGTCAGTCAGCAGGTTGGAATTTAAGGAAATACAGGAAGATGATTTTAATTCTTGTAGAAAGGCTTATACGCTGGCTAAACATGATAATTAAATACTTAAAGAATTGACAGCGTATACTAGAAATATAAATTAAATCAACTTTAAAATATACTTTCCAATATTTCGGCAACGTCACGTTGCCATCTTCGTGGGAACTTAAGATAAAGACATGTGCATGCAAGTGCTACATAACAGCAAATAAGAAATGAAGCGAGGAAGCTACTGTTTTCCTAAAGTCCTGATGGTATCCTCTTGTGGGCTATATTAGGTGTTCTTGGTTTGGGCTGAAGTTCTTCTGATGTATGTTTCCCAAATTTGGGGCAGTCTCATGCATCCAAATTTGTTGAGGTTTGGCATGTTCCTAAGGGCTGAGGCTTTCCATGAATAGTCTTTCATATTTGAACTTGCTGCAGTGTATTACTGTGGCTTTTTTCCACCTTATTCTGTGGCAAGTATCCAGAGCATGGTCTGCAAGCCCAGAGTGGCTGTACTGGCGAAATCGGATGTAGTCCTTGTTTTCTGATATTCTGATATTTGCTGTCCTGCCTGTTTGGCCAAAGTAGGACAATTTACAAGGGACCTGGTATACACCAGGTAGGTCTACGGGAAGTGGATGGTCTTTAGTGCAGCAGATAAGAGATGCCAATTTTCTATATGGTCTGTAACAAGAGGTCAAGTCATGTTTTTTTAGGATTTTGTTGATTTTTTTCAGAGGTGCCTCGGATGTAGGGAATGGTGATGGATTTAGAGTAATCTTTTTTGTGAAGGGGGAAGATGGGTTTTGGATAACTGGTTTTAGTAAGTTAAGGGGATAAAAATCCCTTATTGTTTTTCAGCCAGTAAGCGAAACTAAGATCGAACACTACGATCTGTAACGTTTCATGCCGACGAACTGTCAGCGTATCCAAGCGTAAGTGACCACTTGGTAGTGCCACACCACGGCAACTCGTTGCAAAGGTGAAGCAAGCTTCCTCACTGTTCTTGATATTTTCTCATAATGTAAAACACAGCTCTTAAGAGATGTAGTACTGTTTTACATTATGAGGAGAGGTCACTACCCAGACCGGTTTCAACCTTTTTTGAGGTCTCATCAGTGAGTAGCTAGACCTGGTTAATATCAGAGTTTAAGTGAAGAAAACTTACATACTTTTGCTATACGATTGACCGAAAGGTGTGTCACTATATCCCCTTAACTTATATCGACCTCGCCAGAAAAAAATAGCCTTTTGGCTTTTCAGCTTAACTGGTTTTAGTATTTTTTTGGGGGGAGGGGGGGATAGCCATTGGCTGAGAAAGTGTTAAGGATGTGATTTAGTTCAGTGATTAGGGCTTTGTCATTTGAACAGATTAATTTAGCCCTGTTGAATAGTGTCTTAATAACTCCATATTGTTGTGTGTGTGTGTGTGGGGGGATTGTTGGCGAATGCATCTACCTGTATGGATGGGTTTTCTATAAACTGAGAAACCCAAGACCATCAGGTTGGCAGGTGACTAGTGTGTCTAGGAAGGGGAGGCTATTGTATTCCTCTTTTTCCAGGGTAAACTTGATTCTAGGGTGTTGGTTGTTTAAGTGTGTTAGGAAGGAGAGGAATGTATCTGGGCAATGTGGCCAAATAGCGAACACATCATCAATGTAGCGAAGCCATATGGTAGGTTTTTGTGGGGCAGAGTTTAAGGCTTTCTCTTCAAAAGTCTCCATAAAGAAGTTGGCCAAGGGTGGGAAAAGTGGTGAATCCATGGCTTTCCCCTCTATCTGTTTGTAGAATTTTTCCAGCCAAACGAAATAGCCTGAGTTCATTGTGAACTGAAATAGGGCTGAGATATCGGATGGAAATTTAGCTTGGATTAGCTCTAAGGTTTCTTTGAGTGGGGACATTAGTGAATAAGGAGGAGATATCAAAACTGATCATTATGTCATTATGTTGGAATGTAAGGTTTTCTATACTGGCTTTCAAGTGGGCTGAGTTTTTTTATGTGTGATGGTGTGTTGCCAGTATAGTGTGAGAGCGCTTTGGCTAAATATTTAGCTAGTTTGTAAGTGGGGGAATCAATGCCATCCACTATGGGACGTAATGGCACATTTTCTTTATGTATTTTTGGGAGCCAATATATACGGAGCGGGGCGGGGGGGGTCTAGAGCTATATGGTTTTAGTCTGTTAGTAATCTCCACAGGCCAAGAAGTGACCTCCTTAAGGAGCCTATGGAGTTTTCTAATTTGTGAATTGGTGGGATTGGATTCAAAGGGGAGGTAAGTAGCTCGATCTAATAGTAAAGCATTAAGTTTACCTCTGTAGTCTTTTTCACTATATAATTTAAGGAAATTACAACGTACTAGGATATACATTAAAATAAATTTTAATATATTTCAATATTTCAGCAATGTCACGTTGCCATTTTCAAGAACTTAAGTACAAGACACGTGCACGCAGGCACAACAAAACAGTAAGTGAGGAAGAAGTAGGAAGCTATTATTTCTCCTAAAGTCCTGATTGTACCCTCTAGCGGGCAATGTTGGTATTCTTGGGCGATTGGGCTGAAGGTCTTCTGATGTAGGTTTCCCAAATTTGAGGAAGTCTCATGCAGCCAAATTTGTTGAGGTTTGGATTGTTTCTTGGGGCTGAAGCTGATTCCATTAAAAGCCTTTCATAATTGTATTTACTACAGTGTATTATCGTGGCTTTCTTCCACTGTATTCTATGGCAGGTATTCAAGCACATGGTCAGCAAGACCAGAGTGGCTGTATTGGTGAAACCGGATGTAGTCCTTGTGTTCTGAAATTCTGATATTTGCTGTCCTGCCTGTTTGGCCAAAGTAGGACAGCTTACAGCTGCAAGGGACCTGGTAAACACCAGGTAGGTCTAGGAAGAGAAGTTGGTCTTTAGTAGAGCATATAAGGGATGCCAATTTTTTATATGGTCTGTAACAAGAAGTTTAGTTATGTTTTTTTAAGATTTTTGTGATTTTTTCTGAGGTACCTCGGATGTAGGGTATGGCGATGGATTTAGAGAAATCCTTGTTGTGAGGGGGAGGGAGGTTGTGGTTTACTGGTTTCAATATTTTTTGGATTTTTTTTTTTTTTGGGGGGGGGGTTAGCCATTGGCTGAGAAAGTGTTGAGAATGTGGTTTAGTTCTGTTTTTAGGGCATTGTCATTCGAGCAGATAAGTTTAGCCCTGTTGTGTAGTGTCTTAATGACTCCATATTGTTGTGAGGAGAGGTGGTGGGATTGTTGGTGAATGTATCTGCCTGTATGGGTGGGTTTTCTATATACTGAGAAAACCAAGGTTCCATCAAGCTGGCAGGTGACTAGTGTGTCTAAGAAAGGAATGCAGTTGTTTTTTTCCTCTTCCAGGGTGAATTTGGTTCTGGGGTGTTGGTTGTTTAACAACCAACTTAAACAACCAACACCCCAGAATCAAATTCACCCTGGAAGAGGTGTTACAGACCATATAAAAAATTGGCATCCCTTATCCGCTCTACTAAAGACCAACCTCCCTCCTTCCCTAGACCTACCTGTTGTATACCATGTCCCTTGCAGCTGTAAGCTGTCCTACTTTGACCAAACAGGCAGGACAGCAAATATCAGAATTTCAGAACACAAGGCCTACATCCGTTTTCACCAATACAGCCACTCTGGTCTTGCTGACCATGCGCTGGATACCTGCCATAGAATACGGTGGAAGAAAGCCAGGATAATACACCGTAGCAATACAGATATAAAAGGTTTTTCATGGAATCAGCTTCAGCCCTAAGAAACGATCCAAACCTCAACAAATTTGGCTGCATGAGATTTCCTCAAATTTGGGAACCTACATCAGAAGACCTTCAGCCCAATCGCCCAAGAATATCAACATTGCCCACTAGAGGGCACAATCAGGACTTTAGGAGAAATAATAGCTTCCTACTTCTTCCTCACTTACTGTTTTGTTGTGCCTGCGTGCACGTGTCTTGTACTTAAGTTCTTGAAAATGGCAATTGAAAATTTAATGAAAATGGTTCTTGAAAATTTAAGTTCTTGAAATATTGAAATATATTAAAATTTATTTTAATGTACATCCTAGTATGTTGTAATTTCCTTAAATTATATAGTGAAAATGCATAACCAACGTCTAAGCCTTTCCACGAGAATTACCTCTGTAGTCAGTATGATCGAGTACCATAGTGGCGTTCCCCTTATCTGCTTTGGTGATAACTATTTCTTTGTTTTTCTTCATTTCCTGTAGAGACTTGTATTCACTATTGGATATGTTGGTTTTTGGTGGTCTTACTTTTGTGAGAACACAGGCTACATCCAATCTGTTATCGTTGGCAATGTGGTTTGGAAGGTGGGGAATCTCGGGTTCAATCTGGATCATTGATTCCTCGGCTGTAATTTCCTAGGAGCAATAGCGAAGTTCCACGTGACAGAGCGTTGAGTGTTTCAGGCTTCAAGATAACAGAAGAAAGATTAACTACTGTGTTCATTTGTAGTTTTGGTTTGGACGTCGAGTTCTTTTTTATTTCATGGAATCATTCTCCATTCATGGAATCAGCCTCAGACCTTAGGAACATGCCAAACTTCAAAAAATTGGATGCATGAGACTGCCCCAAATTTGGGAAACATGCATCAGAAAAACTTCAGCCCAAACCTTAACACCTAATATAGTCCACCTGGGGACACCATCAAGACTTTAGGAAAACAGTAGCTTCCTCGCTTCATTTCTCATTTGCTGTTATGTAGCACTTGCGTGCACGTGTCTTTATCTTAAGTTCCCATGAAGACGGCAAGTGACATTGCCGAAATATTGGAAAGTATATATTAAAGTTGATTTAATTTATATTTCTAGAATACGCTGTCAATTCCTTAAGTATTTAATTATCAGGAAAATGATTTGAAGTAAAATTAAGGTTAAGACAAGGATGCACATTATCTCCACTCTAATCCTTCATGGATCACATTATGAAAGAAAGTGGAATTAGGCCCAATATTAGAATTAGACATGTCAAACTCAGTTCTTTGCTTTATGTAGATGATGTTTTAATCCTAAATACATCTAGTGCAGGTCTGCAGGATTCTCTAATTAATTTGAATAACAGCTGTAACAAATCTGGCATGAAAATCAACAATTAAAAGACCAAAACTATGAAAATAGGCACTTCAGTTGCATTCTGAATGGAGATACTATAAAACAAGTAAAATATTTCAGCTATTTAGGCCCAGTTTTTAGTGAAGACGGCAGGTTAATCTGAAAACAGACAACAGAATAAGCAAAGCTGGTATGGTGAGTAGCCAAAAGACCAAACTAGCAGTATATAAGACAATTTTCAAATTAGTTTTAGATATGGATCTGAAATTTGGGATAGAAATAAAGCACTTGATCAAAAACTAGTGTTCAGAGATATGAGAGTTCTGTGAAAAACTGGAGAAGTGAACTGATGGCATTAATAGCAGAATCACATTAAAAACGAAGATATTCTAAAGGAACTTGACATTATTAGCATTCAAGAATGTGTCAGTAGAGCTAATCGAAGATGGTATGGTCACTTAAATAGAAATGGGTGGGAAAAGGTTAGCAAAATTGGTGTTTGATTTCAAGAAGGCAGGAAAGAAACCCAGAGGAAGAGCAAGGTCTAGGTGGATTGATTAAGTCAGAAATGCTTTAGAAGCATAAAATGTCAGAAATGGAGTTCTGATGAGTAATAGCTAATTTGGAGGAAAATTTTTGATAGGAGATTAATAATACTTATACCTAATAATGAAATGCTATATATATATATATATATATATATATATATATATTGGTATTTTGTATGTGCAGTGAAGATATTTAACATTTTCATCAAAAAAATACTTAAAAAAAAAAAAATTATGCTAAACTACCTCATGAATCTGAAGATGAACTGGTTTTCTGCTGAATATGTAACGGATAAATATATCTTGAACCTCTTCCTGGCGAACCAAGAAGTTCCATAATCTTTTCACAGGCATTGCTGCATGATGATTAGATCTATAAAGATAATATTTTAATGCATATAATAAAAAAAAGTGGGAAACTTGCTTCTCTTTAGCAAGTAATTCTTGATAATAATTATAAGCATTAATAGAATAATGTTTTTCTAAAAGAAAAAATTTTCCTTTCATATCTAAACTATAGTAACTCATATGACATAATACACTTATAGTCATTTGGTTGACTAGTGCAGTTCCATGGATGGTCAACAAAGGCATGATAATATAAATTATGCCATAAAATAATTCACACAAACTATGATAACAGTATATATTTATCGTTATGGATGAGTTCAAGTGATGAATTTGTTAGTGTTGAAAGTTGGAAATAATTTCTAAGGAACAGATGCACTTTTAAATGGGAATCAATATTCATACACATCGACTTTAAATGCACTTCAAATATTAAAATAAGCTGACTCATTTATAAAAAAAATACATCTATGTAAATCTATGTGATGCATACATATAATCGATTACATAGTTAGTCACATGGTATTTCTATATAACTGTAAGTGAGGTAATGCAAAATTACATAATAGCTGGCTCTCACTATGACAAATGCATAACAGCCATACAGTGGTTTGCTATAAGGGATAGTTTTCTATATTGGATTTATTTAACATAGCACTGTTGTACTGGTAACTACTATAATCAGACAGAACACCTGTAAAGAAAATCTTGATATTTAATTGTAAAATTTTTAACTATGTTTCACAATCTTCAGTATAGAAATGGACCAGCAAATTTTACAAATCACAGAAAAATTGTTAAAAGCAATATCAAAGTAGCTACAGTAAGGTAACAAGAACAGTCAACAATTTTTTTAACTAAATATTATTATTATGTGACACCTCCAGGGAGTCCAAAGACTCATTGAGGGAGAGCACCTACTCTACAACTCTCTGTCTCCACCACTCAATCCAACTACAATGAACTGCAACTACACCAACACCATCTACCACCCATCATTAGTATTTTCAGAGATAATCACAAACATACATACTCACAGCAGGATTTGAACCAGCAGCCTTTTGGCTGGAGAGCGGATACACTAAGCACTCGGCCAAACAGGCCAGCAAATTTTATATATACATATATATATAATTAAACAAATTAAGAAAGATTAGCAGCTTGAAAAAGTATTATCTCCCAAGAAACTTATGTGGAAAAGCCAGAGTTTTATTTTTTTTTTTAGTCTAATTTATTAGTATGTCAATTCACAGCATGCCAAATTTTAAAACATAGCACTGCTGTACTCAAGTTTTAATCAGAAATTTTCAGCAGTTTGTTATAGTGAGTCAATTGTACTAAGGAATGTAACAGCACACATTATTAACAAATTCATCTTTCAAGGCATATAAGACTGTATGATATTAGCAAAACTGAAATGGACAATATAATTAATTAAATATATTTACAAGATGAATTTTTTTTTTTTTTTGTACAAGAATCAAAGATAACACAAAAATTTATGACCACTCAACAAAGGAATAGGAGAAACTGATTTTATTTTTCAATATTTTTTTATTTTTTTATTTTTAAATAAATCCCATGGATAAATTTGCAGTGGTGTTCACTATGTAAGTGTTCTCAGAAGTTTTAATTATAATAAGTTCCACCATCATACATGAGACCATAAAAGAAAAAATACTAAATTCTGTTTAAATTTAGAAAGGGATATCTGCAAAATGAGACAAATGTGAACTGTGCAACAGCTTTCAACATTTTATAAAGGGTTAGAAAGAACACTATTAATTTCTCAGTTCAGCAATAAGAATTTGGTGCTTATAAATTTATGAAACTTAGAATTAAAACTATTGCTGGTACTTTTACCTATAATATCAGAGTACATGGAAAAAAAATAGCTTATTAAAATTGGTTGTTACTGTGGACTTCAGAGTACAAATCATGGCTTAATAATCCTTGTAATGAAAAAAAGCCAGTTTTGTTTCCTGATTTATTAAAAGCAAACAATGGCAAAGGACACAGTTCTGAAAAGTTCACACACTCAAAATCTCTAAATATATTAAATGAAAACATTAATAGTTGATCAACTGTAAGCTGAGAGAACTGAAAGACTTAATAGCAAATGGCACTAACTTATCATTTTAACATATGCCTTTTAAAATTCTGAATGGAATGTGAGGAAGAAAGTTTCTCTTTTCATTGTAGTTTGATCAGTTTAAAAGACTACTCTGCAATTTTAAAAATATCATTACAGAAATTTAATTAATCTAAAAAGAATTGAATGGAAAATTTTCAAACCTGATGATAAGGCATAATTTCATTTTAAATGGACAACTATTTAACTTAGACAAGCAGTCAGACATGTGGCCGACGGCACAGGAAATTAGAGAATATATATTATTTTTGAACTTTAATTATATAGGGTAATACAGTATAATTTCAGCCATTTAGGCACAGTTCTTAGTGAAGATGGCAAATTAAATTTGGAAATGGACAATAGAATAAGCAAAGCTGGTATAACAGGTAGTCACCTAAATATATTTATATGGAATAAGACAGAAATTAGTCAATAAACCAAACTAGCAATATACAAGCCAGTTTTAAAAGCAGTTTTAGTTATATCTGAGTTTGATTAGAAATAAAGCACTTGATCAAATAAAGACCACAGATGTGAGAGTTCTGAGAAAAATTACAGGTCTGAGCAGATGGCATCATGGCAGGATCACATTAAAAATAAAAACACGAGAAAGGAACTTGACAATGTTTGCATTTAAGAATGTGTGAGCAGGGTGGTGATATGGTCATGTAAATAGAATGGGTGAGGAAAAGTTAGCAAAACAAGTGTTTGATTTCATGATGGCATCAAGAAAAAGATCTGAGGAAGACCAGGGTATAGATCAGTATTTCCCAACGTTTTTTGGATCATCCTCCACCACAACGCCTCAAAAGTTTTGATGCCCCCCACCTCGTGATGATGGTGAGTGTTCTGAGTACATCAGTGATGCAGTGATGAATGAAATATCATTTTCTAATTGGCCCCCAAAATATTCAAATTATGCCCCATGTTGAGAAACACTGGTCTAGATAGATCGATTACATCAGAAGTACTTTAGAAGATCAAAATGTTAGACATGACAATACTGAAGTGCTGACAAGTAATAGGCTAATTTGGAAGAAAATTGTTGATAGGAAATTAATAATAATCTAAACATAATCGTGCAGTGCTGTCATAGCGGCATGTACATATTGAAAGTACATATTAGGAAATAGATGAACTGTTATAAAAAAAAAAAAAAAAAAATCACAAACAATCAAAATACCTAAGATAAAGACAAAGCAAAAAATCGGTATCATAATGGAAGAATGACTAAAATTTTTAAGAAAAAAACATTTTAAAGTATTTCAATAACTACACTGGTATCCAGAAGCTAAGGACGAAGTATATGATTTTACCTGTATGTGAAAATGTTTTCACGCCTATAGCCAAATGTGAATATACATTTATTAACAGCATACTAATAAATTATATTACCCAAAACAATGTGTTATAAATTTCATATAAATTAAAGTGAAATATGTTTTTGGCAAAAGTTACCAATTTCCTAAGTGTGTAGTTAAGAATTAACTATGTACATTAACCTTTTAACTGTTTAACCAGTATGACCCTCCTTGCTGAGTTATTTGCACAATTATAAAATATTTTATAATAATATGAATAGTTACTATAATGTATTACACATTTTTGCACTGTTTTCTTGTATAAATTGAAGTCACTGAACAAAACTGTTATATAGGAATTTTATTTTCAAGTTAGAGATGTCCAAAATTTATCTTGAAATTTATTTGTTTATTCTATGTCAAATAATGTCACGCACAACTTAAAGTGAGAAATACCTCCCCAAAAATACTTCAATACTTTAATAGTGTGTGGTAATTTTGAAAGCAGGGATGTACACATAAGGCTATGCCACATTTGGCACACATATACTAGCTCTCTTTTCTTTTTCTTTGCCCCCAATGTGGTATTTGAACACACATGACAATGCCTAGTGGGATTTGCTTTCAAATCACCCTGGAATCACTGCACTATGTGATCGCCTGGCTCCTATTGTCAAGGACAGCTCTAATAACATTGTGCATGGTCTCACAATTTTTTACGAAGATAGCGGCACAAAGCAGACAGAAGCTTAAAAATTAGTTCCTTCTAATCCTAAGAGATGGCACTATAAGCCTGCTCAATTCAAATGCTTTCACAAACTAAATTAAATGAGTATTACACATTGAAAGTTCAAATCGAGTTAACTCGATCGTAGCAAGGTCGCCATTTTTTTCTGCACTCGAGTTAACTCGACCATAGCAGTTAAAGGATTAATGCACAGGACTATGTGAAGAGACATTTCAGTATGGAATATGCTCATCCCGAACTGTGATGCAGCTCTTACATCTTTGTACTATGTTTAGTACCAAGCTATTCAGGAGTCTTGAGGCAAACTGGCTCAATCTTCCTTCAAGCAAAGATAAGACCTTGTTTGTTTTCTGGAGAGGAATTTTGAGCAGCAATGCACCTCCCTATTGTGTCCCAAATGTGTTCTATGGGGTTGGAATCGGGAGTGTGCTGACCCCTCAATTTGATCAATTGAGTACACTATTCCATTGATGTCTTGTACAATTATTACGGATAGAACACCACTGAAAATGTGTTCTACGATGAGTTGTAGATAAAGAGATTCAGACTACAGGCCTACCTGTCGCAGACATCTTGCCACAGGTTGTCGAGATATCATGTACCTATTCTTGAATGGAGCCCACATGCAAGCCAACCTGCCGCAGTGTGTTGATTACATTTTGCTGTTATAACCAAAAATCTGTCTTCATGCTATGTGGTATACTGAGGGCAACCTCTTAGTGAAAGTCTGGAACATATTGCTTTGTTGTGAAATGCAGCCCAGACCTAGATACAATATTATGTGACATTCCAAACTCTGGAAATATCAATAATTCTGCAGCCTTCTTCAAGCGTTCCAATAATTCTTCCCCATGTGAAATCATCCAGATGATATCTTTGAGAGATTACAAGACATCCAAGTTTGCAATTTTATTCCTTCACTGATTCATCTGAATTTGTAGTTATAATCTTCAGAAACAGTGTCCATCTGTAGGTTTCGGAAACCAGTATATATAACAGAGAACTTACAACAGTAAAGATTCAAGATAATCTACAAGATATTAACAAACTAATTATCAACCCAAAACTGCAAATGCAAAAATGGAATGCTGGAAATTTGTAATATACTGAAACTACATCTACTGGTGGAAAGAAAACCATTAACAGTAAGTTAGGAGCAGGTAAAAAAAAAAATAATAAATAATAAAAATATAAAAATAAAAAAAAAACAGCTAACAACTATCAGAAAAACAGGTTCTTATACTAAAAATTTAGTATAAACTAAGTATTATTGATGATCAAGTTTATTCCTAACAAGCAACAAATCAACACACAAAGTAATTCATAAAATAAACAGACAAAGAAGGTAAAAAAAAAAACTTAGAAAATTCAGTGATAAGGAATTTTGCACTTGGTTAGACAAGGTGGTACACCTGTTGGAAACTTTTTATAGATAAATGACTTCTCCTATTGCTTCTGCCTTAGTATCTCCATGTTTGGGTCTGCCACCCACTGACAAGACCTCAATAAAGGTCGAAACCGGTCTGGGTAGTGGCCCTTCCTTTAATGCATAGCAGTATACTTGTCCGCAAGGAGATGTACTTTGCATTATGGGAGATACTGAGACAAGGAGTGATGAGAGCTTGGTCCACCTTTGCTTGGAGTTGCACCACCTTACCTCAGTCCTGAAGATATTTTCAGGCACAAACTTTACTTGGATAAAGGATTAAACTAAATTAATTATTTACAGAAATTGTTTGGGAAAATGAGGAGAAAGGGTAACAGCTAATAATAAAGTAGCTGCTACATTTTTGTTTAGGACATTAACACCATATTCTAAAATACAGATATACAAATTCCCATGTACAGAAGACAAAAAACTAAGAAAAGTGATGACTAAGATATCCCAATTAACAATTGTTAACTGGGATATCTTCACAATGGTTCTGGATAGAAGAGTATACAAGGGATTTGAAATAGATTGCGATCACTATTTAGATATGAGGAGGAAAACATGAATACACACTGAAAAGAAATGCAAGGAAGTCTTTAAAAAAATTCAAGTCAAGAGGCTTTTAGATGTGGACTGTAGACTCAGCTATCTGAATGAATGTTATTCAAGAAAAAAACAAAGCCAAACAAAGAGTTTGAAAGCAAGCACAATCTCTGAAGAAAATATTGATTCATCCTGCAAAGGATAAAGTGTGGCAGAGTTGTCTGGTAGAGGTAAATTTGGACTTTGGATTCAAGAAGTTAAAGAAGCAATCTCGCAAAAGAATATAGCATATCTAAAGTGTCTATGAAATATGTCAGGAGTGCACAAAAAATACAGAGAAAAGTGTAAGAATGCCATGCTGTGTGAAAAAGTATCTTAAACAAGTCATGGGAAGACTCATAACCAGGGATGAATATTCAGGATGTGCTAGGTGTGTGCAGTACTCATCCACCAAATAGCACTAACATATCATATTATATTTTTGTCTTCATTCTCATTAAAGATTCCCCTGTTTCCAGACTTTGAATGATTCCTAAAATTAAAGACTATATACTAATGCTTCATGAAAAGGACATTTTCAATGTGTAAACATTGCATCACATTTGCATTAATAGCCTGGGTGCATGTTCAAAATACATACACCATTGAGCCCTTTGAAAAGATGTACAGATGGTGCAGTGGGTCAAATTCTTAGCGTACTATAGTTTTAAACTGCTCAGAAGGCAATGCAGGTGAGCTATGAGACAATAGCACTTAGAGGCTGTGATCAGTTATTGCGTCAACCAGTTGAATTGAACATTGTCGTTTGTCACGAGTTGCTGTTTATTTTCTGAGTTTCATCTGTTTTGCGTGTGTGAAGTGTGAACTAATGTGGTACGCAAGTTTTTATATATAATATAGACAAGTTTTCCATGAACAATTTTCGATATATTTATAACTTTCTTTGCCCAGATTTACAATGGGGAAACAGTATTATAGTTGAAGGAGGTAAGCCTCATCCTCCTCTTCCAAATTTACTGATATCAAAATGAACAACGCTTTTAAGCAAAGATCTGAATAACAACAACAAAAAACTAAATTTATAATACACACAATTTTACACCTTTTAGTAATTCAGATATACCAACCAAATGTTGTTTTCTAATATACAGTATCTTAAAACCAACACATTGTCCACTACCCTGTGCAGATTTGGTTATAATTGATTCATAAATTAAACTATTCAAAGTTATTCTACAATTAATTGCATTAGACCAATTAAGATGAGCAGTGATGTGCTATACACTCTTAAAACTTTCATACATCGATAAAAATGCAATCATATGGTCAAACAGATGTGAATTTTGTACCACAGGTTGCATAAGCCACGACAGCATACCCAACTGAAATGGGCACATGATGCCACGAGATATATATTTTATCTCATTTACCTTTAAAAGGATTCTATGAGTTGTATTACAGCTAATATGGCATGTTATAATGTAAGCAACCGTATTTTTCGGTGTATAAGACACACTTTTTTTTCTTTGAAAATAGGTCTGAAAAACAGGATGCATCTTATACGCCAATACTCAGTATTTTATTACTTTCATTTCTGGAATTTTTCTCTGTTCTGAGTTACGCGATTTCTTTCTTACTTCCTTGCGGTATGTGAGAGCATTCCAGTTACGTAAGTTATGTATTTCAGTTACTGGAATACATTCTAGTATTCCAGTTATGGATAGATAACATTTGGTCTAGACACTCTGGCAGATGTTGAAGAAGCCTGCCCCGATGGTATGGAATCAGTTTCGTTCTCACAGAACAGAAGTTGTTCTGCGAGAACAACTTCTGTTCTGTGAGAACAAATTGAATTGGAATTGACTCAAGGAATTGAAAACTCAGTTAGCTGTAATTCCAGGAGGTCTAACTAGTCAGCTTCAACCTTCAGATGTCTGTATTAATAAACCATTTAAGGGATTTATGAAAGAGAAGTGGAACACTGCATCCAGAAGACTTCTGGATGCAGTCTTCAGATTTTGAGGTTAAACCATTAGGAAGAAGGAAGAGGCTTAGCATTTTGCAAGTTTGTGAGTGGGTCAAAGCTTCATGGGATGCTGTGAAAACGGAGACAGTGGTTAAATCATTTAAGAAGTGTGGCATTAGTAATGCACTCGATGGTACAGAGGACAATTTGTTTTATGAGGACTCAGATTCTGATTTAGAAGAGGTTTCAAGTGTCTCTTATTTAGCTCTGGAAATGAATTTCTGGGTGTTGACGAAGAAGATTAAAAGGTGGGTGCACTTTCCTAGTTAGATTAGGTATTTGTTGAAAGTAGACCTCCTTATTACTTTATATTTGAAATACTGTAAATTCATTAGAATATTCAGTGATAAAGTTTTTTTTCCTAAAAAATGTGTACAAAAAAAGGGGGGGGGGGTGCATCTTATATGCCGGCAAATACAGTACTTCACAAAGCCAAACTTTGCACATGAATTCTTTCTGCTAGTTTCAAATGCATTTGTTTGTTGCTAGTTGCACTGATGATGAAATACAAGGCATATCTTCAAATATATGTAATAATATTTAGAAACTATATAAAGCAAATTACCCTTTATTGTGTATATTTTAAATCATGTTATGTCTCAATCACAGGTATCTTTAATAAAGTAACATGTCCTTGAGATCAGGAACAGCATTCTCAAAGCAGAATCCATCAAATAGTTTGAAACATAACATGTTGAAAAAGAAAAAAAAAATGCACACTGTTTTATGAAATATAAATTCAGCATTTTCAAGGCTTCCTTAGAATCTCATAGGTTCATCTGGACAGATGACTACCTGACAATGATCCAAACAAATACTTATCTTTCTCAATTAAGAGTTTCAGAATCCATAATCCACCAAACTTGATGTCTTCTGTTTCCTGATACCCAAACAGAGGTAATGTTGCTCAGAACAAGAAATAACAAGAAAGTAATTAAATCCCCTAATGAGTCTTAATGATATCTGGAGGTATTTGTAATAATAATAAATAATGAATTTTAAGGAAATCCTACCTGAAAGGTGTATTATGAAATTCTAAAAGTGCTTTATATTTCAATATAGCAGGACCAGTTTGGGTTGTATCAACATAGCAACCAGGAATATAATTTGGAGGTGCACCTTCAAATGCATCCATGTATTCTTTTAAGTACTTTAACCAGTATTCCATACCTTTTAAGATTGCATGGATCATTGGACTAGTAACAGGTAAATCTGCAGAGGAGAAAAAAAAAACATATTGCAATATTTCAAGTTAATATAATAATTTATATATACTAACTAAAATGCCATATTACAGTGAGTACATCACTTGTATAGATGAATTTAAAATCAGCACCTGCCTCCCCATTGCTGTGTGTGTTTAAAAGTGTTCTACAAAGAGAGCAAATATTAAAATAACACTTACAACATGACTTGCATGAAAGAATTACTTTCTTAGAAATAATTTTTCTGTTTAATTATTTTTCACAGGCTTACTTATATTTCGAATATATTTATTTTGGTGAAATATATTATATTTCAATTTGTGCCAATATCCCATTTCCTTATAGTAATTTTTTCACTCTCAGCAATTAACTGAGTGTCAAAAAGAGGAATTAAAGAATTCTACTTTTGATAATCAGTAGGAAGTCAACGTCAACTCTAATTAATCACCAGTACTATATGACTACTGAGATTTCAAGCCTTTGGTTGAGAGCACAGTAGACAATTGATGCAGGTCATATTCCTAAACCCCAACTAATATACAGGTAACCCTCGTATAACGCGGTACTTATACAATGTGGTTTCGATATAAGACGGTCTACAAACTGTACTAATCCTTTATCTTTTCATATATTTTTCAATGTGAGACTTAAAAATCTAATTTTATCTTCGTTAAATTTTCTTCTGCCTGTATCACGCATGTAGTTATAAGTAGCGAATTTATATTAAGGGAAATACCCCTTGGTACGCATGTACGTCAATTGTTTACTGTGTAAAGTGTTAATTGTTGAAAATTGTCATCGTTTTCAGCCAGGAAAGTGCATTAAAAATCATAAGTGTGTTAATCTCAAGCTGAGCACTTTATTTCTTGATGATTTACATACAATATGTATTGCTTTTTTCTTTCCATGTAAAAAAAATTATTTTTATAGTAACAGCGATATGGTTGAAAATGAAATTAGTGAATAATTGATGGGGAAATAGATTTAAATGAGGAGGAACTGGTACAATTAATAGATGACGTCAAACCAAATGGCGGGGAAAGTTCTGCCGAAGATTCTGATTGCGATGAATCCGTTAAAGAATTCAGTATAAAGAAATTAGCAGAAGGATTCAACTTGGCAAGAAAGTTATTTTATTGATAATGATCTCTCAATGGAGTGCTCCGAAAAATTCATGAGACAATTGGATATTTGTTTAGCTCCATATTACGAACTTAATAAAAAAAATTGCAGCATAGTGGTAAGGTCTTATTACTAACTTCTTGATAACTAAATCAGGTTAAGTATGCAATGAGAATTATACAAATGATATTTCAAGTTATGACGACATCCGGTGACTCGTAAATAAAGAACACCTATGAAATCTTAGTTTTGAAGAGAGTGATGACAATTAAAATATACATTTTATTTTATTTTGCCTAAAACATTTATGTAATAAAGTTTATGTACAATTTATAATTTTATGTATTTGTTTCATAGTTTATGTTTTCTTAAATTACATGAATTACCTGAATTAAATAAAAATATATTTTTTGTTGGATATGTCATTGTTTATATAATCTTTAAAAAAAAAAACATTTTGGAACCTAACCCTAATTTTTCTATGTGATCTCAGTCTTGCATAACGCGATTTATATAATGCGGCATTTCTATGGAACCTAACATCCACGTTATATGAGGGTTACCTGTATTATTGTCTGAAAAGCGAGTTCAACAGTCAATATTTTGGAGTTTGGGGGTTAAAAACTGGAATTTTTTTATGAGAATAAACTCCGTTTGCTTATGCTAAGATTGATCAACTCAAACCAGTGAACAACTAGAATCTGTAACAGTCTTTTTTCTGGTAGTTTATCATTATAGATCCAGCATTACAATAAGATTAATTAGTATCTTCTGTAAACCTTTTAATTACTTAAATTTTACTTCTCATTATGAATAAATGTCTTATTTTATTGAAGGCTTTGTTTAACTATTATTATTATTATGTGACACCTCCAGGGAGTCCAGAGACTCATCGAGGGAGAGTGTGGCAACAGCATTGAACGATTGATTCCCTTCCAACTACTAACCAAGCTCAAACTTGCTTAACTTTTTTTCATCAGCCATTAGTAGCAGAGGCTCTACCAATTGACCAACTTTTGCTGGCGATTACTGAGAATAAAGTGATTCGTAATAACCATGCCATTCATCACTAAAACATTTTTTCTTTCCCTCCCCCACAACATCCAAAGATCAATGATTGTATTTGTCAACAGGAAAATTTAAATGAAAGTGCAATACATAATGATATGGAAAAGAAGTCCATAAAGTGGCAATTGTTTATTTATATAATTTGCATATGAAAATAAACAACATGAACAGTGAAGTAATAATTCAAAAATGTAATGAAGGAGAGGAAAGTTGATAGTCTCAAATATGTCTTTTAGACATACAGCAAACAAATAATGACAAAAATAATTGTGATATGAGAACTTAAGCATTTTAACTGATATCAAAATGAATAACTCTTTTAAACAAAGATCTGAACAACAACAACAACAAAAAACTAAATTTATAACAAATTCAGAGCATTATCACTCTATATATCCTGGAGATTTCAGAAATGATTAAGGTACAGCTTAGGTAAAAGCTTTGTATGAATTTTAAATTTCACATCAAAGTAACAAACCATATCCATTCACATTGTTTTCTTAATGGATGATATATTATCATTCCGCCATGGGATCCTTAGGGGTCTCATGCCAGTCCCAAGCCTGGATAAAGGAGGAGGGTCAGTCAGATGAGTGTCGATGCTCTGACCATAAAGAAAAAACACGATCGTTATCTGATGCCTATACAATCAACAGCTACAGCATGCCGGCTCGGGCATCGCCCAGATAAACAAGGCTCGCGATGCCAATCGAGCAATTGGGGTTGGATCGAAAAGTGGGATACCGAAAGGAAACAGAACTGTTATCAGTAGAAACGTGTAGACACTGGATGTGAGGAAAATCAGAACTACTTCATTAGGAAATGAAGAGATATCGGTGGGATATACTAGGATTGGCAGAGATGAGATGGACATCATCTGGAGAGATCAATGGATGCGAAGTAATATGGGCAGGACATGACACCATGCACGAAGCAGGACTTGGCTTCCTTCTTAGCAAAAGAGTTCGAGAGGCACTGTTAGGCTACAAACCAGTCAATGGATGAATCATAGTAGCAAGATTTCAGGCAAAACCATTCAACATATCAATAATCCAGATATATGCACCCACATCTGACAGCACAGATGAGGATATTGACTTAATCTACAAAGATCTGACAGAGACAATAGAAACAATACTAATAGATGTGCTAATTATTGAAGGATATTGGAATGCCAAAGTTGGAATAGATAATGATGGTTGGGAAAGAGTCATGGGAAAATATGGTCTCGGAGAAAGAAATGAACTAGGTGAAAAACTGTTAGAATTTGCTGTGGACCACGAGATGATGATCTGTAACACACGATTCCAACAAAAGGAGTGTAGAAAATGGATGTGGCGATCAAATGATGGGAAAACCAAAAACATGATTGATATAATTATCATTAAAAGAAGATGGATAACATCAGTACAGCAATGTCGAAAGGAGCGGATATAGACTCGGACTATAGTTTAGTGATTGCAAACATCAAGTTGAAATTAAAAAAAAAATATTAACCCCAACATCAGAATAGAAGAGATACAGCACGAATAAGTGAAGCAGAAATAGGAAGAAGGTACAGAACAGTGTTAGAAGAGAAACTTAAAGTGTGGAGAAAGAAAAAAACTCGAATTTAAGAGTGAAAAGAGTAATGCAGGCGATAGAAGATGCAGTTAAAGAAACAGTGCCAGAAGAAGAGAAGATCAAGAAGAAATAGATTACACAAGAATCACTGAAGTACAGGAGAAAAGAATGTTGAAGATAAGAAGGGATACATCAGGACAAATAGAAGAGCAATATAGAAGAAAGTGTAATGAGGTGAAAAAAGCAGTCAGAATGGATAAGATGAAATACTTAGAAGCCCAATGCAACAATATAGAACAGTACTATGGAGAGCATAAAACAAGTGAGGTATACAAAATGATCAGAACCATTAATAGAAAGTGGCAACCAAAACAGACCACAATTAGAGATGAAAAAGGCAAAGTATTGATGAATAAAGAAAAAATTGTACAGAGGTGGACAAGATACTATAGTGAGTTATATGAAGAAAAACTAGATTCGGATAGCGCTGGGAAACTGACTGAAGAATTGAAGCAGATATCACCACCAGGTAATGAGCATGATATGGACATTTTAAGAGGAGAGGTAGAAAAAGCAATAGGACAGCTAAAACTCAACAAGAGTCTTGGTAACGATAACATTACTAGAGAAATTATTAAATATGGTGGTGAAAGTATGGTTACAGAAATGCACCAACTATGTAATATGGTTTGGAAAGAAGGGAAAATGCCAGAGGAGTGGGTGAAATCAATATTAGTAACATTATACAAGAAAGGAAATAAGCTAGAATGTAAAAATTATAGAACAATTGCCTTGATAAGTCACCTTGGTAAAGTGATGATGATGATCATATTGACAGAAAGATTGAGAACACAATTGGAAGCATACCTTGCAGATGAGCAAGCAGGATTTAGGAAGGATAGAACTACAATTCAACAGATTTTGACAATGAGGTTAATAGCAGAGAAAGCTAGGAGAAAAAACAAAAACATATATACTTGCTTTGTTGATTTTCAGAAAACATTTGACAATATTGACCAGAAAGTGACATTAGCAGTTCTGGAATCCTATGGAATTGATAAAAAACTAATAGCTATATTAAAAGATATTTATCAGAATGCAGTTGCAGCAGTTAGAATAGGTGATGATTTGGGGAAATGGTTTAAAACAAGCAGAGGTACTAGACAGGGAGACCCAATATCACCAAGCATTTTCGTCGCACATTTAGAAAGAGCAATGGACAAACTGAAGGAAGATGCCAAAGGAATATCTGTACACAGAATGAGAATTAACAATATGAGATTTGCAGATGACATTCTTATTATTGAAGAAGACGAAAGAGAACTACAAAAAACACTGAAACTGTTAAATGAGGAAGGGAAGAGATTTGGACTTGTTATGAACTTGGAAAAAACAAAGACAATGGTATTTGGTGAGAAGAACATGAAACAAAAGATACAAGTGGATGGAAATGATATAGAAAATGTAGAACAATTCACATATTTGGGAAGTAAACTGACATATGACTTGGACTGTAAAAAAGAAATAAAGATCAGGATTGCAAAGGAAAGAAGAAATCTGAAGGCCATGGATAACATCTGGAAAAGTAAAGTGATCAGCCTGCAAACAAAACTAAGAGTACTGGAAACATACATCTTCAGTGGTGTACTGTATGGATCTGAAACGTGGGTAATAAATAAGGAATCAAGAAAAAGAATTTTGGCATTTGAAAGAACTTGTTACAGGAAGATTCTAAGAATAGGATGGGTACAGAAAATTGCCAATGAAGAGCTCTATCAGAAGATACAACCAA
Organism: Typopeltis vanoorti; assembly: GCF_054136105.1. NCBI lineage: Eukaryota > Metazoa > Arthropoda > Arachnida > Uropygi > Thelyphonidae > Typopeltis > Typopeltis vanoorti. The sequence continues at coordinate 100,763,751 of NC_143564.1, read as the reverse complement.
AACAGAATCTAATGCAGAAGATTATAAAATGGAAGCTCCAATTATTTGGACACATCTGTAGAATGAGTGAGACATAATATGAGACAAAATACCAACCATAAAGACATTTATGGTTGGTATTTTGGATGGTTTAAACAGAAGAGGTAGACCATACAGAGAATGGATAGACGATATAAAAGACTGGTGTGGAATGGGTGCATAAAAACTGCGACACTGTGCACTGGACAAAGAAAGGTGGGAGAAGTTAGTGAAGCAGGTATCGGACATCAACGGGCAGTGAGCCCACGGTTCGTGGTGATGATGATGATGATATTATCATTATTATATGGACATTGAGCTTGAAGATTTGCACAACAGGCACAGCAATCCTCACACAATACCTAAATTTAATCCTTATTTCCTTTTTTGAATGAACAGGAGACCCTTTGTTCCCTGTTTATTCACATCATTATATCTGATAAAATATAATATATTCTGATTCTTTATAAGATTTATAAGAAATAATTATAAATCTTTAAGTTTTATAAGACTGATTCTGGTATTAGCATATAGAAACTGCAGCATTCCTTTATGCCCCCACCATCTTTACTTCCTGAAATGACTACCCTATTAAATTTTTGCTTGAGAGACTAGATTCTGCACTTAGTCATTCTCACACTCACTCGCCTCATGGGTGTCTTTCACAGAAACGAAAGTCATGATATTAATCACACTACCAGCAATACTTTCTCCAAGCATAAAAATATACATAAGTACACAATGGAAGCAAGAGGAACAAAATGAATAATAGATAACATTATTATTAACAACAAACTAAATAATAATATCAAGGATACAAGGTTTTTTAAGAGGGAGCAAAATTGATAGTGATCACATTATTCTTGTGGAAAGGCTAGACGTTGGTTATGCATTTTTACTAAATAATTTAAGGAAATTAAACGTAAACTAGGATATACATTAAAATAAATTTTAATAGACTTCCAATATTTCGGCAACGTCACATTGCCATTTTCATAGGAACTTAAGAACAAGACACGTCCATGCAGCCACAACAAACAGTAAATGAGGAAAAAGCAGGAAGCTATTCTTTCTCCTAAAGTCCTGATGGTGCCCCCTAACGGGCATGTTAGTCTTCTTGGGCTGAAGGTCTTCTGATGTAAGTTTCCCAAATTTGAGGTAGTCTCATGCAGTCAAATTTGTTGAGGTTTGGATAGTTTCTTAGGGTTGAGGCTGATTCCATGAAAAGCCTTTCATATTTGTATTTACTGCAGTGTATTAATGTGGCTTTCTTCCACCGTATTCTATGGCAGGTATCCAGCGCATGGTCAGCAAGACCAGAATGGCTGTATTGGTGAAACCGGATGTAGTCCTTGTGTTCTGAAATTCTGACATTTGCTCTCCTGCCTGTTTGGCCAAAGTAGGACAGCTTACAGCTGCAAGGGATCTGGTATACACCAGGTAGGTCGGGGGGGGGGAGGCTGGTAGAGCAGATAAGGAATGCCAATTTTGTCCGAGGTGCCTCGGATATAGGGTATGGTGATGGATTTAGAGTAACCCTTGTTGTGAGGGGGGAGGGGGGGTTGTGGTTTACTGGTTTCAATATTTTTTGGGGAGGTAGCCATTGGCTGAGAAAGTGTTGAGAATGTGGTTGAGTTCTGTGGTTAGGGCATTGTCATTTGAACAGATAAGTTTAGCCTTGTTGTGTCTTAATGACTCCATATTGTTGTGAGGAGGGGTGGTGGGATTGTTGGTGAATGTATCTGCCTGTATGGATGGGTTTTCTATAGACTGAGAAAACCAAGGTTCCATCAGGCTGGCAGGTGACTAGTGTGTCTAAGAAAGGAAGGCAGTTTTTTTTTTCCTCTTCCAGGGTGAATTTGATTCTAGGGTGTTGGTTGTTTAAGTGTGTTAGGAAGGAGAGGAGTGCATCGGAGCCATGTGGCCAAATAGCGAATACATCATTAACATAGCAAAGCCAAATGGTTGGTTTTTGTGGGGCAAAGTTTAAGGCTTTCTCTTCAAAAGTCTCCATATAAAAGTTGGCCATGGGTGGGGAGAGTAGAGAATCCATGGCTGTCCCCTCTATTTGTTTGTAGAATTTTCCTTGCCAAACAAAATAGCCTGAGTTCATTGTGAACTGAAATAGGGCTGTGATATTGGGAGGAAATTTAGCTTGGATTAGCTCTAAGGATTCTTTGAATGAGACATTTGTGAATAAGAGGAGACATCAAAACTGACCATTATGTCAGTGTGTTTGAGTGTAAGGTTTTCTATGCTGGGTTTGAAGTGGGCTGAGTTTTTTGTGTGTGAAGGTGTGTTGCAGTAAAGTGTGAGAGAGCTTTGGCCAAATGTTTGGCTAGTTTGTATGTTGGGGAATCAATGCCATCCACTATAAGACGTAATGGCACATTTTCCTTATGTATTATTGGGAGTCCATAAATACGGGGGTGGGATGGAGTTAAATGGTTTTAATTTGTTTCTTTCTTTTAAGGTTACATGGTGATCAGCACTCATAATTGCAAATTTAGGGACACAAAAACACACGTATTAAACAGATTATTTTATCAGTTACTAATAAAATAAAACTTGACGTTTCGACCCCTCAATTTAGGTCATCATCGGAAGAATACAAGTGTATAAGGAACCAAGCTACATGATCATGCCCTGTATACCGGTAAACTAAATCTACGTAGTTAATTAATCCTTTTCCCTAGCCTGATCTCTAGTGATTAAAATTAAAAAATTTAAAAAAAAAATAATAAAAATAAATAAATAAATAAATAAATACAACTACAATAAACTGCTAAAGTCCTCATGTATTAATATTCTTCTGGATAGTTCTGATTGTTATAATATGATTACTTTCAGTTGCTGTTGAATGTTACAAACGCTTCACCAGGTTGTCTTCTTGTAATTGGATTTTTCTATGGCTAGTTTAGGTTGTAGATGGGTCCTCCACATTCTTGAAATGGTTAGGCCATCATTTTTGTTGAGATTTGGGTTGTGTTTGAGCATTTCACGACTCTTTAAATTTTCTCTCAAACTAGGTTTTGGTGTGGTGTAGGGACTTGGTATTTTTCCAATAAATTCTGTGGTATGTTTGGAGTGCGTGGTCAGAAAGGCAGGTTTTTCCATAATGGAGGTATTTAATGTGTTGTTTGTGTTCATCTTGTCTGATTGGGATAGTTCGCCCTGTTTCCCCTTTGTATGGTATGTTAAATGTGCATTGTATTTTGTATACCCCTGGGTGGGCTAGGTGTGGAAGAGGATCTTTAGAAGAACTAAGTAGGTGTCTTAACTTATTTGGGGGTTTAAAGGTGGTTTTAATGTTGTATTTGCATAGTGTTCTGTCTATTTTTTCAGAAATGCCTCTAAAATAAGGAATGGCAATAGCATTCTTGATATATTTTTTGTTCTTACTGGTATCATTATGGAGGATCTTGTGAATAGTTTTTTTTACTGTATCCATTTTTGATAAATGTTTGGTTGATGATCTTGTATTCCTGGTTTAGAGCCTGTTCATTAGAACAAATAGTTATGGCTCTGTGTTTAAGGGTGCTTATGACACCTAGTTTTTGTGTAGGGTGGTGATGAGAATTTTTGTGTATGTATTGGCCTGTGTGTATGGGTTTGTGGTAAACTGAGAAGGAGAGACAGCCAGTGGAAAGAAGTGTGACAAGTGTGTCTAGGAAAGGAAGGAGTTGTTTTTTTTCCATTTCAATGGTGAATTGGATACGTTTGTGTTGTTTGTTTAGGTGGCTAAGGAATGTATTTAGAGCTTCGTGGCCGTGAGGCCAAATGGTGAAAATATCATCGACGTTTTAGAGCCAAATTTTGGGCTTTAGACATGCTGTATCTAGAGCACGTTGCTCAAAGTCTTCCATATAAAAGTTAACTATTGGGGGGGGGGGGGGAGCCCATGGCTGTACCTTCTTTTTGAAGGTAAAAATTGTTTTGCCACACGAAATATCTGGAGCGGAGTACGTGGGCAAAGAGGGCCGTGATGTCGTTGTAGTTTGTGGGGTTGTAGTTTACCATTTGGTAGGTGTTGTGGTCCGATATTAAATGGCTCATTTTTTCAATGTATGTTGTATGGTCTATAAGAACAGTGGCATTGCCTTTATCTGCTTTCTTGATTATAATGTCTTGGTTATTTTTTAAGGATTTAAGGGCTAGATTTTCAGTTTTAAGTTGGTGCTTATTCCTTATGTTAGAGGCATTTCTGAAAAAATAGACAAAACACTATGCAAATACAACATTAAAACCACCTTTAAACCCCCAAATAAGTTAAGACACCTACTCAGTTTTTCTAAAGATCCTCTTCCACACCTAGCCCACCCAGGGGTATACAAAATACAATGCACATGTAACTTACCATATATAGGGGAAAGAGAGTGAACTATCCCAATCAGACAAGACGAACACAAACAACACATTAAATACCTCCATTTTGGAAAAACCAGTCTTTCTGACCACGCACTCCAAACATACCACAGAATTGATTGGAAAAATACCAAGTCCCTACACCGCACCAAAACTTGGTTTGAGAGAAAATTTAAAGAGTCATGTGAAATGCTCAAACACAACCCAAATCTCAACAAAAATGATGGCCTAACCATTTCAAGAATGTGGAGAACCCATCTACAACCTGTATAATAGCCTAAACTAGCCATAGAAAAATTCCACTACAAGAAGACAACCTGGTGAAGTGTTTGTAACATTCAACAGCAACTGAAAGAAATCATATTATAACAATCAGAACTATCCAGAAGAATATTAATAATGAGGACTTTAGCAGTTTATTGTAGTTGTATTTATTTATTTATTTATTATTATTTTTTTTTTAAATTTTTTATCTATTTATTATTATTATTATTTTTTTAATCACTAGAGGTCAGGCTAGGGAAAAGGATGAATTAACTACGTAGATTTAGTTTACTGGTATACAGGGCATGAGCATGTAGCTTGGTTCCTTATACACTTGTATTCTTCCGATAATGACCTCGATACAGGGGTCGAAACGTCAAGTTTTATTTTATTAGTAATTAATAAAATAATCTGTTCAACATGTGTGTTTTTGTGTCCCTAAATTTACAAATATTAATTTGTTAGTGATTTCCACAGGCCAAGAAGTGACCTTCTTAAGGAGCCTGTGGAGTTTTCTAATTTGTGAGTTGGTGGTATTGTACTCGATAGGGAGGTAAGTAGCCTAATCTAACAATAGAGATTTCAGCTTACCTGTGTAATCCTTTTGGTTAAGCAATACTGTGGTGTTCTCCTTATCAGCTTTGGTGATTATTATTTTCTTGTTTTTCTTTAATTCTAGTAGAGATTTAATTTCCTTACTGGGCATGTTGGCTTTTGGTGGTTGAGCTTTGGTCAGAACACAAGCCACATCCGGTCTAATATCGTTGGGGTTTGGAATATGTCATATCCCGCGTTCAAATCGTATCATAATATCTTCAGCAGGTATTCTTCTGGGCGCAATGCCAAAGTTGTGGCCACGTGCAAGGGCATCAAGTGCTTCAGGTTTCACACTAAATGACAAAAAGTTGACTACTGTTTCGGTAGGATGTTGTGGATTCAAGATCGAGTTCTTTTTTAAATTTTCAAATTTTTTGATGTGTCGATCTCGTACTTTTTTAGATGTTTTCTCCACTGCAATGCACGAGATGGCTTATAAAATAGAATAAATTTTGTGGTTTAAGGTGCTTGAAAGGGCATCTTCGAATGCCTGGATAGTAAGCATCATTCAGGAAATGACAAGTCGTAGCGATTTGTTCTCTGAGCAAAGCTTGGTTGGCATGGTTATAAATACGAAGAGCCTTTTGTGAAGAGAAACGGTGCATGAATTTAACACGGTTTAGGAATTACCTGGTTATCCCGGCAGTGTTTTAGGAAGGCGAGACGATTCAGTTGTCTTGATAGCCTTAACTTCATTTTATCGTAATGGCATGCTTGACTTGCGATATCATCTCCGTGGATTATCGTAATTCTCGTGGAAAGGCTTAGACATTGGTTATGCATTTTTACTAAATAATTTAAGGAAATTACAATGTAAACTAGGATATACATTAAAATAAATTTTAATATACTTCCAATATTTCGGCAATGTCACGTTGCCCTTTTCATAGGAACTTAAAAACAAGACACGTGCATGCAGGCACAACAAACAGTAAATGAGGAAGAAGCAGGAAGCTATTCTTTCTCCTAAAGTCCTGATGGTGCCCCCTAGCGGGCAATGTTGGTCTTCTTGAGCGATTGGGCTGAAGGTCTTCTGATGTAGGTTTCCCACATTTGAGGCAGTCTCATGCAGCAGAATTTGTTGAGGTTTGGATTGTTTCTTAGGTCTGAGGCTCATTCCATGAAGAGTCTTTCATATTTATATTTACTACGGTGGCTTTCTTCCACCGTATTCTATGGCAGGTATCCAGCGCATGGTCAGCAAGACCAGAGTGGCTGTATTGGTGAAGCCGGATGTAGTTGTTAAATAATTATATTTTTTATTTTTACAATGTAAACAATGAGTGTATACTTCATTGTTTTTGCTTGATTATATCCTATCTTATTCAAAACCTTATTGAATTTAATCCTACCAGCTGCTCTATTGTTATGTCATTGCTTTCTCTATATTTCTGTTTTATATATATCTATTCTATCTTTCTATCGCTATTTTACTTCTTCAGATATCGGGCCTAATATACATATATCTAGGATTGTTTCCTCTTCGGATACTGGCGAATTTATACTTTGCTGCACCAGCCAGTATCCTATAGCAGAAAAGGGTCCTTGCTCAGGGAGACAATACTAGATTCTGGGGGTTTCTTACACAATATCTTACTTTACCACTGCCATATAGATTCAGATTATTGCAGTAGTGACCTAAATCTATAATTATATATACTATTTAATTCCTTCCTGCCAAAATAGGTTCTATTTTTATAAGTGGTAGTTTGGAATCGTAATCAGGCATGACTAAGGTTTAGGTAGATAAGACATGTTTATTGGAATATCTAAACACAATAACAAAAGAATTCATACAGTCAATCTATGATGCAATACTAACTGAAGCTTGAGTTAAGAGGTTAACATATTCTAAATTAAATCAAAGGTCATAAAGCATGTGAAACACAGTAACTCCATACTGGGATAGATAGCAAATGATATGAAGTTAAGCTAAATCCCTTTCTTTTTTAAATAACGAAACCTGTGGTGCGATCATAATTAAAAGAAACACACGTATTAACCACAGTGAAAATTATTTAATTGTAAATATTTCATCCTAAGTATCTTAGGACATCATCAGTACAGTAGTTTAAAACAATAATAGGAATAACATACAGTTAGGGTGCATGATTACAATAGAATCTCATTAAACGTGCGTAACATGTTACAAAAAAAAAAAAAATTATTTAACACAATTTTGTATGACAATTTTCCATACTTTTGGAATAGTAAGAATGTCATTGTGGATTAAGTTTGGTCTGTGTAGTAGGGCTTCAGAACTTTCTTTGTATAAACGTTCATGTATATATAAAGATCTATGTAAAAGTTTAGACTTTTCCCGATGGATTCTATGGTTTGGATTTTCAATTCCATGTTGAGAGAGGCCAGATTTCTGCGGTTTAAAAAGACAAATATGGTCTTGATGTTCTGAGATGTATTTCTGAACAGACCTACCTATCTGTCCAAAGTAAGACAATTTGATGAGCATGGAATTTCATAAACGCCAGGCAACATCAAAGGTGGGAGTTTTTCCTTAGGAGAAGGTAACAAGTTGTAAATTTGGTTGATAGGTTTGTAAGTAGTGGCAAAATTGTATTTCTTCATAATTTTAGAAAGAAGTTCGGAGATGCCTTTGACGTTAGGTATGGGAATCCTATGGACTTCTTCCTGTCTGGTTTGATGTGTGGAGAAGTGACTGATGATTTTTTGAGTTGTTTTCGGATTATATCCATTTAAGATGGCTGTATTTTTGATTACTTCTAATTCCTGGTTTAAAGATTCTTCAGAGGAGCAGAATTTGTGTGCTCTGGAAACTAGTGATTTAATAATGCCAGATTTCTGAGATGGATGATGAGCAGAAGAATTGTGAATGTAGCGACCTGAGAATGTAGGCTTGCGAAAGACAGACATGGCGATGGAGCCGTCTTCTTTTCTTTGGATGCGTAAATCCAAAAAGGAGATACCCTGTGGAGATTCTTCTTCTAACGTAAATTTAATGCGATGATGAAGAAGGTTAATTTTATATAGAAACAGTCATGTTCAGGATGATCCCAGACTGCAAATACGTCATCAACATATCTTAACCAAATTTTTGATTTGGGTTCAAAAGTGAATATTTTTTCTTCAAGGTGTTCTAGAAACAAGTTTGCTAGGTTTGGTGATAAAAGAGATCCCATTGCTGTTCCTTCTTCTTGCTTGTAAATTTGACCTTTCCAGGTGAAGTAACCTGATGCAATAACAAACTTGAACGATTCAATCGTTCAAGTTTGTTATTGCATCAGGTTACTTCATATCAGACGGAAATTTTTGAGTTAATAATTCTATTGTTTCTTTATAGGGAATGTTTGTGAAGAGGGAGACAATGTCGAAGCTGATTAACAAGTCAATTTTTGATAGTTGAATGTCTTTAATTCCTCTCCAATTTTTACTTTAAAATTATTAATAGAAAAGAGAAGAGAATTTCAAAAAGAAACACATGTGGCGTTTATTGATTATGAAAAAGCGTTTGACAAAATTAGTCGACAAAAATTGTTTAAAATATTAACCGATTTAAACATACCAAACCAACTTTTACAATCTATTCAAGAAATATATACAGGAAATAAAATAGCAGTTAAATTAGAACACACCTCAGAATGGAAAGATATATCAAGAGGAGTACGACAAGGATGTACCCTCTCACCTCTGCTTTTCAATATATATATAAATGAAATATTAACAATCTGGAAACAGCATAACCCATTTGGTATACAAATGACCCCGCAAATGAAGATAGATACACTACTATTTGCAGATGATCAAATAGTATTAGCTACATCAGAAGATGACTTACAAAGATCATTAAAATCATTAAATGATATCTCAAAGCAATATAATATGACAATATCCAAAGAAAAAACAAAAATAATGGCATTCAAAGGAGAAAACCCAATAAGAAGTAAAATAGTGATAGATAATAAAATACTAGAACAAGTAAACACTTTCAGATACTTGGGATGTGATCTATCATACGAAGAAGAAAAAGACATAGACACTAAAATATCAAACTTTGTCAAAGTAAATGGCATAATAAATAGTATATTTAAGCCATCCCTGGTACAAAATCACACTAGAATCATACTATATAATGTCTTGTCAAAACCAACTCTACTATATGGAAGCGAAACATGGACCATGAAAAGGAAAGATGAAAAATGAATTCAAACAGCAGAAATGAAGTTCCTCAGAAAAACAGCTGGATATACCAAGTGGGACCACAAAACAAATGAAGAAATCTTACAATCCCTAAAAATCAAACCAATTAATTATTACATAAGACAGTATAAACAAAAATGGCTAGAACATTTAAATCGAATGGACAACAGCAGACTACCAAAAATATTATACAGATACAAAATAAGTGGAAAAAGAAGAATCGGAAGACCAAGAAAGAGATGGCATGAGACCGGAACAGGCCACATGGCCTATATTCCATGATAGGAAGAAGAAGAAGAAGAATGTCTTTAATTTTTGTGTGAAACTCAGTAGAATTTTTGATTGAAGAGACTGAGTTACCTATGTGAGGGCAGAGAAGGTTAGATAAGAATCTTGATAACTTGTAAGTTGGACTGCTGATACAGTCTATGATGGGTCTAAGTGGAACATTAGTTTTGTGTAGCTTAGGTAAGCAATAAATTCTAGGAGGTCTTGCATGGTATGGCTTAAGTTTATTGATTGTTTAATGAGATTCTATTGTAATCATGCGCCCTAACTGTATGTTATTCCTATTATTGTTTTAAACTACTGTACTATGATGTCCTAAGATACTTAGGATGAAATATTTACAATTAAATAATTTTCACTGTGGTTAATACGTGTGTTTCTTTTAATTAAATCCCTTTCTGTAATGCTATTCATAAAATAATATAAACAAACATTCTAATGCTACTGAGTTACTAAAATCCGCAATTCTAATTTCATTAAATTAATTCTATCACATACAATACTAAGATCTTTTCCAAACAATTCTTCTTACTCTTTCAAAGGAGGCTAACTTTTTAATTAGAGACTGTCCACAGAGTTCTTTAGAATACTGTTCTTAATTTCACATTCGCAAACAATCTTCTCTCTTCTAATGAATTTTATACACAAAAATAGAGTAATTTCACCTTACCAAACTTTTTCCGTGTCTTTCAGCACCATGTGTACGTCTGGTTACTTCTTGTTTATTGGGTGTCCATATGCCAACATAGGGGTTATGCTATCTTCATTATTTCTGCCGAAAATGGACTGAAATCTTTGCGTTTCAGGAACAACTCGATGGGACTTCTCAGTTAAGACTGCAAATTTTTACCTTCAGCTCTGCATAGAATCCTTCTCCATTTTCAAGAAACCCTGCTGTCCGACATCTTATGTTAGCACAGATGCTTCTTCCTCCCTTTACGCAAACTCCCACTAACTTCTGAGCCACCAAACAGGAAAATGATAAGACAAGAGACCTCTCCGATACGGCTCTCGTCCCCTTTATATTCTTCGTTAGAGTGCCCCCCTTTTTCTGAGTCCCTTATGCACACGACCCATATCTTTTCATCTCTTGGGTTCATCCCTTGCTTTCCCAACGCTGTTATGCTTTGGATTCACAGAATAAATGTCAACGTACGTTCCGTGTAAGCTACTGCTGCCAGCATTACACTGGACACGTGTACTTGTATACTTTCTAAGAATTATTACTTAGTAACTATCTGGTGACTCACAGTTAATCTATACAGCTTAAGTGAGGCTTAAAATTAATATTAACAAAATTCTTCCTTTAAGACATTCTCTAATTTAATTCTAGTAGTGATCAAAAGATTAAAGTACATGGAACATAAGATAAAATTGCAAATTTATACATAAAGTGAAGAAGTTTCACTTTTGATTTCAGCTGATGTGCAGGTATTTCTCTTTTTTTTTGTAAGTTTAATATGTTGGATTCTGAATGAATGATTTCTTTGCAAGGTTCCTTCATTCAGGTTCTAACATAGTCCTTATGTTCTGAAATTCTAATATCTGAAATAACTTCCAATATTTCGGCAATGTGATGTTGCCGAAATATTGGAAGTATATTAAAATTTATTTTAATGTAGATCCTAGTTTACATTGTAATTAACTTAAATTATTTAGTAAAAGTGATCACGTTAGTCGAAAGCAGATTTGAATTCATAAAGAGAACCATATACTTCAAAAGAAAAAAAGATAAAAGAACCAATATAGGTAAGTGAAGGAAATGATTGTCTTTGTTGGCACAAAGATTTCAGAGGCAAGAAGTATTCTATGAAGCAGAATTTAAAGGAGCTGGTAGAAGAGGCAAAACAAAGGAAGAGTAAGAAGGTGAAGTTATAAGTTTCCTACCATGCTATGATAGAGGTGAGCTGAGGAAGGGGCATTGCTAGCTAATAAGTCTATAAGCAGGTTTTGCAGAAATGATTTGTACAATGCTGATAGACTGCATCTAAATGGTTTTGGTGTTAAGTGTCTAGAGAGCTTTCTGAGCATGCTGAGGTGCAAATTCAGGAAAACTTAAGTAATTAGGGTGGAAACAGATGAGCTTGTGTGAAGGCACCATTAGGCAAGCGAGTGTGAGAATGACCAATTGCAGAATCTAGCCTCTCAAGCAAAAATACTGAATAGGGTAGTCAATTCAGAGAGCCTCCTTAACTCAGTCAGTACAGATGAAGCCCTTCAGTCAGAAAGACCTGGATTCGATTTCTTTATCTGGTCTCTTTTGACTAAAGTTGCGTTAGCTGGTCTCATATGGAGGTAGAGGGTTTTTTCACCTGGAAACTCGGGTTTTTCGTCCCTCAGAACAGGCAAACTGGCCCTGAACACACACGGATTACAGCCATGAATACTTATGACAATATGTGGAAGAGATAACGACACCACATGTTGTTACACCCGTAATTAACCATGGGTCACATCATGGTAGTCAACCTCCTAGGTAGGAGAAGGCACATGAATGGGAAGTCAATTCAGAAAGTAAAAGTGGGTGGGTGGGGGATCTAAGGGGATTCCACAGTTTCTATATATTAATAGCAGAAGTATCAGGGACAAGAGGGAGGAGTTTTTGGCATTGGTTAGTGCAACTTTGCCAAAAGTTATAGGCATTAGTGAGACTTGGCTTAAGTAGATGATGTAGTTACAAGGATAGAATGTAAAGTATTTAGTATTTTCAGGGAAGATAGAGAAGATAGGATGAGAGGAGGGGTACTGCTGATGATAGTAGATGAACTGCAGCCAAAAAAAAAAAAATAGGAGACAGGTGGAAGGGCGGCTGTTCATTTCAAGCAGTCTGGTGTGGGATTAAGGCAATGAAGACAAAATATACAGTTGGTTATTGTTATAGGTCAGGGTGTTCCACTGATGATCTCGAAGGCATTCATTGCCAAATTAGCACAATCAGAACATGTCGAGTGATTATTATAGGGGACTTCAACTATGGATATACAGACTAGAAGGAAAAGAGATCACATGGAAGGAAGGAAAAAAAAATTATACACCTACTGAGAGATAAGCTGAGGCAGCATGTGATGGGGGAAGGGACTAAGGGAGTGAGAGAGTATTGGACCTAGTTATATTATCAGAAGAGCTATCCATAACCAAGGTTATGGATATAGCTTTGCCTACACTACACTACATTGCCTCTGATTGATGAAATTGACAATGTGGTCTTCATGTGGGAGATTGTACAGCAGCAGGAATATTCTGTCATGAATGGGTATACGAGGGTGGCCTGAAAAGTTCTCGACCTAACAACGAAAAAATGAATTTATAATTTCAAAACTATTTTTATTTTTCAACATATTCTCCCTTAATACTAATATATTTATTCCAGCAATGCTCCAGCACCATTATCCTATCCCTGTAGTGGTTCTCTAAGAAACCTCTTGATTCGAAGAAAAACGCTGACCAGCGAGGAAAAGTTTTAGTTTCAGGAAGAGAGACATTAGAGGGAGCCAAATCTGGGGAATAGGGTGAATGTTCCAACAATTCATAGTGCAGATCCCATAATTTTCCCATTGCCAAAACACCTTTGGGGGCAGGTGCATTGTCTTGATGAAAGATGATTTCTTTCTTCTGCAAACCGGGTCTTTTTTTTTTTGATATTTTTAGTCTAGTCTGGTTAAAAGACCGGAATACTATTCCTAAGTTAATGTTTTATCCTTTTCATGATAATTAATAAACAAAATGTCTTTAAGCATCCCAAAACACTGATGCCATGACCTTTCCTGCTGATGGAACCTACTTTGTCTTCTTTGGTGCTGACAACCGGCTTCTGTTGTGTAATGGTGAATCAAAGTCTCATCCATCATAATAAATCAACACACAAAATCAGTCTTATTCTTGTTAAAATGCTTCAAGCACTGTTCAGAGATTTTCATGCGAGTGAGTTTATGATCTGCCATGCGCAAGCATGGCGCCCATCTTGCGAAAGCTTTTTTATTTGCAATTCTGCATGCAAAATGTATCCTAAATGTTCTTTTGAAATGCCTATAGTCTCAGCAATTTCACGCGCCGGTTCAGCCCAATGGCTGAGAATACGTATATAGCGCGCTAGGGGGCACCATCAGGACTTTTAGGAGAAACAATAGCTTCTTGCTTCGGCATCAGTTACTGTGTAGTGGCTGCATGCACATGTCTTTATTTTAAGTTCCTGTGAAAATGGCAACGTAACGTTGCTGAAATATTGGAATATAGATTAAAGTTTAATTTATATCATTTGTACATTATAAATTTCTTAAGTAATCTAATAAGCATGTATAACCAACATCTAAGCCTTTCTACGAGAATTAATATCATCCATGGAGATTCTATCAGACGCAAGGTCCGCCATTACGGTAATACGAAGCTGAAGCTATCAAGACAACTGAACCGTCTGACTTTCCTAAAACGCTGCCGGGATAATCAGGTAATCCCAAACAGAGTCAAATTCAAGCACCTTGGAAGTTTATTTTTCACTTGGTTAGACTATAATAAATTTAGTTTAATCCTTTACCCAAGTGTAAGCAAACAAAGTTTGCACCTGAAAATATCTTCAGGACTGAGGTAAGGTAGTGCAACACCAGGCAACTCCAAGCAAAGGTGGACGAAGCTCTCATCACTCCTTGTCTCGGTATCTCCCATAATGCAAAGCACATCTCCTTGCAGACATGTATACTGCTAGACATTAAGGGAAGGGCCACTACCCAGACTGGTTTCGACCTTTACTGAGGTCTCGTCAGTGGGAGGCAAACCATAATGTGGAGATACTAAGGCAGAAGCAATGGGAGATGTCATATTTATCTATATAGTGATCCTTCCCTTAATGCATAGCAGTATACATGTCTGCAAGGAGATGTGCTTTGCATTATGGGAGATACTGAGGCAAGGAGTGATGAGAGCTTGGTCCACCTTTGCTCGGAGTTGCCTGGTGTTGCACTACCTTACCTCAGTCCTGAAGATATTTTCAGGCGCAAACTTTGTTTGCTTACACTAGGATAAAGGATTAAACTAAATTTATTACAGTCTATCCAAGCACAAAATAAACTTCCAACATCTTTCTCTAAATTCAGGGTAATTCAATAATAAGGTGGTACACCTGTTGGAAACTCCTATGGGTAAATAGGACCTCTCCCACTGTTTCTGCCTTAGTATCTCCAGAGGAATTTTTGACTTTGACGAGAATGCACACATTTTAGATTGATCCTGATTAGATTGCATATAAGGTTTTTCTGGAATCTCACATTGCACTGCCGCTGATACAGTTTGATTCCTACTGTCTCCCCCTCTGCATGAAACATGCAAGAGGTCTAATGGCGGGTAGGCCCCACCCGCAATGAGGACCAGTGGTGGATTTATGGTATTATAGGGAGGTAGGATCTCAATCTGTAGCCAAGTAGATTCTTGATGCCCCTTTTCCCTATTTTAGGGCAGTTATCTATAATATTTTGTTGCTGGGTAGATACCTGTATCTACGGGATTCGCTAGTGGATCTTCAAAAGTCCACAGGATTATCTGTACCCTGCTCGGGACATCTCAGCAATCTGAATTCTTTGTCTATCTGTGCCTTTATACCTTTTTCACCTATTGTTGTCATGGCAAAACCTCTGAATGAGGCCATATTTGAGGAGGTGTACAAGGAATTCCTCAGATTGGGAAAGCTGCTGAGTGACAACTGGCCAGGGAAAGTCAAGCTTTTTGATACATCCCCCCCCCCCCCCCACACACACACAGCAGTCACAGAAAACAAAATGGATGTTTTAAATGATGAACACACTACTCAGACGAAATCAAACTTTGTACACTTCCCAAATTTAGATGAAGATACACTCCAAAACAGCATCTATCAGACCTTGGAAACAAATACAGAATTCCAAACAGTCAAGAAGAAGAGGAAAATCTCCACCAACACCGACGAACCTGAAACATCAGGGATAGAAGCACCCAAAGTACCCAAAGAAAAGGTACCACCAGTTATCTTAAGGGATAAGAATAAATGGATTCCTGTCTCATCAGCCCTCAGGGAACAAAACATCTGGCTCAAAAATTCTGATGAGGGAGTTAAAATTCAACCTGCTACAGTCATAGATTACAGACGGATGACTGGATTTATGGACAATACCAATCTTCATACCACACCTTCACTTTACCCAGTGAAAAGAACCTGAAGGTGGTTCTTCATGGGGGGGTAGCCGAAGGTATCACTCCTGAAGAAGTGATCACTGACCTCACAAAACAAGGCTTGTCCCCGGTTAAAGTCAGCAGGATGCTCAGGTCAGATAAAAGACCAATGCTGGTGGAAATCAGCAATACACAAAAGCAGATCTATGAACTGACAGTAGTATGCGGACTCAAAATATCAATGAAGACGCTTAGGAAAAGAGCATCTGCAGGACAGTGTCATAGATGCCAAAGGTTTGGGCATGCCCAAAAATTATGTAAGCCAGCCTTCAGGTGCTTGAAGTGCAGCGAGGGACACCAGACCATCACATGCACCAAGCCACGCTTGATGAAGACCTAACCCCGCTAACTATAAGGGATGCCTTTCCAATCCAAAAAATCGAGGATCGGCAAAAGTCAAATTTGCTCCTCCACGTAATAACGTTTTAAGCAACCAAGCAGGTCATCTCCCAGTCCGAAACACCTCACCTTCAACTGCACAGGAAGGAACAACCATGACTGAAACATATGCTGAGGCTGCAAGAACTAAGCCTCCTACATCTTTAGAGCTAGAAAGCACCAACATAACATCAGTTTTAATAGCCTCGCTTGCCACCATGCTGCAGGAATTCAGCAAGACATGCCCCTCACCATCTTCCAGAAAGATATTCCTGCAAGGCACTCAAACCATTATAACTGCCATCTGTCATGAGTAAAAAATTCAAACCAAAAGCTCTTAAGATAATGGCATGGAATGCAAATGGATTAATGAACAAGGTCTTGAAACTTCAAGAATTTGTGACTCGTCTCAGTGCTGATATCATCTTGATTGGTGAAACACACCTAAGACCAGCTAATAACCCCAAAATCCATGGATATACTATGTACAGAAATGACAGAATTGGCACAAGAGGTAGAGGCACAGTCATATATATTAAGAGTAACTTGAATCATAATACAATAGCCAAGCCCCAAACAGTAACCGTGGAGGTGACTGGTGTGGAGGTACATACCTGCAATGCCGGCTGTCTCAAGATCTATGCTTCTTATAATCCTCGGGAGCATTCCTCTGCTGACAACAGATCTGGACTCCATACTTGGTCCAAATGACTCCATAATAATAGCAGGAGACCCCAAATCAAAACACACAGCTTGGTACAGCTCTTCAATTAACACCAAAGGCCACACACTATTCAACTTTGCAATGCTTAACTCTGCTGTTGTGGCCGGTCCTACCGAGCCGACCCACTTCAGCCCTTCAGGTAGCTCGGATGTACTACACATCGTCATCTTTAAAAATATAAGATACCAATTCAAATTGGAATCAGTTAATGAATTATCTTCTGACCACAGTCCCATAGTGCTTAATCTAGGTTCATCAGATCAAGTCTCTCCTCCACACACATTTATACCATGGGACAAGTTAGCCAAGGCTCTTCCCGATCATATTGGTCCAGTGCCCAACATCAGTAAAAAGAAAGAGATAGACTCGGGAGTAAATAACCTAACTACAAATTCAGAAAGCAATAGAATCATCAGACAATCCACTGTCTTCCACCCAACCAACCGTATCCCAGAAGAAATCATGGAGCTAATCAGAGCAAAAAATAGAGCCAGAAAGAGATACCACAATACCAGAGCCCCAAAACACAAAACAGTATTGAACAACCTAAACAGACAGGTCCGGGAAACTCTTCAAAAACACAGAAACCATCAATGGGAAACCAAATTGGCTAACATCAAAATACTGAAGATCATTCTGTCTGGAAATTCTTAAGAGTGATTCACACCAAAAAGCAACTCATACACCCTATACAAACCAAGAAAGGGACAGTTCACAAAGATGAAGAGAAAGTTGAAGCACTAGTAGATAACTTTGAATCTCAGTGCAATCCATCTCATACAAATCTAAATATTAACCTTATATACAAGATTCACCATCATGTTAGGACAACCTTACGACAGAACACTGTTAACTCTGAACATATCACTCCTACAAATCCGGCAGAAATGATAAATATCATCACCCACCTAAACAGTTAAAAAGCTCCAAGACCAGATGGCATAACTAACAGAATAGTAAAACTACTCCCAAGAAAGGCCATAGTCCATCTCGTCAACATTATAAATGCCATTTTTAGTTTTCAGCATTTCCCTACTACATGGAAAACAGCCACCATAATGCCATTGAAAAAGCCAGGAAAAAATCCTCACCTTCCCGAAAGCAACAGACCCATAAGCCTGTTGTCCATCCTCGGAAAGGTGACAGAGAAAGTGATCCTCTCAAGATTCCAAGCAGAAACAGATAAGTTAGGAATATTGCCTAATGAACAGTTTGGCTTCCGTAAGGCCCATAGTACAGCTCAACAAGTACACTGGCTGGTAGAAATCATTACTAAAGACTATAACTGGAAACTCAATACAGCTGCCATCTTCATCGACGCAGAGAAGGCGTTTTACAAACTATGGCATCAAGGCCTTCTCTACAAACTGATAAAATTTAACTTGCCAATCAAGTTAATAAAAATAATCCACTCTTACCTGAAAGACAGATATATGCAGGTCAGGGTCGGCGAAACCTCAGGGATCTCTTCTGGTCCCTCTCCTGTTCTCAATCTACGTAATGGACATCCCTCTGAACCCGAGAACAACATTCACTGCATTGTATGCGGATGATACTGCACTGATGGCAAGATCTCTGAGTCCAAAACTGTCAACTAGAAGACTTCAAACCAGCATACACATTTTAGAAAAGTGGATGGCAGACTGGAGGATGCCAAGTTAACCCCCAGAAAAGCTTGGCCATACTGTTTACTAGAAAGAAAATCCATAGCATGGAGGACATTTATTTATTGGGAGTAAAGATTCCATGGCAGCTGAAATTAAATATCTTTGAGTGATTCTTGATAGTAAACTCCTATTCAGCAAACATATAAGTTACATTACCTCGAAGACATCCAAAGTCTTAATACAACTCTACCCTATCATCGACAGACAAAGTAAACTGGACACACAAACAAAATTAACAATTTACAAGATGGTAATTCGACTGGTCATCACTTACACATCTCCTGCATGGAGCCACACCGCGAATACAAACATTCTGAAACTTCAGAGATGTTTCAGAAGCGGAAAATTACAAATATAAAAGACCAAAGTCTATCTTAAGTTCAGCTGAACACAGCTAATTTCACTGCCCTCAATGGGCGAGCATCCAATCTAGCCAGAAATGTTATTCGTTATTCCTTAATATCTCCACGTTTGGGTCTGCCTCCCACTGATGAGACCTCAATAAAGGTTGAAACCGGTCTGGGTAGTGGCCCTTCCCTTAATGCATAGCAGTATACATGTCCGCAAGGAGATGTGCTTTGCATGATGGGAGATACCGAGACAAGGAGTGATTAGAGCTTGGTCCACTTTTGCTCGGAGGTGCCTGGTGTTGCACTACCTTACCTCAGTCCTGAAGATATTTTCAGGCACAAACTTTGTTTGCTTACACTTGGATAAAGGATTAAACTAAATTTATTAAATTCAAGCACCATTTCTTGTCACAATAGGCTCTCCGAATTTATAACCATGCCAGCCAGTCTTTGCTACAAGAACAACTCACCACTACGAGCTGTCTCCTAGCTAACACTAACTTAGCGATACTGGCGCTCGAAGAAGAGCTTTCTAGCACTTTAAACCACGAGCTTTAATCTTATACAACATCTCATGCACTGCTGCTGATAAAGAATTTAAAAAAGTATGAGGTCGACATATCAAGAAGTTTGAGAAATTAAAAAACAACTTGACCTCCGAACCAAAACTTCTTACCGACACTGTGATCAACCTTTCTTCAGTTAATTTGAAGCATGAAGCACTCAATGCTCTCACATGGCCACAACTTCACCATTGCTCCCAGAAAATTACCAGCTGAGGATATAATGAACCAAATTGAACGTGGAATCTGCCACCTTCCAAACCACGTGGCCTGTGTTCTCACCAAAGCTAGACCACCAAAAACCAACATATCCAATAAGGATTATAAATTGCTGCAGGAATTAAAGAAAAACAAAGAAATAATAATCACCAAAGCGGATAAAGGTAACGCCACAGTAGTACTTAACCAAACGGACTACACAGGTAAGCTTAAAGCTCTATTATTAGATCAGGTATTTGTGAGTTGGTGGAATTGTACTCCCTATTGAGTACAATCCCACCAACTCACAAATTAGAAAACTCCAAAAGCTCCTTAAGAAGGACACTTCTTGGCCTGTAGAAGTCACTAACAAATTAAAACTGTTTAACTCCATACCCCCCCCCCCATATATATGTACTCCCAAATTACATAAGAAAATGTGCCATTACGTCCCATAGTGGATGGCATTGATTCCTCCATATACAAATTAGCTAAACATTTGGCCAAAGCGCTCACACACTATACTGGCAACACACCATCACACAAAAAACTCAGCCCATTTCAAAGCCAGCATAGAAAACCTTACACTCCAACATACTGACATAATGGTCGGTTTTGACGTCTCCTCCTTATTCACAAATGCCCACTCAAAGAAACCTTAGAGCTAATCCAAGCTAAATTTCCTCCCGATATCTCAGTGCTATTTCAGTTCACCATGAACTCAGGCTATTTTGTTTGGCAGGGAAAATTCTACAAACAAATAGAGGGGACAGCCATGGGGGCTCACCACTCTCACCACCCTTTGCCAACTTTTTTATGGAGACTTTTGAAGAGAAAGCCTTAAACTCTGCCCCACAGAAACCAACCATATGGCTTTGCTACATTGATGATGTGTTCACTATTTGGCCACATGGCTCTGATTCACTCTTCTCCTTCCTAACACACCTATAAACAACCCACACCCCAGAATCAAGTTCACCCTGGAAAAGGAGAAAAATAACAGCCTCCCTTTCTTAGACACACTAGTCACCTGCCAGATGATGGAACCTTGGTTTTCTCAGTTTATAGAAAATCTACCCATACAGGCAGATACATTCACCCCCCCCCCCCACACACACAGCAATATGGAGTTATTAAGACACTACACAACAGGGCTAAACTGATCTGTTCAAATGAAAATGTCGTAACCATGCAACTAAACCATATCCTCAACACTTTCTCAGCCAATGGCTATCCCCTCCCCCACAAAAAAAATCCAAAAAATATTGACACCAGTTAACCACAGCCCCCCCCCCCACTTCACAACAAGGAATATTCTAAATCTATCACCATTCCCTACATTCAAGGCACCTTGGAAAAAATTACCAAAATCCTAAAAAAACATAACTTGAGCTCTTGTTATAGACCATATAAAAAATTGGAATCCCTTATCCGTTCCACTAAAGACCAACCACCTACCTGGTGTATACCAGGTCCCTTGCAGCTGTAAGCTGTCCTACTATGGCCAAACAGGGCAGGACAGCGAATATCAGAATTTCAGAACACAAGGACTACATCCATTTTCACCAGTACAGCCACTCTGGTCTTGCAGACCATGCTCTGGATACTTGCCACATAATACAGTGGAAGAAAGCCACAGTAATACACCATAGTAAATTCAAATTTGAAAGGCTATTTATGGAATCAGCCTCAGCCCCTAAGAAACATGCCAAACCTCAACAAATTTGGTTGCACGAGACTGCCTCAAATTTGGGAGACTTACATCAGAAGACCTTCAGACCAACACCCAAGAATACGTACATAGCCTGCTAGGGGGGCACCATCAGGACTTTTAGGAGAAACAACAGCTTCCTGCTTCGTTCTCAGTTACTGTGTGCAGTGGCTGCGTGCACGTCTTTATTTTAAGTTCCTGTAAAAATGGCAACGTGACCGTGCTGATATATTGGAATATAGATTAAAGTTTAATTTTAGATATATGAAGAGCCAAAGGCTTCAATTCAGCGACATATGACTTGTTTAAGTTAAGGGATATTACATCCCATATCGTTTCTTAGCCGAATAAGAAACTCAAAGAGTTTCATGCCGAATATAGTAGAAATTATATAAAGTTAGGGTCAGTTGCTGCAGGATATAAACTATATCCCGCAGCAACTGACCCTAAAGGTAGTGCAAGCTGAGGCAACTCATGTCTAAGGTGGAGCAAGCTCCGAACACTATTCTTGATATTTACCCATAATGTGAACTTAGCTCCTAGGAGCTGTATTTCTGTTCTACATTATGAGAGAAGGTCACTACCCAGACTGGTTTCGACCTTTATCGAGGTCTCATGAGTGAGTAGGTAGACCTAGTTAATATCAAGTTTGTAGCGAACAGAACTTACAACCCTTCTATGAGTATTGCCGGGAGGTGTCCTAATAAATTATTAGATATATGAAGAGCCAAAGGGCTTCAATTTGGTGACATATGATTTTATTTTTAATTTTATTTTAATTTATATCATTTGTACGTTGTAAATTCCTTAAGTAATCTAATAAGCAATACCATATCATGCACATGATCAATGATTTCTGGTACTGTTACACATTGTGAATGTCCTTCATATGGATCATTTTCAAGGCTGGTACAGCCACATTTAAACCTGGCAGTCCATTTCTTAATTGTCAAAAATGAAGGAGAAGAGTGCACAAACTTTTTAAGAACTTCAAAAACAATTAAGCTGTAAAAAAACAAACCGCTTGATAGAATGTCTTACAATTTCACATGGTTGCTTATAACAGATGTACCAACTCAGAAAAAAAAGTCTTGCTGATAGTTGCATCTGTAGTCGAGGTCGAGAACTTTTCAGACCACCCTTGTATGTGGAACTATAAAGCATGTGATTATGACAAGCTTAGGAGGAGGCTTAAATCTGTGCCACGGCATAAAACATTGCAAGCTATGGATGTTAGTGGTGCATGGGAGATAGTTAAGGGTCATGTAGAGGAAACAATATTAAATTGTATACATAAGGTAAGCAGGATTAATCAGGAAAAGTTAGATGAATGAGTAATATCATTAAGCATGAGCTGCAGAAGAAGAAAGTGCTGTGAGGGTAGATAAAGATAAGGTGACAGCAAACTCATGAACAGTACAAGGATCAAGCAAGAAAGGTGACCAGCATAGAAAGGAAGGCAAAATCAGATTATGAGAAGAATCTAGCCAAGCAGGCCAAAAGAAATCTCACAGAGTTCTTTCGTTATGTTTTGTTTAAAATAAAGGAAAAAATTGGTCAAATAGAGAATTCAAGAATGGATGGATAAAAATATAACACTGTATGAGGAGCGACATGGCTTTGTGATGGGTCGGTCATGCCATAGTAATTTACTATCTTTTTATAATAGAGAAGCAGCAGAGTTGGATAAGGAAATGACTACATCATGATTTTATTGGATTTTGCAAAGGTATTTGACAGAATGCAACATCTAACTGTTAAACAAATCACAACAAATGGGAATGGATATGAAACTGTTTGAGTGGATAAGAGGGTGGCTTCTGTGGTATATGGAGGGGCAAAATAGAGGTGATATCAGGTAATGAGTGGTGTACTACAAGGTTGAGTGCTCGGATCATTGCTGTTTAATTTGTACATAAATGATAAATAAAATAACCTGCAAGGAAATATTCAGTTGTTTGTTGATCATGCCAGCATAATAGTTAATCAAGACAGTGTGAAGAGCTTGAAGGACAATTTAAATAGGTTGTCAGTATGAGTAAAAGATAAAGGTTATCAGTTTAATGTGGAGAAATGTAAAGTTAAACAGATTACAAGCTGTTTATCACACTGATGGCACTGTACTCCAGGAAATAGATGAAGCTCAAGATTTAGGATTGGTAGTAGACAGATAGTTAAAGTTTAGAGGACATATTGCTAAGGTAGCCCATAAGATTACTTGGCTACTGAAGAACACATTAACAACTAGAAATAAGGAAGTTGTTATTCCTCTTTATAAGGCCTTGATATACCCACATTTGGATTATTGTGCTGAAGTCTGGTCACTTGGATTTCCTGGGGATGAGGAAGCAGTGCAATATACTCAGAGGTGAGTGATCTATGAAGATAGATTGAGGCTGTGTGGATTGCAGAAGTTGATAGAAGAAAAAGAGGCAATATGATAGAAACATTTAAGTAGTTTAAAGGATTTTATGAGATTGATGGAAGGAAAATGTCTCAGCACTTGGTTGGAGGGGCCATAACAAGAGGTCATCCCTGGAAGGTGAATAAAGGTGTGGTTAGTAGAGGTGTGAGGACTAGATTTTTGCTTGGAGAATTGTGAATGAGTGGAATGGGGTTGCCAGAGTCAGTTGTGAGTGCTTTGCTGTTGATGGTTCAAGGAGATAAGAACACCCAAATTATCCACATAGTGATAGATTATGTAGCTAGTTGGGTCTCCTATGATGAGTCTTCAGACTCAATGGAGGCATCCATACAATAATAACCATACTCCTGCCCTTGGCTGTTCTCTATTACCATTTACCTCATATATAGCTTGTCATCACTTTGTCACCAAACTTAACTGCTTCCCCCTGCTCACATCTCCATTTCCTGACCATCCTCATGCACACACATTCACTACTGTTTCTCTCTCTTAGTCAATGATGGATTGACCAAAATTTAATTTAATTTAATTTAATTTTTTTTTTAAATTCAGTATTTACAGAGTAGTTTTCAAAAATAGTATCTTTCTATTAGAATGGGCTTTCCATAGATTTACTTGTTATTATTAACAGTTGTTAAGGTATGATCATGTTTATTATTATGTTATATTTTATATAAACTGAGGTAACAGCAGAGGTTAAAAATGGGAATGCATTTGTTGTGATGGTCGGATCGTGGAATAGATAGAAGACCGACTGACAGAAGGCATAATCAGAAAGTAGCATGTATGAAGGAAGAGTGTTTGAAGGTAGAAAGGTAACAAAGAGAGTTCTATAAGACTTTATTTACTTGGCCCACTTATATCTATATGAATAATCTAATGACAGAAATTTGGTTTTTTTGTTTAAGACAGTTTATAAGGACTCTACTTTTATGAAGGACTCTTGTCTTTTTCCAATGAGCTATCTGTTTAGCAGATAGCATGCTCAGAAAATCCAGACTGTTCAGGCTCATGACAGTTAATATAAGACTTGTGTTCTTCTAGAAGTATAAAGGCAGATCTTGCAGTGATCCAAAATAAGATAAGTCAACAAGAACAAGGAATCTGGTAGATGCCTAGTAAACCTAGAGGTTGAAGTGTATCTTTAGGTGAAGTTGAGAACAGTGGAGATTTTTTCTGGTGGGGAAAAAGCAACAATATTGAGTGGTTTTAAAACTTTTGCTATTCAGTGCATAAGAGATAGGAATGAGAGTTTTTTCTTCTTCATTGGAAGTCAAGATAAATTGGATAAATTTCATTCTGTTAACATAACTGTTAAATGTTTTTTTTGATTAAAGAATCCTTTTGATAAAATCATTTGATAAAAAAGGTGGATTTAATATGTTGTAATTGGTTCTGTAGAAATTCGTCAGAAGAACATATTATCATTACCCCAAGAACTCATGGAGTCAAAGACTCATCTGGGAGGTCCTTTTATCACACACACAGCTCATCATACTGTGCCTTGAACAGATTCAAACTCCTTGCAGACACCACACTCTCAGGCAAGGCATTCCAATCGTTCACAACTCTGCACGAAAAAAACCTGCCCCCACACCATCTTTATACAGTTTCCAGGGATCCACTATTTCCACTATTTTCTGTAGAACTTCTCCAGCATTGATCCTATAACAACCTCTTATCGACTTGTAGGTCTCTATCATATCTCCCCTCTTCCTCCTGTCCACCAGACTCTGCAAATTACAATTTCTCAATTTTCCTCATATTCGACATTCCAGAGATCAGAAACTACCTTACTCAATCACCTTTGGTCCCTTTCCAACATTTCTTCATCCTTCTGAAAATGAGGTGACCAAATCTGGGAACAATAGTCCATGTGTGGCCTAATCAAAGCCTACAACGGAACAAGTATCTCCCTACTTCTACATGTCAGTGTCCTCCACATCATTCCCAGAAGCCTTTGTGTTGTCTTCACAATTCTGGCTATGTGTCCCCTAAATTTCAGATCCTTATCCACTATCACCCCCAGATCTCTTATTTCTTCCACCTCCAACAATATATCCTCACCAAGCATAAATTCTGCATCTCATCTTTGTTTTCCAAATTTTAAAACCTTACATTTTGCAACATTGAACTCACATCCCCATTTCTGTACCCAATCACTCAATTTATTCAAGTCTTCTTGTAAGGCCACAACATCTTCATTACTCTTCATGGTTCATCCCAACTTTGCATCATCTGCAAACAACTGAATATCTCCATCCAAAACTTCACCTATATCGTTAATATACAAGTTAAACAGTAATGGCCCCAAAACAGACCCCTGAGGCACTCCACTAGTGACTTTCCTTTTACTGGAAATCGCTCCCTCATACACAACTTATTAATACCTATCACACAGCCAGTCTCCAATCCAATGCACTAATCTAATATCCAACCCCATCTGCTCTAGTTTGACTGTCAACTTATCATGAGGTACTCTATCAAAAGCCTTTGCGAAATCTAACTATATTACTGTGTATCCTTCTCCTCTGTCCAAGGAAGCAGTCACTTTATTGCAATAAGTAAGTAGATTACTAAAACATGACCTCCCTTTAGCAAATCCATGCTGTCCATCAAAGATAATACCATTGTTGTCAACCCAACTCTGGATCCTAGTTCTCACAAGCTTCTCCGACAACTTAACCACAACACCTGACACACAGAGTGTCCCATAGTTTGATGCTTGAGTTCGATCACCTCCTTTATGAAGTGGCACTATCTTGCCCTCCTTCCACTCCTTAAGACTTGATCGAGTGCAAGACTTGTATTAAAAAAATATGTCAAGACAGGTACAATATCTAAGTTGATCATAATATCGGAAGTGCCTAGATGAAGATCATAAATTTTATTTTTAAAATTCAAAGTATTTTGGATTTTGGACATACTATACACACAACAACCAGTCTTAAAGGGAAATGTGGTTTATGGTATATGGTCTACTTTCAGTAGACCATAGGTTTTAAACTTTTTCTTTTGTTCTTCATCCCAATTAGACACATTATCAATAAGAGAATCAAGGCCATTTATATGCCTACAAGTAGGATTAAAAGAGAAGGGCCTGTAAGTCGAATAATCTTGAAGTAATAGAGATTTTTCTACTATATTCTCTTTTTCTGGAACAACAGCCTTTCCATTGTCAGATTTAGTAATAATTAAATTACTGTTATTCTTCAAGGACTTCCGCTTTAAATCCAGTAAAAGAAAGATTACGATGAGGAAGCTTGCCGTTAAAGCTTACCTGTTCTGAGACTCAAATTATATAGCCTGGCCAGTTTAGCTGAACACCCTTTTAGCATCTGTGTTGATATCCCATCAATCCGTATTGCTTAATTCTTCAGTTTGTGCAACAGCTCTAGTACCTCCTCCTCATACACCTGAGTTTCTTCATTCAGTGAAGCAGTAGCAGTGAGTGCAATGTTGGTAAACGACACTGATAGTTTTTAGCAAAATGACACTCATTAGTTGAACAATCTCTTTTGCATCAGTTACCCTCACATGCTGAATGTAAATAAATATGAAGGAATAACTACTAAATGTAGATGGTGTGTGAGGGTAACCTCTCCATTTGGACAAAAATCCAATATACAGGCTTGTTGATGATAGTATATTCTGCATACTCTTCCTCCTATCTTGCTTAAAAAGCTTTACTCTATATAAATCATAAACACTTCCAAAATATCTTGAACAAAAACAGAATTGTGTTTTACTAGCAAAGAAATTAGGAAAATTATGAGAATTCCAGTCTTCAATGGGTTCTGATGACTTTCTTAAAATTAATCCTGTTTTATATTTAAGAACCCTCCCACCCTCCTCTCTTCAAGTTTTACTTCTGACACCACTGGATCTACAGTCAAGATGAGATTTTTTTTTTTTTTTGGAATTCCTCTAACTTCAAATCTTTCTCTCAGCATAAACATATTAAAATATTACTTCCTCACCATCTAAAAAGTTAGGTTTTTTCTTTCTTTTGGATTACCTTGCTTCGGAAGAGCTATTAACTCATTATAAATTACAAATCCATGATACGAGTGAATACTGTTCTCACATTTGGGGTTGTGTTCTGAAGAACTTTCTAAGACTGTGATATAACACAGAAGAGAGAAAGTGGACTGATTAATGACCTATCTCTCAGTAATTCAACCCACTCTTTTTATACACCCTCTGTCCAAAAAGAAACCAAACTTTTTGAAAATAGAAGAAACTAGTGGTGCCACTTGTATCTTTTTCAGTTCACCCCTGAGCTGAACATTTATATGGTGTATTTACCATTAAACTAATCATTCCTCATCCAACTCCAAGGCCAAAAAATAGTATGCTCTACGAATGCTAATTATCACTCACTTTTCATGAAACATTCAAATATTAGGTGTAATAAATTCTGGTAATCTTGTGGAAATATTCATTAAAAGAATTTTACACAAAAGAAGTACTTTGGTTGATTGCTAGTGTTTCTTTTCCAGACAGAGATGGTACAAGTGTTGGCATAAAGAACGTGGCTTAAGTTGTAGACTGTCGTAACATTCAGTAATTCTTCTGAAGAAAATGCTAGCAATGATTTTATAGGATTTAATTTATCAAAAGGAATACAGATAAGGGAAGAGAGAGAGAGTATTATAACATTCTTTATAAGTAGAGCAATTAATAAACTTGTTTTAATTTTCACTGTAATGATAAAGCATGAATTTCATTAAATCATATATTCATATTTAATATTTACGCTAGAGGTCCTTTCATGGTTTCAAGTCATGCAAGGGAGTGTAATTAGTGGGTTAGAGGTGTATTAATGAATTATTATTATGTGACATGTGCTGGTCCAGAAACAACTAACTGAGCAAAGCTCTGGAACCAAGGATGATTGGAAAATTGGTAGTGTACCTTATTAAAGTATTAGAAAGGGGATACTGATGAATAAAGAAGAGATTTTTCAAAACTAGTCTTGTTATTAGTAATACTTAAAACTAAATTTCAGATTAAATGTTTGAAGTGGATAAACTTTTTTATATAATATGGATAATCCATATCTTTTTTTTTTTATTGTTATTATTCTTTTATGTGCTTCTCACTCACAACAGGTTATTAGTAAACCTACAGTATATCTGTACCATGGGTGAGCTAAGGATCCCCCCCCTCCAATTTTTATCATTCTATATATATTTTTTCTAATTTTTTAATTTATTTCTACATAGTCCAGAAACCCTGCTTTAGAGGCCAAACATTGAACTTTTTTAAGCCACTTCAGGCCTCCAATAAGAGGGACAATGGTCTCACATTGGGCAATGAAATTGATTGCCCACCTAAAGATAATCACAAACATCCAGGCCCACAGTGGGATTTGAACCTGCCACCTGTTAGCTGAAGAGCAAGTATGAAAACCACTTGGCCAACCAGACTGGCATATACCTGGTGAAGGGAAGAGTTGGAGGAAATAAAAGGTTTGAAGTTTTTAGTTAATTTAGGATGCATGAGATAACATCTTTAAGTAATCATTTTAATGATTTTTTTTTCCCCTTAGAATTAGTGGGGCCAGAATCTCAAGGTTTGTAGTGTGATCTCTCATTAAGTTATTCATTTTACAATTGTATTTAATAAATTATCCTTATCAGCTCTAATGATGACTGTTTTTATCTTTGATTACTTTACAGAGAGCAGAGAATTTTTTCAGGGTGAAGCTCATGTGATGATGATGGTGTTTAGGATGATGTTGCTGGAAACATCTGGACCTAGGTTGTGGATATCAAATTCTGTACATTACATAAGCCAGCCTGGCTGGCCGAGTGGTTAGCACGTCCACTCTCTCCAGTCAAGTGGCTGCAGGTACGAATCCCACTGTGGGCATGGATGTTTGAGATTGTGGAAATACCAGTGGTGGTCGGTGGTAGATGGCGTTGGTGTAGTTGCAGTCAGTTGGTGAATTGTGAGTGGTGGAAGCAGAGTTGTAGAGTGGATGCCCTCCCTCGATGAGTCCTTGGACTCCCTGGAGGTGACAAATAATAATAATAAAGTTTAATGTAGAAATGTGACATTAATCATTAGTGAAAGTTGTAGCAGTAGCCAAGGATATCAAGGGCTGTTATGCTGTGGCTTTTAGAAAAATGAAAAATGACAACTTAAAAAAAAAAAAAAATCCCAGTCATTTTAAACAACAGGACTAATTAAAAAAAAAACTGTGACTGACAGACACTTATGGTTACAAGTAATTCAATTAAATATCAAAGTAAATATAATTCTAGAGCTCCTTTGTCTTCAAGAATAGAGAAATATGGTTATATTTCTCTATTCTTGATCCTTCATTCTAAGCATTCACACACACACACACACACACACACACACACACACACACACACACACACACACACACACACACACACACACACACACACACACACACACACAGAGAGAGAGAGAGATCTCACGCCATTTCAAAAAATTTACGCTGCAAATGAATAAAAGGAAAAAAAGAATAAAAATATAACACAATATAAAAAAAATTCCTAGCATTTCACTGGTTTAATGCATTATGGTAATAATATATAAAAACAAAGATGTAAAAATATCTGAATAGTAATTTTGCACCTTTAATTATTTTCTTAACACTTTTGTAATAAATATGTACAGTAAAAGGATATTAGTTGTTTTAATTATGAATAAAGCCTATAAAAAGGGGTAGAGTCATAAAGATCTTAAGTTTTATGATATGGGATTTATAATAATGTGTGTAAAATGGACAAAGCACCTATAAACTGTACATGATCATAACTACTACATCATCTGTACATGCATAATATCCACAGACAGTTTCAATTCATTATGTAGATATGATATTCATTTAAATATTATACTGATGAGTTATTACCTGGCAGCTCTATACCCGCTATATTTAGGAAAGTAAGCATTAGGTGATGAGCTAATTTCAGAGTAGCATAACGAAGTATACCCCAACTATATGATGAAGGGTCTAACTGTTCCATTAATCCGGACTCTGAGGCACGTTTTTTTGCTCTACCAGATGTTAAGAGAATAGAATCCAGTTCTTCTCCAAACACATCATCAGTTTCTTGATCCTCTCCTTCGATATCTTCCTCGTCACTCGGCAGGGATTCATTTGAATCATAATCTAATGGTATCCATTCTTTAGGAAGATGAGGCTGAAATAGATAAAACTTAATTTGTAATCATGACACCATTCTAACCCATAACTTTTTTAAACTTTATTACAAAAATCATTCTATGTTTCTGGTAGTATATTTCTTGTACAAATTTATGCATCTCTGATTTGGGTTATCATATCTTGAGAGAGATACTTCAAGAACCTTTACAGTGAGAGAGATACTTCATACTCTTTATATTATATAGGGAATATGTCTCTGTTTCATAGAGCAAAAGACACATGCAATGATATTACTAAAATGGAATTAAATTTCATATTAACCAAACTTTGATGAACATATATTATGTCAGCCTTTCCTCCCCCAGTCAGGAATCTTCTCTGTAACAGAAAACAGATTACCTTTAATCGTCATCATTTACATGGTCTTTTTCGAAGTAACTACTGTGAGATGCAATGCATTTGTCCCAACGTTGCGTCCACTTCTTAAACACATGTGAAAGTCTTTTTTTTTTGAGAGTTCTTTCAAAACCGCCTCCACAGCTTTTACACATGCTTTGTTGCTTTCGAAATGGCAGCGTCTTAGTGGTTTCTTGAGCTAAGGAAACAGCCAGAAATCGCATGGTGCGAGATCAGGACTGTATGGAGGGTGTGGTAGGATATCTATGTTGTTCTTCTGCAAAACGTCACTACACAACCAGCAATATGTGGCCTTGCATTATCGTGGTGCAATAAGAAGCAATTCTCCAGCAATGGACACTTCCTTTTGACGTGCTGTACCATTGTCCGTAAAACATCAGCATAGTATGAGCCATTTACAGTATTCCTGGGTTCTAAGCATGTTGGTAAACAATGCCTTCGTAGTCAAAAAACATTATGGTCATAACTTTACCAGCCGATTTTACAGTTTTTGCTTTCTTGGGGGTAGGCGAAGACAAATGCTTCCATTCAATGCTTTATTGTTTCATTGTAGGGTCATAGTGATACAACCAAGCTTCATCTGCTGTAATGATGCGTTTTAAGAAGTTGTCGCCTTCTTATTCCAGTCTTTCTTTCCATTCTGTGCACACATCCACTCAATGCTGCATTTGCCCTGGTGTCAAGAGTTTGGGAATCCATCGGGCACAAACACATTTCAGTCCCAAATGTTCAGCCATGACTGAGTGAACACTTCCCACAGAAATATTCAGGACAACATGCAGCTGGCGTACTGTAATTCTGCGATCCTCCTTGATGATAATCGCTGCTGTGTTGATCACTGTCTCTGTGATGGACGTTGAAGGTCTTCCCTCAAGTTCAAGATCTTCCACATTTTGCCTTCCTTCCTTAAAAGTTTTATGCCAGCGAAAAACACTTGCCCTCGACATTGCTTCATCGTGGAAAGCTTTGTATATCATGTTAAAAGTGTCCGATGCCGATTTTTGCAAACGCCCACCAAATTTAATCGCATAACGCTGTTCCATTTCAACGACTGGTCGCGGCTCGTAGGCGCGCCGAAACAAGCTTGCGTTTAGTCACGTGCCACTCTGGCACATCAGCCCGTATACGCCATCTATCAACCTCTTTTGTTAATACAGACAGCAACATTTCTTTATTCCACAGAAATTAATATTGTGATGAGTGGTTTCACGACAGTAAAATTAGTCTTATTACTTATTGAACAGCCCTCGAATATATATTTTTACAAATAATTGCAATCATAAGTATTTTATCATCTAAAATGTATTATCAAATTAATGCATGACATATTATGAATCATTAAATTATCATATTTGTCATTTATATAATTTAAAAATATATTAATATTTGACCTCATTTTTAGTGCAAAGTTTTCTCATATGGTGTCCTTATCTCATAAACCCACATGGTATTGGGATTAATGTGCATGATCATAAAGGTATGATCATAAAACTGCATTTAAAATAGCAAATGCAGAATATTTATTTAATTAGTATCTATAACTTGAAATACTGTTTACCTCTAAACCTTCATATTATTATTATTACACAGTATCTCCATGGAATCCAGAGACTCATCATGGGGACCCAAACTAAATATTATACACACAAAACCTATCATACCTTTCCTTAAACTCATTGACTGTCAAGGAACTCACAACCAATTCTGGCAATCCATTTTCCACCCATTCACCACTCTCTGTGCAAAAAATCTAGTCCACACACACACACACGCTTACTAACTACACTCTTGCACAACTTCCATACATGATCCCTAGTTCTCTATTTGTCATATTCTGAAAAATTTCTTTTGCATCAATTTTATAAAACACCTTTAATATCTTATTTCTATCATATCCCATCTTTTCTTCCTATCAAACAACCTGCTCACCTTCAACCTATCCTCATAGGAGCATTCCACAGACTTGTCACCAGCTTAGTCACTCATCTCTGAATCCTCTCTACCACCCTCCTGATTCACAAGAAACCCAGGTGACCAAATCTATGCACAGTAGTCAAGACATGACTGAATCATAATGTTATAAAGAGGGATAATTACTTCACTATCTTTAATTGTTAGATGTTTTTCAACATCCAAGTAAACGTTTGAGCTATTTTACTAACTTTTGCAATATGCCCTTCTGAACTTCAACTCTGTCTACCATTATTCCCAAGTCCCTAGCCTCATCAATTTCCTGCTATCCAGTACCATCAATATGATACACCACATGTAGCCTTTACAGCCCTTTTACTGTTATAGTGTCCCACTTGGCACTATAATAATGCCAAGTGGGACAGCCTCTGTGACTTCTATGCCTCATTCCCATGGTTGGACTGTTGCTTCTAGTCTTCTGAACCAAATATATGCTCCGAACTTATCACCAAAGTAATCCTCACTGGCATGGAAACATACACCCTTCACACTACTCTGTGGTACTAATGTACTATAGGTTGATCAACCAACCTCTTGTGTATGGGTTCAACATTAAAAAAAAAAAGTCACCCTTATTACTTGCACTTTGTACTGCTCATGCGTATGCTGTCACCATTTTGTTTATATTCCTTCCAGTGTTTTTGTTCTTTCTTTTTTTTTTTTCCCCCAGCTTTTGCTTTATATCTCTACTCATCTACTTAATCCCAACTTGGTTGATCCTCCTGATCTTGGGCATGCAATCTGATACTGATTGTCTCAATCTCTGACCACTTCCAGTGCACTACTGACGTTCTTACCTTGTACTCACTCAAGTCATGGTATTACTCCAATACATGCCCTAAGTCTCTCATAATCACCAGTCTTATAGTTGAACATAAACCTCTTCTTGACAGAGAACTCCATATGTTTGGCAACTTCCCAGAACAAAACTGCGTGTCACTCTCCCTAACTGGAGGCAGAGTGGCTCCTTGGTTATGGATATATCTTCAGATGCTTACCAAATACAACACTCTGAAACCCCTGGTCCCTTATATAAAATGCTGTTTCAGAAATATAAAGCTACAGATTTAAAGCTATTTGCCCACAGGGCTCAGACATGTTAGATTCATGCATTTTAATAGCCTTAACCATAGAGAAAAAATTTATGGTAGACGAAGACAACACTGCTTACATTTCTGGATAATTGAGCCAGACTCCCAGATGGTTTTCTTTCTTATGATATCTACAGAAAACATCACACACATGTAGTAATAGATCTTGAATATGAATTCGCAGTATCATCCTGCACAAAGTATGGCATAATAATAGCAACACAGAGATTAGAGATATTTGTTCCAATGACATCATATTCAAATTATACTGTATATACTTTCACCTGTAATAGCAAAGATCCTACAAAAATAAAGTTATTACCCTCTCTTCTAACAAAATGAAGACTAATGAAGAACATAAAGACCATTACAAAGCAATAGCTATTCTTTATAATTAAGTGTACATACAGAAAAAATGTAACAAATATTGAGTACAAACTATCCAGAAAACTTTAGATATTTTATTCCATGCTTCAATTTTGCAGAAAAGTTGGAGATATTTGTTATTACAACCATTATGTAACAACCACTTGTGAAGAGGATGGCATCTTATTATGCCCCTCTCTTCCTTGCTCCATGAATAATTCCTTCCATGCTAATCTGGTAAAATCTCACTAACAAAGATTTCCATCTATCCAACAAACTCTGGAATAAAAAATATAATGAAAAATATACCTCAATCAGACCTCAGACATTATGAACGTGAACACCAGAACGTGTCATCATCCAGCATTGTTTAAACTCAGCACTGCTTTGAATCTGCATTCTGATTTTAATTTTATGAATAGTCAGATGGCTACAACTGTATAGTATGAACTATTACTAATAATTTCTCTTTTCTTTGTGTTTTAAACTTTAAGTTACCTTTTATCCCTGAAGATGTAAGTCAAATGACTTACAAAACTTGTCGGATCTTTTATTAATTCATTGTGCTTTATATAGCTTATTAAAAAAATGTGGTCCAATTACCGGAATATGCCAGCTGAACTTCTAAACAACAGAAACCTCCACGTACAAAAAAACTCTCTGGAATGTCCATTTCCTTTAACTTAGCTTGTAAGTAATATTTTAGTTTCTTGATACTGCTTTATTCACTTGACTTTGGACACTTTACATATTTTTCTCATAAATGCAGAAATCAGGTGACAAAATCTATGTACAACTTTCTAGATATGTTCTAATCAAGGGTGATATAATGGAAAGCAACATCGTGTCTCTGCTTGGCAAATAGCAGTCTACTGTGTGGTCTTTATGATATCTTCGATATTTCTTCTCTAAGCTACATTATACACACCATTTAATGATTGATTTATTACCTGGAATGAATAACTGTAGATGACGAAGCTGAATCCGTTTCAGTTATATTTTTAAATTTACTTTCAATGCATTCATGTTTTTTACTATAAGTTTAGCTTTGAAATTTTGCATTTTTATATTATTCTAGTTGTTCATGATTTTTTTATTACATTTTATATTGTTCTTCCCCTCCCTTTATGTATTTTAGAATAAAGTTTTTATTATTAATATTTCAGTGCGTGGTTCATGGTTTAGACAATTAAATATATGAGTTATGCTGAATGACTTGTTTGCATGTATCATTTAAAGCACATTAAGTGTACGTGCCATTTGAATATTATTATTATTATTACGGGCAACTCCAGGGAGTCAGACTCATCGAGGGAGACCCCAAATCATTTTCATCACAACTATTCGACATTCATACAGTATCTATCATACCTCGCCTTAAACTCATTCACTGTCACAGCATCCACCACAGACTCAGGGAGCGCATTCCACTCATTCACTACTCTAAAAGTAAAGAACCCAGCTCTAACACCTTTACTAACCACACTTTTGCCCAGTTTCCATGGATGTCCCCTAGTCCTCCCACAACCAGCCCTGTTCTCAAAAATATCTTCTGAATTAATTTTATAGAAACCCTTCAGTAATTTGAATGTCTCAATCATATCTCCCCTCCTCCGCCTATCAACCAATTTTTGCAACCCACAAATCCTCAACCTGTTCTCATACGGTTCATTCCACAGACCTGCTATCATCTTGGTCACTCGCCTCTGGATCCTCTCCACCTCCTCCCTATCAAGAAGAAACCTAGGTGACTAAATCTGAGCACAGTAGTCGAGATGAGGTCTTATCAAGGCTCGATACAGAGGAACAATAACCTGCTTGTCTCTGCTTGTCAACGTATTCTTCAGCAACCAAGTGATTTGATGAGCTGATTTGGCCACTTCTGAATTAATTTTATAGAAACCCTTCAGTAATTTGAATGTCTCAATCATATCTCCCCTCCTCCGCCTATCAACCAATTTTGTCATATGATCATTGTCAAAGTGGCATTACTTGCAATATGCATTCAGAAGCTTTTTAAATGAAAATAAATGAATATCATTTATTTTAAGATAGGCTCACAGAGCAATTTCTTCCATTGCTTTTACAATACAACTTGATGCTCCAAATGGATGACTCTGCCCCATTTAAAATTCTTCTGTTCTAGGTACCTAAAGTTCTTTTTCTTATGAAATAAAAGTACTACTATTTCATAAGGCAATAAAAGTACTTTGTTAATCTGTGCGGCTTCATCCAACAATGATTCTAAAGTTTTTAGACATTAACAAAAGTTCTGGTTTTATGGGAAAATTAATTTTTTTTACTCTATTTCTAGCTTTACTTAGATAAATTCTGGTAGACAGGCTTATATCAGGAATCACAAAAACAATGATATGTGCATGCAGGCACTAACAATGGGCAAATGAGGCTGAAGAAAGGCAATCAAAGCCAGGCCTAGAGTTCTAAATGGTGCCTTCTAGTATGTTAAATCAGGTGGTCTTGACTGTTGGGCAAAAGATCTGAGGATGAGTGCTTCCTAAATTTGGGGCAGTCTCATGCCTCAAATTTGTTGAGGTTTGGAAAATTTCTCAGAGCTGAAGCAGATTCGAGGAATAGCCTCTCATATTCATATTTAAAGAAAGATACCTTTTTAAGGAGCCTATGGAGGGCTCTGCCTCTCCCTGTAGACTATGATCCCATCAATACACAGACTACAGGATGGTAGGCACAGCGATCTCAAAGTAAGGAGGCAAGCTTATCTGTGTAATTTAGTTTAAAATCACACTGGTATTTCCCTTATCTGCTTTGGTAATTACTATTCTGTTATTTTTTTAATTCCTTGCAGAGATTCAATTTCTTCTCTTGAGAGGTGCTATTTTGGTGGTTTAGCATGAGTAAGTACACTGACTTCCAGTCTGATGTTGTTGGCAATATGGTTGGGAAGGCTGAGGACACCCCTTTCTAACTGGATGATTACGTCATCTTCAGGAATTTTTTTTAGTAGCTTTGACCAAGTGTGAGTGTGTTAAATGCTTCTAGCTTTAGGTGAAGGATGATAAGTTTACTACTGTGTCAGGAGATAGTTGTCAATATCAGAATTTCAACACAAGGACCACATCCTGTTTCACCATTACAGCCACTCAGGACTTGCTGACCATGCTTTGGACACTCACCACAGGATTTGCAAGGAAGGCCACTCTATTACATTGCAGCAAATATAAATATGAGAGGCTATTCCTCGAATCAGTCCTGATAAACTTTTCACATTTCGACAAATTTGGGAAGCACTCATTCTCAGATCTTCAGCCCAACAGCCAACACCACCCAATCTAGTGGTCTTGGCTAGTGATCTAATCTACTAGATGACACCATTTAGGACTTCTTCAGCCTTATTTGTCCAGTGTTAGTGCCTACATGCACATATCATTGTTTTTGTGATCCCTGATGATGGCAATATAATGTTACCAAAATATAGAAAAGTACTAATTTAAGTTATTATAATTAATATTTTTGTATATGTTGTTATTTCCTGAAAAATAATATTTACTTAGATAAAATTTGCATATTTCCTTAATTCACAGTTCATTATTCTCTTCACAGAAACATTTTTACAGATAATGACATCAACTTACACCAGGAAACTGCCTCCTTCCATTCATGATCGAGTCCCAATTAGAAAGATGATTTATCCATGAGAGCAATCTATCGCAAGAAATAGCAAGCTTCATATTATAATGGACTGTTTCAGGTTTACTAATTCTCATTATTTTTAAAACAACTTTGTAGCTATGAGGTTTTGGATGAGAAAGTTTGGTAACTCATTATAGTGAGTCAGCATGCTGTAGTGCGTTCATCTGCATACAAGTCACATCACATTTTTTGTAACTAATTTTTCGGCACAGATTCTTTTGCTAATTAAGCAAAGACTTACAGTATTCGTAACTAGAATTCCACTTGAAAGTTACAATTCTATTTGCAAAGTTACCAAAACTGATTGATAAACATTATCGAAGTCAATGAATTTAAGGCAGATGGAAAATTTTCACTGCAATCGGATTGCTTAGTCAGTTGGTTTTGGATTTAGTGGTGCAAGGACAGAAAAGGTTATACTGTGAAATAACTAGAGTGTGTAAAGAAAATCTTTACCAAACTGGCATTCCTATTCATATTTTTCTAATCAAAATAAAATTGTTTCAGAATGTCTGAGGCCTAAAAGTTATATTCTTTCTTTAGAGAAACTTTTATATTTAAACAGCTATTCAACTATATTAAAATACTTCTAAAAAAAGTATACATACTTTTGACATAAAACATGACACCATTGACATATGAGGAGGTACAAACTGCTCTCGATAGGTTGGGCGATCTTCTTTAATTGCAGGCTGTGAGGTTGACTGACCTAACTGACCAAGTAGTTTTAAGTGGAGTTTCATTCTCTGTTTAGATAATGAATTTAAAAGGCTTGTTTCTCCTTCCTCTGGAAACCAAAAAACAAAAGGGAACATCAGTATATTTACATGTTATAAAATATTCACAGTTGGTGTATATCTGTAGAGAAATGCATTATTCACTATAAATGAAAAAAAAAAAAAAAAAAACTTAATATCTTATACATTATTTAATACAATTTGTGCTGCATGTTTTAAAATTATTTATGCTCTAATCCCACTTTCTTTCTTCTCTCCCGTAGTCCTAAATGGACCGTTGGGTCATTCATGGCTGGTAGGTGATATTCTTTGTTAGCCTCCTCCAATCATCTCGGTCTCTTATTCTTGATGTCAGTTGAGAAAGGGAGGAATTTGTCCATTTTTTGATCTTATTAGTCCATTTTGTAATAGATTTCATGGTATGATATGAACACAGATGGATAAGAAAATAACTATTTATTAACTTAAAAGCTAATATTTCACTGGTATTATATCTAGCATCTTCAGAGCACACAACACAAAGTTTGTTACAAATGTAAGACAACCACAATCCGGTGTAACAGTGGGGCTAGTATAAGTAATGCAGCGTGCAATACAAGAATAAATATAGCGAACACAAGACAGAATATGGTCCTAATATGGCAACACAAGACTAAATATGGTCCTAATATGTCGCCATCTAGGTTAAAAAAAAAGTTCTAAGTTTTGAAATAGTAGTCCAAATGATAGTCTTAGAAAGTTTGAAAAAATAAAATAAAATTAAAAAAATAAAATAAAATAAAAGTAATAAATATTAATTTGGTCTTAGGATGACTGTCTCCCAAATCTTTGGTAGATTTATACAGCCATATTTTTTAAGGTTTAAAGTATGTTTTAAGGCTTCTGTTGATTCCAGGAACAACCTCTCTGACTTGTAGAAGCTTCTGTGCATTACTTTTGTTTCTTTCCAATTGATCTTGTGTGCAGGGGTATCCAAAGCATGGTCTGCCAGACCCAACTTGCCATAGCAAAAGTGTCGGATATATTTTTTGTGTTCACTGAGGCGGATGTCCACAGTTCTTCCTGTCTGTCCGTAATAGGCTTGATGGCACTTCATAGACTCCTGGATGTGATAAAGGAGTGCATTTGTCCTTAGGCGAACGGCTGAGAGTTGCTAATTTTACACAAGGTTTAAATACTGTGCGTAGTTGGTGTTTGTTAAGCACCCTAGATATCTTTTCAGATGTGCCTTTAATGTATGGGATGGTGATATTTTGTTGTAGTCTTCTGTGGTAGATAGAGGAGATTCTGGGTAGCATTTAGTATGTTATCTTATGGGGATTATAACCATTGGTTAAGAAGGTGTGACGTAGGTGAGAAAGTTCAGCAGTGAGAGCAATGTCATTGGAACAGATTGCTCTAGTTCTATTGGTTAGTGTTTTTAAGATACCAAATTGTTGAGAAGGGTGATGGTGTGATTGTTTGTGTAAGTATCTCCCTGTATGTGTGGGTTTTCTATAAACTGAAAATGATAAGGAACCTTCTGGAAGACGTGAGATCAGTGTGTCCAGGAAGGGTTCTAGTTCCATTGTAAAGTGGATTTTAGCGTGCTGGCTATTTAGATGCACTAAAAATGTATTCAATGTGTCTGGGCCATGTAGCAAACACATCATCAACATAGCATAGCCAGAGACTAGGTTTGAGAGTGGCTGTGCTGATAGCTAATTTTTCCAGATGTTCTATGTAGAAGTTGGCAAAGGGGGGAGAAAGGGGCGAACCCACAGCTGTCCCATTTAATTGTTTGTATATTTTCCCTTTTCATGTAAAATAACCTGCATGTACTGTGAATTTAAATAACTGAAATATATCTGGTGGAAATATATATCAGTCCATTTTAATTGAGGTCGGCCCCTAACCCTTGGTCCCGGAACGATTCCTTCTATTGCTTGCTTTGAAATGTCATTAGCCCTCTCCACATGTTTGAACCATTTCATCTGTCTTCTTCTGATGACTATCAGAATTTTTCCCTTCTTCTCCCGTCTATTGAATCAATCTGTTTTCGGACATTTTCATTCGTTTCGTCAGCAGAATAGGGAATTCTCAAAAGTCTTCTGTAAGTTTTCATTTCAAAAGACAGGAGTCTCCTCTCATCTTCCCTCAATAAAGTCCAGGCCTCACAACCATACAATCGGTTTTTGAACGACCATCTTGACTCAACGTGCTTCCTAGATAAGTGAACTTGTTTGCATTCTCAATTTGTTTATTGCCAATTTGTATCTTAAGAATTCAATGTCTGATTTTGAGGTTATCATTGTTTTTGTTTATTGTAGGTTTATGTATAATCCATATTTTTTTAATGTTCCGAAAACACGGCTGGTTATCTCTTGTAATTCTTCTTCACTTTCTGCTAGAAGATCGATATCGTCTGCAAAACGTAAGTTATTTATTCTTAGTCCACCAACTACTATTCCAGTGTCATATTCATGAAGAGCTTCATCTATGACATATTCCCGAAAACAATTAAAAAGAAGAGGGGACAAGATGCCTCTCTTTCTTAACCCCCGTTCTGCCAGGAACAGTTCACTGCTGTAATTTTTAATTTCAATTCTCATATCAGATGAGGAATAAAGAGCTTTAATAATCCTAATGATTTTTAATGATCTTTTTTAATGATTTAATGATTTTTAATGATCCTAATGATCTTTAATAATCCTAATGAATTTGTTTCAATACCATAATGTTCTAAAATTTTCCATAATGCTGTTAAATCTTGAATAAAGATATTTCACTAAAAACTATCTCATCCGGAATTTAACAAGGTTTAAAACACAAAAGGAATATGCTTGTATCTAGGTAAAAATTTGAATAACTTAAAATTCTGTAAAGTAACATATTTTGACAATTTTGAGAGGTATATACATATGAAATTACTACCTACTTTGTATATTAGCAATGGAAGAAATTACTATTATTATATGAAATTGCTACCTAACTTTGTATATTAGCAATGGAAGAAAGTTTTGTAAATTATGTGTAACCAAGTAGTAACACAAGTTCAAAGTTCGCAAGCCAGACACCGGGATTAGTGAAATAGCCTCAAGCAGTCACGTATGCACGGAGAGTGTAGGGGTTCTCGGAAGACGCTATGGGAGAAGGCAAGACCCACATGCAGAAGAATTTAGTACTATGTGGAAATACATGATGCAGAAAGGGTGGTGTTAGGGGTAAATATAAAAGAGCTGGAATCCCCCAGCAATTCTCACTTGATCTCTTGCTCTTGCTCTCGGGTTCGACATAGGCACCCATCATTCAAGGGTCGCTACCAGAGTCATTCACGATGACAAGCAGATAAAAAGTTCAATGTAGTGGTGTACAGATGAAGAAAATAGCAGCCAGG
Organism: Typopeltis vanoorti; assembly: GCF_054136105.1. Lineage (NCBI taxonomy): Eukaryota > Metazoa > Arthropoda > Arachnida > Uropygi > Thelyphonidae > Typopeltis > Typopeltis vanoorti. Next base: position 100,721,055 of record NC_143564.1, on the reverse strand, counting down.
TAGTAAGCTAAATGAGTGCAGTTTCGTCAGCATGCTGAGAAAGTCTGTGTAAGCTGATCGATGTGCAGTTTTGTGGACTGCCATGTGGACCAACCTAGGCTGAACTATTCCATCTACACCACAGAGGAAAGATCGTTATACCGAGATCCAATCCAGGCCCAGGAAAATCAACAGTCCGGACAAAGAGTTAATATACCGAAGACAAGAAACTAAAGGTTGAGAGAAAAGCTTGATGAAATCACGGATCTGGTAAAGTACAAACCTTTAGTTATTTTTGTATGGAAGGAAGAGTCGTTGTGTGCTAGAGAACAAGGACACTCATTAATAGAACTCTAGTTAATATAAGGCAGAACTGTAATATATATTCAAAAAGATGAATGCTTCAGATCTAGTAATGTGTTTCGGTGTATGTTGTGAATGTTAATTAAGTTTGATGTGTTATAGCATAACCATAGGCACAGATAATTAAACTAATGCCTGAAGGAAATTGTAGATAGAGGAATTAAAAGGGCAAACTACTAAAGTTTAATAATATTGTTTCTTGATAAGGTCTTACTGTAAAGATTACAGTTCATTACATGTTAATTTCTCTAATCTCGGAATACGTTAGCTTAATTAAGTGTAAATATTTTGCAAAAATGTATAATATGAATTTTTTAATAAACCCTTGTGCTTTTACTTAATTGGTTGTCTGATTTAATGAATCCAATGCGCCACTCATAAAAATTCGAACCTAAGCGGAAGTTAATTGTTTAGTTAAGACCACAACTGCAAATAAGGTTAAATACAGAAAGTATTGATATTTGAAAACTAGTTATATATGTAGAACAATTGATCAAGTGCCTGTCTGAGAGTTCACTCCTTGACTGAGAAGTTTTCCAATCTAAGGGCTCTGGGTGGTGCAGTGGAACAAATAAATTTTCCCAGGACCTTAAGAGGAGATAACTCCAGATTTTTGCAACTAAGAAATTGGCTCTACTCAGAGACAATTCCTTTGTTAATTTAATTTGCGCACGTGACAATCTAAGCGGCAGAAGTACACATAGATCTCTATATAACCAAATTATATATCTATATAACTAAAATATAATAAAGAACAAAACAATAAGAGATCATAATGCCTCATGCCATATTGAGTCAAAAGCTTTTTGAAGGTCTAAAAAGTTGTGACAGATTATTTTGTTATGTTCTGTTCTATGTATTTTTTGCCTGGTATGTTTATTGTAAAAATATGGTCAATTGTACTTCTGGACTTCCGAAAACCCGCTTGTTCATCTGATAGTCTGCTTTCTATTTTCTTTTCGATTCTTGACAATAGTATTTTTAACAGGATTTTGCTTGGATGACTAATAAGGCTTATTGTTCTGTAGTTGCTACATTTATTGCTGTTTCCCTTTTTAGGAATAGGTACAAGGACAGAAGTCTGCCAATCAGAAGGCCAAGTCTCTGTGTTCCATATGTCCTGGAATAAATTTAAGAAGGTGTCTATGATGATGTCACCTCCTTCATGTATCAGTTCCATTGTAACACCATTCTTTTCTTTTAATATTGAGTAATCTCCTTCCTCTGAACCTCCTGGCAAAATTTCGTCCAAAATATCGTCACTCAGTTGAGGGTCCTTTTGAAAAAGCTTGGTTGCATAACATTTCAATCTATCAACTATTTTCTGGTTTCTGTGATAGGAGTTCCATCTTCATCTTCTATGCTCCAATTAATTGCAGTTTGGTTAATTTACTGATAATTTGAAAAGCACTTTTATAATTATTTTTATTTAAGACCTCTTCTATATTTTTGCATTCATCTAATATCCATAAGTTTCTAGCATGTTTGATTTCTTTTTTAATAATCTTAGTAATATTTTCATACTGTTCTCTATTATCACCACTATTAATATGAGATTTCAAATATCTTCTTTCTTCGCATAGGTTCAAAATATTTTTGGTTATCCATGGTTTATTTATTTTCCTTTTGTATTCAAGGATTTCTTCAGCTGTCTCAGTTATCTTTTGCGAGAAGTATTTGGTTTTAGATTTCTTGAAGCTTGTGTCAAATATTTGTTTTAATTTGTATTTATATAGTATATTTTTTTGGGGATCATTTAATTTTTCTATATTATATCTTTTACAAGTTGATTTTGTAGGTAATATTTCTCTCATTTTCATGTTCACAGTTGTGATGACCATGTTGTGGTCACTGCAAATGTTGGCTCCAGGAAATGATCTGGTTCTTGTGAGGTTGATGGAGTTTTTAAATCTTGTGCTTACAAGGATAAAGTCAATTTCGTTGTGTGTTTTACCATCAGGGGAAGTCCATGTCCATCTTCTGGAAGGTTTATGACGAAATAGTGTTAGTAATTGTGAGCTCATTTTGTGAGGCAAAACTGATCAAGTCAAAACCTCTTTCGTTTGTCTCTCCATAGCCATATGGTCCAACAAATGGGAGATAATCCTTACTGATGTCTGTTCCAATTTTGCCATTGCAATCGCCCTGTACAATCAAAAGGTCTCTTCTATTCACTCCGGTGATTGTTGCATTAAGTTGACCATAAAACTCTTCTACTTCGGAGTCCTTGTGGGCTGTGGTTGGGGCATAGACCTGTATGATGGTGATGTTGAGTGGTTTTCCTCTTATGAAGACTAGAGCAATTTTGCAATTAATAGGACTGAATTCCATGACAGAATTTCGTGATGATTTGTGTATCAAAAACTCAACACCTTCTTTATCGCTGCAGTCACATCCAGAGTAAAGAAGCAAATGTCCTTCATCTGTTGTTAGCTCTCCTGTTTTGGACCATCGAATTTCACAAAGTCCCATAATAGTCCATTCATATCTTTTTAGTTCGTGCTGTAGTAATTTGAGTTGAGTCCTAATATTCCAAGTTCCAGTCATTAAATGGTTGCAAATCTGAATCTGGATCCAGTTTTTTCATTATTTTTTTCTTCAGTAATAGTGGTGATTATAGCACCAGTTGCTAACTTCTCATTGCCACCTCTGGAGCTGTTACCAAATGGCAACGTGGACCTTGTTGATCCAGGCGACGTCTGAGCTGGCATGGCGCACTGTGTTAAGTCCTTCGCCATGAATGTCTAATGGGCAGTAAAAATAAGACAGGTGGTGCCAATCTCCTCTTCTGTCTTCGCCTGCTAGCATTTAGCTGGGCATAGTGGGATGGCCTTCATGCCTTGGGAGGCCCTACCAGGAGTAATGATACTCCCGACGTGCTTCACCCCCCCCCCCGCCATGGTGAGGCAACATAGCAGGACTTGGAGGGGGGGGGGGGGCACTTTCTTTACTACCCATTAATTCTAGAACCTTCCATACTGCTTTATAAATATAGTGATCTCTGAATTATTCAATCTTTAAATAATGAAACCTTTAATTAACTGATCCCTTGAATGGGTCAGCCTGTCAAACAACTTTAGTAAAATACCAGAATACCTTAAGTTTACTGAATCTCCAATTATTTGATCAGGAAATTGTTTACCCACTGCAATCACACTGGTTGGTCAGATGGCTTTGAATTTAGTGGTGCAAGAACAGAAAAGGTCATAATGTGCAATTACTAAGGTTACTACATTTTTTTAATAAAAAATAAATAGCATATTATGTACAAGAAAACAAATTTTAAAAAGTTGAACAATGCCATATATATATACATATAAAAGACATTTATGATCATAGTCATCTGTAGAAATTAATTCTATGTAAAAAGTTAAAAAACTTCATGCAATTTGTCTGAGCCTCACGAGATTTGGAGCATATATGGGTCAGCCAGATTAGTAAAAATTGCATTCCTCTCTTGAGTGATGTGCTGCTATTCCAACAGAATATGGCATATGATAAGGAGAGCATTACAGTGTTCACACAGGAATAAGTCATCTGTCTTCAATAAATAAGAATGTATTAGATGACTGAGAGCTATGCAGAGCTTAGCCAGAAGAACTTCCTATCTTCTGTTTCCAAACAGATGACTGAACTGCTAATTAGTACATGCTAATCTAGAGATGGCATCTGCAGTCTCATTTCCCTTGATTCCAATGTGGCTAGGAATCTAGAACAATCAAACATCAATATTAAGGGCATTAAATTACACGAAACATCATATAAGTATTGTAAAAATTCAAAGAGGACTGGATGTGGATTGTACACATGAGAAGAATGGCCTATAAACAATTCAGCGAGTTTGTATGAATCATACATTTTTCAGTGGTTATAGAAGTGCAACTGTATTGGCATGCCACTCAGTAAATATGGTTACTGAATTCAAAGGACTCAAGACAATGCAGTCTGGAAAAAACAGCTGCCCCCAACAGAGATCTTGGATCTCACATTGTCAGTATAGACAAATAAGAAATCATAATACTCTATTCTGTGTGCATTAAACAGCTGCAGATACACTGAGGATGGAGTTAGTTACTGTCTTACTTGGCTCAGTGAGGGGACTGCATGATGAGGTGCAAACTTGCCATTGGGAACTACCCTCAAGTTAAGTAATGAAACTGATAATTAGGCCAATAAGCTGGTATGATCTCTCTCAAACACATCTCAAATGGGTTTATGGCATTCTGTTGTATGTAATAATAAATTTCCCAACACATAGTAAAAAAATAATATTCTTGTTAGTCCATATACCTCCAGTATACATAGGCAGAGAGTATTTTTAGGGCAGAGTTAAGCAAATCATACTTGTCAAGAAATTATTTTCTTTTATTATCCTTTAACCATGTGTAAGCAAAGTCTGCATTCAAAGTATCTTCACGACTAGGCTTCTTGTATATCAGGCTGCTGACTTATCAATTGCTTCAGCATCCCATTGCAGTATGGGAAAGAAAGCATGCTTTCTTTCAGAAGTTTATTGCTAAGCATAATGGGAAGGTTACTAAACAGACCAGTTTCGACTTTTACTGAGGTCTTCTAAATGGTATCTTTCTAGATCTAGCTCCAACTAATGAGACTTTAATAAAAGTCAAACTAGTCTGTGTGGTGACTCTTCCCATAATGTATATCAATGTACACATCTGAAAGGAAGCATACTTGGATTTATCATACTGAGACAATTGATATGAAGTCGACAGCCTATATATACAAGTTGTCTAGTTGTGAAGATACTTCATATGCAAACTTTGCTTGCTTACACTTGGATAAAGGATTAAAAAAGAATATAATTTCTTGACAAGTATAATTTACTTTGTAACTAAGTGGAAAATTTTCTACAAAGTTAAACAATAACTGTTTCTTTCAAAGTGAGAAAGCAGGTTCATATGCTTCAATATTATGTTCATACATTTCTGAATGGGTGTGCAAAATGCACCAGTAGACAGATAAGATCAAAGCTTTGAGTAAACAAGTACATAATTAAGACAAAACAAAGAGCACTGATCAGCAGCTCATTCTGTCGGGAATAGAGTGAAGAGGATATTCAATGCTTTCTTGAACTTTTCTCTTAGGTGATGAACATGTACAAGAATGTAAGCTTTTTCTTTTTGTCTTCTTAACTCTGGGCCTTGGTGAAGATTGCATTTTTGGTCATATACACAGGCACTTTTTTTTCTGCTGAAGACCTGAACCCAATACTAAGATTCATTGAACATACATGATTAATTGGTTGTTGAAGTTTCCTCTCAGAAATACTCATGATACAAGAATAGCAGAAAAGTGAGTTTGACAGTAAAGAGTGTTATATTTAAAACAGAGCCTTGGGGAAAGACTTCCTTCTTGGCAGTATGGTTGGGATAAAATGCTTCCCACTTCAGTAGGGGATACCTACTGAAACCTAGATTATAAAGATCTTTCAATACACTATACCTCCAGGCTGCACACATGCTCAATCCTCTCAAAGATGACGGTAACTAGATGTTCACATTTCAGAAATGCATCTTTCAATGTTTCTAGGTGGATCAACACTGTGTGTTTGCAAAAAGTTCGTTGCTCTCTAAATACTACAGAAGTCAGCCATTAACCATTTTATTATTATTATTATGTGACACCTCCAGGGAGTCCAAAGACTCATCGAGGGAAAGTGTGCCAACAGCATTGAATGATTGTTCCCCTTCAAACTACTAATCGCTTGAACTTGCTTAACTTTTTGCATGAGCCACTAGAAGCAGAGGCTCTACCAATCGACCAACGTTTGCTGGCATTTTCTCCAAGATGTTACAAAAACAGCTAGCCAGAGCAATAGACCAATAACTATCTAGATGTCTTGGCTTATTTTTAAGCTTTAAGAAGGCAATGACAATTAACGTATGAATCTGGAAACTCATCCTCAGTAATTATTCTGTTGTATAATAAGAGAATGAGATCCACAAAAGATGGTGGAAGATGTTGTATCATCTCATAATGGATATCATCAGGCCCAAAATTGCTGACAGAGAAATATAATATAAAAGTGCTCTTTTCAGTTCCTCCTTAATGAAAGGTTGATTGTATAACTCTACTGCATTTGTAGACAAGTTTTGGTTTCTCTTGTTCTTCCTTGAATATCAAAAATTCAGGAGTCTATGATGTTCTTGCTGAGATTCTAGCAAAGATTTCTCCTAAAGTATCTACAATTGCTTTGGGTTCAGCAACTGCATATCTGTTACATTCCCAATGTTAGAAGGAAGACAAATGGTGTTCACTGCTCAATGTTTTACAGATTTTATCCCATATCACTACTGCGCTGGTTGCCTGATTGAGAGATGAAACCCGACCCATGATTGTTTTGACTCTGACACTAATGTAATATACTTTGGACAACATGTTTAAAAGATATGAGGCCTGATGTGGTAAGGTATTTTTGAAACATACCTATGCTCTTGTTTGATGTTTTAGAACTGCTGCTGTTGCTGCCTGTACAATAGAATACAATCTGTTTACATGCATCACTAAGAAGTGGATGGCTAACTATCTCACAATAAAATCATACAAGTTATGAAAAGGTATTTCTAGTCAGCCTGGTCAATTTCCAACTTTGGTATTCACGAAGGAGAACATTGTTACTGTGAAGTTATACTGGAAAGCATGGGACAGTGATCACTTCCACATATGTTTGCATTGATATCACAAATAAATAGTGGAAGAATGGCAGTCATGCAGAGTGTAAGATCTACTGCAAAATTCAGGCCGGTAAGCATATGAAAGAAGATACTTTGTTCATTATTAAGAAGCGAGAGATCATGATCATCAAGCATATGCTCCACAATCTAACTTTACCCATTTGTGTTATCACTACCTCACAGAATATCAATTTAAGTCACCCATAAGAAGAAAGGCCAATTGCAAATATAAGAACATCAGTCCAAGTTAACTCAGAACCTAGTGGTAAATAAATGGAACATAGTGTACTAAGTCCAACTGAGAGGTGGATTGTTACAACTTTCAGATTGTTTATCTGCACATACTGAAAAATGGATATCGTTGTTGACAAGGGTAATAACTTCTGCACAAATAGGCTTATCTCCAGTCTTTATAAATAATAGCAAAATGCTTTGAGGTAGAATCCTGAGGCAGTTTTAAATATATTGCCTGCCTACAGAAACAGAACTGCTTATGTTTCTGTACAAAGACTTTTATATCACTGATATTTTGGCAGAATCAATGACCATTAAATTTTAAGCAGTTTCCTGTGCCTTTGGCTTTAAAGACCTATCCAATTTCTAAGAAGTAAAGACCTACTTGCCTCAAGGCTTATTCTAGTGAGAACAGGAGTTCCTCACAATCAGGACCCATCACAATCATCCTCAGTCAGCCATTCTCGCTAATACTAAACAACTTCTGGCCAATAGGAACTACCCAATGCTGAAAATTCCTCCTTGTTACTAATATAAATTAGGAACAAGATTAAATAAATGATATAATTCTCATGAAGCCCAAAATTAACCTTATGCTTTGTATCCATAATCCAATTCTTATTTACTACTTCGGGAACTAAAGTTAGGATTTTTTCTCTAATCACATGACCATTTGCTTTATTGGTGCTTGCATGCACCTTCACTTGCTTCCTCTCTAATAACTCCAGTTTCCTTGGTTTTGCACATCCAATCTTACTACAGCCAGCAGAACTTTGTCTAAACTGCTAACACCAAATCAATTCAAGTGCAAACTATCTGGATTATATGAATCTTTTCAGCACCAAACTAACATAAAACAACCCGAAATTCCAGTCCATTCCTCCTACACAACCTACGCATTGAGTTATTTGCAATTATGGACATTTTTTGCAATTCACTTCTATCATACTGCAGCAAGAGCCTCACCATCTTTATCACTCTTCACTTTTGCTACTGTCACTAACTCTTTCATGTTTTTCCTTAGACCATACTTTTATCCTTTCAGATCATTTGACTTCTTCCTCTTTCATTATCTAAGTGGATGATGATTAGGTCAAATGAACTCTTTCCACTTCTGTCTGTACAGGGACAATTCTGTCCAGTTTGGTGTCACTTGTTGTGATTGGGTTTTTAGGCCCTCTTTTATTTTGTATATTCATCTAATTCTGGGCCACCCTTTGGATCTTTTACCTTCCATTGTTGTATACAGGGCTATAGTTGGTAACCTATCTGTTTCCATTCTGGTTGCATGGCCAAACCATTACGGTCTTCTTTCTTTCTTGGATTTTGTCTATTATTGTTATTTCTTGTTTTAGTCGTTTCCTTATTAATTTGTTTCTTAGTCTATCCAGCAGAGATATTCCAAGTAGTCTTCTAAGCCAACCCATTTCAGTAGTTAATAATTTTTTCTCTTCAGCTTTTTTGAGATTCCATCATTCACTTCCATAAAGAAGTATTGGGAGGTCCATTGCCTCATAGATTCTTGCTTTTGTTACTTGTTTGATGTCACTTGACTTCCATATTTTATTTAGTCGTCCAAAAGTTTTGGACACTTGACTGATTTGTCTGCTTTATATCTTTTGTAATTTCACCATTGTACTCAATTACTCCACTGAGGTATGTGAAATTTTCTACCTGCTAGATTCTTACTATCCATTTCACTTTTCAGATTGTTGTTTCATTTTCCTATTTGCATACTTTTTGTATTGTCTATATTTAGATTTAATCCAAATTTTATGCATTCTTCCTTTATTTTATCAGAAATTCACTGTAGATCTTCTTCCATGCTTTTAAGTAATGCAATGCCGTCTGCAAAATTTAAATTTGTTATATTTTTTCCATATATTTTAATTCCAGAGTTTTCTTTGTTTAAGGCCTTACTGGTTGCTTCTTCTAGGGTAAGACTGAACAGGTCTGGTGACAAATTGCATCCCTGTCTTACTCCACTCAGTGTGTGGAACCAGTTGGTTAAGGTGTCCTCCACTCGTACTGCACTTTTAGATTTCTCCATAGATTCTTTATTATTCTTATAGTTTTGTTGGGAACGCCAAATTCTTTCATGGTTTCCCATAGTGCTCTTCTATGGATGGAATCAAATGCCTAAAAGTGTATGAATTTTATATAACAACTTTGGTTGTACTCTAGTGTCTTTTCTATTAGCTGTCTTAGGTGAATAATTGATCAACTGTGCTTCAAACTGGGTCTGAAACCTGCTTGTTCTTCTCCTAATGCTAGTTCTATACATGGTTTAATTTGTTTTTGGAGTACTTTAGTAAAAACCTTACTTGGAATACTGAGGTGGCCAATACCTCTGTAATTATTGCATTCTGTTTTATCTCCTTTTTTGTATATAGGAGTTAAAACTGATTTGGTTCCAATAAGTAGGTATTGATTCATATTTGTAGATCCTTTCAAATAATGTTTTTAATGGTTCCAAAAGTTGTTCCTTTCCTGCTTTTAAGAATTCTGCATGTATTTGATCAATACCAGATGCTTTCCTAGTTTTAAGTTTATCTATGCTGTGTGCTATTATTTCTTTGGTAAAGATATTTGTTTCCTCTTCCATTTCAGTGGCTGGAATAATAATATCCTGAGAGCTGTTTCTATTATATAAGTCTCTAAAGTATTCTTCCCATCTGGTAATACTTTTTGTTTTACTTTCAATTAGTTGTCCCTCTTTGTTTTTGATCATTATTTTTGTTGTCTGTGTCTTTCTAATTTGATCTATTTGTTTATATAATCCATAGAGATTATTTTATTTTGATAGCTTCTCTACCATTTTGTATTTTTCTTCTAACCAGTTATTCTTGTCTCTTTTAACTAGTTTTCTAATTTCCCTCATAAATCTATTATATTAATTTCTGCTATAGTTCTGTTTTAATTTCATGCTTTTTCTTTGGTCACTAAACCTTTTTACTCCATTCGAGATCCAAACCTTTTTACTTTTTCTTTCTGTGTAACCTATTGTATTTTCCCAATTTTAATATTTCCTTTAATTTGCACCAATGTTCTTCGATGTTTATATTCTGTTTTGGTATTTCTTTAGTATTTCCTTCAGGTTTTTATCTAGTTCTAGTTGATATTTTCTTAGAATATTATTGTCTTGTAGTTTATTTACATTCCGTCTCCTTTTGATGCTAAAAGTGCTTTAAGATTTTAACTTTATTCTTAGGTTTGGTAGCACTAGCTTATGGTCTGATTCGCAGTCGGAAACAATGGATCTGTAATTTAGGATACTTAATTTCCATCTCTGGTTAACAATAACGAGGTCAATCATATTCTTGGGTTGTCTATCTAGTGATATCCATGTCCAGGTCATTCGTATCTGCCAAAAAAACTAATGCCTTCACTTTACCTTTCTGCATCCTAATAGCAGCACTAACATCATTAATCTTTGCAAGTAGGAAACATGAGTTTGTCATTCCCTCACAAAGCACTCCTCTTATCATGGAATCTTCACACAAAATTCTCACCATACTCATTTTTATTCTTTGAGGAGCATTCCCTTTGCTTTCTTCATAACTCTTCTTTCTTTTTTTTATTTCCTCAGCAGCACCACTTGCCAAATGTTTATTCATTCTCTCAAGCTTATGCTTTGTCCTATGAAAGACTACACATACTATCTCTCTCTCACTGCATCTGACTCTTCATTCTCTACACCAGGGATTGGGAACCTTCAGAGCTGCATGCGGCTCTTTTATATTGAATTAAAAGATACATAATTAATACAAACAACTAAATATTGTTTTTTGATACAGCCTCTTCGTGGTGCTAGATACTATGCATGTGTTATGCATGAAATTTGTTACGCATGTCACTAAGGCTCTAAATAGAGCCTTACACGTTACGCATGCCTAAGGTAACTAGCGCCACGGCGAAAATTTGAACTAATTGATCAGCTGTCCTGTCAAACACCACAGTTTTTAGATACATATGGATTTTAACTGTCACAATAAATATTCTGTTAGTTAACTGATTTATTTTGGTACTAAACTGGTGTTTAATTTAGTGCCAGGTAATGTTAGGCACAAATTAATTTTTATTATGTTATTATGTTGAATTTGTGTTTCACTTGCAGGTAAATTTGTGATAACCCTCCTAATATAATATGAGTTCAAGAAAAAGAAAAATAATCAAAGAAAACAGAGGATTTGATAAAATGTGGATAGAGAAATTTGCATTTATAGAAGTAAATGGAAATCCACAATGTTTAATTTGTCATCTACGATTTCAAAATAACAAATTAAGTAATGTCGAACGACATTTTCGAGGAAAACTAGACTTCAGTAAAAAATATCCTGAGGGTGATAATAGAAAAAAAGCTATTGAAGAATTACAAAAGAAAACATTGCTTCAGCAAAGAAATTTGTCAACTTGGACGAAATCTTTGTCGAATACTACTGAAGCGAGTTTTTTGTTATCCCTTGAAATAGCAAAAGCGGGAAAGCCTTTTTACTGATGGTGAATTTCTAAAAAATTGCGTGTATAATGTCTCTGAAATTCTATTTAAGGATATGAAAAATATGGACGAGATACGTAAAAAAATTAAAAATTTATCTCTTTTGAAGGCTAGAACTGTCAAGGAAAGAATTTTAACAATTTCTGCAGAAGTTTCAAATATGCAAATTATGGATATAATAATTCAGCCAATTTTATATCTATTGCGGTTCATGAATCAAATGACATTTCCGATACTGTAACTGATAGAAAAAAAAAATTCTGTACTGTAATGTAAAACTTAAAAAATAATACAGTACACAACTTTATTTTAGTAAAAAATTTAGTTTGTATGTACCTGTATTGTTGAGGATTCTGATTTAATAAAATTGCATACTTCAGTACATAACTTAATTTGCATAAAAAATATCACTTTCTTGTACATAACACAAAAAAAGTTTCACAAAATAATACAAAAAAAGTTTTTTTTATTTCTTTGTAAAAAAGTCACTGATTTTCTTTTGCTTCCTGGAAGCTAAACTTTTTTCAATTGCTTCTTCTCGGAGCTTCATTAGCAATAAAATTTTGTGGAATGGCGTATCATTCTGCTTAGCCCATTCTATACGCATAGTAAAACTGTCAACTGCCTCTTCATGTTTTAATTTTTTTTTTTTTTTTTGAGTTATTGGTCATCATTTTCTAATTCATTCTGCAGCATCATATTTATAATTTCAGCATCTGATTTGATTCCGAATTCACTTTCGGTTCTACCTGTAATCCATTCCGTAACATCTGTTTGTGAAATTTCAGCATTTGGATTTATATTTTTAACCAAATCATGCATGTTTTTAATTTCCTCTTTTTGTGTATCACCGTAGTTATACTGTACCGTAATAATAATAAAATAAATATAGTTAAAATAATAATTATTAAATAAAAATAATAATACACAAAATAATACATAATAAATAAAACTTATTTTTTCTTTCAAACCATTTCGGATTACTGGAGGGTTCGGACTAAAGAGGTTCAGATAAGTGAGATACCACTGTATTTTGAAATCTAAAAAATTACAGATTGAATTTAAATCAAGAAAAAGTTGATTGCAAAATATTTGCTGAAATGATTACTGTAATTTTAGATTCATTTACAAGCAGGATTTTAAAAATGATGAAAATTATATTACATCTATTAAATTGCAATTTAAATTTAATAGATATTGAAGCTTTTCCCAGAATATCAATTGCAGAACTACAAATGGAGCTTCTGGAAATTCAGAATAAAAACATCTGGGTACAAAAACTTCAGGAAATGGTAGCACAAATTGAAGAAAATGAGGAAACTATGGAAGAAACACCACAGGAAATTATATTAAAATGTTGGAATTCTTTCCCAACTAATTATTCAAATGCCAGGTGACTTGCTTTTGGGGTTTTGATTCTTTTTGGTTTAACATACAATTGCAAACAATTTTTCTTTTCAATGAATTACATTAAAAATAAGTATAGCAACATACTGACTGATGAAAGTTTGAAAGCCGAATTACTATTAAAGTGGACGACATACAATCCAGATTTAAGTAAATTGGCTGAGAAGATGCAAAATCAAAAGTCTCGTTAATGAATTTTAAATTAAAACAATCAAATATCTATTAAAATGCATAATATTGTATTTTTGTTCCGACTAATTCTTTTTGCAATACAAATTCTGACTTTTTTGCAATATTATACTTACTTAAACATGTTTTGTAATTAAAAATGTAATCAAACTTAATGTTGTTTTATTTATTGAACATATAAAAAATTTATATGCAAACATAAAAGTGGTATTTGATATCTGGAAGTAAAAAAAAAAAAAAAAAATCAGCTAACACCTTTTTTTTATTCCCGTATACGGGAGTAGGCGAGGCCATTTAGCCCTATCTAACTTTTGGAGACTGAGTGGGCAGTTCAATCTCCACTGGTACCAATCGGAGATAGATGGCCCAAGGCTATCACTAATTAAGCAGTACACAGTGAAGAGAGACGGCTCAAATGTGCCGCCATCTCGTGGTCCCTAACCTTAACACAATATATTTAATGTCTGAAAATAATGTGAGTTCTACGGTCGATTTTCTTGAGTTTACGGGACGAAAAACCCGAGTTTCCGGGAGGAAAAACCCGCTTGCCTGTGCCAGAGATCGACTAACTCGGGAACCGGTCGAAAAAAGGCTTAGAAAAATTTCCTCTAGTCGGCGACTAGATTTGAACCACCAAATCCTTTCTTCGTGCGGTCAAGCGCTGTAGAATGCAAACGCCACTTCTACTGAGCTACACAGGCTCCTATATCTGGAAGTATTGAATTAAAAACAAATTTACCTAAGTTTGAACTAACTGCAACTTTGAGTCACCAGGAAAAATCGAATTGAAGTTAGGGCTCCCAAAATTTTGTTTTAATTAATTTTTTTGTGGAATGGCTCTTTGGTTCAAAAAGGTTCCCGACCCCCTGCTTTATACCACATGTTTTTATTGTCACCTACACTAGCAATCTTCCCTATCTCATCTCTCACATATTGCTCTCACGTCATCATGTCTTCCATTCACTCCTCCTTCACATACTCTCACATTTTTTGGAACCTTCTTATTTCATCTCTTACCATTATATTTCTCCTGCCCAAGCTTAAACTTGTTTTCTCATTCTCTTGACACACACCCTCTCTCTCTATTTCACACATGCACACGCACACATTTCCTCTTGAACATTTTTATATTAGCTAATCTTATCTGAAGCATCATTATTTCAAAGGAGTCATCAAATCTTCTACTTCCTTTATTGAATATTTCTATTTCTTTTCCCACAGAATGAAGAGTAGGTAATGTAGAGCCAGAAGGTAATCCTCACAGGCATTAGAATTCCAAAGTAAAAGTTTGTCCTTTAGCACTGCTAATACAGAACAAACCAGCGACTACTGCAGATTTTTTCACACAATCTTCCAGAGGTGAAGATTGATTTCTTCCTCCCAAATTCTCCAATTTCATTGAATTTAATCTAAAAGGTGAAGGAAATAGTAATTCCAATACTGAAGGTGTTATACTGAAGTGTAAAGTTAAAAGAAATACTGACCTAACGTCCAATCCTAACCACGAGAAGGTTAGGATTGGACGTTAGGTCAGAAGCCTTGGTTGGTTCTTCACATTCCTTTAAAGGCTATGTGGAGGTCTCCTCTCAGTTATACAGCTTTGACTAGTGGTGAGCTATGGAAATTTTAACAAAGGGCTTACATCGTTGAGCAAAAAAAAAAAAAAAACTGTATTTCACACAAAAACTTTTATTAATACAGTTTGTGCACAAATTCCAATCAAAAAGTATGAGAGAGAACAATCAACCTCTAAGGGCTATCATTTTTAAGCAAATATTTCATGATCTAAACATGAAATAGTTGCACACATTTAACTGTGTTAATTTATCTTTCATAAGAAAAACACTTTTAACTATCAAAATATAATAAGAATGAAATCTTTTATAATCTTTTAATTGGCTACTGGTTTTTCCCTGCGATTGGCTACCAGAAGGGTAAAGATAGCGCATACGCTCATTTTATTTTCAAACTTGGGCACATTCGTTATATAGAGGAGTTGAAACAATAATTCCAAATAATCTAAATACTGCCGAATAGACTAATTTTTTGATGGGCTGGCAATTTCGGATTTAGCAGACCAAATTGTATTCTTATTGGCTTAAACCAAAATACAAAATGATGGTACAACATGACAAAATTTCATGCTGGCTGGAGCATCGCCCGATTAAACATGACCCACGTTATTTTCACCAAGGAACCAGGGCGAACAGCGAAAAGTCAGCTACGGGAACAAATCTGAAAGCACACCCCAACTCAACATCACCTGAGTTAAAGATCGGTGCTATCAACATAAGAAGCCTGAATGACAAAGAAATGGAGCTAGCTGAGGAATTAGATAAGTACCAGTGTAAACGAATGCTGTGCCATTGTAATCTATGCTGTTAATTTCTCTTTATTTTAAGTGTCTTTATCTTTTCTCTATACCTTATATGCCGTTATTCTTATTAGCTAATTAGCTGCGCGTGCTTTCTCTCTCTGAATCTTTCTTGCTTATATTATTGCGTACTATGTTTATCTACCTTCTGTAATTATTAGTCGTATGCCTATGAACACTGAAAAATTTATTTGTCCGACTGCGCCATCAGTATATGAAATATTCAGCATAGACTGAATAAAACTTCTGGAGGATTTCTCTCTCTCTAACACAAATTCCTTCAATAAAACTTTACACAAACAGTCGTGGTCTATTCTTTTACTTAACTTTACACTTCAGCTATCTCATATAGTTTCCCGTTCACAAGTCTGATTTATTTAGGAACAGTGCAGTTGTAAAATAAACAATCAGGAGCACTCCTTTAACAAAAAAATCAAAACACATTTTATTTACATTATTATAAAATATACATGAATTAAACCATAGGGAGATTGCTTTCTCTATCCATCTATAAAAATTCTTTAGCACAAATTAGAACCTTTTTACTTCAACATTAATTAATCTCTTTAACTCAAAAACCTATTAACTCTCTGCTTACAAATTCAACTTATTAAACTCTTATTTTACTTGCAAAGAGGTTAGAGTTATTTTAACAAATTTGATAACAATTTCCAACATGCCAATTGACTCTGTTAGGGACTTCTTATCACTATTAAACAAAAATCTTATATGTTCTTCTATAACAACTATAAGAGGAAATATACAAAAGTGTGTAACTTACAAAGGTTATGTATCGCACAATCAGTCAAAAGTCTTTCACTAAAAGTTCTTTAACTAAAGAACTTTTAGTGAAAGAAAAAGTTCTTTCACTAAAACAAGACAAAACATTGCCTTGTTTTCTAACACTCTGAAATATTCTTATTAAAGGACTATATACAGTTAACTTCCAAAGGATTATTTACAAAAATATCTAGTAAAAAATATACAGAGACAAACAAATTAATTTTGCAACATTCTCATGGGACTTGACCTCTGTAAAAAATTGATGTAATGTGCTTTAGAATATTTAAGCTACAATCGAGTTTTTACAAATCTTTAGAATCCCCTGGATTTTTCTCTTCCTTAACCTTTCTCTTTGGCCTAGAAGCCATCTCTCTCTCTCTCTCTCTCTAGTGACGTCTTGAACCAGGAGGCTCCTTCTGCTTGGCTTTGTCCCTTTTTATTATGCCTTCTCTGAGACCTTGTACGATGTTTGTAACCCCCAAAGAATTCGGCATGATTTTTTCATCTTCTTCAAAGTTCGGTCCGCTTTCTGTTCTACTCCGCTTTCTTTTGATTGTAAGTTGCCAGCCATCAGAAAGATGCTTGAACCTTTCTGACTGACTTCAGACGTGCAGAGCTTGTAAATCTTTCTCATACACAAAAAAAAATCATAAACAACCTTTCTTATGCCATCATGTAGAGCTATTACATAAAGTTCTGGTGGCAAAACATTGCCTTTTTTTTAACACTCTCAAATATTCTTATTAAAGGAGTATATACAGTTAACTTCCAAATAGTTATTTACAAAAATATCTAGTACAAAATATACAGAGACAAATCAGTTATTTTTACAACATTCTCATGGGACATGACCTCTGTAAAAAATCGATGTAATGTGCTTTAGAATATTTAAGCTACAATCGAGTTTTTAACACCAGATCGACATAATAGGGGTGACTGAAACAAAAAAGACCAAAACTGGTGAGATCTTTCTGAGCAAAAAAATACAAACTGTTATATTCAGGCAATGGCAATCAAGGAAAAGAAGGAGTAGCCATAGTATTCAACACTAAATACGAGGCTAATCTTATCGAATGGCAGGCAGTCTCAAGTAGAGTGATGTGGGCAAATATCAGAATGGGGAACTGGACAATGAAACTTATTTGTGCCTATGGTCCCACAGAAGGTTCTACTAAGGTTGAAGTGGAGGAATTTTTTGACGCTTTAGAAAAAGCAACTGACACAATGAAAAAGGAAAAGTTGGTCCTTGTTGGGGATCTAAATAACACAGTAGGAAATGATTGTCAGACATATAAAAATATTTTGGGAAAATTTGGAGAAAAGAGCAAAGCTAATAATAATGGCAAATATCTGTTGGATTTCTGCTCAGGACATGGACTGGTTATTACAAACACCATGTTCGAACATAAAAATGTGCACATTTTCACATGGAGAGAAGAGGCAAGGAATAAGAAAAGTCTCATTGACTATGTTATTGTTGATAGTGATTTTCTCCCTGGTGCAGGACAGGAGTGTACAGAAGATTTGAAATTGGAAGTGATCACTATTTAGTCTTGAGCAGGAAAAAATTCAATTTCATATTGAAAAGAATAACATGAAAGAAAATTTTAAAGTGAATAAAAGTTGAGCAGCTCTCAGATGTGAACTGTAGACTAAAATACACAAAGATTATTGAAGGAAAAATGAAAGAGTTTGAGAACAGGAACCGAACCTTGGAGATTCAATGGCAAGTCTTGAAGAAAACCCTTATTGATTCAGCCAGAGGCATGTGGTGAGGTTGTCTGCAAGGATAGAGAAATCAAAACTCCATGGTGGACACAGGAAATTAAAGAGGCAGTGAAGGAAAAGAAGAAAGCATATCAAAAATTCCTGCAACTAAGTCAGCTTGGGCTCTTAGAGAATACAGAGACAAATGTAAGAAAGCTAAACACTGTGTAAAACTAGCTAAACAAAAGTCATCAGAGGACTTTGGCAAGAACATAGAAAATAAATATTAAGAAGGAGTCAAAATATTCTGGAGGTTGTTGAAGAAGCATAGAAATGAAGGAAAGAGTGCTGTAAAAGGAGTTAGAGATGATAAAGGTGACATGAAAAAGGGAGAAAAAGATATCCTTGAAGTATGGAGTAATTACCTTGAAAAATTGCTAATTGAAACAAGCAGTGATAGCACAGTGGTAAAAAACATTCAACAGGCATACAGTCAGGAATACATATCCATACTTGAAGTAGAAAAGCCATCAAAGGCTTGAAATGTGGAAAGGCAGCAGGAGTAGATGATATTCGACCACAAATGCTGAAGTATGGTGGTATAAAAGTCTTACAGTGGCTGCACTACATAATTCAGAAAGCCTGGACAGAGGGATGAATTCCTGATGATTGGAGTAGAGCTTTAATAGTACCCATATATAAAAAGGGAAATAAAACTGAATGTGAGAATTACAGAGGTATTTCCCTACTGAGTGTTTCTGGCAAGATTTATGCAAGTATACTTGAGGAACAGTTGAGAAGAATGGTGGAAATAAAGCTTGGTGAAGAACAAGCTGGATTCAGGCCAAATAGAGGATGTCAGGATCAGATCTTCACTTTACGACAAATAGTCGAGAAAGCATGGGAATATAACAAAGATCTGTATTTAAGTTTTGTCGATTTGGAAAATAATTATGACAAGGTGCCAGGAGAGAAGCTATTCAATACACTACAGTTATATGGTGTCAATGGGGTATTATATCAAGCAATATGTAGTCTTTATTTGAGTTGTAAGTCAGCAGTTAGAATTGAAGGAAGTAAAGGAAGATGGTTTAATGTTAAATTTGGTGTGAAACAAGGATGTACATTATCCCCTCTTTTATTCATTAATTATCTGGATCACATTATGATGGAAAGTGGTATTAAACATGATATCAAAATTGGAGATGTTAATGTCAGCTCTTTGCTTTATGCAGCGATGTTATACTTCTAAATAAATCCGCTACAAGTCTGCAAGATTCTCTGACTAAATTGAATAACTGTTGTAATAGATATGGTATGAAGGTCAGCAATAAAAAGACAAAGAAAACGAAAATAGGCAGAATCATTGAAAATGTCAACTGCATTGTGAAAGGAAAACCTGTGGAACAAGTAAATAATTTTAGCTACTTAGATATGATTTTTAATGAAGATGGTAAATTAAATATGGAAATAGAGAACAGAATCAGCAAAGCTGGTATGGTAGGAAGTCAATTGAATAAATTCATATGGAATAAGAGAGAAATTAGTCGGAACACTAAATTAGCTGTATACAAGACAGTGTTCAAACCAGTTTTAACTTATGGATAAGAGAGCTGGGTCAAAAGTAAAACACTTGACCAAAGATTAGAGACAGAAGATATGAGAGTCCTGAGAAAGATTAGAAGTATGAACAGATGGCAATATCATATTAAAATCAAGGAAGTTAGGAAAGATCTTGACATCGTCAGCATCCAGGAATGTGTTAGCTGAGCTAATCTCAGGTGGTATGGTCACTTGAACAGAATGGGAGAGGAAAGATTAGCTAAACAAGTGTTTTTCTGCCAGGTTGGCAGGAAAATGACCTAGAGTAAGACCAAGATGTAGGTGGATTGATACTGTACAAAGTGCTGTAGACAACAGAAATATAAGATCTGATAATGTTGGAGTCTTGACAAGTAACAGACTGATTTGGAGAAAAATTATAGACAGGAAGTTAGTAATGACAACAATTTTCATGTAGTACTATCATATTCTGTACACCCCTTGAGGGTACATGGCAGGAATTTGATGTTGATGATGATGATGATGGGACTAAAAGAAAAATTTTTCAGAGTGGAGTTTGAAGTTTGTTGTTTGGCTTCTTGTAAAATGTAAAAAGGTGTTTATAGGAACATGCAAGTAGAAAGTGTGCAATTAGTTCTTTAAATTTTCTACATAGGGATCTGGATAGGCATTTAGAGAAAAATGCAACTAGAAAATGTGCAATTTGTGCCATATTTTTACATATTGATATGCATTTATTGAATAGATAACATCAATGGCATTATCATATTAAAAATGAATATACACGTGGTCGTCGACTTACGACCGTCCGCACTTACGAATACAAAAAAAAAAAAAAAAAAAATTAAAAAATAAATTAAAAATAAATCAGGCAGCTGTGCGTACGATAACTATGGGATATGATAGTTATTGTACAATAACCCGCGTACGATAACTATTATCTCTCACATATACTCAGTCGCTTTCAAGTATTTCAAGTCGCTGTTGTGTGTGGTGTATTAAGTAAAATTCTACTGAAACACTACCCATAAAATGGCTAGTAAAAGGAAAATGCCTTCATCTACAGATAAGCCAGCTAAGAAGTCAAGGAAAACTATCGATTTAGAGTGTAAAATGAAAGTTATCCAGAAGTATGAAGGCAGAAAGAAAGTGAATACGATAGTACATGACTTGAAGTCACATTCCATAGTATCGACGATACTTAAGGACAAAGAAAGAATTCTGGAAGCTGTGAAAAGTTCCACACCTATGAAGTCTACAATTTTAACCAAACAACGACAGGGGCCCATCCATGAAATGCAGAAATTGTTGTTTATGTGGATGGAAGATTTAATACAGAAGAATTCACCCATGAGCCTTTGCACAGTACAAGCGAAGGCTAGAAGTCTGTTTCAGAGTTTAAAATCACGCGCCAGAGACGATTACGCAGAAGATTTTCAGACTAGTAGTGGATGGTTTAAGCATTTTAAAAAAAGATTTGCTTTGCATAAGAAGCAAGAGAGGAAGAAGAGAAAGAAGAAGAGGCGCCAGAAAAGAAATTCCCTGCAAAGAGTTTATCAGATTCTTTTTCGCAACTGAATGAAGCTCTTGCCAGTTTCGAAGCAATGGACCCTAATGTCGAACGATTCACAAAGGTTGAATGTATCAATCAAGATGCTGTGCGTTGTTATCGTGAGATAGATGAAGAAAAAAATAAACAAACAGTTCAAACACAAAGCTCAGCATGTTCCTCATCAAGAGAATATCACTAAGAACATGACCCCTGAAAATCCACAACCCAGCACAAGCAAAGATTAAAAATTGATTTTGTAAATTTCATTTGTATTAATTTTTACATTAATTTTAGATAGTATTTTTGTGTTTACAGTACAGTATGTACAGTATTATTTTTCACATTATTTACAATATACATAATTATAAATTTAAAAGATTATAAAAATAAATTATACAGATGATAAAAAGATTAGAAAGGTTAATGAATACTGTTAATAAATATATGGCCGACATACGACCTGTCAGCCAGAACGTAAGTTGGTCGTAAGTCGATGACCAAGTGTATTAGGAATGAACTTGACCGTTAGCATTCAGGAATGAATAACCAGAGGCAATCTAAGGTGCAATTATCACCAGGAAAATTAGTAATGTATACTTAATTGTTTAGTACTGTCATAGTGAATCTGTACATTGAGGGCACATATCAGGAAACTGAGGGTGATGATGATAAACAGCCAACACATTGAACTTCCACTGACAGTCTTTCTATGGAAAAGGAACTATTGCAAGGGAAGGATTATACAAGATGTAGAATTCCATCAAAAACAGACATTTCTCCACATGATCAAAATCTGTAAGATGATGACTTACACCAGAATAAATGTTTATTCCCTTGTAAAAAATAAGTTATTTTATCTGTGATACTCACTTTCTGTACTAGATGCCAGTGATGTTGGTCCTGAAGGTCCAGTAGAAACTTTAAGCAATCGTTTAGCCCCTCCACCAAACAGCATCCCCCATGTCTCTTCAGAAAACGTTTGGCCAACTAATCTATACAGGACATGACAGTCACATGTTACCAAAGCATGAATAAGTTGACTAAGATATACAGCTACAAAAGATTCACAGAGAAGAGTATGGAGTCTAGGGGAGTCTTCATCTTTATCTCGAGCCAGAAGTGCACGAAGAGATTGCACTCCTAAATGAAATGAAACAACATTATTAATATTTTCTATAATTATAATTTTAAGTGAAGATTCAAAAAAATAAAATATTTTATGTTAATGCTCTTATTAGAATAAATTAAAGCTTTAATTTATTCTAATTAATACTGATTCTCAAAGAGAAATTATAAGTTACAACAACAAAGAGAACATTAAAAGTTTGCTATCTTGAATCTCCCTTTTTTCACCTTCAGTGGCTTCATATTTTCTTATATTATATATCATTCCTTTGTTGTCTCTGTTCCCCTAATTCTGAAAATCATTCTGACCTCTGACTTATTCTACAAGCTTATTCTTCTGCAATCCAAATTCCATAACAGTAAAATCATCTTACCTGGCAACTTTAATAAACAACAACTATAATTGGTTCCCTTTTTTCAATTCAGTGACTTAAAGCAAATAATTCATCTCCTATTGATAATTCCTGATAATCCTCTCCACACAAAACTTAACCAGTTCTCCTTCCACGTGCACTGTTGAGATGATTCCTCTAATGATTCCGATCACAATCTCATCCAAGTTACATCTTGCAGTGAAAACCCTGCTTATCTGTCATTCACATCCTCATTTACCTTGATACTATTACAAGTGGGAAGATTTCTGAGAATACTACTACTCTTTTGTATGATCAGCCAACCATTTCCACTCTCCAGATTCAGATGCTTGTGATTTTATTGGAGAAATTATCAATGTCAGAAAGAGGGTCTTCATTCCCCACTTTATTCAAAATTCCCACCTTATACTCTATATCCAAGTCATGATTTCCAAAAAAGGGAGCAAGAACAGCTTAAGAAAAGAAGCATGTTGTAAGTGGATTGAGAAGAAACTCATTTTATCCACAGCTTACACTGCAGCTTGTAACAAATGCAAAACCATCATCAACAGAGATTAGTCTGATTTTGAAAGGGCTGAATGTAGAAAACTTGCTTCCTAGGTAATGGCAGTCATATTTTCTGATTCCTTGAAAAAGTACTTAGGCACAACTATTGACCATCTGTGATTCAATCTCTCTCTCTCACCAAAATGGTAGTATTGCAACTTCACTTAAGGATAAAGCTGATTTCTTGGCATCATTCTTCTCATTGAACTGGAGAATAGATGTTCAAGATAAATTATCTCATTTTTCAAGTAAGAAAAGAAAATCATTTCTTAGTAAAGGCTATATAGTAATTCAACTGCTATGCACAGATTTCATCACCTGGGTTGCTTGGGGATCAGGAGGTGGTGTAGAGGATTCAGAGACAAGTAAGCTGTTGACAGGTCAGCAGAATGTTCTCTATGAAGATAAGCTGAAGTGTGGGTTGCAAAGTTTATTGTGTTTAATTGTGTGGGTTGCAAAATTTATTGTGTTTAATTGTGTGGGTTGCAAAGTTTATTTGATGGGCAGAAAAGAGCAGACATGATAAAAACTTGTAAATTATTAAAGAGGTTCTATAAGATTGACACAAAGGAAATTTTTCAATACATGATGAATAAAGAGAATAATAGTTATCCATGGAAGTGATGGATGCTTATTGAGTTTTCATCACATATTATGGCTATCATTTCCGATATTCTAAGCATTGTTTCGTTGTCTTGAATGTCTAATATTATGGCCTTGTCGATTTGCAGGGTATGTTTCTGTTCAAGGGTGTGGTCTGCTATTTCAGTTTTTCCTGTATTTTTATCCTGTTTTTCTTTTTGTTGTCGCATTTTTTATTGTTTAAATGTTCAGGAATAGGGATGTTACAGTCATGGAAGTGTTCTTGTAGTCTTGCCCATAAGGATGTCCACTGATGTTTTGTCTCATCGGGAGTCCGAAAATTTGGATGTGCACATGGTTGTTCAAGTTAAAGAAGTTTGCTGAGATTACTAGTTTGATTAGGTTTATGATATCACTGGGTGTTAATTTTGTTCGTGAATGTAGTATGCGGTCTTCTGTGAGTAGTGTGTGTATGATGTGTTCTGGGATGTCCACGTTGGTGTATAACGAAGTTGCATCCAGTGAAGTGAGGACTTCTTTGTGGGATAAAGTTAGGTTTTTTTTATTTTTTGGAAAAGGTAGTCTGGTAACAGAGGTCAGCCGATACATGCCAAGAGACACATTCTGTTTAAAACTTCCTTCAGATTTTTTAGTTATTGAAAAATTAATTATAGAATAGACCTGCACTTATCTGTGACAAAATGAAAGTTAAAAAAAAAGGGAAAAAAATTAAAAAAAGTGATCTGTATCCCCTAAAGACCTTTTGCATACCCTTATGGGGTACGAGCACCGGACTTTGGGAAATGTGCCTAAAGAATAGAAGATGGGATTCACATTGCTGCACAAGAAGGAAGATATGAAGAACTGCAAGAACAGTAGATCTATTAATTTAATCTCTCATGTAAACAAGATTCTACTGAAGATTATTCTAAATAAGACTGATGCCTCAGTTGAGGCTGAGATTATTATTATTATTATTATGTGACACCTCCAGGGAATCCAAAGACTCATTGAGGGAGAGTGTGCCAACAGCATCAAACGATTGAGCCCCTTCCAACTACTAACCACGCTCAAACGTATTTAACTGTGGCATGAGCCATTAGTAGCAGAGGTTCTACCAATTGACCAATGTCTGAGAAACAGGCATGTTTCAAGAAAGGGCACCAAAAATTAGATCCATTGCTTTAAACAGATCATTCAGAAGTAGAGAGAGCTGAGACTTCCTTTGGTAATGTGCTTTATAGACTACTAAAAAAACTATTGACTGTTCATGAAAATTTTGGAACGTAATTAAAGCAATGGGTTTACCTCAACATCTTATCAAGTTGATGGCTAACATGTACAGTGAACAGGAAGCCATAGCAAGAACAGGTGTAATATTTATGTTTCAGTAAGGAAATACTGTGAGTAGACATATTAATTAAAATTATAATCATGGAATTAACTCATGTAAAATATTATTTATTAGTAGAATTTTCACCTGAGTATCACAGGCATCTTCAGTACATGTAAAAAGCTAATTAAACAATAACTGGCAATTCCAAAAGGCAGCACCTAAGTAGCTAATGTAACATAACTAAAAAAAAGGTCGCTAAATTTCCTCCCGGAAACTCAGGTTTTTTGTTCCGTAAACTCAAAAAAACAACCAAAATGCCCACATTATTTCAGACAGTAACATATCCTGTTAGGGTTAGGTACCAAGAGAATGGCAGTACTTGTTTGCCAACCGTTTCATTGGTGGCTGCCTATAATTAAGTGATAGACATGGACCAGCTATCTCTGATTGGCTATCAGTGGAAATTGAATTACCCACTCAGTCTCCAAACGCTAGTAGGGTATAAAGGCCTTGCCTACTCCCTATAAGGAAATAAAAAGCGTCAGCTGATTTTTTTTTTTTTTTGAAATTTCCTAACTTATTTAAAAAAAATAGATAAATAAATAAATCTACACTATAGATATAAAATGATAAGCATTTTTACGTAATGTTTTTGTGTCACATTTTTTGTCTGGCTTCTTAATATAATATTTAATAGCAATAATAATTTGGTGTGGATAGTGTAATTATTTTTATATAAAAAATTTGAGGAAAAGAATACATTTTTTTTAAATAGAAAAATATTCAACGTTGCACTAGATAGATAAAACAAAGCTAATATTGAATAAAAATGGCTGTTTTCAAGTCTTAGCAAGTAGTGCAACATGAGGGCAAATCGGAAGTAGTGCAAGAAGGGGCAAGCTCCGAGCATCTGATCCAAAAATAACCAGCTTACAGTCTGAAACTCGGGGGTATGGGCGCCAGGGGGCGATCCCCCACCTTTCGAGTTTTCAAAATTCGAGTCATCAGCGTTCAAGGAGAACTGGCCTACCAGTCTGGAACTGGGGGGGGGGGGGGTCGGCGCAGAAACCCCTTTCGAGTTTTCAAAATTCGAGTCATCAGAATTCAAGGAGAACTGGCCTACCAGTCCGGAACTAGGGGGGATGCAGATGCAAGGGGGGGGGGGGGAGGAAACCCCTTTCGAGTTTTCAAAACTTGAGCCATCAGAATTTAAGGAGAACCGGCCTACTAGTCTGAAACTCGGAGGGTTGGGTGCCGTAGGCGCCAGGAAGGGGGAAGACCCCCCCTTTCGAGTCTTCAAAATTTGAGTCATCAGAATTTAAGGAGAACCAGCCTACCAGTCCGGAACTCGGGGGGTCTTTCGAGTCTTCAAATTCAAGGAGAACCAGCCTACCAGTCCGGACTTCGGGGGGGGGGGGGGGGCACCATAGGTGCCAGAGCCCCACCTTTTGAAGACTCGACACTTAGGGTAGTCCCTGAGTGTCAAGTCACCAGAATTCAAGAACCGGCCTACCAGTCTGGAGCACAGGGTGGGGGGGGGGGGTGCGGTAGGCGTAGTGTATATATACATACGTACTACACAGTATATGTATATATATATATATATATATATATATATATATATATATATATATATTTCAAAAAATAGATTTAATGACTCCAAGACCGAGATAACATATAAAGATTTTAATGATAAATACTACTAGTTTCGGCATATAGCAGCCTTCTTCAGGTATTTATAAAGGAAAGGAATACTAATAAACATTGAATTATTTAAATAAACAAACTGGAAATTACAGGTACAAATTGCCTCACATAATCGATACATAAAAACGTTGTATTTTTCAAGTTGTTCCAACTGGCGTGCCATTGTTTGTTGCAATTGTGCGTGCAAGTTCACGTGAACGCCAATATTGAATAACTGCAGCATGGCTATCTGGGATGTTATAACTTAAATTATTATTTAAGTGGACCGGGTTCAGTAGGATTTCCCTTGATTCTACGATTTTTCTTTCAAACTCATCTTCACAGCGAAAAATATTTTCTGATCTATTCCAGCATACAGAGTGGCTTTGTTGGTCATCATTAGGATTATTTGAAAAAAGAACATGACTGGATAACGCAGTTGCATGAGATCTTTTGTATGAGATGTCTCTCTTATGCTCTTCTATGCGTTGTTCAATAGATTTGTTAGTTTGACCAAAGTATGGGATATTGCAATCACACCACAATTTATATACTCCAGGGTACTTAAGGTTGTGATGAGTAGGTTTTGGATGGCTGATTAGAGAGCGGATTTTTGGAAGTGTGGTGAAGAAGGTCCTGATATTATATTTTTTAAGGACTTTAGCTATTTTCTTAGAGACTGTGCTAATGTATGGAATAGAGATGCTACCTTTAAAATTAATAGTCTCTGTTGTGCACTGCTTAGGAGGGTTCAGAAGAAGTTTCTTAATTGTGTTTTCAGAGTATCCATTTTGTTTAAAAATAAGAGTGAGGTGATTCATTTCTTTTTGTAGTTCATCTTGTTTATTTAAGAGAGAACGTGCTCTGTGTCCTAAGGTAGATATAATTCCAAGTTTTTGTGGTGGAAAATGATGAGAAAGATTATGCAGATATCTATTGGTATGCGTAGGTTTTCTGTACATAGAGATTTTTAATCTTTCAGAGTATCGTGTAAGCATAACATCCAAAAAAGGTAAAGAGTTATTATTTTCTATATCAGCAGTAAATTTTATATTAGGATGTTGGATGTTTAGATGACGAAGAAAATCTGTGAGAGCTGTGTGCCCGTGATTCCAAATAATGAATATATCATCAACATATCTTTTCCAAACTTTTGGTTTAAATGAGAAGGAAGATATGGCTTTCTTTTCAAAGTCTTCAAGGAAGATGTTAGCTAGCACAGGGGACAAAGGGTTGCCCATTGCCAGGCCTTGTTTTTGTTGGTAAATGGAGTCCTTATATCTGAAGTAACCAGAATGAATGCAATGCTTTAATAAAGTGAACATTTTTTTGGATAATTTATCCTGTAGTAATGTAAGTACCTCGTCCGTAGGAACGTTAGTAAATAAAGATATAATATCCAAACTAGCTAGAATATCATTATCATCGATGGGAATATCTTTAATATGAGAAACAAAATCTGTGGTGTTTTTGATGAAAGATGAAGATTTATTGGAGAAACACTTGAGGTACTTTGCTAAATATTTTGAAAGTTTATATGTAGGTGAATCAATTCCTTCCACAATTGGGCGAAGAGGGATGTTTTCTTTATGAATTTTTGGAACTCCATAGATGCGTGGGATAAGAGGATGTAGAGAGCGTAATGAGAGGCGAATATTATGAGGAAGTTCACTCGCAGTCTTTAACAAGTTGTTTGTACGGTTTTGTAATTCTCTTGTAGGATCTTCCTGAAGAATTGAATATATTGAACTATCTTCAAGTAATTGAAGCATTTTGTTGTGGTAATCTTCAGAGTTGAGGATGACCGTAGAGTTGCCTTTATCTGCAGGTAAAATAATAATGTTACTGTTCTGTTTTAGATTTTTTAGGGCTTTTCTTTCAGCCACTGAAATATTATCTGTTGGAGGTTTGGCATTATTTATAATGAAAATCGATTCAATACGAAGAAGTTTCGCCAAATGATTAGGAATGAGTGAACATGCTTTTTCTATTTTTGTAAGAAGAGATTCTTTAGGGATAAATTTTGGTGAGGGAATAAAATTGAGACCTTTGCTAAGAATATTCGTTTCTGCATCCGTTAACATATGAGAAGATTTGTTCACTACAACCTTTTCAGGATTAATACGGGCATCACTATGACCAGATCTGTTTTGTATCCTTATTAGATTATCAAATTTCTTGATAAGGGTGTATTTATTCTTGTTTTGTATTCGTGTGGCTTGTGCTTCACTGTTAATGATAAAATCATGTAAGTTAACATTATCCATAATTTCTTCAAGTTTTTGAGTTAAACATCTTTTAGTGCTGAACAAAAAAGCTAAACTACGTTTTGTGTCTGTAATTCTTTCGCTGAGGAGATCCATTTTAGCATTACGATAGATTCTTTTAGCGCGTTCCGTTGTTATCTTTTCTTTAAAAGAGATGAAATTGGGAAAAACTGCATGGAACTTACAACGTTTGAGGAAAACTAACCTGTTTATTTTCAGTCCTATTTTCTTCAATGTTCTTTTAAAATTCCTTTGTATTTTCATTAGAGACGCCTCGTCATTTAGGCTATAGATGTGGCGATTATATGTTAATTTGTTTATTTAAATAATTCAATGTTTATTAGTATTCCTTTCCTTTATAAATACCTGAAGAAGGCTGCTATATGCCGAAACTAGTAGTATTTATCATTAAAATCTTTATATGTTATCTCGGTCTTGGAGTCATTAAATCTATTTTTTGAAATGTATAACAACCGAGTAAAAACTAATCGCCACATCTATAGCCTAAATGACGAGGCGTCTCTAATGAAAATACAAAGGAATTTTAAAAGAACATTGAAGAAAATAGGACTGAAAATAAACAGGTTAGTTTTCCTCAAACGTTGTAAGTTCCATGCAGTTTTTCCCAATTTCATCTCTTTTAAAGAAAAGATAACAACGGAACGCGCTAAAAGAATCTATCGTAATGCTAAAATGGATCTCCTCAGCGAAAGAATTACAGACACAAAACGTAGTTTAGCTTTTTTGTTCAGCACTAAAAGATGTTTAACTCAAAAACTTGAAGAAATTATGGATAATGTTAACTTACATGATTTTATCATTAACAGTGAAGCACAAGCCACACGAATACAAAACAAGAATAAATACACCCTTATCAAGAAATTTGATAATCTAATAAGGATACAAAACAGATCTGGTCATAGTGATGCCCGTATTAATCCTGAAAAGGTTGTAGTGAACAAATCTTCTCATATGTTAACGGATGCAGAAATGAATATTCTTAGCAAAGGTCTCAATTTTATTCCCTCACCAAAATTTATCCCTAAAGAATCTCTTCTTACAAAAATAGAAAAAGCATGTTCACTCATTCCTAATCATTTGGCGAAACTTCTTCGTATTGAATCGATTTTCATTATAAATAATGCCAAACCTCCAACAGATAATATTTCAGTGGCTGAAAGAAAAGCCCTAAAAAATCTAAAACAGAACAGTAACATTATTATTTTACCTGCAGATAAAGGCAACTCTACGGTCATCCTCAACTCTGAAGATTACCACAACAAAATGCTTCAATTACTTGAAGATAGTTCAATATATTCAATTCTTCAGGAAGATCCTACAAGAGAATTACAAAACCGTACAAACAACTTGTTAAAGACTGCGAGTGAA
This sequence comes from Typopeltis vanoorti, assembly GCF_054136105.1. Classification (NCBI taxonomy): domain Eukaryota; kingdom Metazoa; phylum Arthropoda; class Arachnida; order Uropygi; family Thelyphonidae; genus Typopeltis; species Typopeltis vanoorti. The sequence goes on along the minus strand of NC_143564.1, from coordinate 100,690,406 downwards.
CTTCCTCATAATATTCGCCTCTCATTACGCTCTCTACATCCTCTTATCCCACGCATCTATGGAGTTCCAAAAATTCATAAAGAAAACATCCCTCTTCGCCCAATTGTGGAAGGAATTGATTCACCTACATATAAACTTTCAAAATATTTAGCAAAGTACCTCAAGTGTTTCTCCAATAAATCTTCATCTTTCATCAAAAACACCACAGATTTTGTTTCTCATATTAAAGATATTCCCATCGATGATAATGATATTCTAGCTAGTTTGGATATTATATCTTTATTTACTAACGTTCCTACGGACGAGGTACTTACATTACTACAGGATAAATTATCCAAAAAAATGTTCACTTTATTAAAGCATTGCATTCATTCTGGTTACTTCAGATATAAGGACTCCATTTACCAACAAAAACAAGGCCTGGCAATGGGCAACCCTTTGTCCCCTGTGCTAGCTAACATCTTCCTTGAAGACTTTGAAAAGAAAGCCATATCTTCCTTCTCATTTAAACCAAAAGTTTGGAAAAGATATGTTGATGATATATTCATTATTTGGAATCACGGGCACACAGCTCTCACAGATTTTCTTCGTCATCTAAACATCCAACATCCTAATATAAAATTTACTGCTGATATAGAAAATAATAACTCTTTACCTTTTTTGGATGTTATGCTTACACGATACTCTGAAAGATTAAAAATCTCTATGTACAGAAAACCTACGCATACCAATAGATATCTGCATAATCTTTCTCATCATTTTCCACCACAAAAACTTGGAATTATATCTACCTTAGGACACAGAGCACGTTCTCTCTTAAATAAACAAGATGAACTACAAAAAGAAATGAATCACCTCACTCTTATTTTTAAACAAAATGGATACTCTGAAAACACAATTAAGAAACTTCTTCTGAACCCTCCTAAGCAGTGCACAACAGAGACTATTAATTTTAAAGGTAGCATCTCTATTCCATACATTAGCACAGTCTCTAAGAAAATAGCTAAAGTCCTTAAAAAATATAATATCAGGACCTTCTTCACCACACTTCCAAAAATCCGCTCTCTAATCAGCCATCCAAAACCTACTCATCACAACCTTAAGTACCCTGGAGTATATAAATTGTGGTGTGATTGCAATATCCCATACTTTGGTCAAACTAACAAATCTATTGAACAACGCATAGAAGAGCATAAGAGAGACATCTCATACAAAAGATCTCATGCAACTGCGTTATCCAGTCATGTTCTTTTTTCAAATAATCCTAATGATGACCAACAAAGCCACTCTGTATGCTGGAATAGATCAGAAAATATTTTTCGCTGTGAAGATGAGTTTGAAAGAAAAATCGTAGAATCAAGGGAAATCCTACTGAACCCGGTCCACTTAAATAATAATTTAAGTTATAACATCCCAGATAGCCATGCTGCAGTTATTCAATATTGGCGTTCACGTGAACTTGCACGCACAATTGCAACAAACAATGGCACGCCAGTTGGAACAACTTGAAAAATACAACGTTTTTATGTATCGATTATGTGAGGCAATTTGTACCTGTAATTTCCAGTTTGTTTATTTAAATAATTCAATGTTTATTAGTATTCCTTTCCTTTATAAATACCTGAAGAAGGCTGCTATATGCCGAAACTAGTAGTATTTATCATTAAAATCTTTATATGTTATCTCGGTCTTGGAGTCATTAAATCTATTTTTTGAAATGTATAACAACCGAGTAAAAACTAATCGCCACATATATATATATATATATATATATATGTTAAAGATACCAAGCTATTTTAAATCTGGTTTTTACTCCATTTCCCAAATGGAGTAAAAACTTGGTATCTTTAACATATATTATATATTATACCAAAGGTAAAAAACTTTCTACATATATATATGTATATATATATATATATATAATTAAAAAAGTTAAAAAATATTAAAAAAAGACCAACAAAGGAGACAGGTGCAGATATTCTTTTGTTGCCTTTTGACCTATAAGAAAAATCTCCACCTTTCTCACTTCTCCAAAGGACAATCATTCACATCTCAGTTATCCAGGTGTCTACCAGATTCCTTGCTTTTGTGGGGTTATCTTATTTCAGATAAAGAGGAAAATCTGCTTATATTCAGCTAGAAGAACAAGTCATATTCAGTACCTTGAACCTGAACAGTTTGGACTTGCAGAGCATGCCATCAACACTAGACACAGAGTTCATTGGAACAAGACAAGAGTCCTTCACAAAAGTCAGTTCCTCAGGGAATGGCTTTATAAAGAAACATGTGAAACTTTACTTCACTCTCCTAACTTAAACAGATCCGATGGTCTACGTCCATCTCCTTTGTGGGAGATAGTACTTTTTAAATCAGCTAATCTTTCCTAACTTTTTTAATTGTGTGTGTGTGTGTGTGTGTGTGTGTGTGTGTGTGTGTGTGTGTGTGTGTGTGTGTGTGTGTGTAATTTATTTACCTTTTTTAATTATCTTACATTAGCTACTTAGGTGGTGCCTTTTGGAATTGTCAGTTATTGTTTAATTAGTTTTTTACATGTACTGAAGATGCCTGTGATACTCAGGTGAAAATTCTACTAATAAATAATATTTTACATGAGTTAATTTCGTAATTATCATTTTAATTAATCAAGATGTTGGATTAACTGACTAGCTTCTGTAGGAAGCCTACTTTCTTCACACACATTGAATTCTATCATGCATGTAGCATTGGATGAGCTAAAGACAGAAAATGTGATAGGTGCAGAAGGATTGACAATTTGAGATATGCCAATGAAATGACTGCAAAGAACTAGCATGAATCCTTGGGAGAGTTACTAAGATCAGCAAGAACAGAGGACTCGAACTCCACAGTAGGAATACAAAGATCATGGTATTTGAAGGAAATACAGACAAGAAAGTTCTGAAAAAAACATATACTTTAATGGTGAAATAACTGAAGAGGTCAGCAGATTTTGGCACCTGAGATCCATCAATGTGAAGACTCCCTGTTCCTCAGAAGATTAGGAATAGCTAAAACATTAGTGAGACTTATCTCAAGTCTGGAAGGACAGATTTATCACTACAGGAACAAAACTAAGGATTATCAATGCAGCTGTTTTTACAGTAGCTACTTGTGGAGATGAACCCAAAGAAGTCTTCTTAGAAAAGGATGCTGTTTTGAAAAGTGGTTGAGGACTTCATATATTGAAAGGTATACATATAGATGTGTTTTTAAAAGGATTAGTAGAACTAGACTCTGACAAAAGAAAAATACTTTGGATACATTGAAAGAATGGAAGGAATACCTCTAAAATTAGTAACAGAGAGTAAAGTTCTGGAAAAAAAAAAGAGAGTGTGGCATACTCTCAATTAGATGGATGGGGCATGGAGTGACTGGCATTCAGGGAGCTGAAGCCTTAAAAGCCTACAATAACACTGTTTTATTGTAGGCTTTTGAGACCATGAAGATTCACATGGAACATCACCTAGGTGCAGAGTGACCATAAGCCATCTGCTGATAAGTCAATGAAATCAAAGTTTATGGATCTGGAAATCTCTGGTGCTAATGATTTATTATTATTATTATTCAGGCCTCCATGGAGTCAAAAGACTCATGGGAGGTCCTTTCTAAGAAACACAAGTCTATCAAGACACATTGAGGGAGGTCCCTCCTAGGAAACACAAATTCTATCACACCACTCCTTAAATGCACTGACCATTCTCGCTCTCACCACTCCATCAAGCAATGCATTCCATGGTTCGACCACCCTCCATGCAAAGAAACCACTCCACACCGTCTTTCTCACAGTTTCCATACGTAACTTCTGGGGATGACCCCTTGTCATGACTCCTTCCCGCTGTTTAACCAAGCAAAAGAACTCCCCAGTGTCAACCCTGTAACCACCTCTCAACAGTTTAAAAGTCTCAATCATATCACCTCTCCTTCTTCTATACACCAAACTCTGCAGTCCACACTCCCTCAGCCGATCCTCATAACTAACATTGTACAGTACCCTTTCCACAGAAAATTTATCCCCTTCAAATCCTGGGGACCAGATCTGAGAACAATAGTCTAAGTGTGGTCTGATCAGAGTCTTATACAATGGAATGATAACCATTTTATCTCTGCAGGTCAGTGTCCTTCTCATTATTGCAGCAATCCTGTGCATTACCTTCATTACCTTTGCAATATGTCCCCTAAATTTCAGGTTTCTATCAATCATCAAACCCAGATCTCTTGTCTCTCCTACTTCCTCAGTTTAACTCCTCCCATAGAGTATGCAGCATCCCATCGATGTGTCCCAAACCTCAAGACCTTACATTTTGCTGCATTAAACTGACATCCCAATTCATTTGCCCATATATCTAGCTTATTCAAATCCTCTTGCAGGGCTACCACATCTGCACTATTACTAATAACCCTTCCCAGCTTTGCATCATCCACAAACAACCGAATATCCCCTTGTAATCCATGGACAATGTCATTGATATAAAGGTTAAACAATATAGGTCCCAGTACTGAGCCCTGTGGAACACCACTTGTAACCCTCTGCTTCCTTGAAACTGCCCCACCATACACAACTATCTCATACCTATCGGACAGCCAATCCTGAATCCAGTTGACCAATCTGACATCCAGACCCATGTGCTGCAACTTGAATATCAGCTTATCATGTGGCACCCTGTCAAATGCCTTTGCTAAGTCTAGGAAAATGGCAGTATATGCCTTTCCCTCATCTAATGCTCTTGTAACTTTATCATAAAAGGCTAGCATATTGCTAAAATAAGAGTGCCCCTTCACAAATCCATGCTGACTCTCACTGATAACATCACCCTCATCTGCCCAGTGCTGTATATGGCCCCTCACTACTTTCTCCAAGATCTTACTAACTACTTAGGACTCACAAACTGGCCTATAATAGACACTTCCAGTCTTCTATCGCCCTTATGCAATGGCACTATCTTACCTTCCTTCCATTCCATGAGCACAATTCCCGCAGCCAGACTTTCAGCGAAAAGTCAGGTCAAGGGCACTGTCAGTTCCTTAGCACATTCTCTCAAAACTTGTGGTGAAATACTGTCCAGTCCCACAGCTTTACTAACATCCAGAGTACTCAGTATGTGGAACACACTCTCCTCATGCACCTTGAACCTGCTCTATCCCTCTAGTATTCAAATTGACTCCTCCAGGATGAAATACTCCAATAAAGTGTTCATGTTTTGTCTAATTTGACCACTTTTAATCAAGGTTATTAGATGCAGAAGTTTAGTTGAAGTGTGAATAATGTTAAGTAATGCTTTATCAAAGGGTAAGTAATTGTTTTTGGTAACAACAGAAGCTACACAAAAGAGGTCATCCAAAATATGATAGTCCTCACTTAAAAAACTTGGTAACATAACTATTAGGTGAGAAGCTGCTGAATATTCAGCAACTTCATAAATAAAGTATAAAGCAATGCTTAAGCTTTCCTAAATCACTGAGTAAGGGAAATAAAATAATACAGATGTCTGAAATAATGTCCAGAATGTCTTTAAAATTTTTTATATAAAAACGAAAGAATCTAAATGGAAAAAAAATATTTTACATACACTGAAAAAGTGGTTAAGTACAACAAAATGCTTGCACATTACACAGAATACTAGTTTTATTAGCAGTCCAAGCAAGAAAAATTCCAACAAAATTACAAGGAAATGAAGAGAACTCAATTCAGAAAATTTATTAAAATTGTTATCACTGTACCTTCATCAAGTTAGGAGAATCATAGCAGGAGTAAGACCCAGGTGAAAAAAAAAAAAGTCAACCATACCATGCCTTAACATCATCTATTCAATCAGACACCCACCACTCACTATGTAAGAAATTTTGCAAAATTGCATCTAATTTTTTAAGAATGTACAACTTATAGAGGACAACAAAAATAAATTTAAAGAAAATATAGCAAATTACATGTCCATTAACAAAAAAATACTATTAAAATAAGTATTCTCATACCTGGCCATTTACTAGGAGCAGTAGAAGGGATAAGACCTTCCTCACCACTACTGTGGTGTCGACGATGAGAATGTCCTGCTAAGAGATGGCTGTTTTGGTACAATACGCTGGAACTAAAATTGTTTTTACCAAGTTAATACAATGAGTAAACTATAACATCTATGGCTAATAAATAAACACAAATATGTTTTTAGCTTCAAGCAAGGAAAAGAAAAATAAAGAAATGAAAATAAAATTATGGTATATAAATACACTTATTAAATTTCCAGAGAAACTGAGACTGGCGGAGGAATGACAAATTTGAGATTTCTCTGCAATACACATTTTCCAAATATATCTGTACCCAGGAATTTCATTAGCAAATACTACTGTCATCATCATCAAATGATCAAACAGGAGTATAGTACACTAAGAATTTTAAAAAAAATGGAGGACACTTTGGTTTGACATGTTTATGCGAATGTCAAGAAGGATGTTTGTGCATATATGAGGTGTGGCTATTAAATAACAAGACTGGTTACAAAAATGTGGTTTATTATTACAATTGTACAACTTAATTGCTATCCCCTCAACATACTCCCCTCTTCTATCTATACATTGTTGCATACGAATTTTCCATTGCTGGAAGAGTGCTGCAAGTCATCAGATGTTATCTGCTTCAGTAGCATTGCCGTTTTCTCCTTTACCTCATCCACTGACTGAAAATGGGTGCCCTCCAATGTGGATTTCAACTTTGGAAAAAAAAAAGGTAAAAGTCACATGGAGCTAAGTCCGGTGAGTAAGGTGGATGGTCCAACACTGGGATCTTCTTATCAGCCAGATACTGCTTTACAGGACAATGCTCCAGTCCACAGTGCACTGTGGGCTGGAGCATTGTCCTGATGGAGAATCCAAGCATTGTTTTTCCACAGTCTCTTCCTCACTCGTTTTCTAAGCTTGGCCAGAACCTCAAGGTAATAATTCTGGTTAACTGTCTGACCCTCTGATATCCATTCAACCGTTACCACACCATTGATATTATAAAAAAAAAAATAAAAAATAAAAAATAAATAAAAAATCAGCATTGCCTTCAGAATTGACTTGTTCATTCTGGCTGACATTGGAGTTTTCCAGTGCATTGATTGTCTCTTTGTTTCTGGATCGTACTGGAAAAATCCACATCTCATCACATGTGATGATCCTCTCCTGCAAGTCCAGCTTGCAGGAGAGGATCATCTCCTGTCAGCCATTCCACGATGTCAGTGTACATTTGTTTCTGAACGTTTTGCTGCTCCTAACACAAGTTTTTGGGAACCATTTTGTTGCAGACTTTGTTCATGTTCAATTGCTCATGCAAAATTTGTCGTACAGTCTCTTTATCAATGTGCACCATGTCTGCTATCATGAATGCTTAATCAGCAATCGTTGCATAATTTCATTAATTTCTCAAGGTTTTGTTAAGTTCCTGCTGTGACATGGTGACCCAGTCGTTCGTCATCTTCAATGTTTTCTCGACCTTCAGCAAAGCATTTGTGCCATTCAAACATTCGCACACATGTCATTACATTATCACCGTACACCTCCTGCAACAGTTTCAAACACTTGGCCAGTGATTTCTTCAATTTCACAAGGAATTTGAGATTAATGCACTGCTCGAGTTTAACATTAGACATTATTCTGGCAAAGCGACTTCACGTGTGTTTCTTTTATAGCTGCCAACAGACTAAACTATGAGCGACAGAGAACAATGCTTATCTCAACTGCTTCTAGAACGTTCAAGGTCACTGCAAGCACATCCCATTGCTACGAGTACACGATTCACAGCACACTTTGTCTCATCATTTAATAGCCACACCTTGTACATGAATATCCTTCTATAGCCTACTGCTCCAATTTGTATCCATCTTCTGGACAGATGGATACAAATTTTTTTTTATGTAGCATTCCATAACATTACGTGCAAAGGCTCATGTATAGTCAATTCATTTATTTTAAAATGTGATGCAAGTTACTTTTTGAAAGAAACAAATTTCCTTTCCTTTTTTAATCTAATATGTAATATAACCACTTATGACAGTATTACTAACAAAATATTATTCCTCTTATTTTTGATATACATATACCTGAGTTAAATGTACCAAATAGGATTTATATACAGTTCTTCTGTAACATGCATTAATACTAACTTCACTAATGAATGGAGCAAAGTGGTGCAGCAGTAGTTACAGCATGTATGGAGAATGTGTAATAGTATTTTCAAATTTGCTATTCAGATTATTTCTTAACAACTAACAGTGGTAGCAGACATTTTTTGTGTGCATTATATGCACCAATAATATGAATATGATTAATTTTTCCAAATTAAAACTGGTTAAGCTGTTTCAATGTAACCAAAACTTCAGAATATGCATCAGTATAAATAAAATGTTATTTCAGAGAAAATGTTTAATAAAGTTAAGTTAAACTCAGTAGTAAGTCTATTTTAATCATTAAACTATATTTACTTTCTACCAAAAAAGAATATAGTTTAATGATTTTTGATGTGCAGTCATTATGTAATAGGGTTATGATGCAGAATTTCATATTACCGTATTTTATAATATTTAATTATTTGGAAAATTTGAACCATTTAACAAAACACAACTAAAATAAAGATCTTTTGCTTTTTGGTACACAAAATCCTCTTTATGAAAATTGCAAGAAGCAAAAACAGTAATACAGTGATATCTCGCTAATCCGAACTAATAAAAACCGTGCTTGTTCAGATTAGCAAATTTTCTCCCAAGAGACAATAATAACTAGCGTTTAAGACAAAAATAATCAGATTCTGATGGCACATCAATTTAATTCTGTAAATAAATGAAGTAACTAATAGAAAAAAACTACTGTACTGTAATGTAAAACTTAATCTTTGTAAAAAAGTCACTGATTTTCTTTTACTTCTTGGAAGCTAAACTTTTTTTGAATGCTTATTTTAGGAGCTGCATTAGCAATAAAATTTTGTGGAATGGCATATCATTCTGCTTAGCACATTCTATACATATATTAAAACTGTCAACGTCTTCTAATTCATTCTGTAGCATCATATTTATAATGTCAGCAGCTGATTTAATTTCAAATTCAGTTTCGGTTCTACCTGTAATCCATTCCACAACATTTGTTTGTGAAATTTCAACATCTAGATTTATATTTTTAACCAAATTATGCAAGTTTTAAATTTCCTCTTTTTTGTGTATCACTAGTTATCTTAGTAAATTCTAGAAGGCCACAGTTTTTTCCATGATGCTAGTACTGCTTCAGGTTCGAAGGCTTCCCAAGCAGCAGCAACTGAGAATGCTACATCTTTCAAATTTATATTTTTTTATTAATGTGGTAATGCCATAATTTTGGGAAATTACATTTAAAAGCAGGTCTTTATGATATATTAATTTAATGGATTGTATTATGTTCTGATCCATTGGTTGCAACAATGGAGTACAATTTGGAGGCAAAAACATAGCCGTAAAATTTCCATCTTCACTAATCAGTTGATCTGCCCGAGGATGTCCAGGACAGTTATCCAATAATAAAACTGCTTTCTTTTCTAAATTCTGGGATTTTAAATAAGTTTTAACAGATGGTTTGAAATCGTTGTGAAATGAGTTTGACATTCATCCATCCTTTATGTTGACTTCGGTACAAAACTGTAAGGCAGCATTTCTTAAATGGTCTTGGGTTTTTTGATTTACCTGAGGCATTTGCACAAGGCATTATCGTGATGCTCTTTGGACATTTTTCTACTGGGCGCTGAGGCTTCATTTCTGCGAACTAGAGTTTTCTCTGGTAACAACCTCGAACAAAGACCACTTTCGTCCGCATTATAAATTTGATCATCGGTTAAATTTAATTCAAGAATTTGTTCTAAAACATCTTTTTGGAATGGTTCTACGGTGGAAACCTCACAAGGCAGTTTTTCCCCTGATATTGATAGTTTTTCTAAAAAAGCTTCTTGGAATGGTTCTACGGATATCCCCATAACAGGCCACTAGGCCTGTTATGGGGGCTATCCTTAGCCCTTCCCAGCTGTATCCGTACCGAGGATAAGGTGGCTAGCCTTATGCCTCCCGGTGTGTCCTATGTCTGTAGATTCGTGTGTTTGCAGGACCGGTTTGCTTGTTTGTGGGAGGAAAACCCCCAGATAAACTGGTGAGAAAAATCCTGCTGTCCACGGCCAAGGGCCGTGGACAGCAGGATTTTGTCTGATTTTGGCTATGTCTGAGAAAGATCCTTAAGCTCCTCACAGCAGCAACAGGAATCGAACCCAGGACACTCCTTTCCCAGGCATATGGTTGTGAAGAGCACAGCCACTCGGCTAACAACGCAGACATAAATTTTATTGTTAAAAACAGTAAAATAAAAAATTAAGTTAATAAACAATAAAACTGTCACTTTTATTAAAATTTATCTGAAAAATAAAATTGCACTTACTAAAACAATTGATAATCATTCACTGAAAACTTATGAAAACACAAAACAATAAATGGCAACTCAGACAACATTTCATTTCAATAACCAAAGAAAAACCGAGCGTCATATACAACCAGGCTTTAGGCTAAGTCATTGTTATTGTTGAAGGAACATAAAGATACACAAACATTGTGCAATAGTGGTGACTAATCATTTCATTAATGACAGCAGTGATTCATGCCGACAATGCAGTATGTACTGTACAATATAAAAAAACAAACGTGAACACAATAAATTAAAATAGGCCTTCGGTATAATCGTACAATCGACAGTATGAAAAAAAAATACCGTACTGTAATAATAATAAAGTAAATAATAATAGTTTAAATAATAATTATTAAATAAAAATAATAGTACACAAAATAATAATAAGTAGTAAAAAAATTTTTTCTTTCAAACCGCAGTTCGGATTACTGGAGGGTTAGGACTAAAGTGGTTCGGATCAGCGAGATGCCACTGTATAAGGAGTAACATCGTTTATCTGAACATCGAAGGTTGCATCATCATCCATGCTAAAAGGATCTGATATTATGACAATACAACATTACTATTTATTTCATTAACTTAGTCTATTACTTATCAAATTTCTGACTTGATCAGCCCTTAGTTTTGTATCTTCTAAAATATTCAGAAGTGCATCAGTACATCAAAACATGATCTTTCATTTCAGTAAAATTATGGAAACTACAACCGTTTTAGGAATAATTACTTTAATTTTCCAATGTTTCAACTTCATATTAAAGTCATCATCTGGAGAAGTGGTTCTTAACCTTTTTTTTACCTAGCACACCCCCTGCTCAATTTTACACTAGGTTAATGACTCAATAAGATAATTATAATATATTATTAGACAAACCTAAATTACCATCAACATATTATTTGAACTGATAGTTAATTAAAAATTAATGACTTTGGTACAAATTAATTTTTACTCAAAAAAATTTAAACTTACTGTATTTAATAAGCCAATCATTAATGGCTACCCTAAGCCTGATGAGATCCTGCTAATTTTTCAACATCAGGTGCAATGTTCAACAGACAATGTCTCAAGTCTCCTCTTTCACTTATTTGCAATATACTTTGCTGCTTAGCTAACAATTGCAACATGACACTGAATCCTTTCTCAACATATCAAAAACAAAGAAGAAAAAGCAATGAGCAGTAATTTTATTTCTTGCCAAAGCTGAGGATGGTTGCATTGCATGTTTGGCAGAATCTTTCATACCCATGCTGGCACCAAATCTGTATCTAATATTAAATCATCTATTATTTGTAGACGGGAACTGCAGAAAATCTCATCTTGCAATGCTCTGCTTGTAGAATGTAATTTGCTAATAAAAGCATTTATAATTCCTTTTGCTTTAATATTCATGTTGCTTCCCTGCAATTTGATGTTAACCTCAATTAATTTGGTGAAAATATCTGAAAGATATGCAATGTCAACCTTTTCATTTTTTAGAACATTACACATGTTCTCATCGTGTGAATTAAGAAATTCCAAAACAGTATCGTAGAGATCATTAAAACGTCTCAGACAGTTTCCATTTGAGAACAATCTAACTTCAGTGTAAAGCAAAAGACACTCAAATTCTTCTTCATTTTTGTCGCAGAGTTCCCAAAAAATATGGGTGTTCAATGACTCGTCTTTTATTTTATTCACTGCATTAATAATAACATCATCGAAAGTCTTATGTAGTCTGCTGTTAAGATGTTTTTCAGCTAAGTGCTGTCTATGAAATATGAAAAATGCAGTGAATATTGCTGAGAGGAAATGACATCATATTACTTTTACATGGGCCAATCATTGTATCTAAAACTTCATTTTTACCGCCCCCCCCCCAGTATTCACAGTGCTGGGGGGGGGGGGTTACTGCCCAGGTTAAGAATCACTGATCTGGAATACACACACATACACACACACACACACACATATATATATATATATATATATATGCACAAAGACAAACTATATTACATTTCAAACAGTATGCCAAGTTAAGTTAAACTCAGAGTTAGTAAGTCTATTTTATCCATTAAACTAAATTCACTTTGAAATATATAATATAAATATAATATGAAGGTTGAAACATCAGAAAATTAAAGTAATTATTCCTAACATGGTTATAGTCTCCATAATTTTACTGAAATGAATGCTGATCATGTAACACTAAAGGAAAGAAAACATGATTTTATTGGGTCTTATTTACACTTCCTGTGTAAATTTTGGTAAAGTCATGTTTTAGCAACTTGCTCTCATTTTATAATAATGTTACCATGTTGCTAAAACATAACCTTCCCTTAGTAAACCTATGTTGCTCATTGCGAAGTAGATATTCTCTATCAACCCATTTCTGAATGCCAGTCTTAACCAATTTTTCCCAAAATCTTCATAACCATGCCCGCAATACTGATTGGTCAATAGTTGGATACATTTCTCTTTGCATCACCCATGTGCAATGGAGTTACCATTCATTTTCCCTCATTCAGAAGTTTCCCTTTACTGAGACTCAAATTATATAGCCTGGTCAAAGGAGTAGCCAGTTCAGCTGAGCTAGACAAGGGGAATGGATATACCTGATACATTTGGATTTTGCTAAGGCTTTTGACAGAATACAGCATGAAAGACTGTTGTATAAACTGGAGAAAATGGGATTGGATGATAAAATATTAGCATGGATAACAATGGCTGACAGGCAGATATCAAAAAGTGGTATGTGGGGGGGGGGGGGAGAGCCTGTGAGTCTGCAAGATCTAAGGTAACCAGTTGTATACCAAAAGGTTCCGTCCTTGGTCCACTGCTATTCATTACTATACTGTACATTAATGACATCAGGAAGGATTTTTCAGGCAACTTATAGCTATTTGCTGCAAAATGATTTGAATAGGCTGGAATTGCGGACATAGAAATATGAATATCAGTTCAATGTCAGTTAAAGCCATGCACTTTGGTATGATTAGATATCCAAAGTTATATTATATTTGTGGGATTATGCTAGAAGAAATTGATCAGGCCAGGGATATTGGAGAGTTAGTAGATAGAAAGTTTAAGTTCAGGTGCCATGTGGCAAAGATTGCAAATACAACTTTAAAGTTAACTGCAATGCTGAAACAATCTTTGACATGTAAAGATAAGGATGTGGTTTTGCCTCATTTCATAGCACCTCACGTGGACTATTATGTGCAGGTCTGGTCTCCTGGTTTCCATTGTGATTCTGATACAGTGGAGAAAGAGAGTGCAAAGGAGATTGTTAAAAATGATATCGGGATTGTGGAATACTGATTATGAAGACAGAATGTGAATTTGTAGACTGCATACAATAGCAAACAGGAGAAAGAGGGGAGAATATGATTGAGATTTACAAACTTCTGAAAGGGTCACACAGGATTTCAGTTGATGGAATTTTTATTTTATGGAGGTGGGGAAAGGACAAGAGTATTCTTGGAAGGTATTCTTGGAAGTTGAAAATGAATGCTGTCGAGAAGGGGGGGGGGATCTAGATTTTTCTAGATCTTCTTAACATGTGTGGAATGGACTGCCATTGGGTGCTGTGTGTGCAAACAGTGTGAATGAATTCAAGGACAAGTATAATAGCTAGTGCATATAGAATGTGGCCTCCCTCAATGAGTCCCTGACTCCCTCGATATCTCTTAATAATAATAATAATAATAAATGGTGTCCCTACTCCAGACAAAAATGGCATTAGCAGCTTCCAGCCTCCAACAAGTATGGTGATGTTTCCCTGGTAACGACAGTCATCTAGCACCTAGGGAGACAAAGTTGGCATTTCATCCAACTAGAGAATGTGTTTTTAAGAAGACAATGCTCACATGAAATGCAGTGAGGAATGATGTAAAATACTGTAATCATTTTAATTTTACTATTGTTTTGGAGTTGCGTCCAAAGCATTGAGACTGTAAGGACTGTGTAGTATGGTTCACGGACAATTTATCGCAAGCAAAATTGATCAAGGGAAAAATTCATCACGGAAACTATTCATCAGAAAAAAATTTGCTGAAAACATATTTGCTAGAAAACTGAAATGATATTGCATTGATACCTATGTATAAAAAGTAAATGCAGTGCAAGATAAATGTCACACAATATATATTTTTTTATGTATTATTTGTTTAGATTTTAATTAGATTTTCATAATATTTTTATTCTTATACAATGAAAGTAATATATTTATTGATCGGCGACTTTCATAATTTCAGTTTCGTTGTAATTTTTATTCATTTTAACTTGGTTCAGAAATCCTGCTGAAATTCCATGACCAAACACAAAAACCACTCAAGCCCTCCAATAAGCAGTGCTGTGGTCCCACATCAGACGACGAAATTCATCTCTTATCTAAAAACAATTACAGACATCCATGCCCATTATGAGTTTCGAATCCACAGCTCAATTGCAGGAGAGGATACACATCTAGTTCAGTGCTTCCCAAACTGTGGGCCGCGGCCCCATTGGGGGCCATAGGGTTTGTTGAAGGGAGGGATGTGCGAAATAATGAAAACAAATTTAAAATGTTTTAAGACTAAGTAGTTTTTTTTTATTTTAAAAGAAACGTATTTAATTTTTATTATTTATTTTTTGTTATTTTTTATATTTTAATGGAAAAAAAATCACACATTGGTGTGGGTTCACAAATTTTGCTTCCTGAGTATTTCGGTGCTTAATGAATATTAGTAAATATATGCTTATTCATATAAGTTTAATTTCAAAGCAGAAATCTAAGAATTGCAGTTTCAAATATTTCACCTGATATTGACTTTTTATGCAGCAGTATTGAAACATATCCATCATATTAAATTGTTATTAAACTTCTTTTATGCTTTTAATTCTTTCTTTATTACTAATCCTTTTGCGTTTCATGTGCTTGTACTGCAAATGTACAATAACAATATATCTATCTATATAAAAATATGAGATAATGTGCCATGTCAAATGTGTATGTAAGATGCTAAAAATGTAATATTTGAATTTGATTTTTGCAATATTCGCTGTGTATGTTTTGAATTGAATATAAATACAATAAATATTATAATATATGTCTATATTACGATTTTTTTTTGGAGTGGGGGCATGAAATATTTTAATTTTTCCAAAGGGACATCCAGAAGTTTGGGAAGCACTGATCTAGCTAACTGTTAACGACATGATATTTCTGATTACAGTTTATTTTTATTTTTTTTTCGATGAAGAAGACTAAATATAAAATTTCTTAGTGTTATAAAATACTAGTATTGGAGGAAAAGGTAAAGACTAGTATTGCACCCACAGATGGCAATTTAGCTTATGCTGATTTACCTAATGATGGCAGGATTTATGTAATCTTATTATCATTTTTTTTAATATAATTACTCAAAAGTGAACTTATGTTCTTAAACTAGCTCTGTAAATGATAGCAGTGTACAACGTGTCTTTTGTATGCAGGAAAAGTGGAGTCATTTTCAAAATACATGTCACCTTCTGAATCAGTTCAAATAAAAAAATATATCACACCTGGATGGATGTCTAAATGCACAGAACAAAAACAGTGAACGGTTAGAAGAATAAATATTCTTAAATACCATGCCCTTTCTTCTAAACTATTCTTAAATACCATGCCCTTTCTTCTTAACTATTCTTAAATACCATGCCCTTTCTTCTTAACTATTCTTAAATGTTTTATTTTCCCTAATAACTATTCTAACTATCAATAATTTGAATAGTTAATAGGAATAATAGGAATATGTAAATAGTTAACTATAAATATT
The DNA here is from genome assembly GCF_054136105.1 of Typopeltis vanoorti. Classification (NCBI taxonomy): domain Eukaryota; kingdom Metazoa; phylum Arthropoda; class Arachnida; order Uropygi; family Thelyphonidae; genus Typopeltis; species Typopeltis vanoorti. Next base: position 100,674,176 of record NC_143564.1, on the reverse strand, counting down.
AGTTGGATATAACTATTATCCCTAAATATTCTTAAATATGGTGCTCTTTCTACCTAACCATCCTATCTCAGTTCTGTAATAATTAATATTCCATCCACAGCACCTGTAGTAAGAAAGAATATTAATAACTTATATGGAATAAAATTTTTCAGAAAGCTATATATAATCGAAATATTAAATAATATATAAAATATTTCTTAAATGCTTTTTCAAGTATTTTTAAAATAAATATTTTTTTAAAATATTTCTTATATGGGAAATATTTCTTTTTTTTCACATATATCCGTGAAGAATTTTCATGCGTTTAATTTTCCCAAGATGAATTGTCCAGACATGTTGTAGTATGTCTTTTAATTAAGTATTTTTTTCTGGCTGGGTTGGCTGTTTTATGAAATGAAAAACTGCATTTCAAGGAAATAAATCTCCTCCTCCCTCCAACTCAGGCCAGCTAACTCACTTTCAGTTGAAAAGTCCTTATAAATGTTCTTCACATCCTAGATGGATTCAGACCTAAGTCTTTCTGATCAAATGCACTGCTGATACTGAGCTGCAGAGACTCTCTTTCTTATGAATGTGTATTAAAAAAAATGTAAAAAAAGAATATAAATAATTATAAATGATTGCCAGATATTTACTCAGTATTAGTGATTCATCACAGAAGTTATTAAAATGAAAAAACTAATTTGTAAATATCTTAGAAATTTTGTGGAATATGCAGACATATTTCATCTTATTAGTTAAGTTTGTCATAAGTTAGACAAAAAAGTTGGTATTTAAGAGTTCAGTGTTCCCTGCTTATATTAGATAACTTAAACTCGTGTAAAAAATGGGAGGAGATCTCCACATTGCCCATAAGGAATGCAAAGATCAGAATGAGGCTTCGGACTAATGTCTAATTCTCAGCTTCACATAGTGTATGCCTGTTAGTCAGCATCCACTGGATACTGATGAGAATGGGCTAGTAAGGACTTAGCCAACCATTTCACACTCTCTATTGGATTAAACCAGAAATAAACATGATAATGTACAACAAGATGAGATTTCATTCTGGGAAGTTGCCTGGTTAAAATTCCTTGCTGTTTTCATCAAGGAATTAGGGCAAATAGTAAAAAGACAGCTAATGGAAAAAACTCCAAATCAAAACCTAAGAAGAAGAACAAACCCAAAGTGACAAGAACTGAAGATAACTATCAACATAAAGAGCATCAAAGGAAAGGAAACTGAACTTCCAGCACAACAGACAATGTAAAATGTGGACATTTGTCTTGGTAATGTAATTACCAAGACAAAGTAGGTGAAAAAGATGCCTACTAAGTAATAAGTATATAATGTTATATTCAGGCAATAATGATCAAGTAGAAGAAGGAGAAGTAACAGCATTCAACACCAAATATGAAGACTGATTGGAAGGCAATTTCAATTAGCATTAGTTGGTTGATTAGGAGTTTACTGTGTAAGGACAAAAAGGTCATGCAGCACCAAACCAAAGATAACAGCAGTACTCAAGGTAATAATTAACAATAATAAAGAGATAAATTAATAAATAACAGAAAAGGAGATGGCATGTAAAGAAATCAATGGGTCTGTATGAATCATACACTTTTGGTAGCCGTATTCTTTTATATGCACAAGTAAATAAAAATAATAAGTAATGTTATGGACAAAATGCAAATTTAAAAAAAAAAATAAGCTAGGCAAAGCCGTCATCTATGTATAAATAGAATTTATAATGAAATGTGTTTGTATAAATTAATTCATTATAAATAGTTAAAAACTTCATGCAGTTTGTCTAAGTCTGTTAGGATCTGGCTGAATGTATATGGTTCAGACAAAATAGTAAAAAAATTCCTTCCTTCCTAAAGTCACCAGAACATGACAAATAGTGAGACACGTTGCATTGTTTGTATGCAGGTGACATCTGCCTTTAATAAATAAGAATATGTAAGATGTGTGACCTATGCAGAACTCAATAAGAACAACTTCCTCCATTCTGTTTGTGTTGATTAGACTGCCAATGCTTACTTTCAGGCTTAATCAGGTGCGATTTGTTACAGGACATGATGACTGCTATTCCGTAATTAGCTTTGATCTTATGAACTGACAAACAGAATGCAGAAAAAGTATCATGTGATCTAGCAGCTATATCTGCAATCTCATTTCCCTCATTTCCAAGATGGCTGGAAATCCAAAACAACCAAACATCAAAATTAAGGGTCTTAATTTCAAACAAGATATAGAACCTCACAAAGTATTGGATGTGCACTGCAAACAGAAGAGGAGATGGCCTGTAAAGAACTCAATGAGTCTGAATGATTCATAGAGACTCACTGAGTTCTTTATGATTCAGAGACTCACTGAGTTCTTTACAGGTCATCAATGAGTCTCAATGATGGCCTGTAAAAAACTCAATGAGTCTCAATGAATCATACACTTTTGGTAGCAGTATTTATTCTTTTATATAAACAAGAACAAGCTGAATTGCATGCAACTCTGCTGTATAATTATTGCAATCAAGCAGGATCTGATCGAATGCAATAAAGTCTGGAAATACAGTAGCCAAACAGATGTCTCAGATCATAAACAGCATAGATAGGATGATGATGGAATGTAAGACTTCCTTACTTGATACAGTGACAGATCACAACAGAGTACAACCTGTCATGGAGGAATGCTGTTATGTTTCATAAAGGTAATGTCAACATTCATGCCAAAAGCTTGCATATTCTCTTTAACACCTAAATGGATGTATGGCAGTCTGATGTGTGTGATATTGAGCATCCTAATGCAGAGAAAACATGAGGTGCTCCAGAAGAGGCTTTATATTTAGGATATTATTAAGAGACAACTGTTTCTGTCCAAGTGATAGAGCCAGTTCATTTGCTTCAACATAAAGACTTTTAAGGGGTGATGCATGTAAAGCACCAGCTATCCATATACCCTGATAATGGACAGGATGCAAACCATCAGAAGCTACTATGCGTTGCAGGACCATAGACTTGAGACCAATAAGCCAGCTTGGGACGTGTAAGTGCACAATAAAGATAAAGCAATGTAGATCAATTGGCACCCCAATCAGTAGAAGATAGAATGCAAAGAAGATTCAATGCTCTCTGGCACTTTTACCTTAATTAATCTTTCTATTAAAGATGGGTCTTAAGAACTTGGACTTTTGTAGCTATTGGAGTACTACTTTGTCTGATTCTTAACTCAGGATTGGGGTGAAGAGTGCATTTTTGGCAGTGGTGTACATAAACACCTTCTGCTGAAACCATTACTATGACCCCAATTGCTTGTTGAAGTCATCTTTCAATTAACCTCATGTTATAAGAGTAACAGTATATTGCAAATTCATCAATACAGAGTGCTGCCTTACACTGGGAGGAAGCTATTCAGTGACTGAGTTAACTTTGACAACAAAGAGTATCACACTTATAACAGAGCCTTGGGAAACACCCTCTTCTTAATGAAATGGCCGAGATAGTGTACTTTCACCCAGACTTAGAAGACGGAGCTGGAAAGAAAGTTTCTAATAAATCCAAGAAGGTGAAGTCTGAGACCTAGTTTATGGAGGTCTTTTAATATGCCATATCACCAGGCCATGTCGTAAGCTTTTTCCATGTGAAAGAACACTAAAACCAGATGTTCTCATTTCAGAAATGCATCTATTATACATGTTTCTAAACAGATCAAATGTCTACAAAAGCCACATTGTGTGTTGGAGAGAAGACTGTTTCCCAAATATAAGGGGAGTCTGACATCAACTATTTTCTCCAATATCTTACAGATAACTGGTCAGCATGATCCATCAGTAATTGTTTGCTTGTGTTGAATACTTTCTTGGTTTTGGGATGGCAAAGAAAATTACTTTATGCCAGAAACACTTCTGCTGTAGTTATTCTCTTGTAAAATAAGAGAATGAAATTCATAAAAGATGATGGAAGATGCTTTATCATCTCATAATGGATTCATCAGCACCTACTGGAGTGAGACAGTAAAAGAGCCCTCCTTTTAGTTCCTCCTTAATGAATAGTTGTTTGTACAGCTCTAGTCCATTTACAGAAAAAGTTTAGCTGCTGTTTCTTTTGTTGATTTTTCGATATTAAAAATTCAGGAAGATATGAAGCAGTTGCTGAGATTCTGGACAAAATATTATAACCAAGCGTCTGCAATAGCTTTAGGATCAGCAACAACACATCTTTTGCTACATACGATTGAAAGTATGCTATCTCTGACATTTCATTAAGAAAGTGTTCCCCAAGGCTGTAATAAGTTTGACACTCTTTGCTGTCAAAGTTAACTCAGACACTGAACAGCTTCCTACCACTGTAAGAGGCAGTGCTCTATGGCTTGATTACTTCACAATCCATTATGTTCCAAGGTTAACAAACAATGTGTTCTATATGGAGCTTTAATTTTTGGGATTTCATACAATTTTTGCATTAATCAGTTATGTAAATTGGATCCAAGATTGTTTTTGACTCTGATGGCTTACATAGCATACTTTGGCATGAGTACATTTAAAAGCTATTTAATTTGATATGTTAAGGTATCTACAGAATTTTATGCCATGCTGGGTCTTGATCTTTTTGGCTATTTGGCACTAGGGTTCCACTAAGGCTTCTGAAAGAGTGGAAATCAAGATGAAGGATTTAGAATTACGGCTGCTGCCTGGACAATACAATGTGTGACATTGTGTTGTCCAGGCATTAAATTTCTGCTTCAGCATTAAATTTTGCAAGATAGGAAAAAACATTCCAGTCAGCCTGTTACATTTTCCACATGAGCAACCATAAAGGTGATGGTTCCTGTGAGGACATAGTGCAAATAATGGGAAAATAATAACTTCTATAGATGTCCTCATCAACATCCGAAATGAGCAGAGGTAAAAGGACAAGAGAGCAGATTGTAAGATCTATTGCAGAATATGAGCAAGCAGGAATATGCAAAAAAGTATCGACTATTATTAAGAAGGGAGAGATCACAATTGTCGAGCATTAGCTTAATGATATTATTATTATGATACAGGTATCTCCATGGCGTCAAAAGATTCATCATGAGAGATCCAATGATGATATGACCTCATCAATTCATGTTAGCACTACCCAAGAGATTGTTGTGTCCATTAAAGTCACCCATGAGAAGCATGGGCTGAGGCAGTTGCAATATATGATTAACATATGATATGATTGTAATATGATTAACAAGTTTGATTTTACTCACAACTTGATGATAAATAAATGGAACATACTGCAATAAGAAATCCCACAGATAAGCAAACTGCTACTGCTTCCAGAACAGTATTAAACTAGACCATGTTGGAAAAAGAGTATGATTGTAGACTAGGATAGCGACTCCAATATGAGCAAGACCAACTCCAGTTCTGTTCTTACAATACAAGCAGCAGCAAAATTCCTTCAGGTGGTGGTGTGGGGGGGGGGGGGTCCTCACTGAGTTTTAAATATGCTTCTTGAAAATAGAAACAGAAGGGTCTGTGTTTCTGCAGCATAATCCTGATATTATCAATATTTTAGCAAAACCCATGATAGTTCCACTGTAAAAATTTTCCTATTGTTTTGGTTTTGTAGACATCCAATTTCTGAGATATTGAGGACTTACTTTTGTCAGGCTTATATTTATCACCTGATTTAGAAAAGTATGGAGATCCAGTGTCCATCTCTTCTTCTGTAAAAATATTTAATACATCATCTGACGTGTCAGGATCATTTGTTAAGTTTAGTTTACTATCATTGGATACAAAAGTATTCAATTTTCTATATGGGTGCCTGGTGGTTTATGTTTCAATGATATCCTTCACCTAATTTTCTTGGCAAGTGGGTTCTCTTTAATTGAAATAATTTTTGACATCATTTCAGGAGTGACAACACAGTCTGTGCAACTGATGCACTCCACAGAGAAGTACTAAAATTATTAGCTGGTGGAAGAACTGCATGAGTGTGAGTTGCTGTTGATATTTTCATAACTATCACCCTCATAAGAGAATTTCAAGAGAGGTGTGGTAATGGTAGATGCGACCTTCCTCTTTGCATTCTGATATGATATATTTTGTTCTGCTTTTTATCTCTTGCATTTTTTAAAATATTTTTCTGATATGCATGGGAGTAGGCTATGTGTTAGCTGTCAGGGAAATCATCTAACTTTCTTTCCAGAGAATGATTTATCATCATGCTCTTTACTATCATATAAGGCAATGTAGTAGAGCCACTACAAGCAGATTGATATCCCCATATTTCTAACATTTAAAGCATCTCCATGGATTAGGAATGTACAGTGACATCACAATTAAGGATATTAGCTACATTCTCAATGGAGAATCTACAGAACAAACACATATTTCGACTACTTAGGCACAGCTTTTAGTGAATTAAATATGAAATAAGACAGAAATTAGCCAAAACACTACAGTGCTAAAGCTAGTGTTAAGTTATGGAATCTGAGAGTTGGGTTAGAAATAAAGCACTTGATCAGAGATTAGAGACCAGAGAGGTTCTGAGAAAAATCAGGGCCTGAACAGATGCACTAATGACAGAATTATATTAAAAAATGAAGATATTAGGAAGGATCTTGACATTGTTAGTATTCAAAAATGTGTGGTAATGGTAGATGGTATGGTCACTTAAACAGAATGAGACAGAAAAAGTTACAATAGGTATTCAATGTCAAGATGGCAGGAAAAGACTAAGGTCCTCATGACTGATTCAGTAAGATGTGCCTTAGATGACTGAAACATTAGCTATGACAATATTGGAATGCTGACAGACTGACTGATTTGGAGGAAAATTGTTGATAGGAGATTAATAATAACGTAAACTTAATCATGTAGTATTGTCTTAGTGGCCTGTAACCTCCTTGAGAGTACATATATGGAAATTAATAATGACAATGATATTTCAGATTTTGTTCCATTAAAATAATTTTGTTTACACAGTTAATAATGGTGTAAACATAATAATTCTTAGCCTATATAAATTTGAACGTACTTTCTATTATCTTACCTAATGAAATCCTCCATACTTAAGCCTTTATATCCACCCTGTTTAACAATAAAGTTATCACTGTCACAGAGCGACTGGTAAATGCATGCAGAAAGGGCAGTACTTAGGTCTCTCAACAACATTACAGAACTGTAAGTAGTATTATTAACTGATGGAAAAACAGTCATTTCAGTGATAGTGCGCAATATGTCATGGGTCATGGCCTGAAAATATAAAAGCAATTATTTATACAAAGGCACTATAATTAAGGTATTATAGGAATTGAAGCATATGTTTTCTATGATATAATGCATGTACATACCTGAAACAGCTAGAATTAAACTGCCATAGCTACAACGTCCTTTTGAAAATCAAAATGTTGCATTTAGAGAATAATGAATGTGGGGGGGGGGGGGGTTATCCCATACAGATTATGTTATATATTGAATTTGATTTTCCACTTCAGATGCATTTCCAATATATAGCTAATCACTTTCATGTATATTTATATTTATTAACTGCAACAAATTAGTGAATGCTATTTTGCAACGATGTAAAATATTATCAAAAAATCCTCCAGGGAGTCCAAAGGACTCATTCAGAGAGGTCACCTTCTAGATCCACAATACCTAAATATCAACCACACATCTCCCTAAATACATTCACGAATGCACTCATAAATCTAACACAGCTGGTTGATGCATTTACAACCCGCCATGAAAAGAACTTGGACTTCACACATTTCGTAACCCTTAATCAGATGAAACAGATGACCTGAAGGATTCCCTCCATCTGACATGAACTGCAAAATATCACTTACATTTAAACTGTAAGATTCACTTACTACTAACTTATATGTTTATATCATATCACCTCTTCTATTTTTCAAGCATTATAGACCACATTTCTGCAACTCCTTATATACAAACATCCACAGACAAATATAATCTTTGATTAGTGGTTTAGATGTAGTCTTACCAAACTATGTAAAGAGGGAGAAAAACTTTCTTTTGGTCGATCTCTTGTTTATTCCTCCTTACTTACAAATTTAATTAAAACTGAAAACATGATATTTATCATTATTTTGTATTATTTTTTTTTAATTCTCTTTAAATGAATCTATTGTTTATTTATTTTTAGTTAAAATTGTCAAATCAGTAATTTTCTTATAAATCCAGGTAAATGAATTCATTTGGATCAGTGGAAGTCAAACAGCGAGCCAAGTGAATGCGATTATAAGCAAAGCACATTGTATGCGTTTCGTTTATAATTGTGTTTACTCGTAACTACATCATACACTTCCCACTACCCAATGTTAGAATTTCAATTAAGTTTCAGTTGCTCTAAATTTATCGTTGGATTTACTATTATTTTGTTTGCTAATTGATAGTTATAAACTTTATCAGAAAGGCAGGACTTTCTGGAGAACAAAATATGATTTCAAAAGTAATAAATAAACCAATATCAGCCACTATTGCATCTTTGAGAGTGTGTCATTTATTAGCAAAAGCAAAAATGCCTTTTACTGATGGAGAGTTAATAAAAGAATTGTTTCTTGCAGCAGCAGAATCTTTGTTTTCTGATTTAAAAAAAAAAAAAAAATGAAATCATTTCGAATATTAAAGATTTACAACTTTCCAGAACAACAGTTATGAGAAGAGTTGAAATTTTAAGTGCCGATCTGAATACTCAGTTAATGTCAGACATTCACCAGTGTGTTGCATTTTCATTACAATTTGATGAATCAAACGACTTCACTGATTACTGCTCAGTTAATGGTATTTATTCGCATGGTATTTCAAGATTATTCAAGCAAAGAAGAACTTTTGAAAATTGTACCATTATTGGGAAGGACTGAGAAGAGACATTTTTTCGGCATTTGATGAATTTGTGAAACAACACAAACTTCTGCTTTTTAAACTTGTGTCTATTACTACTGATGGTTCTCCTGCAATGATAGGTAATAAATCAGGCTTCATTTCATTATGTAAAAACGATGACAAATATCCAGATATTTTAATGTAATACTGCATTATCCACCAACAAGTGCTGTGTAATAAAAGATTAAACACAAAAGATGTTTTGGATAATATATTTAAAATTGTAAATTCTGTTCAAGGAAAAGCCCTGCAACGGTGGTTATTTAAATTACAGGAAGATGATGATAGGGAACTTTTGTTGTACAATAATGTTCACTGGCTCAGCAGAAGTAAATTTTTATTAAGATTTTTTTGTATTAATTAACAATATAAAAAATTTTCTTGATGAAAAAGGAGATATTTATCCACAATTGAGTGATTAAAGATGGTTGTTACACTTATAATTTTTAGTAGATTTCTGTACAAAATTAAGCAATTTAAATTTAGAGTTACAAGGTAGAGATAAAAATTTAATTGACATGTTAAGTTCAATAAAAGGTTTCCAACAATACCTACTTTTATTAAAGAAAAATTTCACTGTGATTTAAAAGAATTTATTCATGAAATAGATTTAGTTGAGGAAGAAATAAATTCAAGATTTATTTATTTTAATAAAGCTGAAATGATTGTATCTTTTATTAATAATCCATTTCAAGAAAACTTGAACATCACAGAAATTTCAAATAGAATTAGTTGATATAAACCAAGCTGAAGTAGAACTTGAGATAATAAACATTCAGAATAGTTTACATTTAAAATTAATAAACAATGAAGTCATTTGGAAGTATACACATGAAAAATTTCCAATATTAACTGATATTGCACGAAAAATTCTGTCATGTTTCGGATCGACATACTTATCAGAATCCGCTTTTTCAAATATGAACGTCATAAAAACTAAATTAAGAAACCAAATTACAAATGATCATTTGGATGATTGTCTGTGATTGTCCACTTCTTCATATCAACCTGACTATCAAATATTGCGAGGTCCAAACAATGCCAAATTTCACATTAACTTTTTTTTTTTTTTTTTTTAATCCACCAGCATTTCCTGTAACTTATGAATTTGTAATCAATCTGTTGTTTTTTCTAACTTTGGTTTTCCAAAATAGAGAAATAGATATTTTATTCCAATATATTTGTATTATTTGTTGTATTAAAATATTAAGTGATAAATAAATTTTTAAATACACAAATAAAGTTTTTAGTTTCTTTAAAGTTTTTAGGGTTGGGAGAGTGGGTCCTCCGAAGTGAGTGAGCGCATTTAACTGCATAGTTGTGCGTAATCAGACATCAGTTTGGGGGAATGTGATCTATATAAGAGAGTAGATCGCCGAATAACTTAGTATAGAAAAATAGCTCACATAGTAAAAAAAGGTTGAACACCACTGCTTTAGAGCATGCTTTACATTGATTTCTTTATGTATCAATCCCACATGATGGGTGGGATTAATATATAAAAAAGCATTAGTGACAGGTGAAGGTTTGTAGATGAGAGTTGAGAAAGAAGGAACTTATTGATGTTTTCTGGAAAAGTTGGAGGTTGTTTAAAAGTGGAGAAAATTTTGAAGCAGGCTATTTTAAAGAACAATTTGGTTTGGTTAAGAGTTTAGCAGAACAAGGATAGCTAAGGTCCATGCCAAAACAGATAATAGCAGTATACATGGTAATAATTAATAAATGAAGGACAGGTATATAAATGAGTATAGTAAAATATGCGTAAAAAGGTGTATAAACAAACAAGTGTAAAGAAGTTTGTAAAAATCCTAGATAAAACTAACTAGCTATTTAAAGGCTATGCATTAAGTACATTCAATGAATACAAATAATATACATATAAAATCTACATATACAGTGATAAATATTGATGTTCTGTAAAAATTTAAAAATAAATAAACATTTGATGAATGTGATAAAATCTGCTAGAATGTATATAGGCTTCAGATATTAAGAATATGACTAAAATAGTAACTGCTTGGTAATGAAATGAGGGTAGCCAATTAAAAGGCAAACGACAGTACAGTACAATACAGTAGAGGACAACAGTACACAGAGGCATGTCATTGCCCCTCAATAACAAGAAATGTTTAAGATGTTTATGACATGCAGAGCCAAGTAAGAATAACTTCCTATTTGGACTCCCTGAGTAGACAAAATTTCCATGATTTGATTTCAGGCTTGATTTGATGGAGCTTGTTGTTGTTGGTCTCTCTATTCCAGGATGCCTGCTATTGAGATAAAACTTTCTGTCTTATGACATGCCTGTAATCAGAGTATGTGTCAGACAGATGATGAAAGCATGAGAAATGAGATGACCTAGCTGAATAGATGTTGAGTAATGTTTGCAGAAACCAAACTGTGTTCTGGGAAAGAGCCTTTTTCTCTTCAAAAACCATAAAAGACAAGAGTTAACTTTTTTTTTTTTTCAGAATCCTGCACAAGCAGCTGATCCTTCTCTGGCTTAAGAAAAGCAATACTAATAGCCAATTGCTAGGTATATGGAAACATTCTCACAAAAATTCTGTTGAATAGGTACAGCAGTTGATCCATAGCAGATGGTGACAGACTTTTGATCATTTCATAATAATTGCTATCTGATTCAACAGCAGATGTGTGATGCTTAAGCAAAGCTGCTTTCATTTCTTGTTTTTGAAATAGCCTGTTATATTCTATCCTAATGCTTAAAACAACAGAATTTGCTTTTCTGGTTTACATTTTGTGACAAAGAACTCTGGAGGATAAGAAGATAGTGCTGATATCTTCTTATCTCGCAGAAACAGAGGTCAACTGGTACTAGGCTAACAGGATGAAGCATACCGTTTTTGCAAAAAATCTCCCCAAGAGTATCAGTAACTGCTGTTGTGTCTGTAATGGTCATAATGTCATCCATTATGACCTATTGTAAGCAGGTAATGTGTCTGCCCTTCATTTTCTGGAATTTATCCCAGACTTCTTTGTTGTTGGTTGCTCTTATTATAGAAGATGTATATTGGCTCCAGAATTCCTTTTAGTTCTGATTAGGGATGACAAATGTGTCTTTCTCAAGCTCATTCAAAAACAAAGGTTTGAAAGATTTGTTTTTGGAGATATCTGGGAAGATACATCAAGTTGTCCTTCTTGACTGCTGTGTAATCAGCATTCTGCCAGTTTAGGAAAAGTGGCGAGTGACTAGATGCTCGAAGAATAGCATTTGTGGCAGCTAGTTTAATGCAGTGCCTCATGATTCACTGATAGGAGATGAGATGACTGTCATATAATCAAATTCTGCTAAAAGAAGATGAGTCAGTCAGCTTGCTCGATTTTTCATCATGATATCTGTGTAGTACAAGGTTGCCCATCTAAAAAATTAGTTATCAAGAGGAGACAATCACTCCTGAATAAGTTGACATCAGTTTACCACTTAAACAGTGGAAGGAGGAAGGGAATGCAGAATTTAAGTCAATGGCAATGAATATTCAGGAGGACATATGGAAGAAAGAACTGCTTTTTTTGTTCAAGAGGAAGAGATTGTTGTTGTTGATGAAGAGTGTTGAGCATAAGCTCAACACTCTTCATTTTATGTTATTTTGGGCACTATCAGCAGAGTGTTTGTCCATTTAACCCTATACCCCCATTAAAAGTAAAAAGGGGTGGTAACTGCAATATGATGTCATCAAGGTTATCCTGAGAGATATATAAGCAGCAAGAGTAAGAAGATACAGCATACTGTTATAACTAATCTACTTACCTCTTGCTGCTTATATATGGCAATTGCCTCTATATATATGTTTTAAAGGGAGACTTGTTGGATTTAAAGGTTGATGTTTTGTGTGTGTGTGGGGGGGGGGCAATCATGACTCCATTCCTCCAATAAATGATGTTGAATGAAGCAGTTTTTCATACTGTGTCATTGTTGTGTCTTTGATGCCTTCTGTTTGTTATTTGAGTTTTCTGTCAATGGAACATCAGTGATGTCTGAACATGGTTGGGGCTTGCTGAGGACTTCTGATAAATGGGAGCATGAAAAATTATTCATTCTCAGGAGGAAGTTGGTTTCCCATCCACCACAGAGGCAGTCCAATGTATAGCAAACAATGACTGCAATCTGAAATGGAATGACAAGGTGACCCTGGATGCTGCACTAGTACCAGTAAGCCCGACCTGTCTCCTGAAGATTGGGAGGAGACTTGTTGCAACATCACCTATCCTTGCAGGCAAGCCAGTTAGCTGAATGTTCCTAGTCAGGCCATCCAGGATCACTGGTCTTGCCAAGGTAAAGGTCAAAGCAGTGCTAGACAACCAGGATCTCCCTTTCTGGAATCCATGGATTGCACTGCACAGCAAATGTGGTGGAAGAACATTAGATCTTGGCAATGCTAGTAGTCTGGAAGATAAGATAGTAAAAAAAAAAAAATTAGGAGAAAAGCATAGGAAAAAAATATGAAAAGAAACAATAACATCGATAGGAGTTTTTCCTCCACAACAAACAGGTGTTTTACATGTAGGGTTCTATTGCAAAAGTGACGTCACTGAAAATCCAGTACGTATCTTCACATGAAGTACTCTTTTTTATGCTACTAACATTAACTCATAGAATATCTGGATAAGAATGATATTGCTGCTTTCTGTATATTCTAATGAAAATCTCTTTATTTTTAGTGTTCTGACTTGGCTTCTTCCCATTGTGAGATTTCTTGTGCTACCTTGAAATGTAAAACCCTGTCATGATTTATCCTTAGTTTCCACATCTTTAATTAAAATTAAACAGTTTCCTCTGTATGGCATGGAGGTGTATATCATATTTCTCCCTACTATTTCTATTTAGAGCCTCTGTAGCTCAACTGGTATAGACGAAGCCCTTTGGTCAGAAAGACATGGGTTCAATTCCTGTCCATGATGTGAGGAACCTTTATCTGGTCTCTTTCAACTAAAGGTGAGTTAGCCGGTCTCACGTGGATGTAGAGGGTTTTTTTAGCATAGAAACAGGTTTTTCATCCCTCAAAACAGGCGAAACCCATGAACACACAGACATAAGACATTCCTGTAATAAGGATTAACCAACCTATTCCATAGGATTTCAGTTTCAAATGCCTACACTGTGAAGTGTGGATCTACACACGAGCATAAATCAACAACAACAATCTCTATTCAAACCTTAGTCATCACTTAATTTGCTTATTAATATTCAGAAATTTCAGTTCCTAGAGTTTGCATTCTTGAAGGAATTGAAGAATGCAAACTAGAAAACAAACTAGAATGCAAACTATGAAAAAACAAGAGACATTGCATTTAGTTCTATGGGGAAAAAAAAATCCTGAGATACAGAAGTGATTCCACAAGCACATACTGTAGAACAGATATTAACTGCATCACAGAACCTTATAAACTAATACCTGAATAATTACAGTTTGGAGAATGGAACACCACTCACATCAACAAAATAAAATTAAATTATCGAAATTCAGAACAAAAGAAAACTTCAGATTTCCTTTGTTAATAAGAATACTGAAATCTGAGGTCAGAGCCAGAAAGATACTAATGTTAAATCCACTGGAAGAGTAAAAACTCATTGAAATCACTATGAAAAAGAAGCTTCATTTAATAACTTCAGTTTTAGTAACTAATAATAATTCCATGGTAAAAATATTTTACTACTAGTAAAGTGAAAATATATGATTTCTGCATTTATTTAAACTTAGTATATTCCTGGATGTAACTCCTACTGATGAGATCTGAATAAAGGTAGAATTGCAGTCATATTTATATAGTGCTCATATAAATATATATCATAGCATAAAATAATAAATTTAGTTTAATCCTTTATCCCAGTGTGAGCAAACAAAGTTTGCGCCTGAAAATGTTTTCAGGACTGAATATAGTGTTGTACTATCTTATCTGGGTAAGTAGTGCAACACCAGGGCAACTCGTAGCAAAGGTGGAGCAAGCTACCAACACTCCTATCCCAGTATCTCCCATAATGCAAAACACATCTCATTGTGGATATGTATACTGTTATGCATTAAGGGATTGGCCACTACCCACACTAGTTTTGACCTTTATTGAGGTCTCTTCAGTGGGAGCGAGGCCCAGAGTTGGAGATACTTTTTGTCAAACTTCAGAATGAAGAAAATAGCAATATGACAAGAAACGGAAAGGTTGTACATGAGAATTATGAGAGTGTGAATGATAGTATTAATGGTTTCTCAGAAAATAAAAAAGACGAGATAGATGCATTGAATGAGATCGCGTTGTTGAATCGTGCGATAGAAAGGGCAAAACATCAGCTAGAGTGCATGAACAAAAGTCGACTGAATGAACCAACCAATAATAAAAGGTATGACAGGAAAAATAGGCGTATGAATGTGAACATGAACAAAATGAAGGATAGAGTGCTGTATGGAGACTCGTTAGTACAAGGTGTGTTAGTAGAGGATTTGACAAAATCGTACCAACCTGGTGCGACCATAAAGGATGTAACTGAGTCTATTAGAGAGCAAAAGGAAAGGGTGAAAGAAATTATTGTTGTAGCAGGTACGAATGATTTGAAAGGAGATAAAATGGAAATGATAGAGGACCTGAATGAATTGTTTGAGGTAGCAAAAGAAAAGAGTGAGAGAGTTAGAATGATTAGTCTTTTGCCACGGTATGACAGTGAAATGTTTAAAAGGAGGGCCATAATTGCGAATGACTTTATGCATGGGTTATGTATGACGAGTGGTGTGGAATTTGTGGACGTGAGGAGTGAGTTTGATGGGCGAAAGGATCTATATAAGATGGATGGCTTGCATTTGAATGGTTATGGTGTAAGAAGACTTGAGAAAGTGTTGCTGAATGTAGTGGACGTGCAAATTCAGGGAAACTAGATTTGTTAAGGGGGGGGGGAGTAGATATACAGTCCTTAGGGAGGCAGTTGAATGTAAGAATGAATATAATATGCTAGAGCAAATAAGGACAACAAACCAGAGTGGGATAGTTAATATAAGGCATCAAGGTAGGGTTGAGGCTAATGGGGATCTTAAATTCATGTACACTAATACTAGGAGTATTAGGAACAAGAAGGAAGAGTTTTTGGCCATGGTTGGCACTTCCAGACCACAGGTTATTGGTATTAGTGAAACATGGCTGACTGTAGATGATATAGCTAGTGGGATTGAATGTGATGGGTATAGTGTGTTCAGGAATGACAGAGAGAATAAAATGGGGGGGGGGGGGGAGTATTGTTGATGATTGCTGATGAGCTACAGCCAAGGAGAATAGAAGTTGAATTGCAGGATAGAGAAAAGAGGCCATTTGGTGTGAGATTGTGGCTAGCAGAACTAAATATACAATTGGGTGCTGCTATAGACCAGGTGATGGAAAAGATGGTGGTGACAATATGCACAAGCAAATAGAAGAAATGAGTGGAAGGAGGGTGATTATTATGGGAGATTTCAACTATGGTCACATTGATTGGAGTGAGGAGAGGACACACGGGAGGAAGGAATTGGATTTTATGTGGTTATTAAGGGATAACTATCTGCAACAGCATGTAATGGAAAATACTAGGGGTCAGAGAGTGCTTGACCTAGTAAGTACATCTGAGGATTTGGCTGTAACAAATATGACCACATTGCCACCAATCGGTGAGAGTGATCATAGGGTCTTGACGTGGGAGGTGGCTAAAGGTGTAGAATTTTCAATTAAGACAGGGTACATGTGGAATTATCGGGCTGGAAAGTATGACAAGCTTAGGAGTTTGATTGGCTCAGTGCCATGGCATGTACAACTGCAAGGACTAGAAGTTGATAGTGCATGGGAAGTAGTTAAGAAGTGCTTGCATGAAGCAATGGCTGACTGTATACCTAGAGTCTGAATAATAAATCAAGTAGGGGTTAAATGGATGAATAACATCATTAAGCTTGAGCTGCAAAAAAAGAAACAACTATGGAGGGAATTTAAGGAGAAAGGTGACCGGCAGGCACATGAACGGTATAAAGCGCAGGCCAGAAGGGTGACGAGTGTGGTAAGAAAAGCAAAAAAGGATTACGAAAGAACATTGGCCATGCAGGCTAAAGAGAATCCTAAACAGTTTTTTTAGATATGTAGCAAGTAAAAGGAAAAATGTACATGGCAGAATGATTTTAAAGAATGCCGATGGTAGGGAGGTAACTGAATCAGTTGAGATAGCTGAGTTACCGAGTGAGCACTTTGCAAGAATATATCATCCAGGTGGTGACATTGCAGAAACGAATAAACCAGTAGATTATACGGGAATTGTGGTGAATGAAGTGGAGGTGAGTAGTCTATTGCATAACCTCAATGTCAATACATCTGTGGGATTGGATGGTATACCAGTTCGTGTAGTACGAGAAGCAGCTAAAGAATTGTCAGTACCCTTGACCATTTTGTTTAATTTGAGTCTCGGGTCTGGGTTAGTCCCGAGCGGGTGGAAGGAGGGGAAAATAGTTCCACTGCATAAAGGTGGTTCCAAGACTGCTGTTGTAAATTACCGACCGATTAGCATATCAGGAATCATTGTCAAGATCTTAGAGAAATTAGTCAAGAAAAGAATACAGGATTGGATAGATGAAAATGGGATATTGTATAGGGGACAACATGGTTTTGTGAAGGGTAGATCATGCCTCAGTAACTTGCTCACGTTTTATAACACAGTGACGGCTGAACTGGATAGGGGTAATGGGTTTACAGTGATACTACTGGACCTTGCCAAGGCCTTTGACAGGATACCACATGGAACCCTAATCAGTAAACTGGAGCAGATGGGGATAGATATAGGGTTGGTAAGATGGATAGGAGGGTGGTTGAAGGAGAGATACCAGAGAGTGGTTTATTCAGGAGTGGAGTCAAAAAGACGTCTTGTGACTAGTGGAGTGCCGCAGGGCTCTGTTCTTGGACCACTGCTTTTCAATTTGTTCATCAGTGATATTGGAAAGGATTTGAGAGGAAGTGTGCACTTGTTTGCTGATGATTCAAAGTTGGGTAGAGCAATTGTGAGTGCACAGGATGTCAAAATTTTACATGATGATTTGGATAGTTTGGAGGACTGGGCTAGGAAAAATGGATGTCAGTTTAATGTGGCAAAGTGTAAGGTTATGCACTTTGGGGTGAAAAGAATAGCAGCAGTATATCGCATAGGTGGAACCATACTCCAGGAGATTGATGAGGCCAGGGATTTGGGAGTGCTGGTGGATAGGGAGTTGAAGTTTAGGGGGCACATTGCAAAAGTAACTAAAACAGCTCACCAAATCACTTGGCTTATGAAAAATACTTTAACATGCAGAGAGAAGCAAGTTGTTGTTCCTCTGTATCGAGCCTTGATAAGACCCCATCTGGACTTCTGTGTCCAGTTTTGGGCACCAGGGTTTCTTCGTGATGGGGAGGAAGTGGAGAGGGTTCAGAGACGAGTGACCAAGATGATAGCAGGTCTGTGGAATGAACCTTATGAGAATAGGTTGAGGATTTGTGGGTTGCAGAAATTGGACGATAGGTGAAGGAGGGGTGATATGATTGAGACATTCAAATTACTGAAGGGTTTTTATAAGATTGATCCAGAAGATATTTTTGAAAATATGACTGGTGGTGGGAGGACCAGGGGCCATGCATGGAAGCTGGGCAAGAGCATGGTTGACAAGGGTGCTAGAGCTAGGTTTTTACTTGGAGAGTGGTGAATGTGTGGAATAAGCTTCCAGAGTCTGTTGTGGGTGCTACGACCGTGAATGAGTTCAAGGCAAGATATGATACTGTGTGAATGTTGAATAGTTGTTCCAGACATGATGTTAGGGCCTCCCTCAATGAGTCTGTTGACTCCTTGGAGATTCCCGGAACAATAATAATAATAATAATACCAGGCAGAAGCAGTAGCAAGTTATCTTTACCTATAGAAGTTGCCAAAAGGTTTACACCTTTTTTTTTTTTTTTTTTTTTTATTAAATTACTCTGGATTTAGAGAAAGATGTTGAACGTTTATTGTTCACTAGATTAGACTATAATAAATTTAGTTTAATCCTAAATCCTATCACACCTCTCTTTGAATCCATTAACATACAAAGCACTCCCAACTGACTCTGGCAACCCATTTCATTCATAAACAACTCTCCAAGCAAAAAATCTAGTTCTTTACACCCCTACTAACCACACCTTTATTCAACTTCCAGGGATAACTGCTTGTTCTGGTCACTCTAGCCAAGTGCTGAAACATTTTCCCCTGCATCAATCCTATAAAACCCTTTAAGCAACTTAAATGTTTTGATCATATCCCATTTTTTTCTTCCATCAACGAACTTCTGCAATCCACACACCCTCAATTTATCCTCATAGGGAACATTCCACAGGCCACTCACCATTTTGGTCACTTACCCCTGAATCCTCTTCCACTGCTACCTCATCCTGAAGAACCTCAGGGGACCAGTGCTGAGCACAATAATCCAGATGTGGAGGTATCAAGACCTTATAAAGAAGAATAACTTCCTTATCTCTACATGTCAGTGTGTTCTTCAATAGCTAAGTCATATTACGGGCTACCTTAGCAATTTTAGTGATATGTTCTCTAAACTTTAACTCTATGTCCACCACCACCACCCCTAAATCTCTAGCTTCATCTATTTTCTGGAGTGCAGGCCCGTCAATGTGATACACGACTTATAATTCATTTTTCCCAAAATGCATGAATTCCCATTTCTTCACATTAAACTGACATCCATTATCTTCTGCTCATACTGAGAGCCTACTTAAATTTCTGCAAGCTCTCAACATCGTCTTAACTAAGTTATTATACTACTAATTTCACATCAGCAAACAACTGAATATATCCTTTCAAGTTATTTTCAGTATCATTTATGTACAAATTAAACAGCAATGGTCTCAGCACGGAACCTAGCAATACACTACTAGCCACCTGTTTTCACTTCAATTCTGCAATCTTTCCAGCAGCCACCCTCTTATCCACTTAAACAGTGTCATGTCCATCCCCATTTGTTGTAATTTGCATAACAGAGTTCCATGTGGTATTCTGTCATATGCCTTTGCAAAATCCAGTAAAATCATTGTGTAGTGTAGCCATTTAATTTATCCAACTCAGCTGTTACTTTATTATAAAAAGTTAGTAAATTACTAAGGCATGACCGACCCTTCACAAAGAAATGTTGACCATCATACAGTATCACATTTTTAACTACCCATTATTGCATTCTCTTTTTGACCAATTTTTCTAGTAGTTTTACAACCATGCCTGAGATATTGATTGGTTTATAATTTGCTACTGTGGTCTTAGAATCTCCTTTATACAAGGGAGTTATTTTGCCCTCTTTAATAATTAGAGGCATTGCCAGTTCACTTGCACATGCTCGCAAAACCCTAGCTGATATCCGATCTAATCCCACAACTGTATTTACTGATTCTGCAATATTCTAAGAACCTGCAATTCATTCACCTCTGTTCCCACATCAGTGTCTGTCACATATGTTAAAACAGTAATCTAACTATAATGATATAATATATTTATATATCTATACCCTTGCAGAGTCACTCAGTAACAACTATTTTATTTGCTTCTTCTTTTCGTGACCATCATCATCATCACTGATTAATGTTACTCTTCCATAGTCATTCTTCCTTTGCTTGCTACATAACTCTTCGGGATTTCCTTTGGCTTGTTTGGCTAGATTCTTCTCATAATCTGATTTTGTCTTTCTTGCCTGAGCCTTGTACTGTTCATGAGTTCGCTGATCACCTTTCTCCTTATTATATACCCTTCAACACATTTTCTTCTTCTGAAGTTTATGCTTAATGATATTACTTATTTATTTAACTCCTACCTAATTAACCCTCCATATCTTAGGCATACAATTGAATATTGCTTCCTCTAGGGATAATCCTTAACTATCTCTCATGCACTACTAACCTCTCTCCCTTGCTTCAACCCCAATTGCTTAAGTTTCCCTCAATTTGTGCTTCAGCATGTTGAGTGAACAAAGCTCTCTCTCTCTGTAGACACCTATCACCCAAACCATTTAAATGCAGTCCATCAGCACTGTACAAATCCTTCTTTCTGTCAAACACATATACCACAGATCCTATATCATTCTTTCTGCACAATTTATGTATCGACTCATTGGCTATCAACATCCTTCTCCTTGGTTCACCTCCAGTTATATCAGTTTCATTCTTTTCTCTCTATAAGACTATTTTGCACTATTTGATATCCTATTTTAATTCTTATGTATCACAAATATATGATTTTTGCATTGATTTTAATCTTTGACATTTCCTACTTCTAACCCTTGTTGATGAAACTTCAATAATGGTAGAAGAAAGTGGTCTTGATATCGTGTGCGACTTATTTTTAGCCATGATGTCTGTAGATGTCCAGCTAAATCTGGATACGATTCTGTAACACCTGTTGAATAACATGGATAAGAAGTACAATTTGGTCTCACTATTTCATCCACCTCAGCTGGTAAGGAGGTTAAGATAACAGTCTCACAAATTTTTTGCAAATTAATGCAACCATATTTGTTCACTTTCAGAAAAATCTTCATAGCCATGGCTGACTCAAAAAATAACCTTTCAGATCTGTAACGACTTCTAAAGAGCACATTAGATTTCTTCCATTTAATCGTGTGTGAAGGGGTGTCCAAACTATCTATGTTATTGACTATAGGGCATAGGGGGGGACATTACATTTGTGGATTTTTGGTAATCCATAAATGTGCATTGGTTTAACATGAGCTGGTTTTATTTTTTTTTAGATGTACATTTTAGTACATCTTTTGGCCAGGAAGTCTCTTTTTTCAATAATTTGCAGACTTTTTTTTTTTCCATTGAGGCATATGCCCTATAGTTGATAGCAGAGATAGTCTTATGTATAAACTTGCTCAACAGTTATCCACGTCTCTTGTCCATACCCCCCCCACACACACACACTGGAAACTCCTCTACTTTTGTAAAAAAAATTCAGTCCATTTCAAATTACTAATTAAAAATCATATCCTTAAAAATTCAGACATAATGGTTAGTTTTGATGTCAGCTCTTTATTCACCAATGTACCACTTACAGACACAATTGATTTGATCCAGTCTAAATTTCCTCCTGATATCTCTGAATTATTCAAATTTACTATGTATGCAAGTTACTTTACACGGGGAGGAAAAATCTAGTTCCCCCCTCTACCCCCACCAGCAAACTTTTACATGGAACACTTTGAAACAAAGTACTTACCAGAGCTAAATACAAGCCCCTAGTGTGGTTATGCCATGTTGATGATGTTTTGCCATTTGGCCCCATGGATAAGAAACTTTGGATACATTTGTCATCTACATAAACAGCCAACACCCCAAAATCCACTTCACAGTAGAAAAAGAATCTAATAACTTTATCTTTTCTTGACATATTAGTCACCTGCTTTTCAGACAGATCACTATCTTTTTCCATTTACAGAAGGCCGACGTGCGTGCGTGCGTGCACACACACACACACACAGGAAGATATCTACATAAATAATCACATCATCCAGTCCAACAGTATGGCATTTTAAAAACACTTACACACAGAGACAGAGCCATTTGTTCTAACGATACAGCTCTGTCCACAGAACTCAAATATCTGCTCCATACTTTTTGGCCAACAGCTACAATTCCTACAAAACAGATAAAATACTATATAGCCCCATTACTTCTCTCTCTTTTAATACACAAGATCACAACATTACCATTTCTATTCCCTATGTCAGAGGTACATCAGAAAAGATAACAAAAGTACTAATGAAACATGGCCTTTGCACCACATTCAAACTTCATGTTAAATTAGCAACTCTGATCTGCTCACCTAAGGATAAACTTCACCCTCTAGCACACCCTGGAGTGTATGAAGTTCCTTCTGAATGTGATTTGGCCTACTATGGGAGGACAGGAAGATCTGTTAACATGCAGCAGGAAGAACATAAAAAATATACGTTCACTACCATTATTATCGCAAGCCAGGACTGGCAGACCACACTTTGGACACTCCCTTCACACAGGATTAGATGGAAGAAAACTAATGTGCTATTTAGAAGTTCTTACAGATTCGAAAAATTATTTTTTGAGTCAGCCATGGAGCTATGAAAAATTCTCCAAAACTGAACAAATATGGTTACATTAATTTGCCAAAAATTTGGGAGACTTATCTTAAGAGCAACTAGCAACTCCCCACATGGTTGTAATTTTTTTTTTTTTTAAACATTAGAGGGTGCCAAAATAGGACTTCAGATCTTTTTGTCTGGTACAATTGTATTGTTCCACTGACTGTCACATATACATGCTGTGTTGTGCTCTGATGATGCTGATTTGAAATTCAACAATATATAAACAAGTTAACCTCCCTACCGGCTAGGACGTCTATAGATGTCCAACTAAATCTGGATATGTTTCAGCCCACCTGTTTAAAGAACCTGGATAAGAAGTGCAATTTGACTGTCATGTCCATTAGAAGGTGTGATAAACCCTCACGCTGAAGAGAACGGTTAATCGGATTATCTCCCGTTCGTAGCTGCCTATAACAAGAAACGGACTTTCTTGTTTCATGCTGGTTAACTGGATTTTAGTTATATATGATAGACTAAAAATAGAGAAATTATTTATATTTTTGTTTTCTCTTTTTATTGTACAATACAATTTTAATTTCTGGACAAAATAAAGGTTCTTTTGCATAATTTCTTCACTTAAATATTACCTTACCTTGGAGAACCAATTTAATTTTTTATTTTTTTGTGCTAATATTTTTCTAATCGCTTACTAGACAAAAGATTTTTCTTTGTTCTCGAAGAAATTAATTCACGATAATTATTTGAAATATTCTTTTAAAAAAAGAAAAGAAAACCGGCTGCCGACGTTCCAGATTATATTATTTTTATTTTTGTACAAAACTATCAAAATCGAATAACACTTCACACATTTCCTTTAGGACACGCTTGAGCAACTTTACTTTATAGAGAATAACATGAAATTCTTTAATCATATTACTAAATTTTTTCTTCATGTTGTATAGTAATCTGTACTTTCATGTTCTTGGTTTCCTTGTATAATTGGTCATTACAAAATGAAATTAACAGTTATGATTTAAATTTATATTTTCTGCATATTTTATTCTCCAATTTTTAAAGTATGCGATACATTTGCTTATTTTTATCATTCAAAATATGTATATCAAATGTGAAATTTCATTTCCATATTTTTACAACAGAATTGAACTTTATTTCGCCTCTGATGGTTTACCCCCCCCCCCCACCGTTGCATTACTATCACACACCCGAAAACTGTTATAAAACAGAGGTACAGTTTTTATTTAATTCGTTATTTTTCTCTAGTAATTGTTCCACATACTTTAATTTTTCAGGAATATACATATTTCCTGATTATCATAAATCAGGAAATTATGTAATATTCGGATATAGGTGAAATTAATATTTAAAATCACTGTCATCCTTCAAATGCAATATCAGAATAAAGAATGTGGAAAACCCGAAGTTTCGAAATACATTTCGAAAGCCTGCTCTCGAAAGGTATTGGTCTACAGACTGGATTCTGAACACGCCAATGTTTCGTGATGTTATGACTGAAAAACAATTCAGTCTCATCATGAAGTATTTGCATTTTCAGAATAATGAGGAATACGATCAGGCAACACATCCTTGCCCAGTCCTCAACAAAATTTATGATTTTCTGATGAAAATCCATCAGAAATGTAGATCACTTTACATTCCTGAGAGAGAGACTTGAGTATCGATGAAAGCCTTATGCCATTCAAAGGTAGACTGAAATGTAAGCAGTATATTCCCAAAAAGAAAGCGAAGTATGGAGTAAAATTTTTTATGCTTTGCGAATCGGAAAGTGAATATCTTTGGGATTTCAAACCTTATACGAGAAAGCAAACTGTAGTCAAGCATGATAAATATTCGGATCTTGTCGATGCGTGCAGTAATGCAGTTACTAGACCCTTTACTGGGGAAAGATTACTGCATTATAATGGATAATTACTATATATGTGTCCTGAACTCGCTGATTTGCTTTTACAGCATCGTACAGATAGTTATGGTACTGTAAATGCAAAAAGGCGAGATATGCCTCCAGATCTGGCTTCAGGAAAGCTATCGAAGAGGGAAATCCGAGCTTATCAGCGATGGAAAGTCTTTGCACTACATTGGAAAGACAAAAAAGATGTTTTTCTGCTGTCTTTCCTGCACAATCCATCAATCGAATCCGTGGAGAAGCATGGTTTGAAGAAAGAAAAACCCATTGCTGTGTGTGCATACAACGACACTATGGGTGGGGTCGACAGGTGCGATCAGCAGCTATCATTCTACTCTGTAATGAGGAAACAGCATAAAAATATTACAAAAAAGTGTTTGGACATGTATTGGATTTTGTTATTTGGAACAGTTTGAAAAGAAAAAATGTTTGTCTAACATAACATATCTATAATACAGAATAGAAATTGCGAAAGCATTGCTGCATGCCCATGCACCTTCTTCAGCAAGCAGAAAAACAGGAAACCCTGCCAGACATCTGAGGTTGAACGTTGCTAACTCCAACCATTATCCCGAAAATCTACCACCAACGGCTAATAAAAAAAAACCTGCACGCAAATATTATGTATGTAATAAAAAAAATATCAGAAAGGAAACAAAATCTGGTGCCCTGAGTGTAAAACTGCTTTGTGTGTTTACCCTTGCTTCAAGGTGTTCCACGCTGTTGAAGAATTTTAAATTCTGAACAGTATAAAATAAAAAATGTTTGTTTTCAAGACCATCTAAACAGCCTTTTCAGGACTACAAATATTGATAGAGGGATACCCGAATGCAGTGTTTCTTTTTCATCTTGAAGGCTAATTTTTAAGTTCTTTTTATGACACAGAGAAACTGGAAAGAGTATTCCAGTTAAAGTATTTCATCAAAACAATAAAAAATAATGAAATAAAATCCACCCTATATATATATATATATATATATATATATATATATATATATATATATATATATATATATATATATATAAATGATAAGCCTTTTCATGTCATGTTTATCGAAACGTTTTGAAACTCAGGGGCTACCCTGAGTGTCGAGCCTTCAAAATTTGAGTCATCAGAATTCAGGGGCAGAACCCCTTTCGAGTTATCACAATTGAAGGAGAACTGGCCTACCATACCAGAACATGGGGGGTTGGGCATAGCCCCCCTAGTTAATAAATGTAATATATAAATAATAATGGGAACATTTTCACCTTGCCAACGCTCAACATTGATGTGATATGGGTTCCAAATTTCTTGTTTCGGAGATATATATATATTACAAAGTTTTGCAATAAAAATTTCTGTTACAATGAAGTTTGGCAGAATCAACAATATTATTACCACCTCATTTCTGTTTCTCGTGTGGGAGAAAAACAGTAAAATGTCACTCTTATAATTATATGAGATGTTATAATGGCAAAAATAGTAAGAAAAAAGTCATTTGCACTTTCTCTTCAAAACACAAAAAAAGAACATTGTAAATTCAGCCAGTGGAAAAGAAAATACTACATATTTTTCTCCTGTTATCCAATTTTTTTTCTTGAAGTACAAAGAAGAAATCACTGCATATAACATGAAGTCTGCAGGAGGGAAAAAATCTGGAAATTGGTTACATTATAACGAACAGAGAAATCATGTCAGAAAAATTATTCACTTAAGATTCTAATCTCAGCAGACATAACATTTTCTTCTAGATTACATATCTAAAGTAACTGAACCTTTGCTACTATTTTACACTAAAATGAATGGGTATGTTCCCCAAGTGATTTATGTTTGTAACAGCTGTCTTGCGAACGATTTATGAAATAAATTATCTGAAATATCCGCAGATCGATTAGGTCTATACCCCCCCCCCCCCCCCCCCGAAAAAAAAGAAGATTATGAAACGTATATGCACCTTTTCTTTGAAAATAATTCAAATCCTCTTTTTCAAGATAATTGTATGATTTAATTTCTAATTTTTGATAATAAAAGTGAAACTGATCATTATAAATTAAGAAATTATTTTGGCATAAATAATGTATAAGCATGTAAACGAAATATCAGTATTTCTGTTAGGATACAGGTAATCAACAATCGAAAAGGAAACGAGACATTCTTGACATATTCTGCACTACACCCTGAGGCACTTTAGTGTTCTCCCCTTTCTTCTCAATAGCACTGAGAGTAATAAGCCTTCAACTTTCCCTCCAGCTAAGAGGATATTACCAAGTATTTAGAAGACGTGGATTATTTCAGAAATAGCTTCCAGCAGCAGAAGTAGTAATATTTAGATTTTTTTAAAAAAAAACAAACACAAATAATACTACTGAACTTTCTTTTGTGTGGTATGCATATAAACAATTTTGCATGGTGAATATATTAGCATATTATTTCTAAAATTTCACATAATTTCAGCGGACAGTAGAACAGCTGGTTTTAGATTGCAAATAAATAGAACAGATTTAGAAGCTTCACGATACAATCTGATTGCCGTATATCTATTGTCAAAATGGTAAAATGAAGTAATTGAATTTGAATGCTGTCCAGAAAAGCTTTCAAACCTGTATAGAAATTTAGAGTAGTTATGCAATTGAGTTCCAGGAGAGAATAAGGAGGACAGGGGAAGCATTCGAAAATCTTCAAAATGAGCAAAAATGTTGAATCATTCCGTATATGATATTTTTCACATATTTTCAACATATCTACGAGGTTATGCACTAGATATTATCGTAATATGCATAATACAAATAAATAAATAAATGACGAAGGCGAAGAATCACTGCTAAAATATCATTGGATATAAATTTTTGATACCAAAAAGACATGATCGGAAACCGAGTAATGCAATTTAGCATTTTAACATTTTTTTTTATTTTGTCTTTATGAATAACACAAAATCGTATCTAAATCTGAAATGTGATGATCCATATAATGCTATTTGGCTAGAAACGAAAGAAAAAGGACATATTTATTTCAATAAATATTATTTAAAAATATAAATATTTGACATAATATTTTCAAAGCAAACATCTGAAAATTCTAAAATTCGAAAAAAAATTATTCAATTATTATACGTAAAGTGAAAGAATAATCAGTGCAACTCTTCCGGTGCACTTATTTGTAGAATAAAATACACCAAATTTACTATCACTAAATAGATTCATTGCAAAAGCTGATCAGTGGTCATTTCAGGATTGATTTTTTTCGCATATGTGAAATTCGTTTCAATTTTTGGTAAGAGATACAATAAATCATTTTAGAGGCAAGAAAGGTCAAATAACTTAGGACAGTCAATGAAATTCTAAGCAACACAATAGATGAAAAGACAGGGGGAGGGGACACAAAGGTCACTCAGCAACAGTTAATCCACTAATGGCTATGGAATAGCCGTAACGAGATTAACGGCAGAGGAAGGCAATGGCATGATAAAAGGTAGAAAGCCGACGAAGTTTTGATCCATGAAAAAAGCTAGGGAGTGTTGAATATTTCATCCACACTGGCTGGTTGGGAGGTTAATCAAAAACATCTTTTTATAAAAGATGTTCGTTTGGTGTTGTTAATACTGTTAAAAATAAGTCAAAAATAACTGTCAACACCTAAGCTTATCTGTTAGATTGATAACATGCAATAATGATGCAAATGATATGAAGTCAGCAGTCTTTATATATAAGGCTTGGTCGCTAGAGGGCCAGACGGTTGGTCATGTTTTCAGGGAGCTCCCGAAAGCTAAGTATAATTTTGAATGAAAATTAGAATATAGGTTAAAATCAAAACGTAATATTGTCTAATTTTGGTAGCTTGTGGTGTCTGTGTGATTTTGTTGTAAATTCCGTTATTTAATTTATTATTTAACGATACGTTTCATAGATTTGAATATGGCGGCAATGCGACGTAAAATAATGGGGTCCAAAAATACGACGCCATTGTTCAAAAACTATAATGTGAGAGAATTTGTCCACTGTAATGTGTGTGGAATGTATGCTTTCCCGAATGAGGCTGGAGTTTGGATTGAAAGTGATAATGGTGGCAGAATGTGCAGAAAGTGTAAGCAAAGTGAGGAGTTGAATTATGTGTCAGGTTGTGAGACAGCTATGGTTGAAGAAAGCCAGAATGTGAGTGAAAATAGTGGCTTGATAGGGAATTGCGATGTACAAGATGGCAATGAGAGTGGTGATCTAAGAAAGAGTGAGAGCAACTATACAGAGAGAGAAAATGATTTGAATGATAAAAAAAATGAATTATTTGTAGGAAGTGAGATTGCTAGGTTGCACGCAGTGATACAAAATGCGCAGTGGCAATTAGAGCACCAGCAAAACTCTTTCCAGAGTGATTCGGCTAATGTAAATAACCAGCGTAAGAGTGGGCAAGTTTCTGAAATGAAGGAAAGAGTGTTGTATGGTGACTCGTTATTAAGAGGAGTGATAGATGGGAGTGTAACTAAATCATACTTACAGGGTGCGAAATTTAAGGATGTGAGTGAGAATATTAGAGTGCAAAAACAGAGGGTGAAAGAATTAATAATTGTGGCGGGTATGAATGAATTGAAAGGTGATAATTTTTTTTATGAGAGAGGACTTGAAAGTATTGTTAAAGGTAGCGAAAGAAAAGAGTGATAGAATTAGAATGGTGAGTCTGCTGCTGTGGTATGACAGAGAGGAGTTTAGAAGGAGGGCCATAATTGCAAATGACATTATGCGCAGGTTATGCAGATGGTGTGGTGTGGAATTCGTGGACGTGTGGAATGAGTTTGATGGGCGAAAGGAATTATACAAGACGGATGGCCCGCATTTGAATGGACTTGGTGTGCGAAGACTGGAAAAAGTGTTGCTGAATGAAGTGAAAATGGATGTGCAGAACCAGGGAAACTAGAACTACCAATGATGGGGGGGGGGGGGGGGATATGCAGACATCAGTGAGACAGTTGAGTGTAAAAATGTACCTGAGCCAGCACTAAGGACAAAATATGGGAATGGGACATTTAGAATAATGCATCAAGATAGGGGTGGGACCAAAAGGATCACTGCATTTCATGTATACTAATGCCAGGAGTATTAGGAACAAGAAGGAAGAATTTTTGGCCTTGATTGGCTCTTCCTGGCCATAGGTTATTGGCATTAGTGAAACATGGCTGACAGAAGATGATATAGTTAGTGGGATAGAATGTGTAGGTTATAGTGTGTTTAGGAGGGAAAGAGAGAATAAAATGGGGGGGGGGGTGTTATTGATGATAGCTGATGAACTGCAGCCAAGGAGAATTGAAGTTGTATTGCAGGATAGTGAAAGGAGCTCATGTGAGGCTATTTGGTGTGAGATTGAGACTGGCAGAATAAAATATACAGTTGGGTGTTGCTATAGACCAGGTGATGGAATAGATGGTGGAGATAGTATGCATAAACAAATTGATGAAATGAGTGGAAGGAGGGTAATTATTATGGGGGATTTTAATTATGGTAACATTGATTGGAAGGAGGAGAGGACACGTGTGAGGAAGGAAATGGATTTTATTCAATTATTAAGGGATAACTATCTGAGACAGCATGTAATTGAAAATACTAGGGGTGTGAGAGTGCTTGACCTGGTAATAGCATCTCACAATTTGATTGTAATGAATATGACCATGTTGCCACCTATTGGTGAGAGTGATCATAAGGTGTGGAATTTTTGATTAAGACAGGGTATGTGTGGAATTACCGTGCTGGCAAGTATGACAAGCTTAGGAGATTGCTTGGATCAGTGCCATGGCATGTACAACTGCAAGGGCTGGACGTCGATACAGCATGGGAAGCTCAAGGGGCATTTACAGGAGGTTATGGCTGATTGTATACCTAGGGTCCGAATAGTAAAACAAGTAGGGGTTAAATGGATGAATAACACCATTAAGCTTGAGCTGCAAAAAAAAACAACAACTGTGGAGGGAATTTAAAGAAAGGGGTGACCTGCAGGCACACAAACGGTATAAAGTACAGGCCAGAAGAGTAACGAGTGTGGTAAAAATAGCAAAAGCTGATTATGAAAGGAAACCAGCTATGCAAGCAAAAGAGAATCCCAAACAGTTCTTTCAATATGCTGCAAGCAAGAAAAAAAACTGTACATGGCAAAATGATTTTAAGGAATGACGATGGTAAGGAGGTCACTGAACCAGTCGATATAATGGAGTTACTGAGCACGCACTTTGCAAAAGTATATCATCCAGGTGGTGACATTGAAAAAATGAAGGAGCCATTAGTTTATACGGGAATTGTGATGAATGAAGTGGAGGTGAATAGTCTATTACGGAACCTTAATGTGAATACATCTGTGGGATTGGATGGTATACCGGCACGGGTCTTGCGTGAAGCAGCTAAGGAATTATCTGTGCCCTTGACCATGTTGTTTAATCTGTGTCTCGGGTCTGGTTTAGTCCCAAAGACATGGAAAGAGGGGAAAATAGTTTCACTGCATAAAGGAGGATCCAAGACTATGGTTGCAAATTACCGACCGATCAGCATATCAGGAGTTGTCAAGGTCTTGGAGAAAGTAGTCAAGAGAAAAATACAGGAATGGATTGATTAAAATGAGATACTGTACAGGGGACAGCATGGCTTTGTAAAGGGTAGATCATGCCTGAGTAATTTGCTCAAGTTTTATAACAAGGTGACAGCTGAACTGGATAAGGGGTTTACAGTGATACTGCTGGACCTGGCAAAGGCGTTTGACAGGATACCACATGGAATTCTAATCCGTAAACTACAACATATGGGAATGGATATAGGGTTGGTGAGATGGATAGGTGGGTGGTTGATGGAGAGATATCAAAGAGTGGTTTATTCAGGAGTGGAGTCCAAAATACGGCTTGTGACTAGTGGGGTGCTGTAGGGTTCTGTTCTTGGACCACTGCTGTTTAATCTGTTCATTAACGATATAGGGAAGGATCTAAGTGGAACAGTTCATTTGTTTGCTGATGATGCAAAGTTGGGGAGGGCGATAGTGAATGCAGAAGATGTCAAAGTCTTGCAGGATGACTTAGACAGATTGGAGTTCTGGGCTAAGGAGAATGGATGTCAATTTAATGTGACAAAATGTAAGGTTATGCATTTTGGGGTGAAAAGATTAGCAGTAGTATACCACATGGGTGGAACTGTACTCCAAGAGATTGATGAGGCCAGGTACTTGGGAGTGTTGGTGGATGGGGAGATGAAGTTTAGGGGCACATTGCGAAAGTAGCTAAATCAGCTCATCAACTCACTTGGTTGTTGAAAAATACCTTAATGAGCAAAGACATGCAAGTTATTGTACCTCTGTATCGAGCCTTGATAAGACCTCATCTTGACTACTGTGCCCAGATTTGGTCACCTTGGTTCCTTCTTGATGGGGAGGAAGTGGAGAGGATCCAGAGGTGAGTGACTAAGATGATAGCAGGTCTATGGAATGAACCATATGAGAACAGGTTGAGGATTTGTGGGTTGCAGAAACTGGTTGATAGGCGGAAAAGGGGAGATATGATTGAGACATTCAAATTGCTAAAAGGATTCTATAAGATTAATTCAGAGGATATTTTTGAGATCAGGACTGGTGGTGGGAGAACTAGGGGACACCTATAGAAGCTGGGCAAGAGTGTGGTTAGCAGTGGTGTTAGAGCTGGGTTCTTTACTTTTAGAGTGGTAAATGAGTGGAATAAGCTGCCAGAGTCTGTTGTGGGTGCTATGACAGTGAGCGAGTTCAAGGCAAGGTATGATAGATACTGTGAGAATGTTGTATAGTTGTGTGGACATGATGTTTAGGGCCTCCCTCGATGAGGCTAAGGACTCCCTGGAGTAGCTTGAAAATAATAAATAATAATAAGTTGATTAGAAGTGATGATACTTAATGATCAAACATTATTGCTTACATCACAGTGAAGGTTCTTTTCAATTATATAATTTCTGTTATTTTGAACTCCTGCATTCTTCCAATTCAATAAACACTTTCTCTAAGACAGATGTACAGTTTTTCAGAGCTGAGACAGATTCAAGGAATAGTCTTTGGTACCCATTCTTATTCCTCTTTTTATTAGAAAAGTTTCACTAATGCAGTTTAATAAAAGAGATTGCATGATTACACACACACACACACACACACACACACACACACACACACACACACACACACACACACACAGCATTTCTTCTATTTCCTGTTTTAACCTCCAAACCAGCTTGCATGTACATCCACCAAAATGCAGAGATGAAGCATATGACAGAGTTGGAGTACTAACCACCAATTACATCAGCATTAAGAGATATGGTAATCCTACATATTCTTGAAAAGCCTTAACCAAATTAGCTTGTGTTTATGGCTGCATCTCAGAGCTAGCTCTACTAAACCACATGAAAAGCATAGTTCCTTACAGCATATGCAATGTGGCTGCAATTTTAAACAGAGATATAGACTAAGTGTTTACAATATATTTTTAAATTTCTAGTCCTATCTTCTTGTAGATAAGCTTATATTAAACATAGCTTCTAATCTTTTAGGAAATGACAATGTAACCTAATTTATTGATTATAAAAACTTTAATTAATAACTACCTATATTTCAGCAGTGTTTCACTGCCATCTTCAGGGATCACAAAACAATGATATGTACATGAAGGCACTCACACTAAGCAAATGAGGCTGAAGAAAGGCAACAGAAGTCAGTTCTAGAGTCTTAAACGGTGCTCTCTAGTGGGGTAAATTGGACTGTCTTGGCCATTGGGCTGACAATCTTAGAATGTATGCTTCCCAAATTTGGGGCAGTCTCATGCACCTCCCAACTTTGTTAAGATTTGGAAAGTTTTTCAGAGCTGAGACAGATTCATGGAATAGTCTTTGTTATTTGTACTTGATGCAGTGTAATAAAGGTCTTCTTCCAGCGTATCCTGTGGTGGGGTCCAAAGCATGGTCAGCAATCCTGAGTGGCTGTATCGGTGGAACCAGATGTATTCTTTGTATTTGGATATCCTAGAATTGGTTGTCCTGCCTGTTTGGTCATAGTAGGACAGTTTGCAACTGCAAGGGACCTAGTATACTTCAGGTTAGTATAGGGAAATTGGTTGGCTTCTGGTGGAGCAGATAAGAGATGCCAATTTCTTATGTGGTTTGTAACTGGTTGTGAGGTCATATTTCCTTAGGATTTTTGCTAATTTTTTGGATGAAGAAAAGCAACTTCTGTTGCCTTTCTTCAACCTCATTTGCTTAGTGTGAATATCTTGCATGCACATATCATTGTTTTGTGATACCTGAAGATGGCAATGTAACATTGTCAAAATATAGGTAGTTATTAATTAAAGTTTTTATAATTAATAATCTAGTTTATGTTGTTATTTCCTAAAAATTAGAAGCTAGTCCTTCTATTATCTTATTATAGCTAGCTGTTAATGGCAGGGCAAAATAACAAACTTTCACACTGAAATATTTCTTTTCATAAAAAAAGAAAGAAAGAAAAAAGCCATCAATTTATATGGTAAACAGTTGTTATCAATCACTGTATGTAAATCTTGTATCAGCCTAGAAAAAAAAAATGTCTGAATCATTTCTTAATATTGACTAATTACAATTAGATGACCATTTAGTGTTTTTCTTCAATAAAGATTTTTGGGAACAAAATTACTTTCATAAAGCAATAATTTTATTGAATAACTATTTCATAATAAGCCAGCACAACCAAGCATCATTAGATAAGTAGTTCCTTATAGTATATGTCATGTAGGTGCTATTTTAAACAGAGATACATGATAATCTGTATAATATATTCTTATATTTTATTTAAGTGTAATGATCTTTAAGTTTAAGAACAAACTTTATTAGAAAATGCAGTTTGTTGTTAATAACAGGAAAAAATAAGACAAACTTCCTTCTGAAAAATGTTTTTTTTTAAATATTATTATTATTATCTGGGGGGGGGGGCATCGATGTATATGAAAAATGGTTGCTATCAGTATTTGCACATAAATCTTGTATCAGCCTAGAAGAAATTCCAGTGTCTTTTTTCAATTATTTATTTTTTGCTAATAATGCCTGCTTACTGTTCAATTTTTTTCTTGTTTATTCCCAAAAACCATCACTGAAGATAATTGTTTTCATGAAACATTCTCTTTAACCTGTACACAGAAGAAATATTTATTAAAATTAGTAACCTCAAAGGAATCACTGTAGGGGGCAGAAATATTAATAACCTAAAATATGCAGATGACACGGTTCTTCTAGCTGAAAACAAATATGACCTCAAGACTCTTATAGATGAAACTCTCAAGTACAGCGAACAGAATTGCCTCAGTTTTGACTTTAAAAAGACAAAAATCATGATAATTTCAAGAGAAAAGGAAATACCAAAAATATGCATCAATATAAAAGGAAATAAATTAGAACAGGTGCAAACATACATATACCTCGGACACTTGATCACAGAGAATGGCAGGACAGAAGATGAAATTAGAAAAAGGATTGAAATTGCAAGGTCAACTTTCAACAGTATGAAAAATCTACTGACATCTAGAGAATTAAATCTGAAAACAAGATTAAGAATCTCCAAATGAAACAGTCTGAGAACATGAACCAAACCTTGGAGATTCGGTGGCAAGCCCTGAAGAATCAATTCGAATATTATTTTATTCGAATTGATTAATTCGAATAAAATAATAATCAGTTAAAGGATTAAAAAATAAGTTTAAGGGAAAATTTCAAAAATTATTATTTATTTTAGGGGACAACTTTTACTGCTCTTCTTATTTTAAAGTCTAACCAAGTATGTTAACACCTAATGTCGGTGAAAAAGCCAAAGAAGTTATCTGGTGCACAAACCAGGAAAAGACAATTGCAACGAGAACAACTGGAAAATAAATTGGCCAGATCGCTGAATAAATTTTTAACTTCAGGACCATAAAAAATGAAGAACAGAAAGTTCTGACAAAGCAAATATTCCTTGTAGCTGTACTACAGATAAAGACAGGACAGATAACTATTAAGAAACAAATGTTACATGCGAAAATGAAACTGGCCTGACTGGACTGTCTACAGAAGTTGCAACAGAAGAAATATTGGATTCTGATTCAATGAAACCCAAAACTTCAAATTTTACTTTAAATTGTAATGTTAATGATTCAGGTACTTGGCCTAATCATATAACTACCAAAGTTAGAGATTGTTTAGTTGAGCATTGCCCACGTCAAGTAGTTAATAAAGAATTTCCCAAAGGTGAATCTAGCCACAAGTTTTCCGATTCATACTATTATTGAACTTTAGCAATTGGAGAAAAACTTTTACGAAGTTATTTAGTTTATTCAGAATTGCAAAATTCAGTTTTCTGTTATTATTACAAAATATTTGGTAGTCAAAATTCCCAACTTATTAATGAATATGGTTGTAACCATTGGCAACTTTTCACTCATATACTAAAAATCAGGGCTTTTTTCCAGTCAGAATGATCCGGAAAATTTTACCGGAATGTGTTCCGGCTGAAAAAAAGCTTATATATATATATATATATATATATATATATACATATGTTAAAGATGCCAAGCTATTTTAAACCTGGTTTTACTCCATTTCCCAAGTAAGCAAACAGACGAATAAGTCAAGTTTGCACCTGCATGCAGTGCAAGTCTAGGCAACTCGTGGTAAAGGTGGAATAAGCTCTGATCACTATTCTTAATATTTACCCTTAACGCAAAGCGCATCTCCTTGAGGAGATAACGCTATGCATTAAAGGCAAGGGGCCACTACCCAGACCGGTTTCGACCTTTATTGTTACCACGAGTTGCTAGACTTGCACTAGGCACAAACTTGACTTATTTGTCTGTTTGCTTACTTGGGAAATGGAGTAAAATCAGGTTTAAAATAGCTTGGCATCTTTAACATATATTATACTCAAGGTAAAAAACTTTCTACATCTATCTCTCATCCTGAGATTTTTATTTAATAAGGTCAAAGCACCTTATGGTAACTTGTGTTGGTAAAATATTTATAAGCTCTGTATTACTTAACCTTGGTATTTCTAAGCCTGGCTCCCACTGATGAGACCTCAATAAAGGTCGAAACCGGTCTGGGTAGTGGCCCCTTGCCTTTAATGCATAGCATCATACATCTCCTCAAGGAGATGGGCTTTGCATTAAGGATAAATATTAAGAATAGTGATCAGAGCTTATTCCACCTTTACCACGAGTTGCACTACTTCGCAGGTCACCTACACTTGCACTACATGCAGGCCCTAACTTGACTTATTTGTCTGTTTGTTTACTTGGGAAATGGAGTAAAACAAGATTCAAAATAGCTTGGCATCTTTAACATATATTATACCCAAGGTAAAAAACTTTCCACACACACACACACACACACACACACACAATATATATACAGGACTTTTTTTTAGCCAGACCATTCCGGCTGAAAAAAAGCCCTGCTAAAAATGCATGAGACAAGTTCCGTGCACAATAAAAACTTCTCAAAATACAGTGAACTTAAAATGTCGTTAATTACAAAATGCATTATTGATTGCACACAACAAAGATTATACGAAACTGAGAAAAAATATTGGCAATCTGTTATAGAACAGTTAATCTACATAAAACAATATTTATCAAGACAGTGTATAGCTTTTAGAGGTTCTTCACAAAAACTTTTTTGAAAATGATAACAGCAATTTTTTAAAGTTAGTAGAAACCGTTGCTAAATTGATTCGATAATGGCAGAACACTTGCATTACATCCAAACATCACAAAAAAAGAACATTGCTTATTATTTAGGTGATAAAATACAAAATTATACATAAAAATATAACGGAAAAACTCACGTAGAAAAATTATTTACCATCCCTTATATACAAGGCATCAGTGAACGTATAGCAAAAATTTTAAAACCACTGAATATTTTTGTTGCCTTTCGACCTTTTAGAAAAATCTCCACCTTTCTCGCTTCTCCAAAGGACAAGCTTCCACATCTCAATCATCCAGGTGTCTACCAGATTCCGTGCTCTTGTGGATTATGTTATTTCGGACAAACGGGAAGATCTGCCTCCATTCGGCTAGAAGAACACCAATCTTATATTGAATACATTAAACCTGAAAAGTCTGGACTTGCAGAACATGCCATCTTCACTAGACACAGAGTTCATTGGAAAAAGACAAGAGTTCTTCACAAAAGTCAGTTTCTCATGAAACGCCTTTATAAAGAAGCATGTGAAACTCTACTTCATTCTCCTAACTTAAACAGATCCGACGGCTTACGTCTGTCCCCTTTATGGGAGATAGTACTTTACAAATCAGCTAATCTTTCCTAACTTTTTATTGCATTAATTTTTTTTTTTTTTTTTTTTTTTTTTTTTTTTTTTTTAAGGAAAGTTATTGACCTTTTTAGTTATCTTACACCAGCTACTTAGGTGGCGCTTTTTGGAATTGTCAGTTAATGTTTAATTTTTGTGCCTAATTGTACTGAAGATGCCTGTGACACACGGGCGAAAATTATACCATTAAATAATTTTTCTACGTGAGTTTTTCCGTTATATTTTTATGTATAGTTATGTCTACTCACGGTTTACCTCTTTTAAAATACAAAATGAAATCATTCGTATAATTTCTGAAGCTATAAAACAAAAAAATTTAGAAATGGTTAAAGAGGTGAAATATTATTTATTAATTCTTGACACTACTCTGGATATAAGTCACACAGAACAATTATCTATTGTTACCAGATTTCTTAATCAAAATAAAGATACAAATATAGCAGAAATTCATGAACATTTTTTGGATTTTCAATCTGTGGAAGATACCACTGAGCAAGGATGACTGAATATTAACATTTCGGATTTACGCAGCCAAGCTTATGATAATGGTTCAAGTATGGGAAGCAAACATAATGGACTACAGAAAAAAAATCCTTGAAATAAATTCGATGGCTTTTTTTAATTCCGTGTGCTGCTCATTCATTAAATTTGATAGTTAATGATGCTAAGATATCCCATGAAACTAAATTATTTTGGGGGTGATATAGGAATTATATAATTATTTTTCAATATCTGTAAAACATTGGTCTATATTAAAAAAATATATTCGTGTTTTAAATTTAAAACCACTTTCTGCTACTAGGTGGGAAAGCAGAGCAGAAGCAATAAAGCCACTTAAAAATAATATCAAGAAAATTCACCAGGCTCTTTTTGATATTACGGAAGATGAAACTAAACATATCGATTCTAGAGTTCAGGCAGACAACTTAATTTCAAAGATCTATTCGTTTAAATTTATTTGCTCTGTTCATGTTTGGTATGAAATCTTAAGCCTCGAAAATGTTGCAAGCAAAATAATGCAGAAAACGACATTTGATATAGGAAAAATTACAGAAAATCTTGATTATGTCATACAAGAATTAAATACTCACTAAACAGATCAATATTTTGAAAATATTATTAGAACTGCAAAAGTAGCAGCAAACGATCTTAATATTGATCCTATTTTTCCAGACATTCGCAAAAGAACAAAAAAAAATGTTTGTATACGAAGCATCAGATGAGACAACGCATGACCCTAAACAAAATTTAAAAATAAATTTTTTCTTGCCAATTTTAGACACAACAATAACTTCAGTTATGGAAAGATTCATACCCTTAAACAACATAGTGAAGACTTTAAAGTTATAAGAGACATTAACAAATTAAAAGATTGCTCATGAAGCAATGAAGATTTAATTAAACATTGTAAAGATTTGCACTTAAAATTGAGTGACAATCAAGATTCCAACAATCGCGATATTGATGGTATGACTTTATTTGAGGAATTAAAAACTTTGCAATGTTTTATTAAAAAAGGAGTCGGCTCCTCAGGATGCTTTAAATTATATATATACGAAAATAAATTAACCCACACGTTTCCGAATACTGCGATTGTAATGCATATTTATTTAACATTACTGGAGATGTTAATGTCAGCTCTTTGCTTTATGCGGATGATGTTATACTTCTAAATAAATCTGCTACAAGTCTGCAAGATTCTCTGACTAAATTGAATAGCTGCTGTAATAGATATGGTATGAAGGTCAACAATAAAAAGACAAAGACAATGAAAATAGGCAGAATCATTGAAAATGTCAACTGTGTTGTGAATGGAGAACCTGTGGAACATGTGAAACATTTCAGCTACTTAGGCACGATTTTTACTGAAGATGGTAAATTAAATATAGAAATAGACGACAGAATCAGCAAAGCTGGTATGGTAGGAAGTCAATTGAATAAATTCATATGGAATAAGACAGAAATTAGTCGGAACACTAAATTAGCTGTATACAAGACAGTGTTCAAACCAGTTTTAATTTATGGATCTGAGAGCTGGGTCAGAAGTAAAACACTTGACCAAAGAATAGAGACCGCAGATATGAGAGTTCTGAGAAAGATTAGAGGCGTGAACAGATGGCATCAATGGCAATATCATATTAAAAATGAGGATATCAGGAAAGAACTTGACATTGTCAACATCCAGGAATGCATTAGCAGAGCTAATCTCAGGTGGTATGGTCACTTAAACAGAATGGGCGAAGAAAGATTAGCAAAACAAGTGTTCTCTGCCAGGTTGGCAGCAAAACGACCCAGAGGAAGACCAAGATATAGGTGGATTGATACGGTACAAAGTGCCTTAGACGATAGAAATATAAGATCTGATAATGTTGAGGCCTTGACAAGTAACAGACTGATTTGGAGGAAAATTGTAGATAGGAAGTTAGTAATGATGTAAATTTTTTTCATGTAGTACTATCATATCCTGTACACCCCTTGAGGGTACATGGCAGGAATTTGATGATGATGATGAATATCCATAGCATCAGGAGAAAGAAGTTTTTCCAAACTGAAACTAATAAAAAATTATTTGCCGTCACAATGTCTGGAGAGCATCTAATGGATTTATCAATAATATCAATTGAAAATAATATTATGGATTCCTCAGACATTAAAGATATTATTAAAAATTTTGTGGTGGCTAAAGCAAGATGGATAAACATATCTCCAAATTATCTTTATGTAATAATATTTCTTTTTATATTAAAATAAAAGTAATTTATGTTTATATATATATTCTCTTGTATTTATATATTAACGAATAAACATTTTTGGAAATTTTTATTATTAAAAATTCCTTATTAATGAATTTTGTTGATTACAATGTTCTACTATTGATAAATAAAATTTATTTTTATGTATGCATATAAACTGTTTTGCACTTTTAACAAAGTAAAATTTTTCATGGAAACTTATTTTATGGGGGGAGCTGAAAAAGTTTTGCACAACGGTGCCTCCTACCCATGGCACGGCACTGATAACAACATACTGTAATAAAAGTTATCTGAATGTGAATGGAATCTTAGCAACCTCAGCATAAGTTTTTATTATTATTATTTATTAATTTATTATTTTATGAAGTCGAGAACTTTCACCTTTTTCACTTGAAAGGAAGCACTTCACGGCTTCTCTTTAGAGAAGCCGTGAAGTGCTTCCTTTATCTGAATTGCTGGTATCACTACTCTTGTGCTTTGGGGCCATTATTAAGTAAAATAAGGGTACTTGAACACAATCACTGTGATACTGTGATAGTCGATCTGATAATGAGAACTATTCAGAATGGTGCACAATGTAAAACTTATGAATTGTCTATTAATAAAAGAAAGAGCTATACGACTTCAATTTGGCGATGTAACTTTACATAGGCAAAGTGGATATTAGATCCAATATTATTCTAAGCCAAATATTTTGTAGAAACTATGAATATTTCTTAAGTTGACTCTGAGAGCTTACGAGAATACAATCCTCAGCAGTCCTGAGTTGCCCTTAGCTACTTAAGTTAAGTAGTGCAAGCTAAGGCAACTCTGGGATGGTGAGAATTATATTCTCATAAGCTCTCAGGTTAACTTATGAACTTTCATAATTTCTACAAACATTCGGCTTTGAAATAATGTTGAATCTAATATCGAATTTCTTGATGTAATTATAAATTGCTTATTTCTGGAATTTTTCATTTCATAATTTCAGATCAGATCACAGACCATGGATGACTGAAACCATGGATAGCGAACCCACGGATAAGGGTATATAATATCTAATGGGTGGTCTGTGGAAACTATTTACTGCTGTATCCTTGAATGAAGGAGGTGTGCTCCCAATTTAATTAATTGCACTGTAAAGAGTGTGCAGCAAGGCCATGACTTGCTATATGCAGAAGAAAGGGAGGAACAGAAACCAGGCACCCTACTCTCATGATGAAATATGACAATAGCTAGTTCATGCCCCCAATAACAGGACAGTAGATGATGAAAATCATATATCACCTGGAGATCTAGTTGCATTTCCACTAATAAAAAAAAAAATGCCAATAAGGCAGAAATACTTGTTTTGCCAGAGAAAGAGTCCATATCCTATGAAGTTCGGTTAGTTGGAAGGGCTATATATATATATATATATATATATTGCATATTATCACCAACCCATTAATGGCATGGAGCATAATGGAACATAAAAATTTGTAACTTGCAAAGGATTCAATGCTACCCACTGCTCACTTATATTTTATTCAAATAAAGTCTAAAATAAAATCTGGAAATTCATTTTCAAGTGAAAAATAAAAATTGAAATAATTTTTTAATTTTATCTAAATGAATGCAAAAACTACCTAGTTTAAAATTAATAGTTCTCCTGACATGTTGAATAAAGATTTTAATGAGAAAAGTATTTTAGCAATCATATATACCTGCAAATGACGTATTGGGTCGGCAACAACTGTTTTTTGGCAAGCTACACTAGCAGCCAGTAAAGGCAATGTAGTAGGAAATGGCAAGGGGGAAAGAAGTTGCTGTTGTGAACGCTCCTGTTGAAGTTCTTGCAGAAGCAAAATCAGTTCCATTCTTACAGCTACTAATCCACCTCCATGAGAACCATGCAAGCTACAATAACTCAGAAGTGTGCGAAGTAATGCCTCATTAGCCTTTAACCACTGTTTCCGCAGTGTGGAACGATGTAATTTAGCTTCAAAATCTGTCTTATCAGCCAAAAGAATTTCATGCAGTGAAGATTTACTATCTTGCTCCAAGCTGGTCTCTACTTCTTTTACAGCTGCTTCAATGGAAGCTTCAATTTCTTTAAAAAAATT
The DNA here is from genome assembly GCF_054136105.1 of Typopeltis vanoorti. Taxonomy (NCBI): domain Eukaryota; kingdom Metazoa; phylum Arthropoda; class Arachnida; order Uropygi; family Thelyphonidae; genus Typopeltis; species Typopeltis vanoorti. The sequence goes on along the minus strand of NC_143564.1, from coordinate 100,631,144 downwards.
ATCAAAATCTCTGAATTTTTTTTCAGCATATGTATAAAATATACACATTTCATAAACAATACAATAAATACATTACATCAAACCTTTATGAATGATAAAATCTATTATATTTATGGCTATTTTGCCTGCTTTATGTTATAACACTTCTAGAATAATTTAGGATTTTCTCAATATTAAGATCCTGCTACTCATTATGAATATTAATATTAAATTTATTGTGCTTACAGTAGTATGTAGCGACTCTACAAAAGTAAAGTATCACATAAAATAAACTATTTTTATTTTTTTCTCGACTAGTTTCATGAAATTGTGTTGTTTCACATCATCAGGATAATTATGTGAATAAACTAAAAAAACTATAAACAGGAAATAATAGTTAACTACAGTGAAAATATTTCAACATAATTAACAATGGAAGCTTGAATTTGCATTGCTCATTCGTGGACTACTGTATACTACTAATAAACAGAAAGTATGCCGTGATGAATTAGTGAAGACCAAACTCTATGTAAAATCATTCCTTGTTTTTTGTTGCACTGTAAAGGGTTTTTCTTCATTTCAATAGATTTTTTAAATGCTCTTGAGAAAAAATTATAATATATATATTATATATATATATATTTTTTTTTTTTGATAGGATTTGTCTTGGAATTCAAAGAAATATGCTATTGATGCATTGTTTAAAGACATCTGTGTGTAAACAATATAATACATTTCACAGAAAACACCAAAGACATTACAATGGTTTCTACTCATATACTAGCAAACCTGGACATAGTACATCTGTTCACCAATATTCCAAGAACAGAAACCATACAATTATTACAAGACCTCTTCCTACCAGACACACTGGATCACTTTAAGCACTGCACCAAAAGCACATTCTTCAAATTCCAAGATGAATATTTTGAACAGAGGGAAGGACCAGCAATCGCCCCCCCCCCCATTCTCTCTCTTCCCTTTGCTAGCAAAATAGTTTGAAAAAAAAAAGGGGGGGGGGGGGAATACAACCTAAAATTTGGCAACAATACGTAGATAATATTTTCATCTGGCCTGGCTCTGTTACCTAATCAGAAGATAAGATTTCATGACCTACCTCAACTATCTTCATTATCAAATTCAATTCACTGTTAAATACTTAGCATTAACTACATGCCACATCTCATCACCACCTGATGCAAAAACTAGGCATCATCCACTCCTTAAGCAACAGAGCTTGCAGAATTTCCAAACATAGAAAAAAGGAACCAAGAGTTACAATACCTGAGTTCAATCCTACGAATCAATAGCTAAAACAGATCATCACCACCACCACCATCAAATTCCTGATATATATACCCTTAGGGGTGTACAGGATCTTATGGTAGTACTACATGAAAAGTTACATCATTACTAACTTTCTATCAACAATTTTCCTCCAGATAAACCTGTTATCTGTCAACATTGCAATATTATCAGGTCCTATATTTCTTTCTTCTAAGGCACTTTTCACTGTATCGATCCACATATACCTTGGTATTCCTCTGGATCTCTTCCTGCCATTCTGGCAGAGAATACTTATTTAGATAATCTTTCCTCTCCCATTTTGCTTAAGTGGCCATACCAACTGAGATTAGCACTGCTAACAATGTCAAGTTCTCTCCTAATATCCTTGTTTTTAATCTGATATATTGCCATTGATGTTTTCTGTTCACTCCCTAATATTTCTCAGCACTCACATATCTGTGGTCTCCAGTCTGATCAAAAGTTTTATTTCTAATCCATCTCTCTGATCCATATGTTAAATTTGGTTTGAACAGTGTCTTGTATACAGCTAGTTTAGTGCTTTGACTAATCTCTTGCTCTCTCTTTTATTCCATATAAATTTATTCAGCTGACTTCCTACCATACCAGCTTTGATAATTCTGCTACTTCCAAATTTAATGTGTCTAAATAGCTGAAATGTTTTACTTGTTCTATAGGTTCTCCATTCAGGATGCAGTTGATGAGCGTTTCTGCCTATTTTCATTGTCTTTTTAATGCTGATTTTCAAACCAAATTTATTACAGCAGTTATTTAATTTGGTCAGGGAATCCCGCAGGCTTGTCCCGGATTTATTTAGGCGTATAACATCATCTGCATAAGTAAAGAGCTGAGATTAACATCACCAATTTTGATATCAGATTTAATACTGCTTTCCTTCATAATGTGATCCATATAGATGATGAATAATAGTGGAGATAACGTACATCCTTGTCGCACACCTGACCTAACATCAAAACATCTTTTTTTTACCTCCTTCAATTCTAATTGCTGATTTACAACTCAAATACAGACTGTATTGCTTGATATAACATCCCATTAACACCATGAAAATGAAAATTTTGAACAGCTTTCCTTTTGGAACTTGTCATGTGCCTTTTCCATAGAATAGTCTTAAAAAAATCCTACATCAATCTGCAAAGCAATCAGATGAACAGGAAAACCAAGATTTTATAAAAATAAAACATGAAGCAGTATGGCAAGAAACAAAAATGCTCCACATGGATTATTGTTTTTCTCAAGAATGTTCAAAGAATCAGGTGAAATGATGAAACACTCTCTAAAGTACAACAAAAAAACAAGGGATGATTTAACATTGGATTTGGACTTCACTAATTCATCACATGTTTGTATTTACCAGTATTATACAGCAGCCCATGAATGAGTAATGTTATAGCAAGTGCATGCTTTCCATTGTTAATTATGTTCAAATGCTAGTGAGCACTCCTGTCACAAAGGCATATCTTTCCTTGTTGGAGGAAATGCGAACATAACCTCTAGGTGGTAGATGTCTTTCATCACTCGGTGAAATACCACCACCTTGCTTATTATAGTTCGCCCACCACTTCTAGGTCCCTTCTTGGCTTTGTGCCAAGAATAGTCGATTCATGCTGAAGGGGAGAAAGAAATGAAGGATGTACGAATTAATCGCCAACATGCGAAATCACGTGCTTTCTTGTCTGTCGCTGTACTAGTACTAGCTTGATTTTTGTTGTTCTCTTTTTGCATTATTTTTTTATTATTAATTTGTATATGATGGATCCAGTACAGGCAACAAGTTCTATTGTTACACGTTTCAGTAGCTCTTGCAAAAGAATATTGAATAATGTGCTGACATTCTGCGAAAAAGAATCGTCAGAAGGCCGTCTTCTTGTTCCCCTTTCTCAAGTCATAAAACGTGCAAGTGCAATTGCGGGCGTATCGGGGTCGACTGTTAAAAGTATTCGTAGGGAATCAAAAGGTGAAGGTAAGCCAAAATTTAAATCTCCTAAAAAAAAGCGCCAGAGAAAGAAAACCATCGAAACCGTAGCTTTGAATGATTTTGATGTAGACGTTATAAGAAGAACTATTCACGAATTTTACGTGGTCGAGAAAAGAGTGCCAACTGTTCCGAAATTGATTCCTGTGCTTAAAGAAAAAATTAATTTTTCTTGGAAAAGAGAAACTTTAAGGACAATACTTCATGAAATCGGTTTTTGTTTTAAAAAGTCCCAGAATAAAAGGAAACTTATCATGGAGCGAAGTGACATTGTTCTATCTAGAAAGCAGTATTTGAGAGCAATAAGACGTTTCAGGGAGGAGAAAAGACCGATTGTATATCTAGATGAAACTTGGATTGATAGTAATTTAACTTATGGAAAATGTTGGCAGTCTAAAGAAGAATGTGGAGTGCTACAAACCGGAAATGCCTCGCAGCGCATAATAATTTTGTGTGCGGGTGGAGAAATGGGTTTTTTAGCGAATTCAAACTTACTATACAAAGCCAATTCAACTATTGGAGATTGCCATGGGCAAATGAATTCTACGATTTTCGAAAAGTTGGCAGAAGAAAAACTGATTCCAAACCTTCCTAAAAATGCTGTTGTTATAACTGATAACGCTTCATATCACTCTATTCGATTAAACAAAGTTCCAAATTGGTCTAATAAGAAGCAAGTTCTTATGGATTGGCTCTCTGCAAATAACATTTCTCATTCCCCAGATATGCGAAAAATTGAATTGCTTAATTTGGTCAAAAGAAACTCGTCCACAACTAAACTATTTAAATTCGACACGATGCTCAAAGAGCATGGATTTCTAGCTTTGAGGCTACCACCATATCATTGCGATATTAATGCTATTGAGTATGTTTGGGCAGAAGCGAAAAGTTTCATTCGCCATCGCAACGTAACTGGGGATATTGACATGTCGAAACTTTTTAAGCTTTCAGAACAGGCGATTGAAAGTATTACAGTTCAAAAGTGGGGAAAATATTGCTCTCATGTCACCTCATTGGAAAATATATATTGGGATAGAGACGGAATTATCGAAGAATTGTGCGAACCTTTGGTGATCAGTTTAAGTGAAAGTGATGGCGATTCGGACACCGATTCAGATGACTCTGAAGAGTAAAAGAATTTGACAATGGTATTTTTTCCAACATTTTTTTGTATGCTATTGAGAGTCACAACAACTCATAAATAATTAATCAGTTTAGGACATTAAGTTCATTTGAAATAATTTCTAACTAATTTGAAATAATTATTTCAAATGAACATTATCTAAGTTCATTTGAAATAATTTCTGTTTTTCTGTATAATTCTTTTTATTTTATAGAAAACTTTCTTAAAAATAAACTTAGTTACATTTTTGTTTTATGCTATACCTCTTTTAATTTTATTAACACTCTACGTACATTTTTCCAACTGTTATACAAGCAAAATAGTTACACTTTAAAAACAGCAATGTTCGTAAAAGAAAAGCTAAATTTTCCGACCTGTAATAATAAAAAACTCAGTTTGTTTATTATTACATCCCAGAGGACAGACTGATTACCCTATTATCGGAATGGATTCTCCTTTTTCTGACATGCGCAGAAGTGTCGAGGGACCTCAAATCGGCGGGCGAACTTCCTGTAGTCATGTTTGGTCATTAGAGCAAGGGTTCCAGTTTCTATCCCCCCCCCCACTCTTTCCGCATGCAGTGAGAGTGATCTCCTCAAAGATATACCAACTCATGGTTGGGGACTCGAATCCTCTTCCCATTTGAGGGTACAGTAAAAGTTTTCTGCAGGCCAGTCACTGGTTAGTACATAGGACAGAACCAGGTTGTTACAAACCCTGAACCTTCCTGATCAGCTAGCAAAAAATCCTGAAACCACATATTTTCCCGGTTCGTGACTAGAGGGACACTGAATACTGTGGCTACAAAGGGAACTGTTGAGGCCGTGTATGGAAAGGAGAATGACTCCCCTCTGTGTGGGCAGAATGTTTGTGAGTCTGTCACCTCTCACTGTATACCCCACTACTTTTTATCTGTTCCTCACCAAACACAATGAACCAAAACTGAAAGAAATATGTTTATACTGTGGACATCAAAAATTCTCCTGCACAAAATAGTTTGAAAAACATCAAAAATCCAACCAAAAATATCATGAAAGGCAACAGATATCCAACCAAACAACACAGTAATTCTTACAAAAAAAAAAAAAGATTCAACATTCATGGCCTAAACAGCAATATAAATGATGTGCACCACCACTACCTATAGTTATCTAAACCAATACTATTCTTTTCAGAAACCCAACTGGCAACTTCAACAGCCATTGCACACCTCAGCTGCCTAAACTACCTACTACACAGCTCTTTCCACCACAAGGATACCGCTTGTGCATTCATGAGAACCAACATACCATGCCAGAGACTGCAAATTCTTGAATCCACACTGTTTGATCTGCTTTGGCTCAAAATTTCTGTAACAAATTAACCCACTTTCCTTATGCACCCTCTATTGTTCTCTAAACTACATCAACCACTCTGGTCTCTTCAACTATTTTCTCTCTAAAACTCAACTTTCTGCAGTCGAAATACCCCAATAGTGAGGTCATCCTTCTTGGGGACTTCAATGCCCACAACTCATATTGGTTCCTTCTCCAGTTTCACTGATCAAACAGGCAGGAATGCTGAAATGTTCACCATCAGCAATGACCTATCTCAGATCATCAATTTTCCCACCAGAGAACTCCCATACAATTTGCCAGCAGACTTGACCTTTTTCTAACAAGCTCCCCTTCCAGGTATACTGTGATTGTCGGTTCTCCTTTTGATAACTCAGACCACAATCTCATACAAGATTCTTTAACCCACACCCACCAGTTCACAGTCTTGTGTCCTTTAATACAACAAGGGTGTGAACTGGGAAGACCTCCACGACTTCTATTCCTGCTTCAGTTCTTCTGATTCAAACACCAGCCTCGGTTCTCAAAAAAGTCTGCCAATGCTGTAAAAGAAAAACACCTCTGCATACCATGATTGGCTCAAGATCAAAACTACAGCTGCCCACTCTGCATATACTGCAGCCCATAACAGTAGTGAAAGTATTACCAAGTCAAAGTCACTTTGAAAGAGTCAAATGCAGCAAACTCACTCCCTGACCAAATGGCAGTTGCTCCTGGTTCCTTGCCAAGGCGATTGCGCATGACTTCTGCCTACCCAGATCTCTCATCTGGGCGGGCAGAAGACAATGACAGCTGCTGTGGCAAAAAGCGGCTCAGCATGGCAACAGGCAGTGAGAAAAGGACACCTTGGTGGAACCAAGAGGTCCAAAAAGCTGCCATGAGAAAAAACAGGAGGCCTACCTAAAATGGCTTAGGGTCAGGTCACCTGAGATGCGTTTCCGGTATACTGAGGCATGAAAAGCTGCTGCTGAGGCAGTAAAGACAGCAAAGCAGAGAGCTTGGGAATCCTTTGGAGAAAGATTAGACTCATCCTATGCAAATGCAAACAAGGTATTTTGGCAGACCATCTGCCACCTTCAAGGGAGGAAATCGTGCACAGCAAGGGCAATTAAGGCCTCTGATGGTGCACTTTTAACAACCGAGAAGGATCTCTCAACAGATGAAGGAAATACTTTGAGAGCCTTCTTAACCAAAGCTTATCCCATTCCTCGGGATAAGCTTTGGCAAGCAGTATAGGAGCATGGAGTGGATGGCCAACTATTAGCTGCCATCAAGTCCCTGCATGCCCAGGGTTTTGTGTCAGGATAAACAGCACAAAGTCTGAACCTTTCACAGTCTCCATTGGACTTTGCCAAGGATGTGTTCTGGCACCCCTCCTTTTCATAATATTTATGGACTGGATTGATAGGCACAGCTGAGGCAGTGAGTGTGTCAGAATTGGAAGATGTAGCATTGGACGTCTGCTTTTTGCAGATGATCTAGTTTTGCTTAGCTCTGCCACAGATGACCTCCAACAGACCCTGGATAGTTTTGTAGATGATTGTGCAGAAGCTGGGATGAAGATCAGTGTGGCCAAAACGGAAACATTTTTGGTCTCAAGACAATCATCCCAGTGCACTTTACATATGAGTGGAGTCCCACTGAGGCAGGTGGAGAAGTTTAAATGCCTTGGGTCCATATTCACGAGTGATCGAAAGTGGGACTAGATACTTGAATTAGATCAGCAAGCGCAATATTGTGAGAGCTTAGCCATTCAGTAGTATTGAAGCCAGAAGGCAAAGCTGGCTGTCTTCAATACAGTCTATGTTTCCATCCTCACCTATGGTCATGAGGATGGAAACTCAATGTTGCAAGTGTACTATTTTAAAATTTGGGATGCATAGATGGAACGTAGAATATGCAATTGCAGAGTAAATCTTAGAAGAGATAAGGAATCTGGGGGGGGTGATGGTGGACAAGGACCTGAAATTTCAAGTAGATATTGCTAATAGCATTTTAATGCACCCATTATTTGGCATTTTAATGCAGCCATACTTGTTAAGGTTAGTAAATAATTTTTCTGCCCTGTAATGACTTTTATATAGCACGCTGGTTTTCTTCCAACTAATCCTGTGTGAAAAGGGTGTTCAAAGGATGGTCTGCAGTCCATAATGATGATAGTGAATGTATTTTTATGTTCTCCAAGGCAGATGTTAACAGATCTGTCTGTCTGTACACTGGATATGCTAGAGGATGGAGTGTGTCCTTAGGAGAACAGTTCAAAGTTGCTAATTTGATATGAGGTTTGAATGTGATGTGAAGGTGATATTTTATTCGGGAGACTTTTATCTTAAGATCAGCTCCTATATAACTGTAATACCTTTTTTACAACATTAGGGGGTACCAAATTAGGACTTCAGATCTTTTGTCTCTTACAATTTGAATTGTTTCACTTACTCATTTTCAAGTGTAAACTATAACATGTTGATTGATCTGAAGATCAAACAACATGTTATATAAGGCAGTTAATAAATATCTTTTTTATAATTTATAAAAAAGATATTACAATATGATAAACTGTGTGTGTGTCTGTGTGTTTGTGTCTATCTGTCAGTCAGTGGAACTTCCCAGGATGAATCTTCGGCCCCCATTGAGATCTGATGATGGTGGTAACTGCTGTCATTCAGCTTAAAAAGTGGATCTATATATTTTAATATTTATACCCCTACCCTGAAAAAATAAATGACAGTTTTCTGAGTTTTATGTCTTGATAAAAAAAATGCTTTTCTAAACATAGAACATTCTAAACCACGTCTTATATTAAGTGTGAGTATAAAAAGGCAAGATACATGAACATAAAATCCATTTTACATGAAATTCATATGGTAAAAGAAACAGCTCAAAAAGGAAATACATGCTCACCTGTTCCAGTCTGAACTCTGGAATTACCTTTTCCATAATTACATAGATCTCTGAGGGCTGCTACACTTCTTTCAAGCCATATATACAATTGGTATCTCAGCTGCCCTCCATCTACTTCAAAGCCTGTTGCTAATGTACTCAACTCTTCCATCATTATCTACAATGTAATACAAGGGAAAAAAAACATCATGAGATATTTAAATTTTTTTTATGTATGCTACTTAACCTGATTGACAGAAGCAATATCAAATTATATTTTTGATTTATTACAATTTGAAGTCCATGAACAAATGTATACCTACAAGGTGAAAATCGATGTTATAGTTAGAAAAAACTCGGACATCTCCAAATGTGGAATGTGGAGGTTCAAGGCAAATGTATGGGTAAATTAGTTAGTGAACAATAGAAGAATTGGTCATTACAGATGATTTTAAATAATGTAATATAGGTTGGCAAGAAGAGATAGCATCTGGGAATAAAGAAATAGGAAATGATTAAGGAATAAGGAAATAATTTTTTTCAGACAACTAGCTTAAACAGTATGTAATCAAGGGCACATGAGGACTGTGTCTTAGATCTGATCCTATCATAAAAGAATATGATTGTGAACAGAGCTAGAGAGAGTGACCATGAGGTGATCACATGAGTGGTGGTGGCCAGCCATATAAAGACTTGTAAAAAAGGATACATGTCGGACTAGATTTTGCAAAGGTTAAATTGCCACAAGTTAGTAACTAATCAGAAATGGATAGAGTTAGATAACAGATTAATGATTTGGATGAGTGCTTAGCTATCAGATAGCCATCAGAATGTTTCATATTTGGAAGCAGTAGTCCCAAAGAATGTTACTAGGGGTGAAATGCAAAATCTGTTCCAGGACTGTTATTATTTAGCTGCTTGGTAGTAAGGCCAATACATTTGCTATTCATAATTGTATTTTTTAAGTAAATTAAAAAATAATGTACACTAATATTAACTAAAATAAATTTAATTGATATTCCTGATATTTTGGCCAAGACAAATTGCCATTATCAGAGAACACAATACGATATGAGGATGCAGATGTACGCTGAGTAATGACGTTGAAACATGGCAACTGAAAGTAAGCCCAAAGTCCTAAATAGTGCCCCCTAGTGGGCTAAATTAGTAAACAGTCTATTTGCCTTCTAGTATGGGATGGTATGCTCAGTTTTTATTTTTTGGATCTCCTTTTCATCCTTTCACCTGTGACTGCTAAGGAGTATGCTGGTGATATCCCTCACAATTTGGACCTTTCAGTGTTTTATTTTTACATTCTTTATTCTTGTTTTGTTTACTACCACATTAGGCACAGATAGCAGGACACTGACAAGTAGTTCGACATACATGTAATTTAAAGCAGAATAAAGGGTTCAGGATGTACAGCCTAACTGGGCAGATTAAATATTCTGCTTTCACAGATATAGGGTTTGTTTAGTTGTGTTGAAAATATATATTTCTGTGGGAACCAGGTGACCATTCCTGGATATGAGTATTCTCCTCAAGACTGATGACCTCATGACTAGAACATCAAAAATGTCCCACTCTGATACTGCTCCTCTAGAACCTTTTTTTAACACCCCACTCAACTGAAGAATGTCCACTTAGGAAAATATCACCCTTCTTCATTCTGAAAGGTTTGGAAGAGTTGGCAGATCACCAAAATCATTAAAGAAATTCTTGTAGAAACAAAAACAGACACAATCAGAGCATCTCTTTTGCTCAACATCCATCTGTGGAATACCAATCACAGTTATCCAGCACAAAACAAAGGATATGGTTAAGTTCAGTCCTTAACACCTTCTTAGCCAATGGCTACAACCCCCAAATCCAAAAGATATTAAACCCAGCTAACCACAACCCCCTCCCCTCCTTCTTAACAGAGATTATACTAAATCTATCACTATTCCATATATATGGGGCACATCTGAAAAGCTCACAAAAATCCAAAAAAAATATGACTCGACTACCAATTACAGACCACATAAGAAATTGGCATCCCTTATCCGCTCCACCAAAGACCAGCCACTTCCCCTAGACCTACCTGGAGTATACCGGGTCCCTTGCAGCTGTAAAATGGCCTACTATGGCCAAACAGGCAGGACAGCTAATATCAGGATATCCGAATACAAAGACTACTTGCCAGAGAGCAACTTGCCATTGCTGCTAATATTTATAGCAGCAATAGCAAGTCTCTCTACCCTCCAATTCTTCCACCCATGGAACTGTAGCAAACTGATTTCTAAAAAATTAGTTTGGGACAGTTCCAATTAAGCCTTCTGATGCTAGGACCAAATCAAAAACTCTTGAACTTCATGTTCCTTCTACTAGATGTTGCATGAAATTCCCTAACTACTATTACATGCTGTTTCCTTTTCCCAATTTATATTGCTGCAGTTAAAATCTCCCACTTGTAAAATTCAGCCATCTAAACTTTTTGTGCTCCTCAAACCCTGTATTCCCTGGGCTACAGAAACAGGTCACTAAATATCCCCCCGCCCCAACATCACCATATACTCACAAAATTATTAGTGCCATTTCACTCCAACTCCTCCTCTCTGAGAGGAGGCAGCTCATCAATTATCATAAGAATTACTCCACCACCATGTTTGCCTTTCCTATAAGGGTATAATGCATTCCAAAATATACTATATCTATGTCTGTTCCCTGTCGTATATTTGTACATCAACTATATTTCACTGATCTTAATAATCTTTGGACCAACTGAGGCTACGTCACTAAATCATCTCCTTTATTCCTGATACTTGTGACATTTGTATAAAAAAACAGCAATGAATCTCTCTAGACTCCATTTGACTATACATAATAACCATGCGTTCTCCTACTTCCTGAGTGTCTCTACCCAGAAGAGACCACCCCTTTCATGGATGGAACAGGTGCTTCCACCCACACAGACAACTCTATAGTTTCTCTGAACTAACAGTCTCACTATCCCAGAGAACAACATTCTCTCCAGATGCCTATGTCCTTCCTCATTCAAATGTAGTCCATCCCTTGAATACAGCTCCTTTATATCATCAAATGAACTCCAAGCATCCACATAATCCAAGCCTCTCTCTCTTTCAACACATTCTCACTATTATACCATTCTTTATTAATGCTCTTCTCCTCATCTCTACATGAAATGACAACTTACTATCTTCTCTCTCACACACTTCTGTTGTACATCCTCAAGGGTGTACAACTGCAAAGGTGATGAAGGCAACTCAGAGGGCTAATGCAATACTGAGAAGGATGATGACCAGCAGAGACAGAGGATTTGTCATTCCACTGTATAAAGCTGTGATCAGACCACATGGATAACTGTACTCAGATTTGGTTGTCGAGATTTGAAGGAGATAAATTAACCTTGAAGAGGGAGTGAAGCGGATAACAAAAATGATATTAGGACTGTAATGTTAGTTATGAGGACAGATTGAGGACATGCAAACTACAGAGTTTGGTTGATAGAAGAAGAGGTGATACGAATGAGACACTTAAACTGATGAGAAGTAGTAACAGGATTGACACTGGGGAGTTATTTTATATGGTAAATCAAGAGGAAGGAGAAAGGAAAATCAAGGTGAGAGTGGCTTATTTTGCATGGAGGGTAGTTGGACCTTGGAATGCATTGCCTGATAGAGCAGAGAGCACAAACAGTGAATGAGTATGATACTGTTTTTTTTTTTAAGATGGGCTTCCTATGATGTGTCTAATATAAAGCTCCATGAAATATAACTCTAATATAACTCCATGGAAGTCCCAAATGATGAAAAGAATTATACATCTTTAAAGCTAATTATATTGGCAATGCACTCAATAGAAAACGTAACTTATCCTGAAAATTTCACACAGACATGATAATTTTCATGGATGTAGGTTTGGCCTCCTCCATCTCAGCATTCCCTGAGAGTACTGTACTAGTATATAGGCATGAAATGCGTCGATTTGTTTAAAACTGAAAGAAAATTTATCGATAAATGACAATATATACAAATAAGCTAAGCTATACTATTGGCATACAGGATAAGGGCATCCTCATAATTAGATAATGAAGTATACATATATAAAAATGTAACTTCTCAAATGTATCAAGATAGGGTAACAAATTCATGTTATCGTGGTAGATTATAATAATTTCATCACCCTCTATTATCATCAAGATAACAGAGGGTGATGAAATCATTATAATCAGAGTGAAGAATGTAACTTGTTAAACTATAAATAGCATAATTAAGATATTTGGTACTAAGAAATAAACAAACACAAAAGTTGCCAAAGAAACAGAACAGGAAAAAATATAAAATTTCAAACTTTAATATTAGCATGCATATTTAAATTGCATGGGAAGCCAGATTAGAAAATGATCTGCTGAACTCAGCTCCCTGCCACTGTAATGGCAAGTTCCTAAATAAAATTAAACACAAGGTGCAGCAGATTTTCCATTTTTAAAGGTGCTATATGTTGCGATTTTTAATGCCAAAAAATAAGCTTTTTTTTAAAGTATTATTTTATTTTAATTTTAAGGGTTGTGTGCTTAACTGAGTGGTTTTGTAAAGCTTTTATTTTTGTTTTATTGTATTCTGTATTGTATGGCACCAATATTTAAAACAATGGCAAACGATTTCAACATGCATGATTTTTTATTGCAGTATGAGCAAAATGTAAGCACTTCAGAGAATGAGAGATTTATGGAAGAGGGAATGAAAATGGTGAGCAAGTTTGCTGTAGGTGCTTTGAAAATGAATGCCAGCAGTGAGTTTAAAGACAAAATATACAAAAATGTAGTTGTGAATGGTGAGGTCAATGTTGCATGCATTAAGAGTGATAGAAAGAAAAAAATGGTGGAAAATGATGAGAATGACTAGACAGTAATGAAAAGATAGCACACTTAAGTAGAGTTCTCCACAGAACAAAAGATGAGACTGAATGGTTGGAAAAACGCCTGGTGGATATGGTATGATACAGAATTGAGAGAGATGCAAGGGGAGAGAAAGCAGCATATGAAAGAGTGAAAGTGAGAGAATAAGGATTTCATTTTGTATGGCAATTCACTGATAAGGAGTGCCTGAGGAATGAAACCATGTTTCCCTAATGTCAAGATTAAGTATAATAAATTTAGTTTAATCCTTTATCCAAGTGTGAACAAACAAAGTTTGTGCCTGAAAATATCTTCAGGACTGGGGTAAGGTAGTACAACACTGGAAAACTTGCAGCAAAGGTGGATCAAGCTCTCATCACTCCTTGTCTCAGTATCTCCCATAATGCAAAGCACATCTCCCTGCAGACATGTATACTGGTATGCATTAAGAGAAGAGCCACTTCTCTTAAAGTATCGCCCACCATTATGGGGATACTTCTCTTAAGGTCGAAACTGGTATACCCATACTGGTTTCAACCTTTATTGAGGTCTCATCAGTGGGAGCCAGGTCCAGCAGTGGAGACACCAAGACAGAAGCAATGGAGGTCATCTTTACCTATAAGAGCTGCCCAAGGGTGTGCCACCTTATTATTAAATCACTCTGGATTTAGAGAAAGATGTTGAAAGATTATTTTTCACTTGGTGAGACTATAATAAATTTAGTTTAATCCTTTATCCAAGTGTGAACAAACAAAGTTTGCACCTGAAAATATCTTCAGGTTTTTCTTTGTTCTTTCTTCTTTGCTGAAAGATTATTTTTCACTTGGTTAGACTATAATAAATTTAGTTTAATCCTTTATCCAAGTGTGAGCAAACAAAGTTTGCACCTGAAAATATCTTCAGGTTTTTCTTTTTTTCTTTGTTCTTTCTTCTTTGCTCACACTTGGATAAAGGATTAAACTAAATTTATTATAGTTTAACCAAGTGAAAAATAATCTTTCAAGGTTAAGTAAGTTGGTGATGATGTAAGGATACATAGTGTCAAGGTGAAAGAGATGTTTATTTTGGCTGGTAAAAGTGATTTACCAGGTGACAAGTGTGGTATGTGAGAAGATATGAAAGAGCTGCTAGTACATGCAAAAAAGAAAACTGAGAAAGTAAAAGCTGTGTCTGTTGCCCCAGTATGATAGTGGAGAGTTGAGATGGAGAACTATGATTGCAAAAGAGTCAGTTCACAGATTATGCAGGAGAAATAGTGTGGAGTTTGTAGATGGGATGGAGAAAGCTTGATGGATGGATGGAAGGAATTATATAAAGTGAAAGGCATGCATCTGAATGGATTTGGGGTCAGGAATTTTAAGAAAGTATTGTCCATGATGCTGAAAGTAACTCCCTAAGTTGTTTAGTGTACTAAGCAACAAAAGGTGTAAGGGATGTTGTGAGATGGGGTATTGCACTCCTCTCCTGTATTCAGAATACAGGAGAGGGGTTTTTGGCATTGGTTACCTCAACTTAAGCAAAAGTTATAGGCATTAGTGAGACTTGGTTGCCTGAGAATGATACAGTCATATGAATATAATGCAAAGGATATAGTATCTTCAGAGAGGACAAAAGGAACAAGATGGAGGATTGCTAATGATAACAGAAGAATCAAAGCCAAAAAGAGCAGAAGTATTAAGAGGAAAATGATGAAGAGGGAAATTCATTTGAGGTCATCAACTGTGAGATATAGGCCAACAGGATGAATTATATGATTGGTTGGTTGGGGGTAAAGGATAAATGTATGTGGCATGCATTGGCAAATTAACATGATAAGTGCAGGTCAAGTAATTATTATGGAGGATTTCAACTATGAGGACACAGACTGGGAGGAAGGGGAATGGTCACAGGGAGGGAAGGGATTTATACAACTACTGAGAGATAATTACCTGAGATAGCATGTCATGGAGGGGAAATGAGGTTCGAGAACACTGTATATGGTTAGAGAACTTAACAGTAATAACCAATCTAGCTATAGGATACGTGATCACTTGGGGAAAGTGATCACGTATCCATGACCTGGGAGATATTGCCAGACATTCAGAATTTTCTGTTAAGAATGGGTACATGTAGAATTACAAAGTAAGTGATTATGACAAACTGAGGAGTCGGCATTCAGCAGCACCATGGCATAAGAATTTGGACGGGAGAGATGGTGGTGGTGCATGGGAGGTGATCAAGGAGCATTTGAAGAAAACAGTATCAGACTGTATATACCCAGAGACACAAGGATAAATCAGATAGGAGTTGGAATGGCATCATTAAGCAGGGGTTGCAGATAAAGAAAGAAAACGTTGTGGAGCAAGCATAAAGAAAAAGTAATAAGCATGCCCATGAGCAATACAAAGCACAAGCAAGAAGAGAGACCTGTATGGTAAAGAAGGCCAAAGCTAATTATGAGAGAAAGCTCAAAGATCAGGCCAAAAAAAGAAATCCTAAGAGTTCTTTTGGTATGTAACAAGTAAAAGGAGAATGACTATGGAAGGATGACTTTAAAAAGCACTAATGATGGGAAGGTAACAGAATCAAACCATATAATTGAGTTACTAAGTGATCATTTTGCAAATGAGTACCATCTAGGTGGTGATACTGCAAGATGTGACATTAACTGATGTGAAAATAGAGGTTGACAAAATGGAGGTGCAGAGCCTCAAAGCAAACATGCCCATGGTTTAGATGGCATATTGGCCCATGTATGATGATAACATGCAAAGGAATTATCAACTCCTCTGATCAAGCTTTTTAATTTAAGCCTTAGTACTTGGAAGGTGCCAATGGACTGGAAAGAGGACAAAATAGTCTGACTTCATAAAAGAGGCTCCAAGATAGAAGAAGCAAATTATGGGTCAATCAGTATTTCAGAAGTGGTGGTTAAGGTATTGGAAAAAGTGAAAGACAGAATTCATGACTGGATGTGAATAAGAATATGATACTTTATAAGGGGCAATATGGTTCTGGGTCTTGTCTTAGTAATCTACTTACTTTTTATAGTACAAATGACAATGCAGTTGGATAAGGGAAATAGTTATTAGTGATACAACTATACTTTGAAAAAGCATTTGATAGGATTCTATAAATAAAAAGAGGAGAAGTGGATACGAATCTGGTGATTTGGATTAGAGGGAGGCTGATGGACAGATGTCAAAGAGTGGTTAATGGAAGAGCCAAGTCCAAGAGAAGGCAGGTACCCAGTTGTGTACTAGGGATCAGTACATGGTCCTCTGTTGTTTATTTTGTATATGCTAAACTGGGAAGAGCAATAGCAATTGAAGGTGATGCAGAGACTGGCAAACAGACTGGCAGTACAGGCAAAGGTAAATAAATGCCAGTTGAATGTGGTCAAGTGTAACATGATGCACTTGGGGAAGATGAGATCACAAGCTATATACTGTATTAATAGAACTAAATTGCAAGAAACTGAGGTCAGGGACTTGGGGATGATTGCAGAATTAAAACACATAATGGCTCATTTTTATTGCTTCATGACTGAAATGAAATCCAGAGATGTATCACATAATGGAGCATGTGTAGAGTGAAAAGACCCTATAATATTGCTGTGAGAGAAATGTGATTTTTGGAATTCAAAAGCAGATATTTATGAAGTTTTTCATACAGAAAGAAAAATGTTTTAAAATTATCATTTCTTATGTTATGGCGATGACGACAAAACAAATGTTGGAGAGGGGTAACAACATGTTGAGTTTTTAATTAGTAAGAAAAAACAAACAGTCTTTCTTAGAGAAAGAAAAATAAAGTTCTGAACCTTACAGAAAATAAAAGGGAGAGAAGAAAGGAAGATGATTGCTTACATTATGACTTTTAGAGAGATAACCATCAACTAAAAATTGCAACTTTTTGCCGATTCATTAAAAGAGAATGCTTTAAATTAAACATATTTGGTCATTTGATAATTAAACATACAAACTATTGTTTTAATACTGACCATTTACAAACATCTTACATTATAGTTTCGCTAGCAAACTGTCTAGCTTTTTCAAGGCATTTATGGAAAAACATAAAAACTAGTAATTAAATGTTACACATTCGCGTGACAGAGACTGAAAGGACTTATTGTTCTTATTCATTATCACACATGCCTGTTTGTTGTAAACATGTAATGTGATTACTGGCTAGCTGAGTTCAGATGGATTTAGAGAGAGGATCAGGTTTTTCCACGAACTGTTTAGAATGGTACCCTGATTTCTGTTGAGGTTTCCGACAGTTATTAACACTATTGTGGCTTCCTTGAATAAATGATGTCTGTAGTCGTCATCCAGATATGGCATGGAACTGTTTTGCCACTCTATCGTGTGGTTAGACGTACAGAAATGATGTGCTAAGCCAGAAGAGATACTTCTGTTGCGGTTTACATCGCCAACATGTTCTTTTTGTCTGATTTCTAAACTCCAAGTTTGTCCGTTGTAGGCAAGACCACAGGAGCAAGGAATGTAATATACTCCTGGATTTTTGTAGAATGGCACCTTATCTTTTGGGGATCCTAAAAACTGTCTGATGCTGGTGGTTGGTTTGAAGACCACTGATGTTGTAGGCTCTTAGTATTCTAGCTATTTGATAAGAAATTGACCTGATGAAAGGGATCACTACAGTAGAAATGTGCTGGGAGCTTGATTCTTCTTATCTGGGGTTGTCACTGTATAGATATTTTTTGATGATGTTTGGAGGATATCCATTTTGTGATAATTTGTTGGCTATTAGTGAGAGTTCAGTCTGTGTATCCTCCTCTTCTGATATAAACTTTCTAGCCCTATTTTTCAACATGTGGATAATGCTCAGTTTGTGTGTCTTGAGATGGTTTGAAGTATAATGAAGATATCTTCCAGGTAGGCTTTCTATAAATAGATAATTTGACACTATTTGATTGTTTCTTTATCAAGATGTCTAAAAAATGCAGTTTGCTGTTGTTTTCCACTTCTAGAGTGAATTTTATCTTGTTATGTATTAAGTTAATTTTATTCACAACGATTTTAGGTTTTCTAAGCTGTCTTGCCATATAATGAAAATATCATCAACATATCTCCACCATATAGATGGTCTAGGAGAGATTGTGGAGAGAATTTCTTTTTCAAGATTTTCCATGAAAAGGTCTGCACAAGATGGTGATAGTGGGCTTCCCATTGCTAGGCCTTCTAATTGTTGGTATATAGTATTGTTAACTTTGAAGAAATTAGACTGAAGGCAGTGTTTAAACATCTGTGTAATGTCTAGAGGAAAGAGGTCTTGGATGATGTTTATTACCTCTTCTACTGGTACATTGGTGAAAAGGGATACAACATCTCGACTGGCTAGCATGTCTGTTGGTGCAATCTTAATGGCTTGGAGTTTATTTACAAAATGTTGACTATTGTTGATATAGGATTCTGTTGATCTTATTGCAAACTTATTAAATAATATTTTATTATTTAATAAGTTTGCAAGATGCTTTGTCAAAAGGTAATTTGGGGATGATCTTCCATCAACGATTGGACGGAGAGGTATATCCTTTTTATGTATTTTAGGTGTCCCATATAGTCTTGAAGTGATGGGATGTGAGGATTTTAGTGTTCTCTTCGCTTCTTCTGGCCAAATGTTACAATTTCTGATTAGTTTGTTTCGTTATGATTTTTTATTGTGGGGTCTCTGTCTAGGATCTTATAAGTGGAGTTGTCTGATAGTAACACGCACTTCAGAACCATGGTCAGGAGAAGTGCTGTAGACCACTGTAAAGGTGCCAGCAAGTAGAAGAAGAAAAAGGCCCCCAGTCCTGCGCAGCTCTTTGCAATTCCACCCAGGTGGTGGAGAAATCTGCAAGAGCAGGGGGTGCTAAGAATCCCGCAGAGGAAGGTAGACCACCATCTGGAAATTCAACCATATTTATTGGTTCCTTCAACACTAGAACTCTGTCTTCTGACTATTTTGATTTCCTGCTTCAAGAACTGCAAAATGTAAAGTTTGATGTCCTCGCTATCTGTGAAACCCGAAGAAGCTCTGAATTAACAGCAAAATGAAACAATGGCAACTAAATTTTCCTGGGAGCTTCAGATAACGCTACAAGGGCTGGAGGAGTTGGCTTCATCATAAATGAAAAGCTAACTAAAAATATTATTTCTTGTACAATCCATTCTGAATGACTAGGAACACTAATATTAAAAATTGCAGAATCCATAACAATAAAAATAATAGTAGCCTATGCACCCACCTCAACAGCTGACAAAGAAGAAATAGAAAATTTCTATGAACACCTACGAGAAACATTACTGAAAAAAACAACATACACAATAGTGTGTGGAGATTTCAACGCAAAGATTGGTACAGGATTTATTGAAGAAAAATACATTGGACTGTGGAGGAAAGGGGAAAGAAATGAATGAGGTGAACTCCTGGCAGAATTTGTAGAAGCAGAAAGGCTGTACATTATTAATAGTTTCTTTAAAAAGAGAACTGGAAAAAGATGGACTTGGCAATCTCCAAATGGAGAGACAAGAAATGAAATTGATTTCATCCTAACAGATTGCAAAAGAATAATAAAAAATGTCAAAGTCATTGGGAAAACTTACTGCGATTCATTCAGGCCACTCTCAAAATACATAAGAAAAATGAAGAACGCATACGGGCACAGTCCAACCATAAAAAACACTCAAAACAGATAAACCCAGAAGAATTTAGAAAAAAGGTGGAAGAAACCAACTGGAAATTAAAAAATGACATCGACGAAGATTTAACAAACTTTAACAATAAATTAATGAACTGCAAAGAAAGAACCTCGTATGAACTTCCTTCTAAGACCAGGAAACGCCTATCAGCAAGAACAATAGAATTCTTGAAGAAAAGAAGAATACCGAAAGATACAGGAAAAGATCATCTAGAATATAAAATTATTTGTAAACAACTGAGGCAGAATATCAAAGACGACTATAACATAAATAGAACAACAAAATTGGCAGAAGCAGCTAGGCTCCGCAGTAGCCTAAAAAAAGTAGAAAAAGAAATAAATCTAAAGCAACCACTACCATCAGCCTTCATAGACAATCAAGGAAACAGACACATAAACAGAGGTGAAATGGAAAAAATAGTAAAATTGTTTTATGAGAACCTTTACTCATCTAAACAAGTAATCACAGCTCCAGTACCAGACTAAAATTTGGAAAATCTGGAAATACCATCTGTCCTACCTGAAGATGGTATTTCTTCAGGTAGGACAGATGGTAATAAAAATGGCTATCCACCATATGAAAAATGACCGATCACCAGGAACTGATGGTATAAAATCTGATGAATTAAAAATGGGTGGACAAATACTCTTTAAACCTCTAGCAGAAAGGTTTGCCCGATATATCTTCTTCTTCTCTTCCGTCTAAGACGGGTTGAGTCTTCTCTTGAGAAGGATCTTCCAGTCTTCTCTATTCCTTGCTGTTCGAAAAAGTTCCTTATATGTTCTTTATTACTTTCAGCCAGGTAATTCTTGGTCTTCCGGGTCTTCTTTTTTCAGTTGGAAAAGTATTAATTAGGACATTAGGAAGTCTGTCTGCGTCCATGCGTACAGTGTGTCCACACCATCTCAGCTGTTGTTTTCTAATTTTTTCTATTATTGTCTTTTTATACAATAGTTCTTGTCTGGCTGTGATGTTTGTTTTCTTTTCTACCAACTTGTTCTATTTATTTTTCTTAAGCATTTCATTTCAAATGCCAGAAGTTTTTTCTCCTCTCTTTTTTTAACTGTCAACGTTTCTGCTCCATAAATGACTGTCGGTATAATTACTGCTTCATATAATTTGATTTTGGCTTGCTTAGATATCTTGTTTGTTTTCCAGATTTTCTGTAATTTTCCCATGGTGGTCCATCCTATCGCTATTCTGTGTTTGATTGTTTTGAGTTCATCTATTGTTTCTGTTAGTTTTGATCCAAGGTATATGAAGTTGTATACTTGTTCTATTTGTTCTCTGTTTAGGGTGGTGAGATGGTAGTTCTGTTCCTCCCTATTTTCATCACTTTTGTCTTTTGTATATTTATTGTCATGTCATATGTTTTACAGGTTTTGTTCAGCTTGTTGATCAACTTTTGTAGTTCATTTGGGGTTCTTGCAAGAAGGACGAGATCATCTGCATATTTGATATTATTTATGTTTAAACCATTGACACTGATTCCAGGCTCATTTTCTATTGCCTTCTTTACAACTTCTTCTAGATATATGTTGAATAGGCGCCCGATATATACAATTAAGGAAAGTACCTACTGAATGGAAAACATCAAAGACCATAATTCTACATAAAAAAGGTAATAAAGAAGACATCAGTAACTACAGAGCTATCAGTCTTTTAGCACACACATACATAAAATATTTGCCAGAATCATCCTAAACTGAATACAAACCTCCATCAATGAAAATAGCTGCAAAGAACAGGCTGGTTTCAAAAAGGCTTTTCAACAATAGATCACATTCAAACTATTACTCAGCTAACAGAAAGATGCAGAGAATACCAGATCCCACTTTGTCTTCTTTTTATAGATTTTAAAAAGGCATTTGACATTGTTGAGCATAATGCAGTATTCCAAGCTTTAATAGAACAAGGCGTAGAAAAAGCATACATCCAACTCATAAAAGATATCTGCAAAGAAAGCACAACAAATATCACCCTTTTCAATCACCCAATTAAAATTAACTTAAGTAGAGGAGTACGTCAGGGTGATGTCTTATCACCTAATCTCTTCACATCTACTCTGGTACTATACTAATCTGGACAGCATCATTCGAAAAATTGACATGAAAGATGGAGTAAACATTGATGGTGAAATATGAAATATCCTATTATTCGCCGATGATGTGGTATTAATATCTCACTCACCCAAACTCCTAGAATCAATGCTGAATAACATAAACCAAAATTGCCAAAAAACTGGATTGGAAATACACCCTGACAAAACAAGATGGATGAAAAACAAATACTGTAAAGATCATACAATCACTCTAGAATCTCACACCATCGAAAAAGTTGAAGAATACATCTACCTCGGCCAGTCCATAAAAATGAATAATGATATATCAAATGAAATAGCAAGGAGAAAAAGAGCTGCTTGGATAGCCTTCAACAAAATAAAATCAACAATTACCAACCAAAACATAGATATAGACATAAGAGCCCATCTTTTCAATAGTCACATCTTACCAGCATTAACTTATGGCAGTGAAACATGGAACACAACCTTAAAAGAAGAACAAAGCTTAATAACAACAATGTGCAATAGAAAGAAGAATATGCAATATAAACAAAATAGACCACGTAAGACATACAGAAATCAGGAAGAAGTCTGGACTCACAGATATAATAAAAACAATGTACAACAGCAAAAGAAGATGGGCAGGACATCTCGCCAGAATGAGAGACAACAGATGGACACTCAGAGTTACAAACTAGTATCCGAGAAATACCAAAAGGAAACCTGGAAGACCAGCCTTAAGGTTGGAAGACCCAATGATTAAGAAAGTTAGAAGAAAATGGAGAAGAAAAGCCCAAGACAGGAATAGCTGGACTCTTTACAACCTGCAGTCATGGAGAAATCCTGATTGAAACCACAGGTCCATCAAGGTATACATTTAACTTATCATAACAGTCTTTAGAGTTAAGGATAACTGTTGAATTTCCCTTATCAGCCTTTGTAATAATGATATCTTTGTTTTTCTTCAAGTTGAGGATTGCCTTTCTATCATAAGGAGTGTTGAGAATAGGTCTGCTTACCTATGTACACAGAATATAAGAAATGGAAGCAGAAGTAATTTCAGAGGCCCTCCCTACACAAAACTTTACAAGGGCTTGTTCTATAACAAAATTGTGTATATTTTTAACATGAAGTCCAGAATCAAGAGATCGTTATGTACTAATGTAGTCAAAACTGAGCATCATTATGTCTCAATACACTTTCTAAATTTCTAAGGTTTAAAAATTCTGACATTTGGCCAGAAGAAGTGAAGAGAACACTAAAATCCTCGCATCCCATCACTCCAAGACTATGTGGGACACCTAAAATACATAAAAAGGATATACCTCTCTGTCCAATCGTTGATGGAAGATCATTCCCAACTTACCTTTTGACAAAGCATCTTGCAAACTTATTAAATAATAAAATAAGATCAACAGAATCCTATATCAAGAATAGTCAGTATTTTGTAAATAAATTCCAAGCCATTAAGATTGCACCAACAGATATGCTAGCCAGTCTAGATGTTGTATCCCTTTTCACCAATGTGAAAAGGAGGATACAACATATATACAACATACAACAACAATAAGAGGAGGATACACAGACTGAACTCTCACTAATAGCCAACACATTATCACAAAATGGATATCCTCCAAATATCATCAAAAAATATCTATATGGTGACAACCCCAGACAAGAAGAATCACGCTCCCAGCACATTTCTACTGTAGTGATCCCTTTCATCAGGTCAATTTCTTATCAAATAGCCAGAATACTAAGAGCCTACAATATCAGTGGTCTTCAAACCAACCACCAGCATCAAACAGTTTTTTAAGATCCCCAAAAGATAAGGTGCCATTCTACAAATATCCAGGAATATACAGTAGTATCTCGTTAATCCGAACCTGTTTAGTCCGAACCCTCCAGTAATCCGAACTGCGATTTGAAAGAAAAAAAAAGTTTTATTTATTACATATTATTATTTTATGTACTATTATTTTTATTTAATAATTATTATTTTAACAATTATTATTACAGTATAGAATATATTTTTTTCATACTGTCGATTGCATGGTTACACTGTAGGCCTATTTTGATTTATTGTGTGTTCACATTTGCTTTTTTATACTGTACAGTACGTACTATATTGTCGAAATGAATCACTGCTGTCAAGCGTCATGGAAAAAACTGTGGCCTTCTAGAATTTACGAAGATAACTAGAGTGATACACAAATATGGGATATTCAAAACGGGCATAATTTGGCTAAAAATATAAATCCAGATGTTGAAATTTCACATTGTACGAATGGATTACAGGCAGAACCGAAAGTGAATTCGAAATTAAATCAGATGCTTAAATTATAAATATGATGCTACAGGATGAATTAATAGACGATGATGACAATAAAGAACTCTAAGAAAAAAAAGTAAAGCACGAAAAAGCAGTTGACAGTTTTAATATATAATTTTAATGTATAGAACGGGCTAAGCACAATGATACGCCATTCCACAAAATATATTGCTAATGCAGCTCCGAGAAGAAGCATTCGAAAAAAGTTTAGCTTCCAAGAAGCAAAAGAAATAAAAAAAAAAAAAAAACTTTTTTGTGTAATTTTGTGGAACTTTTTTTTTGTGTGTTGTGTACAAGAAAGTGATATTTTTTATGGAAATTAAGTTATGTACTGAACTATGCAATTTTACTAAATCAGAATCCTCAACAATACAGGTAAATACAAATTAATTATTTTACTAAAATAAACTTGCATACTGTATTTTTTTTTAAGTTTTATATTACAGTACAGTAGCATTTTTTCTATCAGTTAATTCATTTATTTACAGAATTAAATTGATGTACAATTAGAATCTGATTATTTTTGTCTTAAACGCTAGTTATTGTTGCCTCTTGGGTGAAAATTCGCTAATCTGAACGAGCGCAGTTTTTATTAGTTCGGATTAGCGAGATACCACTGTATTACATTCCTTGCTCCTGTGGTCTTGCCTACATTGGACAAACTTGATGGAGTTTAGAAATCAGAAAAAAGAACATGTTGGTGATGTAAACCGCAACAGAAGTATCTCTTCTGGCTTAGCACATCCTTTCTGACGTCTAACTACACGATAGAGTGGCAAAACAGCTCCATGCCATATCTGGATGACGACTACAGACATCATTTATTCAAGGAAGCCACAATAGTGTTAATAACTGTCGGAAACCTCAACAGAAATCAGGGTACCATTCTAAACAGCTCGTGGAAAAACCCGATCCTCTCTCTAAATCCATCTGAACTACAGCTAGCCAGTAATCACATTACACGTTTACAATAAACAGGCATGCGAATGAATAAGAACAATAAATCCTTTCAGTCTCTGTCACGCGAATGTGTAACCTTAGCTACTAGTCTGTTTACAACGTTTTTATGTTCCTTTCGATTTGCATTTACTAGTTTTTGTTTTTACATAAACGCCTTGAAAAAGCTAGACAGTTTGCTAGCAAAACTGGTAGGCTATAATGTAAGATATTTGTAAATGGTCAGTATTAAAACAATAGTTTGTATGTTTAGAGAATGCTTTAGTGTTCAAATTAAGGATTTCGGATCCAGAAGTTTTATTTCCAACCCTCTGGAAATAAAACTTCCCTAATGAATTCGTTTGCAGCTATCTGTGATCAAATAACTTGACAGTGAATGAGATCTTTTGAGAAATAAATAAATTATGCAAAAAAAATATATATATATTTTGAATGCATTTAGAACGAGGCTGAAAATTCACTCACCACTTGTTTCTGGTTTACTCACCTGTGGCAAATTGGATGAGTGGATTTCTGGAGACCTGATTGTAAGTGGTTTGTTAGTGAAAGTGTTTAAGGAGAGGTATGATATGCATTGTGTGAATAATAGCTAGTGTGTGTGTGTATGAACAATGAGACCTATGATGAGTCTTCTAACTCAATGGAGATAACTGTATAATAATAACAATTATAAAATAAGAACAAACCCCCTACAAATATTACCTTTAAACAAGCAATAAACTTCAACTGTTGAGCCATGATGTCGAGTTTTGTATTCTGTTTATCTTCTTCATCTGTGAAATCTAAATATATGATGGAAAGGATTATGCAGAAAAATCAACATTTTATCATAGTAACAGTTAAATATTATAGTCTAATACTGTCATGTGAGCATTTTATTATTAATGAATTCTAGTAATAGCAGTATTCAATAAGACTTACATAATTTAAATATTTAATACTTATAAAACATGAAAGTTTAAAATGATGTAAAAATCTAAGAGATAAGGAGAAGAGTGAAAAACATCATTTGATCTTTGGAAGACTTATATCATAGAAGCAGAAAAGGATTCAATATATTTATTATCATCTTGATTTTATCATTTCTCCTATATCCACAGCTCTCCTATATCAAGATTCCCTCCATCTAACTTCATATCCAAGATTCCAGAGTGAGGTAATTTGTACTACCTTGGTTACTCTTCTTGAGAGCATTTCCAACATCTCATCACTTCAAACTTAAATAATCAAATATGTCCATCACAATCCACCTGTTCTGATCAAAAGCCTCACATTTTTATGTGGCTCCATCCCACAAAAGGTATTTATTTGTAAAACCTATACTGCATTTGTACCATTGATAGGCTAATGATTTTTTCCCTATTTTAATTCATTTACAGACACACACACACACACACACACACACACACACACACACACACACACACACACACACACACACGCATTTATTATTGATCTAGAACTTACCACAATCTGAGGCAATGCACTCAAACATACAAATATTAAACTATAACCTTTTTACTTATAGGTATCAATTTGCTCTGTGTCACTACCATAATTTCTTATGCCATTATCACAATAGTTCTCACAACATGACCCGTATTTTCAAGAACTTCTCAACCCTTAACCTCAGCTCTTGTATCTATCTTCTCTACTTCCTTTACTATATACTCAACACTATTTACAGAGCATCCTGTCCTTGCCACTGTCCAAATTGTGTTGGCACATGAGTGGGCCTTTTAATTGCAATGATAGCCACATTCATGTGCTTATGCAGCCAGCCTATTCTTGAAGCTATAAATACTGCTCCCCTACTACACAACTTGCTGATACCTATTTAAAGACAACAGAGTTAATGCTGGTGTAGTAGTAAATCCACTGAACAAATTTATATAGAATAAGAGGGAAATTCTTCAAAACATTAAACTAGCGGTACACAAGACACTTCAAACCAATTTTAACTTATGAATCTGAGAGCTAGGTTAGAAATCAAAACAGTTGATCAAAGCCTTGAGATGACAAACATGAGAGTTGTGAAAAAAATTACCGGAGTGAACAGATGGCATCAGAGGTAGATTGCATGCATTCTATTGTCAGTTTGCCTGCTTTGCAGGATGAAAAACCAGAGTTTCCAGGAGGGAAAACCCTGCCATTTCCATATGCATAGATATAGGATGTTCAGGCAATCTGTGAATTCTCCTATTTGTTATGTTGAACCTGGCCAGATACAAGTATTTTCATCCACATAACAAACACATTTTCGGTTTACGATGGTAGTTTTTCAATGTTTTGTGTTATTCAAATTATTCCCTAAGTAAACTGTCTATAAGCAGAGACAGAGATGAGTCTGTGGCATAACCGTGTTTTTGTTCACAGTAGTTTTCTTGAAATGGAAGAACGTTTTTCTACAATGTTTGAACAGTCAGATGATGTCTCCAGTGGAAATAAGATTTTGAAACAATTCAAAATCTTTCTAAAATTTTTTTGTCAGCAGTGACATCTAGGTTTGAGAGAAGGTCTGCTGGTTGTATCGCTAATTCTTTCATTATTTCAATGATAATTTTTTTTTATTTATTCTATTAGATTTCTGTTTCTCCTTATGTGCAGTGCTACTAGCATATATTAAAGTGATTAGAGGTTGTTGAATCCTCTGCAATAGATTTCGAAGAAATTTCCACTTTATATATCTTCGGGGCACTGTCAACTTGTGAAACTAACAGGGGGTTTGGAAGCGAGTCTTTTTTTAATGGTCTTATTTGTGTGAGGATCATGTCGGCTCAGCGCTTAGTAATACCTAAGGCTATGCTGTTTTAAGGATACTTGTGACATAAGACTGAATGATATATGCACGTAAACACAAGAAAGATATTTAATTGACCAAATATTTCGGTCTGGAAATAGCAGACCATCCTCAGCGGTATTAGAAGAACAGTTTTAAAATCGTTAAAAATAGAACATGCCGCATGATGTTATATCACTAAGTATTAAGTATAAAACGGAATTTGAAGTAGAGACATGATTGAAAAAAAAAAAAAAAAAACATTGAGTAATCTTGATTAGACTTTCCCAGATTTTTGATATAGATATACAGTCATTACGATTCAGGTTGGGATGATGGAGCAAGGCCTCCATGCTTTCCTTGAACAAACATTCGAACCTATAATGGGATCTATGTAAGAGGTGAGTCCTGGACCAAAAGATGCTGTGGTCAGTTTCAATCCCGTATTGAGCCAATCCAGACTTTTCAGGTTGTGAAGAATGGAGGATTGATGTTCTTGGATTCTTTTTTCAAGAGAAAGTCCAATCTGTCCAAAATAGGAGAGATCACAGTTGCAAGGAATTTGATAAACTCCAGGAAGAGATAAAGTTGAGTGTTTGTCTTTAGGAGAAGGAAAATGAGAAGACAATTTGTTAAAAGGTGAATACGTAGTTGTTAAATCATATTTCTTTAAAATTCTTGCGATAGGTTCTGAAATACCGGAGATATAAGGAATAGGCACTCGACGTATTGAAACATTGTTGTTTTGTGGAGGATTATAAGACTTGAGAAGATGTCGAGTACTTTTTTTTAGAAAAGCACATGATACTCAATGGCGTTTCTAAAGTTGAGTGTTTGTCTTTAGGAGAAGGAAAATGAGAAGACAATTTGTTAAAAGGTGAATACGTAGTTGTTAAATCATATTTCTTTAAAATTCTTGCGATAGGTTCTGAAATACCGGAGATATAAGGAATAGGCACTCGACGTATTGAAACGTTGTTTTGTGGAGGATTATAAGACTTGAGAAGATGTCGAGTACTTTTTTTTAGAAAAGCACATGATACTCAATGGCGTTTCTAAAAAAAGTACTTGGATAGTAGAAAGTTCTTTTTGTAGATAATCAAAAGTAGAACAATTAGTTTTGGCTCTTCTGATGAGGCATTTTATAATTCCTGTTTTTTGACATGGATGATGGGCTGATTCCTTAAGAATATAACGACCTGTGAACGTTGGTTTCCTGTATACCGTAGTAATAAGAATATTTGAAGGTGACCGGATGAGGAGAACGTCTAAAAAAGATAACTGGCTGTTTTCTTCTATTTCCATAGTAAATTTTATACGATGATGCAAGGAATTAATACTGTTTAAAAAAGAAGGTAAAAAGTTTTTGCTGTGAGGCCAAATAGTAAAGATGTCATCTATATATCTTACCCAAAAAGATGGTTGAACAGACTGGACATTCTTTCTCTTGAAAAAAGAATCCAAGAACATCAATCCTCCATTCTTCACAACAAACCTGAAAAGTCTGGATTGGCTCAACACGGGATTGAAACTGACCACAGCATCTTTTGGTCCAGGACTCGCCTCTTACATAGATCCCGTTATAGGTTCGAACGTTTGTTCAATGAAAGCATGGAGGCCTTGCTCCATCGTCCCAACCTGAATTGTAATGACTGTATAATTATATCAAAAATCTGGGAAAGTCTAATCAAGATTACTCATTATTTTATTTATTTTTATTTATTTATTTATTTTTTCCAATCATGTCTCTACTTCAAAATATTCTGTTTTATACTTAATACTTATTGATACAACATCACGCGGCATGTTCTATTTTTAACGATCTACTGTTAGTATTCTAGCTTGTATTTTTTAAAACTATTCTTGTAATACCACTGAGGATGGTCTGCTTTTCCAGACCGAAATATTTGGTTAATTAAATATCTTTCTTGTGTTTACGTGCATATATCATTCATACCTAAGGCTAATAATAATAATTATAACACCTCCAGTGATCAGACTCATATTCGACATGGTCGGATATTGAAAAAAAATTGGAAGAAGGTTTGTGGTGTTTCCGACAAAAGAGGTTTAACCAAGAATCAAATCTTCATGTTCAGGAAGATAAGGGAGAAAATTAATTGAATATGAGAAAGTAGTTCACTTATGCTTTTCAGATCATGCAAAAGCCTTCGATGAAGGGGTTTGAATTCTGTAAATATTACGTGAAAACAAAGGTGAAGATCTTGAATCTCTGCATAAGCACATTCCTCCCTCGATCTTGCCATGTGAATTCGGTCCAACAGACAACAGCGATTGGGCAGAGCACTTGACAGCTAGTGAATAGGCTTTTCGGTATAATCTCGAGTTTGGCTACGTGGATGAAGAGTTGGCTCCCTCGAGGAAAAGAAAAGGATGGCTACAGTGGACCACTTATTGACTGTAATTTCTGATGTACAATTGCCAGTCACTCGAAAATAGTGCTGCAAAACCAACCAAATTTTGAAAGCGGATTCAGTGATTTTGAGAACTTTATCGACTATTTTGATAAAGCTGTAAAAATATTTCATTGTGCAAGTATCAATGAACTTGAGATGTAGTTATCAAAAGAAAAGATAGCTTTTATACCTGTCGAGTGACATCTAGGACCCTTTCAGCCTAAAAGATCCTGAGTAGTGAATTTTATGACACGAGTTATTATTTTAAGGAATAGTTTCATATTTTGTTTAGAAATATTTTATCAAACAATAATTTTAATGCAAGCGAAGAAGAGCATTGAATTTTTGAAGGGCAAACTACATACCATGGGAAAAATAAACTGGATAGCTCACCAGGGCAGGTATCTTCAGAGTACTTAATTTCTTTATTGTTTTTTTAACTTCTGTCATTTTGAATGCACTGTTATTCCTTCTATATTAATTTTTATAATCTGTTTTTGTTTGATCATGTATTTTAAAGTGTATAGAAATAAATATGCAATCTTAAAATTCTTTTTTTCATGAACACTATTCCAATTTAAGCTTGAGAAGGAGGGTAGATATGATAGAGACCTACAAGTTATTAAGGAGTTGTTATAGGATCAATGCTGGAGAGGTTTTATAGAAAACAGTGGGAGAACAGAGAAAAACCAGAGGTCATCCCTGGAAGCTGTATAAGGAGGGTGTGAGTAGGGGAGTGAGAAGCAGGTTTTTTTCATGCAGAGTTGTGAATGATTGGAATGCCTTGCCTGAGAATGTGGTGTGTGCGGAGAATTTGAGTGTGTTTAAAGCATGGTATGATGAGCTGTGTGTTTGATAAAAGGATCGCCTAGATGAGTCTTTGACTCCATGGGATCTTGGGTAATAATAATAATAATATGAGGAAGGATTAGGGAATCAGTGTTTGATTCTAGAATGGTACAAAAAAAAAACTCAGAGGAAAACCAAGATTTAGGGATTGATGTGGTAAGAAGCACTTTAGAATAAAAAAGATCTATGTAGAATTCTCAGAATGTAGAATAATGCATACTTCATATCTAGTATTATCAATACTATCTTGTGAGAAATTTGATGATGAAATCCAGTTTTATAGGGATCAAAAGTGAATTTTAACTGTCAGTATTTATTTCTATTGTTTTCATAAGAACTATTATGATTTCTGAGACCAATTTATCTTATTAAACAAATCCATTGAGGGATGGTATATTTTTTAAAATCTGTGTGAAGTGAATATGCCAAACATGCATGTTTATGTCACACTGATCTGTTTTGGGTTTATAGAGAAATCTGTTTTGACACTAGAAATGGAATGATTCAAATAGTTCAGCAAATCCTAAATATCTTAAATATCATATTTTAATAAATATTCCAAAATTTATCCAGCCATAGTTCTGGAATAACTTGCAAATAGCAAAATGTGTTTATATAAAATTTGCAATATGCACTAAAACAATGGATTCATTTATCAACATTTGTTCAGAAAGAGATAGATATCTGAAATTGAAACCTGATCCAATTTTCCAATCTAGAAAATTTGACTGAGTTATATTACACTACACTTTCATTTTTGCTTAAAAAAGCTATAGGACCCAAAAGAAAAGAGTAGTTACTGGGGAAGAATTAATCATTAGGATTACTCTTTAGACATGACAATTTCATTACATATAAGTAATTTAAATAAATTAATACAGTAAAATCCCAAAGTTACGCGGTAGGTGGGACCAACAAAAAGCGCGTAAGTCAAATTCGCGTAACTCAGGGTATAATTTTGCATGTAATTTATATATACAAACATACAATTGGGACCAAAGGTTTACAAAAACACCTATATTTTTTAAGAAATATAATCATAATTGTAGTTTTTCGTCCATAAAAAAAAAGTTATTTTGATGTCGATGGTTTCATAAAATCTAATAGATTCGTCTGATGGCATAATGTCTTTTTTTTTGTCATGCAAAATTTCTTCATAGTAAGCTAATGATTTTTTTATTCCTTGCCTTGTGGCTATAATTTGTTCCTCACTAGAATCTATGTCCTCCAAAATCTGTAAACCTTTCTTTTATGATTGTTCTTACTGTGGATTCCTGTAGATCGAACTTCTTTGCTAGCTCACAAATTTTCAGTCCACCTTCAAAATCCTTAATAACGTTGAGTTTTGTTTCCAAAGTCAACGTTTTTCTTTTCTTGATAGCTGTAGAAGAATTGGACTTGCTTCTTTTGGATGACATTTATTTTTTATGTGATTTAATTTTTATCAAGAACATAACATTAAACAATCGCAAGGTTTGTAGACTATAAAAATCGTGTATGAATGGAGACCGTGCAAAACATGTCAGTGCTTGTTCACAGCATGTGCGACACTGGCGAATGTAGCCGATGCCTGAAAGATACGACTAGTGGTGAGGCATGAAGCGAGACAGGAATACGTACATATAAGAAACCGTGTAACTCCAGATTCGCGTAAGTCGGGATATGACTGTATATATAAACAGATTTTTTTTTAAGCATAATGTCTCAATTTAAGATAACTGGTCTTGTAAGATTTAACAAGGCTAATTCTTACCTTCTTTATTGCAGCATTTCATCTGAATACCAGCTTCTTCTTCAGAACTGTTCCCATTATCATCAAATTTTAATTCAAGTGGAATATCTTTTTTGGAAGATAATGCAAATGGTGTACTCCAATCAAAATTTAATGAATTATCAGTGGATGAAGTAACAGAAATTGCTGGCTGATTCCATTCATAACTTGATTCATCTTTCATACGTTTCAAAGGCTTTATTATGTCACCATTAATTAAGGTTCCTGTATTAATTCCAATATCTTTCCCATCCTTTATAAATGAGTTGCAGACTGGTATATCATCTGGTGACATTGGTCCATCAGGAGCAACACGATTTGGTAAACGTGACAGTACTTCTAAAGCAAGAGCAGGACATCCAGCACGAAAATGAGCATGCGCAGTAGTGAAAAAGAGACGACGTTCCAAAGGTGTTATAGTGTCTTCAAATGTTCCTCCCTAAAAACAAGAGTTCCATTATAAAAATTTACTTAAAAATAAGCAATATAAATATATGCTGCTTTAGGTTTTTTCCTTGTTTCATGCATTTCTAAAGTCAGGATTAAATAACACATATTGAAATACATGAAAACTATTTCAATTATATATCATCATGTTAATAATGAATCTGAATGAACTTACGTTAACAATATATTCCATTGGATTTTAATGATACGATTAAACACAACAGAACATATTAATGTTAGTCTTCAACATGTAGAATTATGGAGATAACTACTGTGTTAGCATACTTACTTTAATCATCTAATACTTGATGTTCCAACCTTTACATCAAAATATTCATTAGAAACACATATATACATATACACAGTGACTGAGACACAAGCTACATCAGAATCTACTACACTGAGCTAGAGCATAACTACTTGGTCAACCACTGACCCTAGCCTGAATTCTAGTGAGTGGAGGAGGGAAATCAGTAATAATTAAATATATAAATATACTATATAACAATGAAATTACATCATTGTCGACTGGTTAGGGTTTATTTTCCTATAGGCTTATTATTTTTAAGTTCTTTTCATGGTTTGAGGATCTCCAAATTATTCAATCCTTTAACCACGCTACAGGCCAAGACAATATTACTTCTATTCTTCTTGATTTCTGTATTATCTAAGCAAGACAATATTACTTCTATTCTTCTTGATTTCTGTATCCAATATATAACTTCTTTATGCTTTGAAAAACAGGACATACTATTCCAAAATGAAAATAACACAAACAACCCATCAAATTCTTTCAATATGGAAAATCAGACTTTTCTAATCATGCACTTCATTTGCTACACAGAAATGAATGGAAAGATAGCCAGGCCTTACATCATACCAAAACTTGGCATGAATTCAAATTCAAGAAGTCTGCAAGATACTAATCCATCAACCCAATCTTATGAATACAGAAACCAGGAAAAATATAAATTGATACTGAACTAGTGATACTCAAACCATACACCGAAATTACAAATAACAGGATTATAGGAAACTAAACCCTAACTAGTATGTTATGGATGTAATTTCATTGATATACAATATATTTATGTATTGAATTATTACTTTTTTTTTTTCTCATTTGAGGACAGGCTAAGGTCAGTCAGTAGTTGACCAAGTAATTATGCTGCACCAGCTCACTGTAATGTATACTGATGAAGCTTGTATCCTAGGAACATAATGGCCTTGATATAAAGGTTGAAACAAGGTTGATGGTATTCAAAAACAGCTTTAAAATGTCTGAGACACTAATGTTTGAGAGGTTAGAAGTCTTGAGCTTTAGACTGCACAAGGTGTGCAAAACTTAATACTTATTTATTTTGTATGGAGTTCCCCCTTCCCTCCCCATCCCATAAGATGGGTTGAGTCCTCCTAATGAGGGAATAAGTATGCATTTTATCTGTAGATCAGTGTGTGTTCACGGGGACTGGTTTGCCTGTTATGAGGGACGAAAAACCAGAGTTTCCGGGTGAAAAAAACTTCTACCTGCGTACGAGACTGGCTAACTCACCTTTAGTCGAAAGATAAAGGTTCCTAATATCACAGATGGGAATCGCGCCCAAGTCTTTCCAACCAAAGGGTTTTGTCTATACTGAATGAGCGATGGAGGCTTAACTTAATACTGACATGAGCATTCCTTCTTTCATAGTTACATAGTGATCAGCATTAAATGTGTAGAATTATGGAGCATTTATTTTAATTACGCTAAATGGTATACATTCTACACATTTAATGCTGATCGCTATGTAATTATGAAAGAAGGAATACTTGCGTCAGTATTAAGTTTTGCACACCCTTGCGCAGTCTAAAGCTGAAGACTTCTAACCTCTCAGACATTAGTGGAGATATTTTAAAGACGTATTCTGAATTCCATCAATTAAAAACTATTTGTTTTTTGTTTCAGTTACTATTCACTTGTTCAAGTGCATGAGTCCTATAGCCGTCAAACCGTGGAATAATTTTCTCACATATGAGATAGCATCCTCAGTTCTCCAAATTATTCAATCCTTTAACCACGCTACAGGCCAAGACACACACATATATATATATATATACGTCCAGTTTATCGTGGATGCGAAGTGCATATTAAAATTGTACTACCATTGAAATATATGATGGATACAAAGCGTATGAGGATGTGTATTTGATCCATAATAGCTGGTAAGGTGGTTAAAGAATTATTTCCTTTCACTTGGGGTGTGCTTCTTAATTTCTTTCTCTTTTTAGCATCTCCTCACATGCTTGATTATTACATTCATCTGTGTCTTCTTGGGTTTACCATTCTATCATCATATCTAATACTTTATTCACAAATAGTAATTCATTTTTTTTTCTTCATCTCATTCTACTTTATCTTGATTTCTTTAATGGCTCCAACAATTTATTCATTCTAAATTTTTTCTTGTCCCACAACATCCACATCTTTGTTGTAGGTTATCTCTATCCTTATAATTTCTTCTTCGTCCCATATTCAGATCCATATAATATAACAGGACAGACTGACTGCGATTTTATATATTTTGTCATTCCCTTCACAGCAATATTCTGCCTCAATATTACTGTGCTCATTTCATTATATATGCAATGGATCCACTCTTCATGAACAAAATCATCTGTCGAACTTTCAAGTTCATATATTTTGTTCACCTACACTAATCTTTAATGCAACTAGACAAAATAATGTGAATAATATCTGGAAAATAGGCGATGTGTTTATTAATAAGGTATGGGATTACCATTTTGCATTTGACAGCTGTGAACCATCTTGAAATAGATTCACACAAGTTTTAAATGGTCTCCAGTGGAATGTTTTACCATTTGTTGATCAGAGTATTTGCCAATTGCTTGAGAAATATTGAAGGAGGGAATCTTCTTCTCACTCTACTCTCCAAAACTGCCCACAGTGGTTTGATGATATTCAAATCAGGTGATTGAGCTGGCCAGGACAGATGTTGAAGATCTTCTCTGTTCTCCTCAAACCAAGAATGAACTGTTCTGGCTGTGTGTATGGGCTTATTATCATCTTGAAAAATGGCATCATTGCTGGGAAACAACATTTGGACCAGGATGCACCTAATCAGCTGGAATATCCATGTACATGTTGGCAGCAACTCAACCATTTAGGGTATGTTGGGACCAGCTGAATACCAAGATATGGTTGCCCAAAAAATTGAATGACTGGGATTGTCATACACTAACAAGGATTATATGCTTCCTTTGGGGTTATCCATACATAAACCCAACCTGTTGTTGGGAATAAAGTAAATGCTGATCATCAGACCATATTACTCATTATTAGTCATCAGCTTTCCAGGTTTTATGTTCCTGACACCATCTTTTTCGCAATTTCATGTTGGATTCTGTGATTAAAGGTTTAGCAAATCACAGATATTCCATGGATGTTGGCTTTGTGAAGTTCTCTGCAGACTCTTTTTGTAGAAATAGGGTCTTAAAAGTGGATATTGAGTTCAGCTGTCAGCTATGCTGCAATAGTTCCGTGTTGTTTGGAGACAATCTTTGTTAGTGTTGGACAATCCCTGTCATTCAATTTCAGTTTCTGGACACTATTCTTCTTTTTTATCAATAAAGTCTTACTATGCTTTGCGTACACAGCTATAATCGTGGAGACTGTTGCTGGACACACTGACTATTGGGCTGTTCTGGTTACAGACACTCTTATTATAATGGACTCATGATTTGTCCTCTAAGCCTGACAAGTCACCCATTTCACTGAGAGCTGGGACTAACCACTACTGAACACAACTTGTACTACAGTGGCATATGACCTAGAGAACACAAACAAAGAAAAAACAACAAATGATATTAATCATTTGAAGGCTTAATGGATTGTATACAGCATTCAGAAAGGATTAAAACAGAATTTAATACTTCCTATACTTCGTCTCTGTCACTGAGATATCTTCAGGGATTACAAAAAACTAATGTAACATATACACAAATACCACACAATACTAAGCCCAGCCACGTGGGTGACTCTAAAGTCCTTATTTAGGTGGAGCGCCTTCTAAGGGCGGTTGTAAGTGGCCTGCAATATAAGGGATCTCTGATTATAAGTGTTTCCCAAAACTTAGGAAGCTTAATGCAATTGTATTTATTAAGATTTGGTTGATTTCTGAGAGCTGATTTTGATTCTAAAAATAGTCTCTCTTTTTTTGAATTTGCTGTGGTGGAGCATGGTGTTTTCTTCAGAAAATTCTCTTCAGAAAGAGTTTGGAAATGCCACCACCATACCCTACATCCATGGCACATCAGAAAAAATAGCCAAGATTTTAAAAAAGTACAACCTACACACAGCATTTAAGCCCCACTGAAATCTTGCTAGCCTTATCCGTACTACAAAAGATCAGCTCTCCCTCCTCTCTCTGTGCCTGGAGTTTATCAAGTACCCTCTTCCTGTAAGCTAGCGTACTTTGGACAGACAGGCAGATCAGCAACCATCCGCCTGGAAGAACACAAGTCATACATCTACAATCATGATTATGGTCAGTCAGGCCTGGCTGACCATGTCTTGGATATAACCCACAGGATCTCATGAAAAAAACCACATGCTCCACCACAGCAAAAGAGAGACTATTTTTAGAATCAGCAGCAGCTCTCAGAAATCAACCAAATCTTAATAAAATACGGTTGCATTAAGCTTCCTAAGATTTGGGAAACACTTATCAGAGATCCCACCTTACATTCCAGGCCACCTACAACTGCCTTCAGAGGGCACTCCACCTAAATAGAACTTTAGAGTCACCCACATGGTTGGGCTTAGTATTGTGTGGTATTTGTGTATATGTTACATTAGTTTTTTGTAATCCCTGAAGATATCTCAGTGACTGAGATGAAATATAGGAAGTATTAAATTCTGTTTTAATCCTTTCTGAGTGCTGTATACAATCCATTAAGCCTCCAACATGATGTCCTCACAGCACTTAAGCCTCTACACATGGAAATGATATTCATATTGTTTGTTTTTTTATAGTGTAGTGTACATTAATAACATTAACCCCTATAACAATGGTGTTCACATTATTTTGTCCAACTTCTATATCTTTCTTCATGTTTCAAGTGTTAACCATCTACTTTCACCCTCTCTATATTTGTCAATTAGTAGCATGTCACCTGAAAATAAGATGCAGTATGTATTCTTTCTGTACTTCTCTTATCAATTCATCCAGAATGACAACAAAAATGAAGGGAATGTTGATTCCTGATGACTCCCATGTTTAGCTCAATGCTGTCACTCTCACTGCTAACTTGAGTGTTGCTTATTTTCTGTCTATTCCTATAAGACTTTCCTAAAGAACCAATAAAGAACATAATGCAGAAAAACATATATGAAAAACCAACCAGAGGAGTCTCTGAGAAAGTAATCATGTATTAAGCAGATTGCATTCTTGAAATACAATCATACATTCTTAGGTGATTTTGAGTACATTATGCCAAATGTGAGAACAACATTCCAAGCTTTGACTGATTTGATATTTCAAGTGTTCAGAGTTGTGGAGGAGAGAGGTAGTGCTTTTATCACATACACACGTTTTTTGTAGGTTGAGGCATCTGTGGATTTGATGTGCTTGTTCAGGATAGGCTAGATGTGAAAGTTAATCAAGAAGAGGAAAACTGATCTTGCTTGGTGATAAGAATATAACCAGAAGTGGAATGAAGCAAGATTTCTGTTGTGTGAAATAAGACAGGATTAAAATTCACTAGATTACCTTCATCTGAGACATGTGAAGAGAATGATTTTTAAGGCACTAGATATAAAAGATCTTAAAGCTTTAATCATTTGGGCACTACATGGTTTCCTGAATGCAGAAGAGTAACGAAGTGTACTGTCAAATACGAGACATTTTCTTTGGATTTTATTGGACCATGATTCTTTATAAATATATGTATATAATCATCTACCAGTTTTGCCACCTTGAGTCTGTCTGGCTTCTTCAAGACGAGAATGGTTACACTAACATTAAATGTTAAAACAGAAGAATGCAGTAATGACATTAAAATCAAATAAAAAATTGAAAAGACACGTGACATTAAGAGCATGGAGTGTGGAGATTTAGTCATTGTTAGTAGATCATGTTTTATAGTTTTTTGCGAAATTGAGTTCTGCTAAACATAGTGAATTTATAAAACTTTTCCAAATGTCTTTTAATATCATGCCTTGATTTCTATTGAGATTGTCTCCTGTCTGGAGTACCACTGTAGCTTCTTTAAAGTTTCTACATCTGAAATCTTCTTCAGTATACGGCATGGAGTTGTTGTCCCAATCGATGGAACGGTTCGAAATCGAGAAATGGTGGGCTAATCATGAGGTGTCTGTTCTGTTGTTGTTGACATCTATATGTTCTTTTTTTCAGATTTCAGAGTTTCAAATCTTATGTCATTAGCTACTGTCTCTGAAAATGAAGAAAGACCTTTTTCGATGTTGCTTAGTCTATTTTTGGGATGTGATTGAGCTATAGTGAAGTTGAAACTTTTTTTTAAATCTCCGATTCCTGTTTGGAAAGAGTGTGGTCTGAAAGGTTGAAAATAACCTTATCATCCGAGAGACATGGTCTAGAGTTGCATTTACTTTGGTAAAGTCTATGAAATTTTTTGATTTGTGATTCCTTACTAGATCGAAAAACTTTCTTGTAGCTATGGTACAAAATAGTTACAACAAAGTTTTTCGATCTACAAATCCTAGAAATCTGAAAAAAAGAACATATAGGAGATGTCAACAACAACAGAATAGACACCTCAGGATTAGCCCACCATTTCTCGATTTCGAACCATTCCATCAATTGGGACAACAGCTCCATGCCATACATTGAAGAAGATTTCAGATGTAGAAACTTTAAAGAAGCTGCAGTGGTACTCCAGACAGGAGATAATCTCAATAGAAATCAAGGCATGATATTAAAAGACATTTGGAAAAGTTTTATAAATTCACTATGTTTAGCAGAACTCAATTTCGTGAAAAACTATTAAACGCGATCTACTAACAATGACTAAGTCTCCATGCTCTTAATGTCACTCGTCTTTTCAATTTTTTATTTGATTTTAATATCGTTGCTGCATTCTTCTGTTTTAGCATTTAATATTAGTATAACCATTCTCATCCTGAAGAAGCCAGACAGACTCAAGCTGGCGAAACTGGTAGACAGTTATATACATATATTTATAAAGAATTATGGTCCAATAAAATCCAAAGAAAATGTCTTATATTTAGTATACAAGGACCAAATAAAGGACTCAAAAATTGTATTGTCATCAGCAAAGTATAGGTAGAAACTTGCTGGAGAGAAGGGGTAATTAATGTACTGAAAGATGAGCGTGGGTTAAGCAATGTCAGTATCCCAGCACTAAATTGCTTAACCCACATTCATCTTTCATGTTGGTGAATGATTTTCTTTTATCAGATTTCTCTGATAAAAGGAAACCATCCATGAAAATATGCAATTTAATGAAGCTAGCTTATTTTCATAATGATATATATGAATTTGGTCACTGTATATATAACATGTATTTTAAAGAAACCTAGCTCAGTGATGGTAATTAAGGCTTATACAACTTTAATAGCTATTATTAAGTTTCCATGACCATTATTTTTTAAGTGAAAATATATTATGCGTCATGATTATATGAGGGTTGATTGGCAGAGTTGTTTTAAATATTACTCTGTTATAGTGCAAGATATTAGAGCATTAAAGAATAATATTTAACTCCTATTACTATGCTTCTATGACCATTATTTTTTAACAACTGAAAAACATCATATCATACCTCATTAGTTTTGAAGTCATGTTTGTTGGAGTTATGTTAAATATTATGATAACTTATGGCATATAATTTCTAAGCATCATACAATTCAAGTTTCTGGTTCTGAGAGCCATGTAATCAAAACACACCTGTGTACTTTAAAGAAGTACATGAGTGTGTAGTTCTTTAAAGATTCATTCACAGTAAAAATTTCTTTTGAATATTTTATTTCAAATATATTAAGAATCTGTGTCGGCATATATTATTGTGTTAATTCATGTTAAAAACAATAAAAGTCAGATTGCTAAGAACAATAACAATCTGAATAATACTGTTTTTTTTTTGTTTTTTTTTTCAGATCAAAGCTTTTCACACATCACAAACTTTTATCCCTAGGTTACAGTCAAATGTTCTTGTGTAATAATAATTACAATCTCAATGGGAACTGAAAATGTTATTCTAGTCCATTTCATGTGATGGTCTACTCTCTCCATCTTTCTCTCTCTGTGTGTGACAGTGGTGTAAAATTGTTAATGTGTTTGTCTGAGCAGAATTTTACTGATTTTCTGATTTGTCCCTTGAGAGATATGGTACAGTTACACAAAATCCTGTGCACATCTAGATATTTCGTGGGTGGGTGGGTATCCTTTAGTGATTGCTTCATTGTAACTTAATGTAAGGCTTAGATATAACTTATATAGCACTCTATACAAATTATATTTAAGCCTATTCAACAAGCAATACTACAAGTAATAGAAGTTATACTCTACGGGTTATAGCCATATTGTCAATATTGAGAATATGGTTAGAGATAAAATCAAACACTTAATCAAAGGTGATCCATGCTGAAAGTTCTGAGCCATGAAGGTCATGGAAGTTTATCTGGTTTAAAATCATCTTACTGTAGCCACTGACACACAAGCATTTTTTAACAAAATTTTATTTAGAATAGGCTACTGATGAGAAGTAGTGGGCTTGTATGTTCTGGTTTGCAGTACGCATCTAAGGAGGGAAAATTGTTCATGACTTTTTAATCAGAAAATCAAAACAGAATAATTCACAATCTTTTACAAGTTCCATTGTGAGACTGACTGATGGCATATAGTGTGCTAAACTTGATGATTCTGCTGACTCTGGAATATTTACCATGAGCTTGTTTTATATAATAACTCATTATGTTGAGTCATATAAAAAATTTCATGATAATATCAAGTTTAAGTCCTTTCTCTGAGAAGGCAAACAAATTACACAAAATATACTATGAGACTAAAATTATAGATGAAGATATTTCACATGTAAATTTCTGTTTGTTCATTCATGGACAAAGAAAGGTTAAACACAAAGATTAAATGTCTTGTCAAGTAAAAATATAGGTCTGAGGAAACCTCTAAGACTTGTACTCCTGCGATTGACACATTAAAGAGATATGTTAAAGAGATACATGGCATCTATGTCCAGAAGCTAGTTAGGAAAACTACTGTGTAAGTTGTTTTTTTTTTTGGCCATATCAGCTGATTTTTCATATACGAG
Organism: Typopeltis vanoorti; assembly: GCF_054136105.1. Lineage (NCBI taxonomy): Eukaryota > Metazoa > Arthropoda > Arachnida > Uropygi > Thelyphonidae > Typopeltis > Typopeltis vanoorti. Next base: position 100,587,997 of record NC_143564.1, on the reverse strand, counting down.
TTTTTTAATTTTTATTTTTATTTTTATTTTTTTTATGATAATCACATACCCAGAGATTTGGGCAACATATAGTACATTTAGTACTCTGAATGAAAAAGAAGGAACTTGTTCACATTTAGTTTGAAAAGCTCTGGATTGAATCCCCTGGGAAACACATGAGATATGAGACTGTTCCAGAGGGCAGTAGCAGCAGAGAGGATAAATGAGGAGAAGGAACAGTTTTTTCCTTTCCTTCATTAGGCACTATATGTGTTTCAATGGGTGGAGGAATTATCAATGCCAGTATGGATTAGTGCCAGCCATGGAAATATTTGTAGAATATGCAAGTAGCAGAAACTGAGTGCATGTGTCAGACATTTGGATCGAATTGGTGAGAGATGGGTCATTAACAGCTTGCCTACTATTGTCAGTTCTGAGTCAAGTAATTTTACAGAGCTCTTAGAATTATCCCATAGGTGAATTAAAACCTTGAGCGAAAGAGAATTCCTTTTTTTTTTTTTTAAAGCTGAGAAAGAAATAGTTGTGATGTGCCTATACTAAGAGAGGCTTGATGACAGAGTAATCCCAATAAGAGAGATTTGATCTCATACCGGAAAAAAATAGTTCTTTTTTTTTTTGTTGGAAATAAGAAAGAATAGCTGCGTTTTGCTGGCATTGAAACTGACAAGGATGTATAAATTCCCATCAGAGAATGGTATGCAAATCAGAGGTATTAGAAGTTGTTGTTTTTGTTCTAGAGGTTATGTTGATTTATGTCGAACATGGTTTGTCAATTATAAAGGAGTGTAGTGTGCTGTCATCAGCAAACCTGTGTAATGAGTTGGTAGTCAAATGAAGCAGGTCATTTATATATAGAAGGAAGAAAGCAGGCAAAAATGAGAGAACAGACAGTTGTGGAATCCTAATATTAACTGCATAGTTAGAAGATAGGGAACCTTCAACTATCACACATAGTTTATGTCTAGTCAAAAGGTGGCAATCCAGTTGCAGAAGTCATAGGATAGACCATATGATGGGGACTTACTTAATAGACGCTCAAGCTAGACCCAAAACTCGCCAACATTTTCTATGATATTTGCCAGGTGGCATAGGTAAGGAGATCTTCTGTTGATCTACAGCAGCAACATTCATATTGACAGTTATTCATTAGTTGAGATGGTAGTATAGGATGAGATGAGATGATGGTATAAAGATGATCAAATGTTTCTGAAGCTTACACAGAGATATTCAAATATGAACACTCAATGGACAAAACATTAGAGATACATAACTAATAGTGTGTTGCTCGTCCTCAAATAATACAAATAACAGCCTGTACTTTCCAAAGCACTGACTCCACCAGATACTGGAGGGTTGCTGGAAGTAATTCTAGCCATGACTGTTGCAGCATTGTCCATAATTGCATCTTAGATGTCAGTCCTGGATGCATGGATCTGCTGTCTCACTCTACAGCATCCTGGAGAGATGTGTTTATTGAGCCATGACTGCATGGTGCATTATCCTACTGAAACAGGCCATCAGCTTCAGGATGCGCAAAGGTCATGAAAGTGTGTGAGGAATGAGACAGCACATTCTGATAGCTTGCAGCATTTAAGGACCTCTCCAGACACACTAAGTGACCCAAATGTGTCACATGAGAAGGCTCTCCAAACCACCACAGAGCCACCACCTCCTTGAATAGAGCTGACCTGCAAACGATGGGCCATGGCCTCATGGGTTCATATTTGATGGCACACCTGCACCCTCCCATCTGCTTGGAACAACTGATAACGGGATTCATCAGACCACACGACTCTGGTCTACTCTGAAGAAGTCCAGTTTTGATGGTCCCAACACCAGGTGAGGCACAATGCCTGATGACGAGCTGTCAAGGGCTGTCGAGCTGGTTTTCTAACCATGTAACAGTGTTACATGATTAGGGAGGTGGTTCCCGTAGCACATGGATGCAGGATATGCTGTACTCGCTGATGCCGCTTGGACCTCCAGCATTGAAACTGGATGTGATTTGTGCCACCACTGTCCTGTGGCTGGTTGGCACAAGCCTAGGCAGTTTATGTGAACCCCAGTCATCAATGGCATGTGGTTAGCCACAACTTGCTCTCTGGAAGTTGGGACATCTGTTGATAGTATATTTGCAGCAGACCCTTGATACTGTTGCCCTTGAGAACCCTACAGTTCATATCACTTGGACGACAAGAAACCATCTTCGTGGTCTCTTGTCGCCAATTGTGGACAAGGATATGAAGTTCAGAGGTCATGATGCACAAGTTACGAATTCATCACATCAAATTATAGCAATGATGCAGAGGACCATAATGTGCAGAAATAAAGAAGTCCTGGTTCCATTGCATAAGGCCTTAATGAGGCGTTGTATAGACTATTGTCCACAGACTTGGTCTCCTGGTTTTCATGGTGATGAGAATATACTGGAAATGATCCAGTGATGACTGACTATGATGGTAACTGGTCTTTAGGATGTGGGACATGAAGGGTTTACAAAGTCTTGTAAATAGGAGGAAGACAGGGGATATGATTGAGACCTTTAAGTTGGTTAAGGGTTGTTACCAAATTAATGCAGAGGAAATTTTTCATAGAATGGGAGAAGATAAAATTTGATATATATATATATATATATATATTTTTTTTTTTTTTTCACATTTGACATCCGTAGACGCCGTATGATCACTGCCATACCTCACATGGTTCTGGCAATGATGTCTTCTGCTAGAATAAGTGGTAGGGTAGCAGATTCCCTTTCCACACAAAGTTTGTAGGACAATCATAAACATCCATGCCCATGGCGGGATTCAAACCCACGGCTTCATGGCTGGAGAGCGGACATGCTAACCACTCGGCCAGCCAGGCCGGCTGTTTGTTTATTAGCATTACCATATAGCTACAGAAAAATCAATGTAGCCCTATAAGCAATTCCATGTGAATAATAGCCCAAATGTTTGCACTGTGAGCTGAATTTCCACAAGGTGTGGGAAAATCAAGCTAAGAGTTCAGCCTCAACTTGTACTTTGAACAAACAGGACAGTGGGTTGAAAACAATTACAAGAACACCAGTCTTATATCATTAATAATAAACCTGAAAAATCTGGCAAATGATCAGCATGGAGTGGACACTGACCATAGTAATCCTCTTCCAATACTCGCCGTTTGGATTGGTGCCAGTTTAGGTTTGATTGGTTATTTAACGAGAGTGCTGAATTACTTCTACACTGCCCAAACATAAACTATAGTTATTTGTCTGTCTATTGCCAAGATTTGGAAGAGTCTCATCCTTGTAAATTGCAGGCAATAGTGTGCTCTCACACCATCCTTTTTTTAAAAATAATATACGATGCTATGTCAATCTAATCATTTTATTTATCTAAATTTTATTTCATTATATTTCAAAATTATTTTATAGTTGGTATATGATGTCATACCAACACAATAAATAACAAAAGAAATTTATTAATTGATCTAAAGTTGCTCTGAATACAGTCTCTGTATTCATTAAGACTGGTCAACAATGTCCTGCTGTACCAAACATTACAGCAATATAGCATATTCATATAATAAAATATTAAAGCTAACAGGCTTTTCTAGTTGTTTGCATACATACAATAGAGTTTAAATTAAATTTTAGTGTTGGACATGCAAACTGGTCTGCAAAATCACGTTAAACTGAAAGACACAGTATACTATGTGGACAGAAATAAATGCATTATCAGAGCATTAATTAGTAATCTTAAAAGCCAAGTTACTTGGCCTTGACAGACCAAGGAGACTAACAACTTTGATTTTGTTCAACACATTAGTGCTAAGTTGATGAAGCACCATATCAATGGTTGAAATATAACATAAAACCATGGTATTTAATCACAAATCAAGAGAGAAGAATGTTATATGGAAAACGAATCCATTTCTGCTTGTTATCACTCATATGTCATACCAACACAATAAATAACAAAAAAAAATTTATTAACTGATTTGAAATGGCTCTGAAATCAGTATCTTCTGAGTACAACCACTACTTGTAATGCACAAGTTACAATGGATACAGCAAATACTTTAAACTGTAACAGAAAAAATACCAGAAGTCCTAATGACCTTAAGATGACTGCTGTTCAAATTCCAGGCAGATTAATTAAACTGGTGTTGTTGAGATTAGGAGAGGGTTTAATAGTCAATGCCAACTAGTGACTTCTATACAGCACACTGGTTTTCTTCTATCTAATCCTGGGTAAAGGAATGTACAACGCAAGTTCCACTAATCTTGTCCTGCCATAATTATGGCAGTGAATGTATATTTTGTGTTCTCCAAGGCAGTTATAAACAGATCGTCCTGTGTGTCCACAGTTGACCATGTTAGAGTCTCAGGGAACTTCAAACACTCAAGGATGTAATAAGAGGATGAAGATCAGAATTACTAGTTTGACATGCGATTTGAACATGGCATGAAGGTTATATTTCTTTGATATAATTTCAGATGAACTGCCGATATATGGCAGGAATAGTGGCACCTTTGTCTAAGGTGTTTGAGGAGAAAATTATTGGAAGGCAATAGTATTTTATCTATTTTTTAGGAGCTGCAGCCATGCCAGAAAAGTGTGGCAAAGGTTGTTTGTTTTAGAGGTGCACCTCTTACCACACAAGACAAGAGTTTGGGATCCACAAACACTAACAGAATCCATTACTGGTGGATTGAAAAATAGTGTGATTATTTGTGCAAGCATTTACCAGTGCATATGAACATGCTGACTTTCTATAAACAGAAAAAGATAGTGAACCTATTTGAAAGATGTGTGACTTGTGCATAAATTATTTATTTGATTCTTTTTCTTAAGGTGAAGTGCATTTTACAGTGGCTGTTTAGATGAGTTATATAACAAACTTATTATATTTAGATTACAAAATAATCTAATATATGTCCATGGAACCTAATGGCAAGCAGATCATTCACATAGTACAGCCAGACCAATGCTTTGAAAGTAGCTGTGTTAATTATTAGTTCTCCAAATGCTCCATATAAATATTAGCCACAGGAAGGCAGAGAGGGGAGAACTGAATGCAATACCATTAATTTATTTGTAGATTTTTCCTTGCTATATACAGTAACTTGCACCTAATAGTAAATCTAAATAATACAAAAATGTTAGGGAGGAAATGTGACTTTATTCAACCAATAGTATCTGTATATGTTACAGTAGTTAATAAAGATGCGATATGAAAACTAACCATGATTTCTGAAATGAAAGAACTGTTTATAAAAGTAGGGACTACCTCTGAGGAGAGGGGAAAACTTTCTCTGCAGTAGGTAAGTCTTTAAGTGGGAATGTCTCTATATCATCGACTACAGGACATATGAAAGCACTGGATTTGTGAATTTTGAGACTCAATAAATAGGACTTGGTTTAACATGAAAGGTTTTAGTTTGTTAATGATTTCTTTGGGCCAAGAATTAACTTTTTTCTTTTGAGAAAAGTACAATCTTGATCTATAATTGGGTAAGTAAAAGTGTCAATGTAGAAGATTCTGCAATTATTGTTGTATTCCATCATCAAATTCCTGCCATGTACCCTCAAGGGGTGTACAGGATATGATAGTACTACATGAAAAAAATTACATCATTACTAACTTCCTATCTACAATTTTCTTCCAAATCAGTCTGTTACTTGTCAAGACTCCAACATTATCAGATCTTATATTTCTATCGTCTAAGGCACTTTGTACCGTATCAATCCACCTATATCTTGGTCTTCCTCTGGGTCATTTTGCTGCCAACCTGGCAGAGAACACTTGTTTTGCCAATCTTTCTTCACCCATTCTGTTTAAGTGACCATACCACCTGAGATTAGCTCTGCTAATGCATTCCTGGATGTTGACAATGTCAAGTTCTTTCCTAATATCCTCATTTTTAATATGATATTGCCATCGATGCCATAATCTTTCTCAGGACTCTCATAACTGCGGTCTCTAGTCTTTGGTCAAGTGTTTTACTTCTGACCCAGCTCTTAGATTCAAAAGTTAAAATTGGTTTGAACACTGTCTTGTATACAGCTAATTTAGTGTTCCAACTAATTTCTCTCTTATTCCATATGAATTTATTCAATTGCCATATTCCTCAAATCATAATTACAGGTACATCACTCTTATCAACTTTAGTTATGATTTCTTTTAATATTTGTATAACTTTTTTAAGGCAGTTATTTTTTTCTGTGTTATAGAGCTTTTAAGAAAAAGTATGAGGATTTAGTCAAATTGTTTGCTGTATCTAAGTGATCATTTTTGTAGGAAGCAGACTGTAGACTTCACATACTATATTCATCATAATTTTTGGTTTTGGTACATATCCTGGTGTGATAGTGAGGTTATGACCTTAAATGAGAGTGCTAGCAGTTCTTGTGAACGTGATGATAAATTTATAACTATGCTATTTCAATGAAGCTCTTGTTGATGCATATGTGGTCAACTTTATTTATTTATTTATCTCATCTCATCTTCCTTATACCCTCTTTTACCTTGCGGTGTCGAGGGTCCACTGATCATCGGACCTCACTCCGTTTACAGGATAAGGTGGTCAGCCTTATGCCCTGGTGTATCCTATGGCCTGTAGTGTTGAGTTCTCAAGGCCAGTTTGCCTGCTTTGCGGAATGAAAAACCCCAGAATAAACTGGGAAAAAAACCCTGCTGTCCACGTCCAAGAATGGCTAACTTGGCTATGGCTGAGGAAGATCCTTCAGCTCCTCACGTCACCAATGGGAATCGAACCTAGGACACTCCTTCCCCAGGCATATGGTTGCAAAGCGCATAGCCACTAGGCTAACCGCGCGGACTTATTTATTTATTTATTTAATTTTCTTTTCCAAGTGCTTTTTTACTTTTCTAAATTCTTCTTTCATTTGAAACTTTGAAATGTGATACAGGACTGACCATAGTTTAGGATTTAAAATGATCATCAGTTCTTCATGTAGAGAGGCAACAGTTTTATTTACTTTGGTAAGTGTCATGTAAAAAACCATCACTATACTTATGTGAGAGTTTCTGAAGTCACATTTTTAGTAAATACGATGTGCTCTGGTTGACTGAAGTTAAGAATGTGTTTTAGAAATGGAGGAATTCTATTAGTATCCTGGCACTCTTTCAGGAAGGCTAATCTGTTAAGATGTAATGCCAAAAAATATAATACAAATATAATATATAAACAAAATCTAAGCCAATTAATATTTTTTTAATTATTTATTTTTTAAGTGTGGTATAATACAGTTAAAAAGAAGATAAATAATGTCCAAAATCTAATCCTGTGCATTATACATTACTTATGTAATATATAATTCAAAATTAACAAAAATAATTTCTCTTTAAAATGATGCACATATATTTATATGCAATTATAAAGTCAATCTTCTGCAAAATTTAAAAACTACAATTACACCATGTGAGGAATCATATAAAATCAGCCTTAGTGCATATGGTTCAGGAAGATTAATAACAGTACTAAAATAAAGACTGTGTTCACTGACAAATAGAGCATTCAATTAAACTATGTGTAATAGTTAAAGGCCAGAGAATTGACACATAGGCTAGGCTCATCATCACCAGGAAGAGGTGTATATTGCCTATGCAGAGCCAAACAAGAATAACTTCCTCTCTAGACTCCAGAGCATGGACTGCCAGAGTTTAATTTAAGACTTAATGCGGTGCAGATTGTTGTCAATCTCTCTACTGCATTATATATGACATTGGGATATTAATTTTTTTCTTACAATATGTCTGGAATATATGTCGGAGACGGATAGATACTGATATCTTATGGAACAAGTCATCCTAGTTGCAGTGTCTGCTGTCATTTCAATCATTTTGATCCCACAATGGGATCAAACCACTTTGATTCCAATATGGTTTGAGATATTTAGGCAAACATCCAAGCAAAGCTTCTAAAGATGATGAAAGAGATGCTGGATCCAAGAAAGAAAACTGATATACCACTCACTGGATGTGAGTAGTTTGCCAGCCTGGTGGCTGAGTGGTTAAGCATATCTGTTCTCCAACCAAAAGGCATAGGTTTGAATCCTGCCATGGGTATAGATATTTGAGATCATCTTTGGTTGGGAGATGAAGTTCATTGCCCATAATGAGACCACTGTCCTGCTTATTGGAGGCCTGAAGTGGCTTGAAAATGTTCTGTGTTTGGTTTCAAGAACAAGGTTTCTGGATGGTAAAAAATGAATTAAAAAATAAATTAATAGAAAAAAAATTCCTAAGGCCAGCCATGGTATAAATGTACTATAGTTAAAAGAAACACATGTATTAACCACAGTGAAAATTATTTAATTGTAAATAATTTCATCCTAAGTATCTTAGGACATCATCAGTACAGTAGTTTTAAACAATAATAGGAATAACATACAGTTAGGGCACATGATTACAATAGAATCTTATTAAACGTGCATAACGTGCTACAGAAGTAAAAAATTATTTAACACAATTTTGTATGACAATTTCCCATACTTTTGGAATAGTAAGAACGTTGTTGCGGTTTAAGTTTGGTCTGTGTAGTAGGGCTTCAGAACTTTCTTTGTATAAACGTTCATGTTTATATAAAGATCTATGTAAAAGTTTAGACTTTTCCCAATGGATCCTATGGTTTGGATTTTCAATTCCGTGTTGAGAGAGGTCAGATTTCTGCGATTTAAAAAGACGAATGTGGTCTTGATGTTTCGAGATGCGTTTCTGAACAGACCTACCTGTCTGTCCAAAGTAAGACAATTTGCATGAGCATGGAATTTCATAAACGCCAGGCAACATCAAAGGTGAGAGTTTGTCCTTAGGAGAAGGTAACAAGTTGTAAATTTGGTTGATAGGTTTGTAAGTAGTGGCAAAATTGTATTTCTTCATAATTTTAGAAAGACGTTCTGAGATGCCTTTAATGTAAGGTATGGGAATCCTATGGACTTCTTCCTGTCTGGTTTGATGTGTGGAGAAGTGACTACTGATGATTTTTTGAGTTGTTTTAGGATTATATCCATTTAGGATGGCTGCATTTTTGATTACTTCTAATTCCTGGTTTAAAGATTCTTCAGAGAAGCAGAATTTGTGTGCTCTGGAAACTAGTGATTTAATAATGCCAGATTTCTGAGATGGATGATGAGCAGAAGAATTGTGAATGTAGCGACCTGAGAATGTAGGCTTGCGAAAGATAGACGTGGCGATGGAACCGTCTTCTTTTCTTTGGATGTGTAAATCCAAAAAGGAGATACCCTGGAGATTCTTTTTCTAACGTAAAGTTGATGTGATGATGAAGAAGGTTAATTTTATCTAGAAACAGTTGTAATTCAATTCGGGATGATCCCAGACTACGACTTATGTCGATGACGTATTTGCAGTCTGGGATCATCCCGAACATGAATTACAACTGTTTCTAGATAAAATTAACCTTCTTCATCATCACATCAACTTTACGTTAGAAAAAGAATCTCCACAGGGTATCTCCTTTTTGGATTTACACATCCAAAGAAAAGAAGACGGTTCCATCGCCACGTCTGTCTTTCGCAAGCCTACATTCTCAGGTCGCTACATTCACAATTCTTCTGCTCATCATCCATCTCAGAAATCTGGCATTATTAAATCACTAGTTTCCAGAGCACACAAATTCTGCTCCTCTGAAGAATCTTTAAACCAGGAATTAGAAGTAATCAAAAATGCAGCCATCCTAAATGGATATAATCCTAAAACAACTCAAAAAATCATCAGTAGTCACTTCTCCACACATCAAACCAGACAGGAAGAAGTCCGTAGGATTCCCATACCTTACATTAAAGGCATCTCAGAACGTCTTTCTAAAATTATGAAGAAATACAATTTTGCCACTATTTACAAACCTATCAACCAAATTTACAACTTGTTACCTTCTCCTAAGGACAAACTCTCACCTTTGATGTTGCCTGGCGTTTATGAAATTCCATGCTCATGCAAATTGTCTTACTTTGGACAGACAGGTAGGTCTGTTCAGAAACGCATCTCGAAACATCAAGACCACATTCGTCTTTTTAAATCGCAGAAATCTGACCTCTCTCAACACGGAATTGAAAATCCAAACCATAGGATCCATTGGAAAAAGTCTAAACTTTTACATAGATCTTTATATAAACATGAACGTTTATACAAAGAAAGTTCTGAAGCCCTACTACACAGACCAAACTTAAACCGCAACAACGTTCTTACTATTCCAAAAGTATGGGAAATTGTCATACAAAATTGTGTTAAATAATTTTTTACTTCTGTAGCACGTTATGCACGTTTAATAAGATTCTATTGTAATCATGTGCCCTAACTGTATGTTATTCCTATTATTGTTTAAAACTACTGTACTGATGATGTCCTAAGATACTTAGGATGAAATTATTTACAATTAAATAATTTTCACTGTGGTTAATACATGTGTTTCTTTTAATTATGATCACACCACAGGTTTCGTTATTTAAAAAAAAAAAAAATGTACTATAGGTTTGCAAAAATCTTTTCCAAGTGAATATAAAAAATAACAATAATGCATTTTTCATAACATTTCTTCTTTATATAATGCTAAGCAAGCTCTATTACTAGAATCTTGATGTGGATTGAAGTTTTAGGTTTGATCACTACAGAGAGATTTCCAGACTATGTAGAAAAATAAACGCACACACATACACAATGGGTGTCCAAAAAAGAACTCCAGGGTTTCAACAAAATTTATATTATATGACATTTTGAAGTAGAAATGTATGTAGCATATATTATTCAAGTACAATGTCACAATTTTGATTACCTATTAGCACAACTCAATGTGTGCACCATTTACAGCCCTACAGACATCAAAATGGTATTCTATCTCAGACCACATGTGGGTAAGCATATCCATAAATATTGCTTCTATGGTTGCTGTTATTTAATGGTGCAGGTGGATAAGGGAGTGGATTTTTTCATGATACACGTCTTTATGTAGCCCCAAAAGAAGAAATCCATTGGAGTCAAATCGGGTCTGCGTGGTGGCCAAGAAATAGGACTATGTAGTTCATCCTCCTCTGCTTATCCATTTTCCTGGGAACTGGTTGTTGAGTAGGCTGTACAATTGCTGCATAATGTGGTGGAATTCCATCTTGTTGGAAAATGAGGCCCTCCATATTCTCAATATGAGGAAACACAAAGTTCTCTAGCATATCCCTGGTATGCCACGCTCATGAAAAAAAAAAAAAAAAAGGCTCAACAATGTAATCATGCATGATGCTGCACCAGACACTGACGTTTGAACAGTCACAGATGAACTACACCAGTTCATGTGGATTTTCTGACTCCCACACCTGACAATTATGGCGATTCACAACTCCATGCAAATGAAACATTGCCTCACCAGAAAATAAAACTCTCTGGAGGTAGATGCTCAGCAATGAGGGCTAACATTATGGTCACAAACTGAACTCTTAGTGGCCTATTGGTAGGTTGGATGTAATGAACAAGCTGCAGTTTATAAACATGAAGGTTCAATCTCTTGTGAACAACATCATGCAACTGTGCTTTTAGGAATGTTTAATTGATGACTCACACTACAAACCAAATGTTTCCAGCTACAATGGAAAGACAGATGAATTCGTTCCACATTTACTGCACTTGTTGTAGTCCTACCTGGTGAATGTCCTTTTAAAACACTTCCTGTTTCCAAAAACTGTTTATGCTACTTATGGATGCTTCTTTACTTGGAGCATTCCTACCATACTCCCGCCTGAAATTCTTTTGGGCAGTTGTCAGTGACCTCATTTCTTCGAATCATAAGACATACTATGCTTGTGGTGACGCCATTACTGCAGCACATCTTGTCTGTACAGTTATCTGGTCTGTCAGCATCTGTTAATACTGCTTTCTGGTAGACAACGTTTGAACTACAACTTGAATATTGTCGCATCATGAACATTATCAAAATACCATCGTATCGTGTTCCAAATAGAAAATACTGGTGCTAGAAACTGTACAGACAAGATGTGCTGCAGTGCATGTGCTGTATCAAGACACGTATTCAGAAACCCAACAGGGTGATCAAAATTAAATTATCACTGTTGTGGAGCACCATCCAGTAATACGAATGCTGCAAAACTTTGCAGGAATACATTGTGCATCATGTGGAAGCAATATCTGAGGGAGGGAAAAAAAAAGCAGTACCAAAATTCACAACCAGGAGATGTAAACACCAAATGCATATAATGTGAATATCATACAACTTGGCAGGTACCAGGAGAGTTTAAAAAAGATGGAGATGGGATTTTTCCATTCATGCTGGTTGTTAATACTGCCATCCACAGTGATGGCACTAAAGATGACCCACAGTGCTTTGCTCGTGAAGCTATACTACCTAAACACTTCAATGCATTGCTGCACTCCACAAATTTTGTTGCCTGAACAAATGTTGACAGAGTCCACTATCTCCATGTGCTCTGTGATGAATGATTAGCCGTTTTGAAGAAATGAGATCGTTGGGAGTTAGACCTGGCAGTAGTTGCAAACCAATCAGACAACAAGCAAGGGAATGAAGTTGCTACTGCTGTTGTGGAGCAGGCCTTGAATAACAGCATCCATTCCTGCAGTGCATGTGCTGTATCAAGACACACGTATGTGCCTTACAACTGTCTGGAAAATTCTACAGAAGATTCTGCATTTCTACTCATTCAAGATAATTCTGACACAGGATTTGCACCTGCATGACTTTGAAAGTGGACTGACATTTGCTTTAACATTCCTTGCCTAAGTGGAGTTGGACCTTTGCATTCACCCAAAGTTGATGCATATGCAGGTTTACGGCTTCATTTTACATTGAATTATTCTTCTTTGAGAACATTCATCAGTCGAGTACTGTGACCTGCTCAGTTAATGCGGAGAAGTATTACGACATGATAAACAATTTTGTTGTGCCACAGCTACAGCAATACCTGTGCATGGATTTCATGCAGGATGGGGGAGCCCCTACATACATCGGTCAATTCACACAGTTCTTCAAGAACATTTCATAGAAGTCTGAGTGATCAGCCGTGCATTTCCCACTGCATGGCTGCCTCGTTCGCCTGATCTAACCTCCTGTGACTTCTGGCTCTTGCAATTTCTCAAAGACAGGATTTATCGGGATCATCCTGATAATTTGCTACTGCTGAAAGACAGTATAATGCAGCATGTGCACAACATCAGTTCTAACCAGCTGCATTCTGCTGTTGAACACACTGCGTAAAGGATAAAGTTTGTAGCATACCTGGAAGGGCAGCACACTGAACAGTATGGCCCGTGAATGCATAACATGAATAAAAATGCGTTGTTTATGCTTGTGTCACTTTTCTCCTTCTTACACACACAGAAAAATTCCTACATCTGCATTCAGTACATCAAACAGTGTCCCCCAACATTGAATTTTGTAACTACTTTTTTCCTCAGATATCGCTTCTGCATGACACATAATGTACTCCTGCAGTTTCTCAGCATTTGGATCACTGTGTGGTGCTGCACAACGCCTTAAACAAGGATACTTTAATTTTGATCACTCTGTATATATCAAATTAATAAAAGCAGACAAAAAAATCTTCAGTTCATCCATGGTATACTAGTACTATAGTAGTAGTAGTACCATGGATGAACTGAAGATTTTTTTATGAATCTTCAGTTCATTCATGGTTCATTCACAAAACAAAACTTTTATGAATGGAAGTCACAAAAATATCATACGACTTGGCAGTATAACTACTAAATTCCAACAGGATCAAATTTATATTATTTTATTATCATCATCACATCAACCTTCATGGAGTCAGCAAATTCATTGTGGGAAGTTTACTCGACCAACAACATATTTATCACACTGAACCTAAACCCTTAACACTTCCAGCATTCTAAACACATTTTGGTAATGTGTTCCACTAACTCACAATTTTCTATGCAAAAAACTCATTCCCCATGCCCTTATCATGCACGATTTCAAGGGCTGGCTTGTTGTTCTTCCTCTCTCACCTTCTACTCTTTTCATAATCCCATCTGTATTAATCCAATAAAATCCCTTCACTAAAAAGTTTACATTTACAATCTTCCTTATCCCTACTTATCAAGGTACTTCTTTATCATAGCAACATGTTGTAGATTACATTTTCTGGTAATTTTATAGAATTCAAATTAAAAGATGGTTGTGAATATAATGAACTGGCTTTTTCTTCCTTTTATTTTCTTTAAAAAAAAAAATCACTACAAACTACATTTTCATCAGTTAGAGTTCTTTTGGGAGTTTCGTAGGTGGAAATCACAATTAAAATATTTACTGAAAATCAAATTTTCCTGCTGGAATAGAGTATAATCAGATTTATTAATGAATACTCTGAAAGGTAGTCAATAAAATAAAATAATCAGTATGTCTGATAATACAGAAATAAGAACTAAGGTATGGCAAAAATAATTGAAATTATACATTCTTCTATGAAGGCATAGAAATAAAAATTTTTGAATCTACAGAAACCTTTCACTCTGAGCAAAGCCACAATAAAAATCCAGTTTTCAACTTATGCACCATATACAGAGTCATGTGATGCCAGTTATATGAGAATAAGGACAGAAATTTGTTAAACAATCAACACACAACAGCTGGTGTAAGCATAAATCAAACTACAATGATCTCTCCATTATTTGACTTTGAAATAAATAATTTAATACTCAAAAATAAGTTACCATGTCAAATAACTTCTGGTACAAACCACCAATTGAAGTTTCTACATTCAATAAATTGACCCTTCAATTATTCAACCTACAATTAATTTCCATTAAGGTCAGATAATTGTTGGATTAATGTGTCTGTCTTCATTTGTAGCTGTGGCAAATAAAAGTAGTTTGTAATTATATTAGCAATATGATATATATTCAAGAAATCAATATTTAGAATGACTTGATAAAAATCCATGAATTGGATAGAAACCAGTTCATATTAAATGACTCAGGTAAAATTTTACTAGTTTCAAAAATCATTATAACTGTATAAATGCTCTCTCTAAAACATATACATGGAGATATATAACATGAATGGAAAGATAAATCCTCCCCCCCCCCCCACACACACACAATTTACCTCTATTTCATCTGCCAAGTTTTCAGCATATTTAAAACCTGATAACATCAGAGTTCGTGCTTTCTTTTTATCAAGGGCATTCTGAGCCATCTGTTTTCGAACTACCAGAGGATGGGTGCGAAGAAAGAGGTAAAAGTTAAAGACACTTGGATTTGCTGAAATAAACAAAAGTTTTATTTATAAATTATCTACATCAATGGATTGATTTACAACATTAAAAATAAATGCTCTAATTCTCAGAGATGGCTTTTTTTTAGTAATATTTTTAGGAAAATATTTTTATATTTAATATTTTAACATGCATAACTAAAAAAATTATGAATATATATATATATATATATATACACACACACACACCTAAACCTCTTTTTATGCGAATTTTTTTTACGCAAATTCGAAGTTACACGAATTGGGATATCAAAAATAATTTTTTTTTTATGCGATTTTTATTCACTTTTACGTGACCAACCTAAAGTCTAAGTTAGGAAAAAATCCGCAATTCAAGAAAATTCTGAGAATTTTGTAGAATTGCATTCTTGTTTCAATTAAGAAAATTCTAAATTCTAGAATATTCTGAGAATTTTGTAGAATTGCATTCTCATTTCAATTAAGAAATTTCTAAATTCTTACAAATTTCATTTATTGGGAATTCCCTGAATTACAATACATAACTGACTGCGCATAAAAAAGCAGTTCTTAGCAGTTTGAATTTGGTATTAGAGTAGACAACACAGTTACCACATTTTTTGTCTTTGCATTTTTTAAGTGAAATAAAAATAAAAATCGCGTTATAAAATTAAGAAATAATAAATGGTAAGCTATATGTAATTTTCAAACTTTCATTTCATTAACCGAAGATTTTAATCCAGCCTCACATGATGTTACTGATAAAAAAAAAAAATGGAAAGCCGTTTCCTTGGATATAAAAATTCAAATTTTAGATCGTCTTCAAACTGGGGAAGGTGTGACAGATGTGGGTAAGCATTTTGGAGTCCGTGAATCAACTGTCAGATCTATAAAGAAAAATGAAGATAATCTGTTCATAAAATGAATGTTCATTTTATGAACAGATTAAAAACTGCAGCCAGATACTTCATCTCGATCGAGGAAAAAATATGAATTTCATGCACGCAATGGTTGGCTGGCTAAGTTTATTAAAAGGCATGCTCTTCATAATATAAAAATTAAAGATGAAATGGCTTCTGCTGATGAAACAGCTGCTAAATCATTTCCACAAAAACTTGCTAAAACAATTAAAGATGGAGGTTACACTCGTGAACAAGTTTGGAATATGGATGAAACCAGCCTTTTCTAAAAAAAAAAAAAAATGCCAAACATAACTTACTTATCAAAAATGTAAAAAACTGTTGGTGGGTTCAAAGCAGCAAAGGATCGAATAACACTCCTATTTTGTTCGAACGCTTTAGGAGATCGGATGTTAAAACCACTGCTCATAAATCGATCATTAAGACCACGGCCAATGAAAGGCGTAGATTTTCAAAAATTGCCAGCTCATTGGATGGCCAACAAAGAAGCTTGGGTGACCATTGATATTTTCACTGAGTGGTTCCATAAACATTTTGTGCCAGAAGTTAGACGCTATTTGAATGACTAGGGTCTCCCATTTAAAGTGCTTTTGATTCTTGATAATGCACCCGGTCATCTTGCCATAAAACACCCAAATGTGCAATTTTTTTTTCTGCCACCCAATACCACATAATTGCTACAACCTCTAGATCAGGGTATAATTGTGACTTTTAAAACATATTATGTCAGACGAACATTTCAGTACGTTTTGAGCAAGCTAAATGGCGATGAAACACTGTCAGTTATGGAATGTGTGGAAAAAATTTCAGTTATGGATTGTATTGATCAGGTTCGGTTATCGTTATCTGAATTGAGATCAGAAACTATGAATGCATGCTGGAAAGCTATTTGGCCCGCATGTGTTAAAGAGAATGCTCCTGTTCCCTTCAACCATACTGCAGAATTCCCCAATATAATAAGTTTGGCATGTGAAATTAGCAGAGAAGGATTTGATGATTTTACGTCAGCAGATATTGAAGAATTGTTAATTGATAAACCTCTTAGCGAAGACGAAATAGTGGAGATTGTTTCTGAGACTCCTGAAAGCGAAGAAGTTAATAATAATGATCAAGATAATCCTACTTTTATTGCTGATATAATTAAAGAAGGTCTTAAACTGGGCAGTAATTTAGGCAATTATTTTGCCCGACATTATCCAAATGAAGAACGTGCTGGGAAGTTTTCATGTGAGCTTAAGTTGTTAATAATGTCTTCATACAGAGAATTATATCGTGACTTATCTAAAGCATCAACACAGCAATTAATAACTGAGTTCATGACTAAAACTACTGAAACAACCAGTGGTACTTTTGTTCAAGACATGACAAGAAGAATTCCACAAGTTTAGGTAGAAGTCGATGACGATAATACCATATCAAGTAGTTCTAGTGATATTACAGTCTCACGAAAACAAAAGCTTTCGCGTTTATTGTCACAGACCGATAACGAATAACATAATTTTTTTATAGAATCCTTAGCAAACAATTGAAATGAATATTTTTTGTTAAGTTATTAAAATTCATTATATGTATGTGTGTTCTCCATGAAATGTAAATAAAAATCTTATGATCCTAACGAATTTAATGTTTTTTTTTTTTTTTTTTCATTATTTTGCTTATATTTCAGGTTTGGAACCAATCTTCACTTTTTCTATGGAGTCAGTAGTTCTTTTTATGCGAATTCTATTTATGCATAATTTTTAGGAACGTATCTATCGCGTAAAAAGAGATTTAGGTGTATATAAATAAATAAAAAGAACATCTCTGTACATTTGTATAGAGATAGATATATAGGCGGTACCCAGGTTACAGACAAGATACGTTCCTGAGAATGTCTTTAGGTCAGATTTGTATGTAACTTGGATCCCTGATGAACAGAGCATATATGGTAATAATAATAATAATAATAGCAATACTAGAATGGCTCATATGTGGCAATAATATTACACTGTAATATTAATAATAGCCCCATACTGCAATAATAAGTTACAGAAACTATTGCACTCTTTCTTTTAATTCAAACAAACATAACATAAAAACAAACTCATAAAAAAGTTTAGATAGGAGAAATTTCAAAAAAGAATATTAAAAGATAACACTCACCTGATGGTGCATCAATGTCTTGCTTACTGGAAGGGTCATTTTTAAGATAAGAATGTAGGCTAGCATTAATCGGAAGATGATGATGGAGATGGCACTGTAGAGGATGGACCTGGTGCTGGAGAATCAGGATTTGATTCTGTTGCTGGAGGAGGGGAGCTTACCACCACTGAAGGTGGTTTCTTGAAAAAGGTATCGAGGGTTGTTTGCACAGCCTTTTTCTTTTTTTCATCATAAATGGCCTTGTAGCAGCTGATATTCTCACTAACTGCACAATAAACCTCTGTAAATCGCTCAATGTTAGGATCTTGCTCCTTAATATTAGCAAATTCTGCTTCAATGAGACGAAAAAGGCTTCAGCTAATTCTTTTGTTGTAAACTTTCTTGGCTCTGGATCATCTGATTCTTCATGTTCTTCTGTGTCTATCAGCTGTTTATCTATCTCCACAAGGTCTTCATTGGTTAATTCTTGAATGGGACTCTAGTAAGTCAATGACATCATTTTCACTGATGTCCAATTGCAGTACATTGCCACTATCTACCACAGCTTTTCTTTTCTGACTTCAGCATTGTCTTCTCCTGTGAAGCCACAAAAATCATCACAGAATTGAGGGCACAGTTGGTTCCTAACCCTTTCATTATTAATTACTTCACTTCCCCCAAAGAAGCAGCAATGTTTTTGACGCCATTTATAATTCTTTCAGAACTATCTCAAGGTCATCACATCTTCTAACAGCTTACACCATGCAGATTTGTTTAAATGTGCAGAAGAAACTAATTCCCAGATAATTAATTTAATTAAATAATTATCCTTATTGGGAGCTTTGAGAGCCCATTTGTAAGTACAGAAAGCCATAAGTCAGGTCATCCGTAAACAGGGGACCACCTGTGTGTGTGTGTATGTTTATATATATTTAAAAGCTGCAGTGGTTATGGCATCATTCCCTGTGATACTGTTATAGATGTAGAACAACAGGATAAAAATCCATAATTTTAAATCAAACAGGAGCAAACAGACACTGGAATAAATAATCACAATTTTCTGAGTACTACTGATAACACAGAGAACCGATAAACTATTAGTAAAAATAGCTTTAGTCAAAAACTGAAGTTACTGATAAAGATATGATAATACTACTAACTGAACATGAATCTTGATTTGCTTTTGTTGTGAACTGTCATGCTGTTAATGTAAGCTTCGAGTGATGGTCCAAACTGATTTAAAACAGCTGTTAAATCAGTGAAACTTTAAAATATCTCTTTAATTCAATAAAAACCCAGAGGACTTGTGTGCAGTAGAGAGTGGAGGAAGAGAAAGGGCAATAGAAATGACATTACAAATCTGAAGCGGAGAATATGAAGCATGATGTCATCACCTGCTCCTCTCCCTGACACACACAAAAGAACTGGAGCACAATCGAATTTTTTGAAAATCCAATGAAAATCAAAAAGGACATTCATAGGTGTAGAACAAATTCACTGACAACAATTCATCAAATCACAATCCATCAAAAGAAAATTTACTTGGGTGTGCATGTGGGAGGGATATGCTATACAACAATTAACTGAAATCATCAAAAGACATAATTCATTGAAATCTGCCAATTGTGGTTTCAGTATTTTTTTTTTGGCTTTTTTTTAAAAAGAACATTATCAAAACATCATGAATTTGTTGTTTTGATAATGTTCTGTCCAAAAAAAACTAAAGGACAATTTCATCAAACACTGATTAACTGAGACCGCAATTGTGAAGCAACCATGAGAAAAAAAAATATTTTGTCGAATTAATGATAATGATATATGGTACTGTAATTTACCTTGAAGAATATCCTTTGACTACTGCTTTTGTTTAAGGTGGTTTGTGATAAGAGATATTGTGGGCTGTAATGCTGATATTTTATATATATATTTTTTTCTCAATTTATATACTTAAGTAGCTATACTTAACTAAAATCTTGGATTAAAGCTTATTTCTTTGTCGCACTACTTAAATCAGCAACTGTATTAGTAACTATTTTGTGCCTGCTTTTCTGGTTGTAAAAACTGTGCTTTGCTAATTAACTTGGATCAGTGATGTACGAAGCAGCTTTGTATGGCAAAACAACAACAAAAAAAAATGAGATGATCAAATCCAAAACCCCAATTCTTGCATAACATCAGTTACTTGCTATCTGTGATAGTCATTCCTCATAAATTTGAGAAATTCATTTTCTTCACTTCTGCTTGCTATCCCAGTCTATACTGTCGTAATTAATACGTTCGCTGCCAGCTACAAGTATACTCGTATGACCCTTACTGCCGGCAACGAGATTACCGTACTGACCTTGAAGAAGTGAAAATGCTTGGCTTGTGGAGCTAGCATCAAAACTGTGTATTCTCTTAGATGGTATATTCTCTGCACAAGCCAACTACGAGTATACTCGTATGACGCTGACCGCTGGCAACGAGAGTACCGTACTGACCTTGAAGAAGTGAAATTGCTCAGCGTACGGGAACAGACTATGCTGAAGTAGCGTGGCAGCAAACATGTTAAAATCACTCATAATTATCACTCTTTTATTTCCTTATACATTTCATGGTCACTACCCTCCACATCACCAGTTATATAGCAACATCTAAGTATTTCTTTCTGACATATACCCTCAAGATGTGTAGATATGATAGTACTACATGAAAAATTTATATCATTACTAACTTCCTATCTACAATTTTCCTCCAAATCAGTCTGTTACTTGTTAAAACTCCAACATTATCAGATCTTATACTTCTATCGTCTAAGGCACTTTGTACCATATCAATCCACCTATATCTTAGTCTTCCTCTGGGTCATTTTCTTGCCAACCTGATTAGCAAAACAACACTTGTTTTATCAAAACAACACTTGTTTTGCTAATCTTTCCTCGCCCATTCTGTTTAAGTGACCGTATCACCTGAGAGTAGCTCTGCTAATGCATTCCTGGATGCTGACAATGTCTAGTTCTTTCCTAATATCCTCATATTTAATATGATATTGCCATTGATGCCATCTGTTCACGCCTCTAATCTTTCTCAGGACTCTCATATCTGCGGTCTCTAGTCTTTGGTCAAGTGATTTACTTCTGACCCAGCTCTCGGATCCATAAGTTAAAACTGGTTTGAACACTGTCTTGAATACAGCAAATTTAGTGTTCCGACTAATTTCTCTCTTACAGAATGAGAGAAATTAGTTTAGTTGATTCTGTTGTCTATTTCCATATTTAATTTACCATCTTCACTAAAAATCGTACCTAAGTAGCTGAAATGTTTTACTTGTTCCACAGGTTCTCCGTTCACAACACAGTTGACATTTTCAACGATTCTACCTATTTTCATTGTCTTTGTCTTTTTATTGCTGACCTTCATGCCATATCTATTACAACAGTTATTCAATTTAGTCAGGAAATCTTGCAAACTTATAGCAGATTTATTTAGAAGTAAAACATCATCCGCATAAAGCAAAGAGCTGACATTAACATATCCAATTTTGATATCATGTTTAATACCACTTTCCTTCATAATGTGATCCATATAGATAATGAATAACAGAGGGGATAATGTACAACCTTGTCTCACACCAGATTTAACATTAAACCATCTTCTTGTACTTCCTTCAATTCTAACTGCTGACTTACAACTCAAACAAAGACTACGTATTGCTTAATATAATGCCCCATTGACACCATATAATTGTAACATATTGAATAACTTCTCTCTTGGCACCTTGTCATATGCCTTTTCCAGATCGACAAAACTCAAATACAGCTCTTTGTTATATTCCCATGTTTTCTGAACTATTTTGTCATAAAGTGAAGATCTGATCCTGACAGCCTCTATTTGGCCCGAATCCAGCTTGTTTTTCACCAAGCTTTTCTTCCACAATTCTTCTCAACCGTTTCTCAAGTATACTGGCATAAATCTTGCCAGGAACACTCAGTAGGGAAATATCTCTGTAATTCTCACATTCAGTTTTATTTCTCTTTTTATATATCGGTACTATTAGCTCTACTCCAATCATCAGGAATTCATCCCTCTGTCCAGGCCTTCTGAAGTATGCAGTGCAGCCACTGTAAGACTTTCTGGTCGATTATCATCTACTCTTGCTGCCTTTTCACATTTCAAGCCTTTGATGGCTTTTTCTACTTCAAGTATGGATATGTATTCCTGACTGTATGCCTGCTGAGTGTTTTTTACCACTGTGCTATCACTGCTTGTTTCATTTAGCAATTTTTCAAAGTAAATACTCCATATTTCAAGGATATCTTTTTCTCCCATTTTCATGTCACCTTTATCATCTCTAACTCCTTTTATAGCACTCTTTCCTACATTTCTAAGCTTCTTCAACGACCTCCAAAATATTTTGCTACCTTCTTGATATTTATTTTCTATGTTCTTGCCAAAATCCTCCCATGACTTTTGTCTAGCTAGTTTTGCACATTTGTTTAGCTTTCTTACATTTGTCTCTGTATTCTCTAAGAGCACAAGCTGACTTATTTGTGAAGTACTTTTGATATGCTTTCTTCTTTTCCTTCACTGCCTCTTTAACTTCCTGTGTCCATCATGGAGTTCTGATTTTTCTATCCTTGCACACAATCTCACCACATGCCTCTCTGGCTGAATCAATCAATGTTTTCTTCAAGGCTTGCCACTGAATCTCTAAAGTTTGGTTCCTGTTCTCAAACTCCTTCATTTTTTCTTCAATAATCTTTGTGTATTTTTGTCTACAGTTCACATCTGAGAGCTGCTCAACTTTTATTGGCTTTAAATCTTTCTTCACGTTATTCTTTTCAATATGAAATTCAATTTTATCCTGCTCAAGACTAAATAGTGATCACTTCCAATTTCAAATCCTCTGTACACTCTGGTCCTGCACCAGGGAGAAAACTTCACTGTCAACAATAACATAGTGAATGATATTTTTCTTATTCTTTGCCCTCAAAAGCACTGCCACTATTCCCTGACCTCTTGCATTTTTATAGACATTACTCTTCTTCTATCATTAATAGCACTCCACCTCCCTTTTTACCCTTTCTATCTTCATGAAATAAATCATACCCTTCTATCTCAATTCAGAATGGAAGGGGTATGATTTATCTTGTCAGGATGTCATCCTTATCTAACCATGTCTCACTTATTCCAACAATTTTAGGTTGAACAAATTCATTCATTTCCCTCAATCTGTGCTTTATATCATGATAATTACAGCACAGATGATTCTAGCAATCGAATATAAACATAACAGCTTTTCCTGGATCTATAACAAATTTCACTGATACCACTGATGTGACTTCTCCATACTTTCCTCAAGTCATTTTATTTTTCTCTTTATCCATCTGAGAACCTCCTTCAAATCTATCTGTTCTTCCTACATCCAATTCCCTTCTTGTTCATGTACACACACATTCCTCTATGAGCATCAATCTTTCTCATGCTGTGTTCCCCTGTCCATCCTGAGTCTCCCTATTTTCCTATTTGTCTTGCACTTGTTCTCTCATTCTCTACACTTATGCTATCCACTTCTCTATTCATAAGCATAATTTCAATCGCTTCTTCCGTACTCTCCCACTCTTTCACATTGCTTCTTACTTGCTCAGATTCATTCTCTATATTCAATGCTCTCTGTTCCTAAAATTAGCAAATAAATAAAAAAATGTCATCTAAACATAAAAACACTTTATCTTCCTCAGCTAAAAATAAAAAAGTAGAAAATCACAACTGATTTAAAGGGAAGTGATTCAACACATGAAATCAGGTATTCTAATCAGTA
This sequence comes from Typopeltis vanoorti, assembly GCF_054136105.1. NCBI lineage: Eukaryota > Metazoa > Arthropoda > Arachnida > Uropygi > Thelyphonidae > Typopeltis > Typopeltis vanoorti. The sequence continues at coordinate 100,563,921 of NC_143564.1, read as the reverse complement.
AAAGCATTAAAAATAATTTAATTAAAGCATTCACATGCAGGATTATTAATGCAAAAGCGTGAAAGGAGTGAATATTCAAAGAGTGAAGCAAAGGAAAAAATCCATTTTTTCCTTTGCTTCACTTGTCGACAAATGGGGAAATTATTAGTGCTGTGGGTTGAAGGTAAAAATAAAAACAACATTCCTGTAAAAGCATTCAAACAATAATCATGGAGAAGGCAAAGTTCTTGTTTTCTTATTAAGTCCTCTCCATTATACCTTTGTGAAGGCATAATGGCTTTGTGAAAAGAACTCTGTGAGATGCACTGGAAACGCACCTGATATTTGTAGTAGCCATAATGAATGCACTGGCCTGGTTGGCCGAGTGGTTAGCATATCCACTCTCCAGCCAAGAGGCTGCGGGTTCAAATCCTGCCTAGGCATGGATGTTTGTGATTGTCTTCCACCTCCATACGCTCATTCATACAAGTGAATAAACACTTTCCCAAGATGGAATGGGTCACCAAGGGAGATGTAAACCCAACCCTCCTAGAATGGGAGAGGTCTTCACCCTGTAGTGGGTGGAAAAGGCTGATCATCATCATTATACAGTAATTTTAGTTTAATATTTTACTTATTGTCTTATGTTATTTATAAATTTATGTAAAATAATGTTCAGTTTTTGTACTGAAGGAACCAATCTTATTTAAACACATAATTTTATCTCAATTTATGAATGATTCAGTTCATGAACAGTAGGCTTGCAAAAATGCATTCCTGCATTTCTGATGTTATCTATTGTTTATAGTGTTATCTAAAGTAAAGTAAACACCCTCAGACTCAACTGCATAGAAATACCCCAGTCATATAACACATTAGGTTCTAGACCGTCATCATATAACGAATCACTCACTCATCTCACCTTTCCTTTTTGTTTCATTTGTAGATGTGTGTAATCATTTAATAATGTTTTTAAGCAGTCATATATGTGTACAAATGGCATAAACAATTTATGCCATTTGTACACATAAGCAAATTGCCAGATAAGCAAATGAATAAAAATTAGAATAATTTTTGCAAATGAAAAAGTTAGAAATGAAAAATTATTGAAGGAAGGATCAACACCGGTTCGGTCATCTTACCACACATTAAAAGTTTTTCCATTTCAGCAATGTGATTGTCACTTTTATGGATAACTGTAGTATTAATTAGTGTGGCACTTTTCACTTTACTAAGAACTTTATCTTTGTTTTTAACAACTTAGACAACAGTAATGCAAGATAAGTTTAGAATGTGGCTTATCTCAGTTTTTGATAAGCCATAATCACCAAATTTAATCATTTTAATCTTATCATGTAATATAACAGGTTAAGCATCTTCTTTTCACTGGAAAAAATAACATACTAACTTCAAATTCCATCTATCATTATTTACAGTGGTAAAATTACAACACCACCAAAACATAGAAAATGTAGCAAGCAACAATGTTGTAAACAAACAGTTCACAAAAACTGCATATTGGGAGCTTTGTGGGAGCATCATGTAACTAAACGCATTATATGAGCAGATCATCATAAAGCAAAGCATCAAAAGGCAGATTATTACTGTATATTTATATACTGCTAATTGCATGCAGAAAAGAAGAACTTAGTAACTGAAAATATTTTAACACAGAATGTCATGATATCATTTGAATGGGTTATCCCTTCATGGCGCTATTAAAAATAATGCATCATTTAAAAATCAACTGTAGGTAACATTATTAGCTAATGGAAATGAGAGGATGCTCCCTCAGTCAAGAAACACTGGCTGTTAACTTCCTGGAATATATCCAGGAAGTTAACAGCCAGATATAGGGTGCTCAGAATGGTGAACAGAAATCTCAGCCATTTTATCAATCAGGAGTTCAGAAAGTCTACAGTTGCACAGACCATACTGGTGTAAAGAATGTCATAACTGGCCAACAGAACAATGGTAGTCAATAATATAGAGTGAACAATTATGTTACACTCTTTTCTGACCAGAAGAATTGGACATATGGTTATGGTAAATGACTAGAGAATGCATCATCCCAATTATAAAGTTGGTGGTAGTTAACATAACAATCTGAGGCTGTTTTTCCTGTTTAGTAGTGTCCAGTAAGATGAATGCTAATTGTTATGTAACATTTCTGGATAGTGCGATGCCTTCTCCACTCGAGGCCTGCACAAATCTTCAACTTTAAGACAAACTGGAATATCAGGTGCAGCACTGAAAATCAGATCCAATAACAGCATATTTAAATCAGCAACCTTGTCAAAGGAAGGATCAGAAAGTGTATTCAGGATCAAAAGATGGGGCCCACATGCCAATGATGTGTGCCATTTAGGTTTCCATGAAATACAATAGTGTTCTAAATACATATGTGTGTGTGTATTTAAGTCTATTTAGTCATGAATATTTCAGATATGGATATATTAAATTAATAAGTACCTGCAGTTTCACTGGTAGTGCTTCCCTCAATATCAGCTGCTTTTGGATGGGAGTGGCCAACATCTGTCTGAAGAAGAGTTGTTAATGAGCCTGAATAATCCTGTAACATCCAACGGGCCATGCTTCTCAGAAATGGATCAGGATGTGCACGTGATGGTATATAGTTGCTACCTTCACCATTACATCCCAAAATTTCTTCAAACAATAGCCTGCGCAATGATGGTGGCGTTGTTTCTATATCTCCTTCATATAATCGTACAATGATCATTGCCAACTGCAAATCATCCAGTTTATTTACACAGACCTGGAATGTTAAAGAAGTCAATAAACGTACATCCTGCTTATCATTATTAACTATATTAACACTTGCTAATACTACTATTACAGATTAAGGTTTCATTAGCATAAGGCTCTAGTTTTGTGGATGACCATTTAGTTAGGGCTGCCTTCCAGATGCTTAAATTTGGCACATTCAGATAAAAGAAAAATATACAGTATATATGTTTAAAATTAAGCAATACAATACTGAAATGTAATTAACTACAGTTGTTAGAGTGAGAGAAATCATTCTGTAGAGTTACAAAACAAGAATGATGTAAAACAAGTATATGTGATAACTGTTATATAACAGCTATCATACAGGGTGTTCGGGATAAATTTGACAGTTTCGTAAGGAAAAAGAAAATCTTCTTTGTATCTATTAAATTTAATGAATTGACAAAAAAACATTACAGGCAGAGTTAATTACAATACTATCAACAAGATTTACTCAAAATAACCACCATTAGCATCGATCACAGCTTCAATTCTGCTTCGGAACTCCTGGAATGTTAAAGAAGTCAATAAACGTACATCCTGCTTATCATTATTAACTATATTAACACTTGCTAATACTACTATTACAGATTAAGGTTTCATTAGCATAAGGCTCTAGTTTTGTGGATGACCATTTAGTTAGGGCTGCCTTCCAGATGCTTAAATTTGGCACATTCAGATAAAAGAAAAATATACAGTATATATGTTTAAAATTAAGCAATACAATACTGAAATGTAATTAACTACAGTTGTTAGAGTGAGAGAAATCATTCTGTAGAGTTACAAAACAAGAATGATGTAAAACAAGTATATGTGATAACTGTTATATAACAGCTATCATACAGGGTGTTCGGGATAAATTTGACAGTTTCGTAAGGAAAAAGAAAATCTTCTTTGTATCTATTAAATTTAATGAATTGACAAAAAAACATTACAGGCAGAGTTAATTACAATACTATCAACAAGATTTACTCAAAATAACCACCATTAGCATCGATCACAGCTTCAATTCTGCTTCGGAACCTCGAACAAGCTGATGCTACAGTCTCCCTGGGAAGGGCCGCAAAAACTGTTTTAATTTTATCCATTAACTGGGCTTTTGTATTACTGGAAGTGCGATTGGTGTCTTTTTCAACTGCGCCTCATACAAAATAATCCATGGGGTTAAGGTCTGGGGAGTTTGGAGGCCAAACATTTGGACTGGTGAAGTCGTAGAAATTTTCAGACAACCATTTTTGACTTTTCCCAGAGGTGTGGCAAGGGGCCGAATCCTGCTGCCATACATACGGCCTACCATTGGCTACCCTTGTTATCCAGGGCTTGACTAGAGTTAGCAACTTCACGAACAAAGCCCGAATTCCAATGCCAGGGTTCTTCAACACCTGTTCCTGCAGATTTGCGAGGAATTCTGCTGTACGAACGCAATCAGATCGTCTGCTAGGGATCTTTCTTCTTGCTACATCCTCGTAGTCACCATTGCAAGTCTCTAGTTCATGCCTGATTGTTTTTACTGTATTCAGGGAGCATTGGGCAGCAGTCGTAATATCCTTATTTTGATGGCGGGCACGAATCATCATGATACAAGTTATTCTCTTCCATGATTCAGGTGGGTTCCAGCTATCCATCCTTTCTGACATCTTGTATATGAATGAAGAAGGGTCCAAACTTTTAAATGAAGAGAAGTGTGTGTTAATACATGTAACTTACGGAAAAATATAATTAATTATAAATATGTCAAATTTATCCCGAACACCCTGTATATTTTTATTTTTTCTTGCTGATTTTTATATCATACTTTCGTTTAAAATAAAACTCCCAGAAAATTATGAATTTTAATATTACCCCCCCCACACACACACAATATCATGATCACTACCCATGGGTCCAATGCCTGTTGGTGTCTGTTGCTTGTTTCATCATTCTTTGCCATTTTTCTCTCTGTTCATTGCCAGGTGACTTAAATCCTGAAAACTCTTTCAACATCACTCTTCTACATCATCTACCCACTCTTGTCCTGGCTGTCCTCTTCTATTCATATTGTGCACTGTACAAAGCATCAAGGTTTTAATCTTTCTACTGTTATCCATTCTGCAGATATGTCCAAAAAACTTTAGTTTTTATTGAATTACTTTCTGCATTAGATTCTCTTTGCAGTTTATTTTGTGATATAGTTTTTCATTTGTTACTTTTTACATCCATCCAATTCAGAGAACCTTTCGATAACATGTTCTTTTGAAAGCCAATATTTGTCTCACAGAGTCTTTGACCATTACCCATGTCTCACAACCATAGAGAGTGCTTGTGAATATGCATGTTTCCAGCAGTCTCAGCTTTATGGAAAGGCTCACTAATTTACTTCTCTATATCTTGTCCGTTGCCTGTAGGTTTATTTTTGGTTTTTGTTATTGGAGATCTTATCTCTTTTTTTACAGTCTAAATCATGTGTCATGTTGCTCCTCACACAATATGCAAGATTATATATAAAAAAAAGGATTGATTTTTAAGCGAAGAATAAAAAGAATAATTTTAATATTCAACTCCAAAGGAGGACAAATTAAAAAACAATGTAATAGTGCCGGCCTGGCTGGCCGAGTAGTTAGCATATACACTCTCCAGCCAAGAGGCTGGTTCATCGCAATGAACCAGCAAACACCCATGCCCACGTAGGCATGGGTGTTTGCGATTGTCTTTCACCTTCATACATTCATTCATTCGAATGAATAAATACTCTCTCAAGATGGAGTGGGTCACCATGAGAGAAGTAGACTCAACCCTCCTGCAATGGGAGAGGCCTTTACCCCTGCAGTGGGGAAAAGTTACAGGCTATTTAAAAAAAAAAATTGTAGTAGTATGGCCTCAGAAGATGTTATATGTTTGTTAACTAAAGCTGCAAAATAAAAGGGAACATTTTCCAAAATAATTTTACAGATACTGACATTAGACCTACAATTTTCACATTAAGTGAGAGTTCCTTTCTTTAGAATTCTGGTTATCATCATTTTTCTCCATTACCTGGGTATCTTTTCACATTCCAGCATGTTATTAAAAATCACCTGCAATTTATTATTGGCAATTTTTCTAGTACATCTATTATCTTTATTCTATTATCATTAAGCATGCCTTTCCATTCTCCAAAGTATATAATATTTGACAAGAAATTATATTCTTGTTTTAATCTTTTACCCAAGTATTAACAAACACGTCTTGTGTGTGAAGAATGTTCACTACTAGTCTACTTGTATATAGAGGCTGTTGATTCATATTCCATATATGAGCTATAGACCAATTAATATTCTCTCTAATCTGTACAAAATTCTCACAAAAGAAATAACAAACAGGTTAACACCTCTTCTAGACTCAAATCAACCAGTAGAACAAGCAGGATTCCGTAAAGGCTTCAACACAGCTGTTCATATTCATGCAGTAAAACAAATAATAGAAAAAGCAGAAGAAAACCAACTGCCTCTCTGTTTAGCCTTCATTGATTATGAAAAAGCATTTGATTCCATCAAAACTAATGCAATAATCAATGCACTCCAGAATCAGGCAGTTCCTGGAGAATATATGGACCTCCTCCAGACAATATACCTCACTGCAACAATCCAACTTCACATGAGTAGCAATAAAATATCAATTGAAAAAGGTGTCCCACAAGGAGACTCTCTATCACCCAAATCTTTACAGCAGTCCTTCAAGAAATATTTAATAATATAAACTGAAAACCTTGGTATAAAAATTAATAACAGAAACTTAACACATCTAAGATATGCAGATGATATCATAATTTTTGCAAACACTCCAGAAGACCTTAATATAATGATAGAAGACCTATATCATGAAAGCAGAAAAGTCGGTCTAAAGATAAACAGAGAAAAAACTAAAATCATGTTTAATCGTTTAGTAACACCAAAAAACATAATAATAGAAAACAATTTTTTGGAAAGAACCTCTTCATATACATACTTAGGTCATCATCTCATTGACCTAAACTGTGGACACATCACCAAACAGGATGACCCCCCCCCCCTGCCGGATTGATTTATTATTGGCAATAGCTTCTATTCAGCTATTGCCAATAATAGCTTCTGAATAAAAGCTATTGACACCAATAGCTTCTAAAATACTAGGCATTCTTTTTCATTCAAGAAGCTATATATTACATCCACCCAACTACTAACCCTATATAAATCACAAATCTGCCCATCCTTAGAATATTGTACATGCATTTAGGGTGGTACACCTAAAACCTCCTTAAAAATTCTTGATGTCCAGGGGAGAGCAATCAGACCTCTAGATGACTAGATGACTCTTCCCTCACAGGCTCACTTCAACCTCTATCTCACAGATGCAATCTTACAGCTCTGTGTTTCTTCGACAGGTACTTCCATTGTCACTGCTCCAGTGAATTGGCAAACATCATTCCTCCACTTGCTGTTAGGCCTGTTAAAACAAGAGCAGCTGCTGTCCAACATCCCCTTAGAGTACAACTGCAAACTCAAACCTGCTTCTCCTCTCTTTCATTTATTCCATCTACCTTAGTTCTCGTGTACCTTCATTTGGTACACGATATCATGTATCTTTGTACCTTCCTCATGACGTGTTTCCCAACTATTTCAACCTACAGCACTTTAAAAAGAATATTAATAGGTTTCTTCTTTCTCAACCCTCATTTACATCTCACACATGGCACTGATGTGCTATAGGTTCTTGTACCTCTCATGTGCAGGATAAATATATAAAAAAATATTCAGCCTACCTGGCCGAATGACTGTGATGGTACTTTTTGTGACTGGTGAGAATGACCACAAAGTCTTTGGGTGAGACATGAGCAGGTATGTGGATATCCCATTTTCCCTTTTGTGTCAGGCTCAATGGCCTGTTGCGGCCAACTAACATGGCCTCTTAGAAACCTTATACTTTTTTTTTTATGTTGTGCACATACACAAGAGGTTGGTTGATCAACCTATAGTACATTAGTACTGTGTATGATAGTGGATTGGGAAAGGAAGAACTTGTTTACATTTGATTTGAAAGACTGTATATTGTATTCCTTGGGAAACACAGCAGGGAGGAGACTGTCCCACAGTGCAACAGTTGCTAGAATGAAGAAGGAGGAAAAGAAACTTGTTCTGTTTGTTTCTAGGTGTACTGTGAAGGGATGTTGAGCAGCAGCACGTGTTCCAATGAGCTTAGTACTAAGTGGAGGAATTATTGATGTTATTTCAGATGAGCATTTCCCATGGAAATATTTGTAGAATATAACTATAAAAAATAAATGTAATACTAACTACATTTAGCTAAAATATCCAGATAAAAGTTCTTTGCATCCTAACAGGGATTCAAACCTTGGTCTTTCCAAATGAAGTGCATCACATATACTGATTGAGCCTTGGAGGCTGCTGACATGTGATATCTAAAGAACAAAGTATTTTATACAAAATGACACGGCAAGTAATTATAACAGACTCAGAAATCATCTTGAAGCAATACCATGATGAGAGTTTCAAAAATGAGAGGTTAACAGTACATGCAGAGTAGATAAGAAATAAATGTTAACAGCAACAGTACACTAATCAAGAGAGCCAAAGACATCAGAAATGAAAACAAAGAGCAAAATGAAACAATTTGCAGACAACAAGGAGGTTATAAAACACAATTACATTAGGAATACAAGGTTCAAGCTAGCAAAGAAACCAGCATATGGAAGGAAGGAAATATTAAACATATGAAGTAGAGAGTAATGCTAAGGAGTTCTTTGATTATGTGACCAGTAGAAGGAGAAATGGTTTCACAAATGACCTTGATAGCTGCAACAGATGATTGGATAACCAATGCAAATAGCACATATTAGGGCCATTCAATGATCTCTTTAAACAACAAAATTACCCAAATTAACTGTATGTAGAAACAAGCGGATCAAAGAACAGGAATACAAGGTACATACAGCAATCGATTTACCAATTAAAAATGGTCACCATGAGTCAGAATGAATATATTAATAAATAATGTTAAAACCATTTCTGATGTTTGCATAAAACAAAGATCACCCAAACTTTGGGGGGGGGGGGGGAATCATTTCAATTCAGGTGTTAGGCTGATGTAGAAAAGCTTTGCAGCTTTCTTTGAAAAGGCATTCATATTTAAAACTGCTTCTATGAAGAAAGCAAGTTTCATCCCAGTGGATACTGCATTTAATGTCAATGGCATGCTGTGCCAGACCAGACTTTTGAGGTTTGAAATTACATATTCAATGTAATACTGATGTTTAATAATGCTTTTTTCCACAGAATTATTGAGCAGACAGAATGGCCTGTTTGCCCAACAAATTCTTGTATTTGAATATTCTTGATTTTTTTGAGAAAATGATTGGAATTGTTATTGAATGATCTGGATTGTCCGCAGTATGGGCAGTTAATAAATGTAAAAGAAATTTTGCAATTCTATAGGTAGGAAAGTCAATATAATTCACAATGGGTCTTACTGGACAATGCATTTTTGGGTGACCATATAAATTCACCATGGAAAAGGAAAATGCTGGTAGTTTACCATTCTTGGACATTCCTCTTACTTGAACAGCCTCTGGTACTTTGTCAAACAGTGTTTATTGAAAACCTAGCTTTACTGGTAGATACATTCATCAAAAAGTCTGCTCAACACACTTCTCAAAAAATTGGTGTTATCAAGTCTTTAATTAATAGAACACATGATGTATGCTCCTCTCCCTCAAGCTTACAACAAAGAACTTCTCAATATCATCACTTTAATGGAATTAAATAGTTACAACCCTTATCAAATCAAGAAGATAATTCCACTCCTATATCCCAACACCTAAGACTTCAACAGACCCAGGGTTACTGATCTCTTATATTTCTAGTATCTCTGAACCTATTGGTAAAATTCTGAAGAAGTATCACCTTATTCCCACAGGGAGCCATAGCAGAAGCGTTCACATCGCAACCCCTGTTGGCTTGTTTATAAGCTACAAATTCTGCTGCCAGTGATCTACAATAGAGTACAGTATAACCCAGTCCTATAATTTTATATTGCTACTAGCATCCTCCTTATCAGAGACACGATGACTAAAACTCAACGGCCCTTATCAGAACCGATCCTGACAATCATCTCATAATATAGAGGGCCTCTCTCTGCAAAAGAAGATCTTATTGCAAAAATGTGATATTTTATGTCTACTGGAGACGCACAAAGGACCTCAACAAGCCAGACCTAAAATTAATGGAATGAAGCTCAAAAAAGAAATCCCACATGAAAAATATGGAAGTGCTATTTTCACTCGGGAGGAGCTCCAGGTTACAGCAATTTTAGGTGTAACAGTAGAAGATGGAAAAGAGGATATAACCAGACCTTGGATTTGTTAGTAATAAAATAGCTAATCTGTGCACTAAACAGGTACTTGCACCAATCCCAAGTTCACAACACTGACTAATAATTCTGCAAGTTTTTCCACCAGTCCGGCTTAAATCCCACTTAGAAGATGGTTTAATTTTAAAAAAGCTAGCTGAGAACACTTTCTTTTAGTGTTGCACAGTGATCAGAATTCATTTTAGAAATTATGGACTTTACAATCGTGTTATAAATAACTTTTAATTTCCCGATGTTTCGATCTTCATATTAAGATCATCATCTGGAGTATATACAAATATACAAGGATAAGCTGAGTTACATTACACACAGTAAGCTAAAGAAACAATGATTTGATCACCAGTTATTCTACTGGCATTAACTCTAGAAAAAAAAAAAATTACTTACAAATTAATTACTTATTTAGAAACTACATCAAAGCTAAATTATATTTAAGATAACATTAGAAAAACATTCTTTCTTATAGTTCTAACTGGGAACAGTTCTCAAGAGAATTAGACATAAACTTGTCCAACATTTCATCCAGACCAGAAAATTATGGAAAGTTCATGAATGCTATTAGACTGTTTGCTACCAAGCGCATCCCAAGAGGTTGTAGAACATGTCATATTCCAGGTTTTACAGAACACAACCTGGAAATATATGAAAGTTATTATGATCTATATGATAAAGATCCATTTCAATCAGAAACAAATGACACAGGAGAGGAACTAATAGCAGCACTGTCTGAAAAAAAAAGACGTCAACAATGGGCAGAGAAAATTAAAAACTTAGATATGAAACACAGTAGCAGGAAAGCCTGGCTTTTACTCAAAAAAGTTTACTCAGAAAATGACCCCACAACAGCAGCAACCAAAGTTAATATAAATGCTAACCAAATTGCAACTCAGCTATCTCTGAATAGTAAACTGTTGGATTCTGATTAAGGAGAAATTTAAGTTATTAATATTCCTTACAGAATCCAACTTAATTCACCAAAGGCTATACTTGTAAAAATTATTCGATATTAATCCCATGATTGTAAATTATTATTCATATAATTGCCTTGAGTTTATTTATTAAATTTTATTAATTAATCTAAAATATGTGTTAGCAATGATAGAACCTTATATAGAAATATAATTCTGTTTATTTTGATTATTCCTAAATTAATATTATGAGGAATTGTATATATAAGTTTAATATGCCTTATGTGAATTATAATATTTTCATTTTTTATTTATCGCTACCAGTATGTAAAGGTATAATGTTATGCAATATTTCTGTTTTTATTTTATTTGTTTGTCACTATGGAGACGGGCTAGAAATAGCTAGTGCATGCTAGGATCATGAGATATGGTATTCAATGGCAGAGAAGGAATTGACATAAGAGAGCGTGAGAAATAATTTTGGGCGGGAAAAAGAAGGAAGGTATATAAGCCGAGAGCGGAGAAAACTGAGGCTCTTCTCTTTTTCAGGACTGACCATACTGGGGACATGAGAGCATAGAGTATAGCACAGACAGACAAGGAGAATACTAGTGGCAGCAAAGTGAATGCAAAGGATTGCTTGTCTAGAACTTTAGTGCTGTAATAGGAATATTTGAGGACTGGGAAAGTAATAGGCAACTGAGAATTCTAGAAGTTTAAGAATTACTGTGTGTTCCACTAGTTTCATGGAACTTTAACAGAGAGCTGAATTGGCCAAATAGTGTTAAAGAAGGAATGAGCATTTTCCTTTATCCACGTACGTCTATACACGTGAAGTGCGACCATTAATAGTTCAGTTATCATTGAGAAGATTTATTCTAAATAGTGTTGCCATAGTGTGCTAAGTAAACATAGTTGTAAAGTATACCCATAGTGAAATTGACGAGCAAATGATTTATCTGGAAAGAACTGTCCAATTTTATGTTACTTCAGTGCAGAGATATATGTGTAATTCCTCCTGTCATTCCCCACATTAACTATATTGTATTTTGCTGAAATCGGCCGGAGTATGAAGTATGAAAGTGTATATTCATGAAGCAGTTGTTATCACCATTAATGTATTGAGACTTTATTGACTGTGTGATAATAGTAAAATTTGTTACTAAGAGATTTTGTGATATGGAATTCTATTAAAAGTTATTTTAGTATTGTGAAAGCCATAAGTCTGATAGCAGAATGCCCATAGACTGAATCTGTAAGACGTTGTGACCAGTTAAGCTAAGACATTTATATTATAAGTTAAGAGGATAAAAATCCCTTATCCCCTTAACTGATCAACCCTCGCCAGAAAAATAGCCATTTGGCTTTTCATCTTAACATTTATATTATCTTGTTCTCAGAATTGAGTTTATATGTATAATATATAACCCTGAATTAAATGTTTTGTTTTGATGATTTTAAAATTGTGTTTGCCTGAATCTCTTTTATTGCACCATTCATGAAATTATCGGACCTAGCAGGAATTTCTAAAATAAGAGATAAACTCAGTCTATCTGAGAAATAATATTGATATAAAATTAGTTGATGCTTGGTTTCACTATATTTCATTAGACTAATCTAGATATAGAGTGGCGCAGTCTAAAAATATAAATTTCTCTGTATTTAAATTAGTAATCAACCAGCAACATATTACTTGTTTAAGAACAGAGTTAAAACAAGATGGCGGATCAAAAACAAGGAAGTACAATCCAACAAAACTGAGTACCAAAGCAAAAATACCTAAAAATTACATTAAAAAAAAGTTAGAGATTCAGAAAATCTCTTCAAAGCATCATTTGCTAAAAAGGATCTAGAAAATACCCTAAAAGCCTTAAAACCAGGAAAAGCTGCCGGTATAGATGATATCAGAAACGAGATACCAAGAAATCTGGGAGAAAAGGCAACAGAGTGGTTGTTAGAATTTTTCAACTTTTTTGGAAATTTGCTAAAATACCCAGGCAAATGAAAGTAATATCTATCCTGAAACCAGCTGAGGATCCAAAAAGCTACAGGCCTATAGCTCTCCTATGCATAACGCTGAAGCTGTATGAGAGGTTAATCTTGAACGGACTAAGTCAAGAAAGAGGATTTAGACCAGGAAGATCATGCATTGGACAAGTATTAAACTTAACAGAGTTTATTACGGATGGCTTTGAAAGGGAGTTAGCAACAGGAGTTGTATTTATAGATTTTGACAGTGGCATATGACACACTACATCTTAGAAAGCTTATAGTCAAAATTTACAGCATGACAAACAGCTATTGGTTGGTGGAGGTATTTAGGTTGCTGCTGTTCAGCAGGAGATTCTTTGTTGATTTTCAAGGAAAAAAGAGTAGATTGCATATCCAGAAAAATAGTCTACCTCAGGAAAGTGTGCCCTCCCCCCCTCTTCTTCAATATATATATACACTAACGACCAACCTATAAACCCACGGTCAAGAACCTTCTTATATGCAGATGACTGAGCAATAGATTATCAAGCAAAACCCTTTGATAACATTGAGAAGCAGCTCACACAAGAACTAGAAACACTTACAGTTTACTATAAGGAAAACCAACTGAAACCAAATCCCAGTAAAACCCAAATGTGTCTTTTCCATCTCAATAATAGGGAGGCGAGAAGACAGATGAATATAAAATGGAATGGTGTGAAATTGGTCAATTATCCAAATCCAACTTACCTAGGTGTTACACTAGATAGGACCTTAAATTATAAGCGACACATAGAGAAGACAGAAGCTAAAACTCAAACACATAATAATATTCTGCACCAATTAATATCATCTCAGTGGGATGTAGGTCCAGCAGTAGTGTGCACCTCTGCACTGGCATTTTGCTTTTCGACAGTTGAGTACGTTATCCCTATTTGGGAAAGATCATCACATGTCAAAATTATTGACAAGGTTCTTGATGAAACATGTTGGCACATTACTGGCTGCCTTAAGCCTACAAAAAATCGACCATCTATACTCACTGTCTGATATTACACCTCCTCACATCAGAAGGACTATACAGAGTAGATATGAGCAGAAACAACAACTAAATGATGAATGGCATTCTTTGCAAGATATGTTGCAGTACACAGGAGACTAAGATCAAGAAAAAGTTTTATTCACTCAGTGAAACTGTTGACTGATTCCATAAAAGCTACAAGGTCAACAATGTGGCAAGAACAATCTCCAGATGCTATGAACTTAAATGAATCTCTTCCTTTTGGCTTACATCTAGACTGGCAAAGATAGAAGACATTGAACAGACTTCATTCTGAAATGCGCAAATCAAAGCAGAATATGGCCAGATGGGGGCTACATAGACAATGACAGCTGCTCATGTGGTGAAACACAAACCATAGATCATCTTCTGCAATGCTGCTTAATAGACATTAATAATATATGTAGAATATTTAATGCAGTGTAATGAAACAGCTTCAAAATATATTAATCACTGGATGAATGAAATCTGATGCATAATATTTTATGCAAGTGACATTTTTTTTTTTGTCTTTTAATGTATATTTCTTTAAATGAATGCTTTTAATCATTTATATATATGCTCTTACATTTTCTGTAGTTTGCACACAAAATAAAAATTACCACATATTTTTCTATCAACAAAATTTCTCATCTGTTACCATCTGCAAAAGACAAACTATCACAGCAATTATTAGCTGGTGTTTACCAGATTCCTTGTAATAATTTGACAAACTTTGGGCAGACAGGCTATTTTGTGGAAAGAAAGAATTAATGAACATCAGTAGTTAAGTTAGAAGAAGACAGCAGAAGATTATCACTCAGAAAGAAAGCAATGACAAATTCAAGCAAGATCTTTAAAGATATTAGCCTCATAACAAAAATCAGATCATGAAAGGCAATGGTATTCCTGTGGTACTGTATGGATGTAAAAGTTGGGCTCTGAGAAAGAGTGAAAGAAGGAGGATAGATGCATTTGAATTATGGGTTTGGAGATGCCTACTAAGAATAACATGAACTGCAAAGCAAACCAATAAATCAGTGATAGACAGAATAAAGCCAGATTTCTTGCTTGAAGCTATGATCATCAAGCAAAAATTGTCATACTTCAGACATATTATGAGAGCAAATGACAGTCTGAAGAAAATGATGCTTGCTAAAATTGATGGAAGTAGGAGAAGAGGAAGACCAAGAATTAGATGGGTGGACAGAGTTAAAGAAGCAACTGGAAATTCTGAAAGATATAGCCAGGGACAGATCTGAATGGAGAGTGTATGTTCATAGAATCACCAGGAGTCGAAAACAACTTGATGGAACATAACAACAAAGTACATGGAATACATGAAACATCAGAAGTGTGGTCTGGCACAGCATAGTATTGACATTAAACACAGTATCCAGTGGGATGGAACTTGTCTTCTCCATAGAAGCAGTTTTAAATATAAATGCCTTTTCAAAGAGAACCTCTTTTACATCGGCCTAACCTGAATCGGAATGATTCTCTCTTTTCCCAAAAAGTTGGGAGATTCTCGTTTTATGTAAATATCAAAAACAGTTTTAATATTATTTATTAATATATTCATTTCTGACTCGTGGTGACTATTTTAAACTCATTGCAGTATGGACTTTGTATTCCTGTTTTCTGATCTGCTTGTTTCTACACAATGATGATGTACTGTTATTTTCATGTATTGTCATTAAACTTCAAAACGGCCAGGATGTCTATAGACATCCAACTAAATCTGGATATGATTCAGCCCACCTGTTTAAAGAACCAGGATAAGAAGTACAATTTGACCATCCTGTCCATTAGGTGTGATAAACCCTCACGCTGAAGAGAACGGTTAATCGGATTATCTCACGTTCATAGCTACTTCTCAGTTGCCTATAACTAGAAACGCACATCCTTGTTCTATGCTGGTCAACTGGATTTTAGTTATATAGGATAGACTAAAAATAGAGAAATTATTTATATTTTTGTTTTCTCTTTTTATTGTACAATACGATTTTAATTTCTGGACAAAATAAAGGTCTTGCATAATTTGTTCACTTAAATATTGCCTTACCTTGGAGAACCAATTTCATTTTTAATTTTTTTGCGCTAATTTTTTTCTAATCGCTTTCTAGACAAAACATTATTCTTTGTTCTCAAAGAAATTAATTCACGATAATTATTTGAAATATTCTTTTAAAAAAAGAAAAGAAAACCAGCTGCTGACATTCCAGATTATATTATTTTTATTTTTGTACAAAACCATCGAAATCGAATAATACTTCACAGATTTCCTTTAGGACACGCTGGAGCAACTTTGCTTTATAGAGAATAATGTGAAATTCTTTAATCATATCACTAAATTTTTTCTTTATATTATATAGTAATCTACTGTTCTTTGTACTTTCACTTTCTTGGTTTCCCTGTATAATTGGTCATTACAAAATGAAATTAACAGTTATAGATATTTACTGCATAATTCAGATATTTTATTCTCCAATTTTTAAAGTAAGCGATACATTTGCTTATTTTTATCATTCAAAATATGTATATCAAATGCATCAAATGTGAAATTTCATTTCCTTTCACAATACAAATGAACTTTATTTCGACTTTGATAGCATCACCTCCCCCTCCCGTTACAACATTACCAAACACCCGAAAGCTGTTATGAAACATTGGTACAGTTTTTATTTCATTCGTGATTTTTCCATAATAATTGTTCCACATAACGTTTAATTTTTTCGACACAGAAACTAAGTTTTGATTATTATAAATTTGCAAATTATAAATAAGAAAATATACATATTATTTCCCTATTATTATAAATCAGGAAGTTATGTGACGTTGGCTAATAGGGGAAATTAATATTTAAAAACACTGTCATCCTACAAATGCAATATCAGAATATGCTTCAAATGTCTGCTAATCAATCAAAAAGATGGAAAAACAGAACAAGGAATTTCTGCCTGTAAAATATTCAGTTATTGCACGAGGTACTTTAGTGTGCTGCCTTCTGGGCATGTTCTTTTGATCTGGTTCCCAGTGGTGGTGTGTGTGTGGGGGGGGGGAGTTGGTAATCTCCATTAGTCTACAACTTGTTACTGGGCAGAAAGGAATATTAGAAAGCATACCCAATATACAATTCATTTGTGCGATGGCAAGCAAGAGCAGCAACAGCAATAATTTTTTTCAAGATAATTATCAAATAATTTAGAATTTTTCGATAATAAAAGTGAAACTGATCACTATAAATAAAGAAATCATTTTTGGCATAAATACTTCATCAGCCTGTAAAATAAATGTCAGTTTTACTGTGTTAGGATATCTGAACAACAGAAAATGAAACAAGACATTCTTGCTTGAGGCAATTTAGTGGGACTTCTAGGAAACTTTCTGTCTTGTGTTTCTCAAAAGAATAATCTAAGACTTTTAGCTTTTCCTCTAGGTAAGAGAATTATTGTCCAGCATTTCTAAGACGTATTTCAAAAATAGCAATCAGCAGAAATAGAAGTAGTAATATTTAGATTTTTATTTTTAAAAAAAAGAAACAGAAATAACACAATTGAAATTTCTTTGTGTGGATTTTACATGTTGAAAATACAGCATAGTATTCCTAAATCTTAGAATAATTTCAGCAGACCACTGATTTAGATTCAAAGAAAGAGCACAGAATTAGAAGCTTCGCTATACAACAATATTATTGCTTTATTTCTTTTGTCAAAACAGTAAACTGAAATTAGAGATTTTGAATACCGTCTGAAAGCTTTCAAAGCTATAGAAATTTAAAGTAGTTATGCAACTCAGTTCCAGGACAGGAGGGGGGGGGGAGGTGCAGTAAAAAATCCTAAAAATGAGCATAAATTTTTAATCATTTCATACAGGATATCCTTCCTATTATATTTTCAACATATCTACAGTGGTTAAGCACTGGATATGATAGTAATGTGCATGCTACAAAAAAAAAAAAAAAAAAAAAAAAAAAAAAAAAAAAAAAAAAAAACCTCTGTTGCAATTTTCAGCAAAAGAAGAAGGCGAAGAGTCTCTGATAAAATAGCATTAGGTATAAATTTTTGATACTGAAAAAGATACAATATCGGAAACAGAGTAATGCAGTTTATAATTATTTGTTGTTCATAAAAAAAAAAAAACAATCGTTCCTGAAATTGAAATGTGACAATCCATATAAAGATATTTTGCAAAGAAAGAAAGCAAAATGTCATATTTATTTCACTAAATGTTATTTAAAAATATTAATATTTGACAAAATATTTTAAACATAAACAAACATTTGAGAATTTGCGAAAAAGAATATATACTGTCAGTAAAGTGGAGGAAATTAACTATTACTAAAGTATATTCATTGCAAAGGCTGATCTATGGTCATTTCAGGGTTGATTATTTATTTTGGCAGTGTAAAACTTCTATTTTTGGAAAGAGACACAAGAAATAAATTGTTAAGCAAAAAAAAAAAAAAAAACGATCAAATATCCTAGTACAGTGAAGAAAATTCAAAGTAACAGAGTACATGTAAAGACAAGTGACACAAAAGTCGCTCGACCACAGTTAATCAGGTAATGGCTCTCAAATCGGCATTAAGGGATTAACACCGGAGGAGGATAAATACTTGATAAAAGATAGAATGCCAATGAAGTTTTGATCCATGAAAAAGTCTGTGGTAGTCTTGCTATTTCATCCACCTTGGCCGGTAGGAGGGTTAAAGTTAATTACTGTAGTTATCGTGTAATTTTGTTTATAGTTATGCCAAACTATACCTTTAAAGATTAATGATCCTGTTAGTGTAATATTTTAAGCCCACTATTACAAACAGTAAAAGCTCAAATACATGATAGCCAAATGAATTTCCTAGTAAGTAGCACCATAATTAGTAAACAAAGGAAATTGTACACTGATGACAACGTTTATGTAGAGCATGCACCATACATAAACAGAGAAAGTGGCAGGAAACAAAACAAAGGAAATTGCAGAAAATACAATGAAGAAAAGAGCAGGAAATTGCACATTAACAATAGTGCTCAAAGGATGGGCAGGAACCATACATGAAGCTATCAGTATTATGTATGGTTTAGTAGAAAGAAGAAACAGGGATGACAGGACTGATATATTTAAGTTGTTCAGATGATGATGTGCTAAATTTTCATGGTACAGCAACCACTGTGGCTATAATTAACTAGGTCAAAGTTTACAAGTCAAAATCTAACAGCGATATAAACAAAACATAATAAAAATCAATTTTAATATAAAAATCATTAAGTGTATATCATCAAAATCATATAACAATATAATGAATTTAGTTTAATCATTTATCCAAGTGTAAGCAAACAAAGTTTGTGCCTGAAGTATCTTCAGGACAAAGGCAATTTGTGGTAAAGGTGGATCAAGCACCCATCACTGATTGTCTCAGTATCTCCCATAATGCAAAGTACATCTCCTTGCAGACATGTATAATGCTATGCATTAAGGGAAGGGCCACTACTCAGACCATTTTTCGACCTTTATTGAATGTTCAAGTACAGGTCCAACTCCACAAACTCAGCATTGTTCCCCTCACCAACAGGCTCACTCTGCCACTGAGAAGAATTCTCAGCGTTGACTCTACCCCATGGCAGGCTCACCCAACCACCAAGCAGAGCCGTTCATTTGCTCATATGTTATCTGAGGGGTAACAGCAACAGCCATGCCTCAGTTAACTTCATGGGCTACAGCATTGCCATTCATCACCCAAGCTATCAACCAGTTTCGACCTTGATTGGGGTCTCATCGGTGGGAGCCCAGAAGTGGAGATACTAAGACAAAAGCAATGAAGAAGACATATTTAACTATACAAGTTAACAAAAAATGTACCACCTTATTATTAAATTACTCTGGATTTAGAGAAAGATGTTGGAAGTTTTTTCCTACTTGGTTAGACTATAATGAATATTGTTTAATCCTTAATCCAACTGCAAGCAAACAAAGTTTGCACCTGAAGCATCTTCAGGACTGAGGCAACTTGTGGTAAAGGTGGACCAAGCTCTCATCACTCCTTGTCTCAGTATCTCCTATAATGCAAAGCACATCTCTTTGCAGACATGTATAATGCTATGCATTAAGGGAAGGTCCACTACCCAGTGGGAAAAAACTTCCAACATCTTTCGCTAAATCCAGAGTAATTTAATAATAAGGTGATGTAATAATAATGAGAGCATGGTCCACCTTTACCATGAGTTGCCTTAGTCCAAAAGATACTTCAGGTGCAAACTTTGTTTGCTTACACTTTGATAAAGGATTAAACTAAATTCATTATAGTCTAACCAAGTGGGAAAAAACTTCCAACATCTTTCTCTAAATCCAGACTAATTTAATAATAAGGTGGCACCTTTTGGCAACTTGCATAGGTAAATATGACTTCTCCATCGCTTCTGCCTTAGTATCTCCACTTCAGGGTCTGGTTCCAACTGACGAGACCTCAAAAAAGGTCGAAACCGGCTTGGGTGATGAATGGCAATATCCATGATGTTTTAACTAAGGCTCGGCTGTTGCTGTCACACAGGTCCTGGGTGGTGGTGGGGGGGGTAATGAATGGCAATGCTGTAGCCTATGAAGTTAACTGAGGTACGGCTGTTGCTGTTACCCCTCGGATGACATATGAGCGGCTCTAACATCGGCTGCATAAAGCAAAGAGCTGACATTAACATTCACAATTCTGATATCATGTTTAATACCATTTTCCTTCATAATGGGATCCATATAGATAATGAATAACAGAGGGGATAATGTACATCCTTGTCTCACACCAGATTTAACATTAAACCATCTTCCTGTACTTCCTTCAATTCTAACTGCTGACTTGCAACTCAAACAAAGACTAAGCGTTGCTTGATATAATGCCCTATTGACACCATATAACTGTAGTGTATTGAATAGCTTCTCGCTTGGCACCTTGTCATATGCCTTTTCCAGATCGACAAAACTTAAATACAGTTCTTTGTTATATTCTCATGCTTTCTCCACTAATTGTCGTAAAGTGCAGATATGATCCTGACAGCCTCTATTTGGCATGAATCCAGCTTGTTTTTCATCAAGCTTTTCTTCTACAATTCTTCTCAACCGTTTCTCAAGTATACTGACATAAATCTTGCCTGGAACACTCAGTAGGGAAACCTCTGTAATTCTCACATTCAGTTTTATTTCCCTTTTTATATATGGGTACTATTAGAGCTCTACTCCAATCATCAGGAATTCGTCCCTCTGTCCAGGCCTTCTGAAGTATGCAGTGCAGTCACTGTAAGACTTTCTGGTCGATTATCATCTACTCTTGCTGCCTTTTCACATTTCAAGCCTTTGATGGCTTTTTCTACTTCAAGTATGGATATGTATTCCTGACTGTATGCTTGAGTGTTTTTTACCACTGTACTATCACTGCTTGTTTCATTTAGCAATTTTTCAAAGTAATTACTCTATACTTCAAGGATATCTTTTTTCCTGTTTTCATGTCACCTTTATCATCTCTAACTCCTTTTTCAGCACTCTTTCCTCCATTTCTAAGCTTCTTCAACACTGCTCAACTTTTATTCACTTTAAAACTTTCTTACATGTCATTCTTTTCAATATGAAATTCAATATCCTGCTCAAGACTAAATAGTGATCGTTTCCAATTTCAAATCCTCTGTACACTCTAGTGTCCTGCAGCAGGGAGAAAGCATGACTATCATCAATAACATAATCAATGAATATCTTACCACCTTCTTAATATATATTTTCTATGTTCTTGCCAAAGTCCTCCCATGACTTTTGTTTAGATAGTTTTTCACAGTGTTTAGCTTTCTTACATTTGTCTCTGTATTCTCTAAGAGCACAAGCTGACTTATTTGCCAGGAAATTTTGATATGTTTTCTTCTTTTCCTTCACTGCCTCTTTAACTTCCTATGTCCAACATGGAATTCTGATTTTTCTATCCTTGCACACAACCTCACCACATACCTCTCTGGCTAAATCAATCAGGGTTTTCCTCAAAGTTTACCACTGACTCTCCAAGGTTTGGTTCTTGTTCTGAAACTCTTTCATTTTTATAAGACTATTACACTTTTTTTTATATAATGTTCGTCAAGTTATAACCTAGTCTGTTACCTTCATATAGCTTACTAGTTTGTATTCCCTGAAGATGCCGATAGAGAAAAAAAAAATAAATAAATAAAATAAAAATAAATAAAAAAATTGGCGAAACGTAGGATAATAAAATAAAGCTACTTGACGAATATTATATAAAAAAAAGTGTAATAGTCTTATAAATAATAGTCAAGAAAAAATTCAACACTCTTTAATTTTTTTTCAATAATCTTTGTGTATTTTAGTCTACAGTTCACATCTGAGAGCTGCTCAACTTTTATTCGCTTTATAACTTTCTTACATGTCATTCATTTCAATATGAAATTCAATTTCATCCTGCTCAAGACTAAATAGTGATTGCTTCCAATTTCAAATCCTCTGTACACTCTGGTGTTCTGCAGGGAGAAAGCATCACTATCAACAATATCATAGTCAATGAGAATTTTCTTATTCCTTACCTCTTCTCTCCATGTGAATTTGCGCACATTCTTATGTTGGAACATGGTGTTAGTAATAACCAGTCCATGTCCTGAGCAGAAATCCAACAGGTTTGCCATTATTATTAGCTTTGCTCTTTTCTCCAAATTTTCTCAAAACATTTTTGTATGTCTGACAATCACTTCCTACTCTGCTATTTAGATCCCCGACAAGGACCAACTTTTCCTTTTTCATTGTGTCAGTAGCTTTCTTTAGAGTCCTCAAAAAATTCCTCCACTTCTACTTTAGTAGAGCCTTCTGTGGGACCATGGGCACAAATAAGTCTCATTGTCCAGTTCCCCATTCTGATATTTGCCCACATCACTCTACTTGACACTGCCTGCCATTCAAGAAGATGAGCCTCATATTTTGTGTTGAATACTATGGCTACTCCTTCTTTTCCTTGATTGTCATTGCCTGAATATAACATTTTGTATTTATTGCTCAGAAAGATCTCACCAGTTTTTGTCTTTTTTGTTTCAATCACCCCTATTATGTCGATCTGGTACTTATCTAGTTCCTCAGCTAGCTCTATTTCTTTGCCATTTGGGCTTCTTATGTTGATAGTACCGATCTTTATCTCTGGCGATGTTGAGTTGGGAGTGTATAAGAGGTCCTACTATTAATTATTCATGTTCAGCCACCAGCCTTCAAGTTTTGCTTTTGTCTTATATATATATATATATATATATATATTTAAAGTAGTATGCTTGTTGTTCTTCCTCACAATTATTGAATTTGAGTGTTGTGCATTTGTACTCTTTATTTTCATGCTTTTAACTACTGCACCTCATGAGATGGCAAAGCAATGAAATGGAGTTCTGAGCATGACTATTTCTGGTGTGAAGCAGCAGAAATGATTCAGGATGTAGAGTTTGACAGGACAGCTGAGATACTATGCTTTCGCTGGTGTTGGGGTTTCAGGGTATTAAATGTTAGGATGACATTTCTCGTTAGTACCAGTCACCATCCCCGATATATGAGAGTTTCTCTTATTGCTTTTAGGTAAGCCTTAATCTTTTATTTCAGAACAAGCCTTCTCATGTTTCTATCATAATGTTCCAATTAAATATTTCATGTATGGAGTTCTTTACATATTTTGGGTATCTTGCCAACTATTCTAAACCATTCTTGATGAAGGAGGAGACATTTTCCCAATAAGATGTCCATCAAGTTAATAATGAGAAAAGTTAGATGGGATAGCAGTGTGTGTTGTGGGTGTTTTCTGTTTTTTTGTTTTTGCTGTTAGTTAATGAGGAAATGGTTTATGGACTTCACCTGAACTTAAGGAGGGGGTACTATTATGAAGGGCTCTCATACTGGGGGATAAGAATAAATGACACATATTCAAAAGGAGGAGGATTTAGCACAAAAGCACACTACCTATGATGGAGCCACACATGGATGCTTGCTATCTGGCAAAACAAATACCTGTGTTTGGAAGTGGAATTCCAGAGATGCTATACTGGAACAACAGCAAGCCTCACACCCTGTCCAGAGACCATGGGAAAGATGACGTGCTGCACAATTATTGAACTGTGCAGGCAAGCCCATTAACCAAGTGGATCCTGGCCAGGCCATCTAATACCAGCTTGTCAAAACAGTGCACATAACTTTAAATCCTCTTTTCCTGATCCTAAGCAGGAAAATGGATGCCAGTGATTTGGAAAATAGGAGAATAAAAAATTCTCTGAAGATATAGAGCAAAAAATATAGGAAGGGAAAGAACAGATAGATGAAAAGAGAGAGAGAGAGCACCTCCAGTATGAACAGGGTCCACATGGAGGGGAAGATGCTCAAAAGTATCAATTGGATGGTGCTGTCTGATTTTATATATGGTAGAATCATGGGAAGAAACAAGCAAAAAAAAAAAAAAAAAAAAAGCACAAGACAATATGAAGTGGAGAGTGATGAATGTATAAAAAAGTTACACTAAATTAATTTTCTTAGCTTTTTTTTTTTTTTTTAATGTGGAGGTCCATGGAATGAGAGAGAGAGATGATTACAGTGAAAGCAGTAAATGAGTTTAAAGAGTAGTACAATAGGCTAGGCTTTGCAGTGTCTGAAGTGGACTTCCCACAAGGAGTCTCACAGAGATCTTGTGATGATAATAATGATGATGAATTGGTTGATAATAATAATGCAATTCAGAAAACTCATTACTGCACAAATCTTAAAGTAACGATGGATTTTCTATTTTCACCCAAAATCTGAGAAACTATTATACTAAATTGTCTGAAATAAATAACACAACCGTATATTTCCAAACTCATTATCTATATAATTATATATTATTTTTTAATCATACAATAACATTTGATTTCTCTAAGTTTTTTTTATTTCTTAATATTACCATTTTAGTCCTTAGTACCCCCACATGGTAGCATGAAGTACAAACACATACAAATTTTTGTAAGAAAGTTTGAATGCAACTATCCAACCTTTACAGAACTCACAGGGAGGCCTATTGTTCTTCTCATCCTCCACTCTTTTTATATATCTATGAAATATATATACAGTCATACCCTGACTTACGCGAATCCGGAGTTGTGAGGTTTCTTATATGTACATATTCCCATCACGCCTCACCACTAGTCATATATTTCCGGTGCCAGTCATATTCGCCAGTGTCACACATGCTGTGAACAAGCACTGACATGTTTCGCGCGGTCTCCATTCATACACGATTTTTATAGTCTACAAACCTTGCGATTGTTTAATGTTATGTTCTTCATAAAAATTTTATCACACAAAAAATAATAATGTCGCCCAAAAGAAGCAAGTCCGATTCTTCTACAGCTAGCAAGAAAAGAAAAACATTCAAAGCGTACCATACACGGCGTTTGTTTGCAAGTCTGAATGAAGCTATGAGGCAAAATGAACAACTATCTGTTAAAGAGTTTTGGAAATGGTTTAATGTTTTAGATGCTGTAAGGATTATCGGAGATTCTTGGGGTGTCTCCGATATCGAAGACACCCTTCAGTAGCGAAGAGTCTCTAATATCGGAGACTCTTCGCGACTGAAACCTCAGATCCAGTTTTACCAGGAAAGCACATGACAATTGTAAAATTAACAGAAGGTCTCAGCTTAATTAAGAAAGACTTACAGATTTTGGAGGACATACATTCTAATGAGGAACAAATTGTAGCCATAAATAAAAGAAACAAAACTCAATGTTATTAAGGATTTTGAAGGTGGAATGAAAATTTGTGAGCTGGCAAAGAAGTTCGATCTACAGGAATCTACAGTAAGAACAATCGTAAAAGAAAGGTTTACAGATTTTGGAGGACATAGATTCTAGCGAGGAACAAATTGTAGCCACAAGGCAAGGAATAAAAAAATCATTAGCTTACTATGAAGAAATTTTGTGTGACAAAAAAAAAGACATTATGCCGTCATACGAATCTATTAGATTTTATGAAACCATCGACATCGAAATAACTTTCTTTTTTTTTATGTACGAAAAACTACAATTATGATTATAATTCTTAAAAAATATAGGTGTTTTTGTAAACCTTTGGTCCTAATTGTATGTTTGTATATATAAATTACATGCAAAATTATACCCCGAGTTACGTGAATTCAACTTACGCACTTTTCATTGGTCCCACCTATCACGTAACTTCGGGGTATCACTGTGTGTGTGTGTGTATGTATATATATATATATATATATACACACAAAATATTCATACTTTTAACATACGTTTATTAAACTAATTTAATTTTCATTTCCATTATATTTATGTGTAATTTTATTTCAGTGTAAACTTAATCTTTACGGAAGCAATATAACAGAATTTGCTATCAAATTGTTATTAATGGTAAGATTTTTTCTGTAGGTACTATATATATATATATTTATTTTTAATGTGGTAACAGCCAACAGAAGGTCTCTTACACGGAATCATCATTTGTGCAATAACATGTTACAATAAACCAAAATAAACACAAGTGGAATAGAATATTTCAATTTAAGTACAACGAGAAATGATTTATGAAATTCTACATGTAGTGATTTCGGTGTGATATGCCATTAGAATTCAACAAGTAATGAAGTGAAAATTTAAGTTTTTTTTTTTTTTTAAATGCATTATAACAAGATAATCAACAGGAAATGCTTTTAAAAATTAACTATTCCTTAAACTTTTCAAATAAACACATACATCAACTGCATCATTCAGAGCTCCTGCTAAGAGAAAAAAAGCAGCTGCATGTTCAAATCTTTGTTTTCCCATTAATGTAAAGGCATTTTTCAAAGCTGATTTTCTCCACTTGTCTTCTGAAAAATTATTCTGAAAGAACTTTGCCATTTTGTAGTCATGTACTGACCTAAAACACAAATGATCAATAATGGATTATAAAACTTTGATCATGATAATTAAAAAATATATATTTGTAACTGTTCTTAAGATTCTGCTGTTACAAAAAAAAAAAAAAAAATTTGAGATTACTTACTTTTGAATTACATCTATATTAAAAAGCATGTCAAGAGGGTAGTTCCTAAGTTATCTGCCATTAGTATGATGAAATGCAATCAAATTAAAATGTCAGGAGAGATGCAGTGATCTCTTTCACACACAGGCACGCACATACACACACACACACACACACACACACACACACACACACACACACACACACACACACACACACACACACACACACACAGGCATATATGAGAATCAGAATTAACAGTTAAGACCTAATTCTGATTCCCATATGTATCACATTCACTTCTTACTTTACAAAAAAATAAACAATTTTCACACAAAAAGATCACAAAGTAGTCTAGAAGCTGAATGTGTGAAGTAGTTGCTCTGCAATCAGCAAACTGTAGATTTAAATCCAAATGCAATGCATATACATGAGAAATGCTTTAAGCAGTAGTTGATTTTCATAATATGGTACAATCCAAGGCAGAGAAAACTACTTGATTTTTGAAGTAGACTGAAGTGACATAAATTTTTGCATTGAACAGGTGGGATTCCAAAGAAAACAAAATTTGTGTGTGTGATATCTTCACAAACACTAATACACAGGCATATTACCGTCCCTCAATAGAGAGAGCGAGAGAAGCATGTGAGACGAGTGTAACCTATGCAGAGTTGAGAAAGAACAACTTCATCTCTATGAACCCTGTGAGTTTAATTTCATGCTTCATCTGGTAGTTAGTTGTTGTTGCACTATGCCATGATGATTACCACTATGATATTAAATTTTTGTCTTCTATATCTGTAATCTGTGCAGGGGACAGGTGAATGATGTCATCTTATGAAATGAGCTCACAAAGCTGCAGCCTAGTTTATTGATCTCAACATGGCTTAGGATTCAACAAAGGAGAATATCAAGGCAAAGCCTTCTGATCATCTGGAGGAAGAGCTGTTGGATTCAAGAGTGCAATGATTTTTCATGGTGTACCAGACTTTTCAAAGCCTGTAGAAAAGTAGATGAGTTTTCTGCAGGTTTGGTTTTGCACTTCTAGTTGTGTTTCATCTTTATATAATGTAATGCAAGCTCTAAGGCATACAAGCTCAGCACACATTCCAGTGGGATTCAATTAGATATGCTGTATGAAAGATAGCAGAAGACACATCACAGAATCTGATTTTGAACTGCCTGTACACATTATTATTATTAATTAGTTATTAATTAGATAACCTAGAAAGAAATAAACATAAAATCAAATTGGAAATTAATGAGACACAATCTGGTTTTCAGGAAAATAAAGGGACTAGAGAAGGACTCTTCAACATTAGAACTATTATAGAAAGATATCTGGAGAAGTAGAAAGAAGTCTTGTTATGTTTTATTGACTACACAAAGTTCTATGATAATATAGATCATTAATAACTAAAAGAATGCATCAAAAAATTAGGAGTAGATGGTAAAGATACCAAATTACTGATAAATCTATATTGGGAACAAACTGTCTCAATAAAAATCTCAGAGGAATTTCCAGTGAAGAAGGATGTCAGACAAGGCTGTGTTCTTTTTCCTATATTGTTTAACCTCTATACTGAAAATATCTTCCAACAATTAGCAGATATTAAAGGAGTCAGCATAGGAGGCAGAAATATAAACAACTTAAGATATGCAGATGATATGGTAATGCTGGTTGAAAATAAAAAAGATTTTCAAAACCTACTAGAAGAGCCACTGACACTAAGTAAAAAATATGGATTTAATTTCAACTTAAAAAAAAAAAAAACATGCTGGTAACAAGAGAAAAAGGGAAAATACCTGATATAAATATTAAGATCAGAGAAAATATTTTAGATCAAGTAGAGAGTCATATATATTTGGGTCAAATAATTTCAGAGAATGGAAAGCATAATAAGGAAATATTAAGAATGATAGAAACTGCTAGGTCAACCTTCATTAGGATGAAAAACATTCTGACCTCAAGGGAAATTCATGCAAAAAAAGGAATTAAGCTGTCAAAATGCTACGTATAATCAACATTGTAATATGGAGCAGAAACCTGGACAACATAAAAATATTGTGAAAATAAACTACAAGCTTTTGAAATGTGGATGCTCAGAAGAATCCTTAGAGTCCCATGGACTGCCAAAAACACTAATTTAGAGATATTGGAGATAACTGGAGAAGAAAGGATTCTGTTGAAAACCATTAAGAAAAGGGAAACTACCTACCTACCTTCGTCACATACTAAGATATGAATCCCTACAAGAAACACTTTCAGAAGGAATGATACAAGGAAAAAGAAGAAGAGGAAGACAAAGAACAGATCGGATGGGAAATATCAAGGACTGGATCTTTTTGTCGTATACAGAATGTGTGAGAGAGAGAATCACAAAACAGTACATAGTGGAAGTTGACTTCAGATGATATCTGACAAGACAAGAGTCTAACACATGAACTACGTGGTTTTTTTATTATATTAGATTCTGTAAAGAAATCTTTATTTTTTATATATTAAGGGTTTTGGCATGCCCCTACATCCCTATAATATCATGAGATCTACCCACTCCATGACCATTATAGCAGCAATACTGTCTTCCTTCAATGAAAAAATAACAATATTAGCAATGTTCATTTATATAACCATGGCTTAGTTTCAGAAGTGATACCCCTCCCCCCATCCCCCACACAGATATATGCACTGCTTTGAGGATCCACAGCAAATAACTGCCTTACAAAAAGACTATAGAAAACTAAATGAGACAGCAGAATGATTTTGGTGTTTATGCATGATACATTTTGCCAGACAACTGAAAATGTTCACACAGCTTGGCACTACTGCAGGAAATACAGTGAGTGATCGGTTAACAAACAGTTCAGACTCCAAACAAATGGGACAATGAACACTTTCACGAAAGATTTTTATGTTCGGACAACAAACACATGTTCAGATAATGAACACCTCACAGAACAAACACAAGAAGAACCGATGTTGTGTGTGTAAGATTTGTAGAACTGTATTTTATTGCCATCTATGAATGGTTTCTGGAACGAGACTTTGACAGTTGTATACATAACCTTTTTGTGCACTAGTTGATTTCTGTTCTCTGAATTTTTGTAAGTGCTTTTCTGAACTTTTTATTTAAAAAAAAAAAAAAAAATGATAATATTATAGGGCCTAAAAAGAGTGGAGTGTCAAGAACTGTGCTCTCCATAGAAACCAAGCAAGAGTTAATGGCCAAGGTAGAGAGTGGGCAGAAGATGTCTGATGTTGCTAGGCAGTATAGCTTGAACAGGTCTACACTAGGCACAATCTTAGCTAAGAAAGATATAATCAAGAAGACCGAAGCAGCTAAAGGAGTAACAAAAATCACATCTGAGAAACAAAGATGTGCCGCCATCCATGAAAAAATTGAGAGATTGCTTTTAGTTTGGATAAAAGAAAAGGAAATGAAAAGAGGTGTAACTAGTATGACTATCATTCAAGAGAAGGCTAGAAAAATTTTTGAAGAACTGAAGAAACAAACTCCACATTCATCACATGAGGAGATATAATTCAAGGCTACCACTGGATGGTTTGCAAAGTTTAGAAGGAGATCTAGCATTAAACATGTGGTAATGCACAGTGAGTCTGCTAGTGCAGATAAAGAAGCTGAGAAGTTCTGTCTCAAATTTCAAGAATTCATTAAAAAAGAAGGATATTGTCCACAACAAATTTTCAATTGTGATGAAACTGGTTAATTTTGGAAGCGCATGCCGAACCTTACCTACATCACGAAAGATGAGAAAAATATTCCTGGGCATAAACCCATGAAAGACCGATTGACGTTATTTTTGGGAGCTAACGCTAGTGGTGATATGAAGCTTAAACCACTTGTTGTCTATCACTCTGGGAACCCTAGAGCATTCAACAAAAATTCCATAATTAAAGAAGGACTGCCAGTGATGTGGAGATCGAAAGAAAGTTGCTATTGGACAATGCACGAGGACACCCAAAAGACCTTGAAGATAATTTGCCGGAAGACTTTCCCAGGCTGATAATTCAGTTTCTGCTTCCAAATACCACTTCGTTGATTCAGCCAATCGATCAGGAGATTATTGTGGTTTTCAAGAAATTATATACTCGAGTGCTGTTTTGTCGGTGTTTTGAAGCATGCCAGTTCTCCTCGACGATGACATTAAAAACGTTTTGGAAAAAAAAATTTGTTATTCTTGAAGCTATCTGGCTCATTCAAAAGGCATGGTCAGAAGTCACTCAACGACAGCCGTGTCCATCCTGCATTCAGGGAGATGATGTCCCTGAAATTATGGATGAAATTGTGACAACTGCTAGAGATCTGGAATTGGAGGTGAATGAAGATGACATTGAACAGCTCATAATGGAACATGAAAATGATCTGACGACAGAAGAACTCCAAGAAACTCAGCGAGATGTGTTTTCTTCTGAAAAAGAGGAAGACGAAAGAAGACCAATGCTGACATCTGCTATTAAAGATCTTTTGAAGAAGTGGGGGGGATGTCAGAACAACGGCCTTAGAATGGCACCCAAACTAGGTTGAGGTCAATAGGCATGGGGATCTCTACAACGACAATGCTATTAATCACTTCCGAAAAATCCTGAAGAAGAGAGAAAAGCAATTGACATTGGACAGATTTTTTAACATCCCACAAACGGGAAAAAAAACATGACTGATGAAAATGCAAGACTGTGTATGTGTGTATTATTGTTATTATAAATAAACGTAGTAAGAAATTATATAATTTATTTTATTTTATTTTTTTTTTGGGTCTCCAGAACGAATTAATCAAATTCCCATAAAAATCAATGGTAAATTGATGATCAGTTAACGAACAATTCAGGTAGCGTACATCATCTTTGAACGGATTATGTTCGTTAACCGATCATCCTCTTTATTTTCATGAGTTTTCTCCACCATAAACACAAAACCTCATACAAGTAGATGCTCATCACAATGAATCCTTTGGGATAAGAGAAATACTTTCTTAGCAAGATCTGCTATTATTTAAGAGGAAAAATGATAAGTGATTCCCCACACCCCATTCCCATGAAACAAAATAAATGGTGGAAAATCACACAGATGACAGAACACAAAAGAGTGGCGTGAACCATAAATAAAGCACAGAAAATGACATGAAAACTTACAAATTCAAATAATTGAACATGTTTGGTATCAGAGGTCTTGAGAAATTATTTATTGGTATGAGACCTAATATAGAAAGTCAAGGAAAGTAGATCATGATGGGAGGAATGATAAGGATATTCAATTGTTTCTATGTACATATTTACGTATACTCCAGATGATGACCATAATATGAAGGTCAAAATGATGGGACATTACAGTTATTATTCTTAATATGGTAGCAGTAGCCATAAGTTTATCAAAATGAATGCTGATCACCATGTAACATTAAAAGAAAGAATTCTCATAATCCAAGAGATTTAACACACAAGCATTGTAATCACCAAGGTAAACTAAAATGTGCTTGATTGCTCAATCAAGCACACATTTTTATAAAGATGTAGAGACAGCAATCTGATTCCTAATGGCATCAAGCTAAAAAAGAAATTCACCTTGACACACAATACTCAGAGAGCTAAGCACAAAAAGCTTAGCACTTCCTCAAAATCAGGTTCTAAATTAAAATCATACTTTTCTGTTATTTAATCCAGATATCTGGGATGCCCTAGAGAGGATCATTGACAACTCAACCTCAACATATTCTGGAAACAAAGTAAAGCTTATAGCAAAACTTCTCAGAATGGAACAGAAGCAAGATTTAAATGACCAAAGGATCAATTTAAGCAATTTAAATATCTCATCATCAGTGAATGATTCTGAGAACAGCTAACCACATATAAGTGATGATAGGAGCCACCAACTGCAAACAAATGATTAACCTGTTGAGCCACACCCTGAAGAATGGTGAAATTTCACTACAGGTATCCCTCAATTAACGCAGTTAATTAATCCCTCGATGTTACCGCATATATCAAAATCGCGTTAATCAAATCTAATAATCAATGCTAAAATTACAATTCGTCCATGATCGATTACTGTATTAATAATTCGTTTTATATGGTACTCTTTTAGGAAAGATAAAAAATGAATGCAAAGCAAATGTTTAATAAATACTTGTACCTACATTATTTACTGCAATTTTTTTTATCAAAAGAAGTTATCAAGAGTCATTTGAACAGTTTTAGTTTTTTCTTATCGCCATAAATTCTATGATAACAAGCAAAATGACTCTCCAGACCTTGGCAAACAAGCAATGAAATATAAAGAAAAAACACTGCCAATGTAATACATGATGGTACAAATTAAGTTAATATTGAATCCAACATTATTTCATAGTCAAATATAGAAACTACAAGAGTTTCATTCCAAATATATAGAAATTAAAAGTTTCGGCAGATGCAAGCATAAGCAACCTTATGGGGAACTCGTAGCAAAGGTGGAGTAAGCTCCAGATCACTTTCCTTAGTATTTTCCATAATGTAAAGCACATCTCCTAGAGGACATGTATGAAAAAAATAAGCCTTTGGCTTATTTATTTTCAGTTAAAAATAAGCCTTTGGCTTATTTTTATCAGTAATAAGGTATTTCAGTAATACATGATGGTTTATTTATTTTCAGTTACAATCTAGAAATTATTGAACAAAGAATAAAAAAGCAACAACTAAACCATACTATACTGATATCGGAGGTCGTGGTATCTCTCAGATACAATTTACTGTCCAATATCACAAACCTTTTTATAACATGTGTTAAACCAAACTGATAGCAAAAAATAGTGCGGGATATCACTCGTAACATATGAATGCACAGCTACTCATGACCTCCAAGCTACACACTGAATTGTGTAAGAATATTTATATTAAACATTTTGCATGTATCTGTCAGATCAGCTGTGAGCTCCACAGGATTAAAGGCGCGTTAATCAAAACTCTTGTCGCATATATCAGGGGATTGTTGCAATTAATTTCGCCGCATTAATCAAATCCCGCGTTAAGCAAAACTGCGTTAAGCAAGGGATACCTGTACTTAGTAAAGGCATACACATTCCTGTGGTGTGCTTAGGACAGTTAATAAATTGAATTTTATGAATCATATTGGGAGAGAGAGAGAGTATAAGGTTTTGCCTAACTAACACAGCTGATAAAATACGATTAGAAACTTCTAACATTTTAAATAATACTAAAGCAATAGCTAGCAACATAACCAAAACAGAATTAACAGCTGTGGAATCAGGCTATCATCATTATTACAGCTAATAAAGGAAACACCACTGTTATTTTAAACCAAGCCTATCATCGAAAAACAAATCAATTAGTCTTTGACAACACCCATTATCTTGTCAAATATAACCTAAATAGTTGAAATTAAAAAAGTAGAATTATTTCCTGGCCTTCAGATCTGGTTAAAAAACTACTTCCACACTATGCTTATTCGCTGAAAATAAGGTGTTCCTAAGATACACACAAAGAGAACACACTACTTCAGCCGATTACTTAAAGTATCAAAAACCTCAAATATCACCTTAGCCAAGAAATTAGCATCAACACTCAAGGAGTTGGTAGGTAATAACCCTCCTATATCACAAACCCGCAATACTTCATAAACAAAATTAGAAACTTTACACTTAATAAAAGTGATTTATTAATCAGTTTTGATGTATCTGTCCATTTCATAAATGTCAGAATCAATGATATAATTCTTCTTTTACAGGAGAAATGTTTGCTAGACATCATGGCCCTCTTTGCTGCCCATGTATTACATTCTGGTTACTTTGTCTGGCAAAATACCTTTTACCTACAAAAGGAAGGTACAGCTATGGATTCACAACTATTCTCTCCTATTGCTAACTTTTATATGGAAGCTTTTGAGAAATGTGCTCTACATTCCTTTATTTTAAAACCCAAAGTCTGGCTGCAGTACATTCATTGACAATATTTTTATTATCTGGACTCAAAGCTGTCAACCTTTATACACCTTTCTAATGCACCTGAACAAACAACATAAATGAATATATTTCACCATTGAAATTGAAAGTCAGAATGCACTTCCATTTCTGAATATATTTGTCACATGTCATCACCTCTGGTAATCTTTCCTCACTGTTTACTGTAAGCCTATACATAATAGCCAATATATACACAAACTCTTATCACCATTCAACATAAAAACTGAGTGTCATAAAAACCAAGCTATAAAGATGTACTCCAATGAGCAAACACACAAGCATGAATTTAAAATTATCAACCATACTTTCCTAAAAAATGGCTACCATGAATTACTACCAACATAATTCTTCACAACACTGCACCTAAAAATAAGCTTAAATTCCAACAGAACTGTACCCATTCCATACATTAAAGGGATTGGATAAAAAACAGAATATTGCACAAATACAACCTTAATGCTATCTTTAAACCATCTGCAAAATTAAAGAACTTATTTGAGTTTCCAAAGGAGATGGGTAAGTTATTTAATTTTGCAAGAGGTGAAATTGGATACAAGATTTCTCTCTGAAAAAAGGAACATGACACATTAAATTTAAGGACTATGAAAAAATTTGGCTTTTTTGATCATACCCTAAACACTCTAGAGAGAACTGATTGGAATGGTACCTACCTGTTCCTTATACTACAATGAAACCTACTATGAGTGCAAATTTAAAGAAGGATGCCAAATTCTAATCAACTACCCTAATCCCAACAATAACGATAATCTAAAAATCTCAAAGAATATGGATGGCACATATTCGACCCACAACTTTTGTTCTAACAAGTCATAATAATTAGGACTGTAATATTCCAGAATAGCAGCCATAATGTAACAACAAACCATAACATTTATTTCAAATAATGATTAGGTCACCACTATTGCTGTATCATTAAAGGTTAGTATGAATTTATAGGTATTATTTCTGGAAAATTTCCATGTTACTCCTCTAAATAAATATAAATTTTTATGGTTATTTTGCCTATATTTGTTTAGGAGTACCTCTTTTTATAATGTCAATTGTGGGTTAGACACAAGTTGAAAGTTTTCTCCCACTTGGTTAGACTATAATAAATTTAGTTTAATCCTTTATTCAAGTGTAAGCAAACAAAGTTTGCGCCTGAAGTATCTTCAGGACTGAGGCAACTCATGGTAAAGGTGGACCACGCTCTCATCACTCCTTGCCTTAGTATCTCCCATAATGCAAAGCACATCTCCTTGCAAACAATGTATAATGTTATGCATTATAACATTATACATTGTTATTAAGGAAAGGGCCACTACCCAGACCAGTTTTGACCTTTATTGAGGTCTCATCAGTGGGAGACAGACCCAGAGGTGGTGATACTAAGGCAGAAGCAATGGAGAAGTCATATTTACCTATAACAGTTGACAAAAGGTGTCTCACCTCATTATTAAATTCTCTGGATTTAGAGAAAGATGTTGGAAGTTTTTTTCCCACTTGGCTAGACTATAATAAATTTAGTTTAATCCTTTATCCAAGTGTAAGCAAATAAAGTTTGCGCCGGAAGTATTTTCAGGACTGAGGCAACTTGTGGTAAAGGTGAACCACTGACGAGACCTCAATAAAGGTCAAAACTGGTCTGGGTTGTGGCCCTTCCCTTAATACATAGCATTATACATTGTCTGCAAGGAGATGTGCTTTTCATTATGGGAAATACTAAGACAATTAGTGACGAGAGCTTGGTCCATCCTTACCACAAGTTGCCTCAGTGCTGAAGATACTTCAGGCAAATTTTGTTTGCTTATACTTGGATAAAGGATTAAACTAAATTTATTATAGTCTAACCAAGTGGGAAAAAACTTCCAACATCTTTCTCTAAATCCATAGTAATTTAATAATTGAGGTCGTTATATTAATTTATGTTAATTTAATAAGGCCACCAACACATTGTGAACTGGACATAAACTTCTAATATCCATGTGTGCTATGATGAACTTGAAAGAAAGATTGTCGAATCCAGAGAAATTGCCTTAGATTCTTCCCATATAAATAACTCCCAAGTTTCAATCTTTCTGATGCACACATTGCCTCTGTCCAATACTGGTGCACTCGTGACAGCACGTAGTCAACTTTTATTTGGAAATCAAGCTCACATTACTGTTTTCAAAATGTACTATTGTTTTTTTTTGGACTAGTACTGTAAATGCAATTTTTAAGTCTCTGTTATTTTTTGTATATTTCTTTAATTGTGATACCCGAAGAAGTTGATCCATTCAACAAAACTAGTGAACTAGTAGTATCTTTTTAAATAAACCATGTCATCTCTTTATCTATAATGTCATTATCTTTATCTATAATGGTCTCTCTCCTAATAAGATTGAAAAATTTCTTTCTCTCCATCAATCAACTGTTTCTGAAGATCCTTCTTCCCCCAGAGCCTTTATTTCTTTGCCTTACATCAGCTCTCTTTCACCAAAACTAGCTAAAATTCTCAAGAAATTTAACTTCAGAACTTGCTTCACTACGCTCCCAAAACTTTGCTCCATACTTAGTAAACCTAAAGAGAAACATCTTCCAACTCAGTTTCCAGGAGTCTACAAGATCTTATGTGATTGTGGAAAGCCATACTATGGCCAAACCGCTAATTCCATCCTTCTACGTTTGGAAGAAAACCAGAGAGATATTTCCTACAACAGGACTAGAGCCAGCGATCTCTCTAGCCACGTTCTTTTCTCCGTTAACTCAGATGAAGGCCGCCAACACATTGTGGACTGGATACAAACTTCTAATATCCATGTGTGCTACGATGAACTTGAAAGAAAGATTGTCGAATCCAGAGAAATTGCCTCAGATTCTTCCCATATAAATAATTCCCTAAGTTTCGATCTTTCTGATGCACACATTGCCTCTGTTCAATACTGGCGCACTCGTGACAGCACGTAGTCAACTTTTATTTGGAACTCAAGCTCGCATTACTGTTTTCAAAATGTACTACTTTTTTTTTTTGGACTAGTACTGTTAATGCAATTTTTAAGTCTCTGTTATTTTTTGTATATTTCTTTGATTGTGATACCCGAAGAAGCTGATCCATTCAACGAAACTAGTAAACTAGTAGTATCTTCTTAAATAAACCGTGTCATCTCTTTATCTCTCGGTATCAGTCATTTAAAATAATTTATATATATATATTTAAAAAATTCTCTATTATATTCATTTAAATTATTACAAGTTCATAGCTTATATTGTTTACACTCACACACATACACAAATACAGCTGATAGTCTAATGTGAAAACTAAAGGTGATCATAATTTAAATCACTGTGGTGTTGCTAATAAACCCTTGCACTTTTCCAGAAACAAAAAAGAGTGCTTTGCAATGATTGTGAACTGAAAGTAATAGGTGTCAGAAGTATATAATTCTGATCTTAGTTCCAGAAAATGTGAGCAAAATTTTTTTTGTCATATATTTTATGCCTATTCAGAATGCTACAGTTAAGTCAAATTCATTTTAATTCACTAACCAATTATGAATCTGAGTCTTCTAACTTGGTAGGCTGATAATTTTTATGGGTAATGTACCCTAAAGAAAAACATGATTTTACAAATTACTCATTTACCTAAATAATCCCCATACCAAGCTTTTCTTTTTCATTGCTAAGTAGAAGAGTCCAGCATCGAGAGGATCATTTTTGTTCTGAAAGGCAGCTTTTGCAACCTGCAAAAGAAAGACATACAGTTTTCTTCTCTTTTTTAAATCATGCACTGTTTCTTTATTACACTGTTTTTAGAATAAATATCTGAAATTAAAAAGCTAAGATTAAATTTATATTCTCTTTGAAACTATGGTTCATGTAACTCCTTATAAAAGGAGTTACATGAACTTAGATATATAGAATTTAGAGCTCTTAGATATAAAAAGATAAAGCAATGAGTTTTTTTATGGAGTCTTTGAATCAGAATGTGTTTTTTTTTTTTTTACTGCAATCCTTTTAAATTAAAAAAAAAATAATTAGAAGATCATATACATGTGTTATTGCCTACCTTTGCTGTATTTTTGGCAATTATGATCTCTGAAACTTAAAATCTGACTGGGCTACTTGTACAGACAGGCTGATGACTTTGCATCAATTTCCTTGGTATCACATTCTGCAATGTACATATCCTTAGGATATGTGCATTATCAGGGTTACTACCCAGACCAGTTTCGACCTTGAGTGATGTCTCATCAGTGAGAGTCAGACCCAGAAATGATACCAAGGTTGAAGTAATGCAGAAGTCATATTTTCATATACAAGTAGTCATGTCGTGACGACTAATGTCCTTCGAGTCCGTGATCTTGCTTCAAGTCACTTATATCAATAAATAAACTAATTATCAATTGGTCACCAATCTTAAAATAGGGAAATTTATATTTATACTGCGCCACCCTATCTTAGGTTAGTCTATATAAATAGTAGGACCAATCTTCAATTAGCTAGCAGTCTTCTCATTTACTCTGGCCGAATTAACTATCATTCAAATTGGGGCACCCGCGAGATTCGATTATTTTAATGAACGGTGCAATAAAAAGGAATTCAGGCAAACACAATATTTAGATTAACAAAATAAAACATTTAATATATGATATATAACAAGTACAATAATTCTACTCTTAAATGAAACAATACAAATAACTCAATACAACTTGCTAAGTCTCTCATTCCAGTTCGATGTTCTAAATTCTCAAAAACAATTTGCAACTTCAAAAACATATTTTCTTAACTCAGATTAAAATAACAAACTTCACATTTAATCTGTCTCTACAAATCTGTCAATACAATGTTCAAATTCACAGCAAGCACTAATCCAGGTAGACAATATTCCAAGCAAGTTTATTCCGGACTTTGAGCATCGGAGATATATTACAGTTAATGCTAGAATAGACGAACATATACAATTACTCTTACCGGATAAAATCTTCAATACGTCAAGTTATTGCGAGGACACTTATGAATTAACTTAATTACATCAGCGGAACATACATAATAAAATCCTTCTACGATTACGGCATTAACTTTACTTCATAACAACAGCTGTTTTCACTTGTAACATTAAACTTTTTGATTCACTACTTTTTGGTTCATTTCCGAACACTATTTTCATGAATTCCTGCCCTAAAGAATTTATAACCTTCTTTTACTTCTTTGCTTGTATGCTACCTTCCTTCTGGTTCCGCAAAGCTCTTTCCTCTCTCCCCTTACTAATAAAATCTCAATTCTCTTTTTTCTATATACTTTCACTTCTTTTTCCCCCCCGTTCGAATGCCACGTTCTCTTCGACCCGTGTTGTTTACTCATGCGTCTCCATGACAACAAACTAAACGCAAACATTTCGCTAATGTAATACAACGCTCTACTACTACATGAGTGATTACATAACGTTAAGCTTTATACACAAATATGAATAATTAGAATATTTGCTTTTCAATAAATGCGTAGTTAATATTGCAAATATAAGTTTCTATAATATTGACATAACAATAAATAAAATAGCTTAACAATAATTAATACAGAATCTATTTACCATTAACACATTTCTTTGATTAAATAATTAAATAATTGATATAATTAAGGTAGTTATATGATATCAAATTACATTTACGTTATTTACAATAAATAATATTTACAACGCAGCCTTTGTAATGGAAATTCATGTTGGATTCTGAATCAAATAATATTTATTCTATTTTCTACATAATTAGAATCCAACAGTCAAAAGGTGTCACACATTATTACTAAAATACTCTGGACTAGAGATAGATGTTGAAAGTTATGTGTGAGAATATGTGCATTGCATTATGGGATACTAAGGCAATTGATGTGAAGCCATCAGTCTCTATATACAAGTAGCCCAGTAGTGAAATTACTTCACACAAAAACTTTGGATGCTTACATTTGGATAAAGGATGAAACTAATAATATAATTTCTTAGTATCTTTAATTTATAGTATAAACCAAGTAAAAAAATTTTCCAACATCTATCTCTAATCCAGAGTAATTTAGTAATAAGTTGTGACACCTTTTGACTACTTGTATATGGAAATATGACTTCTGCATTACTTCAACCTTGGTATCACTCTGGATCTGGCTCCTACTAATGAGATGTCAATAAAGATTGAATGCAATCTGGGTAGTGGCTCTTCCCATAAAGCACATATCCTTACATGTCTGTAAGAATATGTGCATTGCATTATGGGATACTAAGGCAATTGATGTGAAGTCACCAGCCTCTATATACAAGTAGCCCAGTCATGAAATTATTTCACATGCCCACTTTGTTTTTCAAAATAAAGGCATTTTGTTTATTAATTATCTTGAAAAGAGAAAAACAATAACCAGGGAATATTATTCCGATCATTTAACCAGACTAGACTAAAAATATCGTGAGAAAAGACCCAGTTTGCAGAAGAAAAACATCTTTCATCAGGACAATGCACCTGCCCACAAAGGTGTTTTGGCAATGGGAAAATTAAGGGATCTGCACTATAAATTGTTGGAACATCCACCCTATTCCCCAGATTTGGCTCCATCTGACTTTTATCTCTTCCCAAAACTAAAACTCTTCCTTGCTGGTCAGCGTTTTTCTTCGAATCAAGCGGTTATTGGAGCTGTAGAGGGGTATTTTGTAGATCTTACCGAGAACCACTACAGGGACGGGATAATGGCGGTGGAGCATCGCTGGAATAAATGAATTAGTCTTAATAGAGATTATGTTGAAAAATAAAAATAATTTTGAAATTATAAATTCGTTTTTTATTATAAATTGTTAGGCTGAGATCTTTTCAGATCACCCTCATTTATGCAGAATCTATTCGGCATTCTTTCCTACGTCCACTCCACACTAACAATAAAAAATTTTTCTTTCTCTACATTCATTCCTTGCATTGTAACCATCCTCCTCCTTATGAATTTCCTTAAAAATGCAATCTAGAGGTTTACAAATCCACCATTAACAAGTTTCTGCTTTCTCCTCAACTGTTTTAGCAGGTAGATCAAGCAGAAGATATATGATAATTTGCAATCAGAGTTCTATGTCTCAGTCATGTCATACCTTGCATACAAACTTGATTCTTTTGCTAATTTTTCAATGTGATGACTGTATAAAAGGTGTGCGCTGTGCTTAAATAAGGTATAACTAATCATTTGCACTTGAAGGATGGATTACACTTAAATGGATTTGGTGGTATGTGGTTTGAAAAAATGCGTTCAGTGAAAGGGTGAATATATACAACCAGGGAAACTATACATGGCAGGTGCAGTTATGGTTATAATAACAGAAAATGTGTGTGTGAGAGAGAGAGAGAGAGATAGAGAGAGACAGAAATGATATTGTTGGGATAATCCCAAGAATAGAAGACTAGTTTTGTCAGACAAGAAAGGGGATGTCTGGTAAATGAGGTAAGGAATTTGATTGAAGAATAAATATTGCTCTTTTAACTGGTCAGGTTGATTTAAAAGTATTACTTGAATACTGATCAGTTCAGTTATCAGCTACTATACATATTCACTGAGATGACTAGTATCAGAAAAAAAGGCAATGCATTTCTAGTGCTGGTAAATAAAATGTGGGAAAAATTATTGGTATGACAATCAACTTTCATTATGGCAAGCACTTTAATAATCAATTCTCTCACTATAACAAACTGATGAAAAAGTATGACCCCAAGTCCGTGTGTTAAGACTTAAATGCTGGAAGAAACTCGTGTAAGAGGCTTAATGGAGTGAAACACTAAAAAAGGTTTAAAAATGTTACATAATATTTCATCTCAGTCACTGAGACATCATCAGGGATTACAATATGAGACTTGTAACACACACACAAAAAAAAAGCAACACAAAATTAAGTAAAACACATGGATGAAAGAGTAGAGTCCTAACTAGGTGGGGCACCCTCTGTGGGCACCTGTTGATGGCCTAGGATGTAAACAGAGATCTTCAAGTATTAGTGTTTCCCACATTTTGGGAAGTTTAATGCAACTATATTTATTTAGATTAGGTTGATTTTTGAGAGCAGCTGCAGATCCCAAAAATAGTATTTTCTTCTAAATTTACTGTGGAGCATGGTGATCTTTTTTTCGAATGATTCTATGAACTGTATCTAAAGAATTGTCTGCAAGCCCCGATTTATCACGACTGCAGATGTATTTTTTGTGTTCTTCAAGGCAAATGTTGGCTGATCTTCCTGTTCACAGCAGGCCAGCTTGCAGTAACAGGATACATATATTCCAGGTACAGAGAGAGGAGAGATGATGATAAAGACAATTCAATATAATAAAATATTAATCTGGTACAAGTTCTCTAAAGTGAGAGTCAACTATGGTAAGGTTAAAAGAAGATGATTCTATTCTTTACATAAACAGAATGTGATGGGTATAATATATTCAGGGAGGATAGACTGCAGAGAAATTAAATCCAACCAGAATAGAAAGTTTGAATAATGATAGTAGCAGTATGAGTGATAAAAACAATAAGTATGTGGCCATGTGATGTGGGGGATGGGAACAGGTTAACATACATAACTGGGTGCTACTAAAATTCAGGGTCACCTGTTAAGGATTGTGAATTACATAAATAAATGAACTTTATTATTATTATTGATATGTGACACCTCCAAGGAGTCCAAAGACTCATCGAGGGAGAACACCTACTCTACACTTCTCCATTTCCACCACTCAAT
Source organism: Typopeltis vanoorti (assembly GCF_054136105.1). NCBI lineage: Eukaryota > Metazoa > Arthropoda > Arachnida > Uropygi > Thelyphonidae > Typopeltis > Typopeltis vanoorti. The sequence continues at coordinate 100,520,147 of NC_143564.1, read as the reverse complement.
TCCGCCAACTACAGCTACTACTTGCTTATGGATACAAGTAGGTCTAAAATTGTGGGGATATGGACTGGAGGAAAGGAGAGGAAAGCCAAGATGAGAGAAATAAATTATAAAGTTACTGGGGATAACTACCTTTAAGCAGCATGTGATGGGACTCATGGTGAAAGAATATGGCATCTAGTAATAACATCTGACTATATAAATGAGGTGACTGTTTTGCTCCAGTTGACAAGAGTAATTATGTAGTTTTAAGCTGGTAGTAGCAAGCCATGAGAGCTTTGAAAAAATAACAAGGTATACATATCAACTTGATAAACCAGGTATTGTGAAAGAGTGAGAAGGCAATGTGAAGCAGTGCTCTGGCATGACAAATTGCATTATAGAGTAATCACAAGTATTGGAAGCAGTAAAAGGGAAGCAATTCCTAATTGTATATTCTAATAATCACAGAATGAACGACCAGATCCATAATGATATAAAATACAAGCCAGAAGAATGATAGTTATAGTGAGGAAGGAAAAATAATATTGTGAAAAGAAGTTTGCCAAACAGGCCAAAAAAAAAAAATCTTTTTTTTTTTTTTTTCTATGTACAATGTACAACAGAGACCACAGAAAAATAACAATAGTAGTGCAAATGGCAAGAAAGTGTCAGTAGCTGAGTTGTTCAATGATTACTTTATTAAGATATATACATTCCAGGCACTTATTACCTCTCTGAATTCTGAATGCTGGGGGGGGGGGATAAAAGGACAAAAGTATGAGCTAATACAAGAGTTTAATTTAAGTACAGCAGTGAGAATGGATTAGAGGGATATTAGCATGTGCAAGAGAATTAGTATTATCCTTGACGTGGTTGTCCAGTTGTGTCTTGGTGCAAAGATGATGTCTAACAAGTGGCAGGAAGGCAAGATAATACAATTATAGAGACAAGGACAGATACAGCCCAATTTGTATCCATGAGGGATCATTAAGTTACTGAAGATACTGGTTGCAATTTGAATCTAGTAATATAGAGGATGCTGTGGCTTTATGAAAGGAAGGTCTTTAGCATATTCATGTTTTATAGTGATTGGATAGTTAGAAAAGGGCAAATTAATCCATATACTTCTGGAATTTGTCAAGGCACATGGCAGGATGATACTAATTGGAAGATTTATGCAAACTCAAAGAAACTATGTGTGGAATCATTTTGTGAATTGATGATCTAATTCTGACAATAGTGCAAGGAACCATTTGAGTGAAACCAAACAATAAGGTAAACTGAATTATAGAGCATTGATATATTATACTAGAGCTATATTAGCATTTTCACTTAAAAGTAGTCTTTTCAGTAACTAGAAGACACCATTCTTACTTTAACAGCTTTGATGCTTTTAACAAGATATTTCATTAAACCAAGTTTACTGTAGAGTGGCAAGAGAACTACTACAGGCTTTACAGGGGAAGAATGTGAAACTCGTTTCATTGATGCCTATAAACTTTGTCAAACTGAATTTTTTAAATACAGTTATCCCACTTGCATAAAAAACAATATTTTGTGAAAACCAGCTAGTATGCTCATTAACATGTTGTCACTATGAGATCACCACCAATTTTCCACCCATATACTTCTTAGTTAATGATTTTAGGATAACAAAGTCTTATTTTCATTAACTATCCTTCATATAGATAGCATACTGCATTAAAAGATCCTGTAAACACAAAGACCTTACTTACTGTCCCTTCATGGAAATTAAACGAAATAAATTACTCCCCTCTACTCTCTCTCAAACCATCCCAATTCCTGGATATTCTCAAACCAATGAAACGCTTAACATGTTGTACAAAACAACATGCAGCTAGCTCACAGTTCATTTTTAGATTTTCTTATCTGATGACAGTTTAACGAAATGGCCACCACTCATCATGTTTGTTGCTGTCTTACTATGTATATAAGTGTTTCCCCCACCCACCCTGCTCTCTTTTTTCAAATCAAAAATTGATTAAATTCATTTTTTTAGTATTAATTTTCTCATTATTGATTTTTACGTCTTGTTTATCTGAATACATTTCCTGCACGTAGTTGTCGCTATCTTGTGCTCACCACTTTTAATTGCATACCATCTTGGCTCTAATGAAGCCTTTTCTCATGTTTTTATCATCTTTACCATGAAGACTTTTACACAGGTATGTAAATTAATATCCTATTACATTTATCTTGCAAGCCTAGTCATTACAAAAGGTTTGATCCATCATCATAAAAAAAGGTTAGCTTTTTCTTCTCTACTTGGAACATTTTAGGAGCATCATGATTTTTTCCAGAAAATTTTCAGTATAATAATTAAAGTTTTTATGGTAGTTTCAAAATGATGTGATCTGCATGCCCTTGCTGAGGTTGTTTGATTGATGAAATAATAGATCTTAAGTTTTCAGCTTGTTCTAGTATGAATCGGTTCTCTTCAAAACTCATTCAACTCAGTTGGTGTTGTTAAATGAGGTGCTCCTATAAAATGGTGGTTAATCAGGATATGGCTCACACAAATGTGATGTACACAGGCTGAGGGTTTGAATCCCTTGAAACGTCCATAATTATGGATGTTTGTGACTTATCTAATCTATACATTACAGTTTAATTTCATCACCATGGACATAGCTAATTTTGATTGACTTTTTGGATGGCAAATGAATCACTTGGTGTGAAAATATCACCCTGCTTGCTGGAGGTCGAAGTGGCCTTGATAAAGTTCCTTGCTTGGAATCTGGGGGGGGGGGGGGATTCTGGATTATGCAAGATTACATAAGAAATGCTAAAAATAAGTCTATAAAATTTAAAAAAAAAATCTTTCATCCATCTATAGGTTTACAACCCTCTGTGAGTGAGAATCACAAAAATGAAAATTATAAACAATCATTCCAATCATTTCTTTTTCAAGTGAATCACACGTATAATTTAAGGAATATGTTACTAATTATATAACGTCCTAAAAATGTAGTTTTCTTCTTGCCTCTGCAAGCATTGACAAGAAATTTAAAAAAAATAAAAAAAATCAGCGTTTAAAATGAATATACAGGTAGTCCTCGACTTATGGTGGGGTTCCGTTCCAATGTCTCCATTGTAAGTCAATTCTGATGTAAGTCGAGGACTTTTTTAATTCTTGATTAGTTTGATTTCTGTCATAATATTTTCATAAATTAGGTTTATATACTTAAAATGGTTAAAAATGTATAAACTTACATAAACATTTATAAATTATTTATTAGCACACATACATATAAATACATAAATAAGAAAGAAAAATTTAAGAAAAAAATACATAAACACATATGAAAATTGCTGCACTTACTTTAATTTGAAATTCCTTTAAATATTAGTGAACATAAAATAAACAAAAAACTTATTAACGGTGTCTTTAATTAAACAGGTGAGTAACTGTCACTCATTTGGACAATATGGCTATTTCTCATGATCGGGAGAAGCTTTTTTAATCAGAAAATTGATTAATGTTGTCTGTTTTTCTTTTTTTTCTTTCTTTCTTCATATATTTCATGATAACATCTGACTGCTTCTCGAATTTGCTTTTCGACTTTGCCGAAGCAATCGGTGTCTTGATCCATATTTTTGAATAGCTGAAGTCCTTGTTTTAGTTTAGAAAATACTTCAGCTAATCCTTTTACAGTAAATTTTTTTAATGATTTCTCTTCTTCATCTTCCTCATTATTCATTTCTTCTACAACTCTTTCATTTTGGAAAATCAAGTCTTGATCAGTCAGTTCACCTTCTTCATGATCTGCTAATTCTTCTATATCAGTAATATTGATTTCTAGATCCAGTTTTCTTGCAATTTCAACAATTTCTTCACCAATTTGTTCTAACATACTATGCTCATTGTACTCTTCAAGTGTCTCCTAGGTAGTAACTTCTTCCAAACTACTCGCATACATTGTTCTGATACTTCCTTTCATGAAGTTCCAATAATCTGGATACATTGGTTAATTTGTAATTTTTCCAAAAACCACAAAATGTTATAGCATCATTGTCAATTGCTGTTATTGCTTGAGAAAATGTAGTTTCCAGATAACATGTCTTGAATGTATCAATCGAACCTTGATCCATAGGTTGAATCACAGCTGTTGTATTGGGCAGTAGATACATCACATTTATATTTTCATTCAAATCGGCAATGTAAAGTGGATGTCCTGGAGCACTGTCAAGCAGCAATAGAATTTTAAAAAGAATGTTTTTTTCCAAGACAGTAGGCACATACTTCTGTAATAAAATAATTTAAGAACCAGTCTTCGAATGAAATAATTGTCATCCAAGCCGTAGGATTACTCCTGTAGTAAACCAGCAACTCATTCTTGTCAATGTTTTTCAAAGCTCTGAGTTTTTGTGAACGGTAAACAAGAAATGATTTCCATTTAAAACCATCAGCATTTCCTCCAAGAAGAAGAATAATCCTATCTTTAAATGTCTTAAAACCAGGCACCAATGTAGCTTCTCTGTGAATGTAAGTTCATTCTGGCATTCTTTACCAAAACATTTCGGTTTCATCTACGTAAAAAATCTGCTCTAGCAAATAGCATTCACCTTTAATCATCTCTTTCAGATTTTTCTTGAAAATTTCAGCAGTTTCAAAATCGGAACTAGCAGCTTCTCCCGTTATTCGTATGTTATGCAAGTTAAATCGGCTTTTGAATTGATAAAACCAACCTTTACTAGTGCTAAATGTATGCTCGCTGTATTTATCTTCTTGTTATTTCCTTAAACTGTTCAATAGGCTGCATGCTTTTGTTTGAATCGTAAACAAACAGAGGAATATTCTTGTTGATTTGATCATCTATCAATATCATTAAAAGTTTCTCCATTTCATGAAACATTTCATATCAACTGCCCCTTTAGCTGCCTCGATTATTCTTGATTTATCTTTTATAATTGTTGAAACAGTTGAATGCTTCTTCTCGTACTATTTCACTGACTTTCTTTCCTTAAGCATATGACAAAGCATGACCTTCATTTTAACATCTAATCTTAAAGCTTTCCTCGACTTCTTTTTTATGTTGGAATTTTCATCAGTAGTATTGCTTCTCTTACTGGACATGACAGGGTTATGATGAGATACAAAAATTGCAACGAGAGAAACGAACACTTTGACTGCTGATTAGCAACTAACGTGCCAAAGGCTGTGATAAGTTAGAAGTGGGTGAATCATAGCATCAGCTATTGCGTATTGTATTGGTGATAGGCTTTGCTTGTCAACCAATGCCGATGCTGGGATGTGTATACAGAAGCAATGTGATATATGTATGTATATTCTGTCGGCAAAGTTAATTTAGAGAATTTTTAATAATGATTTTTGGCCATCCTAAGTGCAAATCATCCTAAGTCGAGGACTACCTGTATAATAATAATAATAAATGAGTAGCTTCTGAATAGAAGCTGCTCAGCAATTGTTACTACTGTAATTATGTTCATTTCCTTTATATTTGAATAAACAGGAAATGAATATTTTGCACAGTATTGCAAAATAAGTTATGAAAATATACATCACGTTATGTATCAGTTTTTTAAGAAGAAAAAGGAAACAATTATTTTTACTTCACAATGCCTATATTAATTTATGGACAAACTTACTTTTTCAATTAAACGACGTAAAACATTATTGTTACGAATCCACCATCCGACACCCAGTTCCCGCAGTTCACTCCAGCGAGGATTACCTCTTTGGATGCAAGGAACAATTTGCAAAAGTTCTTCCTGAGTTTCTGAATGAAAAGCCCAAACCAAACAATGGGAGCCTAATCCTTGATTTTGAAGTTGAGCTCGTTGAACAATTGGTAGGCAACGTAGCAGATACGTAAAATGACGAATAGCCAAGAGATATCTTAATCCACAATCATCTAGAGAATCTAAAATATTAAAAAAGAAAAAAAATCACATTTCATACAGGACAAACATAACATACTTAATGAATTAAATTATTATGTTCATTATTAGTATATGGCATCTGAATGCAGTCTTTGGGGTCATAGCAGGAGACCAATCTATACTAAACAATACTACATGATCTACCGTCTAAACTACACAAACTACTTTTGTCTGTTAATTTTACATATTATCTAGTAAGTTTGTTTTTGTGGGAGAAAGTCTTGAGTTTTGGGGAGGAATAAACCCTGCTATCTGCATATGAGATTGGCTAACTCACTTTGAAATGAAAAAGTCCATATAATGATTCTCCTATCATGACATCAAATCTATGTATTTTCCAAATGAAAGAGCACTTCCTGTCATTCTATCAAAAGACCTATGGAGGTACTACTTTTATGCAAATTTAAGACCTAAATTGCCATTATCAAAAATATTTTATAAATGTTATCTGTTCACAGCTTGTAAGCTTGTGTATTAAATAGCATTGCTATTTTTAATTTTATTCTGGGTTATTCTGGCTATTTTTTATTTTTGTTTAGATTTTTAAGTGACTCACATCCATGAAAGGCTGAAATTCTATAATACATTAATAATATGGGTGGGATTCTCCCCCCCCCCATATATATATAGATATTAAAGAGAGTGACTGTAAAGAAGAAATTATATCCAGAATTCAACTTAGTTAAATAGCCTACTTTAGAAAACATGATGAAGCACTCAAAGGAAATATCCCAATCTGCCTTCAAAGAAAATTCAACAGTTGTATACTTCTGGTCATGACATATGGAAGTGAAACATAGACTTTGATTAACAAACTGACCAACAAGTTCAGCATTACCCAGAGGAAAATGGAAATTTATTACTTAGTATTACCATTCTAGATAGAAAGCACAATATTTGGATCAGAGCTCAGACATTGTAACAGCCATTAGAAGATCCAAATGGTAATGGCAGGTCATACTGCAAGAAGTAACACTCAAAAAATGGACAAAGATGATATCAGAGTGGTATCCTAAAAATGGAAAGAGAGCTACAGGAAGATCAAGGAGATGGTGGTAAGATGAGATTAGAGAGATGGCTGGAACTCAGTGGCAGAGAAAGGCTCAAGACAGGAATGAAAGGAGGACTTTAGGGGAGGCTTGTGTCTAGCAGTGAACAGAAAATGGATGATGATATATTAAAAACAGTATTTCACATAATCCAGAAACCCTTCTCGAGCAACCAAGCAGGGAACTTTTATGATGCCAATTTGAGCTTTCAATAAGCATCAGGCAGTACTCACAGCAGGAGATAGGATTAATATCCCACCTAAAGACATTCACAAACATCCAGACCCATAGTGGCATTAAACCCATGATGGAGAGTAGAGATGCTATTCTCTTGACCAACAGGGCCAGTTAATATATGTTTCACTGCTGTTTGAAATTCACTTGTCCAGCAAAAGTTATTTTGAGGTTCTAGAAATAACCTAATAACTTTTACAGGAGCCTGGGGAAACATTAACACATAAAAGAAAATATTTTCTTTTATAGGTGTGTAAATTATTATTATTATGAAAACATCCATGGAAGGTATGAAAACATACCTTCTTTCAGCACCGAGAAGTCCATAAGTATACCTGGTACAGGGATACACTTGGACAAAGGTCTCTGATTGACTTCTTTATAGTCTCAGCAAACCTATTTTCCTCAGTGTTGGACATTCGTGTGAGGAGAGGGACAGAACTGTCAACTGACCACCACCTTGTTGTCTGCACTCTACAGCTTCAGAAACCAGATGCTACCATCAACGCTGGTAGGCCTAAGCAGCTATACCACGTGAAATGAGAGGCACGGGAAAATGAGGCTGTGAGGAAGAATTTTGCAGATGACATTTCCTCCAGGTTCAAAGAGATTCCCAAGCATACTGCATATGTTGAGGAGGAGCGGGAGCTGTTCAGAACAGCTGTCACTGCCTCTGCACTCTCATGCTGTGGCAGAAAGTGGCTCGGAGTGGCAACGGGCAGTGAGAAAAGGACACCTGTGGAACCAAGAAGTCCAACAAGCTGTCTGGGTAAAAAAGGAGGCCTACCTTACATAGCTTAGGGTCAGGTCAACTGACATGTGTTTCCGGTATGCTGAGGCACGAAAAGCTGCTGCTGTGGCAGTAAAAACAGCAAAGCAGAAGGCTTGGGAATCCTTTGGAGAAAGATTAGACCCATCCTATGCAAATGCAAACAAAGTATTCTGGCAGACCATCTGCCACCGTCAAGGGAGGAAATCATACAGAAAGGGCAATTAAGGCCTCTGATGGTGCACTTTTAACAACCGAGAAGAATATCCTCCACAGACGGAGGGAATACGTTGAGAGCTTTCTTAACCCGGATGGACCAGCAGTTGTGAACATCCAAGAGGTGCAGATCAGGGCGATGATTGGTCTCACAGCAGAAGAGGTCCATTTAGCAATAAAATCGAGCAAGGCTGCTGGTGATGAAATTCGGCCCGAAATGCTAAAAGCCTTAAATCAAGACGGTGTTCTCTGGCTGACTCGAGTGTGTCAGGCTGCTTGGATATCTGGGCGAGCACCAAAGCAATGGCAGACAGGCATAATAATACCAGTCTTCAAGAAGGGAGACCAGAGGGATTGCAGCAACTATCATGGCATCTCTCTGCTCAGCCTGCCTGGAAAAGTGTATGCTGGGTGCTTTGAAAGAAGGTGCATTTCCTTCTTTCGAAGATTGGATTGAGTCAAAGTTCCAGGAAGAACAATGTGGCTTTCATCCTGGTAGAAGCACAACTAACCAAATCTTCACTTTAAGTCAAGTCTTTAAGAAATCTTGGGAATATGCCAAGAATGTCTACACATGTTTTGTAGACTTGGAGAAGGCATATGACCGGGTTCCTTGGGATAAGCTTTGGCAAGTAGTACAGGAGTATGGAGTGGATAGCCAACTATTAGCTGCCATCAAGTCCCTGTATGAATGCCCAGAGTTTTGTGTCAGGGTACACAGCATAAAGTCTGAACCTTTCACAGTCTCTGTTGGCCCCCGCCAAGGGTGTGTTCTGTCACCCCTTCTTTTCATAATATTTATGGACTGGATTGATAGGTGCAGCCAAGGCAGGGAGTGTGTCAGAATTGGAAGATGTAGCATTGGACGTCTGCTTTTTGCAGATGATCTAGTTCTGCTTAGCTCTTCCACAGATGTCCTCCAGCAGACCCTGGATAGGTTTGTAGCTGTTTGTGCAGAAGCTGGAATGAAGATCAGTGTGGCCAAAACTGAAACATTTGTAGTCTCAAGGCAACCATCTCAGTGCACTCTACATGTGAGTGGAGTCCCACTGAGGCAGGTGGAGAAGTTTAAATACCTTTGGTCCATATTCACGAGTGATGGAAAGTGGGACGTAGAGCTAGATATTCGAATTGGCTTAGCAAGCGCAATATTGTGGGAGCTTGGCCATTCAGTGGTATTGAAGCAGGAATTAAGCCAGAAGGCAAAGCTGGCTATCTTCAATACAGTCTATGTCCCCATCCTCACTTATGTTCATGAGAGTTGGGTAATGACTGAAAGAATGCAGACATGAATCCAAGCAGCTGAAATGAGGTTCCTTCGAGGGGGTTGCGGGGCTGACAAGACTTGACAGTCAGAAGCTCTGCAATTCGGGAAACCCTCAATACTCAACCGCTGCTTCTCCCTGTTGAGAGATCACAGTTACATTGGTACGGGCACCTGGTCAGAATGCCACAAGAGAGGCTCCCTCAGCATGCCCTCTTTTCCAAGCCAGAGGCCACGTGGAAGGCCAAGTACTCACTGGATAGATTATATCCAAAGCCTTGGGTGGACATGTTTGGGAATCCCACCAGAACACCTGAGCTTGGTGGCGGAGGATCGTGACCACTGGAAGTTCCTCTTGCAGCTGCTGCCTCCACAACCCAATTAGGAAAGGTGAGCCATGGAGTTTGTGGACTCATTGCAGGAGATCCACTAACATTCTGTAAACCAGATACAAACTATAATTTGCACAATACTGTAATACTTTGATATGACCTCATTCACAAATGACTGTGGTGACCCATTCCACTCATTCACAATTCTCCAAGCAAAAAATCTAGTCCTCACACCCTTGCTAACTAATCTCTTTCTTCATTTCCAGGGATGACCCCCCCCTACTTTTAGACCCACTAGTAATGAAATAAATTTCCCCTATATCAATCCTACAACAACATTTAAGTAACTTTTATTTCTCTACCCTATCCCTCCCTTTTCCTCCTACTATCCAATTTCCGTGACCCACAAATTGTCAATCTATCCTTATAAGGGGCATCCCACAAAGTACTATCTTGGTTACTTGTTTCTAGATTCTTTCTACTTCTTTAATATCTTCAAAGAACCCAAGGTGACCAGATCTGTGCCTAATACTCTAGACTGGTACATATCAAGGCCACATAAAGAGGTGCAATGATTTCCTTTCTGTGGCTGTTAGCAACTAACCAGGTAATCCTATGAGATATTTTATTGACTTTTGCAATATTGCCTCTGATCTTTAACTGTGAGTCCTAGTAATCCCAAATCCCAGCTATCTTTTCATCTCAAAATGCATAACCATACACTTTGCCACATTAAATTCACTGCCATTCTTCTTTGGCCATATTGTTAGTCTATATAAATCATCCTGTAAGATCTCCACATCATCCATATTAACTATTGCTTTATCCAGTTCAACATCAGTAGCAAATAATTGAATACTTCCCCTCAGATCATTTCCTATATCATCAATGTACAAGTTAAACAGTAGTGGCCTAAGTATACAGCCTCATGACACACTGCTAGTCACATTCCTTCTCCTGAACTCAACCCATTCATAAACTGCTCTTTAATGGATATTCATTAGCTACCCTTTTATCCACATCACTAGCTTCATATCTAAACCCACCTGCTCCAATTTATATTAGCATTCCATGTGGTAACCCTTAAGAATGATATTAGTCTGAAATGATATACAACAAAATTTTAATGGATTGTGGAATGTTTAATAAAAATGTATTGAGATATGCCTGAAATATTTACTTATGTAATTTCCCCCCCCCCTCTAAAAAACTTATGAAACACTTCATAGTGTATGAGTAAAGCCACCATATATGCATCAAAAAATACAAGCATGAAAGCTTAGCAGACATTATATCACATGACTCCAGTGTGGAGTATAAACAAAACTTATTCATAACCAAGTGAAGAAATATTCTATGCAATGCACATATGGGTTTGATATATTAGATAGATTCTTGTTCTGAGACTCTGTCATTAGTAACATGTGAGGAATGGTAATAATGATGGTGTATGGTTAGCAAGGGTGTTAGAGACTTTTTTTTTTTTTTGCATGGAGGGTGGATGGATTGGTTGCTAGAGGTAGCTGTGAGTGCTTTGTCAGTAAGTCCAAGAAGAGGTATGATGATGAGTACTTTGTGAATAACAGTTAGTGCAGGCATCCTGTGATGAGGATTTGAGTCCATGGAGATGCCCAAGGAAATAATATCACCTGCATAGAGATATCAGACCTAATGCTACTTTTTGTTAATGATCCATATAAGACGGATTTGTATAGGGATAGATTTATATAAGATTTACTTATATAAATGACCTTCTCTCACTGAAGGGCATTTATATAAGTCTAATGACCATACAACTCCTTAACTCTTCTTCTTCATCTGACAAACCATACAGAGTCCAAAGATTCCAAACTTTTAATTCTTATAAAACCCAGTGCCTTAACTCTGATCTCCATGGCATTCTTAAGTGAAAATAACCTGGCAAACATGAATTTTATAAAGAACATGAATTTTGTCTACTCCCTCTTGCAAAAATAAAATCAAGTTCCTTTTGTTATATCTGATAACACCCAGCTTTCCTGGGTGATATTTGTGTTAGGAAATTTGGTGCCCTCTTGAACACCCTGTAGTGTATAAAGTCCCTTGTGCTTGCAGTTTGGCCTACTTTGGACAGAGTGGGAGATCAGTTAACATTTGCTTTGAAGAACACAAAAATTACATCTGCGATCCATCTGTATGGTATGGTGGAGATTGGCAGACCATGCTCTGGATAATTCTTCACATGGGATCAGATAGAGGAACACATCTTTATTACATAGAAGTCATTACAGGTCTGAGAGACTATTTTTAGAATCAGTATCAGATACAAAGCACTCTCTTAACCTCAACAAGCATGGTTGCATTAATTTACCAAAGATCTGGGAGACTATCATTTTAAGATCTGCTAGCCTGACTTCTCTAAATTAATCTTGTGGTTATCTTACTGATAGAGAGCACCAGCAAGGATGTTAGTTCTGTGGTCAGTCAATTTAATTAAATTAAATTAATTAAACATTCACATGCATGCAACGGTAAAAAATAATATTTATTTTAGAAATATTTCATCTTATGTATCATAAGACATTATCAGTGATAGTAAAGAACAATGGTAAGAAATTTAAACAATACAGCACATGCACTAAATCTGAATCCTTGTATACAAGCAGTTGCACATTTGTTAAGTTAAAACTATTGGACTAAAATGATAAATTAATTATTATGATATAAAATATTTAACACAATTGAGTATAACAATTTCCTAAACTTTTGGGATAGTAAGGCAATCATTACGATTAAGGTTTGATTAATGAACTAGAGTTTCAATACTTTCTTTGAATAGCTTTTCATATCTGTACTACATGGATCTATGTAAATGCTTTGTGATTTGCCATTGGATCCTATCGTTAGTATTTTCAATTCCACGCTGTGCCATAGTTGATTAGCACAGTTTGTAAGCAAGATGGGGTCTTCATGTTCGAACATACATTTGTAGACTGATCTTTGTGTTTAACTCATATGACCGATTGCATGAACACAGGGCTAGGTATACTCCAGGTAGCATCACTGTTGGCAGTCTGTCTTTTGGAGAGGGTAACAGATTATGAATTTGGTTAATGGGTTTGAAGGTAGCAATAATTTGCTATTTTTTTTTATAATCTCAGCTACTCATTCAGAGATATCTTTGACATTTGGTATGGGAGTCCTTTGTAGTTCTACTACTTCTCGTGGATGTTGTCTTGGAGTAGTGTTAACTATTTTTCGTGTTAATTTTGGGTTGAATCCATTTAATAGAAACTGAGCATACCTTCATAAAAACAAATCCTGTGTCCACCGGTCACTAAGGATTTTATGATGCATTATTTCTAAGATGGGTGGTGAATAATACACAATTGCTGAAGTATTATGAATATAGCGTTCTGTAAAGGATGGTTTTTGGTAGACGGAAGAAGAAAGCAATTCATCACAGTTACACTGGATATGAAAGTCCAGAGAGGATATTCCACTTGATGTTTCTTTTCAAATGTGAATTTAATATTCCATACTGCATATGTGTCATCCAAGTACCATAGCCAAATAGATGGTTTTGAGTTGAGAGCAAAGATTCTCACTTCCAGATGTTCCAAATAAAAATTTGCTAGGTTAGGTGATAGTGGTTAACCAATAGCAGTTCCCTCCACTTGCTAGTATAGCTGTTCTTTCTATATAAAGTATCCTGGTGTGATTGTGAATTTGAATAGGTTCAATATGTCTTTTGAAAATTCTTGAGCTAGAATGTCTATTGTTTTGGTATATGAGGTATTTATGAAGAGGTATGTGATGTCAAAACTCACCATCATATCTGGAGAAGTCAATTTAATGTATTGTATTCTTGTGCAAAATTCTGTGGAATTTTATATTGCAGAAGCTGGGTGACCAATGACAGGACAGAGAAGGTTTGACAGGGTGGTCTCATGATCCCTAACTAACACAATGTGCACTAACAGAGATATGTTATCCTTCCCTTTAGTGTTATATGGTGATCAGCATTCATTTCAGTAAAATTATGGAAACTACAACTGTGTTAGGAATAATTACTTTAATTTCCCGATGTTTCGACCTTCACATTAAGGTCATCATCTGGAGTATAGACATATACATATATACAAAGCCAAACTATATTACATTTCAAACAGTAAGCCGAAGTAACAATGATTTGATCAATCGATATTCTACTAGACTGATCTCTAGTGAAAAAACTACATCAAAGCTATATTCTGTTTATAACATCATCAGAGAACAAATTCCTGTAGACAGTTTTAATACAGCAAAGTGGTGGCCTAATCCATAATTTAACACGAGTGTTATACTACAGTTAGAATTCTGGATTGATTACAGTCCTAATTATAATCAACTTTTTCAAACCATTTAACTTTTTGGTGAAATGGTTAGAATATGTGCTAAAAATCCCAAAAGGTGGCATTAATGTTGTATTTCTGTAGTATTCTGTTTATTTTATCTGATATACCTTTAATGTATGGGAAGGCTACAATTTTATTGTAATCTAGTTTATTTTTGTTTTTAAGTGGAGTGTTGTGAAAAATTTTGTTGATTTTATTATACATCTCACATGTGTAACAATGAAAAAAAAAAAAAACTAAGGATAATGTCTACAAACAGAAGCAGATACTAAAATTTTGGCTGTAGCCATTTTTCAGGAATGTATTGCTGATAACTTTTAATTCATGTTTAAGTGCTTGTTCACTGGAGAAAATCTTCAAAGCCCTGTTTTTCAGTGTTCTAATGACACCTAGTTTTTGTGTTGGGTTGTGGTAAGAGTTTATGTGTATATATATATATATTGGTCACTGTGTGTGTAGGCTTATGGTAAACAGTGAAGAAAAGACTGTCAGAAGGAAGACATGTGACAAGTGTATCTAGAAAGGGAAGTGAGCTCTTGCTTTCAATTTCAATTGTGAATTGTATGCATTTATGTTGTTCATTTAGATGAATGAGGAAAGTGCCTAATGTCTGGCAGCCATGGGACCAGATAATGAAAATATCGTCTAGATCAGGCCAGTAGAATAATGGTTGATCTGTGTATTCCAGATGATGACCTTAATATGAAGTTTGAAATGTCAGCAAATTAAAGTAATTATTCCTAACACAGTTGTTGTCTCCATAATTTTACTGAAACAAATATGTTATACCTATGGCCTCTCCAGCTCCAAAAGACTGTTTCCTTTTTGAACTATGCCTTACTTTTCACCTGCTGCTTACTCTGTACAAATCAAAACTTTAGAATACTGTTCTTAGATTTGGGTGGTATACAAAAAACTTCTCTAAAAATTCTTGGTACTGTTCAGAAAGGGTAATACATTTAGGTAATGATCCTTCTTACAGGGGATTCATTCTGTCTTATGCCTGTTCTACAGGTACGGTTCCATGAAACTGGAAATCATAATTCCTTCACTTGTCTTCAAGCCAAAAACATGAGACAACAGCTGGTGAGTAATCTTTCCTAGTCCAATTACAAATCTACTCACCAGTTTTGTTAGATTCATATTTCCATTCTCTGAAACAACCATCTTCATTCCTCAAGGACTGTATTATCCAGCTGTATGAAATGAACAACATATCAACAGGTTCCTTTTTTCTCTTTTTTCTTAATTTCTATCCACACTGAACCAATGTGCTACATATATAAAACATCTCACATGTTTTCACATGTAGCAATGAAAAAAAAAAAAAAGCTAAGGATAATGCCTACAAACAGAAGCAGATACTAAAATTATGTAATTATATCATCATCAAAATATAAATATGCAAATCATGGCTTGATTTACTAAAAGTAAGAAATCGTACATAAATATTACCTGCAGATACTTGAATATTCACACCATCAACCTGTCCTTTTATTCCTTTCAGTGGAACTGCATAAATATTAAAAATAAAAATCTTTTTTTTTTTTTTACATTTTTGGAAATAAAACATAACTAATATTACTAACTGAGCATGCACTGTTTTTATGATCACATGAATGAGATGATATACACACAGCAAAGTAATATGAAAAGAGGAGGAAAAAAACTCACTGAGGGAGAAAGAGAGAGGTTTATACGATTAACAATTAATTAATGCTAATTAACATTAACAAACATTAAAATATATAAGAAATATATTTACTGAAATAAGAGCCAACAGGCTTCACTTCGACAAAGTAAAATTATTCAAAATCAAGTGGATATTGAATACCACATTATTTCTTAGTCGAATAAGAAACTCAAAGATAGGAAATCTAATCTAAGATTTTCGTGCCGAATATAGAAAACTACATAAAGTTCAGCATAAGCCAACACCTGGTAGTGCAATGCCAGGGCAACTCATAGCAAAGGTGGAGCAAGTTCCGATCACTGTCCTTAATATTTTCCCATAATGTAAAACACAGCTCCTAGGAGATGTATTACTGTTCTATATTATGAGAGAAGGTCACTACCCAGACCAGTTTTGACCTTTTTTGGAGGTCTCATCAGTGAGTAGGTAGACCTAGATGTAATATTAAGGTTTCACTAGGTAGAGCTTATTTCTTTACTGTACGAGTTGCCAAAAGGTGCACAAATACAATTACTGAAATAAGAGCCAACAGGCTTCACTTCGGCGAAGTAAAATTATTCAAAATTAAGTGGATATTGAATACCACATTATTTCTTAGCCGAATAAGAAACTCAAAGATAGAAAATCTAATCTAAGAGTTTCATGCTGCATATAGAAAACTATATAAAGTTAGGCGAGTCCAAGCGTAAGGCAACACCTGGTAGTGCAATGCCAGGGCAACTCGTAGTAAAGGTGGTGCAAGCTCCGATCACTGTCTCCTTAATATTTTCCCATAATGTAAAACACAGCGCCTAGGAGATGTATTACTGTTCTACATTATGAGCGAAGGTTTATAATTTAGGTTAAGCTCTGACTATTGAAACATTAGTATTACATCTAGGTCTACCTACTCACTGATGAGACCTCAAAAAAGTCCAAGCGTAAGCCAACACCTGGTAGTGCAATGCCAGGGCAACTCATAGTAAAGGTGGTGCAAGCTCTGATCACTGTCTCCTTAATATTTTCCCATAATGTAAAACACAGCACCTAGGAGATGTATTACTGTTCTACATTATGAGCGAAGGTTTATAATTCAGGTTAAGCTCTGACTATTGAAACATTAGTATTACATCCAGGTCTACCTACTCACTGTTGAGACCTCAAAAAAGGTCGAAACTGGTCTGGGTAGAGACCTTCTCTCATAATGTAGAAAAGTAATACATCTCCTAGGAGCTGTGTCTTACATTATGGGAAAATATTAAGGAGAGAGTGATCGGATCTTGCTCCACCTTTACTACGAGTTGCCCTGGCATTACACTACCAGGTGTTGGCTTATGCTTGGACTTGCCAAACTTTATAGTTTTCTATATTCGGCATGAAACTCTTAGATTAGATTTCCTATCTCTGAGTTTCTTATTCGGCTAAGAAATAATGTGGTATTCAATATCCACTTAACTTTTGAGTCGTCAAACATTTCATTTATAAATTCATCTGTGGGATTGCATCATCGGTGTAGCAGTTGTCATCATCGTCTTCATGTTCTCCAATTTGTTGTGCGTCATCCTCACTTTCGTATATGACGTGATCTTCGGATCCATCCATTGAATTACTTATTCCACATTTAAGAAATGAGCATTGAATCATTTCAGATGGTATCGAATTCCATGCTTCTTTATCCCAGCTGGTGACTAGGGTTGATCTCAGGCTTCTGAAAATTCCCCCCTTTGTCATCTTCACCAAACCAGATGACATCCATTCTCTCCATTTTTCATGTAAGTGATCTTTAAATGTCTTATTCAAGCTGACATCAAGCGGCTGCAAAACGGAAGTTAGACCACCCGGTATGACTGCTAGGTCTGAACGTAGCTCACGTGCTTTCTCTTTGCTTGCCTCTGTTAAATGCGCCTGGAACATATCACAGATTAACATGCTTTGTTGACATAACAAGCTACCTGGACGTATGTTCCATACTTGATCCAGCTACAATTGTACGCCTTCTTCATCAATCCAACCTTTCTGATTGGTGCGAACAATTACACCTGGTGGAAATTTCATATGCTTCAGAATTTTCTTCCTTTTAAATATCACTGTTGGCTTTAATTTGGTTCCATCTGCCATGCATGCTAGAACAATGGTAAAATGCGTTTTTTCATGTCCTTGTTTTTATGAAGACACCCTTTTCACTAACTGAGTTTACTGTTCGATTCCTAGGCATATCAAAGTACATGGGCATCTCATCCATATTGCCAATTTGGGAAAGTTCATATTCGTGACACTTCCGTAATTTTATGATAAATTTATGGAAGGACTGCACTTTTTCTTCAAGCTGCTTTGGTAACTTCTGCGCAATTTTTGTTCGGTGTCGTAATGTTAATACTTTGCATTCCATAAATCTGTTGCACCACCCAGGTGAAGCAAGAAAAGATGAAATACCTGGTGTGTCCTTGAATTTACCGTTCTTGAGTTGTAGAGCTCGAAAACGAATTGCATTTCTTGTTACTATAATGCCATCTTGTCGTTGCGTCAAAATCCATTCATTTAACTCTTCTTCGAGTTCTGGAAAGGATGTTACATCTCCACGATGGGCACGTTTCGTTTTGGGGATTTTTTCAAGACTGTCTTTTTGCTTATGCCAAAGTCTAATATTACTCTCTGCTACACCAAATTCTCTCATAGCAACACTGTAATTATGTTCTTCTGCAAACTGCACAACACACAATTTAAATCCTGCTTCAAAAGATGAACGTTTACGTTTCTGTTGGCTCATTTTCAGGTTAGGTTTGTTTAACGAATAAGATTTAAAATGAACTGTGGTTAAACCGATATACCTAACTGTGCTCTATCTATCTCACTGTGCTCTATCATTCGGTGATGGAGAGCACATGCGCAGATACGATGAGCGCTCGGTCGCCGAATATGAGTGGGTCAAGTAGATTTGGTTGCATAGGCATTAGGTAGTATATATTGTGTGTGCAAGTCTAATAAGATGTTATATTTTTTAGGATCCACATATAATGCAAACCCCTAACTTTAAGTAGTATTTTTTACCATAAATTTTTCGCATTATACGCGATAATATACGGTATATTTACATTACAATGTGAAATAAGTATACATATATTACAAAAATTCATAGACTTATGGAAAATCTCTCTCTCCTGCCTTAACATATCGATCATACTCAAGCTTAAATTCATTCACACAATGCTAATAAGCATTCACAACATACTCAGGCAATGCATTCCACTCATCTGCCACTCTCCACATAAAAAAAAAACACTTCCCATGCTGTTATTCACCACTTCCTTGCACAATTTTCAAGGATGTCTTCTCGTCCCTACCTTATTTTCTACAATCTGAAAAATCTCTCTTGTATCCATCTGGTAAATACCTCTCAAGAGCTTAAATGTCACAATCATATCACCCAAACTCTGCAGCTTAGCTAACATTCCACATTTCTGAAATCATTTTTGTTAACTGCATCTGCACCCACTCCAAAATATCTTCATCCTACTATTCAAATCCTAGTGATTTGAACACAATAGTCCAGATATGGCTTGATCAGGGCTTTATATGGTGGAATCACTACCATTTTATCTCTGCTGATTAATTTTCTCTTAATATGCAGCAAAACTGAGTTCTCTTAATCACCTTTACAACATGCCCCTTAAATTTTAAATTTTCATAACCTCAAGATCCTGTGCTCCATGATCTTCCTCCTGCATACTTCCACATATAGAGTATACAGTATACCATCTGCAGTTCCCAAAATCAATGTTACATTCAGCAACGCTAAACTGGCACCCTTCATTATCTACCCACATTTCCAGCTTATTCAGATACTCCTGAAGAACCACTACATCAACACTACTCTCAATTACATTCCTCAGCTTCATGTCATCTGCAAACAATTGAATCTTCTTCTTCTACAGCTTCTCCCACTTAAGTGGGGTCACTGTTTGTTATGAGTCTCCTCCACACCTTCCTGTCTTGGGCTGTCACCACATCCAAGTTCTTCATCTTCAAGTCCTCTTCTACCAGCTCCCTCCATCTCTTCTTTGGCCGCCCATGCTTCCACCTTCCTTGCACATCCATCTGCATGACCCTTCTTCCCACATATCTGTCCTCCCTCCTCATCACATGACCAAACCATCTCAACCTTTCCTCCTGTATTTTTGCTCCTAAGTTCGTAACTTTCACTGTTCCCCTGACATAGTCATTTCTCAGATGATCCTTTCTGGTCACACTGCACATCCACCTAAGCATTCTCATCTCTGCTACTTCCATCCTGCTGATGTTATTTTTCCTCAGGGCCACAGTTTCTATAGCATATGTCATAGCTGGCCTCACTACTGTCCTATAAATTTTGCCTTTCAGATTAATCAGCACCCTCTTATCGCATAACACTCCAGCCATCTCCCTCCAGTTCCTCCAACCCGCTTGTATCCTGCATCCCACTTCCTTCTCAGCTCCTCCTTCCACTGTTGAACCTAAGTATCTAAAGTTTCTCACCTTCCTGATGACATTTCCTTCCAGCTCCAGATCTGTCTCCTGGCCGCCGCCCACTGCGCAACACATATACTCTGTCTTACTTCTGCTCAGTCTCATACCTCTCTCTTCCAGTACTTTTCTCCATCTTTCCAGTTTAGTTTCCGCTTCTTCTCTTGAATCTACACACACAGCAAGATGTCATCTGCATACAACATTGTCCAAGGTGCATCTTCTCTCACCTCCTCTGTTACCACCTCCATCACAATGTTAAACAGAAATGGACTTAATGCTGACCCTTGATGCAAGCCAACTGTTACTTGAAAGCTTTCTGTCTGTCCCAAACAGGTCCGAACACTTGTCTTCACATTTCTGTACATTTCCCGCACCAACCTGACATATTTCTCCGGCACCTTCTTCTCCCTCAGACACCTCCAGACTTCTTGCCTTGGCACTCTATCGTATGCTTTCTCCAGATCAATAAATACCAGATGTAGCTCCCTTTGTTTCTCTCGATATTTTTCCATCATCTGTCGTAACCCAAAGATAGCATCTGTTGTTGATCTACCAGGCCTGCAAACAATTGAATACCTCCTTGAATTTCAGTGACAATATCATTGATCTAAAGGTTGAAAAGCAGTGGTCCCAGCACAGAGTCCTGTGGATCTCCGGTAGTAACTTTCCTTTTCCCTGATATTGCACCTCCATACACAACCTTTGATATATATCAGGCAACTAGTGATAATCCTCTCAGGCAACTTAATATCCAAACCCATATGTTGCAGTTTAAATATCAGTTTATCATGCAGTAACCTATTAAATACTTTTGATAAGGTACCACATGATAAACTAACTCTTGTTACTTGATCATAAAAGTTAATGAGATTACTGAAACAAGAACACCCCTTAACAAATCCATGCTGACCTTCACAGATGTTATTTTCATGTGCCGAGTTTTGTATAGTAGCTTTTACCAATTTTTATAAAACCTTACCAACCATAGAAGTAACACAAACTGGTCTATAATTTGATATCTCTATTCTCCCACCACCCTTATGCAATGGCACTATCTTACCCTCCTTCCACTTCCCAGGAACTTTTCTAGTTGGAAGGTTTTAATTAAATAGCCAAGCCAAGTCAAGGGAGTCGTTAGTTCTTTAGTGCACTTTCTTAAGACTTGTGGTGAAATTTCATCCAGTCACACAGCTTTGCTGACATCCAGAGTAATTATTATTGTGAATACATCCACTTCACTTACATCTGATCCATCAACTCTCTCCGTCCTCTTTGGAATAAGACTAACATCAATACCACATGGTCACTTTCACTAAGTGAAGGCAAATATGACATTTCAGTCACCATCAAATCCAAAACTGTTGATCCTTGCATTCCCTACATCACATGTTTAAAACATATGTCCCTCAAGAATTCCAAAAATTGAGTTTCCTTAATACCACAGTCCACTTCCTCTGTCCAATCTATTCCATAATTGAAATCACCCATAATAATCATCCACTTTCCACTCATGAAGCCAATTTGTTTGAACATTTCCTGTCCATTCCCTGGCTTAGAGTAACTCCAACTATATATCTGATCCTGCCAACCTCTAATTCGCACCATACACCCTCAAAGCCTTCTGGGTCTCTATCCTTCTATTCTTAGAGCGTGCATCTCATCAGCTACCATAAGCAATACCCCCCCCCCAAAAAAATGATGCTAGAAAATACTATATCCTCCTACCTCCATTCTTATCAATACACCAACCATGTTTCACTAAAACCAAAAATTTTAGGAGAGATTGCATCGATCAGTGCTACTAATTCATTCCTAATGCCCTTGGCACTAGTGTACAGAAAAAGAAAAAAAGGAACTTCTCAGTCCTCTCTTAATAAGTGCCAGCTAAGTCATTACTCGTGACCGCATATCTATCATTGTCCATAATCTCCAATGCATTCAATGTTACTTTACTTCTTGAATCAACTTTCCCCACATGAGGCTGTACTTCCTCTTCTCAACCCGATCAATTCTAGATTCCCTGCCCAATCACTTCCACTTGCTCAGAGAACAGCAACCTCTCCAAAAGCTTGTGTCCCTCCCTATTCAGATGCAACCCATCTTTTGCATACAACATTCTTCTACCATCAAATGCACTCCATTACCTGTGTATGAAAAGACTTCTTTTCCTACCCATTCTTGCAACCATATCATTGGAATAATAATTGTAGACTTTTACAATTAAGATTTTGCATGGATCATTTTAACACCCTTTTATATGTGTGTGCGTGTGTGTGTGTG
This sequence comes from Typopeltis vanoorti, assembly GCF_054136105.1. Lineage (NCBI taxonomy): Eukaryota > Metazoa > Arthropoda > Arachnida > Uropygi > Thelyphonidae > Typopeltis > Typopeltis vanoorti. Next base: position 100,497,548 of record NC_143564.1, on the reverse strand, counting down.
TGTGTGTGTGTGCACGCGTGCGTGCATAAAACGAACCTAGTGAATATCCACTCAGACACTCACTAGTTTCATAATCCTTTAATTCTTATCTTTAGAGCTATTCAGAAAAGATAATAACTATGCAATCAGATTTGCTTTGTATATTCTCATGCTATATAAAACATAGTAAAATTAAAGCATAGTAAATGTTTAATTTTCACAAGGAATAAATTATGGCAAAGACCTCTTTTTCTACTATATAAATTTCATCCAAAGCATTAAACTTCCTGCTGAGATAAACTACTGGTTCTTAAATGTTCTCTATCTAAATGCTCCATAACAGCGGAATGCAAATGACATACAGTCTTGTGAGCTTTTTTTTACATCTTTGATAAACTTTTTACAACTTTTTACATCTGCAGAGATGTAAAAAGTGGTAAAACCATATACCATACGTGTTGTTTATACTGTAAAGCACTACAGTATAAACAACACCGAGAGAGGAAAACAAATTAATTTACTGAACTTACTAATACCTGTGCTGGTTTTCTACCCAGCATCTGTAGAACACAAATTATAACTGTGACAAGCATATATGCACTCAACTAAATCATCAGAAACAATCAAATCCTAACTGAAACAGAACTAATGTCCTAACATAGCAAACTCAATGGACTGGATAACCGTAAAGTTAATTTGGAGAAGTCAGGTTATCAAGTCTCAGAATGGCTGTCTCACAGATTTTTGGCAAATTAATGCAACTATACTTGTTGAGGTTGAGGGGAGTGCTTCATAGCAGATGTCATTTTTAAAAATAGACTCTCAGACCTATTGTGATTTCTACATAATACTGATGTCTTCTGTTTAATCCCATAAGAAGAAATGTATAAAGAGCCCACGAGTCCAGACTTGCCCATACTGATGATCACAGATGTACCTTTTGTTTTCTTCAAGGCAGATGTTACCTGAACTACCAGTCTGTCCAAAGCAGACTATACTGCAGGAACAAGAAACTTTTTACATTCCAGGATATGCAAGAGGATGAAGGTGATCTTTAGGATGGATGAATATTTTTAAACACTAAAAGAAAGACAGATGTCTCCTCTGAAAACACTCTGAACCCCATCCTTTAAAAAACTAAATCTAATCACCCCTTCATGGCACCTCAACATTTCGAAGTCCGTGCGGTTAGCCTAGTGGCTTTGCGCTTCGCAACCATATGCCTGGGGAAGGAGTGTCCTAGGTTCGATTCCCGTCAACGACGTAAGGAGCTCAAGGATCTTTCTCAGCCATAGCCAAGTTAGCCAGTCTTGGGCGTGGACAGCAGGGTTTTTTCCTGCCAATTTATCTGGTGTTTTTCATCCCGTAAGCAGGTAAACCGGTCAGAGGACACACACACACAGATTACAGTCAGGAATACTGACCCAGCCATAGGTCTGATTCGTCAGCCTATGCCAGTTCCAGAGTCCGGATAAAATTTGGGGGTACTAGATGGTACTGTGAATTCCTTTATAAATGGGGAACCGCTGTATCATCACAGGGAATTTATTTTTATTTAACATTTCAAACATGCTATTGGTTTGTTTTCATATTATTTATATAAATATGAGTAGCCTAGCCCTTTTGTAAAAATGCATACTTTTATATTCTCAATATAATATCCTAAAGCATAATAGAGATGACAACATGAACTAAATTTTAGTTTAATGTTTCAATTAAACTTACTTTGTTTATCATTATCAGTGCCAAAGCGGCCATATATAGCAGTACTAAATGAGGCAACAGTGTCAGCTAAGGCCAATAAGTGCATCTGGTCTAAACTGGAGAGGCCAGGAAGATGAGTGTGAGTTAAAAGCCTGGTCAATAATGATGCCTGAAGCAAATAATAAATATACATGTTGATTTATTTATAAGCTATTTTAAAATACCAATTTAATGAACACTGGAGACTGTGATTATAATAATTAATATTACATAATTTGATTTCACTGTTATTATACACACAATTTACTTTTTTTTGTTTTGTTTTTTATCTGTTCTGATTATTCAGTATATTTGTTAAGTAGACTAAATTTAATAACAATGTAACATCATGAATGTATACATCAGTAGAATCTTTTTTTTTTTTTAAAAAAAAAAAGAAGAAATAAAGTATAGCATGTGCTTGATTTTAAGAGGAACCTATGGCATAGTAAATTAAATAATAAAGAACACGTAAAACGTAAATTAAATAATAAAGAACACGCAATCAGGACTTCCTAGAAAAGATGCCAACAAAATACGTTTTGAAGTTGCGATTTCATTATTCAAAAGCAAATTACCTCCATGCAATTTATCAAATGCTGAAATCAAAGGTCTAACTTCTTTAAGAAAAGATAATACAATATCCATTTCTAAGGCTGATAAAGGAAAAGCTATTGTAATCATGAATAAGAGTGACTACGAGACAAAAGTATCCAGCCTATTAGAAGACACCACAACCTACCAAGAGATCACACATAATCCTACTAATTCACAAATTAAACAAATAAATAAATTACTTGATGAGGTTATCAGTTGGATCCTAACTATGTGGATAAAATACACACCTACTTTGGAAGAACTCCTCGTCTATATGGACTCCCTAAAATCCATAAAGAAGGCTGTCCTGTATGACCTATCGTGAAATGCATTGATTCTCCAACTTATCAGATTGCAAAAGTATTATCATGTTCCTTAAGTGCTCTCACTGGTCATTCCAAATCTTATATAAAAAACTCAACAGATTTTCTTGAAAAAAATCAAGGATATTAAAATTACAGATTCTGAAATGTTAGTCAGTTTTGACATCATTTCTCTGTTCACCGATATCCAATTAACTGACACAGTCAATTCTTTATATGAAGATTACCCTCCAGACATCGCAAGGATATTCGAATATGTCATCCACTCAGTTGGAAAAACAAAATCTACAAACAAATTGAAGGTACTGCCATGGGTAGCTCTCTGTCTCCACCTCTGACAAACTACTATTTGAAACAATTCGAAGATACCATGTTCTCATCCATTCATCCTCAATCATCTCTTTGGTACCGTTACGTTGATGATATTTTTGCTGTTTGGCCACACACTGAAGATGAACTTTCCACTTTTCTACAATGGTTAAATAACCTTCACCCACGCATCCAATTCACTATGGAAATAGAAAACTCTGGTACTTTACCATTTTTGGACATCCTCCTTATTAGAACATCTTCTGATACCTTATCTACAAGAGCGTCTTTCGAAAACCCACATTTACTGGCAGATACATTCACAAAAAGTCTGCGCACCACACGTCTCAAAAATTTGGCATTCTTAAATCTCTAATTCATAGAGCACATAAAGTTTGCTCTTCCCCAATAATCTTACAACAAGAACTTTCCATCATTAAAAAGTTAATGGAATCAAATGATTACAACTCCAATCAAATCCAACAGCTACTTGACTCTTATGTTCCAATATCTACAGTTTCTTCAACAGTTAGCAGAGTTCCTATTCCATACATTCTGGGAATCTCAGAATCTATAGGTAGAATTCTGAAAAAGTATCAACTGATTCCAACATATATTCCTATCAACAAAATTTCTTCTTTATTACCTTCTACAAAGGATAAACTTCTCTATTTTTGGCTGGCGTTTACCAAATACCTTGCGAACGCGATGTCTCTTATATTGGACAAACTGGCCATTCTTTCGAAAAAAGAATAAAAGAACATCAATATTATATTGATTATAACAAACCTCTGAAGTCTGGTCTGATGCAGCACAGTATTGACTCTACTCATAGTGTCTAGTGGGATAAAGCTGTTCTCCTCCATAGATGCAGATTCAAATATGAACTCTTATTCAAAGAAAGTTGTGAAACTATCTTACACCGACCGAATTTAAATAGAAATGGCTGTCTTTCTCTCTCATGATCTGGGAGACTTTTATCTTATGTAAAAAAACATTTATCTTAATAGATTAAATTTGTTATTTTCTATTATTCCTAGCACGCGGTAACAATTGTATTTTAATAGGTGATCCACCGAACGTATTGCTTGCATTCCATTCCTATTACTGTAACAGACACTAAAGATGTACTATTAATTTTAGTACGAAATATTTGTCCTTTTACTAATTAAAGATATCACTGTGGTTTTTACGTGTTCTTTATTATTTAATAGTATGCGCTTATATGCACATATAAGGTAGACCCAGCTTTATATTCTGCAACTTTGCTGCCTGTCACTGCCTTTTTGATTTACACTAAAAGATGGTAGCATTATGATGCTTTACGAAATATTTGTCCTTTTACTAATTAAAGATATCACTGTGGTTTTTACGTGTTCTTTGTTATTTAATAGTATGTGCTTATATGCACATAAGGTAGATCCAGTTTTATATTCTGCAATTTTGCTGCCTGTCACTGCCTTTTTGATTTACACTAAAAGATGGTAGCATTATGATGCTTTGTACAATGTAAGATCTATATTTCATGAAATGACTATTGACAGGAAGCATATGCATGAGAGCAGCCACAGCCATCATGCTTATAAATGAAACAATGTGGATGTAATTTTGCTCTGGAGGTATGCTTCTGTAGGATTTTTAATTTTTTTTTTTTATTTGCTTTTGTTTTTAACATGTTATATGCCAATGAAAAGTATATCTGATGCTTTCCGGCACATAACCTTCACTTGATGTATACATGATGGGAAGAGGATTTTTTTTTTTTATCGAACATCAGCCCTAAGAACTTTATCTCCATTGCAAATGAGATTATCATTTGTCCTAAAACTAATTCTGGGTCAGCATGAACATGGCATTTGGGCATAATCTGGGAGAAAATCTAAACTTATTTGCAAGAATTCAGCATTTATGAAGAAAGATAGTCAATGGCTTACCTCAACTGTCTTTCTGTAAACCTCATATTGCATGAATGACAAAAGATGGAAAAGTCATCTAAATACGGGTCGATGCATACATATGAAAGAGGTTGTTTGCTTTTTGAGTTAACTCTGACAGCAAATAGTGTGGTGGCCTGTGAAGCTTTAAGTGGGGGTGCTGCCTATACAAAATAATTTTATAATTTATTTATTAATAAATAAATCTGTAGATTTATTTTTTAATAAATAAATTATAAAATTATTTTGTATAGGCAGCACCCCCACTTAAAGCTTCATGGGCCGCCACTGGTGGCACTTGAAAGAAAATCTCATCATACAACTCTGTCTGGGAAAAGGTTGATAGAGAGTAGATCCTATTCAGACTTCGAAGGTCTGAATGGGATCTGTTTATTTAGAGAAAAAAAAAAAGGTGGTTCCCTCTGAGACCCAAACTGTGTATGAATTTTAATATGCATATGTTTTTTTTTTTCATGTCAAAGAAAATTAATAATAAATATTAATTTTTTAAAAGTGCATCACTCATAGATGTATAGCAAGAAATTTGATATTTGTCCTCATGGAAGATTCTGTTATAGAAATAAAGCAGCTGATAAAAAGGAGACAATGATATCCATCTCATGATGGATATTGCCTGGTCCAACCTGCTTGTAATGGCCACTCTTGATTAAACTTCAAGATGCAGGAGGTTGAAGAATACACTGGGATGAACTTGTAGAAATACAGAAGATTATCTCTGAACCAATTATCATGGAACACGATTCAAAAAATCCTATAAAGAAGCGCCATGTTGCTGCTTTCTGTTATTTTTAGCAAATAAAACGTAGCATATTTTATGATTAAATAGTAAAACCATTCAAAGTTAATTAAAACTGAATCACAACTATGGTCAATCTGGTCTTGCAGACCATGAATTTGATACCGCTCATAGGATCATCTGGAAAAATGCTACCATGCTCTATCACAGTAAATTTATCAAAGAAAAATGGATGCATATGGATACAAGAAACTTTCCAAAATATGGGAAACATTAATCCTTCAAGATCCCAATTTACAGCCTAGGCCTCCTACCAATGTCCCTAGAGAGCACCCCAACCTAGATAGGACTGTAGTGTTATATCCATGTGTTTCATTTAGTATTGTTTGCCTTTGTGAGTTACATGTGTTGATTTGCACTCCCTGAAGATATCTCAGTGACTGAGACAAAATACTAGAAGAATTAAAATAGTTTTAATCCATTCCCAGTGCTGTTAATACTCCATTAAACCTCCAATGTGATGTCCTCCCAGCACTTAAGCATTAACACATGGGTACCACTTAGGACTCTAGGAGCCTGCCTTTTACAGTCATTTGCCTTCCTGCTGGTGTGCTTGCATTGGCTTAGTAATCTTATTAGCTAAACAAATTTAGTTAATTATTAGCTTCAAATGTGTTTTTTTTTCCACTAAACATCAACATGAGTGACATTTTAGTGAGCATACTTGTTTATTAAAATGTTACTTCAGTCTTTACATATTCAAAGTTGATACTGTACTATATGCAGAAATGCCAACAGTCATTTAAATAAAATGCAACCTGTGAAACTCCACAATGCAGAAGAGAAGGTGCTAAGCCTACCTACTTAAACAATAGTTTATAGATTTTGCAAGATATTTTAAAATAACCTTATATGTCTAAGTTAAATAGAAATTTTTCACATAAAGCACTTTGTAAAGCTCCATTAGTTCTTACCTGGTTTTCAATATAATGTGAAACATTAGAGAGGGTCCAGAGATGAGTGACTAAGACAACATCAGGCCTTTGGAATGTTGGGATGGAGAGAGGTTGAAGAAATGTGGATTGCAGTTTGGTGGATAAGAGGTGATATGATAGAGGTGTTTAAATTAGTGAGAGGATTTTATTGGATTAATCCAGAGGGGATTATAAAAAGAGTAGAAGGCAAAAGGAGAAGAACCAGAGGCCATCTCTGGAAGTAGTGTGGTGAAGAGGAGGGGGGGGGATGAGGAGTAGCACAGATACCATAATAAACAATATATCCATCAACCAGGAATACAAGCAGGCTGCAGGAATCATTCTCAACTTTAAATCAATTGCAAAATTCATCAAATAATTGGAGGGGGGGGGTAAAGAATATAATACAAACAATTTCCCTTGTAAATGATATCTTGGAAGTTTTTCCACTAATCAAACCAGTCCTGAAAATAGTTCAGACGCAAACTTGTTTGCTTACACTTGGATAAAGGATTAAACCAAGTATATATAATTTCTTGGTATCTTTTAATTTTAAATGATATCTTATATAACACATTTCTGCTGGACTGTGTCTTGCATGAGCTGTCCATCAGGAAGGAACTCACTTCACCATATAACATGTTCCTTCCACATATGATAGGCAATTTTTTACAAAATTGTCAATACACACACACACACATATATATATATATATATATATACACATATATATATAAATTTAATGACTAAAAACTGAGAGATACCAAAATAGAAAAATACTAGATGCTACAATGAGCTGGAGAGATGAATTGTAGAATCAACAGAAATAGTCCTCAATACAGTCCATCTTAATACTGACATTGGCATCTGATTGTCACTCTTCAGCTATCCAGCTTTGGTGTACAGAGATCATGCTCGTGTGAACTGCCCAACAAATACCATGGCATCCAGAATGCCTTCAAATGTTAGCACTATGTTTGAAAGTTAATTTATAACTATTCTTCTCTTGTAATGTATATTTTAAAGGGGAGGAACCTAAAGCAAGGTGCTCAAAATTTTCCATATAAAAGTTAGCAATAGAGGGGGATAATGGCGAGCCATGGGCTCGCCATTCTTTTTGTAGGTAGAAAGCGTTTTGCCATGCAAAATAACCAGAACGTAATACATGCGCAAAGAGTGCCGTGATATCTGGACGGAATTTGTTTTGTAAAAGAGGGATCGTGTCATTGATTGGGACATTCGTAAAGAGTGCAGAGAGGTCAAAACTGACTAATAAATCATCTTTTTCTAATGTAATGTCTTTGATGATGTTTATGAAGGGTTGTGTGTTTTTGATATAGGAGGGGGAATGACCTACCAGCTCCTTGAGCGTTGCCACTAATTTTTTGGCTAAGTAATATCCCTTCGACTATAGGCTTTAGCGGTATGTTTTCTTTGTGAATTTTCTGTAGACTATAAATTCTTCGGGCCATGTGGTAATTGATTTAAGTAGATTCTCTGTTTTCTTTTTAATTCTATTGGTTGGGTTGTAGTTAACTAATTGGTAAGTGTTATTGTCCGAGACCAGCAGATTCATTTTTTCCACATAAGTGGTTCGGTTTAAAATAACGGTGGCACTTCCTTTATCAGTTTTGGTGATTAAGATGTTTGGATTTGACCTTTAGTGATTTTATCGCTGTTATTTCGTCTTTAGTTAGGTTGCTTGTTATTGTTTTGTTATGATTTAAAATGTTGGGGGTTTCTAAACGTGCTATGTTATTTAGGATGAATCTTAGGCCTCATTCAATATTACAGATAAATTCAAGTTTGTTTATCGATTTGGGTGTTATGGCGAAATTTAAACCTTTGTTAATTATCGATATTTCATCTTTATTTAAAGCGTGGTTTGATAGGTTAACTATGTTACTGTTACTTGGTGGCTCCTGTTGTTTCTTGCTTCTGGTTGGTTGTGGAGAAATTTGAATATGGTGGCTGGTTCTGTCGATCTTTTAGTCTTTGGAATTTCTAAATTAAGTTTTCTTTCTTCGTTTGGAGGATATGGTTTGCTGTGTTGGTAGCAATCTTTTCCAGGATTATCCAGATATCTGCATTTACGTAGCTTGTAAGTTCCGTTTTTTCCTTTTGTAGCTGGTTTTGCGTAGCAGCTGGTTCTTTCTAGTGGCTTGAATCTGTTCCTTGAGTAGTGCTTTCTCCATGCGAAAGTATATTCGTTGCGCCTTTGTTGAGGTGAATTTTCTTTTTAGCCTGATGCAATTCAGAATGATATTGCTGTCCCTACACCGTTTTAAAAAAGCCAGACAATTGATCAAATTAGAAACATGAATCTTCAGCTTACCGCATTGATTGCATCGTTTGTGGGTCGAATCTCCATGAATTATCATAACCCTTTCTTTTAGTGTTACACGGTGATCAGCATTCATTTTATAAATTATGGATTTTACAACCGTGTTATAAATAACTTTATTATCTCGACGTTTTGATCTTCATATCAAGATCATCATCTGGAGCATACACAATTACTATACAAGCTGCGTTTCATTACAAACTATAAGCTAGAGAAACAAAGATTTGACCACATGTTATTCTACTGGCATGACCTCTAGTGAAAAAAAATAAATAAAATAAATGAAAAAAAAAAAAAAAACATCAAGCTAGAATTTAAATAAACATTCTTTCTTACAGATAGTTTTCTTTCAGTAACAGTGATGTCCTATTTTTAGTATTACAATTGTTATTTTTGATTTAAAAAAAATTATTTATAAATTACAACATGAATAAACATTCTTTCTTACAGATTTCTTCCTTAACTGTGATGTCCTATGTTTAGTATTACAATTGTTATTTTTGATTTAGGATCCTGGATTTTCTATAGCTCTGTTTATAGTTGTTCTTAGAGAGGAAGGATTCGTGGGACGAATATATGCCTTCCATATGTATGGCATTTTTAGACCATCTTAAGGTATACTGAATGTAATGGACCTGTAATTTGCCATATATAGGTGAACTAGGAGACATGGTTTCAGAAAAGGGAACATAACATATCAAATTTAAACAATCAAGGAAAACATGGCCTTTCTGATTATGCAATAATCACTTCATGCAGAACTGACTGGAAAGGTACCCGTTTCAATAACTAAATCAAAAGATGGCACAAAATACAAACTGAAATAAACGTCTGAAATTCTAATCAGCCACATTAATCTCAAGAATATGGAGAGCACCCACTAAATTCATATCTTCTGTTTTAAACAGGTCCCAAAGTAGAAGTGTAGGTCTCCAGCAATCCTCTACTCTAGAACTCTAAGCAATACTTTGATGGTAAGAGTCTTACCATCTAAGCAATGCTTTGATGGTAAGAATTGGTTAGGCTACCACTCTAATGCTGCTTTTTTTTTTTTTTTAATACAACTGCCATCCATAAAAGATTGTAAACCATAGTTCATAAGAGAGAGAGAGAGCCAAAGATTCTCTTTGTTTATTTTTTTTTTTATTAATTTTACATATATTTGCATTTTTTTAAATTTTTTTACATATTTAATAGTATTTTTAATTAGAGAATATTTCTGAAATTGATCTCTAGCCACATGAAAAAGAGGAGACTCTGATGTAGTGCTTCCCCCCCCCCCCCCGAAATCAATGAAACATGGAAAAGCATTTGTCGAGCAGTAGACTGAAGAAAGATGTTGATAATGATTTATACTAATATTAAAAGGGATATTATACTATTAAATATACATTACTATGAAAATATTCAAACAGTCAATTACACCTTACCTGCTTGGATTCGAAATGAGTAATGGAGGGTATTTCAGCACAAGTGAATGAAGGGCGCTCTTTTCTGCCAGTTCCCAATTGTAATCTGTTATGAAGGATGTCATCCAAATTTTCTTCTGCATGATCCTTAGTATCAAATAAACCACTATAATCCTGATAAAGAAAAGAAAAACACTCTAATGTTACAGCACGAGTTATAAGTTCTGTAATGTTACAGAACAATAGTAACATAACTGAGTTAAGAACTAGATAATTTTGTGATTAATTTTGACATAAAGAACAGCAAGGTACTGCTTAAGGCTTTCAGACAAACACATGGTCACATTATAGCAGGTAACAAAAATTATATACCTCCTATAGACTCAAAAACATCCATATCACAGTGGGATTTAAATTCATATAATTGTTGACTGTAAAATGAATAATGAATGATTGTAAAATGAAAGAATGTTGTTGTCATCATCATTATTACAATCAAATTCCTGATATGCATTCTCCAGAAGTATACCATGCTGGCACTACATAAAAATTTTACATTACTAATCCTTTCTTTTAGTCTTACACAGTGATCCGCATTCATTTTTGAAGTTATGGATTCAACAACCGTGTTAAAATAACTCTTTATTATCCCGACGTTTCGATCTTCATATCAAGATCATCATCTGGAGCATACATAAATATACAAGACAAGCTGCGTTACATTTCAAACCGTAAGCTAGAGAACCAATGATTTGATCACATGCTACTTACTGGCATGACCTCCAGTGAAAAAAAAAAAATTACATCAAGCTAGATTTAATTTATGATTACATGAATAAACATTCTTGCTTACAGATGGTTTTCCTTCCAGTAACAGTGATGTCCTATTTCTATTATTATAATTGTTATTTTTGATTTAAAAAAAAAAAATTTATAAATTACAACATGAATAAACATTCTTTCTTAGATTTTTTTTTTTAACAGTGATGTCCTATTTTTTAGTTTTAAAGTTGTTATTTTAGAATTAGGATCTTGGATTTTGTACAGTCCTGTTTACATTGTTCTTAGAGAGGAAAGATTCGTGGGATGAATATATGCCTTCCATATGTATGGGATTTTTAGACTATCATTATTGTTTAGACTGGGGTGGTTGATAACGATCCCACAAGCTTCCTTAAATTTGCGTTCATACCATGTTTCAGTGCGATGTAGACAACTAGTGCTTTTCCAGTCAATTCTATGTAAGGTGTTCACAGGGCATGATCAGAAAGGCCAGCTTCATCATAATTATTATATATGATGTGTCGTTTATGTTCTTTTTCTCTGATCGGAACCTTGCGTCCTGTTTCTCCTATGTATGGCATGTTGCAGTAAATACAGTATACTCCAGGGTGGGCCAGCGGAGGGAGTGGGTCTTTGGATGAGTTGAGTAAGCTTTTTAATTTTGCAGGAGGTTTAAAGGTTGCTTTGAGGTTGTATTTTTGTAGTACTCTGTTTATTTTGTCTGATGTCCCTTTAATGTAGGGAATGGTTACAGTTTTACTGTAGTCTGGTTTGTCTTTGTTTTTTATTGAGATCTTATAGAGAATTTGTTAATAGTGATTTGGCTGTATCCATTTTTTTGAAAAGTATTGCTGATCACTTTAAATTCGTTTTTCAGTGCCTGTTCATTGCAGCAGATCTTCAGAGCCCTGTTTTTTAGGGTATTGATGACCTAGTTTTTGTGTTGGGCGGTGGTAGGAGTTTATGCATATATATATATATTGGCCAGTGTGTGTCGGTTTCCGGTAAACAGTAAAGAAAAGATTGGCCGAAGGAAGACATGTGACAAGTGTATCTAGAAACGGAAGTATGTCATGTTTTTCAATCTCAATTGTGAACTGTATGCATTTTTGTTGCTTGTTTAAGTGGCTAAGGAATGTGTCTAGTGTCTGGTGGCCATGAGACCAGATCGAGAAAACATCGTCAAGGTATCTAAGCCAGACTTTGGGTTTTAAAGGGGAGGAACCAAAAGCCTAATCTGAAAACAAACCCCAATTCAACATCACCAGAGTTAAAGATCGGTACTATCAACATAAGAAGCCTGAATGGCAAGGAAATGGACCTAGCTGAGGAATTAGATAAGTACCAGATCGACATAATAGTGGTGACTGAAACAAAAAAGACAAAAACTGGTGAAATGTTTCTGAGCAATAAATACAAAATGTTATAATCAGGCAATGACAATCAAGGAAAAGAAGGAGTAGCCATAGTATTCAACACAAAATACGAGGCTAATCTCCTTGAATGGCAGGCAGTCTCAAGTAAAGTGATGTGGGCAAATATGAGAATGGGGAACTAGACAATGAGACTTATCTGTGCCTATGGTTCCACAGAAGGTTCTATTAAGGTAGAAGTGGAAGAATTTTTTGAGGCTTTAGAGAAAACAACTGACAGAATAAAAAAGAAAAGTTGGCCCTTGTTGGGGATTTAAATAGCAGAGTAGGAAATGATTGTCAGACATACAAAAATATATTGGGAAAATTTGGAGAAAAGAGCAAAGCTAATAATAATAGCAAATACCAGTTGGATTTCTGCTCAGGACATGTGCTGGTTATTAGTAACACGATGTTCCAACATAAAAAAATGAGCACAAATTCACATGGAGAGAAAAGGCAAGGAATAAGAAAAGTCTCATTGACTATGCTATTGTTGATAGTGATGTTTTCTCCCTAGTGGAGGACACCTGAGTGTACAGAGGATTTGAAATTGGAAGTGATCACCATTTAGTCTTGAGCAGGATAAAATTGAATTTCATATTGAAAAGAATAACATGTAAGAAAGTTTTAAAGGAATAAAAGTTGAGCAGCTCTCAGATGTGAACTGTAGGCTAAAATACAATACACAAAGATTATTGAAGAAAAAATGAAAGAGTTTGAGAACAGGAATCAAACCTTGGAGATTCAGTGGAAAACTCTGAAGAAAACATTGATTGATTCTGCCAGAGAGGCATGTGGTGAGGTTGTGTGCAAGGATAAAAAAATCAGAACTGCCTGGTGGACACAGGAAATTAAAGAGGCAGTGAAGGAAAAGAAGAAAGCATATCAAAAGTTCCTGTCAAATAAGTCAGCTTGTGCTCTTAGAGAATATAGAGACAAATACAAGAATGCTAAACACTGTAAAACTAGCTAAACAAAAGTCATGGGAGGACTTTGGCAAGAATACAGAAAATAAATATGAAGAAAGTGGTAAAATATTCTGGAGATTGTTGATGAAGCTTAGGAATGGAGAAAAGAGTGCTGTATAAGGAGTTAGAGATGATAAAGGTGACATGAAAACGGGAGAAAAAGATATTCTTGAAGTATGGAGTAATTACTTTGAAAAACTGCTAAATGAAACAAGCAGTGATGACAGCACAGTGGTAAAAAACACTGACCAGGCATGCAGTCAGGAATACATATCCATACTTGAAGTAGAAAAAGCCATCAAAGGCTTGAAATGTGGAAAGGTAGCAGGAGTAGATGATATTCGACCAGAAATGCTGAAGTATGGTGGTATAAGAGTCTTACAGTGGCTGCACTGCATAGTTCAGAAAGCCTGGACAGAGGGACAAATTCCCAATGATTGGAGTAGAGCTCTCATAGTACCCATATATAAAAAGGGAAATAAAACTGAATGTGAGAATTACAGAGGTTGAGAAGAATTGTGGAAGAAAAGCTTGGTGAAGATCAAGCTGGATTCAGACCAAATAGAGGCTGTCAGGATCAGATCTTCACTTTACGACAGATAGTCGAGAAAGCATGGAAATATAACAGAGATCTGTATTTATGTTTTGTCGATTTGGAAAAGGCATATGACAAGGTGCCAAGAGAGAAGCTATTCAATATGCTACAGTTATATGGTGTCAATGGGGCATTATATCAAACAATACTTAGTCTTTATTTGAGTTGTAAGTCAGCAGTTAGAATTGAAGGAAGGTGGTTTAATGTTAAATCTGGTGTGAGACAAGCATGTACATTATCCCCTCTGTTATTCATTATCTATATGGATCACATTATGAAGGAAAGTGGTATTAAACATGATATCAAAATGGGAGATGTTAATGTCAGCTCTTTGCTTTATTGCAGATGATGTTATACTTCTAAATAAATCCGCTACAAGTCTACAAGATTCTCTGACTAAATTGAATAGCTGTTGTAATAGATATGGTATGAAGGTCAGCAATAAAAAGACAAAGACAATGAAAATAGGCAGAATCATTGAAAATGTCAACTGTGTTGTGAATGGAGAACCTGTGGAACAAGTAAAACATTTCAGCTACTTTGGCACGATTTTTACTGAAGACAATAAATTAAATATAGAAATAGACAACAGAATCAGCAACGCTGGTATGGTGGGAAGTCAATTGAATAAATTCATATGGAATAAGAGAGAAATTAGTTGGAACACTAAATTAGCTGTATTCAAGACAGTGTTCAAACCAGTTTTAACTTATGGATCTGAGAGCTGGGTTAAAAGTAAAACACTTGACCAAAGACTAGAGACCGCAGAGTCCTGAGAAAGATTAGAGGCGTGAACAGATTGCATCAATGGCAATATCATATTAAAAACAAGGATATTAGGAAAGAACTTGACATTGTCAACATCCAGGAATGTGTTAGCAGAGTAAATCTCAGGTTGTATGGTCACTTAAACAGAATGGGCGAAGAAAGATTAGCAAAACAAGTGTTCTCTGCCACGTTGGCAGGAAAACGATCCAGAGGAAGACCAAGATATAGGTGGATTGATACGGTACAAAGTGCCTTAGACGATAGAAATATAAGATCTGATAATGTTGGAGTCTTGACATGTAACAGATTGATTTGGAGGAAAATTGTAGATAGGAAGTGAGTAATGTTGTAATGTTTTTCATGTAGTACTATCATATCCTGTACACCCCTTGAGGGTACATGGCAGGAATTTGATGATGATGATGGACCCTAAAGCAAGTTGTTCAAAATGTTCCATATAAAAGTTAGCAATCAGGGTGGATAATGGCGAGTACATGGCTGTGCCTTCTTTTTACGTAGAAAGCGTTTTGGCATACAAAATAACCAGAACATAATACATGCGCAAAGACAGCCGAGATATCTGGAGGAAATTTGTTCTGTAAAATAAGAAATGTGTCTTTGACTGGGACATTCGTAAAGAAGGCAGAGACATCAAAACTGACTAATAGATCATCTTTTTCTAATGTAATGTCCTTGATGATGTTTATGAAGTGTTGTGTGTTTTTGATATAGGAGGGGGAAAGACCTATCAGCTCTTTGAGTGTTGCCGCTAATGTTTTGGCTAAGTAATAATTCAGGCTATCAATCCCTTCAACTATAGGCCTTAGCAGTGTGTTTTCTTTGTGAATTTTCAGTAGCCCGTAAATTCTCGGGGAACGAGCGTAGTGTGGAAATAGTTTCTTGACCGTATCTTCGGGCCATGTGGTAATTGACTTAAGTAGATTCTCTGTTTTCTTTTTTATTCTATTAGTTGGGTTATAGTTAACTAATTGGTATGTATTATTATCCGAGACTAGCAGATTCATTTTTTCCACATGTCTCGGTTTAAGATAACGGTGGCACTTCCTTTATCTGCTCTGGTTATTAAGATGATCGGATTTGACTAGTGATTTTATCGCTGTTAATTCATGTTGAGTTATGTTGCTTGTTATTGTTTTGTTATGATTTAAAATGTTGGCAGTTTCTAAACATATTTTTTCTGCTATGTTATTTTGGGATGAATCTTAGGCCTCTTTCAATATTACAAATAAATTCAAGTTTGTTTATCGATTTGCATGCTATGGCATAATTTAAACCATTGTTAAGTATCGAGATTTCATCTTTGTTTAAAGCATGGTTGGATAGTTTAACCATATTACTGTTACCTGTAGGTGATTGGTGGCTCCTGTTGTTTCTTGCTTCTGGTTGGATGTTATTGTTCCTTGTAGAGAAATTTGAATATGGCAGCTGGTTCTTTCGATCTTTTAGTCTTTGGAATTTAGAAATTAGATTTTCTTTCTTTGTTTGGAGGATGTGGTTCTCTGTGTTGTCAGTAATCTTTTCTAGGATCATCCACATATCTGCGTTTACATAGCTTGAAAGGGACATCAGACAAATTAAACAGAGTACTAAAAAAAATACAACCTCAAAGCAACCTTTAAACCTCCTGCAAAATTAAAAAGCTTACTCAACTCATCCAAAGACCCACTACCTCTGCTGGCACACCCTGGAGTTTACCGTATTTACTGCAACATGTCATACATAGGAGAAACAGGACACAAAGTTCCGATCAGACAAAAGGAATATAAACGACACATCAAATATAATAATTATGGTAAAGATCATGCCCTGAACACCTTACACAGAATTGACTAGAAAAGCACTAGTTGTCTACATCACACCAAAACATAGTATGAATGCAAATTTAAGGAAGCTTGTGAGATCGTTATCAACCACCCCAATCTAAACAATAATGATGATCTAAAAATCCCATATATATGGAAGGGATATATTCGTCCCATGAATCATTCCTCTCTAAGAACAACTACAAACAGGACTGTAGAAAATCCAAGATCCTAAATCTAAAATAACTTTAATACTAAAAAATAGGGCATCACTATTAAAGAAAAAATCTATAAGAAAGAATGTTTATTCATGTTGTAATTTATAAATAATTTTTTTTTTTTTTTAAATCAAAAATAACAATTATAATAATAGAAATAGGACATTGTTGTTACTGGAAGGAAAACCATCTGTAAGCAAGAATGTTTATTCATGTAATCATAAATTAAATCTAGCTTGATGTAATTTTTTTTTTTTTTTTTTTTTTTCACTGGAGTCATGCCAGTGAGTAGAATGTGATCAAATCATTGGTTCTCTAGCTTACGGTTTGAAATGTAACGCAGCTTGTCTTGTATATTTATGTATGCTCCAGATGATGATCTTGATGTGAAGATCGAAATGTCGGGATAATAAAGAGTTATTTTAACACAATTGTAGAATCCATAATTTCAAAAATGAATTTACATTACTAACTTTCAACAATTTTCTTTCAAATCAGCTATCTGTCAGGACCCCAATACTGACAGATCTACTATTTTGGTCTTCTAAGGCAGTGCTTCCCAAACTTATGGATGCCAGGCCCCCTTTGGAAAAATTAAAATATTTCACAGCCCCCATCAAAAAAAAAAAAAAAAAAAAAAAAATCGTAATATAGACATATATTATTATAATATTTATTGCATTTATATTCAATACAATTATATTCAAGATTTTGCATTTGCAATCTTTTTTTGTGTTTCTTATCATATATTTACTAATTTCATTAATCCCCGAAATATGCAAGAAGCAAAATTTGTGAAACAACACACCAATGTGTGATTTTTTCCATTAAAATATAAAACAGAAATAATAAATAATAAAAATTAAATACGCTTCTTTTCAGATTTAAAAAAAAATCTACTTAGTCTTAAGAGATTTTAAATTTGTTTTCATTATTTCACGGCCCCCCTCAACAAAACGCATGGCCCACAGTTTGGGAAGGGCTGTTTTAAGGCATTTTTAACCTAGATATTGATCTTCCTCTAGGTCTTTTTTCCTGGTATCATTCACCTGTTTTGCTAATCTTTCCTCTCATATTCTCTTTAAAAGGAGTTGCTACCTGAGATTAGCTCTACTCACACATTCCTGAATGCTAGCAATATCAAGTTCCTTCCTAATATCTTCATTTTTAATATGATACTGCCATTAATGACGTCTGTTCAACTGCTAATCTTTCTTAAAACTCTCGTATCTGTGGTTTCTAGTCTTTGATTACGTTTCATTCTAACCAAGCTCTCACATTCAAAAGATAAAACTGGTTTGAAGACTGTCTTGTATACAGCTAACCGGGTGTTTATACAAATCTCTCTCTTTCTTATTCCATATAGATTAATTCAGTTGACTCCATACTATACCAACTCTGCTTATTCAGTTATCTATTTCCATGTTTGCCATTCTTCACTAAAAATTGTACCTAAAGCTGTGTTTTGCACTATAATTTCTACATTCTGGATGCAGTTGATGTTTTCAATGTTCATGCTTATTTTCATAGAATATCTTTTTATCGCCAATTTTCCTACCAAATTTGTTATAGCGATTATTTAATTTAAGTCCAATTTTAATATCATGTTTAATGCCACTTTATTCATAATGGCATATATATAAATTATAAACATGCAGTAGATATGGTTTGCACCCTTATCTTATGTTTACTTTCAAATCAAGCCACCTTCTCATACCTCTTTCAATTGTAAGTGCTGACTACAGCTGAAATACAACCAACACATCCTTTCTTTTAGTGTTACATGGTGATCAGCATTCATTTAAAAATTTTATGGAATTTACAACCGTGTTAAAAAAAACTTTTTTTATTATCCCGACATTTCAATCTTCATATCAAGATCATCATCTGGAGCCTACAAAAATATGCAAGACAAGTTGAGTTACATCATTAACTGTAAGCTAGAGAAACAATGATTTGATCATATATTATTCTACTGACATGACCTCTAGTGAAAAAAAAAATTTCAAAAAATTATAAATAAAAAAATTATCTAGTGAAAAAATAATAATAAATTACATAAAGCTAAATTCTATTTATGATGACAGGATTAAACATTCTTTCTTACAGATGGTTTTCTTTCAGCAACAATGATGTCCTATTTTTAGTATTACAATTGTTATTTAAGATACTGGATTTTCTACAGTCCTGTTTATAGTTGTTCTTAGTGAGGAAGGAGGTTCCATGGGTCGAATATATGCCTTCCATATGTTTGGGATTTTAAGACCATGATTATTGTTCAGATTGGGGTGGTTGATAATGATCTCACAGGCTTCCTTAAATTTCCTTTCATACCACGTTTTAGTGCGATGTAGAAAGCTAGTGCTTTTCCAGACAATTCTGTGTAAAGTATTCAAGGGCATGATCTGAAAGGCCAGCTTCACCATAATTATTATATTTAATGTGTCGTTTATGTTCTTTTTGTCTGATAGGAATTGTGCATCCTGTTTCTCCTATATATGGTATGTTGTAAGTACAATAAATACGGTATACTCCAGGGTGGGCTAGTGGAGGGAGTGGGTCTGTGGATGAGGTGAGTAAGCTTTTTATTTTTGCGGGAGGTTTAAAGGTGGCTTTGAGGTTGTATTTTTGTAGTAATCTGTTTATTTTGTCTGATGTTTCTTTAATGTAGGGAATGGTTATAGTTTTACTGTAGTCTGGTTTGTTTTTTTTAAGGTCTTGTAGAGAATTTTGTTAATAGTGTTCTGGCTGTATCCATTTTTTTGGAAAGTATCGCTGATAATTTTAAATTCGTCTTTCAGTGCTTGTTCACTGGAACAGATCATCTGAGCCCTGTTTTTTTTAGAGTGTTGATAACACCTAGTTTCTGTGTTGAGTGACAAGTGTATCCAGAAACTGAAGTGTGTTATGTTTTTCAATCTCAATTGTGAACTGTATGCATTTGTGTTGTTTGTTTAGGTGGCTAAGGAATGTGTCTAATGTCTGGCGGCCATGAGACCAGATTGCAAAAACATTGTCACCGTATCTAAGCCAGACTTTGGGTTTAAGAGGGGAGGAACCTAAAGAAAGTTGCTCAAATTATTCCATGTAAAAATTAGCAATCGGGGGGGGGATAATGGCCAGCCCATGGCTGTTTTCCATACAAAATAACTAGAACGTAATACATGTACAAAGAACAGCTTGAGATATCTGGAGGGAATTTGTTCTGTAGGAGAAGGATTGTGTCATTGATTGGGACATTCGTAAAGAGGGCAGAGACATCAAAACTGATTAATAAATCATCTTTTTCTAATATAATGTCTTTGATGATGTTTACGAAGTGTTGTGTGTTTCTGATATAGGAGGGGGAATGACCTACCAACTCCTTGAGTGTTCCTGCTAATTTTTTTTGGCTAAATGATACATCAGGCTGTCAATTCCTTCAACTATAGGTCTTAGCGGTTTGTTTTCTTTGTGAATTTTTGGTAGCCCGTAAATTCTTGGGGAGCGTGCATAGCGCGGAAATAGTTTTTTGACCGTATCTTTGGGCCATGTGGTAATTGACTAAAGTAGTCTCTCTGTTTTGTTTTTTATTCTATTGGTTGGGTTGTAGTTACCTAATTGGTATGTGTTATTGTCAGAGACCAGCAGATTCATTTTTTCTACAAAGTGGTACGGTTTAAAATAACGGTGGCATTTCCTTTATCGACTCTGGTTATTACTAAGTTCGGATTTGTTTTAAATGATTTTTTCTCTGTTAATTCGTGTTTAGTTATGTTGCTTGTTATTGCTTAGCCCACCCTGGAGTATACCGTATTTATTGTACTTGCAACATACCATATATAGGAGAAACAGAATGCACAATTCCTATCAGACAAAAAGAACATAAACGACACATTAAATATAATAATTATGGTGAAGCCGGCCTTTCGGATCATGCCCTGAATACCTTACACAGAATTGTCTGGAAAAGCACTAGCTGTCTACATCACACTAAAACATGGTATGAATGGAAATTTAAGGAAGCCTGTGAGATCATTATCAACCATCCCAATCTGAACAATAATCATGGTCTTAAAATCCCAAACATATGGAAGGCATATATTCGACCCACGAAACCTTCCTCACTAAGAACAACTATAAACAGGACTGTAGAAAATCCAGTATCTTAAATAACAATTGTAATACTAAAAATAGGACATGACTGTTTCTGAAAGAAAACCAACTGTAAGAGAGAATGTTTAATCCTGCCATCATAAATAGAATTTAGCTTGATGTAATTTATAATATTTTTTTTTTCCACTAGAGGTCATGCCAGTAGAATAACATGTGATCAAATCATTGTTTTTCTAGCTTACAGATAATAATGTAACTCAGCTTGTCTTGTATATTTATGTATACTCCAGATGATGATCTCGAAACGTCAAGATAATAAAAAAGTTTTTTTTTTTTTTTTTTTTTTTTTAACAAGGTTGTAAATTCCATAAAATTTTTAAATGAATAACCAACACACAATTATAGCATTTTGAACAGCTTTGCTAATGACATCTTGTCATATGCCTTTTCCCGATATACAAAACTTAAAAATCATTGTTATATTCCCATTTCTCAACTATTTGTCTTAAAGTGAATATCTAATCCTAACATCCCTATTTGGCCTGAACCCAGCTTGTTATTCTCCATATTTCTCTTACATAATTTTTTTAGCCACTCTTCCTCAAATATATGTTTATATAAATCTCACCTGAAACACTAAGTAGGGAAATTCCTCTGTAATTCTCACATTCAGTTTTATTCTTTTAAAGATGGGTACTATATAGAGACTACTATTTAAATCACCCAGAATTTGACCTTCTGACCAAGAATTGTATGAAATTCTATGAACTACTATGAAATTTTACGTTCTCCAAATTTCTGGTTAATATCACTCACTCCAGCTGCCTTTTCACGTTTCTGGTTTTTGGTGGATTTTTCTTTCTCTAAAACTGATATATATATATTCCTGATTGCATTTTTCTCGAATATTTTTTACCACCATTCTGCCAATTCTAATTTCATTTAACAATCTTCCAAAGCAATCACTCCAGATTTCTAGAATATCTTTATATTGAATTACCATGTGATCTTTTCATTTCTGATTTCTTCTCAAGTAATTTATTTCCAATCTTTTCAATAGCCATCAAAATATTTTCCCACATTTCTGATATTTGTCATCTCTAAGACACTCCATGATATCTGTTCAGCTACTTTTATACCTTTCTTCACTTTTTTTTTTTCACCATATTCTATCAAAGAATAAGCTGAGTTACTGATTAGTAACTTTCAATACACTTTACTCTCTTTCAAATATTGCTTGTTTAAACTCCGAGTCTATCATGGAGTTCTAAATTTTCTAATCTTACAGATGGCTTCAATGTCTCTCTCTCTAGCTGATTCAAAGGTTTCTTGTTGCCCCCCCCTTCTCTCTCTCTCTCTCTCTCTCCCTGAACTCCATATCCAAGTTGGAGATACAATCAAGCATATGTCTGGCCACTCCTGGAACAAATGAGTATGACTGTAGGATTGATTGTGTAGAAATAGCCAACCCTCAAATAAATGAATGTGAGTGCAGAAATGACCCTGAACAAGTTGGGTGCAGTTCTCAAGCTTTCAAATCCAAATGGGCTGGTAATGACATTATGCTAGCACTAAAACTGAAAAGGTTATCTGAATTCCATTGAAGAATGGTTTCAAGATTAGAATTTAGGGTAGAAGAGGTTGCTATTCTGGAGCTTGTGGTGCTTTGTGTAGCACATGGTTTGGCAAATGAGAAGAAGAATGTAGTGTGTTGACATCAACTTAATAGACCTCTGTGCCAGACTGTCCAAAGCCTTGAAAATATGAAGAGTAACCACCTGAATTGCAAATTTTCCCAAAGTGCTTCTTCAGAGATGGGTGGCATAGGTAGACTGTGGGAATGGTCTTCAAGGTATTCACCAAACAAGTGGGAAGATATGATAAACACAAAGAAGTTTGATAAGAAGATCTTACAATAGATAAACATAAGCCAAGCATAGAAGCTGAGCAAGTGTGCATTAGGAAGCAGGTAAGATCAAGTATCTTATTATGATGTGTGGTTGGGGGTGGAATGGATTTAGGCAGTGTGTGAACTTTAAGAGGGCATTCCTCAATTATTCTTTCACTCCCTGAAGGAGGTTGCATAATAACAATAAAAATCCTTTAACAAATACTTGCCAAAAAAATACAATAGTGAAAATGTACTTCAGGATGAAAAGGTTACACACTTCATATCACATTGATAGTACTAGTTTACAGGAAATTGATGAAGTTAGGAATCTGGGGTGATGGTGGATATTAATAGAGATTTGAAATTCAGAGGACATATTGTAAGAGTTGGCAAAATAGCTCAGATAATTTTAATAGCAAATTACTTGATGCTGCAAAACACATTGACAAAGGTAGGGAGGTAATTATCCCTCTTTAGAAGGCTATGATTTGGCCACATGTTGACTACTGTGCACAGATTTGGCAACCTGTGTTTCTTGGAGATCAGGGGGTGGAGGAGAGGATTCAGACATGAGTGACCAAGCTGGTGACAGGTCTGTGGAATGTTCTCTATGAGGATAAATTGAAGATGTGTGGGTTGCAGAGTTTAGCTGACAGGTGGAGGAGAAGGAATATGACAGAAACTCAGTGGCGGCTCATACATAAGCACTGTGACACTGCAGCACCCCTAAGGAAAAATTAAAAAAATTAAATTTTGTTTGTGTTTATAAATAATAACAATGCTTACAACATTATATAAATGCAATACAACATGTTAAAGGATACAGTTTATGTTTTGACATTGATTGAATAGTTAATTGGAATTGTTCGATTAACGCTTTAGATTACGAAACAAAAGTGTAGGAATTATCACGTTTGGCCAACTGCAGCTAGACTTGCCGATATTCGTTTGCGCTTGCATGTTACAAGTAATTCCGACACGGCTCGTTTGGACAGTGTCGCTTACAGATAAATCATATGCTTGCGCACGTTATTTCTGTGAGATAAGAAACTTTTATTATTGGTGCGTGTTTGTGATGAGGGTGAACTATTTTTTGTAAATCTTATTTTATTTTGTTCAAATAACATAATTATTTATTTATTATAGATACAAGGCTGAATTATAATGAGTGTCACTGTTGAAAATATGAAAAGAATTATATTTTTTCAATTATCGTTACATGAAACAAATGCACTGTGATCTAATGCAGTGTCAGAATTATCTCGTTCAGCCAACTGCAGCTAGACGCACCGATATTCGTTTGCGCTTGTCATTGCACGTTATAAGTGATTCTGACACTGCTCTTTTGGGCAGTGTCACTTACAGATAAATCGTATGCTTGCAGGTGTTATTTCTGTGAGATAAGAAGCTTTTATTATTGGTGTTTGTTTGTGGTGAGGGTGAAATATTTTTAATAAAGCAATTTTTTTTAATATGCAAATTTATTTATTAATAAAAAAAGAATTTTTTTTTTTTAAATTTTGTATTTGCAGCACCCCCACGTAAAATTTTCACTGGCCGCCACTGCAGAAACTTATAAGTTATTAAATGGATTCTATAAGACTGACACAGAAGAAATTTTTCAATACATTGAGGGGGGGACAAGGGGTCGGGTCACACTTGGAAGTTGTCTAAGAGTGTGCAGACTAGGTTCTTCATTTGGAAAGCAGTAAATCAGTGGAATAGATTGACAGAGGTGGCTGTGAGAACCCTAACAGTGAACAGGTTTAAGGAGATGTATGATAGGTATTGTATTGGATAGAGTGGGTCTCTTGCAATGAGTATTTTGATTCCATGGAGTACTCATATAAGTAATAATTAAAATAATAATTACATGGTACTCTACAGAGTAGTCAGTTAACATGCAAGGGTTGTATAATTGAAGGGTCACTGTTTGGAAGGTCAGATAAATAATACATTACTGTGGTACAAAACAGTGGCAAATAAATAAATAAATGGTATTTCAAAAAATAAATAAATAAATGGTACATAAATAAATAAATATATATTTTCAATAATAGAACTTTTTTTTTTTGAAAAAAAAAAAAAATGTTTGAAATGATAAGTTTCTCGCTAACTTCATGGAATTTAATGAAATATGATATTCAGGATCCTTAAAATTTTTATTTCAAACAGGCCATTTTAATAGCAAATTACATGAAATAAAATTATGTGAACAGCACATCAGCTCTAGATTGAGAAATAATTGAGATACTGAGAAAAATATCAATGTGAACACAGCAGTGAGACTACAGAACGTCAGCACATGTACTATGTGGATGTACAAGAGAAATGGCATTGACTCTGATGAAGTCGTTCAATCTATGTCTCAGCTCTGGCAAGGTTCCAAGGGAGAATAAAGAGGATAAGATAGTTCCATTACATAAAGGTCGCTCCAAGATAGAAGTAGCAAACTACAGACCAATTAATATATCAGGAGGGGTTGATCCACTATTGGAAAAGTAGGTTAAAGGTAAAATCCAACAGTGGATGGATAGGGTTCTGATACTCTACAGTGGTCAGCATGGCTTTGGAAAGGGTAGGTCCTGTCCTAATAATTTATTCGCATTTTATAAAGCTGTGCTGACCACTACAGAGTATCATAACCCTATCCACCCACTGTTGGATTTTACCTTGGTACTGGATAAAGGAAATGGCTACACTATGCTACTGCTGAACTTTGCCAGAATATTTGTCATATTAATATTTGCAAGACATTTGTCAGGATACCATATGGGAGAACTATTACATAAATTGGAGCAAACATGAAGCTGGCAGTATAGATAAGGGGACTGCTGACAGACAGACATCAGAGAATAGTGTATGGTGGAGTGGAATCCAGTCATATAAGTTGAAGCAAATCAAGGAATACAAAAGTTGGAGCAACTGGGAATGGATATGAAACTAGTAGCATGAATATAAATTAAAGATACCAAGAAATTATATACTTGGGTTAATCCTTTATCCAAGTGTAAGGAAACAAAGTTTGTGCCTGAAGTATTTTCAGGACTGGGGCAACTCTATATAGAAGCTAATGACTTCATATTACTTGCCTTAGTATTCCATAATGAAAAGCACATATCCTTGTGGACATGAATAATGCTACGCATTATGGGAAGGGTCACTACCCAGACCAGTTTCAACCTTTATTGAGGTCTCACTGACTTCTGCATTACTACAACCTTGGTATCACCTCTGGGCCTGGCTCCCACTGATGAGACCTCAATAAAGGTTGAAACCAGTCTGGATAGTGCCCCTTTCCATTATGCATAGCATTATACATGCTCACAAGGATATGTGCTTTTGCATTATGGGATACTAAGGCAAGTGATGCGAAGTTATTAGCTTCTATATACAAGTTGTCGCAGTTCTGAAAATTCTTCAGATGCAATATTTGTTTGCTTACACTTGGATAAAGGATTAAACCAAGTATATAAAGCAGGTGATTATAATAGTCTTAGACGTCAACTTCGGGAAGTTTCATGGAGGGAGGAATTGATATCATTAGTGCATGGGAAATTGTGAAAGAATATTTGTTAGCAGCAATGGTAAGTTGTATACCACGAGTGAAGAAGAGGACACAATTTGGAGGCCAGAAGAGTGACTAGTGTGATAAGGAAAGCAAAACTGGAATATGAGAGGAGATTGGCCCTAAGATCCAAAGAAAATCCTAGGGAATTTTTTAGCTATGTGGCCAGTAGGAGGAGAAATGACTGTGGAAGAATGATATTGTGGGATAAAAATGGGAATAGAGTGACTGATGCAGAGGACATAGTGGAATTGTTCAATGAACACTTTATTGGAGTATTTCATCCTAGAGGAGTCAGTTTTAATGCTAGAGGGATAGGGCCGGTTCGAGGTTTAGAGGTAGAGGAGGAGAGTGTGTTTCAGATACTGAGTACTCTGGATGTCAGTAAAGCTTTGGGATTGGATGGTATTTCACCATGAGTTCATGGTTTCACCATGAGGTTGAACAGTGGGAAGGAGTGATGATAAGAGGCCATACCTGGAAGTTACGAAAGGAAACTGTGAGAAAGAGGGTGAGGAGTGGTTTCTTTGCGTGGAGGGTGGCTGAACCGTGGAATGCATTGCCTGATGGAGTAGTGAGAGCAAGAATGGTCAATGAATTTAAGGAGTGGTATGATAGACTTTGTGTTTCTTAGGGGGAGGGCCTCCCCTCGATGAGTCTTTTGACTCCATGGAGGCCTGAATAATAATAATAATAATATAATTTCTTGGTATCTTTAATTTATAGTATAACCAAGTGGAAAAACTTCCAACTAGTAACATGGATGTATTTGATGGTGTTGGGGGGGGGACAAAGACATCAGAGTAATATATGGTGTAGTGGAATCTAGAAAATGAGAATGACTAGTGGAGTACCTCACAGTTCTGTAGTAGGACCACTACTGTTTAATTTGTATATCGATGATATAGGCAAGGATTTAAGGGGAGGGGGGGGAAGAATATCAGCTTCGTCATCAGCAGTTGATATGAAGATATCCTGCAGATTGATTTAAATAAATTGACATAATGGGCAAAGGATAACAATTTAATGTTGCAAAATGTAAGGTTCTGCATCTCGGAATGAATGGTTGCATATTGTGCATCACAATGATGATACTGGATTGCAGGAAATTGATGAGGCCATGGACTTGGGGATAGTAGTAGGTAGACAGAGAGTTCAAGTTCAGAATGTATATTGCAAAAGTTGGTAAAATAGCTCAAAGGATTACTTTGATTACTTGGATGTTGAAATACTAAACATGTAAGAATAGAAGTTATTATCCCTCATTATAATACTATGATTTGGCTGCATCTTGATTCTTGCACACAGATTAGGGCACCCTGGGTTTGAGGATCAGCAAATGGTAGAGAGAATTCAGAGACAAGTGTCCAAACTGGTGACAGGTCTGTAAAATGTTCCCTATGAGGAGAGTTTGAAGATGTGTAGGTTACAAAGTTTAGTTCATAGGTGGAAAAGAGGGGGAACACGATATAAAATTATAAAATATCATGGAGGTCTTACAAAATTGATGCACAGCAATTTTTTAATATATGACAAACAGAAAACTAGGAATAATCAGATCAATGGAAGTTGTGCAAACGTGTGGTTAACAAGTATGTACAGACTAGATTTTATTCATGGAGAATCTAATGAATTGCCAGAATTAGTGGTGAGTGCCCTGACACTGAATGAGTTTAAGATGTGTGGTCTCCCACAATGAGTCTCCAGACACCGTGGAGATGCCACATAATGATAATTTTATAAATTGGTATGATGAGAGCTCTACTCCCTCTATCTGGAGTAGAGATCTTGTCACCAAGTATTTGGAGTTATGTAGAGTAGTTATGTTAAACTTTCAGACCATCATATTATTATGTGGCTCCCACCCATGGAAGTATTATTTGTAAACCTATAATATATTTATACCATGGAAAGACTAAGGATTTTTTTTTTCTATTTTTATCATGCACATCAAATGCAGAACTAATTGTTTTTTCTGCGTATTGATTGTATAAATGAGAGGTCAAGAGTCTTATAAGTACATCAGTGCTGTGCGTAGGATGTAGATAAGGACTGAGATAAAAGTTTATCAATGGTCTTTTTTTTTTTTTTAAAGAAATATGGGTTGTAGTTGTTTGAGAATACTTCATGAATAAGGTTGTTTCACAGGACAGCAGTGAATGGAATAAACAAGGAGGAAGAGGAGGAGAAGTCAGGTTCAGCATGTTTGCAGTTGCACGGTAAAGGGAATGCTGGGCAGTTGCTGCTCTTGTATTAACAGGTGCAACAGAAATTGGAAATATAATGAATGCCAATTCACTGGAACAGCGATCATGGAAGTACCTGTAGAACAGACAGTGCAGACACACTGCATCTTTGAGACAGAGGATCAAGTGAATCTGTAAGAGCCTAATTACTTGCCTCTGGAAAGCATCAAGGATTTTAAGGGAAGTTTTAGGTACATCAACCAAAACATGTGAGCAGTATTCTAAACATGAACGGATTTGGGATGTGTATATAGGTAAGAGTTGGTTGGGTGTAAAATAGCCTCTTGAACGAAAGAGAATGCCTAGTTTCTTGGATACTGAGGAGGCTATTGATGTGATGTGTTTATGCCAGGAGAGACTGGAGGAAATGTTAGTCCAAGCAGAGAAATATGATCTTGTCTGGTGATTTGTGTATTACTGAGGAAAAGGTTAGGTGAGATGAGAACTCTTTTGCATGAGAGAAGGCAAGCTTGTGTGTTGGTGGCATTGAACACGACAAGGTTATCCTTGACCCATATAAGGATAGTATGTATATCAATGTTTAAGGCACTAGTTGTAGATAATCTTGTAACCTGGAATGTCACAGTATTGCATGGTTTGTCAACTGAGTAGAATGAGTGGACAGTACTATTTGCAGAACTGTGGACAGGATATTGGTGATTATGAGTAGGTCATTTATGTACGTGAGAAAGAGAGAGTAGGTAATCGGATAGCCTTGAGGCACTTCTGCACTGTGGGAAAGCTCGAATGACCAGAGAGGAAGCTGGTAACTCAAAATGTCGAAAGTGTTGGAAATGTCAAGAGTGGCAGCAAGAATTTCTTCAAACCTTTCCATGACACGTCCAGTAGTGGATGTTTTAAGCTAAGAGATAACTGTGAGTCTTGAATGGTAGAATCGCGACTCCCTCTGATAGGTTCAGACCCATACACTAACTGGAAGCTGTCTTGTGGCAACATTGATTTACTCTTGAAATGGAGGAGGTTATATATGGCTCTAAGTATGTTTGTAAAGTTTTGAATGGTATCACTCACAATGCATGGAGGGGGAAAAAAAGGGGTGAGAGAACATTAACTGGAATCCCTGCTTTGGAGACCAAACATGCATTTGCCACTTCAGACTTCCAATAATCCTTACAGTGGTAGTAATAATCAAATACTACCTATGCAAGTTATATCAACTACAGCTACCTTTTTCATATTTTGGATTTCTATGACTTTGTTTTTTTTTACCTCAAGCATTTGAAATGTATTTCTGATGGCATTCCTCATGGATATTTTTTATGACTGTTCATTCACTTGTCACCTCATTTAATAATTTTTTACAGTAACTGGAAAACATATATTACAAATGATTTTCTGTTCCCAATCAGACTGTAATAATTCCACTAACTTTCAAGTATGTCATGAACTGTTAGTTCTATAATTGATTTGCTGATGATATAGTCATAATTTAAGTATATTTCAAATATAATTAATCACAGAACAAAATATATAGCAAATATTCTGTAAATAAACAAAGGGAATTATTTGCTTTCTATAATAATTATGTATTAAAAAAAATTTCACACCACAATTTTGAATTATTGGAAACAATTAAGCACATTGCATTGGACTTTTTCTGTTTGAAGCATACATAGCATCAAGTTGTGATGAATGATATTTACTACAGCAAACTATCTACTATAATAAATTATACTTTCTGGTCTTTATGAGTTCACTATAGGGAAAGCAATTATATTCATAATGCGAAAAAACAATAATCATGTTTTTTTTTAATTTTTTTATAAATTAATTTTTTATAAAACTGAACTGTTGCAATGAGTTGCAATTTCAATGAATATCAGCAAAATAAGATTTTTTTTTCTTTCTTAAATTAAATGCAACTAACCTGACTAGTTATACTTCCATCCCTGAGAGTTGGAGTTATACCTGAATCAGATTCCTTATCAGCAGCCAGGAGAGTGAATAATGGTAGTGGTGGAATGGAAGTGATTTCGACATAATCCAAAGTTACTTCTTCAGGAAATACTGAAAGTGATCCTTGACCATCTAATGGACTACGCTGAAGTGGAGATGTGCCAGCTGCTAAGGAAAGAGCACGAGAACGAGACCAAGATCGTGGACCATCCTGGTTGTCAACACCATCTAAGGAATCAGGCACTTGAAGGTATGTTTTCTGTTAAAATAACATCTAACATCAAATATAATATAGTGTGTATAATTATGAATGTATCTGCAAAAATAATAAAAAATTAACTCATATTTCCAGTAATAATGCACAATAATATCACAAGGTTTAAAGCTATACAGTTTGCATGGTTCATAGGAGCACAATGACAGATGAAGCATTGGAGGTCACAAAATGAATCGCAAGTCAGATGCAAATCATACAGTATTTATCTCATATAATTTAAAACTGTTGTGAGAAAAATAATACATGAATCATTTGTTTGTTTGTTTGTTTTGGTTTTTAAATGTTCAAAATGCATCAATAAAGTTGCTTAATTAAAGCCTTTTTTTTAATTATCAAATCAGAACCAAATCAGCCTGAATGCTGATTTGGTTCTGAAAGAAATGTGAACAATATAAAAGAAGGAATCCTATGAAAGAGAGACTAATACTATATTTGACTAGTTTTTCTATTTGTACTGCAGTTGAAGGCAATACAGTTAAACGAATACTGAACCTCTAGGGAAACTGTGCAAGATCATCTTCACCAGTTTGGCAAGGTAAACAGAAGCTGTCAACATATTACAAAATCATTATGTCACTAAATAACTGCTTTGATTTCATCAAATAAGTAAGGATTATTTACAATGAAAAGCAGGTCTACTTCAATAATGCAAATGCAAAATTAAATGATCAGCTCAAGTGAAGCAGTTCTTCAGGTCCATGGTTGGTTTGAGAATACCATGTTTTGCAATTGGTGAAATTTTTTAAGTCTTCTCTGAGCTGGTTCCAGAAAGAGCATTTGTTCAATGAAACCTCTCAAAAACTAGACATATTGCATGCAGTTCCATACGAGTATTACTAATACTCTTATGGAACTGCATGCAATATGTCTAATAATTCAACTAAAGTTGGGGGCTATCTCCCCCATCCCCCCAAAAAAACAATGATTTCCTGAAGATATTTTCAGGAGAGAGTGAGCACACTTGGATAAAGGATTAAACTAAATTGATTATAGTCAAACTAAGTGAAAAATAAACTTTCAACATCTTTCTCTAAATCCAGAGTAATTTAATAAAAAGGTGGCACACCTTTTGGCAACTCCTATAGGTAAAGATGACCCGGCTATTGCTTCTGCCTGGTATCTCCACCTCTGGGCCTGGGTCCCGCTGAAGAGACCTCAACAAAGGTCGAAACTAGTCTGGGTAGTGGCCCTTCTGCTAATGCTTAACATTATACATATCCGCAAGGAGATGTGTTTTGCATTATGGGAGATACTGGGATAGGAGTGATTGGTATCTTGCTCCACCTTTGCTACGAGTTGCCCGGTGTTGTACTACCTTACCCCAGTCCTGAAGATATTTTCAGGCGCAAACTTTGTTTGCTCATACTTGGATAAAGGATTAAACTAAATTTATTATTTTAGACTCAAATAGAACTCATAAGGAACACCTTTTACTACTTTTTATAGGTCATAGAAAGTATCGCATTATCGATCCCAGTGGTGAGACTGGTATGGTCTTTAAGAATTCACGCAATATTTTTCTATATGCTGCTAATGTAAATCTGAAGTACCTAGGAAAATGCCGATTGAGTTCTTAAAAGATACAAATTAGCCATCCTTATCCACTCACCAAAAAGTTGTTGGAAGTTTATTTTCCACTTGGTTAGACTATAATATATTTAGTTTAATCCTTTACCCAAGTGTATGCAAACAAAGTTTGTGCCTGAAGTATCTTCAGGACTAAAGCAACTCGTAGTAAAGGTGGACCAAGCTCTCATCACTCCTTGTCTCAGTATTTTCCATAATTCAAAGCATATCACCTTGCAGACATGTAGAATGCTATGCATTAAGGGAAAGGGCCACTACCAAGACCGATTTTGACCTACATTGAGGTCTCATCAGTGGGAGTCAGACCAAGAAGTGGTGATACTATGGCAGAAGCAATGGAGAGGTCATCTTTACTTATACGAGTTGCCAAAAGGTGTACCATCTTATTATTAATTTACTTTGGATTTAGAGAAAGATGTTGGAAGTTTATTTTCCAGTTGGTTAGACTATAATAAATTTAGTTTAATCCTTTACCCAAGTGTAAGCAAACAAAGTAGATACTTCAGGCACAAGCTTTGTTTGCTTACACTTGGGTAAAGGATTAAACTAAATTTATTATAGTCTAACCAAATGGAAAATAAACTTCCAACATCTTTCTCTAAATCCAGAGTAAATTAATAATAAGGGGGTACACCTTTTGGCAAATCGTATAAGTAAATATGCCCTCTCCATTGCTTCTGCCTTAGTATCACCACTTCTGGGTCTGGCTCCCACTGACGAGATCTCAATAAAGATTGAAACTAGTCTGGGTAGTGGCCCTTCCCTTAATACATAGCATTATACATGTCTGCAAGGAGATGTGCTTTGCATTATGGGAGATACTGAGACAAGGAGTGATGAGAGCTTGGTCCACCTTTACTGTGAGTTGCCTCAGTCCTGAAGATACTTCAGGCACAAACTTTGTTTGGTTTGCTTACACTTGGGTAAAGGATTAAACTAAATTTATTATAGTCTAACCAAGTAGAAAATAAATTTCCAACATCTTTCTCTAAATCCAGAGTAAATTAATAATAAGGTGGTACACCTTTTGGCAACTCATATAAGTAAATATGACTTCTCCATTCCTTCTGCCTTAGTTTCACCACTTCTGGGTCTGGCTCCCACTGACGAGATCTCAATAAAGATTGAAACTAGTCTGGGTAGTGGCCCTTCCCTTAATACATAGCATTATACATGTCTGCAAGGAGATGTGCTTTGCATTATGGGAGATACTAAGACAAGGAGTGATGAGAGCATGGTCCACCTTTGCTATGAGTTGCCTCAGCCCAAGATACTTCAGGTGCAAACTTTGTTTGCCTACACTTGGGTAAAGGATTAAACTAAATTTATTAAACTCACCAAAAACATTCTCACCTTTGAGATCATCTAGATGTCTACAGGACTGCCTGCTCCTAGAAACTGGGTTATAACCTAAATGAACAGCTGGTATCCACAGCTATTCAAAGTAACAGTAATCTGGATCATCATATTCAGTAGAAAAAAATTATTTTTTTTATGTATAATTAACCAAAAGTATACACATTATTACTGTACCTTAACATTCTCTGTTCCTGAAAGGCATCGTACCAAGTGACTTAGAATTGCCTTAACACGGCGCAGTTTTCCAAATCCTAAAAGTTCCATTAACTGTTTAGGATGATACTGGGGAAGTACAGCACAAGCTAAACGACTTGTTTCAAAAAGGCCAAAATCTGGAAGGGGTCCTAAACTTGACAAGCTCTCATTACTGAAAAAAATAAAATAATAATAAATTAAATAAATACAATAATTCAGTATTACACACATACTACAAACACAGTAACAAACCAAAACTTACTATCCCAGTTTTTAAGAAACAAAACCATATAGAATCAGGAAGAATATAAATAATTTCCAAACTAAATTAGTCATTTACTACTTGATGTTTTGCCAACTCAAGCTAGCATTAATTCAAAAGGTATTTTGAAGGCACACACACACACACACACACACACACACACACACTGGGCAAAGACTAAAATTACAATGAATTTTAAGGTGACCAGAACAAGGATGTCCTAGTCACATGTATTTTTATTACAAGGGAACCTCAACACAATAACTAATGCATACCTCTCATTAAATGCACTGCCCAAACAAGCACTAACAGCCTGGAAATGCATTCCACTCATTCAACTATCAGTTTATAGGTTTAATGCAAAAACAGTTCATAGGTTTAATGCAATCCAGTTGAAATGCCTGAAACCTTCGCACTATAGCAGACTTTAAGTAATATTGAGACGAGGTATTCAAAAAAATAAATTTTTAACTGAATTAAATGTGCTTGTCTCTCTCTCTGTCACTCACACAGAAAGAAGAGCTCCCATAGCTCAATCAGTATACACGTAGTCCATTGATTGGAAAGACCTGGGTTCGAATCCTGTCCACGATCTGAGGAACCTTTATCTGGTCTCTTTCGATGAACGGTGAGTTAGCCAGTCTCATATGGTGATAGAGAGTTTTTTCACCTGGAAACTCGGGTTTTTCATTCCCCAGAATAGGCAAACTGGCCCATGAACACACACACATGGATCAGTCAGGAATACTTAAGAAACAGTTCCTCCCAGCCATAGGCCTGATTCATCGGCTATGCCGGTCCCAAGCCCAGATAAAATATGGGAAGATTGAGATGGTGCCATACCTCCCCGTTAAAGGGGCTGATGACCGTTGTATCATCATATGAAATAATAATAATAATAAAAAACACTCTCCAAGCAAAAATTCCAGTTCACATGCTGTTATTAACCACATAGTTAGTCAATAACTATGTGGTTAGTAATGAAGGGCTGCTCGTTCTGTTCCCAGAGGAAATATTTCACCCTGTTAAATATCGTGTGTTTGTTCTCTTACTTTCATTTTATTTAATATCTATACCTTAATTTGTCTTGTATGATTTCCAATTGAACCTCCTTGTTGCTTTATCGTTAACAATGTTACTTCTATCTTATGGCCGCAAATAGCA
The DNA here is from genome assembly GCF_054136105.1 of Typopeltis vanoorti. Lineage (NCBI taxonomy): Eukaryota > Metazoa > Arthropoda > Arachnida > Uropygi > Thelyphonidae > Typopeltis > Typopeltis vanoorti. The sequence goes on along the minus strand of NC_143564.1, from coordinate 100,462,048 downwards.
AGGATCACGTGTGCAAGACATCAAGAACAAAGAAAGTGCTTCGGGCTGGAGCCAAATTCTTTGTCTGATTTACTGGTTATATTCTTCTTATTGTGCTATCTTCTATCAAAGGTCAGCGACCATTTTGGCGAACAAACTGCACTCTTGTGTTAATCTGAGCAGTTGTGCACTGCTCTTTCCTGTCCACGTCTTGATGTTGTCAAACCATGATATTCTTTTTCTTCCTCTAGTTCCTTTGCCATCAATTCTTCCTACCAAAATAGTTTGTAGAAGTTGGTATTTGCTGTTTCTCATGATGTGGCCAAGATATGATGTTTTTCGTTTCTTGATTATTTGTACAAGATGTACAAATAATCAAGAAATCAAAATCAAAATAATAGCTTTGCCAATGGATTTTAAGACATCTTCATTGGTAATTTTTTCTGTCCATGATATCTTTAGCATTCTTCTGTATAGCCACATCTCAAAGGGTTCAATTTTCTTGATGATTGTCGCTTTAAATGTCCGTGTTTCAACTCAGTAGAGCAGAACAGACCACACGTAGCATTTCAGCATTCGGCATCTGACTTCCATGTTTAGGTCTTTATTGCAGAATAGTGTTCTCATTTTCATGAAGGACTGCCGTGCAACTTCAATCCTTGTCTTTATATCTATTTCTGGATCCCACCGTTCATTAAGCGAACAACCAAGATATTTATATCTTGACACTTGATCAATATTTTTCCCATTGAGTGTCAGTTTCATTGATGAGGCTGGAAGTTTGCTGATGATCATGTATTTTGTCTTGTTGATGTTTATATTTATTCCCATTCTTTGGCTTTCTATGTATACTCTGTCAATGAGTTTTTGGAGATCCATAATATTATCTGCAACTAGCACGGTGTCATCTGCATATTGTAGGTTGTTAACAATCTTTCCATTTATTGTGATTCCCTCTGGGAATCACAATAAATGGAAACAAACAGACAAGTATTCTCAAGCATTTAATTTTAAATAACTTGCAAGTAATCGCCATTCTTACAAAAATCAGAGATAGCATTAAAAACATTAATTTAACAAGACTGATTTTCATGTCTTCCACTGCCAACTGTAATTCTTCCAACATCCTCTTTAACCCTAAGTAGGTACATAGTCATAATGCAGTATTGACATAAGTTTATTTTCACAATTCTCAATAGTGTTATTTAAAAACCACAAGTACTTTGTAATAACGAGTTGGAGAATGGATCATGTTATTGATATTACATTGTGAAATGTTAGTCTGGCTCTGTTGCAAGTGATAACTATTTTCTGTTCTTTTCATAAACTTGCTTTTCCTATTGAATTATTTTATTGAAAATTTATATAAATCCACCCTTCGTTATGGACAATAAATTAAAAGAAATACAAACTTTGTGAAGTGCAAATTGATGACAAAGGATACAGAAAATAAACACACATCAACTAAAAGCACTCAGATAATAAACACACATCAACTAAAAGCACTCAGAAAATAAACACACATCAACTAAAAGCACTCAGAAAATTCAAGTGGTTGTGGTACAAAGATGAAGTTAAATTTTGTGAACTATAAAAATATCCTGGGGCTGCCAACAGAAACTCAAGATTACTATAAGCTTTTCAGTCTTTTTAAAGTGGAGAAATTTAGGTTTCATGAGACTCAAATTTTCACAAAAATGATGTGACAGACTTGGCAGAAATCATCCAACTCTTAACTGCTTTCCACAGAAATATGGATCCTAAAATGTTTGAACACCTGACATACCTTTTTGATACAGCCTGTTATAAAGCTAAATTCAATAAACCATTTACCCACTTTACCAATGTATACACCCAGCAGAAGAAGAGTAACAAAATGACGTGAAATGTAAAGAAACAGTGTCGGTTACTGCTGATGTCATTAAATAAAAATTAGTTAAAGAAATCGAAGTCTTCAGTAGTGCATCCACTGCTAGATGCTTCTCCAGATATTTCAGATGAGGAGAAACTTGTCCATTCTATGAGATGCATATATAAAAATTATTTTCTATAATTTGTTTATATTTATTTGCATAATTCCTCCCTAAAACTCAGCTGCAGTATACTACAATAGATGAGAACAAAATGAACAAGTTCTTGTCATGGAAGACTAGTAATTGGAGAGTAGGCAATGAAACAGAAGTACCATGTAACATGCTGGGAAAACAACGACCTAGTGGCAAACTTAAAGAGGAACATACTAGATAATAACAGAATTTAAAAAATAAATACATACCACCATTTCAGTTTCAAAAACAAGGAGAACAACTTAAATAACAAATTAAAAAAAAAAAAAAAATATATATATATATATATATATAAATTATATATAAATTATATATACAGGGTGTTCGGGATAAATTTGACAGTTTCGTAAGGAAAAAGAAAATCTTCTTTGTATCTATTAAATTTAATGAATTGACAAAAAAACATTACAGGCAGAGTTAATTACAATACTATCAACAAGATTTACTCAAAATAACCACCATTAGCATCGATCACAGCTTCAATTCTGCTTCGGAACCTCGAACAAGCTGATGCTACAGTCTCCCTGGGAAGGGCCGCAAAAACTGTTTTAATTTTATCCATTAACTGGGCTTTTGTATTACTGGAAGTGCGATTGGTGTCTTTTTCAACTGCGCCCCATACAAAATAATCCATGGGGTTAAGGTCTGGGGAGTTTGGAGGCCAAACATTTGGACTGGTGAAGTCGTAGAAATTTTCAGACAACCATTTTTGACTTTTCCCAGAGGTGTGGCAAGGGGCCGAATCCTGCTGCCATACATACGGCCTACCATTGGCTACCCTTGTTATCCAGGGCTTGACTACAGTTAGCAACTCCACGAACAAAGCCCGAATTCCAATGCCAGGGTTCTTCAACACCTGTTCCTGCAGATTTGCGAGGAATTCTGCTGTACGAACGCAATCAGATCATCTGCTAGGGATCTTTCTTCTTGCTACATCCTCGTAGTCACCATTGCAAGTCTCTAGTTCATGCCTGATTGTTTTTACTGTATTCAGGGAGCATTGGGCAGCAGTCGTAATATCCTTATTTTGATGGCGGGCACGAATCATCATGATACAAGTTATTCTCTTCCATGATTCAGGTGGGTTCCAGCTATCCATCCTTTCTGACATCTTGTATATGAATGAAGAAGGGTCCAAACTTTTAAATGAAGAGAAGTGTGTGTTAATACATGTAACTTACGGAAAAATATAATTAATTATAAATATGTCAAATTTATCCCGAACACCCTGTATATACACACACCTTTATATATATATAAAGGTGTATATATATATACACACACACACACACCTTTACCACAATTCATACTATAGGCAAGTAATTTTTTTTTTTTTTGAGGTGTATTGTGGAGCACTGCTTATAAGGACAATGATAACTTTTTTATCTCCTCTAGTTAGTATGTTTTTCAATAACAAAGTCATGCAAGGATCGGCAAGGTAGCTCATAAACTACTCTCTAGTTTTCCTGAGTTTGCAATTTAAAACTCTCAATGAACATTTTCTCCAAACATCTAGTTCAAAAACCATCCAAATGCAGTTAATCAGACATACACAAGTCCTTCAGTCCATCAAATTCATTCCATGTATCTAACCTGCAGAATAAAATAGAACAGAAGCTATAGAATCAGTAGTTAAGATGAATATATGAGTATTTCACCAAGGATAATATTTATAAATTTAAAACTTACCTCTGTATTTTTTGTTCTTTTTTCTTTTTTATTTCAATTGGTGCTGCTATAACATTTGATGATGAAGCACGAGAAACAGTTCCGGTGAGTGCTGGAAGGCGTAATTGTGATGATTCCTGGGCTCTACTGAGAAGTTCTTCTTCTGTTAACTTTCGATTATCAATAGCTAATTCTTCTTGTTCTTGATTCTGTTCTCCTTTTTCTGTGAAATTGCAAAAAAAAAAAAAAAAAAATTCACAATATCAAGTGCAATTCTGTGACAATATTATATTATTATCATTTTCCAATGTAACCAAAACATACTGTACTTTAAAATTATTACTACTTATTCCTATTTTTATTTTAGGTGAATTTTCTAACATCTCAGAAACTAACCAGATAGTACGCATGGCAGATACAGCAGGACATCAGCTATACTTACTAAACAACACAGAGAGTGATCTGTTTTTACTAGCTAAATTTTATCATAACTTTTTAATGTTAAAATAGAGCCTCCATAGCTCAGTTGGTATAAACCAATCCCTTTGGTCGAAAAGACCTGGATTCAATTCCCATCCAAGATGTGAGGAACCTTTATCAAGTCTCTTTCGACTAAAGGTGAGTTAGTCTCAGTCTCATATGGAGGGTGGGGTTTTTTCACCTGGAAACTCAGGTTTTTCATTCTCCAGAACAGGCAAACCAGCCCCATGAACACACGTGGATCTAGTCATAAAATACATACTTAATCCCTCAACCCATTCCTAAGGGATGAAGAAGAGGGGAGGGGAGGGGGAGGAACCCATATGAAATAAATAAATGCTAAAATTCAAATTGTGATGATGAAAAATTGAGACCCAAGTAGAAGATATAATAAAAATTAGTAATGGAAAAATGACATAATTTTTAGTATAACCACAGAACTTTTGGCAATGTCTCAAAAATTTCAATGCAAATAAATGTTAGAACAGAATAGGAATGAAAAAACAAAAATGAAAATTACAAATATAAGGTGTTATATGCATGAAGGAGCTTGATTTGTATATCACTGGAGTCCAAAGTGAAAATATGTAATTAATTCATAGCACAAACAAACTCATAAATGTAACTATAATGGCAATGTGGATTTAGTAACATCACTTCCTAAAACTGGGAAAGTTTGAGTAACTCATTCTTATTTAATCTGGTGAATCAGAACTCCAAAACTTTGTAGCAAAAATGGTTATATGCAGTACTCTAACCTTTTCATCAAAGGAATTTGGAAGATGCAGCATGATCTACAAGACTGATTTATGCAAAAGAGAAATTGCAATTTCATTTATCCCAGGAAAATAAGCTGTTTGCTAATTTTATAACCCACCTATTGATTATTGCTAGAACCTATTGATTTAAAGAATAGATTATGGCTAGAAGTTCATGCAACCTCTTTGCTCTAATAATTTAAATTACCAAATTAATTTATGTTTGCATTTATTTAAAATGCTTTTAAAATGAGGCACAAGAAATTCTGGAGATGAATTAAAAGCACACAGCACTGAGATTGTTGTAAAACCAATTCAAATTGTAAAAAAGAAATGATGTTTAAAATGTTGCTTAAAAGTCACAATTTTTTTCAAATTCTAACTGATAATATTAAATTAATTTGTTGCAGTTTTATTTTTATTTAGTGTGTGATAGACTGAGTTGTTTTCAGATTTCAAAACAAAAACCTTTATAGTTGTAGCAAAGCAGATGTTAGTATGACACCAATGCATAGTACAACAATGGTGGCCAAAGTGACTGTTTGTGAGATTTTCCTCGCAGTAAGTGTGAAATGTGTATATTACAAAATTTGAAAGATTTGTTTAAAGAAAGTGAGACTGATGAATGAATATGTAAAAAAGTGTTTGGAAAGTGAGTGCCATTTGTGAGGAGAGAGTAAAACATGTGATAATGAAGTAAAGAATATTGACTGAGGACAATAATGATGAAAGTGGGGGTGGTGGGGGGGGATCAAGAAAATGAAAACCACAAGAAAGAAACAGCATGCTTTATGTAGAATACTTCACAGGACAGAGCATAAGATTGAACAACTGCAGAAATGTAAGAAGTCTGGTACAGCTGAGAAGAGAAATAAGCAAGAGGTAGGAAGTAAAAAACAAGAATGTATGACTAAAAGCAAGAGAGAACATAAAGTGAAATTTGTTTTTTATACAGTGAGACTGTGATAAAAAATTATTACAATTACTTACTGACAGGGAGACAATTTTGCTTATCTTGTACCTTCACCACTACTGAAGCAACAGATAGTCAAGTCATGAAGATACTTCCCCATGCAAATTTGTTTACTTCCACTTGGAATTAAACAAAAATAGAATTTCTTGTCAAATATAATTCACTTTCGAAGCAAAAAAAATTTCCAACTATCATGATCTCAAGTATTTTAAAAGTAAGTAATATTACCTTTTTACTACTTGTATATGGAAAATATGTGACTACTGCATTGATTAAACCTTGGGATCTTCTTGGGCCTGGCTCCCACTCACAAGACCTCAGTAAAGGGCAAAAAGTAAAGGTCTGAGTAACGAGCCTTCCCAATGAGGCAAATGATGTGAAGTCATCAGCTTCGATATACAAATAACCTTGTTGTGAAAGAAACTTTATGCACAAACTTTATGCATAAAGTTTCTTTCACAAGAGGTGCAAAAAGGTAATGTGAAAGAATTGATTGTTTTAGTAGGCACTGTCAAAACAGTCATCACTTCCATCACGAGGATCTTCTTCGATGCTCTCTTCCTAGGCGAAACTGTTTAGCCTATTCCTTCACGATGGAATATGAAGGAGAAGCTTCCTCATAAACACCATCCAATCGCTGTTTGATAGCACTTGGAAAAAGCCCTTCTTTGGTGAAAAACTTTGTCACAGCGCAGTACTCAATTTTTACCATTACAGCCACTTAGTGTGGAATGTGTTAGTCAAACGATTGCCTCCAACTGAATGACGCATGTAGAGAGTGGAAACTGGTATCTAAGCTCCAACATATGGTGCCATCTGTCACGCACACTATTTTAATATTGATGTGAATTTTGTATGTCAGGCCGGAAACATTTGGAACCTACTTAGTAGGTCACTTAAACAGAATAGAAGAGGAAAGCTAGCAAAGCAGATGTTTGATGCTAAAATGGCAGGAAAAAGATCCAAAAGACTAAAATCTAGGTGGTTTGATTGTTGGAAGTGGATTAGAACAAAATGTTACATATTACAATATTGGAGTCTTGACAAGTAATAGACTAATTTGGAGGAAAATTGTTGATAGGAAATTAATAATAACGTAAACTTAATGTAGTTGTGATAGTAGCCTGGCCTATATAATCCTTGATAACATACAAGAGTGATCTGAAAAGTTCTCAGCCTAACAAATGAAAAAACGAATTTATAATTTCAAAATTATTTTTATTTTTCAACATAATCTCCCTTAAGACTAATACATTTATTCCAGTGATGCTCTCATGTCATTATCTCATCTCCCTATAGTGATTCTCAGTAAGATCTGCAAAATATCCCTCTACAGCTGCAACAACCTCTTGATTCGAAGAAACACGCTGACTGGCAAGGAAGAGTTGTAGTTTTGGGAAGAGATAGAAGTCAGAGGGAGCCAAATCTGGGGAATAGGGTGGATGTTCCAACAATTTATAGTGCAGATCCCTTAATTTTCCCATTGCCAAAACACCTTTGTGGGCAGGTGCATTGTCCTGATGAACGATGATGTTTTTCTTCTGCAAACTGGGTCTTTTCTCACGATATTTTTAGTCTAGTCTGGTTAAAAGATTGGAATAATATTCCCTGGTTATTGTTTTACCCTTTTCAAGATAATTAATAAACAAAATGCCTTTAGCATCCCAAACTACTTATGCCATGACCTTTCCTGCTGATGGAACAGACTCTGCCTTCTTTTTGGCACTGAACAACTGGCATCTGTCCACTGTTTTGACTGCTGTTTGGAATCTGGCATGTAATGGGGAATCCAAGTCTCATCCATGGTAATAAATTGATGCACAAAATCAGTTTTATTCTTGTTAAAACACTCCAAGCACTGTTCAGAGATTTTCATGCGAGTGCATTTTTGATCTGCTGTGAGCAAGTGCAGCACCCATCTTACGCAAAGCTTTTTCATCTGCAATTCACGCAAAATATATCCTACACATTCTTTTGAAATGCCTATAGTCTCAGCAATTTCACGCACTTTGACTTGTCGATCATCCAATACCATATTGTGCACCTGATCAATGATTTCTGGTGTTGTTACTTTTTTGGACGTCCTTCATGTGGATCTTCTAGGCTGGTACGGCCACGTTTAAACTCGGCAGCCCATTTCTTAATTGCCGAAAACAAAGCAGAAGAGTGCCCATAAACTTTTATGAACTTCGAATGAATTTCTTTTGGTGTTTTCTTTTACGAAGAATTTTATAACCACATGATACTCAATTTTATCTATTTCAAGGGATACAGACAACACTTTTGCTTCAGACAGCTGTATAAAAAAATAACTACTAAAATATAAAAATAGAAAGAATGACTCACAGTTTCACATGGATGCTTATGACCAGTGGCGAGCTATAAAGCGCTCACGCGAGCTCTTTGTTAATTTTTTTCTCAAATTTGCAAGCCCCTTGTTCTTCTTGTTTACTTTTTTATTTTTAAAAAAAAAAATTTATTTGAAACATATTAAACAACAAACTCATACGCTAACCTAACAAAAATCTATTCGGCAGTGTATAGATTATTTGGAATTATTGTTTCAACTCCTCTATATCTAATGCACCTGAGTTTGAAAATAAAATAAGCGCATGCGTTATCTTTACCCTTCTCCATTCTTGTAGCCAATCAAATGTTTTATAAAAGATTTCATTCTTATTATATTTTGACAGTTAAAAAATGTTTTTCTTATTAAGATAAATTAACACAGCTGATTGTGTGCAAATATTTCATGTTTAGATCATGAAATATTCGTTTAAAAATGATAGCCTTTAGAGGTTGATTGTTCTCTTATACTTTTTGATTGGAATTTGTACACAAGCTGTATTAATAAAAGTTTTGTGTGAAATACGTTTTTTTTTTTTTTTTTGCTCGACAATGCGAGCCCTTTGTTAAAATTTCCATAGCTCACCACTGCTTATGACAGACCAATTTATAAAAAAAAAAAATATATATATATATATATATATATATATATATATATATAATTGTATTTTCTGTATGATAATTGTATTTTCTGACCGTTTGCTTGAAATGCTGATATATAGGGACATAAATGCATATGCATAAATGCAGGTAGGCTTAGGATTTGGTTGTTATTCATAACAGTGCTGCACAACATAAGCAACAGTTAGTTGTTCTCAGAGGAAAACAATTAACTTACTGAAATTATTAACATTTCACTGGATTTATCAGCATCCTCAAAACACAAATTACAGATGTGACAGATGTCTAAAACTCAATTACATAGTTGTAGAAACAATTCAAATTGTAATTTAAAGCAACTAATAAAGTACCTTCTATGGGGATCTCATAAAAATGAAAGTTAATTTTTAAAGGTCAAGGTAAATGTGGTCTTACGATGCTCTCAGATTTTAGCAAATCTGGGACAATTAATGTAGCCATATTTCTTAATGGAATGTTTCACAGTTCATGCAGATTCTAAAAAAATGTCTCTAAGTACTATAGTGACTTTGATGCAGCAAAGTTATTTTCTTCCATTTAATTTCGTGTGAAATCATGTCCAGAGAAAGGTCTGATACTCCTGACTTTAGAAATAAATGATCGTGGATGTTTTTGTTATTCAATGCAAATGTTTACAGATACAAGTCACAGGTACAAGGAACTTTATACACACCAGGATATGTAAGAGGATGAAGCCGATCCTTAAGAGAAAGGATGAAGATTGCTAGTCAGACGTGTGTTGTCTGAAAGTAATATGGAGAATATATTTGCAGAGAACTTCAATTATATTTTCTTATGTACATGAATATAAAGAATAGGAATAGTTTTGTTGTGTTCTTGTGTGTTGACTACATGAGAGGCATAGGGCATGCAGCATTTTATCTTTTTACAGGTGTTATAGCTACTGGCTGAAAAAGTGTTGAAAGTACTAAGTTCAGTAATTAGGGCTGTATCATTTGAACAAATAACACTGGCTCTATGTATAAATATTTTGAAGACATTATACTATTGAGAAGGATAATGGTGCGATTGCTTTTCTACCTTTTAGTGTGTTGCCTATAAACAGAAAATGATAACAATGAACTATTTGGTAGTTGGTAAATAGTGTGTTTAGGAAGGGGTGGCATTAGTGCCTTTTTCTACAGTGAAATGCATTTAATGATGCTGGCAGAGGCATGAGTCAATAAGAAAACACATCACTTACATAGCATAATTAAACTATTGGTTCATGTGTAGCTATGTTCAGTGCCTGATATTTTAGAAATTCCATTTGGAAACTGGCTGGGGGGGGGGGGGGGGTAAGAAGACCAGATCCCACTGTAGTCCAGTCTAGTTACTTATACATTATTCCTTTCTAAAAATATATAAATATTTTTAGAAAGGAATAATGACTTTCTGGACTGTTAGAAATTTGAATTCCAATAATTCAACAGTCAGAAAGGAAATGTGGCTTGATAAGTTCAACGGTCTCCAGCATCTATGAAGAACAATACTGTAACTACTGGACTGAAAGACTAATAGATATTACACTTAAAACATTAAGAGTTCACATAATAATCAGAGCATATGCACCAGAAGGGGGGAAAGAAGAATAAAATAAAATATTCAACAAATAAAATAAATATATATATATATTTTAATGTTGAGCCGATACACAGGAGGTAGGTTGGTCAACCTATAGTACATTAGTACTATGTATGGGTGGTGGGTTGGGAAAGGAGGAATTTGTTTACATTTGATTTGAATGACTTTAAATTGTATTCCTTGGGAAATACAGCAGGTGGGAGACTGTTCCACAGCGCAGCAGTTGCAGGGATGAAGGAAGAGGAAAAGAAACTTGTTCTGTTTGTTTCTAGGTGAACTGTGAAGGGATGTTGTGCAGCAGCTGTACGTGTTCCAATGAGTTTAGTACTGAGCAGAGGAATTATTGATGATATTTCCGATGAGCATTTCCCATGGAAATATTTGTAGAATATACATACTTCATAGACCATACATCTGTGTGAAAGAGGGTGGAGGGAGTTGGTAAGGGATGGATCATTGATAATTCTCTCCTCTGTATTGAGTCGAGCATTTTGAGAGAGCTTTTTGGGGCCCCACCTCATATGTGTGAGCAGTATTCAACAGTTGGGCAGATTTGTGACTTGTATAATGTTAGTAGCTGTTTGGGGGTAAAGTAACGTCTTGAGCGAAAGAGGACGCCTAGTTTTTTTGAGGCTGAGGATGCAATGTTTGAGATATGTTTATGCCAGGAGAGGTTTGATGTGAGGGTGATTCCAAGGAGTGAGATCTCAAACTGTCTGGAGATTTGGGTATCATTAAAAAGGATATTGGGAAAAAATGGTTCTTTTTTTATGGGAAATAGTACAGAACTGGGTTTTATTGGCATTGAAATTTATGAGGTTATCTGAACCCTAATGGAGGATGCCTTGGAGATCAGAGTTGAGGGTCGCAGTGGTTGATGTTCTGTAGGGTTGAGGTGAGTTGTGTAGGGTAAGGCTTATCAAATGCAAGCGAAGAGTGTAGTGTGCTGTCGTCTGCAAAACTGTGTATTGGGTTGGAGGTCAATTGTAGTAGGTCATTTATATACAGCAGGAAGAGGGATTGGCGAGAGGACAGAACCTTGTCGGACCCCACCATTAATTGAGTGAGAGGATAGGGAGCTTTCCACCATCACACACAGTGTGCATCCAGACAGAAAACTGGTGATCCACCTACAAAAGTCCTGGGTCAGACTGAATGATGGTAGTTTGCCTAGTAGGCCTTTGTGCCAGACCCAGTCAAAGGCCTTGGAGATATCTAGTGCAACCACTCGAGATTCACCAAACCTCTCCATAGCCTTAGTCCAGAGATGGGTGACGTACGTGAGTAGATCTCCTGTTGATCGGCAGTGGCAGAATCCATACTGGCAGTCATTTATTTGGTGAGTATCTTCAAGGTGGTGTAGGAGATGGGAATTGATAGTTTTTTTCCATTACCTTCAACAGGACTGAGGTAAGCGAGATAGGACGGTAATTGGATGGCAGTGACTTGTCACCCTTCTTGGGGATGGGCTGAATATAGGCCAATTTCCAGTTTGTGGGATAGATTCCAGTGGAGTAGGAGAGTATATATAAGTGTCATAGGATAGGGGTCAGTTCTGGAGTGCAAACTTTCAGAACAATTGGGAGAATGCCATCAGGGCCAGGAGACTATTTTGTGTCTAATTTGGATAGTATTTTTCTGATCTCATCCTGGCAAAAGGACATGGGGGCATTGTATGTTGGGTGTCTGGAATGGTTGGGGGACATTTACCATTGTCAGTTATGCATGCATTTGAAGCAAAGTATGAGACCAGAAGATTGGTTTTTTCCTGTGGGTGATGATGCAGTAGAGCCATTGGGGTGTGATAGAGGTGGGAATAGTGTTGGGCAGAAATTACGGCCAATTGCTTTGGCGAGAGAACAAAAGGCTCGGCTGCCATTTGGACAGGCTGCTAGTTTCCTGCTTTTTGCTCTTTCGAACTCTGTTTTGGAAGTGTTGATTGTTTTTTTGTTTATTACGGGCTTCGGTGTAAGCTTTGAAGGAGGATGGGGTCTTGATTTCAGTTAGTTGTGGTATGTCTGGTGTTTCATCTCTACAGCCTTGGCACATCTTTTGGAGAACCAGGGTTTCGTTAGGGAATGGCAGTTCAGGGTGCTGTGTGGAATGTATGTATTCATGGCGGTGAGGATTACTTTGGTAATAAGTTCGATGCATATGTTTGGGTTGGAAGGCCAGAAGCAATAGTCCAACCATGGGAATGCGGCATAAAAGTTGCAGAGGCTGTCCCACTTGGCACTGTTATAGTGCCAAACTATTCTTGTATGGGAGTGTCTGTGTAAACATTGTTGCATGGGGGAGGAGATGAGCACTAGGTTGTGTTCAGAATTGCCCAGGGGACTCACTACTTTCACTGTGTATTTGGAGGGGTTATTGGTGAGGAAGAGATCTAGGGTGTTTGGGTTATCTGGTATTCTGGTTGGCATCTGGGCAAGTTGTGTAAGGTCGTTAGTGATGGCAAATGTTTCAGCATCTCTGCCTGCAAGATCTGTACAGCTGGAGGAGAAAAGCCAGCTAGTGCTGTGGACATTAAAATCTCCTAGAAGGATGATTTCGCTGTTGGGAAAGTGGGATTGGAGAAAGTCGATTTTTAGTGAGAGGAAATTAAAGGTCTCAGGGTGGTTGGTTGTGTTGGGGGAGCGATAGAGACAGCAGATGAATTGGACTGAGTGGGGAAGGGATATTTTCAACCAAAGGAGGTCAAAATTGGGGGAGAGTGCTCTCTGGGAAGGTATGTCAGAGCAGATGTATGTGCATACGCCACCCTTGGGACGAAAGTTGTTGAAGAGCGAGTAGTTTGGAAGGTTGATAAAGTGGTGTTGCAGGGAGGTGATATTTGTGTTTCTGCCAGGAAGAGTAGGTAGGGTTTGGTAGACTGTAGATGGTAGTGGACACTATTCAGGTTGGAGTTTAGGCCACAGATGTTGATGAAGTGGATGTGTAGGGTTTTGTGTGTCGTATGTTGGACCGCATGGGTCTTGCACATTTCCTATGCAGTGTCTGTATGCTGGTCTCCTTGGTGGCTGCTAGTGGCATCACTTGATTTTTTCACCAGTTTATCTTGTCTGTAGTGAATGGTCCAGTTATTGTCATTGTCTTGATGTTTTTCTTCAAGTTGTCTTCGAAGCTGGTGTCTTTGTTCCCTTTGTGCAAATGATAGGTCTGGTTGTGCACGCATGCACAATTGGGGGGCAGGTGTCTTTGAACTTGTTGTTGATCGCTGTTATTATTTTTGATGAGGTTGTCGGCGTGTCGCAAGTCACTTTTACTAGGCGCGGGAAGTCCTTCCTTTTATTTATAGGCTTGAAATGGTAGCACCTGACAATATGCTTAGGATCGATGTCGCATTCTTCAGCGAGTTTGTCGATGTCTTCTTGTAATGATTTTCCGTTTTACATCAGGAAATTCAAAATGATGGCATTGAGTTTTTTTTTTGTTTAACCTTCATCAAGTCATTTACCGTTGCTGTGATTAGATCACGAAGTTCGTTTGCTGGCAGAATGCAGCTTGCATTGCGCTCGTTTTCAATTTGTTCTAGCTTAGTTTTGACTGCCCGTATTTTGGAGGTAAAAGTTTCATTTAAAGCATTGATGTGCTGTTCGAAGTTTTCAACACGTTTACCTATGTTCATTAGTTGTTTTACTGAAGGAAGGCACAGCGAACAGAAGAACGGCTGGTTAAGTTCAATAAGTAGCTTTTGTGCAGCTTCGTCAATTTTCGCACAGGAAGCGTGCAACCAGTGGCAACAGAACTCGCAAAATATGCTCTTTTTTCTGTCTGCAACACCAGTTTTGCAGCTGCGGCACGTAGTAGGTATGTCGGTGGCAGTCGAAGGCACTGAACTGGCAGGACATGTGGTACTCGTTTGCCATTGGCTTTTGATGCCGCTATCTTTGCTGCATACGATAGGCATCGTGTGCGCTTACACGTGGCTGATTTAGAATTGGAAGTAGTTGGATTAATACACTATAGGTACTTACAGTTTGCACTGAAGTATTCCGCTGTTGGGTTTCCGTTTGCTGGTTAATTTCGATGTAAAAACACTCACAATAACGGTAAATTGGAGAGCACAAATTTGAAGTAGCTTATTCACCGATGCCACCTGGCAGACTGTTTACTACTAGCAGGGGATTTAAATGCCAGAATAGGAAAAAGGAAATACTAAACAAACGTAGAGAAATTTGGGGAAGGTACATGCAATCAAAATGGACCCAAACTGCAAGATTTTGTTATTTATAATATGAGAATAATGACCTCTGTATTTAAACAATGAAATACATAAACATACATGGTCAGACAGAGGATGTAAGTGTTATTGACTACATTACTGCAGATTTTAAATTAGCCAAATTAATCCTAGATGTGGGAATATATTGAGGCTTTGAATTAAACTCATTTTATGGTATTGGCAAAAATTTGATTTAAACCAAAATTGCTAAAAATCAACTGGAAAATAACTATCAGTCAAGTTACAAAATTTCTTCATTACAAGACACACATACTAAGAAACAATATCAGAAATGCACTTATTTAAAAACAGAAAAAATACATTAATCAAATGACATAGAAAAGGAATATTAAAATCTGAAACAAATCCTGACAAAAGCAGCAGCAGAAAGCTTAGGAATAAAGAGTAAATGGAATAGAAAAAGAAGACTATGAAAATGGAACAAAGAAATAGAAAAATAATAATAAAAAAGAAAAGAGTTACCAGAAATGGTTCAATTCCAAGACAGTAGAAGCAAAAATACAGTACAAAGAAACTGTGCAATTGCAAAATGAGAAGTAAGAAACACACACACACACAGAGAGAGAGAGAGATGGAACAACTTTGTAACTGAATTAGAAAAGGACATAATGAATCTGCAGACTGATGATAATAAACAAGTAAAATTTTATCTAACAGGAATATTATGATACAACATAATATAATATAACAGGAATATTATGATACAACATAATATAATATAACAGGAATATTATGATATAACATAATATAATATAACAGGAATCTAACAGGAATATTATGATATAACATAATATAATATAACAGGAATCTAACAGGAATATTATGATATAACATAATATAATATAACAGAAATCTAACAGGAAATATTACGGGTTACATATGGGTGAGTCTTTGAATGATTCAGTAATAAATAGTATGGGAGTGATTGGGAGTCAACATAATAAAACCACAAGTGGCCTAGAAGAAATGAGATGTAGTGAGAGTGGGGGGGTAAGTAATAGAGAGTTGAGTAATGAAGCTGGGAGAGTCATGCTGAATAGTGTAGAGAATGAGTCCATGAGTGTGGACTTGAATGAAGTTAAGAGTGGTAAAATATATGGTGATTCTATGATTAAGGGTATGGAGAGTGGTATGCATGAGGAGTGCTGGGCTGATGGGACAATAGAAAGAGTGGCTTTAGCGATAAAGAGAGGGCATGAAACAGACAAGATGATAGTTATGGTGGGTACGAATGACCTGAGAGGTAGTATAAATCGGGTAGGAAAAGGTTTAAGAACATTATTAGATATTGTGAAGAGGAAAAGTGTCAATGGGAGAATAGTGTGCGTGCTGCCTCGTTTTGACAATTATGAGTTAAGTAGACGAGCAATGATAATGAATGATATGATTGCAAGAATGTGCAGAAAAAGAGGTCTGGAGTTTGTTGATGTTTGGAGTGTGTTTGAAGGAAAAAGGCAGTTGTATGCTAGAGATGGACTGCATCTTAACATGGAAGGACATAAGCGATTGAAGGAGTTATTGTTTTCTGAACAGGTTGAAGTTATTGGGCAGGGAAACTAATATTGAAAAGGTTGAGTGTAAGAGAGAGAAACTTTAGCACTGATTGTGTATTTATTGATCCTTATAGGCAGAATAAATTGCAGAAGAGAGGGGATAAAAATCGGCATAGGACTACGGTAGTTAGTGACTTATATATCAGTTCTAAAGCCGGTACAAGATCTAGAGGGAATCTGCAATTTTTGTATACCAATGCTAGAAGCATTCGAAATAAGAGAGAAGAATTTTTGGCATTAGTCAGTGAAATCTCACCAAAAGTTGTAGGCATTAGTGAAACTTGGCTGTCAGCAGAAGATGTGGTCACTGGAATTGAATGTGAAGGGTACAGTATTTTCAGGGAGGATAGAGAAGATAGAACAGGAGGAGGAGTACTGTTGATGATAGCTGATGTGTTGCAGCCAAAGAAAGTAGTATATCATGATGATAGACATGTGAATGAGAGTTCATTTGAGGCAGTCTGGTGCGAAATAGTGACCAACGCAACCAAATATACAGTTGGATGCTGCTATAGGCCAGGGAGTACGGGGGAAGATATTGAATTCATGCATCAGCAACTTAGTGCAATGAGTGAAGGCTTAGTGATTATTATGGGGGATTTTAATTATGGTGATATCAATTGGAAGGAGGAAATATCACGTAGCAAAAAGGAAATGGAGTTCATACATCTTCTACGAGATAATTACTTGAAACAGCACGTAACTGAAGGGACACGTGGTGTGAGAGTGTTGGACCTGGTTATTGGTTCAGAGGTTATATGCATAAGTAAGGTGTCCTCGTTACCTCCAGTTGGTGAAAGCGATCATATGGTATTGACTTGGGAGGTTGCAAAATCTGTGGATTTTTCTATTAAGAAGGGGTATGTACGGAACTACAGGTTAGGCAATTATAACAAGCTTTGGAGTGAGCTTGCAGCCATCCCATGGCAAAACATATTGCAAGGGAAAGATGTTAGCAGTGCTTGGGATAAAATCAGCGGGTATCTGAGGAAAGCAATATCAGATTGTGTCCCTATGGTCAGGAGGTCAAACAAGGCAGGCATTAGATGGATGAGCAGTAGTATCAAGCTTGAACTGCAAAAAAAGAAAATGTTATGGAGAATTTACAAGGAGAAGGGCGATCAGGACACCCATGAGCAGTACAAGGCTCAAGCTAGGAAGGTTACCAGCATAGTAAGAAAAGCTAAATCAGATTATGAGAAGACCTTAGCCAAAGAGATCAAGGGTAATCCCAAAGAGTTCTTCCGCTATGTGGCAAGTAAGAGGAAGAATGACTTCAGAAGGATAACCTTAGTGGGTGCTGATGGTATTGAGGTGACAAAATCAGATGTAATAGTCGAGTTACTGTGTGATCACTTCTCAAAAGTCTATCACCCAAGTGAGGATATCTCTATACCTATAGCAATACCTAATGTGAGAATTGAAGCTAAAGAATCAGAGGTATTAAATATATTGCAAAACTTAAATGCAAACACTGTGGTAGGCTTAGATGGAATATCAGCTCGGGTGTTGCGTGAATGTGCAAATGAATTGTCAACCCCTCTTACCTGGATATTTAATTTAAGTTTGAACTCTGGTATGGTCCCTAGGGAGTGGAAGTTAGGCAAAGTGGTTCCTTTGCATAAGGGTGGCTCTAAAACTGCGGTATTAAATTACAGACCAATCACCATCTCAGGAGTAGTGGTAAAAGTATTGGAAAAATTGGTTAAAGACAAAATTCAAGAATGGGTGGATCAGGATATGATACTCTATAGAGGCCAACATGGTTTTGTTAAAGGTAGATCCTGCCTTAGCAATCTATTAACTATTCATAATAGAATAACATCCGAGTTGGACAAAGGAACTGGCTACACAGTGGTACTTCTGGATTTTGCTAAGGCTTTTGACAGGATACCCCATAGAACACTGTTACGCAAATTGGAGCAGATGGGAATGGATATTAAATTGGTGATATGGATAGGAGAATGGCTCAGGGAGAGATACCATAAGGTGGTGTATGGAGGAGCCGAGTCCAGAATGAGGCAGGTGACCAGTGGTGTACCTCAGGGCTCTGTGCTTGGGCCAATGTTGTTTAATTTGTATATAAATGATATAGGAAACGGCTTAAAGGGAGATATTCAGTTGTTTGCTGATGATGCAAAGTTGTGTAGTGCAATAAAAAATCAAGCTGATGTTGAAAGTTTGCAGGAGGATTTAAATAAGCTGGTAAAATGGGCAAAAGAAAATGGATGTCAATTCAATGTGGAAAAGTGTAAAGTCATGCATTTTGGGATTAAAAGATTACCAGCTGTGTACTACATCGATGGAAAGGTACTCCAAGAGATTGATGAGGCTAGGGACTTAGGGGTATTGGTAGATAGGGAGATGAAGTTCAGAGGACACATTGCTAAGGTGTCCAAGATTGCACATAGGATTACTTGGTTGTTGAGGAACACACTGACATCTAGAGATAAAGAGGTTATTATTCCCCTTTATAAAGCATTGATACTTCCACATTTGGATTACTGTGCTCAGGTCTGGTCACCTGGATTCCTTGGAGATCAGGAGGCTGTGGAGAGGGTTCAGAGAAGAGTGACCAAGTTGGTGAGTGATATAAAAAATACTCCCTACATTGATAGATTGAGAGCTTGTGGATTGCAGAGATTGGTTGATAGGCGAAGAAGAGGGGATATGATAGAAACATTCAAATTACTAAAAGGTTTTTATAGGATTGATGCAGGGGAAATGTTTCAGCTGTGTGATAGTGATGGAAGAACAAGAGGTCATCTCTGGAAATTAAAGAAGAGTGTGGTTAACAAAGGTGTCAGAACAAGGTTTTTTGCCTGGAGGGTGGTGAATGAGTGGAATTCATTGCCTGACTTAGTTGTGAGCTCTTCGTCTGTAAATGAATTCAAGAAGAGATATGACAGATATTGTTTTGCTAGTTTGGGTCTCCCGCGATGAGTCTACTGACTCCATGGAGATACCCGTAATAATAATAATAATAATAATAAAAAATACAATAAATAAAATGAAGAAGAGGAAAACATCAGGAGATAAAAATATAAACATGGAACTGTACATAGATGCAGGTAAAAATTTTAATGAAGACTTCTAAAATTCTTTAACATGGTCTGGATTTCTGGAAAAAAGCAATGGTTATCCCAATTTATAAAAGAGGAAATAAAGTTGACTGCAATAATTATAGGGGAATTAGTCTGCTGAATGCAGGGTACAAAAGATATGGAGGAATATTACAAGAGAAACTGAACAGTATTGTGAAGGAAACTACTGTAAAAATTAAATGGATTCCAAAAAAGGCTAATCTTGCATAGACCCAATTCTCACTCTAAAACTGAATGTGAGAATTGCAGAAGTATTTTATTACTGAGTGTTCCTGTTAAAATATATGCAAGTATACTTGAGAAACGGTTGAGAAGGATTATGGAAGAGAAGCTTGGTGAAGAACAAGCTGGATTCTGGCCAAATAGAGGCTGTCAGAATCAGATTTTCACTTTATGACAGATAGTTGAGAAATCATGGGAATATAACAAAGACCTACATTTCAGTTTTGTAGATCTGGAAAAGGCATATGACAAGGTGCCAAGAGAGAATCTATTCAAAATGCTACAGTTATAGTGTCAGTGGGAGCATTATATCAAGCAATACTTAGTTTTTATTTGAGTTGTAAGTCAACAGTTAGAATTGAAGTACAGGAAGATGGTTTAATGTTAAATCTGGTGTCAGACAAGGATGCACATTATCCTCTCTGTTATTTATTATCTATATGGATCACATTATGAAGGAAAGTGGTATTTACAGAATTAAACCTGATATCAAAATTGAAAGTGTTAACGTCAGCTCTTTGCTTTATGCGGATTTATTTATACTTCTAAATAAAGATTCCCTGAATCTTGCAGACTTGTGAGTGAATAACTGTTGTAATAGATATGGTATGAAGGTCAGCATTAAAAAGACAAAGACATTGAAAATAGGCAGAAACATTGAAAATATATTTTCAATGTTTCAAAAGAATGCATTGTGAATGGAGAATCTATAGAACAAGTAAAACATTTCAGCTACTTAGGCACGATTTTTAGTGAAGATGGTAAATTAAATATGGAAATAAACAACAGAATCAACAAAGCTGGGATGGTAGGATTTGGTTGGTTGGTTGGTTTATAGTTTATTTGGCACAAAAACTACAAAGGTCATACTGTGCCATACTAAAGGTTACAACATTAGCATTTACAGAAAAATAGTTTCACAAAGCAGCATCTCTAGGTAAACAGAACTGCTGCAGAGGGCACAAAGTTAGAGGTTATTACAGTAGTGCGAAAATAGTTAACAATATAAGTTAATACATAACATATGAAACACTAAGCTAAGGAATGCAGTATCTACATATATGTAAGATAATAATAGATGCCTTTATAGTAGTACAAAAATAGGCAAAAAGGGATTATTATACAATATGCATGGATGAAAATTAAATTTAGCAATGCAGTAGAAACAGAATTTAGAATACATATAAATAGAATTACTAGAAAGTAAACAAATAGGTAAGATCTCCTACAGCACTACATGATTATTCAAAAAATAAAGTGGTAAATAAGATGCATGTACAAAATGCATGTTAAGTGATGCAGTATCTACATATAAACAAAATTACTGCAAAGGTTTCAGCAGTACATAAATAGATAACTATAGGTTAACATATGTATATACAAAACAAATCAAGGAAAGCAGTGTCTACACCTAATAATATTACAATAAACATTATAATACTAATACTTAAAGAGTCAGAAAGGAATTATTATATAGCATTGGTGCATAAAATTTAAATTTAGCATTATGGATGGTATTTACATATTTACAAAATTATAGCAGGGTGATACAAATATACAAGATCAAGGCCTACGGGTAATACATAATTGGTCAGATTTAACATAATGAATAATATGTATGTATAAAAGTTAAGTTAAGCTAAACAAAAAAGTATTTACATATAAACAAATTTATGGTCAAATGTGTTTGTACAAATTAATTCTTTCTAAAAAATTAAAAACATCATGCAATTTGCCCGAGTCTGCTAGCATTTCCCTGAGTGTATATGGCTTGGTTAGATAGGTGAAAATTTCATTCCTCTCTCGTGTAAATTTTTGACAATCTACCAGAATATGATGAATAGTGAGATGTGTGTTGCATTTTTCACATATGGGAGGGTCATCAGCTCTCAGTAAATGAGAATGCATAAGGTGACTGTGACCAATGCAAAGCCTAGCAAGGACAACCTCCTCCCTTCTCTTTGTATGGTGACTAGAATGCCAGTGTTTAATTTCAGGTTTAATGTCATATAATTTGTTTGTTGATGTTTCTTGCCATGTTAACTCCCACTGAGCAATTAGCTTTGATCTTATAAGCTGTCCGTAGCCTGTATATGGAACTGTCAAATAGTATGTGGAGAAGGTATGGGCTGATTTAGCAGCTGCATCTGCAGCCTCATTTCCTTTGATTCCGATAGGGTTGGGAATCCAGCAGAATTGAACATCAAAATTAAGGATTTTCATTTTGTGAAGCAGGTGTAGCACTTCATAAAGTACTGAATGAGGATTATACATAGGAGAAGAGATAGTCTGTAAAGAGCTCAATGAGTCTGTATAAATTATACACTTTTGGTAGCAGTTTTCTTTTATATGCACAAGTGCAAGCTGAATGGCATGTAACTCTGCTGTATAATTACTGCAGTCAGGTGGGATCTGATGTGAGATAATAATGCAGGAAACACAGCAGCACAGCCAACAGAAGTGTTAGTTCTTGAACTATCAGTATAGATGGGTAAGAAATCAGCATGTGCTGCTCTGTGTGCATTAAACATTTGCAGGTAGATGGATGATGGGGTATAAGATTTCTGTAGCTGACAAAGTGAGAGGTAGCAGGATGGTGTGCAAACCTGCTATGGAGGAATGCTGTTATGTTTAGTGTAGCTAATGTTGTCAACATTTATACTAACAGCTTGCACAGTTTCTTTAATATGCATACCAAAAGGATGTATAACAGTTTGATGTGTGTGATATTGAGCTTCCCAATGCAGAGAGAAGATACTATTCCATGTAGGGTGATCTGAGAGAGATTTTGTTTTTAGGGCGTAATTAAGAGACAACTGTTTTCGTCGAAGTGATAGAGCCGGTTCATTTGCTTCTACATAGAGACTTGGAGTGGGTGAGATGCTAAAGGCACCAGTAGCTATCTGTATACCCTGATGATGAATGGAATCCAACCATCGTAGGTTACTCTGTCTTGCCGAACCATAGACTTGGGATGGTAGGAAGTCAACTGAATATATTTATATGGAATAAGAGAGAAATCAGCCAAAACTCTAAATTAGTAAAACATTTCTTGTATACAGTTTGAACACTGTATATACAAGAAAGTGTTCAAACCAATTTTAACTTATGGATCTGAGATCTGGATCAGAAGTAAAACACTTGACCAAAAGTAGAGAAAGCAATCAAAAAACATTTAGGATAGAATCATGTTGTAATAGATTTCACGGTATTGATATAAACACAGACGAATAAGAAAATAACTATTTATTAACTTAAAAGCTAATATTTCATGCTGTTGTTAATAGTTGCATGCTGCAATTACTTATACTAGCTCGACTGTTACACCGGATTGTGGCTGTCTTGCATTTGTAACAAACTTTGTGTTGTGTGCACTGAAAATGCTGGATATAATACCAGCAAAATATTAGCTTATAAGTTAATAAATAGTTATTTTCTTATCCATCTGTGTTCATATCAATACCGTGAAATCCATTATAATATGTCTGACAAACACATAAGCCTATCCACGCGTACAGGATAGAATCAGTATGATGAAACATTTTGGGAAAATAAACACTTCTTTTTCAACTTTCCAAGGTTTAATATCTACTGTTTATGGTTCAAATTCTGCATATTCTACCCCTCAGTAAGAAATAAGGGGTGGTGAGCAAAATTAAGGTCATGAATATCAATGGCAGAATCATATAAAAAATGAAGATATAAGAAAGGAAATTGACATTGTTAGTATTACAGAATGTGTGAGCAAAGCTAATCCAAAGTGGCACAGTCACTTAATCAGAATGGAAGAAGAAAGGTAAGCATGGCAGTAGTTTCACCATAAAAACACCCTTTGGAACACAAATATTGGGGACTAATGCGGTTATTAGTGCCTTAGAAGATACCATGCAACTGGAGTCCAGACAAATAAAAGATTACTTTAAAAGAAAAATTAACCTGTTAAAACGTAATGAAAGGAAGATTTTGATAATGCCAGCTTAATTATGATACTATCATAATTGAGATATGAATGATGAAAATAATAATGAAAAATTAGTCAAAATGCTAAAACACCAATATACGAGATGGCGTTCAAAATAATTTTCTCTTAGGAATCTGAAATCTGGTTTAGAAATAAAACAACAAATCTAGAAACCACAAATATGAGAGTTCTGAGAAAAATTAACAAATGGCATCAATGGTCAACTGCTGATAAATGTTGCAAAAGAAAACAGAAAGGAACTTGACAAGTTTCATATTAACGTATGTGTGAGCAGAAGTACGTGGCATTAATTGGATGACACTATCATTCTCCCGTCAAGGCTCCCTTCAGGGCAGACTAAAACTCATAGAGGGGCACGTCCCCAGTTTGCAGGTAGGGAAATGCTTCTCAGATATAAGTGGTAGGAGGGAAATGAAATACCTCCCATAAATCAACAAGCAACAGCAGTGTCTGATCCACAGTGGGTGGCTGAAAACAGCATCTCTTCCCCATGCTGCTGAATGAACCATTAAGGTTGGTCAGATGAGTGTCAATGTGCTGACTGTAAAAACAAAACATGATTGAATCTGGTGCAATATGGAAGTGCAAAGGAAAAGTACAAAATGCTGGCTTGGACATCACTTGAATAAACAAGGTGCACCCAACTGAGTGATCAGGGTTGGTTCAATAAGTTAGTTACCGAAAGAAGTGCAATAAAATTAAACCCAGCAGGAGACAACCTATCAATAGGAACATGAAATGCCTGCAGTTTATGGGTTCCAGTAAAGTAAGACGTACTTTGCAAGGAGATGGGGTGAAACCAGTGTAACATCCTTGAATTAGTGGAGATGAAATGGAGAAAGTCAGGGGAGAGATAAGGTGGAAGATTCATTTCGTCTGGCAATGGCATAAAACATGACAGGTGTTTGATTTTTTCTAAGTAAAAGAGGAAGTGAAGCATTATTAGGATTACTGGTAAATGACAGAATAATAATGGCAAGATTTTCAGCAAGACCATTTAACATCACAGCAATTCAAGTCTATTCATCCACTTCAGAAAGTACTGAAGAAGAAATACAGTTATTCTATAGCAACTTGGAGATAGACTTCAAAGTAGTACCAAAGAAAGAAAGAAAGATATACTAATTATTGGAGGAGATTGGAATGCGAAGATTGGAAATAACAATGGGCAAATATGGATATGGAGAAAATCAATGGAAGAGGAGAAAGAATGTGTGCATTTGCTTTGAAGCATGATGGTTATTTGTAACACATTTCAGCAAAAAGACTGAAGGAAATTGACATGGCAGTCACCAAATGGAAGAATTAAGAACATGTCAGACACAATACCCATAAACAAGAGATGAGCCACATCAGTTCACGAAGGTTGAACATTTCAAGGAGCAGACATGGAATTGGATCATAGCTTAGTGATTGCCAATATCAAGTTGAAACTCAAGCAACAAGTAAAGGTAAAGGCACAGTTTCAGAATCAGAGAGATATGAAAACATTGAGTGAGAAAAAGTGCTCAACAAACAAATGCTGGAAGAGGATAGGAACTTCATATACCTAGCGAGCAACTTAATGCATGATTCAGAATGTAAGAAAGAAATTAGATCCTGGATAACAAAAGGTAAAGTAAACCTATAGGCAATGGACAATATATAGAAAAGTAAATCAGTAAGCCTTCCCAGGCTGTAAGGCATGGGTCATGGTCAAAGACTCTGTGAGATGAATATTGGCTTTCAAAAAAACATGTTATAGAAAGATTCTTCGAATTGGATGGGGTATAAAAAGTAACAAATGAAGAACTGTATCACAAAGTAAACTGCAAAGAAAATCTGATACAGAAAATAATTCTAAGGAAAGTTCCTGACAATGCAGAATGGATAACAGTAGAAAGATCAAAACCTTCACGATTGATACAAGAGATGGTATAAAAAGAAGAGGACAGCCAAGGTGAGAGTGGATAGATGATATGAAAGAGTTTACAGAATATGAGTCATCTGGCAGTGGACAGAGAGAAGTGGCAAAGGATGGTGAAGCAGGCATTGGACAACTGTGCAATGATGATGATGACTATCATCCTACATAATGGGAGAGGTAAAATTAGCAGAAGAGAAATTTGATGCAGGATTTATAGAAGAAAAGACTCAAAAGCATGCTGAAATATAGGTGGATTGATACTTTGGTACAAAGCAGAAAAAAGCTTAGAAAGATGCTGAGATCTTACATATAGATTAATAAGCACCAGAATAGTTTATAGGAAGTGATAATGTAAACCAACTTTAATGCATTATACCAACGTAATATCTAATAAATCTTAAGAGAATGCATATCTGGAATACTGATTATCTTTCACAGCATAAAGAGACATTTCATAACAGCTTAACCGTACATAAGAACCATATTACCTTTCCATACAAACAGCTTCTGAATTCCTATGTTAATAAAATACAGAATTGAAATGGTCAAATCTATTTAGAATGGATTTTAATGACTGTATACACTATATGCTATCCAAAATTAACTAAAGCTATCCACCATTATGTATTAGCTTGAGGCTCTATATGCATATATAAATGCTTGGAGAGGGATGACCAGTGTCAGCAGTAAATGGAAGAATATTATGAAAAACAATGGAACAGTATGATTATTGTGCTTACTTTAAAGGTTTATCAAATCACTCTTCTTCATTAACAAAATGTGAAGAATGTAGTTACAATTTTCAATTAAGTTTTCTATAAGTTATGCAATCCATTGTCGATGCTTGTCAGTCATTTTCTATTAGAATTTTTTTTTTTAGGTGACCAGATGTCTCTTTGACTCATCTGGTCATCATCATTCCTAGATGAGTCTTTTACGCCATGGATTCTTGGGTAATAATAATAATAATAATGACCAGTGATCTGTTATGTTTGACAATGTTGTGGCATCATGCTTCAAAGCATACTACTATTATACATTAAAAAACAAGGATATGTAAAGTAAATGATGCAGGAAATATAAGAAGGAAAACTAGAGAACAACTTATAAAAAGATAAAATATTTGCAAAGCAAATCCATTCTTCCTATTAAATCTTATTTGCAGATATTCAAAATGAGAGATAGTCATTGCTTAAATATTGAAGAAAGAGAACACTGGCCAAACTGTCTTCTCCTAAATAACTCTAATTTTGGAGTTATTTATATGAGAAAGGTGTCATCCCAAGTTATTTGATGAATTCATAAAGTATAGCAGTCAATTGAAAGTTCAAGAAGTTACATACTAACTGCAATATTTTGTACACAAAATAACCCTTGTGCAAAGAAAAGAAGAAATTAAGAGTTTCTGTTTATTTTCATTTTGTGATAGAAAGTATAGGGTGATTATAATTAAAGTTCAATTTTGAAAGGTTGTAACTGGGTAACTACTCAGTGGAAGGATTTAATATTTAACATAATGAAGTATGCAGCAATGGAATTTTATTTTGCACAAAAACCAACGTTAGTTCTAAAAATTGCCACTAGAGCAATACATGGCCTGCTATACTGTAGTGAGTAATTCAAAACATCACAAAACATAGGGTACATTTGATGATTACACAACAGTAGATTTGATGGTTATTACACAACAACATATTCAATATTATGTCCTTCACTGTCAGCAATGTACTGAAATCACATGCTCAACCACAGAACATAGAGTTTCACTCGAAATGTTATGGATATGGTATGTAATGCTGGTCTTGAGATCTGTTAAGTTAGCTTTGTCCATGATCTTTGAGATGTGCCCACAGCCTAAAGTCGTGGGGGTTCAGATCCGGTGAGTACACTGGCCACATTGTATGAAAATAGTGGCTGATGATTCTGTCCTTGGTAAAATGTGTCTGAAGAAACTGCTTAACAGGGGTAGCGATATGTGGAGGGGCACCATCCTGCATGAAAACTGTTGATGGCCATTAACATGCAAGTAATGAGACCAGGTGGACTGAGTTCCTTGAAAAAGATAGGCCTGATAATGAATTCCTCTGTAAAGGCATGCCAAATGGTGATCTTAGGAGAATGAAGTGGAGTCTGTTGCATGACGTGTGGATTTTCAGTTGTCCAAATTCTGCAGCTGTGCATATTCACAGCACCATCCATCAGCTTTGTCAGTCAGGAAAATGTTCCATGGCCAGTCATTGTAAAGTTCAGTCCAAGCAAGAAACTTCAGGGAAAATGTTTCTCTTACACCAAGGAATATTGGTAATCTTGTACGGATAACAGCACAGAATTTGTCTTATGACTTTGTGAACAATGTTTATGGGTTTGTCTTAAGATTATGCAATATGGCATGTGCTACTTCCTATGATATGTGCCATCCTTTCTTCCTTTAAAGGTGGTGTAGCAACTTCCTCCACTGTCTGCCATTCGATGGGCTTCCATCCTCTGCCAGGTTTGACATCTCAGAAACCTGTCTCATCAAATTCCTGGATCATTTTGCATTGATAAACCATTTGCAGTCATAAGATCCATTTTTAATCCCTTTAATGTTCTGAACTTTTGCAATTCTGTCAAGGCATAGATGTTATTTTAGTAAAACAACTTCATGAGAAGTGCACAATCCTTCAGTAATGGTGACATTGTGCTTTAACATGTTGTCTGCTCACAGGCAATGAACTGATGCATTCTGCAGTTACCTACTTTTATAGATGCTTCTTTCAAAGCATACATCATTGAGACATTTGTCATTTGCAGAAATGGTACAGTCACAGCATACCCGCATCATACATAATTTACATGTATTGCAGTGCCATATATTGCCCTAGTGGCAACATTTAGAACTAGCACTTTTCTGCAAAATAAAATTCCATTGTAGCACACATCATCGTGATATTAAATCATTCCACTGAGTAGTTATGCAGTTACAGCCTTTCGAAATATGAATTTTAATTATAATCACCCTGTATATTTTCTAGTTATTAACTTTGTGGAAGTAGTTTATCTGACTAAGGATAATTTATTCATTGATCATATTGGCAATAAATGGCAATTGACAAAAGCATAAAAGAAGTCAGTGTCTGGAGGAAATATTAATACTGTAATATGCAGTCATATAAAGAAATATCTTACTAAGCTGTTAATTTTCTCAAGTTAATATTATCATTATTTTCTGTTATGATAAAATCTGTATCATTGTTCCTGTGATTAAAAATGTGGCAAGTGATGAACAGGAATGTGTGTGTGTGCGCGCGCGCTTGCAGGCATCTCCGGAAGACATAAGTATTTCAAACTCAAGACTCAGCAAGAGCAGCAGAAATGGTGCTTCAGAAATGACCAAATACGAATTTATGGATACCAGTAGTATACTGAAGAATGAGGAATGTGAAAAGAGGTATGTAGATTTCTCTTGGCCAGCGTGGCAGAGGGAGATGGTTTGTCTGATGGCTATGATTGTCTGTGAATGTTGGCTGAAAGTAGATGTGTTGTCAGAGGTGTAGAGAGAGAAAAACAGAACTGCCGAGAAATGAGAGGGAAAGAATGAAAACTAAGTTAAGGAGGATGAATGAAGAGATTAAAAGACTGGTGAAGTTGATTAGTGCAAGAAGAATGACAGTTGGCCACAAGAGGGGGAAAGCAAAACAATAAGAGTCAGTAAGAGAGAAAAATTAAGAAAGTCAAGAGAGTGTGGAAGCAGGAAGCAAGAATAGAGAAAATAGTGGAAAGAGGGAAAGTGGGAGAGAAAGAAGAGTGAGAGAAAAAAGCTTGAAAGAAGAAAGAGTCAGGGATGCCAGTGAGAGAAGGCTGAAAGAATCTGTTCAGAGTATCATATATGGAAATTTGATGATTTGGGGTGTGCACAGAGTAGAGTTGTCAGAAAACTGTTTGCTGGGTAGGATGACAGAGTGTGGCAATGGAAATGAAGAAATCTAAAATGTAAAGGATGGTAATGACCTGAGAGGTAGCATGAATCATGTAGCAAAATTTGAGATGGATGTTAGAGAAACTGGAGCAGAAATATGTCCGAGGAAAGAGAGTGAGTATGTTGCTGTAGTATGATAATAAAGAGAGAAAGAGAAGAGCAGTGATAACAAATGAGACAAGAGTGAGAATGTATAGGAAGAGAGGTCAGGAATTTTTGGATGTCTGGAGGACATCTGAAGATAGCAGACAGCTGTATGCAAGAGAGATGGATTACATTTCAATGTGCAGAAGGATGCAGACATTTGGAAACTGTTGTTTTCTGGGCAAATGAGTGTATCAGAACAAGGAAACTAGAATTGCAAGGATGGAATATAGCAGGGATGGTGTCCTGTGATGATATAAGGTGTTAAATAATGAAACTGGATGTAAAAATGTAGTTTTTTTTTATTATTACAATTGTACAACTTAATTGTTATCCCCTTCAACATATTCCCCTCCTCTATCTATACACTGTTGCATACGAATTTTCCATTGTTGGAAGCAGTGCTGCAAGCCATCAGGTGTTATCTGCTTCAGTAGTGATGCCGTTTTTTCCTTTACCTCATCCACTGACTGAAAATGGGTGCCCTTCAATGCGGATTTCAACTTTGGAAAAAGGTAAAAGTCACATGGGGTTAAGTTTGGTGAGTAATGTGGATGGTCCAACACTGGGATCTTTCTTATGAGCCAGATATTGCTTTACAGACAGTACACTGTGGGCTGGGGCATTGTCCTGATGGAGAATCCAAGCGTTGTTCTTCCACAGATTGGTCTCTTCTTCCTCACTCATTCTCTCAGCTTGACTAGAACCTCATGGTAATAATGTTGGTTTAACTGTCTGACCCTCTGGTACCCATTCAACCATTACCACACCATTATATATATATATATATAAAAAAACATTCAGCATTGCCTTCAATTTTGACTTGCATATTCTTGCTTTTTTCATTCTCAGTGACATGAAAGTTTTCCGGTGCATGGATTGTTGTCTCTTTGTTTCTGGACTTAGCTCCATATGACTTTTACTTTTTCCAAAGTTGAAATCTGCATTGAAGGGCACCCATTTTCAGTCAGTGGATGAAGTAAAAGGAGAAAACGGCACCGCTAGTGAAGCATGTAACACCTGATGACTTGTAGCACTGCTTCCAACAATGGAAAATTCGTATGAAATGATGTGTAGATGTGTAGATAGAGGAGGGAAGTATGTTGAAGGAGATAACAATTAAGTTGTACAGTTGTAATAATAAACCACATTTTTGCAACCAGTCTAGTTATATAATAGCCACATCTCATTAGTGGCTTAAGATAAGCATATAGGCTTATATATACACTATATTGCAGAGCTAGGTGGAGTATGAGAGGGGTAATAATGGTTATAAGAGTACTGGCAACACACTGGTTTTTCTGTATACAAATAGTAAGTGCATTTGGAATAAAGGGGATGAGATTGTGGCATTGATTAACTCAGTTTCTAAAGATATTGTTGGAATCATTGAAACTTGGTAAACTAAAGAGGATGTTTTAACAAAAAGAAATTGAAGGATATAGCATTTTTTGGCAGGATAAAGAAGAAAATGTGGTGGTGGAGTGTTATTCAATATAAGAGATGAACTGTGCCCTCGCATGGTGATGAATAACAGCAGAAATAGCACTAATGACTTGGGCAGCATATTGTGTGAGATAGCCCTTGATAAGACAAGATATTCAGTGGTGTGTTGTTATAGACCAGAGTATATAGATGCTGATGAGCAGGAAATGTTTAGGAAAATTAGTCTGGCAAGTGGTAATTACGAGAAATTCAACTATAGCACTATAAACTACCTAAAGAAGATGGCAAGCAGCAATAAGGAAACTGAATTTTTGGATTACTTGAGGGACAAATGTCTTAGGCAGCATGTAGTGGAGTGAACACAAGGATCGAGAGTTTTGGATTTGTCACAGCATCAGAAGATCTGACTGTAACTGAAATGTCATACTTGTTTCCACAGTTGGAGAGTGGGGACATGTAGTGACCGGTTACATGTTAAAATTACACGGGACAAAATTACACTTCCAAAATTACACAAGGAAGAAATTACATATAGATAAAAATACACTAAGAAAAAATTACACGAATTTGAATATTCCCACTGAAGTTTTTTACTTTAAAGTTTTTTAAATTTTTATGATGAATTTTACATTTATTTTCAGATAAGAGTTCCAATAATTTTGTAATACTTTATAAGACCTACCTGTTGACTCTAATTTGATTAAATATTATTGGTATTTTGTTGGTCCGCGCGGTTAGCCTAGTGGCTATGCGCTTCACAACCATATGCCTGGGGAAGGAGTGTCCTAGGTTCGATTCTCGTCGGTGACGTGAGGAGCTGAAGGATCTTCCTCAGCCATAGCCAAGTTAGCCAGTCTTGGGCGTGGACAGCAGGGTTTTTTCCCCAGTTTATTCTGGGGTTTTTCATCCCGCAATGCAGGCAAACTGGCCTTGAGAACTCAACACTACAGGCCATAGGATACACCGGGGTATAAGGCTGACCACCTCATCCTGTAAACGGAGTGAGGTCCGATGATCAATGGACCCTCGACACCGCAAGGTAAAAGAGGGTATAAGGAAGATGATGATGATGGTATTTTGTTGTCAAATTAAACAGATAAACTTTTTTAATATTGCAAAAATTACTTTTATTTTAAAAAATAATAAAAAACAAACACTAAGTCATATAAGCCAGCGCTTCCCAAACTGTGAGCCGCGGCCTCTTTGGGGACATAGGTTTTGTTGAGGAGGCTATGAAATAATGAAAACAAATTTAAAATGTTTTAAGACTAAGTAGATTTTTTTTTTTATTTTAAAAGAAACTTATTTAACTTTTATTATTTATTATTTCTTTTTTGTTATTTTTTATATTTTAATGGAAAAATTCACACATTGGTGTTGGTTCACAAACTTTGCTTCCTGCATATTTCAGCGCTTAATGAATATTAATATTGCTTATTCATATGTTTCATTTCAAAGCAGTGGTTAATTGTATTTACTTCGAGTGCTCTCCAGGGAGGCTCCAAATCTTCCTGTCCCTTTCATCCCGCATTCGTAATCAGGGACTGTTGATATTGACTTTATATACACAACAAAACTCGTTTTATATTATCACTGTCATCCGAGTTAGTTTTCTGGTACCAATAAAAGTTTCGCATATACTTCACACATGAAAAAAAGCTGAAACAAGTTCATGTGGGGAGATAGTAACTTGCTTGCAGTGGTAAACAACACGCCCTCCCTAACAGCCACTATACTGCAGAGGCAATAAAAACAAGTACTTTTATTATGCCAGTGAATAAGGTATGAGGAGTCTGTGTAATATATTTCTCAACAAATAGTGCAATTAGAGACAACTGGGATAAAAACACTAATTAATGAATCACATGTCCCCTCATACAGAAACTATGCTGTATAGACTGAAACAAAACCATATGTTGCATGGGCAAACACAGTATCTAACTAAAAACTATTGTTATTAATTAGATGTGTGCGAGTTCGATTTCCCAAGGCAGCAATAAAACTCAACCGAACGTGTTAGAATTCGTAAAAGTGTTAAAACTAAGTAATATATATATATATATATATATAATGAATGTTATGGAAGTTTCACATATGGAATTCGGTTCAAGAGAGTTAGCATTTCAACTCAATTGTCAGCTATGCTTTTATCTTTCTATTGCGTGATCTTTTGTTAATACCGCACCAATCATATGCACGTTTTAATAACCTGCCTTTGCTGTCTGTTTCGCGTTAGGCTTAATTACCATAAAGGGAGAAAAGTCACAAAAGTCTAGCTATACTATACGGTTGGCTGCAGAGTGTCTATGGTTACAAGTAGAAATACTGAATAGAGGTTGTCTATAAGTGCCATTCCCGAGCTGTCGACCTCGAATATATGTACGTTCGAAGCAAAGGAGAACTTGATCGATTTGTTCATTATATTCGTCTAAATTAGAGAACAAATCAACAACTTCTAAAAATGTTTCTAACGCTTCTTCTGGCAAATGTGCAAGTGACTGTAACATTTTAATGTGTACTGCAAATGACTGATTCATATAGAGATTTTAGTCCACATACATTTACTTTGCATATAATGGATTGTGATAAGTCGAAAAAGCAGCCACCAATTTCGATGTTTTCAAACACAGTACGCAAAGTATTCATTGCTGCTGTTTCAAAATCGGTGAAAATTTTTCGTGGTCGAGCTTGAGGAATTTTCTCCAGTAACATTCAGCATCTTCAAGTATATTTCTTCCTTTTTCCCTGGTAGAAGAGCCAGTAGACAAGGAAAAGCGATGCCTGAATCATATTGGATACTGTATAACTGATAATATATTTCTGGAACCACTTTAAAAGTACCATCTGCTAGCCAAAAATCGTTAACTACAAGTTGATCTAGAAGAGTCTTATGACCAATTAGTATTATATGTTCTGGATCTTCTGCCCAGGAATCATGAATAATCCATTTAGAGTACTTCTCTGGTATTTCAAAATTTTTGTTATCTGGATTTGAGGGAACGTTTCTGATTGTTTTAACTTTGGATCTATTTAATCACCTTGTCATGGAGCTCTTCTTCGGTAGGCACATTTTTAATCCATCTGATACAGTCACTAAACTGTTAGCTATAATTGCACGAGCCATTGCACCTGGATTCAAGATTTTTCTTTTCATTTGATTTGCAAGTTGATGAGCTTCAGTTTCAAAAATCCTATTAACATGACGGTATTCTAAAGACTCACGGAATCTTGTCGTCTCTAGAATGGAGCAGCGATCGACAATGTAAAGTTCTAAACTTTGCACAACGCCAATGAATAGTTTCGATAGCAGTTTCACGGTGATGAACAAACTCGAATTCTTTGTAAACTATAATTTGACCACCTTGGGTAAATTAAAAATTAATGGGTAAATTAAAAATTAATCATGAAATTTATTAACTCGCACGTTATACACTAGTTGTATTACGAGTCACTAAACAAGAACTGAGGAATGTAAGACAAAAATTTACTTATATACCTTCACTCAAACAATTCTTAGAAATTCTTGAGCAGTTCATGGTGATTAACAATTGTCGATTGGTTTTACCTTAGGAAATTATTCCTTGTAAATCTGAGGTAAGTACTAATTAGGGTAGCTAATCACTACATCATTTTGAGTTTCTAACTCAACCACCTCCCTAATCCCCAAATTTGCACTAGTGATTTACCCCTTGCTGGTTATAAATTTTGTATAATTTTTGGTAAATTTTATTTTATGTGTAATTTCTTACTTGTGTATTTTTTTCTCAGTGTATTTTTATCTATGTGTAATTTTTTCTTTGTGTAATTTCTTCCCTGTGTAATTCGTCCTCGTGTAATTTTTGCAGTGCAATTTTATCCCATGTAATTTTTTCTTTGTTTTTTCTTCCCTGTGTAAATATTTTCCTATTTTTACTTTTAATTTTGTGTAATTTTTTGTTTAATTTCTT
Source organism: Typopeltis vanoorti (assembly GCF_054136105.1). Lineage (NCBI taxonomy): Eukaryota > Metazoa > Arthropoda > Arachnida > Uropygi > Thelyphonidae > Typopeltis > Typopeltis vanoorti. Next base: position 100,427,047 of record NC_143564.1, on the reverse strand, counting down.
AATTTCTTACTTGCGTATTTTTCCTTTTAATTTTTTTCTTAGTGTATTTTTATCTATGTGTAATTTTTTCTTTGTGTAATTTCTTCACTGTATAATTCGTCCTCGTGTGATTTTTGCAGTGCAATTTTATCCCATGTAATTTTTTCCTGACATGGTAGTGACCATGTAGTCCTGATTTGGAGATTGAACAGACAGGGAATTCATTTGGAATTATATGGAAAGCAACTATTATAGACTTAGAAACCAGCTTGCAGCATTACAATGGATGAATGAATTTGAAGAGGGATCACTAGTGTATGGGAGATACTTAAGGAAAAAAAAACTGTTGATAGCAATGTTAGATTGTACAGTAAATGATTGTAGAGTGAAAAAAATAAAAGGATTTAGAGTAAAATGGATGACAAGCAAAATTAAAGAGGAAATGTAGATGAAAATGAGATTATCGAAGATATATGAAGTGAGAGATGAGGAATACTTGCATAAAGAATATAAGACTCAATTTAAAAAAGTAACTAGTGTTGGTAAATGAGAAAAATTAGAATATGAGAGAAGACTAGTGCAATCCAAGGAGAATCACAAAGATTTTTTTTTTAATTTTTTATTTAATTTATTTATTTTTATTTTTTTTTGCAGTTTGGCCAGATTACCTTGCAGGATGGAGTAGAATTCAGGTGACCAATGCAGATGATATAATTGAGCTATTTAATGATTACTTTATTAGAATGGTCCATTGTTGTACAGCAGCTTTATTCCTAGAAGGATAATGAGTGGTGAAGTGCTAGAAACAAATGAAGAGGATGCATTCCAAATACCTAAGTATTGTAGGAAGGAGGAAGTACTGAGTAAGGTAAAAGGAAGAAATGGAATTTTGCTACGTGTTTTAAGGAAATGTGCTGTTGAACTGACTGTGCATTAACTTAACTGTTTAATGAGTCTTGCAGGATCTTGAAGAGAGGAATAAGGATAAGATAGTACCCGTGCATAAGGATGGTGATAGAATGGAAGTATCGAACTAATATTCCTGTTTATATTTCTTCTGTAGTTAAGATTTTGGAGAAATTGGCAAGAACTCATATACAGGACAGATGGGGACAATATTATTTATTCAGAACAGCATGGATTTGTTAAGTGTTGCTCCTCTTTTTTATTAATTTAGTTAATTTTAAATACAGTAATGAGCAGTGAATCAAGTAAGGCATACAATGCATTTTTTTTTTTTTTTTTTTTTGGAAAAGTATTTGACAGGATAGCCACATGACAAAATAGTATTAAGCTACAACATGTGGGTTTGAAAATCAGATTAGTGGACTGATAACTGGCTGTCTGATAGATATCAGAGTGTTGTATATTGAGAGCAGTATCAGAGAGTAGAAAGGTTACAAGCGGAGTTTCACAAGGCTCAGCACTGGGATCATTACTGTTCAATCTTTATGTCAATGACATTTTCACAGGACTACAGAGACATATTTAGTTATTTGAAGATGATATGAAGCTTAGAAAGTTTATTAGTAATAGTTTAATGTTTTGGCTCTTATTGACAGCTTATTCAAATCCTATAAGAGGATTTGTATAAGCTCGCAAAGTGAGCAAATGAATGGGGATGCCAGTTTAATGCAACTAAATAAAAGGTTTTAAAATTTGGGATCCACGATGGGATGCTTCAGACTCACTTTGCGGAATTATACTGGAAGGTGGAGGAAGCAAGAAATCTTTGGGTGATTGTAGATAGAAATTCAGAGAACACATTGCAAACGATGTGAAGATATCTCACAGAATTCCTGCAATATTGAAGAGGGCACTGATCATGAGAGATAAAAGTATGGTGTTCCCATTGTATACAGCTTTTATAAGACTACATCCAAATTACTGTTTAGATCTGGTTCCCAGAATTTGAAGGGGATTAAGTAACCTGGGAGAGGGTACAGAGAAAGATAACAAAAATGATATCAGGACTGTACAGTGTTGATGATTAGGATAGACCAAGGGCATACAGACTGCAGAGTTTGGTGGACAGAAGACAAAGGGGAATATGATTGAGATATTTCAGATACCAAAGTGTTATTATTGGATTAATGTTCCGGAGAATTGTTCCAATATTATTGGTAGAATGAGAATGTGGGGTCATTCGTGGATGTTGCAAAAATAAGTAGTGAGTAAAAGGTTAAGAAGTACGTTTCTTGCATAGAAAGTGGTAGAAGCATAGATGACATTGCCTGAGAGGGTGATGAAAGTGTAAATGTTGGATGACTTTAAGGAGTGGTGTGACACACTTTGTACTGAGTAGCATTGACCTTCTGTGATTAATTTTGTGATTCCATGGAGGTCAAGAAAATAATAACACTTGTTGGATTAGGTATTTGAAGTGAAATATAACTTTTCCATATATACATAAAGATAGATAGATATATATATATATAGAGAGAGAAATTATTTGTAAATATATGTTGTTTATTTGTACATAATTTATACAGTAATATATAGCTGAATGTCACCATAGTAAACCTGTAAGGATCAAAGGAGCAGTTTGACATAGTGGATAGTTTGCTATTGTTGAATTTCCTTTAGTGAAGCATGACTTTTTTTATTTTTTTTTTTAAATTTAGTTGTGTTTATTCATTTACAAAATGGGACATGAACCTGGTCATATAAAAATGTTTTCTTTTTTGTTAAAAGTTTATTAATTTGTGTTATTAAAAGTGAATAAGTCAAGTGAATACATCACTGGTGCATACAGAGTAAGGATTAAAAAATTTACATTAGCACATTCACTGACATCCACGTTGCAATGGGGATGGTGCCACTTGAGATCCACAAGGATACAGAATTCCATGAACAAAGAACTTCATAGTTTGGAAAGAGGCTATATAGCATTTATCAAACAAAAGAATATTAAAAAATATCTAATATTTCTGCAACATGAGAAGTCAAGTTGTGTAGATCATGTCAAAATACAGACAACAGATACTACAGATCAGTATCAAGAGATGATCAGATTAAATTATATTTGAAAATCTTCCCCAGGAAGAGGCAGAACTTGTGTCATATGTTTTGATAGAAATAGCTTCTTAAATCCATGGGGGATGTTCAAAATATTTACTAATTCGAATGTTAATTATAGGTTAAAATACAAATCAAATTTTTTTTTTTAAAATGTACTTTTATTCTTTAAGTAAACTAAGCTATATATGCATATATTACAAACTGTTTACCAAGTCATATAAATTGTAGCACAAATTATTCATTATATCATTCTCATATTCTCAGGGGACCCTGTAACCCCTAGAGAGCGCGTCCCCTGGGTAGCAGATAGGGGAGCCCACCATGTGTGTGTGTGTGTGTGTGTACATGCGCGTGCGTGTGTGTATATATATATATATATATATATATATATATATATATATATGGTGGGGTGGTCTGAATATACTGAATAAAGACTCGTGGACCAACAGGACCATAAGGGGCAATCATCTTGATTGTAAGGGAAGCGGCACTCCCATGGACCCCTAGCTGGATCTATTCTCTCCTTCTTCTACTTTGAGGAAGACCCGCTTACTTTAATCTTTCCTATAAGGCCTTATCAGCCAACTCTTCTTACTTTATGACCCTTGTGCTATTAGAGTACTCGAGGGCCATGGAGTCTTTTCATTTCTGGTCTTACAACTATGTCCTCTCTATAAACCTTACTATATTTCTTCTATAATCTACCCTTTCCCCTTCAATATACCCTATTCCTCCTATGGGTTTAAATTCGGAAGAAGGCGAGTTCAGAAGCCTTAAGGTAGCAGCCCTACCACTGAACTATTCCATCGTCAGGCTAGTCCCCTGACATGGATAACATAACCATACTTGTAAGCTGACAGAAAAAGACAATCGAATTGAATCTATGGGAAACGACCCTGGAATGGAAAAGGGAAAACGAAAATGGAAACGACAAAATATAATACACATAGCAAACTGGAATGTAAGAGGAACAGTATATAAAGAAATAGAATTAGACCAGTTATTAAATGAAAGAAATTTTAAAATAGCAGTAATCACTGAAACAAAAAAGAAATTAAAAGGAACTATGAGAACTGAAAATTTTAATGTGATATACAGTGGAGTCGACAGAGACCAAAGAGCACAAGCAGGAGTCATGATTTGGATTCATAACTCCCTTTCAAAACAGTTAAAACATTATAAATTATGGAATGAAAGAATAACAGAAGCTAGAATAAAAATAGATAGAGGCTATTTAACAATAATTGGTTTATATGCCCCAGAAGAAGGAAGAGAACAGGATAATATTGATTTTTATAATCAGCTACAAAACATATATAATAAAATTAAAAAAAATGATTACATAATTTTAGCAGGAGACTTAAATGCAAGAATTAGAAACACGAAAATTAATAATAATATAGGAATACATGGAGAACACACTCTAAACAGAAATGGTAAAAAATTGATTGACTTTGTAGTTTATAATAACCTAAAAATAATGAATTCCTTCTATAAACATAAAGACATACATAAATATACTTGGGCAGCAAGAGGATGGAAATCAATATTAGATTACTTCATATTAAATGAAAAGACATCAAAATATTCACTAGATGTTAGAGTTCACAGAGGATATGAAATAAGCAGTGACCACTTCCTTGTTAAAATAAAATTAAGATTACCACCTAAATGGCTACAAGTAACAAGAACAGAAAGAAAAATTGGAACATTTGTTTATAAAACTAGACTATTGAATGACACAAATGTACAATGGCTATATGAACAAAGAATTAACCAGTATCTAGATAAAATAAAACAAATTGAAGAAATAGAAATAGAATGGCTTAATATAAAAACGATACTAAATGCAGCAGCAAATGAAAGCTTAGAAAAGACCAAAAAATTCAATAAAAGAAAAAAACTGAAGATCTGGGATGATACAATCAAAGAAATAATCAAAAAGAAAAAAGAAGCCTATCGCAAATGGTTAAGCAGTAAAAAATTAGATGAAATAGAATATAAAAGAATAAGAGCCATAGCTAAAAGAGAAGTCAGAAAAAGACAGAAAATCATGAAATAAATTTGTTTCTAATTTAGAACATGATTTATATAAAATAAGACCCAATGTATATAAGATTTTGAAACACCTAAATGCAGATACCAAAGAAAACATAAAATTAAACACTGAATTGAAATTAGAAAAATTTCTAAATTACTACACAGAACTGTGGACAGACAAATATTTTAAAAAAGACAACTGGCAAACAATTAACGAAAATGAAAAGGAAATAACTGAAGAAGAATTAGAAATCAGCCTGAAAGAAACAAGAAACGGAAAATCACCTGGAGAAGATAAGCTAGGTTCAGAACTATATAAATATGCAGGAACAAGATTCAAAGAAAGACACTTATTATTTTAAATAAAATTTACTCAACTGGTATCCCCCAATAGAATGGAAAAAGGCAATTGTGATTCCTATCTTTAAAAAAGATAATAGAGATGACCCTAAAAACTATAGAGGTGTCGGTATACTAAATTCCTGTTACAAAATATATAGCAGAATCTTAAATCGCAAACTAATGACATATTCTGCAAACTTTATTTTAGAAGTACAGAATGGATTTAGAAAAGGACGATCATGTATATTGGGGATACCAGTTGAGTAAATTTTATTTAAAATACTAAGAGTCTTTCTTTGAATCTTGTTCCTGCATAATTAACATTATGAGCAAAATTCTTTTCTCTATTATTAATTTTAGGCAAATTTAACATAAATGAGCAAAATTCTTTTCTCTATTATTAATTTTAGGCAAAAAGCTGGGTATAGACCCAGCTTTTTGCCTAAAATTAATACTAGAGAAAAGAAGAGAATACAATTTAGAAACACATATTGCATTTATTGACTTTGAAAAAGCATTTGACAAAGTTAAAAGAAACATTATTTAACATATCAAAAGAAAGACAAATACCAAATAATATCCTAAAAGCTGTCACAAGTATATATGAAAATAATCAAATACAAATAAGATTAAATCATGAGCTATCATATACAAGAGAGATAAACCAAGGGGTCCGACAGGGATGTCCCCTCTCAGCAACTCTTTTTAATATCTACTTAAATGAAATAATAATAAAATGGAGTAAAAAATTACATCAGGGAATTAAACTTTCACCTACAGTTAACTTAAACACTCTCCTCTTTGCAGACAACCAAATAATAATTACAAATTCTGAAGATAACTTACAGAAAGCTATTTTAAATCTAAATGAGATAGCCAAAGATTATGGTATGATAATATCAACGGAAAAATCAAAAACTATGGCCTTTAAAGGACAAGATCCAGCAAGAACTAAAATAGTATTAGATAACAAGATCTTAGAACAGGTGAATTCATTTAACTACCTAGGATGTATGATCACTTATGAAAACGAAAAAGATATAAACATAAAAATTGCAAAATATTTAAAAATAACAGGAGTAATTAACTCTATATTTAAACCAAACCTAGTTCAAAAACAAACCAGGCTAAAAGTATACAATACATTAGCCCTACCGGTCTTAATGTACGGAAGCGAAATCTGGACAATAAAACAAAAAGACAAACAAAGATTAACAATAGCAGAAATGAAGTTTATGAGAAAAACTGCAAAGTATATCCTATTTGATCACAAAAGAAACGAAGATATTATGAAAGAATTAAACCAAGAACCAGTAATTGAAAAAATTAAAAAATATAAACATAGATGGATGGAACACGTTCAAAGAATGAAAACAGAAAGATTACCAAAACAAGCCTTAAAGTACAAGCCATTAGGAAAAAGAAAACCAGGATGTCCTCTTAAACGATTCAACGATACCTTCTAAGGCTGGAACAGGCCATACTAGGCCTAAATCCTTGATACGTATGATGATGATGATCATTCTCATAATTTCCAAATTATTTGTTGATTTTTTGTCTAAGGCAGCAGTCACTAGCTAATTGATGCTCCTGACTGAGCAAAATTTACGTCTCAATTTAGAATTTCTTCAACATGAATTATATAAAAAATATGCAATGCAGCCAATGATACAGACTGTGACACAGGCAGATAGTACTGCAAACGTTTTTCAGATGTTGCTGTGATAGAAGGACCATTTATTAGTGGCTGTTGCAACATCTTATGACAATTAGCTTAAACTAATGAGTTTATATTAGAATTTATAACGGTAATTAATTTTACAGCTTATTGCAGCTGCTATTATATTATATAAAAACTAGTACAAAAAACATTTCAATATTTTAACTGGTAATGCAAAAACTGGTGCATACTGGGTGAATATCAGCTGTGCTTAAACCTGTCAAAAACTTGGGTACTCAGGAATGGGTATGTATAAAGATTCAAAAATTACCACAATCATCTGATCAGCTTGCTCACTAACTACAATATAGCTATTCAGCCTCATTTAATTATGCACTGCATTTGTCAGCATGTTCTTGAAATATGAATTAAACACCGAAACACTGAATTTAATCAAAACACTAAATTAGCTACATACAAGACAGTGTTCAAACCAATTTTAACTTATGGATCTGAGAGCTGGGTTAGAAATAAAACACTTGACCAAAGACTAGAGACCACAGATATGAGAATCCTAAAAAAGATTAGGGGTGTGAACAGATGGCATCAATGGCAATTTCATATTAAAAATGAGGATATTAGGAAAGAACTTGACATTGCTGGCATCCAGGAACATGTTAGCAGAGTTAATCTCAGGTGGTATGGTCACTTAATAGAATGGGAAAGGAAAGATTAGCAAAACAAGTGTTCTCTGCTAGGATGGCATAAAAAAGACCCAGAGATAGAAAAAGATATAGGTGGATCAATACAATAAAAAGTGCCTTAGAAAACAGAAATACAAGATCTGATAATGTTGGAGTGTTGACAGATAACAGATTGATTTCAAGGAAAATTGTTGATAGGAAGTTAGTAATGATGCAAGTTCTTCATGTAGTATCCTGTATATTATATTGTTGTATCCTGTATATATTTTAATAATGAATTTCAGAAAATAAAACAATACAGGTTTCTGTTCCGAAACCTAACTAAGAAAGATAATTGATATTTTCTGCACTTAAAATCAAGAAATGAAAACCGTTGTTGTATTCAAAGACTTACATCAAACCAAAAATTAGGATTCTTGGCTTACAAAAATTTTGATAAGTGTTAATACGAGATTATTTTTTCTAAAAATGGAATTTAAATACCTTTCCATAATTGAATATCCACACTAAATCAAATTTTTCAAAACAAATTTTATACCTGATTTAGGAGATCGCCACTGTGAATAAATATGCATCTCATTATCCATTCCTACCACTAAAATGCCATGCCTAACCCATGACAGATGCATTGGAAGAGGTGGTAATCCATCTGCTGTTGACAAATGAGTAGTTCTAATTCTCATCCAACGAACTTCATCAGTTATCAGAGGTAATGCCATTGAGGATGCTTGTTTTAAAAGTGTACGATTAGTGGGCCTTGAGGATTTTGAGGCTTGCACATTTGCCTGTGCAATTTCAGCGGAGACAGGAGTAAAAAGTAGTATCTGAAAAGGTAACAGTATAGTTATGTTATCATTTGATTATCATAATCAATGAATAAGTAAATCTATATAACTTTCTACAAACCAAATTTACTTTCATATAACATTATTATTATTATTAAGGCAACTCCAAGGAGTCCATAGATTCATCGAGGGGAGGCCCTAACATCATGTCGAGAACAACTATTCGACATTCCCACAGAATCTATTATACTTCGCCTTGAACTCATTTACAGTCATGGCACCCACAACACACTTTGGCAGCTTCCTAGTTCTAACACTCTTGCCCAGCTTCCATCTATGGCCTCTATCCCTCCCACCACCAGTCCTATTCTCAAAAATATCTTCTGAATTAATCTTATAGAAACCCTTCAGTAATTTGAATGTCTCAATCATATCACCCCTTTTCTGCCTATCAACCAATTTTTGCAACCCACAAATCTTCAACCTGTTCTTATAAGGTTCATTCCAAAGACCTGCTATCATCTTGGTCACTCATCTCTGGATCCTCTCCACCTCTTCCCCATCCAGAAGAAACCCTGGCCCATATCTAGGTACAGTAGTCTAGATGGAGTCTTATCAAGGCTTGATACAGAGGAACAATAACCTGTTTGTCTCTGCTTGTTAAAGCATTTTTCAGCAACCAAGTGATTTGATGAGCTGATTTAGCCACTTTTGCAATGTGTCCCCTAAACTTCAACTCCCTATCCACTAACACTCCCAAATCCCTTGCCTCGTCAATCTCCTGGAGTACAGTTCCACCAATGTGATATACTGCTCCTAATATTTTCACCCCAAAATGCATAACCTTACATTTTGCCACATTAAATTGACATCCATTCTACTTAGCCCAGTCCTCCAAACTATCCAAATCATCCTGCAAAATTTTGACATCCTGTGCACTCACTATTGCTCTACCCACCTTTGCATCATCAGCAAACAAATGAACACTTCCTCTCAGATCCTTCCCTATATCATTAATGAACAAATTGAACAGTAGTGTTACAAGAACAGAACCCTGTGGCACACCACTAGTCACAGGATGTCTTTTGGACTCTACTCCTGAATAAATCACTCTCTGATATTTCTCCATCAACCACCCTCCTATCCATCTCACCAACTCTATATCCATCTCCATATGCAGTTTACTGATTAGAATTCCATGTGGTATCCTGTCAAAGGCCTTAGCAAGGTCCAGTAGAATCACTGTAAACCCATTACCCTTATCCAGTTCTGCCGTCACTGTGTGATAAAACGTGAGCAAGTTACTGAGGAATGATCTACCCTTCACAAAACCATGCTGTTCCCCATACAGTATCCCATTTTCATCTATCCAATCCTGTATATTCTTCTTGACTATTTTCTCCAAGACCTTGACAATTCCTGATATGCTGATTGGTCGGTAATTTAGAACAACAGTCTTGGAACCTCCTTTATGCAGTGGAACTATTTTCCCCTCTTTCCACCCCCTTGGGACTAACCCAGACCCAAAACTCAAATTAAACAAAACGGTCAAGCCACTGACAATTCTTTAGCCACTTCACGTACGACACGAGCTGGTATACCATCCAATCCCACAGACGTATTCACCTGCACTTCATTCAGCACAATTCCCGTATAAACTAATGGTTCCTTCATTCCTGCAATGTCACCACCTGGATGATATACTTTTGCAAAGTGCTCGCTCAGTAATTCCACTATATCAACTGATTCGGTTACCTCCCTACCATCGGCATTCTTTAAAATCATTCTGCCGTATACATTTTTTCTTTTACTTGCACCATATCGAAAAAACTGTTTAGGATTCTCTTTAACCTGCATGGCTAATGTTCTTTCATAATCCGCTTTTGCATTCCTTACCACACTCGTTACCCTTCTGGCCTGCGCTTTATACCGTTCATGTGCCTGCCAATCACCTATCTCCTTAAATTCCCTCCAAATTGTTTCTTTTTGTGCAGCTCAAGCTTAATGGTGTTATTCATCCATTTAACCCCTACTTGATTTATTATTCAGACTCTAGGTATACAGTAAGCCATTGCCTCCTGCAAACACTTCTTAGCCGCCTCCCATGCACTATCAACATCCACCCCTTTCAGTTTTACATGCCATGGCACTGAACCAATCAAACTCCTAAGCATATCATACTTACCAGCCCGATAATTCCACATGTACCCTGTCTTAATTGTAAATTCCACACCTTTAGCCACCTACCAAGTCAAGACCCTATGTTCACTCTCACCAATTGGTGGCAATGTGGTCATATTCGTTACAGCCAAATTCTCAGATGGAATTACTAGGTTAAGCACTCTCTAACCCCTAGTATTTTCCATTACATGCTGTCGCAGATAGTTATCCCTTAATAACCGCATAAAATCCAATTCCATCCTCCCATGTGTCCTCTCCTCCTTCCAATCAATGTTACCATAGTTGAAACCTCCCATAATAATTACCCTCCTTCCACTCATTTCTTCTATTTGCTTATGCATACTATCTCCACCATCTATTCCATCACCTGGTGTCTATAGCAGCACCCACTTGTATATTTTGTTCTGCTAATTACTGATAATTAGCAGAACAATTATCAATAACACTCCTTTCCCCCCATTTTATTCTCCCTGTCCCTCCTGAACACACCATACCCCTCACATTCAATCCCACTAGCTATATCATCTTCTGTCAGCCATGTTTCACTAATGCCAATAACCTGTGGCCTGGAAGTGCCAACCAAAGCCAAAAATTCTTTCTTCTTGTTCCTAATACTTCTGGTATGAGTATACATGAATTGCAGAAGCCCATTTGTCTCATCCCTATTTTGATGCCTTATACTAACTATCGCATTCTGATTTGTTGTCCTTCGTACTCGCTCAGGCATATCACATCCATTCATACACTCAACTGTCTCCCTATAGTCTGCATATCTACTCCCCCCCAATAACGCTAGTTTCCCTGATTCTGCACATCCACTTCCTCTTCATTCAACAACACCTTTTCAAGTCACCATACACCAAATTCATTCAAATGCAAATTATCCATCTTATATAAATCCTTTCTTATATAAATCCACAAATTCCACACCACTCCTCCTGCATAATCCGAGCATAAAGTCATTAGCAATTATGGCCCTCCTTCTATACTCTTCACTGTCATACCGTGGCAACAGACTCACCATCCTAACTCTCTCACTCTTCTCTTTTGCTACCTCAAGTAATTCCTTCAAATCCTCTCTCATAGCCATTTTGTCTCATTTCAAATTATTCGTTCCTGCTACTACTATCAATTCTTTCACCCTCTGTTTTTGCGGTCTAATAGACTCGCTTACATCCTTAATGTTCGTACCAGGTTGGTACGATTTTGTCAAACTTTCATCTATCACATCTCTTACTAAAGAATCTCCATACAGCACTCGTTCTTTCATTTTGTTTACACCCACAATCATACTCTTATTTTTCTTATCATACTTTTGCCGTTTATTAGGAAAGGCCCAAAAAATTCAATAAAAGGAAAAAACTGAAGATCTGGGATGATACAATGAAAGAAATAATCAAAAAGAAAAAAGAAGCCTATCATAAATGGTTAAGCAGTAAAAGATTAGAAGATGAAATAGAATATAAAAGAATAAGAGCCATAGCTAAAAGAGAAGTCAGAAAAAGACACAGAGAATCATGGAACAAATTTGTTTCTAATTTAGAACATGATTTATATAAAATAAGACCCAATGTATATAAGATTTTGAAACACTTAAATGCAAATACCAAAGAAAACATAAAATTAAATACTGAATTGAGATTAGAAGAATTTGTCTGTGTACAGACAAATATTTTAAAAAAGACAACTGGCAAATAATTAACGAAAATGAAAAGGAAATAACTGAAGAAGAATTAGAAATCAGCCTGAAAGAAACAAGAAACGGAAAATCACCTGGAGAAGATAAGCTAGGTTCAGAACTATATAAATATGCAGGAACAAGATTCAAAGAAAGACTCTTATTATTTTAAATAAAATTTACTCAACTGGTATCCCCCAATAGAATGGAAAAAGGCAATTGTGATTCCTATCTTTAAAAAAGATAATAGAGATGACCCTAAAAACTATAGAGGTGTCGGTATACTAAATTCCTGTTACAAAATATATAGCAGAATCTTAAATAGCAAACTAATGAAATATTCTGCAAACTTTATTTTAGAAGTACAGAATGGATTTAGAAAAGGACGATCATGTATAGACCCAGCTTTTTGCCTAAAATTAATACTAGAGAAAAGAAGAGAATACAATTTAGAAACACATATTGCATTTATTGACTTTGAAAAAGCATTTGACAAAGTTAAAAGAAACATTATTTAACATATTAAAAGAAAGACAAATACCAAATCATATCCTAAAGGCTATCATAAGTATATATGAAAATAATCAAATACAAATAAGATTAAATCACGAGCTATCATATACGCAAGAGATTAACCAAGGGGTCCAACAGGGATGTCCCCTTTCAGCAACTCTTTTTAATATCTACTTAAATGAAATAATAATAAAATGGAATAAAAATTTACATCAAGGAATTAAACTTTCTCCTACAGTAAACTTAAACACTCTCCTCTTTGTCGACAACCAAATAATAATTACAAATTGTGAAGATAACTTACAGAAAGCTATTTTAGATCTAAATGAGATATCCAAGGATTATGGTATGATAATATCAACAGAAAAATCAAAAACTATGGCCTTTAAAGGACAAGATCCAGCAAGAACTAAATAGTAATATATAACAAGATCATAGAACAGGTGAATTCATTTAACTACCTAGGATGCATAATCACATATGAAAATGAAAAAGATATAAACGTAAAAATTGCAAAAAAATTTAAAAACAGCAGGTGTAATTACCTCTATATTTAAACCAAACCTAGTTCAAAAACAAACCAGACTAAAAGTATACAATACATTAGCCCTACCAGTCTTAATGTATGGAAGCGAAATCTGGACAATAAAACAAAAAGACAAACAAAGATTAATAACAACAGAAATGAAGTTTATGAGAAAAACTGCGAAGTATAGCCTATTTGATCACAAAAGAAATGAAGAAATTATGAAAGAATTAAACCAAGAACCAGTAATAGAAAAAATTAAAAAATATAAACATAAATGGATGGAACACGTTCAAAGAATGAAAACAGAAAGTTTACCAGAACAAGCCTTAAAGAACAAGACATTAGGAAAAAGAAAACCAGGACGTCCTCCTAAACGATTCAACGATGACTTCTAAAGCCAAAACAGGCCATGCTAGGCCTAAATCCTTGATACGCATGATTATGATGCTCAGTAAACATTTTTGCCTACACTCCAGCTGCCGATTTGCCCTATGTATCGCTCCATGCAACCTGCGATCTCACTCATTGCATCTGTCTCATCATTTTTATTATCTGTTAATCCATTCATTCATTCTGTAGTTTTACTTTCATTCTCACTTTCAATGCCGCTCTCACAGCTATCTGGTATCACCTCGCAAATATCATTATTCATACCTCTCATATCACTATTTTCTACATTCTGACTTTCAACAATGATATCACTCTTACGACCTGAAACACACTTTAAATCCTCAGATTCCTTACACTTTCTGCATATATTCGCTCCACTATCATTGTCTAACCAGACTCCAACCACTCTCCTCAAAGCATACATTCTCACAAATGGTACACTGAATAAACTCCTTTATATTAAAATTTTTGAACAAAGATGGTGATCTTGGCGGCATTGTATTCCTTCTTATCAGCGCCATGTGCATGCCATTAATCGTATTTATCAAATTACTAATTGAAATAACTCAGAAAACACACAGACACGCTAAGATATAAAAAGTAAACAATACTACGTAAGATTCAAGTAAATTTACCAATTATTTACGGACATGTTGCTACCTATCCCATCACAATTTAGAGATTATATTTTGCACAATACCCTAAAAAATTTTGTAGCATGCCGTCCTTTTAGCATATATGTTTATCACATGAAAAATGAATGAAGTGGATAAGTAACTGAAGTGCATGTTTGCCCAAATTGCAGATAAAGAGATGCTGATATCCCAATCAGAGATGATGATTCGGATATCAGCATCTCTGATTTTGGTGGTGACGACAGATGATAACAAGTGGTGAACAGGAAACATAGGTGAGTAATAACATAGCGATATGAATAGTGTGATCAAGGGGAAGGAAAGCAAGAGAGAGAGAGAGATTGGAATGAATTTGACATTAGGTAGTGTGACTAGAAAATTGGAGGTTCTGAAGAATGGTGTCAACTGTGTCGGTGAATGCCAAGTAAGAGAAGGATGCTTGGGAGTTGGGGGGAGGGGAGGGGGAGGGGAGGGGGGGGGGGAGTCAAGGTACCGGAAGAGGTAGATATGAAAAATGAGTTGAATAGCATGAAAGGAGGGACTGGAAGACTTCAAAGGCAAATTGAAATGAGACGAACAAAAGTAGAAGTGCTAGAAAGTTATGAGAGAGAGAGAGAGAAAACGATAGAATAAGAGAAAGAGAGGGAAAAAGAGAAAGTCGATACATAGTCGATAGCAAGGGATAGAGAGAGAGATGAAGCAATGCGTGAAACAGTACCGTAAAAGGAATCAGAGATGATAAATGTGACAAGAAAACTAATGATATCCTACATAACTATAGTAATTACTTTGAAAATGAAATAAAATTACAGAATGGTGGTAGAAAACATTTACAAAGAATGCAATTAAATGTATATATTAATACTTTAGGTAGAAAAGCAATTGAAAACTTGAAATATTGGAGGGCTGAAAGTAGATGATATTCAACCAATCCTCAAGTATGGAGGTACAAATTTTGCAGAAGCTACAATGCATAAAGAATAAGGCATGGTCAGATCACCCTGAAACAAAAATAACAATAAATAAAAATAAAATAAAATAATAAATAAAAGTGAATTGAACATTACAGAGGAATTTCCCAACTTATTGGGTTTATGTAATCATATTTGAGAATGACTCTGGACTGAGTTTAAAAGGTGACAATTGTTTTATATTGAAATTCCAAAGATTATTCATTAAAAGCACATATTATTTTGGAATTTGCATTAAGATTTTATATTAATATTACTACCTTCTTGATTACCATGAAGTCACAAGACAGCATAGGAAATCAACAACTAGTCAATAAAAACTCTATCATACCATCCTTAAACTCATCTACTATTTGCACTTTCACCACCTTTTCAGGCACTGAATTCCATACTCCGTCCACTCTCCATGCAAAAAAACTTACTTCTTACCCTTTTACTCACTGCTTCCTTTTTGTAACTTCCATGAATGGCCCCATGTTCTTGTTCCTTCCTCTTGTTCTACCATATGGAAAATCTCTAGAGTATTAATCCAATAATAACCCTTCAGGGGCGTCGCCCGGTTAAACCCTTGTTTAACCGGGCGACGCCCCAGCCGGCATGAAATTTTGTCATGTTGTACCATAATTTTGTATTGTGGTTTAAGCCAATAATAATACAATTTGGTTGGCTAAATCCCAAATTGCAAGCCCATCCTCATTCATTCAGTATACAGGTAGATACATAATAGGGTGCACCACAAGAAGGTGAGGATTGGACATTAGGTCAGAAGCCCTGGTTGGTTCTCCACATTCCTTTAAAGGCTATGTGGAGGTCTCCTCTCAGTTATACAGCTTTGACCCTTAAGCACCCCCTTATAATAAGACAATGGATATCTAATCATGCCAAAGTGAATGACTTTACATTTACTGAGAATGAACTGACATCCATTTTCCTATGTACACATTTCCAGCCTATTCAAATCATTCTGCAAAGTCTGCATATCAGCAGCACCTATCTTTGCAGCATCATCATCAGCAAATAGCTGTATGTCACTTGTCAAATCCTTTACAATATCATTAATGTATAGATTCAATAACAGAAATTAAGCACTGACACTTGTGGTACACCACTGGTTACCTTAAATCTTGCAGACTAACATCCTCCCCATATACCACTTTTTGATATCTGTCAGTCAACCATCCTCTTATTCATGCTAATGTTCCATAACCAAAAACCCACATACTCCAATTTATGCAACAGTCTACAGTGCTGTATTCTGTCAAAAGCCTTAGCAAAATCCAAAAGTATCATAGTGTATCCGTTCCCTTTCTCTAGTTCAATGATAACATCGTTATAGAATGTAAGCAAGTTACTAAACCATGACCTTCCCTTAGTAAACCCATGTTGCTCATTGCAAGGTAGAGATTCACTATCAACCCCTTTCTGAATGCAAGCCCTAATCAGTTTTTCAAAATCTTCACATCCATTCCTGAGATACTAATTGGTCAATAGTTGGATACATTGATCTTTGCACTACCCTTGTGCAATGGAATTACCATACATTCTTTCCATTCCTGCAGAAATTTCCCTGTTTTGAGACTCATATTAAACAGCCTAGTCAAAGGAATTGCCAGTTCAGCTGAACACTCTTTTAGCACACATGCTGATATCCAATCAGTCATTATTGCAATTTTCTTATTAAGTTTGTGCACCAGCTCTAATAGCTCATCCTCATACACCTGAGTTTCTTCATTGAGTGAAGAGGTAGAAGTAAGCTCAATATCTCGTACACCAGGTTGATAGCATTTAACAAAATGGGCACTCATTAGTTGAATAACCTCTTCTGCATCTGTAACCCTCATGCCATCAGCATTTAGAATAGTTATTCTTTCATATTCATTCTTTCTTTTACTTGCAGCATATCGCTAGAATTCTCTTTAGCACACAGAGCCAGTTTCTTTTCATACTCAGACTTTGCTTTCCGTACAACAGTTGTGACTATTCTAGCCTGCTGCTTATAATTTTCATAATGGACATTATCCTTATGCACACAGTATTTTTTCCACATTATCCTTTTCTTACAAATCTCTTGCTTAATAAGATTACACATCCATTTGACTCCTACTCTATTTATTCTTCGAACTCTTGGGACACATTCTGATAACACATCATTTAAGTATTGTTTAAAGCTTCCCATTCAGTTACTGCTCCCATTCCACTGAACTCAGTATACTCCTTAGTTGGTCATAATTTTCTTCTTTGCAGTTCAGCATGTAACTTTTTGTGAATGGAACATTTATAAACTTAGTCACTTCCCAAGTGAGTACTGCATGATCACTGTCACCACCCGGAAGCAGAATATTTACGTCTTCAGTTGAAATCCCCATCTGACACTATAATCAAATCTAACATTCTTTGAGTTCCTTCTGTCGCATGCTGCTTGAGGAAGTTGACCTGCAACAGCTCAATCAGCCGGATTTACGTATAAGCTAAAAAAGCTACAGCTTAGGGCCTCGCAATCTGCCTGGGCTTCAAATAAAAAACAAAAAGACCAGCTGATGTAATTTAAAACAGTAGGGGACCCTCTGGGTTTTGTATAGCTTAGGGCCTCAGCAAGTCTAAATCTGGCTGTGAGCTCAATAAATGTATTTTCATTCTTCTCATTAGATTCTACTGCTATCCAATCAATATTTGGATAATTAAAATCTCCCATTATGATTACTCTTTTCGCACTCATCTTTTCTATTTGATGATGAATTCTTTGTCACTAGCAACTAATCCACCAGGTCTGTAACAAAATCCCACTATGTAATTGATCTTGTTGGATTACACCTCACGCCAGATGGCTTCAAACTCAATGTCACATGAAATACTGTTAGTAGTAGTATTACAATCATAGGTCTAAACCAGGGGCGAATGCTGGTCTTGAAATTCACGCTTGCTTTTGTTATCATTCAAGGAATGAGAGGTGTGATTGAAGTCTGATTAGCAGAATAATGAATTACTGACCATTTAAAATTATATACAGGTAACCCTCGTATAACGGGATGTTAATTTCCGCAGAAATGCCGCGTTGTATAAATCGTGTTATACGAGTCTCAGATCACATAGAAAAAGTAGGGTTATGTTCCGAAATTGTTTTTTTTTTTTAATTATATAAACAACAATGACTTATCCAACAAAAAATATACTTTTATTTAATTCAGGTAATTCATTTAAGTTAAGAAAACATATAAACTATGAAACAAATACATAGTATAAAAATTACAAATTGTACTTAAACTTCATTGCACATAATGCATAAATATTTTAGAGAAAATAAAATAGTGCATATTTTAATCTTTCATAGCACGAAAATTTGAAGATTGGTTAATAAACACGGGGGTGCTTAAGGTTCAAAGCTGTATAACTGAGAGGAGACCTCCACATAGCCTTTAAAGGAATGCAGAGAACCGACCAGGGCTTCTGACCTAATGTCCAATCCTCACCTTCTCGTGGTGCACCCTGTTGGATATTTACTTTCATACTGAACGAACGAGGATGGGCTGCAATTTGGGATTTCGCCGACCAAATTGTATTCTTATTGGTTAAACCAAAATAAACAATTATGGTAGATGACAAAATTTCATGCTGTCTGGGGCGTCGCCCAGTTAAACAAGGCCCCTGTTGTGTTAGCCAGGGAACCAGGGCGAACAGCAAAAATTCAGCTACTGGAACAAATCTGAAAACAAACCCCAACTCAACATCACCAGAGTTAAAGACCGGTACTATCAACGTAAGAAGCCTGAATGGCAAAGAAATGGAGCTAGCTGAGAAATTAGATAAGTACCAGATCGACATAATAGGGGTGACTGAAACAAAAAAGACCAAAACTGGTGAGATCTTTCTGAGCAAGAAATACAAAATGTTATATTCAGGCAATGACAATCAAGGAAAAGAAGGAGTAGCCATAGTATTCAACACAAAATATGAAGCTAATCTTCTTGAATGGCAGTCAGTCTGAAGTAGAGTAATGTGGGCAAATATGAGAATGGGGAACTGGACAATGAGACTTATTTGTGCCTATGGTCCCACAGAAGGTTCTACTAAGGTAGAAGTGGAGGAATTTTTTGACGCTTTAGAAAAAGCAACTGACACAATGAAAAAGGAAAAGTTGGTCCTTGTTGGGGATCTAAATAGCAGAGTAGGAAATGATTGTCAGACATATAAAAATATTTTGGGAAAATTTGGAGAAAAGAGCAAAGCTAATAATAATGACAAATATCTGTTGGATTTCTGCTCAGGACATGGACTGGTTATTACTAACACCATGTTCCAACATAAAAATGTGCACAAATTCACATGGAGAGAAGAGGCTAGGAATAAGAAAAGTCTCAATGACTACGTTATTGTTGATAGTGATGTTTTCTCCCTGGTGCAGGACACCAGAGTGTACAAAGGATTTGAAATTGGAAGTGATCACTATTTAGTCCTGAGCAGGATAAAATTGAATTTCATATTGAAAAGAATAACATGTAAGAAAGTTTTAAAGCGAATAAAAGTTGAGCAGCTTTCAGATGTGAACTGTAGACTAAAATACAGAAAGATTATTGAAAAGAAAATGAAAGAGTTTGAGAACAGGAATAAAACCTCAGAGATTCAGTGGAAAACTCTGAAGAAAACATTGATTGATTCTGCCAGAGAGGCATGTGGTGAGGTTGTGTGCAAGGATAAAAAAATCAGAACTCCCTGGTGGACACAGGAAGTTAAAGAGGCAGTGAAGGAAAAGAAGAACGCATATCAAAAGTTCCTGGCAAATAAGTCAGCTTTTACTCTTACAGAATACAGGGACAAATCCAAGAATGCTAAACACTGTAAAACTAGCTAAACAAAAGTCATGGGAGGACTTTGGCAACAATATAGAAAATAAATATCAAGAAGGCAGCAAAATATTCTGGAGGTTGTTGAAGAAGCTTAGGAATGGAGGAAAGAGTGCTGTAAAAGGTGTTAGAGATGATAAAGGTAACATGAAAACAGGAGAAAAAGATATCCTTGGAGTATGGAGTAGTTACTTTGAATAACTGTTAAATGAAACAAGCAGTGATGACAGCACAGTGATAAAAAACACTGACCAGGCATGCAGTCAGGAATACATATCCATACTTGAAGTAGAAAAAGCCATCAAAATCTTGAAATGTGGAAAGGTAGCAGGAGTAGATGATATTCGACCAGAAATGCTAAAGTATGGTGGTATAAGAGTCTTACAGAAAGCCTGGACTTAGGGACAAATTCCCGATGATTGGAGTAGAGCTCTCATAGTACCCATATATAAAAAGAGAAATAAAATTGAATGTGAGAATTACAGAGGTATTTCCCTACAGAGTGTTCCTGGCAAGATCTATGCAAGTATACTTGAGAAACGGTTGAGAAGAATTGTGGAAGAACAGCTTCGTGAAGAACAAGCTGAATTCAGGCCAAATAGAGGCTGTCAGGATCAGATCTTCACTTTACGACAAATAGTCGAGAAAGCATGGGAATATAACAATGATCTGTATTTAAGTTTTGTCGATTTGGAAAAGGCATATGACAAGGTGCCAAGAGAGAAGCTATTCAATACGCTGCAGTTATATGGTGTAAATGGGGCATTATATCCAGCAATACTTAGTGTTTATTTGAGTTGTAAGTCAGCAGTTAGAATTGAAGGAAGTACAGGAAGGTGGTTTAATGTTAAATCTGGTGTGAGACAAGAATGTACATTATCCACTCTGTTATTCATTATCTATATGGATCACATTATGAAGGTAAGTGGTATTAAACCTGATATCAAAATTGGAGATGTTAATGTCAGCTCTCTGCTTTATGCGGATGATGTTATACTTCTAAATAAATCCGCTACAAGTCTGCAAGATTCTCTGACTAAATTGAATAGCTGTTGTAATAGATATGGTATGAAGGTCAGCAATAAAAAGACAAAGACAATGAAAATAGGCAGAATCATTGAAAATGTCAACTGTGTTGTGAATGGAGAACCTGTGGAACAAGTAAAACATTTCAGTTACTTAGGCACGATTTTTACTGAAGATGGTAAATTAAATATAGAAATAGACAACAGAATCAGCAAAGCTGGTATGGTGGGAAGTCAACTGAATAAATTCATATGGAATAAGAGAGAAATTAGTCTGAACACTAAATTAGCTGTATCAAGACAGTGTTCAAACCAGTTTTAACTTATGGATCTGAGAGCTGGGTCAGAAGTAAAACACTTGCCCAAAGACTAGTGACCGCAGATATGAGAGTCCTGAGAAAGATTAGAGGCGTGAACAGATGGCATCAATGGCAATATCATATTAAAAATGAGGATATTAGGAAAGAACTTGACATTGTCAGCATCCAGGAATGCGTTAGCAGAGCTAATCTCAGGTGGTATGGTCACTTAAATAGAATGGGAGAGGAAAGATTAGCAAAACAAGTGTTCTCTGCCAGGTTGGCAGGAAAACGACCCAGAGGAAGACCAAGATATAGGTGGATTGATACGGTACAAAGTGCCTTAGACGATAGAAATATAAGATCTGATAATGTTGGAGTCTTGACTAGTAACAGACTGATTTGGAGGAAAATTGTAGATAGGAAGTTAGTAATGATGTAAATTTTTCATGTAGTTCT
This sequence comes from Typopeltis vanoorti, assembly GCF_054136105.1. Lineage (NCBI taxonomy): Eukaryota > Metazoa > Arthropoda > Arachnida > Uropygi > Thelyphonidae > Typopeltis > Typopeltis vanoorti. The sequence goes on along the minus strand of NC_143564.1, from coordinate 100,404,998 downwards.
GTCATATCCTGTACACCCCTTGAGGGTACATGGCAGGAATTTGATGATGATGATGATGGTTTTGTCATGTAATCGCCTGATGCATTACTACAAAACAGTAGAGTAACTCTATCTTTGGAAACTTTGAATCCACGAGCTGATCTTTCAATTTTCAAAAAATAGGTGTGTTTTTGCATTTTTTTCCAATATAACCTGGTCTGCACTATAAATGTTTATAAACTTTGAGAGTTTTTTGTTTAATAAGATTTCCATCCATGGGAATTTCTTTTGAGGTGCAATCTTCTATCGAAATCATTAGAGATTTCTCCATTTTTCTATTAAAATATCGCGTACACGAACAACGCGCTTTGCACTTATCGTTGACCCAGCAATAAACACTTTCTCGTGTTTTATGTTCATTTTATTTCATTGTTTAAATTGTTGATTCATTTAAATTCAAAGTCCCTGCAAAAATAGGTTTTTATTCATTTTTCAACCGATTCAAGATTTTGAATATTTTTCTTCGAGAGAAATTAATTTTGTTTTCAATGTTGGTTTTTCCCTTTCATTGCAGTTTGTGGCCATTACTATAAAAATAATTTTTTACACAAAAAAGCAAGCATTACAAATTGTATGTAACTCACCAGAAAATAAAGTGCTCAGCTTGAGATGAACTTTATGATTTTTACCACGTTCGCTGCCAACTACGAGTATACTCATAGTTCGTATATGAGCTTCACAAGCCAACTATGAGTATACTCTTATGTCGATTTACTGACATCCTATGCCAAACACGAGATAACCCTTAGTATAATTACCTTAATTTGGACCCTTGGATTCTGAATAAAGTGAAGAGCACGTCTGGGGGGGCCTTGATAGAAGGGAAATAATTTCAACTAAAATATAGTATATTATGTGCCTCAGAAGCCAACTACGAATATACTCCTATGTCGATTACCAACCTCCTATGCCAAGCGCGAGCTAATCCGTAGTATAACACGTAATTTGTAAATCAATTTAAAACTGATAAAAATTAATAAAAATAATAAAATGAAATCAATAAAATAAAAACGAATTTATTCAAATTACGAATGATACACTTTAAAACAATTTTCCACGCACAATGGTGGTTTTTCCTGGCAAACAGGACAATACTAACAAGTTCCGCATCGTTGTTTGTTTCGTGTACATACTTGGCGAATATTTTTTTTCTGTAGATGGTAAAATTTCCAAATAATGAAGATTCCGAATCCTGCTGATAATCTGTGATGCTGTAAGCTTAACCATTCCAACAAAAACTGAGATAAATTGATCTCTAAATTTTAACGCAGTCATTGCGTTTCCAGTAATTATATTATAAAATTTATGTGCATTTTGAATGTATATATCAAGAATGCGTATTGCCAATTTCTTTGGCCATCTAATTGACTTTCGTAAGGGGGAATAGTAAGAAAGCATTTGATCAGAAAGATCGCTGCCTGACATACCCAAATTATAGTCCCTAACGATATTTGGTATTACCATTCTGATTTAGATAAGTACCAGATCGACATAATAGGGGTGACTGAAACAAAAAAGACAAAAACTGGTGAGATCTTTTTGAGCAATAAGTACAAAATGTTATATTCAGGCAATGACAATCAAGGAAAAGAATGAGTACCATAGTATTCAACAAAAAATACGAGGCTAATCTTCTTGAATGGGAGTCAGTCTCAAGTAGAGTAATGTGGGCAAATATGAGAATGGGGAACTGGACAATGAGACTTATTTGTGCCTATGGTCCCACAGAAGGTTCTACTAAGGAAGAAGTGGAGGAATTTTTTGAGGCTTTAGAAAAAGCAACTGACACAATGAAAAAGGAAAGTTGGTCCTTGTTGGGGATCTAAATAGCATAGTAAGAAATGATTGTGAGACATACAAAAAAATTTTGGGAAAATTTGGAGAAAAGAGCAAAGCTAATAATATGGCAAATATCTGTTGGATTTCTGCTCAGGACATGGACTGGTTATTACTAACACCATGTTCCAACATAAAAATGTGCACAAATTCACATGGAGAGAAAAGGCAAGGAATAAGAAAAGTCTCATTGACTATGTTATTGTTGATAGTCATGTTTTCTCCCTGGTGCAGGACACCAGAGTGTACAGAGGATTTGAAATTGGAAGTGATCACTGTTTAGTCTTGAGGAGAATAAAATTGAATTTCATATTGAAAAGAATAACATGTAAGAAAGTGTTAAAGCGAATAAAAGTTGAGCAGCTCTCGGATGCGAACTGTAGACTAAAATACACAAAGATTATTGAAGAAAAAATGAAAGAGTTTGAAAACAGGAATCAGACCTTGGAGATTCAGTGGCAAGCCTTGAAGAAAGCCCTGATTGACTCAGCTAGAGAGGCATGTGGTGACGTTGTCTGCAAGGATAGAAAAATTAGAACTCCATGGTGGAAACAGGAAGTTAAAGAGGCAGTGAAGGAAAAGAAGAAAGCATATCAAAAGTTCCTGGCAAATAAGTCAGCTTGTGCTCTTAGAGAATACAGAGACAAATGTAAAAAAAGCCAAACACTGTGTAAAACTAGCTAAACAAAAGTCATGGGAAGACTTTGGTAAGAACATAGAAAATAAATATCAAGAAGGTAGTAAGATTTTCTGGAGGTTGTTGAAGACGCTTAGGAATGGAGGAAACAGTGCTGTAAAAGGAGTTAGAGATGATAAAGGTAACATGAAAACGGAAGAAAAGGATATCCGTGAAGTATGGAGTAATTACTTTGAAAAACTGCTAAATGAAAGAAGCAGTGATGACAGCACAGTGGTAAAAAAACACTGAACAGACATGCAGTCAGGAATACATATCCATACTTGAAGTAGAAAAAGCCATCAAAGGTTTAAATTGTGGAAAGGCAGCAGGAGTGGATGATATTTGACCAGAAATGCTGAAGTATGGTGGTATAAAAGTCTTACAGTGGCTGCACTGCATAGTTCAGAAAGACTGGACAGAGGGACGAATTCCTAATGATTGGAGTAGAGCTCTCATAGTACCTATATATAAAAAGAGAAATAAAACTGAATGTGAGAATTACAGAGGTATTTCCCTACTAAGTGATCCTGGCAATATCTATGCAAGTATACTTGAGAAATGATTGCGAAGAATTGTGGAAGAAAAGCTTGGTGAAGAACAAGCTGGATTCAGGCCAAATAGAGGCTGTCAGGATCAGATTTTCACTTTACGACAAATAGTCGAGAAAGAATGGAAATATAACAAAGATCTGTATTTAAGTTTTGTCGATTTGGAAAAGGCATATGACAAGGTGCCAAGAGAGAAGCTATTCAGTATGCTAAAGTTATATGGTGTCAATGGGGCATTATATCAAGCAATACTTAGTCTTTATTTGAGTTGTAATTCAGCAGTACAGGAAGTACAGGAAGATGGTTTAATGTTAAATCTAGTGTCAGACAAGGATGTACATTATCCCCTCTGTTATTCATTATCTATATGGATCACATTATGAAGGAAAGTGGTATTAAACATGATATCAAAATTGGAGATGTTAATGTCAGCTCTTTGCTTTATGCAGATGATGTTATACTTCTAAATAAATCCAAGTCTGCAAGATTCTCTGACTAAATTGAATAGCTGTTGTAATAGATATGGTATGAAGGTCAGCAATAAAAAGACAAAGACAATGATTTAGGCAGAATCATTGAAAATGTCAACTGTGTTGTGAATGGAGAACCTGTGGAACAAGTAAAACATTTCAGCTACTTAGGCACGATTTTTAGTGAAGATGGTAAATTAAATATAGAAATAGACAACAGAATCAACAAAGCTGGTGTGGTGGGAAGTCAATTGAATAAATTCATATGGAATAAGAGAGAAATTAGTCGGAACTAAATTAGCTGTATACAAGACAGTGTTCAAACCAGTTTTAACTTATGGATCTGAGAGCCGGGTCAGAAGTAAAACACTTGACCAAAGACTAGAGACTGCAGATATGAGTCCTGAGAAAGATTAGAGGTGTGAACAGATGGCATCAATGGCAATATGATATTAAAAATGAGGATATTATGAAAGAACTTGACATTATCAGCATCCAGGAATGCATTAGCAGAGCGAATCTTAGGTGGTATGGTCACTTAAATAGAACGGGAGAGGAAAGATCAGCAAAACAAGTGTTCTCTGCCAGGTTGGCAGGAAAACGACCTAGAGGAAGACCAAGATATAGGTGGATAGATACAGTACAAAGTGCCTTAGACGATAGAAATATAAGATCTGATAATGTTGGAGTCTTGACTAGTAACAGACTGATTTGGAGGAAAATTGTAGATAGGAAGTTAGTAATGATGTAATTTTTTCATGTAGTACTATCATATCCTGAACACCCCTTTAGGGTACATGGCAGGAAATTGATGATGATGATGATTACCATTCCGATTTTTTGCTTCAACCATTTAAAATTTGTGCATATGTCAAATGGAAAAAACATCCCTCTTATCCTTCCATTTACGTGATGAATTCATTAAATTCATCATCGCTCATATTAGCATAAACTTCTAATTCTTTATCAGTAAGTTTTCTTTTACTGCTCATGGCGAAACTCAAGGTTTTTAGAGACTAGACACAATAAACACATTCGTCAGCGCATGTAATATATGGGTGGGGGTGATACGAGATTACTCGTAGTTGGCATATGAAACAAAATTCTGTCCGATAATCCTGCTACGAGATTACTTATAGTGGCCTTGAAGACGTGAAAGTGCTTGGCGTGCGGGAACAAACTATGCCCGAGGAGCATGGCAGCAAACATGTTAATGCACTTTCCTGGCCCAAATGAGGACAATTTTCAACAATAAACATTTTGTACAGTAAACAATTGAGGTACATGCATGCTAAAATGTATTTCCTCTAATATAAATTCGCTACTTATAATTACATGTGGGATACAGGCAAACACAAATTTAACAAAGATAAAATTTGATTTTTTAGTCGTGTGGTGAAAAACATATGAAAAGATAAAGGGTTACTATAATTTGTATAAATTGTATAAGTACTGCATTCAACAAGGGTTACTAGAATTTTAGACCGTGTTATATGGAAACTGCGTTGTATAAGTACTGTGTTATACGAGGATTACTTGTATTTAGAAATTTATGTACATTTAATCATACAAATACAACATTTATTTTACAAATGATATTCTATCTTTTTCAATTTAGCTACTTGAATACAAATTCTACCCTACAGTTCTTATGAACTGGTCAATAACATCGTCATAAAAAGTTGGTTGTAACTTAATTTTCCCAAGCAGCACACACCCACTTGTAAAGGCTGATTGAAGCTCACTGGCTAGAGCTACTTTGGCTGCGTATGGCCCGTGTTTAAGCAACATGGATATGACATGGAAGGAGTGGAAATGGCTATGCGCACGCATGAAATCACAGTGCTGAAGCGAGGACTTGGATGCTCCCGCAAGCCATGGTAGCTTGACTAGCGTCAGCCTTCGATACACAATGCAAAGCTCAATTATTGCTGCGCAAGCTTAAAAAGTCTTCTATCTACAAAAATAAAAGCCTAAATGGAATGTTTAAAAATGCATGCATTTATTAACAAATAAATATTACTTCTTTCTCAAGTAATTAGCTTTTGCAGCAAGCATAGCAAGCATGAAGAATTCGCCACTGGCCTAATACTCTAACCGAATTTGAGTCATCCAATATCATTAGTGGCATGCTTCCCTCCCTCCTATTCTCTCTTTCCTTCCTAAAAATAGTGTACCTGTTACATTCGATACCAGTTAGTATGTTTCATTCTGATAGTCAGATCTTACTAATGCCTACAATCTGAGGTCCCAACATATTGACTAAGGCAGCAAACTCTACCCCTTTGTTTCTGATACTCCTAGCATTTGTGTACAGAAAATAATCTACCTGCATGTTCTTTTGTATACTCTTGTCTGCATGACACAGTTGGACAACTTGCAGATCTCTATTCTTCTCTAATGCCTTACACATGTAGAATCTTTGCACATGTTTGATGGGTCTGAACCTGTCAAACACAAAGTCGAAATTGTTCTCTCCTCGTCAATGTTTTCATTACAAAGCCCATTCCCATCATTAATACAGTTATATAACTTTGTCGCTCTTACACTCACATTCTCATCGTTCCTCCCTTTATAATTTAGTTTTAGGTCTCTGTGATATGAGATGAGACCTAACTCCATGTTAGGTCTCATACCAGTTATTAGTTTTTCTAGACTCCTGTAACCAAATGCATTCAGGTGCAGGCCATCCCTCTTATACAAATCTAATCTTTCCTCACACTCATTCCACATATCCAAAAACTCACATCCATTCCTTCTACAGCCTTTGCATCGAATCGTTTGCCATCATAGCCCTTATTCATTTTTATAATATTGAGGTAAAATACTGATGATTTTCAATTTCTCACTCTTCACTCTCACCGCTTTCAACAGCCCTTTCATGTCCTCTCTCATACTGAACTCATTGCTAGTTAGTTAAATCATTAGTACCTACTACAATTACAATCTCATTTACTTTTCTTTTCTGCTTTTGAATTGCTTTCTTTACATTCTTGATTTTCACTGGGGGAAAACTCAAAGTTATCACTAACTCATCAATAGCATGTTTTATTAGAATCACCATACCAAATAAACACCTTTCTTTTTACAAACATCACTTACCTGATTTCAGTTACTTCCTGACTTACCTGCTGTGCTTTGTTGTTTCTTATTTTGCTGCTTAATTTTCTTCTCCTCCCTATGTTCATTTAAATGCCTCTCGACTTTCTGTAATTCCAATGTATTCTCTCTGATGATCTACACTATATTTTGGAGGTTGATTCATTTTCATTAACCTTCCCCACATCTCCAATAACCTTGTTGATGGAGCTAACCTTCTTGTTCTCATTTGCAGTAGTATTCCTCATGATATTCCTCATGCAACTCTTCTCTATCTACCTCTCTCTTTATATTTCCATAATCTCATTTTTCCTCTGCAATTACTCTTTAATTTCATACATTTGACTTTAAATTTCTTTATCTTCTTTACTTGCGGTATGCAATCTGCAAAGGCTGTTAACAATTTGTTCCTTAAATATCTACCATGCACTAGTGACCCCTCTTGCTTCTAATTCTTTCATCCATTGTCCTAATGCAAACTGGGTTTTAAGTCTATGATAGTTCCCTGCCTTATAATTCCACATAAATTCCTTCTGCCTTGATACCTCCATATACTTGTTCATCCTCCAAACCAGTACTATTTGGTCACTCTCACCAAACGCAGGAACAAGTATGACATTTCAGTCAAAATCAGATCTTCTGATGCTATGACCAAATCCAAAACTCTTGACTCCTTGTGTTCCCTCCAGATGATTCCTATGATAGTTGTCAGTCAAGAAATCCAACAATTCAGAATCTTTATTACTGAGCAATGTTTATGTCACTATCTTTGAAGTTTCCCATACTTGCTTTGCATGCCAGACTAATTTACCTAAACATTTCCTGCTCACCACCTTTTCTATTCCCTGGTATATAACAACATCCCACTAAATATCCTTAAAAACATCTGCCTCACATGATATACCCTCAAAGCCATTAGTGTTATTTTCATTGTGATTCGCAACTCTACATCGCTTTCTTCCTAGGGGAAAGAATACCTGAGGAGAGACAAGGTATCAGAATGCTGCATGGTTATAACAGCTTGGATCTTTATCATATCGAACGCAATACCTGCATCTGATGACTTAGGCAATAAAACGAAGTCTAGACAGGAAAGAGAAATGTAAGAAATGACAATATGAGTGTGGTGTCATAAACTCATTATGGATACAGTCAACAACTTGCCTTGTAGCATACCAAAGAAATTTGTGGCATTGAGAGGCAAAATGTTGTTGAGTCAAATCTGCAGAAACAACAACAAAATAAACTTTGATCATGCAGAACTGTATTCTTATAGATATCTGTTATTCTATTTTTAATGCCCAGTACTTCTCATAAGTGTTTGGTTATATCTTACACAACTGATGCTTTGTACTTTTGTGAAGATGATACAAACGTCAGTGGGGTTTTTTTTTTGTGTGCGTGATTTTATTGTGTGGAGCAGTTATATTTTAGAAATAAAAATATTTCTTTTATTTGCATCATAGATAAGGGGAAAAAAACTTTTTCTAAAACTATACTGTATAAATATTAGTAATATGTGCATAAACTGAACTTTATGAATGAAATCAGCATCTTCAAATTTTATTTCAAAAGAGCAGAAAAAACTAAATACAAATTCTTTACAATATTAATCCAATTCCAAAAAATTTTTTAAAGTACATAATAAACTTACCTTTGATCCTAAAGCTACTGTAAGAACATGAGACCCATCTTCAGTAGAAACCCAATCCAGTTGTACTAATGATTTTTGTGTGAGCAGACTCTGATTACCCTTTTCAGTTATTGCTCGTCTAAGAGTTTGAAGGGTTGTAAAACTAGGAACTGACAACAGACGCTGTAAATTAGGCCCATGTTCACCTGCTAATTCATCGTTAGCTGTTAGTTTCTGCATGAGAGTATCAACTGTACGACGATTCCTTTCTGATGCATTATAAAGAATACCTAAATCAGCTGCTGTGAACTGCTCAAGATGAGGCAAACTAACATTCTTTAAATGGATTGTATCTTCCAAAACCCATTCTGAGCCACCAGTTGATTCACACTCGAATACTGAAACACTAATATTTATGAATCGCTCTGATGGATTCTCAGAGGAAGGTCTTGTAAAAGATCTGCCATGCTTGTAAGCACATGCCATTCGACCACTATAAGCAGAGCTTACATACAGTGGCTGTCCTAAAAAATAAAATTACAAATCGAAATGAATTCTTTTTTCACAGCACAAAATTAAATAATACATGTTAAAAGTAAAATCTTGAGAGAAATTAACATCACTGGAACCTATATTCAAAATAAAATGAGATGGATTTTTTTTTTTGATATTTTGTGCGTTTTTTTATAATGTAAGCTGATTATATAAAAATACAGAAAATAATTAACACTGAAACAATTAGAAAACATAAGGTGAGATATATTTGAATGTATGCTTTTAGTAGCATAATGGTTATTTCCAAAGACTATCTGATTTCTTTCTCTCTTTATCATAACTTGACAAAATAAAAAGAACAATAAAAGAAAGAAACAATAGTAAACACTAGATTGCACATGAAATAACATATATAACAACAGGCTAACCATTCCAGAGCAAGTTTTGCATGGCAGAGACAATGCAGTTTCATTTCATAAATGCATTTCAAGAAATATTTCTCCCAATCATTTCAGAATGGTTAATTCATTATCATTGTGCCAAGTATTTAAGACTCGTTTATTTATTATGGTCTCATTTCTGATCCAATTTATACTTGGCTGGTTGTCCCTGACTTCAACTCTTTCCAACCAGATATCCTCTGACTAGAGTTGACGACCCCCCCCACCCCAAAATGTTCCTTTAATACTAAGTCCATTTTTACTTTTTGATATACTTCTTGGCTTTTTTCCCTCATCTCAGAATACATGTAGCCTGCTATTTTGTGTAAGATTTCACTTCTCATTTTCTATCCTCTTCCATATAATACATAAAAATAATGCAAGAATTTTATTGACTCTTATTAATCAATGCGTTCAAACTTAGTTTAAATTAGGAAATCTCTTATATCATTCCTTTTATCGTAAAGAAATTTTGGTCAATAACAGTTTCTTTTATACATGATACAATATAGATCACCCAAGTCATTTCAAGAAAATTATTTTATTTTCACTCAGGATTCTGATTAAGGCTGACAGGAGTCTTTTAAACAGCAGGCTATCCTTTCTTTCTTTCTTTCTCTTTCTCTCTCTGATGATATTTCCATTCTGAATGTTTTGGCTATTAAGTTTAAGTTCCTGCTATAATTATTTTGTAATCTGAACACAACAGGATACACTCCTATACTAGTAGTATAGGAGCGTACCAGTAAACACAGAAATAGATTATCAGAACGAATTTTCTTTAGAACAGTATAGTGCATATGGGGGAGGGCCTTTTCAGTTTAAATGCTGGTTTTATATTTTTGCTCTATCTCCTTACTATCTAAATAGATATAAAACAGAAACATACTGCTCTTTCTTCATTTTTAACATTACTATAGATGTAGATTAACTACTTCATCTGAACTTTTCCATTTCTATCTTTATTTCTATTCTTATTGCAAATTGTAATTTACAATTTGAGAAACTGATTCATGTGGCTTACTCCTTTCGTTAGTACTAATATTTGTTTAGCAAAGCTTAATGGAAAAGAGAGTTATCCAAATATTATAAATCCATAAAGCTACTAATATACTTTAAATCTACTAACTTAAAGATCATAATTATCATCTTTTCTTTCAAAGATGTGCCCAAATGTTTTAAGAAAGAAAGATAACTATTTTGTAGAACCTTCTAATTTAATTACTTAAGAGATTTTTATTAAAATCTCTTATTAAAATTTCTTTAGATTAAATTAAATCTTAATATTTAATAACAATTAAAATAGTTTTTATTTAACAAAGAAAATATTAAATATCAAAATAAAAAAAAGCTTTAGAGTGGCTATGCTTCATAATTCAGATAACCTGATCAAGGATTAATTCCAGGCGACTGCAGCAGAGTTTTCATCATACCATTTTTAAGTCTCAGCTCTGGCAGGTTAAAAGGAGTGGAAAGAGGATAAGATAGTACCAATGCATAAAGGTGGCTCTCCAAGACAGGGGTAGCAACTACAGATTAATTAATATATCAGGAGTGGTTGTCAAAGTATTGGAAAAGCTGACGAAAGATAAAATACAACATTGGGTGGATAGGAATACAATACTCTAGGGGGCAGCATGTCTTTGTAAAGGGTTTAGTAACTTATTCACATTTTATAATAAACTGACAGCAGAATTAGATAAAGGTAATGACTACACTATGATACTGCTCAACTTTGTCAAGGCATTTGACAGAATAATACACAGAAAACTATTACAAAAACTGGAACAAATGGGAATTGATGTGGGGCTAGTAGTATGGATAGGGAGATGGCTGATGGATAAGCACCAGAGAGTAGTATATGGTAAAGTGGAGTCTAGGAAAATGATGGTGAGTAGTGTAGTCCCTCAAGATTAGGTACTAGGGCTGCTACTCTTTAATTAGAATATCAATGACATAGGGAAAGATTAAAAAAGGGATATTCAGTTGTTTGCTGATGATACAAAACTGGGGAGAACAATAGTTGATAAAGGTTATGTAGATATCCTGCAAGATGATTTAAATTAATTGGCATCGTGGACAAAGGATAACGATCATCAATATAATGTTGCAAAATATAAGGTTATGTACTTTAGGGTGAAAAGGTTGAATATAGTGTATCATATTAATGGTACTGGATTTCAGGAAATTGATGAGGCTAGGGATATGGGGATATGGTGGATAAGGAGTTAAGGTTCAGAAGGCATATTGCAAAAGTTGATAAAATAGCTGATGTGGGCAAATATCAGAATGGGGAACTGGACAATGAGACTTATTTGTGCCTATGGTCCTACAGAAGGTTCTACTAAGATAGAAGTGGAGGAATTTTTTCGAGGCTTTAGAGAAAGCAACTGACACAATGAAAAAGGAAAAGTTGGTCCTCATTGGGGATCTAAATAGCAGAGTAGGAAATGATTGTCAGACATACAAAATATTTCGGAAAAATTTGGAGAAAAGAACAAAGCTAATAATGGCAAATACCTGTTGGATGTCTGCTCAGGACATGGACTTTTATGTTGGAACATTGTGCTATTACTAGCACAATGTTCCAACATAAAAATGTGCACAAATTCACATGGAGAGAAGAGGCGAGGAATAAGAAAAGTCTCATTGACTATGTAATTGTTGATAGTGATGTTTTCTCACTGGCAGGACACCAGAGTGTACAGAGGATTTGAAATTGGAACCGATCACCATTTTAGTCTCGGGCAGGATAAAATTGAATTTTATATTGAAAAGAAAAACATGTAAGAAAGTTTTAAAGCAAATAAAAGTTGACCAGCTATCAGAGATGTGAACTGTAGAAAACAAAAATCAAGAAGGTAGCAAAATATTCTGCAGACTGTTCAAAAAGCTCAGAAATGAAGGAAAGAGCGCTGTAAAAAGGAATCAGAGATGATAAAGGTGATGAAAACTGGAGAAAAAGATATCCTTGATGTATGGAGCAATTACTTTGAAAAACAACTAAATGAAAGAAGTAGTGACAGCATAGTGGTAAAAAACACTCAACAGGCAAGTAATCAAGAATAGATATCCATACTTGAAATAGAAAAAGCCATCAAAAGCCTGAAATGTGGAAAAGCAACAGGAGTAGATGATATTTGGCCAGAAATGCTCAAGCATGGAGGTATAAAGGTCTTACAGTAGCTGCACTGCATAGTTCAGAATTCCTGAACAGAGAGATGAATTCCAGATGACTGGAGTAGAGCTCTCTTAGTACCTATATATAAAAAATGGAAATAAAACTGAATGTGAGAATTAGTCTTTATTTGAGTTTGTAAGCCAGCAGTTAGAATTGAAGGAAGTACAGGAAGATGGTTTGATGTTAAATCTGCAGATGATGTAATACTTTTAAATAAATCCAGTACACGTCTGCAAGATTCCCTAACTAAACTGAATAACTGTTATAATAAATTTGGTATGTAAATCAGCAATAACAAGACAAAAATAATTAAAATGGGAAGAAACACTGAAAACATCAACTACATCGTGAATGGAGAACCTATAGAACAGGGGTGTTCAACCCGTCGATCGCGGAGCGATTTTTGGTCTATCTCTTGTGTATTCCTCCATACTTACGAATTTAATTAAAACTGAAAACATAATATTTTATTTATCATTATTTTGTATTATTTTTAATTGATTCAAGTGTATTGCTATTGTTGATTTATTTTTCGTTAAAATTATCAAATCAGTAATTTTCTTATAAGACCAGGTAAATGAATTAATTTGGATCAGTGGAAATCAAACAGCGAGCTGAGTGAATACGATTATAAGCAAAGTGTAAAAACTTGATTGTAGCTTAAATATTAAATATTCCAAAGCACATTACATCGTTTTTTTACTTAGGTTAAGTCCCAAGTGAATATTGTAAAAAAATAAACTTTGTTTGTCTTGATATAGTTTGTATTAGATGTTTTTGTAAATAACTCTTTTAAAATTAACTGTATATACTGCTTCAATAAGAATATGTTAGAGTGATATAAACAAATGCAATGTTTTTGTTGCCGAAGCTGTAGTGGTGGCATTAGAAAGATTGTTACTGAAACTTGTATGTATGAGAAAGGCTTGCATGCTCTAAGCGTAAACATTTCTGAAGTCAGTCAGAAAAAGTCAAACAACTTTCCGGTGGCCGGCAACTTACAATCAAAAGAAAGCGGAGGAGAACAAAAGGCATGCCAAACTTGAAACTTAAGATAAAAGACTCATACTGATTCTTTGGGGGTTGCCAAACTTCATGCAAGGTCTCAGAGGAGGCCTAATAAAAAGGGACTGAAGCAAGCAGAAGGGGTCCCGGTTCCAGAATTGCTGTCAGAGAGGAAGCCGCCCTGTTATCAAGTATCAAGGTAGAGATAAAAATTTAATTGACATGTTAAGGTCAATAAAAACTTTCCAACAATACTTACTTTTATTAAAGAAAAATATAAATGATTGCAAATTTAGATATCTCCCATATTTATTAAAATTATTTGAACAAAATCAAGAAATGCTTCACTATGATTTAAAAGAATTTATTCATGAAATAGAATTAGTTGAGGAAGAAATAACTTCAAGATTTAAAGATTTTAATAAAACTGAAATGATTGTATCTTTTATCAATAATCCATTTCAAGAAAACTTGAACATCACAGAAATTTCAAATAAAATTAGTGGGCTGTTTGATATAAATCAAGCTGAAGTAGAACTTGAGATAATAAACATTTAGAATAGTTTACATTTAAAATCAATAAACAATGAAGTCATTTAGAAGTATGCACATGAAAAATTCCCAATATTAACTGATACTGCGTGAAAAATTCTGTCGTGTTTCGACATACTTGCCAGAATTCGCTTTTTCAAATATGACCGTCATAAAAAATCAATTAAGTAACCAAATTACAAATGATCATTTGGATGATTGTCTGCGATTGGCTACTTCATCACATCAACTTGACTTTGAAAATATTGCGAAGTCCAAACAATGCCAAATTTCACATTAACTTTTTTTTTTTTAAATCAACCAGCATTTCCTGTAGCTTGTGAGTTTGTAATCAATCTGTTGTTTTTTTCTAACTTTGGTTTTCCAAAATAGAGAAATAAATATTTTATTCCAATATATATATATATATATTTGTTGTTGTATTAAAATAATTAAAAGTGATAAATAAATTTTTAAATACACAAATAAAATTTTTAGTTGTGTGTTTTTTTAGTTGTTTATTTGCCGAATAACTTTTTATAGAAAAGTAGCTCACGTAGTAAAAAGAGGTTGAACACCACTGCTATAGAACATGCAAAATATTTCAGCTAGCTAGGCACAATTTTTAGTGACGATGGTAAATTAAATATGCCAATAGACAACAGAATCAACAAAGCCAGTATGGTAGGAAATCAACTGAGTACATTTATAGCTGGGTTAGAAATAAAACACTTGACCAATGACTAGAGACCACAGATATGAGAGTCCTGAGAAAGATTAGGTGCACGAACAGATGGCATCAATGGCAATATCATATTAAAAAACGAGGATATTAGGAATTGTTAGCAAAACAAATGTTCTCTGCTGGGTTGGAAGGAAAAAAGACCCAGAGAAAGAACAAGATATAAGTGGAGTGATACAGTAAAAAGTGGCTTAAAAGAAAGAAATAAAAGATCTGATAATGTTGGAGTGTTGACAGATTACAGATTGATTTGGAGGAAAATTGTTAGTTGGAAGTTAGTAATGATGCAATTTTTTCATGTACCCTATCATAATATCCTGTACACACCTTGAGGGCCCATGTCAGAAATTTGATGATAATGAATGTTCAGGTAGGCAGGTGGAAGGTGTTGCTTCCAGTTTTCAAGAAGGAGAGATTGTTGTCCAACATACACTCCACAACTCTTCCTCTAATATATGTTCGGGCCCCTCCTGAATAAAGTGCTGCATTCTTCTAAGTCTCCATTAAAAATAAGTGGAGGATTAACTGCAATATGATGTAATCAAAGTCATCCTGAGAGATAACTCTTGCAGAAGGACGATAGATGCAGCATACTGGTATCAGAGTTCCAAATGAGAGTCTGATGGCAACTGTCTGTATATTGGTATTATGGGACTTGTTGGAGGGAGGGGGGGGGGTTTCCCATAGGATGGCAACTCCACACGGACAGGCTCAATCCCTGTCATGTGCTTATAAATGATAGTTATTATACTTCATAATGCAGAATCATCACCAAGCTGCAAGTAGAAGCACACTAGCATAGACTTCTGCATGCAAGCCTTGATGTCTTGTTAGAATCCATGGCAATTGCACAGTAGAAATGTTTCCAATATGTTATTTTATTTTTTCATGTATCATCTAGCTTCCTATTTCAAGAATTTTTTTTTAAACTGTCTTAGATTTTTTTTTTTCCAAGAATTGTGACCAACCAGTGTCCATCATTTCTTCTTCATCAAGAAAAATATCTAAGAGATCATCAACTTGACTCCCTCTAGGTCACTAAGTATATTATTTGTTTTATCCTCCTGCAGGAGAAGATCGTTAATGAACCCATCTGTTGAAAGGTCTGGAGACGTCTTGGTGATATTCGTGTTCTTTTTTTTTTTTTTAAATAAAAGGATTTTCATTTAGTGGAACCATTTTTGCCCCAAGATTTTTCTTTTTATTTGCTTTAAGGAGATAGTAAGTAACCATTCAAAGTTGTTGTAGTTGTGAGGAGACAAGATTTTCACGTGTCAATACAACTTCTAACACTTTCTTTACCATTCTTTTAGGCTTGCACGGTGATCCGAATGCATTTTTGAAAATTATGGAGACAACTACCGTGTTT
Organism: Typopeltis vanoorti; assembly: GCF_054136105.1. Lineage (NCBI taxonomy): Eukaryota > Metazoa > Arthropoda > Arachnida > Uropygi > Thelyphonidae > Typopeltis > Typopeltis vanoorti. The sequence continues at coordinate 100,388,931 of NC_143564.1, read as the reverse complement.
GAATGAAAACTTTAGTTTAATATAACTAAAATCTACAATTCGACGTTTCGACCTTTATGTCAAGGTCATCTTCCAGAGCATACAACTATACACAGAAAACAAGCTACACTACAATCAAACTGGTTTGTTAAAGATATTGACCAACCGCTACAACAATTGTTGGCCTGACCTCTGGTGAAAAAAAAAAAAAAAAAAAAAAATATATATATATATATATATATATATATATATAAAAAAATTATACATCAACGCTAGAGTCCTATTATTAGTGTTATCTGTTGGTTGTAGAAATACATTGGGCGCAACAACAAGTAACTATCTATATACATATAATAACAACATGTTATACCTGTACATTCTAGCCAGTTGGTATGGAATGGCTTCTAATAATAGTTGTAGATTGGCTAGAGTCCTGACTTATGCTGGATCTTATATATTAGGTAGGCTGAATGTGTGCCATCCAGATCCTTGGAATTTCATGCCTCCTTTTGTTGTTGATATTTGGATGGTTTATCAGGATTTCACAGGCTTCCTTGAATTTTCTTTCATACCAGGTTTTTGTGTGGTGTAAAGAGTGGATGCCTTTCCAGTTGATTTGGTGTAAGGTGTTGAGCGCATGATCTGAGAGGCCTGCTTCCCCATAATGGTTATATTTAATGTGTTCTTTCTGGCGTAGAGGGATTGTTTCACCAATGTATGGTAAGTTACAGGTGCAGCGGATGCTATAGATTCCAGGATGTGCTAATGGGAGGAGAGGATCCTTAGAGGAGTTGAATATAGTTTTAAGTTTGGTGGGTGGTTTAAAGGTGGCATTGAGGTTATAATGTTGTAGGATTCTATTGATTTTTTCTGATAACCCTTTAATGTATATCGGATGGCTATGGTTTTACTGTAATCTACATTCGTTTTTGTTGTTGTTTTATGGAGTATTGTATTAATAGTATTTTTGTTATAGCCATTATTTATGAATGTGTCGCTGATGATTTTTAGTTGTTGTTTCAGGGCTTGCTGGTTAGAGCAAATTGTTGTAGCTCTGTTTTTAAGGGTGTTAATGACTCCATATTTCTGTGATGGGTGGTGGTATGAATTAGCATGTATGTATTGGCCAGTGTGTGTCGGTTTTCGGTAGACTGTGAAGGAAAGACTGCCTGAAGGAAGACGTGTAACTAGTGTGTCCAGGAACAGGAGCGAATTTTGATTTTCGATTTCGATGGTAAATTGTATGCATTCGTGTTGTTTGTTTAGGTGGCAAAGGAATGTGTTTAGCGTTTGTCGCCCGTGCGGCAAGATCGCGAACACGTCGTCAACGTGCAAGCCTAAAAGCAAGGATTCAGATCATCCATGGAAATTATATCCACAAGCGCTGCAATCGCTATGGTAAGCTAAAGATTCGTATTTCCCTCCTGATCAATCGGCTGGCCTTTTTAAAGAGATGCAGAGACAGTAACATCATTCCTATCTGCATATACGTTTGTCGCCCGTGCGGCAAGATCGCGAACACGTCGTCAACGTGCAAGCCTAAAAGAAAGGATTGAGATCATCCATGGAAATTATATCCACAAGCGCCGCAATCGCTATGGTAAGTTAAAGATTCGTATTTCCCTCCTGATCAATCGGCTGGCCTTTTTAAAGAGATGCAGAGACAGTAACATTATTCCTATCTGCATCAGGCTAAAAAAGAAATTTACATCTGCCAAGGCACTCCGTATTTATGACTGCACAGAAAAAGCAATGCTCAGAGAACAGATTCAAACTGCCCGCCAAAACCTAGCTACAACACAGAATCTGGTTCAAAATGTAATCCGAACTATCGAACTGTATTAATCCAGACATTCTACAAGTACTGGAAAGAATTAAGGACAATTCGGCCAAATATACCCTAGAAAAGAATAAAGAAAAACTCAAGACCAAATTCCAGTTTGAAACAACGGCAAAATATGGTGGCCAATCACAGGAATCCATCCAATCAGAACCCCCAACAATGAACAACAAACAAGGGAGACAAGGAGCAACCAACCACCGACAAGCAAGAACCACGTGATCAATCTATCAAGCCACACCCTGAACAACGGTGAACTTAAGCTACTGAATAAAGGACTGAACTATGCAATAGCACCTAAAAAGGTAAACAAATTGGATTTTATCTGCCACATAGAAAGAGGCATCAGGTCCTTATCTAACAACATAGAAGATAAAATACGACTAGAAACAAGTAATGTCCTAAACACTAAGAAAACCATAGAGAACAATCTCACAAAAACAGAATTAGCAGCAATTAAGTCATTAAAAGCCAAACAAAACATAATAATAACAAAATCAGATAAAGGCAATGCCACTGTTGTGCTTGACAGGTCAACATACATACTTCAAATGAATCAACTAGTAGCCGATAACAACACGTATAAGCTTGTAAATTATAACCCAACAAAAAGGATAGAGGATAAAACAGAGAAACTACTCAAGTCTGTCACTTCTTGGCCCCCAGATACGGTTAAAAAACTCAAACCCCACTACGCCAACTCCCCCAGAATATACGGGGTCCCGAAAATACACAAACAAAATGTGCCCCTTCGACCAATCGTGGAAGGAATAGACAGTCCCAATTACCATTTAGCCAAGAAATTAGCTGCAACACTCAAGGATTTGGTAGGTCATTCCCCCTCCTACATAAAAAACACACAACACTTTATAAACAAAATTAAAAACATAACACTCGACAAAGACGACCTATTAGTCAGCTTTGACGTTTCTGCCCGTTTCACTAATGTCCCCATCAATGACATAATTCTCCTACTACAGAACAAATTTCCGCCCGACATTACGGCCCACTTTGCCCACGTACTAAAGTCCAGGTACTTCGTGTGGCAAAACAAATTCTACCTACAGAAAGAAGGTACAGCCATGGGCTCACCACTATTCCCCCCAATCGCTAACTTCTACATGGAAACCTTTGAGCAAAGGGCGCTTGATTCCGCCACGCTAAGACCGACAGTCTGGCTCAGATACATAGATGACGTGTTCGCGATCTGGCCGCACGGTCGACAAATGCTAAACACATTCCTTAGCCACCTAAACAAACAACACGAACGCATACAATTTACCATCACAATTGAAAATCAAAATTCGCTCCCGTTCCTGGACACACTAGTCACGTCTTCCTTCAGGCAGTCTTTCCTTCACAGTCTACTGAAAACCGACATACACCATACGGCAAATACATACATGCAAATTCATACCACTACCCATCACAAAAATATGGAGTCATTAACACCCTTAAAAACAGAGCTACAACAATTTGCTCTAACCAGCAAGCCCTGAAACAAGAACTAAAAATCATCAGCGACACTTTCATAAATAACAGCTATAACAAAAGTACTATTAATAAAATACTCCATAAAACAACAACAAAAACGAATCTAGATTACAGTAAAACCATAGCCATCCCATACATTAAAGGGTTATCAGAAAAAATCAATAGAATCCTACAACATCATAACCTCAATGCCACCTTTAAACCACCCACCAAACTTAAAACTATATTCAACTCCTCTAAGGATCCTCTCCTACCATTAGCACATCCTGGAGTCTATAGCATCCGCTGCACCTGTAACTTACAGTACATTGGTGAAACAATCCCTATACGCCAGAAAGAACACATGAGACATATTAAATATAACCATTATGGTGAAGCAGGCCTCTCAGACAACGTGCTCAACACCTTACACCAAATCAACTGGAAAAGCACCCGCTCTTTACACCACACAATTTCCTTTCGTATCAAGTTTTTGTGCGGTGTAAGGAGTAGGTGCTTTTCCAGTTGATTTGGTGTAAGGTGTTGAGTGCGTGGTCTGAGAGGCCTGCTTAACCATAATGGTTATATTTAATGCGTCTAGTGTGTTCTTTCTTGCGTGTAGGGATTGTCCGTCCTGTTTCACCAATGTACGGTAAGTTACAGGTGCAGCAGATGTAATAGACTCCAGGATGTGCTAATGGGAGGAGAGGATCCTTAGAGGAGTTGAATATGGTTTTAAGTTTAGTGGGTGATTTAAAGGTGGCATTGAGGTTATAATGTTGTAGGATTCTGTTGATTTTTTCTGATAACCCTTTAATGTATGGGATGGCTATGGTTTTACTGTAATCTAGATTCGTTTTTGTTGTAGTTTTATAGAGTATTTTATTAACAGTATTTTTGTGATAGCCATTATTGATGAATGTGTCACTAATGTTTTTAGGTCTTGTTTTAGGGCTTGCTGGTTAGAGCAAATAGTTGTGGCTCTGTTTTTGAGGGTGTTAATGACTTCATATTTTTGTGATGGGTGGTGGTATGAATTCGCATGTATGTATTGGCCAGTGTGTGTCGGTTTTCGGTAGACTGAAAATTAGCCAAGAAATTAGCGGCAACACTCAAGGAGTTGGTAGGTCATTCCCCTCTCTACATAAAAAACACACAACACTTTATAAATAAAATTAAAAACATAATACTCGACAAAGACGACTTATTAGTCGGTTTTGACGTTTCTGTCCTTTTCACTAATGTCCCCATCAATGACACAATTCTCCTACTGCAGAACAAATTTCCGCCCGACATTACGGCCCTCTTTGCCCACGTACTAAAGTCCGGTTACTTCGTATAGCAAAACAAATTCTACCTACAAAAAGAAGGTACAGCCATGGGCTCACCACTATTCCCCCGAATCGCTAACTTCTACATGGAAACCTTCGAGAAAAGGGCTCTTGATTCCGCCACGCTAAGACCAACAGTCTGGCTTAGATACGTTGATGACGTGTTCGCGATCTGGCCACACAGGTGACAAACACTAAACACATTCCTGAGCCACCTGAACAAACAACACGAACGCATACAATTTACCATCGAAATCGAAAACCAAAATTCACTCCCATTCCTAGACAAACTAGTCACACGTCTTCCTTCAGGCAGTCTATCCTTCATGGTCTACCGAAAACCGACACACACTGGCCAATACATACATGCTAATTCATACCACCACCCATCACAAAAATATGGAGTCATTAACACCCTTAAAAACAGAGCCACAACTATTTGCTCTAACCAGCAAGCCCTGAAACAACAACTAAAAATCATTAGTGACACATTCATAAATAATGGCTATAACAAAAATACTGTTAATAAAATACTCTATAAAACTATAACAAAAACAAATCTAGATTACAGTAAAACCATCCCATACATTAAAGGGTTATCAGAAAAAATCAATAGAATCCTACAACATTATAACCTCAATGCCACCTTTAAATCACCCACTAAACTTAAAACCATATTCAACTCCTCTAAGGATCCTCTCCTCCCATTAGCACATCCTGGAGTCTATTGCATCCGCTGCACCTGTAACTTACCATACAATTGGTGAACAGGATGGACAATCCCTACATGCAAGAAAGAACACATTAGACACATTAAATATAACCATTATGGTTAAGCAGGCCTCTCAGACCATGCACTAAACACCTTACACCAAATCAACTGGAAAAGCACTTGCTCCTCACACCGCAAAAACCTGGTACGAAAGAAAATTTAAGCAATCCTGCGAAATCCTGATAAACCATCCAAATATCAACAACAAAGAAGGCATGAAAATTCCAAGGATCTGGATGGCACACATTCAGCCTACCTAATATATAAGATCCAGCATAAGTCAGGACTCTAGCCAATCTACAACTATTATTAAAAGCCATTCCATACCAACTGGCTGGAATGTACGGGTATAACATGTTGTTATTATATGTATATAGATAGTTACTTGTTGTTGCACCCAATGTATTTCTACAACCAATAGATAACACTAATAATAGGACTCTAGCGTTGATGTATAATTTTTTTTATATATATATATTATATATATATATATATATATTTTTTTTTTTTTCACCAGAGGTCAGGCCAACAATTGTTGTAGCGGTTGGTCAGTATCTTTAACAAACCAGTTTGATTGTAGTGTAGCTTGTTTTCTGTGTATAGTTGTATGCTCCAGAAGATGACCTTGATATAAAGGTCGAAACGTCGAATTGTAGATTTTAGTTATATTAAACTAAAGTTTTCATTCAAACACGGTAGTTGTCTCCATAATTTTCAAAAATGCATTCTTTACCATTGTATTCTTGGTATAAGAGCGTTTAGCAGATGTTGTTATGTTCTAACATGCTGCCTCTTTGGCTTCTGATACGTAATGTAACTTCCTTAAATAATATTTTTATCTTGTAGCCGTATTCTGAAATAGCTTATTGGCAGTAGCGCAACATATATGCGACAGTAGATGGTGATGGTACGTATTTATCTATGAAGCTTTGAATAACTTTATATGGACAGTCATGTGCATAACAATTCCATATATTATCCTGTTATGTCCCTTGGTTCGTTGTTTATTATTTAATTTTATATACCTCTTCTCTTATTTATCTCTAACCTTTTCTCATTTACGTTTAAGACCCTAACTTTAATATGAGCTTCGGTGCTAGATATAGGAGTTATCTATACAATCTTGTCGATTGCTAGATTGATCACGTGCGTTAACTACTTAGACAAAGGGTTTACCTCAGACTGGAGACAAATCCTTTGTTATTACTGTCTGGAGATATTTCCCGACTAGATACTGGCAAATTTATTTGTTTCACTGCGCCAGCCAATATCATTAGGTTAGAAGGTTTCCTTAACCAAGGAAAAACTCTCAGATTAACATACAGCGATGATCAATCTACCATTAATACTTCGTGCTTAATTATCTATATCACCTTTGACAATTGTCGTTTGCAGTCGTCGTTATTGACTTACTATTCTATCCTGCTCTGGTTTTAGATTAAATGAGTGGTGCATTGAATTCAATCTCAGGCCAAATACAAAGCACATTTATTGAGATCATAAGATTACAGGGTTCACATACATACACTCTACTAAATTAATATCATTTTAAGTTATGGAGCAATTTAGGACAACTAAATCTCAGCTCGACTGGATTCTATCATGAGCTCTCTCTACAAGGTTAAACATTCCCTCCAAACAATATACTGAAAAAATTTGCACCCATACAATTAATCTACTTAATTTTGTTAATTACTTCACATAAGATTATTGACACAATGCATCTATTTAAGATTCTCTAAAGAAACGATCATTGGAGTTATGCACTTGCTATCTACAATAATCACTTAAGAGTTCTATACTAAATGTCCTTGCACAGTATCATACAACAGTTCTTCTCTTCAAAAGGAAAACTAAAAGCTGTACATTACCAATTTTCAGGATGTTCAACAGGCCCGTTACTTAGTTCTTAATTCAGCTTACACTGCTCGGTCCTTCTTCCTCTAATGTGACTAGAATGTCTCAGACTGGCTTTGACCCACAGGGTCACTCATGGCGGTCCTTCGAACTGGCTAGCTCGAAAGGCTGTCGTTGTGTCCACTCTTGACTCGTCCCGTTGCTATTTGTCATCGTCTGCATTGTCGACTTGACTATCGTACTCAGTTATTCCTTTCTGAAAACATACCGAGCCAGGACTCTGGAATGACGGTTGTCGACATCAAACTACCAAAGGCAGTCTGGGGTCCATGAAGAGGTGAGAGAGAGACCCGACATCAACAAAGAACGAAAAAAAAGCCTCTCCCTCTCTCTCTCTCTCTCTCGAAGGGGAGCAGACTCTTTTTATCTTGCACCTTTGGCACCCTCTTTACTGCTATGTTTTTTCACGCTCAGTACCGATCCTTTTCACGCACAGGAGTCCCCTATACCGTGTCTCCTTGTGTACATGGGACGATCCTCACCTCCGTATCTTCCAAGAAATACGAGCACGCACTGTTCTCCGTGCAAGTGCCACTGCCTTAGGGAAAGCATTCACTCGAAAGTTTTGCCATCGAATTTGAACTTTTGATTTTATCTCACGACAAATATTTCATACCTCTTAATTGTTACAGTTTACTAAACAGATCATGTTGCTTAGATTAAATAAATTCCATATTAAGGTATCCGATTTATAGCACTTTTTACAGTCTGCTCTTTACTTAAGAACAAGCATCTCCTTGTTGATTTATTACACTTGTTAAATCCTGAATGAAAATTTTCTAGAATGAAAATTCTTCATTCAAAATCTAACAATCCATTATTAAGTCTTCATATGCTTATTATACCTACAATTTCTTGGTTTTAGCTGGAGTGCAACTTTATGAGCCTATCTGCTGCTATGCCTGTATCCACAACAGAATCAAAATGCTGTTTCTCAGATGACTATTCTATTGTGCTGCCATCTGACTGATCATGCAATTCTTGTAACCCTCCACTGACTTCTCATATGAACAAGCTGTTGCTTCTTTTGGTCATGAGACTGCCATTGGCTGAGTAATTTCTTGCTGTGAAAATATGCTCAACAGGCTGGAAGTTTCTATGCCGTTGCACTACCAAGTGTAGTACCAACTATCATATAACACTCTAAGCTTAAAGAAGCTGGGTTGAATAGGGGGGGGGGATGAAGACATTCTCCTCAGGATAGACAATAAGAATTACAAGACTGCAAAGTTGACAGCTAAGAAGATAATGTAATATTCTTGTGACCACAACTAGAAGGAAGCACATTGAACTTGATGAGGTCTGGGCCATCTGCAAAAACTAAATCCACTGCAACACCTTCAATGGTGGTGGATCCTACACCTATCAACTTCCAAACAAACACAAGCTCATTAAACTAGAGGCTACTGAAAACTGAGTGATAGAAAATATTTGAGAAGTTTGCAGTCATCATCATCATCAAATTCCTGCTATGTATCCTCAAGGGGTGTACAGGATATGATAGTACTACATGAAAAATTTACATCATTACTAACTTCCTATCTACAATTACCCTCCAAATCTGCCTGTTACTTGTCAAGACTCCAACATTATCAGACCATGATATAAGTGGATTGGTATGTTTGTACCATACCAATCCACTTATATCATGGTCTTCCTCTGGGACATTTTCCTGCCAACCTGGCAGAGAACACTTGTTTTACTAATCTTTCCTCGCCCATTCTGTTTAAGTGACCATACCACCCGAGATTGGATCTGCTAACGCATTCCTGGATGCAGACAATGTCAAGTTCTTTCCTAATATCCTCATTTTTAATATGATATTGCCATTGATGCCATTGGTTCACACATCTAGTCTTTCTCAGGAGTCTCATATCTGCAGACTCTAGTCTTTGGTCAAGTGTTTTACTTCTGACCAAGCTCTGAAAATCCATTAGTTAAAACTGGTTTTGGTTTGAACACTGTCTTGTATACAGCTAATTTAGTGTTCCGATTAATTCCTCTCTTATTCCATATGAATTTATTCAATTGACTTCCAACCAAACCAGCTTTGTTGATTCTGTTGTCTATTTCCATATTTAATTTACCATCTTCACAAAAAATCGTGGCTAAGTAGCAGAAATGTATTACTTGTTCCAGTTTTTCCATTCACAATGCAGTTGACATATTCAACAATTCTGCCTATTCTCATTGTCTTTGTCTTTTTATTGTTGACCTTCATACCATATCTATTACAACAGCTACTCAATTTACTTAGGGAATCTTGCAAAATTGAAGCAGATTTCTTTAGAAGTATAACATCATCTGCATAAAGCAAAGAGCTGACATTAACATCTCTAATTTTGATATGAGATTTAATACTACTTTCCTTCATAATGTGATTCATATAGATAATGAATAACAGAGGGGATAATGTACATCCTTGTCTGACACCAGATTTAACACCAAACCATCTTCCTGTACTTCTTTCAATTCTAACTGTTGACTTACAACTCAAATAAAGACAAATCTGAACACAAACCCCAACTCAACATCACCAGAGTTAAAGATCAGTACTATCAACATAAGAAGCCTGAATGGCAAAGAAATGGAAATAGCTGAGGAATCAGATAAGTACCAGATCGACATAATAGGGGTGACTGAAACAAAAAAGACCAAAACTGGTGAGATCTTTCTGAGCAATAAATACAAAATGTTATATTAAGGCAATGACAATCAAGGAAAAGAAGGAGTAGCCATAGTATTCAACACAAAATACGAGGCTAATCTTCTTGAATGGCAGTCAGTCTCAAGTAGAGTAATGTGGGCAAATATGAGAATGGGAAACTGGACAATGAGACTTATTTGTGCCATTGGTCCCACAGAAGGTTCTGCTATAAGGTAGAAGTGGAGGAATTTTTTGAGGCTTTAAAGAAAGCAACTGACACAATGAAAAATGAAAAGTTGGTCCTTGTTGGGGATCTAAATAGCAGAGTAGGAAATGATTGTGAGACATACAAAAATATTTTGGGAAAATTTGGAGAAAAGAGCAAAGCTAATAATAATGGCAAATATCTGTTGGATTTCTGCTCAGGACATGGACTGGTTATTACTAACACCATGTTCCAACATAAAAATGTGCACAAATTCACATGGAGAGAAGAGGCTAGGAATAAGAAAAGTCTCATTGACTATGTTATTGTTGATAGTGATCTTTTCTCCCTGGTGCAGGACACCAGAGTGTACAGAGGATTTGAAATTGGAAGTGATCACTATTTAGTGTTGAGCAGGATAAAATTGAATTTCATATTGAAAAGAATAACATGTAAGAAAGTTTTAAAGCGAATAAAAGTTGAGCAGCTCTCAGATATGAACTGTAGGCTAAAATACACAAAGATTATTGAAGAAAAAATGAAAGAGTTTGAGAACAGGAATCAAACCTTGGAGATTCAGTGGCAAACTCTGAAGAAAACATTGATTGATTCTGCCAGAGAGGCATGTGGTGAGGTTATCTGTAAGGATAAAAAAATCAGAACTCCACTGGTGGAAACAGGAAGTTAAAGAGGCAGTGATGGAAAAGAAGAAAGCATACCAAAAGTTCCTGTCAAATAAGTCAGCTTGTGCTCTTAGAGAATATAGAGACAAATGCAAGAATGCTAAACACTGTGTAAAACTAGCTAAACAAAAGTCATGGGAGGACTTTGGCAAGAATATAGAAAATAAATATCAAGAAGGCGGCAAAATATTCTGGAGGTTGTTGAAGAAACTTAAGAATGGAGGAAAGAGTGCTGTAAAAGGAATTAGAGATGATAAAGGTGACATGAAAACGGGAGAAAAAGATATTCTTGAAGTATGGAGTAATTACTTTGAAAAACTGGTAAATGAAACAAGCAGTGATGACAGCACAGTGGTAAAAAACATTGACCAGGCATGCAGTCAGAAATACATATCCATACTAGAAGTAGAAAAAGCCATCAAAGGCTTGAAATGTGGAAAGGCAGCAGGAGTAGATGATATTTGACCAGAAATGCTGAAGTATGGTGGTATAAGAGTCTTACAATGGCTGCACTGCATAGCTCAGAAAGCCTGAACAGAGGGACGAATTCCCGATGACTGGAGTAGAGCTCTCATAGTACCCATACAATAAAAAGGGAAATAAAACTGCGTGTGAGAATTACAGAGGTATTTCCCTACTGAGTGTTCCTGGCAAGATCTATGCAAGTATACTTGAGAAACGGTTGAGAAGAATTGTGAAAGAAAAGCTTGGTCAAGAACAAGCTGGATTCAGGCGAAATAGAGGCTGTCAGGATCAGATCTTCACTTTACGACAAATAGTTGAAAAAGCATGGGAATATAACAAAGATCTGTATTTAAGTTTTGTCGATCTGGAAAAGCATATGACAAGGTGCCAAGAGAGAAGCTATTCAATACGCTGTGGTTATATGGTGTCAATGGGGCATTATATCAAGCAATACTTAGTGTTTATTTGAGTTGTAAGTCAGCAGTTAGAATTGAAGGAAGTACAGGAAGATGGTTTAATGTTAAATCTGGTGTGAGACAAGGATGTACATTATCCCTTCTGTTATTCATTATCTATATGGATCACATAATGAAGGAAAGTGGTATTAAACATGATATCAAAATTGGAGATGTTAATGTCAGCTCTTTGCTTTATGCGGATGATGTTATACTTCTAAATAAATCCGCTACAAGTCTGCAAGATACTCTGACTAAATTGAATAGCTGTTGTAATAGATATGGTATGAAGGTCAGCAATAAAAAGACAAAGACAATGAAAATAGGCAGAATCAATGAAAATGTCAACTGTGTTGTGAATGGAGAACCTGTGGAACAAGTAAAACATTTCAGATATTTAGGCATGATTTTTACTGAAGATGGTAAATTAAATATAGAAATAGACAACAGAATAAGCAAAGCTGGTATGGTGGGAAGTCAATTGAATAAATTCATATGGAATAAGAGAGAAATTAGTCGGAACACTAAATTAGCTGTGTACAAGACAGTGTTCAAACCAGTTTTAACTTATGGATCTGAGAGCTGGGTCAGAAGTAAAACACTTGACCAAAGACTAGAGACCACAGATATGAGAGTCCTGAGAAAGATTATAGGTGTGAACAGATGGCATCAATGGCAATATCATATTAAAAACGAGGATATTAGGAAAGAACTTGACATTGTCAGAATCCAGGAATGTGTTAGCAGAGCTAATCTCAGGTGGTATGGTCACTTAAACAGAATGGGCGAGGAAAGATTAGCAAAACAAGTGTTCTCTGCCAGGTTGGCAGCAAAAGGACCTAGAGGAAGACCAAGATATAGGTGGATTGATACTGTACAAAGTGCTTTAGACGATAGAAATATAAGATCTGATAATGTTGGAGTCTTGACAAGTAACAGACTGATTTGGAGGAAAATTGTAGATAGGAAATTAATAATGATGTAATTTTTTCATGTATTACTATCATATCCTGTACACCCCTTGAGGGTACATGGCAGGAATTTCATGATGATGATGACCATCTTCCTGTACTTCTTTCAATTCTAACTGTTGACTTACAACTCAAATAAAGACTTAAGTATTGCTTGATATAATGCCCCATTGACACCATATAACTGTAGCGTATTGAATAGCTTCTGCCTTGACACCTTGTCATATGCCTTTTCTAGATCAACAAAACTCAAATACAGATCTCTGTTATATTCCCATAATTTTTCAACTATTTGTCATCAAGTGATTTGATCCTGACAGCCTGTATTTGGCCTGAATTCAGCTTGTTCTTCACGAAGCTGTTCTTCCACAATTCTTCTCAACCGCTTCTCAAGTATACTTGCATAGATCTTACCAGGCACACTCAGCAGGGAAATACCTCTGTAATTCTCATATTCAGTTTTATTTCCCTTTTTATATATGGGTACTATAAGAGCTCTACTCCAATCACCAGGAATTCGTCCCTCTGTCCAGGCTTTCTGAACTATGCAGTGCAGCCACTGTAAGACCTTTATACCACCATACTTCAGCATTTCTGGTTGAATATCATCTACTCCTGCTGCCTTTCCACATTTCGAGCCTTTGATGCCTTTTTCTACTTCAAGTATGGATATGTATTCCTGACTGCTTGTTGACTGTTTTTTATCACTGTGCTATTACAGCTTGTTTCGTTTAGCAATTTTTCAAAGTAATTACTCCATACTTCAAGGATATCTTTTTCTCGCGTTTTCATGTCATCTTTATCATCTCTAACTCCTTTTACAGCACTCTTTCCACCATTTCTAAGCTTCTTCAATAATCTTCAGAATATCTTACCACCTTCTTGATATTTATTTTCTATGTTCCTGCCAAAGTTCTCCCATGACTTTTGATCAGCTACTTTTACACAGTGTTTAGCTTTCTTACATTTGTCTCTGTATTCTCTAAGACCACAAGCGGACTTATTTGCCAGGAACTTTTGATATGCTTTCTTCTTTTCCTTCACTGCCTCTTTAACTTGCTGTGTCCACCATGGAGTTCTGATTTTTCTATCCTTGCAACCTCACCACATGCCTCTCTGGCTGAATCAATCAGGGTTTCCTTCAAGGCTTGCCACTGAATCTCCAAAGTTTGGTTCCTATTCTCAAACTGTTTCATTTTTTCTTCAATAATATTCATGTATTTTAGTCTACAGTTCACATCTGAGAGCTGTCAAATTTTATTCGCTTTAACACTTTCTTACATGTTATTCTTTTCAATATGAAATTCAATTTTGTACTGCTCAAGACTAAATAGTTTCAATTTCAAATCCTCTGTACATGCTGGTGTCCTGCACCAGGAAGAAAACATCACTATCAATAATAACATAGTCAATGAGACTTTTTCTTATTTCTTGCCTCTTCTCTCCATGTGAATTTGTGCACATTTTTATGTTGGAACATGGTGTTAGTAATAACCAGTCCATGTCCTGAGCAGAAATACAACAAATATTTGCCATTATTATTAGCTTTGCTCTTTTCTCCAAATTTTCCCAAAATATTTTTGTATGTCTTACAATCATTTCCTACTCTGCAATTTAGATCTCCAACAAGGAAAAATGTTTCCTTTTTCATTGTGTCAGTTGCTTTCTTTAAAGCCTCAAAAAATTCCTCCAATTCTACCTTATAGCAGAACCTTCTGTGGGACCATAGGCACAAATAAGTCTCATTGTCCAGTTCCCCATTCTGATATTTGCCCACATCACTCTACTTGAGACAGCCTGCCATTCAAGAAGATTAGCCTCGTATTTAATGTTGAATACTATAGCTAATCCTTCTTTTCCTTTGCTGTCACAATAAATTTAGTTTAATCCTTTATCCAAGTGTGAGTAAACAAAGTTTGCGACTGAAGTATCTTCAGGACTGAGGCAACTCGTAGTAAAGGTGGACCAAGAACTCATCACTCCTTGTCTCAGTATCTCCCATAATGCAAAGCACATTTCCTTGAGGGACATGTATAGTTCACCCACCATTTGTAGGTCCCTGCTTCGCGTCTTTCCAAGAATAGTCGATTCATGCTGAAGGGGAGAAAGAAATGAAGGACTTTCGAATTGGTCGCCAACACGCGAAATTACGTGCTTTATAGGTAAAAATTTCCAATTGTTATACAAGCAACATAGTTAACTACAATAATCATAAAAGAGAAGTTAATTTTCCGACCGGTAATAATAAACAACTCATCCCACAATACGGACTGATTACCCTATTATCGGAATGGGGTTCTCCTTTTTCTGAGATGCACAGAAGTGTCGAGGGACCTCTAATCGGTGGGTGAACTATATAATGTTATGCATTAAGGGAAGGGCCACTACTCAGACTGGTTTCGACCTTTATTGAATTCTCATTGGTGGGAACCAGACCAAGAAGTGGAGATACTAAGGTAGAAGCAATGGAGGTGTTATATTTACTTATACAAGTTGCACTAACTTATTATTAAATTACTCTGGATTTTCTCTATGTCTGGCTCCCACTGATGAGACCTCAATAAAGATCGAAACCGGTCTGGGTAGTGGCCCTTCCCTTAATGCATAGCATTAGACATGTCCGCAAGGAGATGTGCTTTGCTTTATGGGAGATACTGAGACAAGAAGTGATGAGAACTTGGTCCACCTTTACTACGAGTTGCCTCAGTCCTGAAGATACTTCTGGCGCAAACTTTGTTTACTTACACTTGGATAAATGATTAAACTAAATTTATTATAGTCTATCCAAGTGAAAAAATAAACTTCCAACATCTTCCTCTAAATCCAGAGTAATTTAATAATAAGATGGTACTCCTTTTGGCAACTCGTATAAGTAAATATGACCTCTCCATTCCTTCTGCCTTAGTATCACCTCTTCTGGGTCTGGCTCCCACTGACAAGACCTCAACGAAGGTCGAAACCCTTCCCTTAATGCATAGCATTCTACATGTCTACAAGGTGATATGCTTTCAATTATGGGAGATACTGAGACAAGGAGTGATGAGAGCTTGGTCCACCTTTACTACGAGTTGCCTCAGTCCTGAAGATACGTCAGGTGCAAACTTTGTTTGCTTACATTTGGATAAAGGATTAAACTAAATTTATTATAGTCTAACCAAGTGGAAAATAAACTTCCAACTTCTTTGATTGTCACTGCCTGAATATAGCATTTTGTATTTATTGCTCAGAAAGATATCACCAGGTTTTGTCTTTTTTGTGTCAGTCACCCATATTATGTCGATCTGGCTAATTCCTCAGCTAGCTCTATTTCTTTGCCATTCAGACTTCTTATGTTGATAGTACCGATCTTTGACTCTGGAGATGTTAAGATGGGGTGTGATTTCAGATTTTCAGAAGTTTGCAGTAAGGAGTACATATCAATACTTGAAGTAGAAAAGTCCATCAAACCTGAAACAGTAGCTCAAGTAGATGATATGTGACCAGAATAGATCAAATATAAAGGTATAAAATTTTACAATGGCTACATAATTCAGAAGGCCTAGTTAAAATCTTGAATTTTGACTAATTGGAGTCAAGCTCTCTCAGTACCCAATTTTAAAAAAGGGAAATAAAATGGAATTGTAGAGGAATTTCCTTACTGAGTGTTCCACATAATATTTATACTAGCATAATCCAGAAGATGCTAGGAAAAATTGTGAAAAAGAAACTTGGAGAAGAACAATACATTTTAGGCAAAGGTGAGGTTGCCAGTATTAGAATCACCATTTCACTTTAAGACAAGCATTTGAAAAATTATGGGATTTTGACAATTATCTGTATTTTGTTGTAGCTTTGATAAAGGTATCTGACAAAGTGCCAAAAGACAAGCTGTTCAAAATGCTGGTTATATGATGTAAATGGATCATTATGCAGTGAAATAAGTTAATACATGAGTTTCTGTGACTTAGCAGTTCTGTAGAAGATGGCTTTTGTTCCAACATGTATACATTAATTAATTTAACGTTTTAATTCTGTTATTTATTTATATGTACCAATTGTGAAGTTCTGATAACAACTAATATGTGGAATTAATTGTTTCTAGTCTCCTTGCTAATACCCGTGATGGGTAACAAGGTACCTTACAAAACCTCTTGGGTTTCATTTCATTAAATTTGTTATTTATATGAAAACCTGTGGTCTCAATATTGGTATTTATCTGAAAATCTGTGGTCTCAATGCTGGAAGCTGTTCACAGAGAAATAAGGTGCCTATATTAGTTGTTAAGTCAGAAGTTGGAAATGAAGGAGAAAACAGCATTAAACTTTTTATTTATCTGAACACCTGTGTCTCAATAACAGAAGCTGTCTAGAGAGAAAGAAGCTGTCTATATTTAAGTTGTTAAGTCAGAAGTTAGAAATGAAGGAGAAACAGCTAGACGGTTTCACATAAAATCAGATGTAAAATAATGGTGTACATACTCCTCTCTTATTCATCATCTATACGATGCAATTATGAAGTAGTCCTAAACCTATATCATAAAAGAGTATCACATCATCTGCTCATACAGCGGATGTCATACTCTTTAATAAATTCACTACCAGTCTGCAGGATTTCTTAACGGAATAACAACAGCAGCCATCAAAATTAGCAATCAAAGGACAAATGCTATGGAACTAGTGCAGGGAAGGAACATGGAAAACATCAACTGTATTCTGAATGGAAAACCTACAGAACAAATAAAATATTTGGTGAAGATAGCAAATTAAATATGGAAATAGACAACAGAATAACACAAGTTAGTATAAATTGATGGGTAATAAGAGAAAAATTGGTCAAGTAAATAAACTATATGTGACACTGATCAAACTAATTTTAACTTATGGATCTGATAATGGCGTGCTTAAGGGTTAAAGCTATATAACTGAGAGGAGACCTCCACATAGCCTTTAAAGGAATGTGGAGAATCGACCAGGGCTTCTGACCTAATGTCCAATCCTCACCTTCTCATAGTGCACCCTGTTGGGTATCTGCCTGGATACCGAACGAACAAGTATGGGCTGGCAATTTGGAATTTAGCCAACCAAATTGCCTTCTTATGCCTTAAACCAAAATAAAAAATGATGGTACAACATGACAAAATTTCATGCCGTCTGGGGTGTCGCCCGGTTAAACAAGGCCACCTGTTGTTTTCGCCAGGGAACTGGGCGAACAGCAAAAAGTCAGCTACTGGAACAATTCTGAAAACACACCCCAACTCAACATCACCAGAGTTAAAGATCAGTACTATCAACATAAGAAGCCTGAATGGCAAAGAAATGGAAATAGCTGAGGAATTAGATAAGTACCAGATCGACATAATAGGGGGTGACGAAACAAAAAAGAAAAAAACTGGTGAGATCTTTCTGAGAAATAAATACAAAATGTTATATTCAGGCAATGACAATCAAGGAAAAGAAGGAGTAGCCATGGTATTCAACACTAAATACGAGGCTAATCTTCTTGAATGGCAGGCAGTCTCAAGTAGAGTGATGTGGGCAAATATGAGAACGGGGAACTGGACAATGAGAATTATTTGTGCCTATGGTCCCACAGAAGGTTCCACTGAAGTAGAAGTGGAGGAATTTTTTGATGCTTTAGAGAAAGCAACTGACACAATGAAAAATGAAAAGCTGGTCCTTGTTGGGGATCTAAATAGCAGAGTAGGAAATGGTTGTCAGATATACAAAAATATTTTGGGAAAATTTGGAGAAAAGAGCAAAGCTAATAATAATAATGGCAAATACCTGTTGGATTTCTGCTCATGACATGGACTTGTTATTACTAACACCATGTTCCAGCATAAAAATGTGCAGAAATTCACATGGAGCGAAGAGGCAAAGAATAAGAAACGTCTCATTGACTATGTTATTGTCGATGGTGATGTTTTCTCTCTGGTGCAGGACACCAGAGTGTACAGAGAATTTGAAATTGGAAGTGATCGCTATTTAGTATTGAGCAGGATAAAATTGAATTTCATATTGAAAAGAATTACATGTAAGAAACTTTTAAAGCAAATAAAAGTTGACTGCTCTCAGATGTGAAAAGACTAAATTACACAAAGATTATTGAAGGAAAAATGAAAGATTTTGAGAACCGCAACCAAACCTTGAAGAAAACGCTGATTGATTCAGCCAGAGAGGCATGCGGTAAGGTTGTTTGCAAGAATAGAAAAATCAGAAATCCATGGTGAACACAGGAAGTTAAAGAAGCAGTGAAGGAAAAGAAGAATGCACATCAAAGATTCCTGGCAAATAAGTCAGCTTGTGCTCTTATAGAATATAGAGACAAATGTAAGAAAGCTAAACACTGTTTAAAACTAGCTAAACAAAAGTCATGAGGGAACTTTGGCAAGAACATAGAAAACAAATATCAAGAAGGTGGTAAGATATTCTGGGGGTTGTTGAAGAAACTTAGAAATGAAGGAAAGATTGCTGTAAAAGGAGTTAGAGATGATAAAGGTGACATGAAAACTGGAGAAAAAGATATCCTTGAAAATTGCTAAATAAAACAAGCAGTGATAGCACAGTGGTAAAAAACACTCAACAGGCACACAGTCAGGAATACATATCCATACTTGAAGTAGAAAAAGCCATCAAAGTCTTGAAATGTGAAAAGGCAGCAGGAGTACGTGATATTTGACCAGAAAGGCTTAAGTATGGTGGTATAAAAGTCTTACAGTGGCTGCACTGCATAGTTCAGAAAGCCTAGACAAAGGGACGAATTCCGGATGATTGGAGTAGAGCTCTCATAGTACCCATATATAAAAAGGGCAATAAATCTAAATGTGAAAATTAGAGGTATTTCTCTACTGTGTGTTCCTGGCAAGATTTATACAAGTATACTTGAGAAACGGTTGAGAAGAATTGTGGAAGAACAAGATGAATTCAGGCTGTCAGGATCAAATCACTTTACGACAAATTGTTGAAAAATCATGGAAATATAACAGATCTGTATTTGAGTTTTGTTGATCTAGAAAAGGCATATGACAAGGTGTCAAGGCAGAAGCTATTCAATACGCTACAGTTATATGGCGTATTCAATGGGACATTATATCAAGCAATACTTTGTATTTATTTGAGTTGTAAGTAAACATTTAGAATTGAAGGAAGTACAGGAAGGTGGTTTAATATTAAATCTGGTGTGAGACAAGGATGTACATTATCCTCTCTGTTATTCATTATCTATATGGATCACATTATGAAAGTGGTATTAAACATGATATCAAAATTGGAGATGTTAATGTCATTTCTTTGCTTTATGCGGATGATGTTATACTTCTAAATAAATCCGCTACAAGTCTGCAAGATTCTCTGACTAAATTGAATAGCTGTTGTAATAGATATGGTATGAAGGTCAGCAATAAAAAGACAAAGACAATGAAAATAGGCAGAATCATTGAAAATGTCAACTGTGTTGTGAATGGAGAACCTGTGGAACAAGTAAAACATTTCAGCTACTTAGGCACGATTTTTACTGAAGACAATAAATTAAATATAGAAATAGACAACAGAATCAGCAAAGCTGGTATGGTGGGAAGTCAACTGAATAAATTCATATGGAATAAGAGAGAAATTAGTCAGAATACTAAATTAGCTGTATACAAGACAGTGTTCAAACCAGTTTTAACTTATGGATCTGAGAGCTGGGTCAGAAGTAACACACTTGACCAAAGACTAGAGACCGCAGATATGAGACTCCTGAGAAAGATTAGATGGGTGAACAGATGGCATCAATGGCAACATTATATTAATAATGAGGATATTAGGAAAGAACTTCTTGATATTGTCAGCATCCAGGAATGTGTTAGCAGAGCTAATCTCGGGTGATATGGTCACTTAAATAGAATGGGCGAGGAAAGATTAGCAAAACAAGTGTTCTCTACCAGGGTGGCAGGAAAATGACCCAGAGGAAGTCCAAGGTATAGGTGGATTGATAGTGTACAAAGTGCCTTAGATGATAAAAATATAAGATCTGATAATGCTGGAGTCTTGACAAGTAATAGACTGATTTGGAGGAAAATTGTAGATAGGAAGTTAGTAATGATGTAAATTTTTCATGTAGTACTATCATATCCTGTACACCCTTTGAGGGTACATGGCAGGAATTTGATGATGATAATGATGGATCTGATAATGAACTGGGTTAGAAGTAAAGTAGTTGATCAAAGCCTAGAGAACACAAAAGTAAGACAATTGATCAACATATTAGAAATGAAGATATTAAGAAAGATCTTGACATTGTTAGTATTCAAGAATGTGTGAAAAAAGCTTCAAAATGCTAGTTATAAATGTAAATAGATGTAAATGGATCATTATGCAGAGAAATAAGTTAATACCTAAGTTTCTGTGGTTTAGCAAATGTCATTTTGGCATCAAACATCGATGTGATACCAAGATGACATGAAAATTGTCTCAAGGAAAAACCAAGATCTTGGTAGACTGATACAGTTATAAGTATCACAGAAGACCAAAATATATATTTTGACAATTTGGAATGTTAGTAGATTAACCTGGAGGCAAATTGTCAACATATAATAGTATCATAGTATACTATAATATCCCTCCCTCCCCCAAAGTTCATATCTGAAATCTGATGGTGTTAAAGTGAGTTCAGTGTGGCGGTACATGATACAGTGAAAGAACTTTTACAGTATATGAAAAATATGATGAAACTCTGCTGATATCACATGAATTTATTTCTGATATAGGGAATTATTTTTTCATGTCATGAATAAGAAACATATCTGTTAATGACATAAAACAGAAATATCATTTAAACAGTTACCTGAAACATGAACTGAACTAGATTCTTTATTCAGCATCATTTCCCATTCTAGCCAAACATATTCTTCACCAGCTAATCTTTCCTCATTATTATTCTCCTTTTTCTGAATAATTTCACAATGCCAAAACCTAAAATATACAAAAAACATTCTTCAGTGGTGATATGTTTAATTTACAAGCTATAATATTCATATTTCCAACTATATTATATCAAAATATATAGAAACAAATTATACATAGAAGTAATTTGAGACTGAATGTTTATATTGATTAAATATTAAAAGTAATGATGCACTGAATGTTCAGTTTCGCTTCAGTATTTGGCCAATTTGGAGTGTTTTTTCAGAGATTCGGCTTTGTCTGAATTAGTGGAAAGATTTGTTATTCGGCTGGCCAAAGCAGAAAAATTCCTGTTACATACATCATAACAAATGAAACCAATTGGGAAAAGATTCCCCTTATTTTGCACAACCATTCAAATGAGCAAACCTATTCTGCAATACAATTTCTCAGACAATTTCTTTAAGCACTAGCTACTAGCTGATTCCTTGAAAGATCCACTGTTTTTTCAGAAATCAGAAATATACATAAAGAAACCAGACATATGCTACTCCAAATAATGCTGAAACATTCATTTTCCTGCATTATAATCAAAATAATGCATTTTGATTATTAATTCCATAATTATTCTCTATTTCATAATTTAAAATAAGTTCCCTTAATATTTTTGTGATTTGAAGAAATAGGTGCAATGTTTTTTTTTTGATTTTTATACTGTATTGTTTTTTAAAATACAATTCAAAGTGTGTGTGTGTGTGTGTATATATATATTTTTTTTTCCCGCATTTATTTCTATGTGGTCAAATGTTTTGAACAAAAAAAATATATACACTCATTAAAAACTTATTTCAATTTTCATTGTGTATATTTTTTTCATTTTTTTCAAAAAAATGCTTATAAAATTTAATTCAGTATGCTTTGGCCAAATTTCAAACCAAATATTTGTATTCAGTTCATTGCATCCCAAATTAATGCAGTTTTGATATCAAAAAAGTATAAAGCAATTCATGCCCAACATCATTTACTCTTGCATCACAAGATGATATCAGCAAGGACAACAAACGTATGCCTTTTGTCTTCTCTATCATATTTGTTGAGCAAAGATTTTTAACAAATTAGAGAAATGAATTTTCTTTCCTCATGTATGCTCTTTTCTGTTTTTATCTTTGTTCTTATAATTAAATTCTTCTATTGTTTTCCTATTAATCATATTTGTGCAACTATCCCAATTCCTATTCTTAGCATTTCCAGTTCTTTACCAACATATTAATAAACACCACAAGCTCTTTACATTGACTCACACCAAAAAATCTTAAAAAACTTCTCCATTTCCACTCTGTATCCAATTCAAACAGCATTGAGAGAGGCCTCATCTTTCTTCTTTACCAGAAAATGTTATTCCGCCACCCCATTATATTCAATTATTATACAATATCTCTATGGATTCTCGAGACACACCATGGGAGACCTACACTAACATTTATACACACAAATCTTATCATACCTCTTTTCTAAATAACCTAGGAAATTGAAACAATTCTGGTCTTGCAGACCATGCTCTGGATACTCGCCACAGAATACGGTGGAAGAAAGCAACAATAATACACCGGAGCAAATATAAATTCGAAAGATTATTTATGGAATCAGCCTCTGCCATAAGAAACTCTCCAAACCTCAACAAATTTGGTTGTATGCGACTGCCAAAAATTTGGGAGGCATACATCAGCAGACCTTCAGCCCAACAGCCAAGAACGCCTACTTAGCCCGCCAGAGGGCACCTTCAGGACTCCTAGGAGAACGATAGCTTCATATCTTCATTCTCAGTTACTGTATTGTTATTGCCTGTGTGCACCTGCCTTTTTGTAAGTTCCTTTAGAAAATGGCAATGTGACATTGCCGAAATATCGGAAATATCTATTAAAGTATAATTTAATTTATATTCGGATCTACGTTGTTTCAATTCCCTAAGTTATTTAGAAATGCATAACCAACGTATAAGCCTATCTACAAGAATCAACTTATCATACCTCTCCTCCCTCATTCAGGGCAATCAGAACTACAGTATTTGCTGGCATATAAGACGGACTGGCCTATAAGATGCAGCCCCTTTTTTGTACACATTTTTTAGGGAAAAAACTTTATCACTGAATATTATGAATTTATAGTATTTCAAATATAAAGTAACAGTAGGTCTACTTTCAACAATACCTAATCTAACTAGGAAAGAGTTCCATTTGATATTTTTGTTTTAGTCCATACACATAGCTGGTTTATCTATTTCTATATTTAATTTAGCAACTTCAGTAAAAATCGTGCCTAAATAGCTGAAATGTTTTATTGTTCCACAGGTTCTCCATTCACACTGCAGTTGACATTTTCAATGATTCTGCCTATTTTCATTGTCTTTGTCTTTTTATTGCTGACCTTCATACCATATCTATTACAACAGTTATTCAATTTAGTCAGAGAATCTTGCAGACTTGTAGCGGATTTATTTAGAAGTATAACATCATCCGCATAAAGCAAAGAGCTGACATTAACATCTCCAATTTTGATATCATGTTTAATATAACTTTCCTTCATAATGTGATCCATATAGATAATGAATAACAGAGGGGATAATTTACATCCTTGTCTCACACCAGATTTAACATTAAACCATCTTCCTGTACTTCCTTCAATTCTAACTGCTGACTTACAACTCAAATAAACACTAAGTATTGCTTGATATAATGCTCCATTGACACCATATAACTACAGCGTATTGAATAGCTTCTCTCTTGGCACCTTGTCATATGCCTTTTCCAAATCGACAAAACTTAAATACAGATCTTTGTTATATTCCCATGCTTTCTCGACTATTTGTCGTAAAGTGAAGATCTGATCCTGACAGCCTCTATTTGGCCTGAATCCGGCTTGTTCTTCACCAAGCTTTTCTTCCACAATTCTTCTCAACCGTTTCTCAAGTATACTTGCATAGATCTTGCCAGGAACACTGAGTAGAGAAATACCTTTGTAATTCTCACATTGTTTTATTTCCCTTTTTATATACGGGTACTATGAGAGCTCTACTCCAATCACCAGGAATTCGTCCCTCTGTCCAGGCTCTCTGAACTATGCAGTGCAGCCACTGTAAGACTCTTATACCACCATACTTCAGCATTTCTGGTCGAATATCATCTACTCCTGCTGCCTTTCCACATTTCAAGCCTTTGATGGCTTTTTCTACTTCAAGTATGGATATGTATTCCTGACCGCATGCCTGGTCAGTGTTTTTTTACCACTGTACTGTCATCACTGCTTGCTTCATTTAGCAGTTTTTCAAAGTAATTACCCCATACTTCAAGGATATCTTTTTCTCCCGTTTTCATGTCACCTTTATCATCTCTAACTCCTTTTACAGCACTCTTTCCTCCATTTCTAAGCTTCTTCAACAACCTCAGAAAATCTTACTACCTTCTTGATATTTATTTTCTATATTCTTGCCAAAGTCCTCCCATGACTTTTGTTTAGCTAGTTTTACACAGTGTTTAGCATTCTTGCATTTGTCTCTATATTCTCTAAGAGCACAAGCTGACTTATTTGACAGGAACTTTTGATATGCTTTCTTCTTTTCCTTCACTGCCTCTTTAACTTCCTGTTTCCACCAGGGAGTTCTGATTTTTTTATCCATACAGACAACCTCACCACATGCCTCTCTTGCAGAATCAATCAATGTTTTCTTCAGAGTTTGCCACTGAATCTCCAAGGTTTGATTCCTGTTCTCAAACTCTTATTTTTTTCTTCAATAATCTTTGTGTATTTTAGTCTACAGTTCACATCTGAGAGCTGTTCAACTTTTATTCGCTTTAACACTTTCTTACATGTTATTCTTTCCAATATGAAATTCAATTTTATCCTGCTCAACACTAAATAGTGATCACTTCCAATTTCAAATCCTCTGTACACTCTGGTGTCCTGCACCAGGGAGAAAATATCACTATCAACAATAACATAATCAATGAGACTTTTCTTATTCCTAGCCTCTTCTCTCCATGTGAATTTGTGCACATTTTTATGTTGGCACATGGTGTTAGTAATAACCAGTCCATGTCTTGAGTAGAAATCCAACAGATATTTGCCATTATTATTAGATTTGCTCTTTTCTCCAAATTTTCCCAAAATATCTTTGTATGTCTGACAATCATTTCCTACTCTGCTATTTAGATCCCCAACAAGGACCAACTTTTCCTTTTTCATTGTGTCAGTTGCTTTTTCTAAAGCCTCAAAAAATTCCTCCACTTCTACCTTAGTAGAACCTTCTGTGGGACCATAGGCACCAATAAGTCTCATTGTCCAGTTCCCCATTCTCATATTTGCCCACATTACTCTACTTGAGACTGATTGCCATTCAAGAAGATTAGCCTCGTATTTTGTGTTGAATACTATGGCTTCTCCTTCTTTTCCTTGATTGTCATTGCCTGAATATAACATTTTGTATTTATTGCTCAGAAAGATCTCACCAGTTGTGGTCTTTTTTGTTTCAGTCACCCCTATTATGTTGCTCTGGTATTTATCTAATTCCTCAGCTAGCTCCATTTCTTTGCCATTCAGGCTTCTTACGTTGATAGTACTGATCTTTAACTCTGGTGATGTTGAGTTGAGGTTTGCTTTCAGATTTGTTCCAGTAGTTGACTTTTCGCTGTTTGCCCTGGTTCCCTGGAGAAAACAATGGGGGCCTTGTTTAACCGGGTGACGCCCCAGCCAGCATGAAATTTTGTCATGTTGTACCATCATTTTTTATTCTGGTTTAACCAATAAGAATACAATTTGGTCGGCTAAATCCCAAATTGCCAGCCCATCCTCGTTCGTTCAGTATCCAAGTAGATACCCAACAGGGTGCACCACGAGAAGGTGAGGATTGGACATTAGGTCAGAAGCCCTGGTCGGTTCTCCACATTCCTTTAAAGGCTATGTGGAGGTCTCCTCTCAGTTATATAGCTTTGACCCTTAAGCACCCCTTCCCCAGATAACTCTATTGTTGATAATCTCTGACTGAAGATTTTTTTTTTGATGATGATGATTGTAAATGAACGTTTTCATATATAAGAATAGTTTCAGCCATATGGTGAGTGCAGATATTTCTATTGTACCAGATAATTCTATTGTTGATAATCTCTGACTGAAGATTTTTCTATTGCTCCTATAATTCTAAATCACTTTGGCCACTCTTAATTCATATTACTGAAGGCTTTCCTATAGGCCAAACCACCCAAAACAGTAAAATAGCCTATGTTTAATGACTTTAATATAGCAAACTACTAAACCAGCTCCCATTTTAACATTTCCGCTGAAAGCCAGAGAAGATTCCAAATATACAGTTGAATGCTGCTGCTAGAGACCAGGGAAATGGAAAGAATATGGGGATAGTATGAATTTCAAATAGGATCAATAAGTTTGGTGGGGGGGGGGGAATTATTATAGAGGATTTCATCTATGGGAACATAGATTGGAAGGAGGAGAGGACACATGGGAGGAAGGAAATGGAATTTATGCAGTTACTAAGTAATAATCACCTGAGATAGCATGTGATGGAATATAATTAGGGGTCTGAGAGTGCTAGATCTAGTAATTGCATCTGAGAATTTGTCTATAACTAATATGCCATGTTGCCAACTGGTGAGACTGATCATATAGTCTTAAACTGGGAGGTGGCTAAATGTGTGGAATTTTCAGTTAAGACAGGGTATATGTGGAATTACAGGGCTGGAAAGTATGACAAGCTTAGGAGATTGTTTGGATCAGTGCCATGGCATGTAAAACTACAAGAGATGGATGTTGACAGTGCATGGGAAATAGTAAAGGAGTGTTTGAGGAAAGTAATGGCAGACTACATATCTAAAGTCAGGAGAGTAATTTAAGTGGGAGTTAAATGGGTCAATTTTGATCATTAAGCTAGAGCTATAAAAAAATAAAAAATTGTGGAGGGAATTCAAGGAGAAAAGTGACAAGCACAGATCAGTACAAAGCACTGGTCAGAAGGGTAAAAAAAAGTGTGGTAAAAAAAAAAGAAGTAAAAGCAGAATATGAAAGGAAATTATCGCTGTAGGCCAAAGATAATCCCAACCAGTTCTTTTGATATGCTGCAAGTAAAAGAAAGAATGTTTATGGCAGAATGTTTTTAATGGATGCAATGGTAGAGCGGTAACCCAAATCAGTTGAAATAGTACACTTACTGAGTGAACACTTGGCAAGAGTATATCATTCAGGTGGAGATATTGCAGTGATGAGAGGGCTTATATGGAAATTGAGGTAAATGAAATGGAGGTGCACAGCATATTACAGAATCTTGGTGCGAAAACAGATATGGGATTAGATGGTATATCAGCTCGAGTTTTATATGAAGGCACTAGGGGAACTGTCAGTGCCCTTGACCACACTGTTTAATCTAAGTCTCAGTGCTCGGTGAGTCCCAAAGGAGTGGAAAGAGGGGAAAATAGTTTTATTACATAAAGGAAGTTCCAAGACTGATGTAGCAAATTACTGACTGATCAGCACATCAGCAGTTGTTGTCAAGGTACTGGAGAAGTTGGTCAAGAGTAAAATAGGAATAGATAGATGGAAATAGGATGCTGTATGGGGAGCAACATGGCTTTATGAAGGGTAGGTCATACTCAGGTTTTATAATATAGCGACTGCTGAGTTGGATAAAAGCAATGGGCTTACAGTGATACTGCTGGACTTTGCAAAAGCCTTTGACAGGATACCATATGGAATTCAAATCAATGAACTGAAGTACATAGGGATGGATATAGGGTTGGCGAGGTGGATAACAGGGTGGTTGGCAGACAGACATCAGAGAGTAGTTTATTCAGGAGTAGAACTAGAACAGTGGTTCCCCAACTTATTTGGCTTACTGCCCACTTTTTCCCCAAAAAATTATTCCCCCCCCCAAAAAAAAAAACTACTTTCTAAGACCTGACCAGCTCTACCTAATACACATAAAAGAAAATCATATGAAAATCAGATCAGCAGTTCTCGAGTTTTAAGCGAACAAACAGATAGATACAGAAACAAATTTGAAATTTTATTATGCATCTAGTACAGATTTTTGAAGTTTGGAAATAAGACATGTTAGAACTGAAATTTTAAAATTATTTATTGAAATCAACAAAAAATATAAATTACACAAGTTGGAGCTGAAAATTTAATCTTCTTCTTCTGCAGCTTCTCCCACTTAAGTGGGGTCACTATTGATAATGGCCGCCCACGCTTCCGCCTTCCTTGCACATCCATCTGCATGACCCTTCTTCCCACATATTCGTCCTCCCTCCTCATCACATGACCAAACCATCTCAACCTTGCCTCCTGTATTTTCGCTCCTAAGTTCGTAACTTTCACTGTTCCCCTGACAGTCATTTCTCAGATGATCCTTTCTGGTCACACCGCACATCCAGCTAAGCATTCTCATCTCTGCTACTTCCATCCTGCTGATGTTATTTTTCCTCAGGGCCACAGTTTCTATAGCATATGTCATAGCTGGCCTCACTACTGTCCTATAAATTTTGCCTTTCATATTAATCGGCACCCTCTTATTGCATAACACTCCAGCCATCTCCCTCCAGTTCCTCCAACCCACTTGTATCCTGCATCCCACTTCCTTCTCAGCTCCTCCATCTTCTTCCACTGTTGAACCTAAGTATCTAAAGTCTCTCACCTTCCTGATGACATTTCCTTCCAGCTCCATATCTGTCTCCTGGCCGCCGCCCACTGTGCAACACATATACTCTGTCTTACTTCTGCTCAGTTTCATACCTCTCTCTTCTAGTACTTTTCTCCATCTTTCCAGTTTAGTTCCCGCTTCTTCTCTTGAATCTGCACACAGCAAGATATCATCTACATACAACGTTGTCCAAGGCGCATCTTCTCTCACCTCCTCTGTTACCACCTCCATTACAATATTAAACAGAAATGGACTTAATGCTGACCCTCGATGCAAGCCAACTGTTACTTGAAAACTTTCTGTCTGTCCCATACAGGTCCGAACATTTGTCTTCACATTTCTGTACATTTCCCGCACCAACCTGACATATTTCTCTGATACCTTCTTCTCTCTCCAGTTGACAGGCAGAAAAGAGGTGATATGACTGAGACATACAAATTACTGAAGGGTTCTTACAAGATTAATTCAGAAGAAATTTTTCAGAACAGGTCTGGTGGCAGGAGAACTAGAGGCCATGCTTGGAAACTGAGTAAGAGTCTAGTTGATTTTTGCTTGGACAGTGGTGAATGAGTGGAATAGGTTCCCAGTCCGTTGTGTGTGCCATAACTGTGAATGAGTTCAAAGCAAAGTACGACAGATACTGCACAAATGTTGGATAGTGCTTGACATGTTTAGGGTATCCCTCGATGAGTCTAAGGACTCCATGGAGCAGCCCATAAAAATAATAATATTTACTATAATCAATGTTCTAATGCAGGTTCTCCCAAAGTGTGGTTCTCAGAAGTATGCAAAATGCCTTTCTGGGGTACAAGGCACTTTTTCATTTGATTAACTTTTATATTTTTATATAAAAGTTAATCAAATTTTTGATTAACTTTTATATTTTTGCTTTTACATTTTTATATAAAAGCACTTTTATATTTTTGCTGCCATATTGTTGCAGATAAGTGCGGTCTATTCTGTATTATATAATTAATTTTTCAATAACTAACAGTTCTAAAGAAAGTTTTAAATAAAATGTGTTTCTTGGTATGTATCAGCTGACCTCTGTTGAGGGCACAATCACATTCAATCGCATAGCTCGAGCTGTATGCTTTAAAAGTTTCTTTCCACGGTAATGTTTAAATTGAAATAGTTTTAACCATGCAGCTGCAACTCCTCTAAATTTCATTTGTCTCATTAAACTTCCTTTTATTATTCAAAATTTAAATTTCATAATTTTAGTATCCACCACATGTATATTAGATTTGGATAACTAAAAATGTATATAATAATAGTGTTTTGCATGTTGTAATTTATTATAATTGTAGTAATAATGATGTATCCCCTCCCAGGCCACTCAACAATTGCTTGGCCTGGGAGGGGATACATCATTATTACTACAATTTTAAAAGGGGTATACAGATACCAATAGTTTGTGAAATGCTGTTCTAATGAAAATCATGCTATCTGCTCACCAACACTATACATTTTTTCTTCTTAGGTGACCTCCTTCCAAGCATATTGTATAGGTCACATATCCTCTTGGTAACTAAGACTATATTCTTTCCTAATTTTCATCTCCAGTAAATTCTACTCCACCTTCTTTCCACAGTAATGCTATTTTTACTCTCCACTTCCAACCTCTTGCTCTGATTGAGTAAGAGAAATTATCCATGAGTCCATATGCTGTGAGACAGAATTCATTTCTTTCATTATATGAAAGAAAGGCTCTGATACAGAAGTAACTATGTATAGTTGAAATGAAGGCATTACTATTCAAAGTTCCAACTTGATATGAAAGCATTGGATTACTGCTAAGGATCCAAGGGGTAAAGAGGGGAGGGATCAGCATACTGTGCTTGTTATCACCAAGCTTCAAACACAAAGTTTTCACATCTACAGAATACTAGTTAACTATTTCTGCCAGAAATGTTCTATTTGAATATATTACAATGTTTTCCCTTAAAAGAAATTTGGATTACAGCCTGCTGTTCAGTTCTTTTTTCATGGAGTAGCCCACTAATCAGAGAACACTAGCATATCCACATACAGTTGACTCTTTTTATAGCAAACATCATTATAACAACTTGCTCAATAAAACGAACCACTGATATGTCATAATCATAAAATCTTGCTCACCTAACCGAACAGCTGAAATGTTCCAGAGTCCCACTGGCATAAGTTGTAATTCCTAGATGTTGAGAGTTGACTCTTCCAGCATTATGAAAATGCCAAGTAGAAACATTTTCATGACTTTTATGTATTATTATTTACAGTCTTCTGATTCAAAATATCTGCACTCACCATATGGCTGAAACTATTCTTATATATGAAAACATTCATTTACAATTATACTTTAAATATTAATTCAGAATCTAAGCACTAGTTCTCTAAGAAGTGTGTTCATTTACCTGACTTACATCAAAATTTCCATCATATTTTTCAGTCTAGAATAAAGCTTGAAATAGTTACAAAAATATAATCAAGGAGTAAAATTCTTCCTGAAAGGATGAAAAGCAGGTAATTTGCATCATGTCCATGTGCCAGTCATGCTTTTTGGTTTCATTGCTGCAATGAACCAGAAATCATGACTAGCCATAACTTTTGCCCAATCATGCAAACATCATCTTAAGTCTCTTAAACATGTCCTTTAAGACTTAAGATGATTATATGGCATCATTTTCCACAAAGAAATCCAATCTCTTAACTTCGTTATATTCCTTCCAAATTTTTTGTATACTCTTCTCTGTGGTCTGTGTGACAGTTTGACAACTTGCAGATCTCTTTTCGTATATTCTGCTAACCTTTGAACACATAGCCTGTTAAAAAATAAGGGCAGCTCCATTCCAGTTAAAGAATAATTTAATTTTAAAGAAAAGTTAATTTTAATTTTCATCACAAGCTGTTAACAACAACAAAAAAAAAGTTTGCTCATTAACACAAATACCAAACCACTGAATAAAGTGGTAGGTGATATTCAGTGTAAAGACAATATGCAGAGGCTTACCTTACCATTCCATCTGAACAAGCTGTGCAAATAAGATAAGGAGCAAAACAAGCAGGATATATGTTTGAAGAACTTAAATGACCTGCTGCTGGTGTTGCATGAACAACTTCTACATCATCAGGTAGTGGAAGCATCTGAGCAGAAACCTAAGAGAAAAAGAGGGATAAAATTTTTATTTAGAACTCAGTATTTGGCTAAGTTCAAATCCTTTAAGAATTTCATTTACAAGCATGCCTAATCTTTGCACCACTAAAGGACAGCATGGAATCAGTGTTAATATGAAATGAGTAGGATAAATGAAGTGCACTATTATCAAAAAAGATGAAGATAGAATTACTGATGAGTAAATCACTTACTAATAAAGTAAGCCCTGAGGCACTCTTGAATTGGTGGGGAAGCATGAAGAGAGGAAGACATTCTCCATGACATGTAGTCAATGCCTGGAAAGATAGCTGACTAGCTATTTACATATGTGGATGCTAGACAAAAGGATGGCAAGATAGTGAGCAGGCTTTGTTGCTAGATATGATAAAATGCTCTGCAAATATTATGAGTGATGATATGTGTTTCTCTAAACCTTTCCATGGCACATGTCTAATGGTGGGAGATGTCAGCTAAAAGAATAGCAGTGAATACAGAGTGAAAGAACCAAAAATAGTGGACACTGATTAATTTATGAGCATCTGCGAGGTGTGTGTGTGGGGGGGGGGGATCTGGAAAGTTCTGATAAACATCTAGAACAAAAATGATATTATGGCAACTGATATAACCACGAGAAGAACATATAAGGATATAAGAATGTTGACGTCTTTTCATTATTTTGATGAGGACTGAAGTGAGTGCAATCAATCAATATTTTGAAAGCTGACTTGCATAAACAACTTCATTAAAAATTAACTCCATTTTTTGGAACAGGTTGGATATATGCTTGCTTTCATGCACTAGAAAAAGTATCAGCTGAATATAAAAGAGATTTTAGCAACAATATAGGAGAGGTGTTAGTTTGTGAGCACAATGCTTGGGTACAACTGGAGAGATGTCCCAGCACCAGAAAACTTCTTGGTGTTTCAGTTATTTAGTATTCTTCTGATGCCTTTATTTTGCTGAAAAACAGGAAGCACAAGATACTATCTTTCTGGTATGGTAGAAGTTGATTTGATTTCATCATCTATGTAGGAGTCTGAGAAGTGATTCTAGTGTTTATAAGTGATTATAAGTGATTCTAGGAGACCAGCATTATCTTTAGTTGCTGAAACAGTGGTGCCATTGGAATGAGAGCAAGAGAGAGAGAAAAACCGTGGGAGAGAAGGTCAGCAGAAGTTGCATTAATTTTTTTTTACAATGGACTAAAAGGCAGGACATAAATGAATACTTATAAATATGGGCTTAAATAAATATACTCTACATTTGGATAAAAGATGTTTTCAGCTATTGGCCTTTTTAAGATTTGATTATAGGTTTATTGTTGTTTACAGGGGAAAATTTACTAAAGGTATTAGTTTTTAAACTATTACACTATTTTGCTTTAGTCACAAAGGCAAAATACCAAGGTGTCAGGTATGAGAGGCTATATGGTGTCAGAATGTTTATTTAATATTCCTGTTAAACTAATGATTTTGATCTATTTTACTGTTTTGTTGAATTTTTTTCCGTTAGAATAAATAATTAGTTTCTTATAGCATAATTACTGCTAATTTTCATATATTTACTGTATTTGGTATACTTTTTGATATTTTGTTGGAATACTGTCATATTAAAATAGCACCAAACACTAACAAGAACAAGACAGCAGCAACACAGAGGAATGATAGCCATAAGGAGACTTGCTCATTGAACAGAATCATTCCATTTTGGACACTATAGGAGATATACAAAGGAGTGCTGAAAAAGTGTGATAATCACCATGAAGGATATGAGGTAGAACCATGTAACTTGCACATTATTCTACATATTCCCCACAAAGAGTTATACGCTTGTTACAATGCTGCTGCATCATTTGCAATTCTCGGAGAAAAAAGTCTTTCCCTTGTTGCACAAACCAGTCCTCAGCTGCAGATATGATTTCACCATCTGTGGTAATTTTGTTCCTTTCAAGTGTTTCTTTAAATTTGAGAATAGGAAATAGTCAGATGGGGCCAGATCTGGCAAATAGGGCAGACAATGAAATCCCAAGTTGTGTATTGTCTGTTGGGTTTCATGAGCAGTGTGAACAGTTGAGTAATCCTGCAAAAGCAACATACCTCTGCTCAGTTTCCCACAGCTTTTTCCTTCGGTACCTAATTCAGTTCCTCCAGATCTGTTGAATTAACTGCAGCTGTAAGTGTTTCACCTTTTTGAGGTACTTGGTGAGGATTACACCATCCATAACCCAAAAGATAATGGTAAGAACCTTCCCTGCTGACTTCTGGGTTCAGAACTTCTTTGTGTCACTACTCCATTAACTGTTGTTTGGTCTCTTGGTCATAACGATGGAGCCATGTTTCATCAACAGTAACAATACAAGCCAAAAAATTTGCACCTGATTTCTCAAAATGAACCAAAATCCCTTGAGATGACAGCACATATTCTCTGTTTTGGTTGGTATTCGAACATCTGAGGACCCACTTTGCTGAGAGCTTCTGCATGTCTAGATGATAGTGGATAATGACCCCAACTAATTCCCTGGATATCCCCAGTCTTTGCAATGTTTTTGGCTGGTACTTGTCTATCATCAAAGATCATGGCATGCACTGCATCAATGTTTTCAAGTGTGATCATTGTGGAAGTGCTTCCTGACCTGGGGGCATCTGTTGTCTCAGGATGCCTAGTTTTAAACTTGGCCACCCATCTTGTAACTGTTGGATATGTTGGGGCATAATCTCCTAAAGTCTCAGACAAAGTTCAGTGAATCTCAGCTGCATACTTTTCTTGCAGCACGAAAAACTTGATGATGGCCTACACTTCTGTGTCTTAAGGTTATATCAGTTGTTTTAATATCATTTTTGTTCTAGGTGTTTATCAGAACTTTTCAGATCCTCCCTCCACGTAGAAAATGCCTCGTAGAAAATGCATTAACTTTGGAAATATCAAAACCTAACAAAATTGGACAGATGACAAAGAAGTTGGAAAAAGTCAAAAAGTAATTTGAGGTGCACAGAAAGAGAAAACACAAGAAGGATTAGAAGCAAAAGGGAAACAGCAAAGCACCAAATCAGATAAAGTATTATGTAATGATAATCAAGTATGTAAAGTTAATTAAAAAGGATATTATATGGTATCAAGAATTAATTATAAAACACACGATTAATGATAGTGTTGCTACTTTCAGTTTTCCAGGTGTTAAAATCAAAATTTAAGGAACATAAATGAAAAACACAAAAGAAAAGTAAAAGATATGGTAGTTCTGGTAGTTCTGGTAGGAACAATTTCACTGTCATTAAATACAGTATGAGTGAGGATATGAAAGGAATGCTGGAAGAAATAAGAGTGATAAAGTGAAAATCTTTAGTAAATCATCAAGATATGGCAGCACAGAATTAAGAAAAGCTATGATGGCAAAGATGCAATGTGTATACTGTGTAAAATGAATGGTTGTGAGTTTGAATGTGTGGAGTGAGTCTGAAGGAAGAATGGATTTATATAAGAGGATGGCCTGTACTCAAATGTAGTTGGTGTCAGCAGTCTGAAAAATTATTTATTTATATGTGACCTAATATGGAGAGACAGGAAAGTAGATCATGATGGGAGGAATAGTGAGAATCTGTGCATAAGAGAACAGGTAAGTTATGAAACTATAGTAATGATACAAATATGCCTAATCATGGAGGTGATTATGATGAAAGGATGATTGTTTGTTCGTCCAGTTCAAACTTAAGTGCAAAAATGTTTGCATATGTGTTGAATAGAAATCTGCGAGTTTTCCAAACTGGGTCAGCATTTTTTGTGTACCCACCTCTATAATCATGCAGACTACAAAATTAGATATATATATATATATATATATATATATATATCAGGTGATCCAAAATTTACAAAATTTTTAGTAGAACAATGCAGTTTTCACAGAAATGCACAGAAAGACATGGGATTTTTTTAATAACAAAAAATTTTATTACCAGAATAGTTGCATTTGCCACTGACAGGTGGTGCTTCAGTTGTGTCAGTAGTTTGTGCAGTGGCGCAGCACAGTTCGCAACGCAGCTAGGATTACAAATGTTCAATTGTAATCCTAGCTGTCATTCATGAGAATGGACGTCAGACGTGGCACAACACCCTGCACAGCATCGAAGAGGGTTTCAGCTATAATTCCTGTCACATGATGGCGAATAGTTTCTTTCAACATGGCCAATGACGTCATCCGACTTCTGTACACCTGTGACTTCAAGAAACCCCATAACCAAAAGTCACAAGGTGTAAGGTCTGGAGATCTTGGTGGCCATTCGTGCGGGAAAGAGCGACTGAGGACACAGTCATCGCCAAATGTTGATCGCAGCAGGTGCTGGACAGGACCTGTGATGTGCGGAGGTGCTCCATCCTGCATGAATGTTACACTATGGAGCACTTGCCTCTATTGCAAGGAGGGAATGATGCTGTCTCTTAAAAGCATTGCATAATGCTTGCCCGTGACAGAAACCATTTGAAATGTACCATTGTGGACTTCCTCAAAGAAAAAGGGGCCTATAATTAATGACGCAGTGAACCCACACCATGCTGTTACCTTTGGCTGATGCAAAGGGGTTTCCACAATCGCATGTGGGTTCTCTCTCGCCCAGATGCAGCAGTTGTATGCATTTACACTTACATTAAGCTAAAAGTGCACCTCGTCAGTCCACAGGACATTTGACAGTCAGTCTGTATTGTTTTCCATTTGAAAAGCATAATTTGCAAATTCATGAGGTCTCTCGAAATCGACTGGTTTCAGTTCCTGTACGTGTTGGATTTTGTAAGGATACCTCTTGAGGAATCCTGAGTGATCACCACACAGTCCCGTATGAAATGGCAGTTCATCTTGAAATTTCACGTGCACTGCATTCTCCATGTGCAGAAGCTGCCGATTGTGTGTTGGTCTCGTGCACAACTGCAATAGTTTTTTGGGTCTCCCACTCCTTACACATGCTTCCAAACTGCCAGTGTCCTCAAACCTTTTCATCACAGCTATCAGTGAGGAACAAGACATCATCAATCTCTTTCCACCTCTAATACCCCGCATCGAACGATAGGTGCGCAAAGCCACACTTGCACATTCAGAGTTTTGATAATACAGCTTAACTAAAAGTGCTTTATCTCGTAACAATAACATGCCTCACCTTGGCAGAACATTTAACTTCAGTAATAAACGTTAAATGCTGCAAGTTTAACTTCAGTATTCACTACATCTGAAATTTACGTACCTCATGGTTTAAATAGTGACAGGTAGCAGCTTTGGGACAGCTACAGCGCCACTTGTCGGTGACAAATGTAACTATTCTGGCAATAAAATTTTTCATTATTAAAAAAAAATCCCATGTCTTTCTGTGCATTTCTGTGAAAACCACATCATACTACTGTCTATACTTTTCAAATTATTGAATTTTTACTTTTTCTGTGACTTTTGGATCACCTGGTATATACATATATATAAAGCATGGAGATAATCATGACTGTATACAAATGCCAGTAGTATCATGAACAAAGTGGCTGGGTGTGTTACCATGATGAATACACTGTGGCCTCAGATTATTGACATTAGTGAGACATAGCTCCCAGAAAACGATATACCAACTCTTATTTAATATGAAAGGTATATCATTTTTTAGGAAGGAGAGAGAAGATAGGAGATGATGAGGTGTGATGCTAATAATATCAGACAGTTTGAGTCCTGTCAGAGTAGAAATCTATGATGGCAATATTAGTAACAATTTTCCATGTAGAAGTGAGTTTGAAGCTTAGTGTAAAGTTAACTTGATCAAGTATATGACAGGAGTTTCTACAGACAGCAGATCAGTTGCTGGTGACAAAATGCAGTGTCAAATAAATGTAACGAATATCAAACGATTAATCATTTAGTATTTATTTAGTAAATTGCACAGAAATGAGTTGACAGAGAATCTACACTTCATATGTGGATTTACTAAGAGAAAGTCATGTTTGAGTAACCTGCTCACATTTTATAATAACGATATTGTTGAATTATACAAGAGGAATGAATACATCATGATAATTTTGGACTTCGGTAATGTGTTTGACAGGATAAAGCATGGAAGATATGTTACATAAGCTAAAGGATGTGGGGTTGGATTATAAATTACCTTGGATAAAAGGATGATTAACTAACAGGTATGAAAAAAGTAGCATGTGGGAGATGTGTCTGAAAACTTAAGGTGACCAGTAGTATACCCCAGGTGTCACTCCATCTATTTTTATTTAATCTTTACATTAATGACATTGGGAAGAATTTGACAGGAGACATACAGCTATTTGCAGATAATGCAAAGATACAGTGTAATCAGGAATGTTACTGACATGTAATACTAGAAGAATGATGTGAATAGGATAGAATTGTGGACATGTGAAAATGGATGTAGGTTCAATGTTAGCAAATGTCAAGTTACACATTTTGGTGTGTTGAGATCACCACTGGCATATTATATCGGTGAGATTATGCTAGGGGGAAAAAAAAAACTGATCGGGTTAGGAATTTCAGAGTTTTTAACAGATAGGAAGTTGAAGTTCAACAGCCATATAGCAAAGACTGAAAATACAACTCAGAGGATAATTGCAATGCTGAAATTGCAATTATGAACATCAACTCGTTACAGATAAGGAAGTCGTTTTCCTTCTTTGCAAGGTTTTGATACAACCTTATCTGAACAATTTTGTGTGGGTATGGTTTCCTGGTTTCTGAGGTGATGCAGACAGAGTGGAGAGGGTGCAAAATTGAGTGCTAAGGATGATAAAGAGAATGTAGAATGTGGATTACACACACTACATAGTGCACACACATAGATAATGAATGCAGACAAGAAAGGAGTGAGATCTTGCTATATCTCATAGAGCAGTGTGTGAAGGGGATGCATGAAGATCTTTATGTTGGAACATAATGTTAGGATATCAGTAATAATAGCCCAAAAGACTAATATTCTGATTAATCCAATTAGGCTAATCATTTCCCTACTCTGCTGTTTAGATCTCTAACAAGGACCAACTTTTCCTTTGTGTCAGCTGCCTTCTCTAATACCCGAAAAAATTCCTCCAATTCTTCCTTAGTAGAACTGTCTATGGTCCATAGGTATAAATAAGTGTCACTGTCCAGTTCCCCATTTCTGATACTGTCCATATTACTCCTCTTGACATTGTCTGCCATTCAAGATTCTTATTTAGTGTTAAATACTATAGTTGCTTCTTTTCCCCAATCGTTACTGCCTGAGTATAACATCTTGCATTTATTGCTTAGAGAAATCTCTTTTGGTAACACCTACTACATTGATCTAATACTCAAATTCTTCTACTAGTTCCATTTATTTTCTTTTGATACTTCTTATGTTGATGGTGACAATCTTAAATTCTGCTGATGTTGAGCTGGGATTGGCCACTTTTCATTGTTATCTCTCTTCCTCTGGTTTTCTAAAAAATCAACAAGGACCCTTTAACCAGGCTGTCATGAAATTCTATCACAGTATACCATCGTGTTACATTGGTTTTTAGCCAACAGCATAATTTGGTTAGATTCCCAAATTGTCAGCCCATTCAGGTAGGTATGTACCAATAAGGGGGAAGGGAGGTTTCACTATGATATATATCAGTTCCTACATATGAGGTTGTGAGACAGAGCTTGGGGGGAAGGGGGGGGGGAAGTTTTTTTTTTTTTTTTTAGAGCTGCAATTCTTAGGGAAGACTGCTAAAAATACAAAGCAAAAGGTATGAATAAAGAGACAAGAAAATGGTTCAGGATGTTTAGAGCTGGACAGTGAAGAA
The DNA here is from genome assembly GCF_054136105.1 of Typopeltis vanoorti. NCBI lineage: Eukaryota > Metazoa > Arthropoda > Arachnida > Uropygi > Thelyphonidae > Typopeltis > Typopeltis vanoorti. The sequence goes on along the minus strand of NC_143564.1, from coordinate 100,348,709 downwards.
ATGATGATTAGCAGCTATTCACAGCTATTCATGTGTTTATGGATAGAGGGAAAATGAAAGAATGTTGTCAACCAGTTCAGCATAACAGCACCCATGACAATACTTGCAGAAGAGGTAGAGAGTGGAAACATTATCACATATTAGCAGGAATTGGTCAGTAAAAAAATAAGCCAAATTAAATTGCCATCTTCTGGATAACATCAAGTATTTTTAGAAAGGTTTTTGGTGCATTACCTTTTGTGAGAACTCTTTCAATGTAGGATAGATTTGGGAATTGTACAGTTTCAGGAGTTGCACAGGTAAGTAATAGATTCTTGAGTAGAAAAACACACCTAGATATTGGATGCAAAGGAGATGGGAGGTGCTTATACTGGGAGAGGCTAGAGGTGTAAGTCATTTCAAGAAGATATATCTCATGTGGAGATCTAGGTAGGCAATGAAAAGATGAAGGGAGATGATGAGCAGTCTTTGTGTGAAATAGGGAAGATGGTGTTCTGGCAAATAACCTTGTCAGAAGCAGACAAGGTTGTGTGCATCCCACTGAAATTAAAATGAGATCAGTGTTTAGAGAACTGATTATGGAGAATATAACTTGGGATATATATGAAGATTAAAAGGTTTGTAGAATGGAGTGTACTGTTGTGAGCAAAACTGTGGATAGAATTTGAGGTTTGTAATAGAATGTCATTTAGGAGTAGGAGAAAGAGTGTGAGCGAAAGTATAGAGTCCTGAAGTATTCTGCTTCTAAACATTAGAGAGAATTATTGCATAGGTGGTACAGGTGGACAATTTGTGAAACACTGTTACAGACAGCATAAATCTTGATGAGTGAAACTGGAAAAAGGGAAGTTATTCTAAGCTATAAATGCTGCAGTCTCCAATAAAAATAACTTCATTTTTTGGGGGGCTATATGATCAAGCATCAAAGATAGATAGTGGAAAAGATGACAACATGTATTCTAAAAAAGAGAAGGTTTGGAGTCTCCACACTGATTGTGTGAATGTTTAGTATTACCATGAGACTGGCTCAAATTAATTACTATTTTGATAAAACCACCTTTCAGATATTTTTTTCAGTGAACTGCTTTCTTTGATAATTTGCTGTTTCAATGAAACATGATTTTTCAAGACTGAATTTTTGGTGAATTGCATTTTGATTAGTTGCTTTTAATTGACATTAAAACAATTAATCAAAAATGCAATGTTTGGTTACATTTTTGATTAATTGTGTTTTTACCAAACTGTTCAATGAATTGTGTTTCTAATTATATATAGCAGCAACACTAGATAAACCAAAAATGGTAAAATTTCATAAATGACACACTTGACATATTACTTGACACACTTAGTTTTAGACAAAAGTACAAAACACTGGATATCGCTTTTGGATAAACCCGTACTAGACATGATAACAGTTCAGTGAATGCAACAAAGAAATACTGACAATCAAAAATTATGGTCTGAACAAATATATGAAAAGTTTGTTTTTTTTTCAATAATTATTCTTCCCAATGAAGTTAAAATAATCTGCAAATCATTTACAATAAATGCTTACACATTCAAAATATTAAGAAATGGAGTATTTAATGACTCAGTTTTTGTCCATGATGGTAAAGGGAATTAGAATAACTTGATGGATCAGTTTGAAGTACATGAAGCTGGTTTGATGGGACATTTAACCAATATAGTGAGAAAGCTAATGTTATGTTCCAATACCATCGATATTTCATGTTCAAATTATCATAGCTGTTGCAATGATGCCAGTTTCTTGAAAAAAAACTATGTGAAACTGGAGTGCAAATAAATAAATTACTAACTAAAATTAATTATTCCTAAGCCAACATTTAACCAACTGAAGCTAGCAATATCAAAAGCATTCTAACAATACACAGGCAGCCAAGAAAATTAATGAAATGACCTCGAGCACAAGAACAGTAATGTGCATGGAGGGTGACAGTGGTGCTCTTCATGGCAATCTTCTGTCATTAATGCTGATAGGAAGATAAGGAAATGACACCATCAGTACTACAGAAGTTAACTGGGTTTTGTAGGAACTTGTGGAAGCCTAACAACAAACACGTCAGCAAGACACCCTATCATATAAAAAGATTCATGCACTTTCAAACTGCTCTACAGAACCTTCAATTACAGGAGATTAAAATCATTGAATGAGTTTCAGTGTATCATCCCTCTTTACCAATTTTCAATAGATGGTACACTAGTTCTTTCCAAAATTCATCTAATGACATTTGCAAACTCTTTAAGCAGTGTCTTAAATCGGGATATTTCAGCTGGAGTAACTAGCTCTTTAAACAAACTGAAGGTGTAGCAATGATTAACTTCCCACTTTCATCTCCCATTTCTAACTTATACATGGAATGTTTTGAAACTTCAGCCTATTCCCTGAAGCCTGAAAGTCTGTGAAATATAGACAGTCTTGTCATTTGGCTGCATGGCCAACAGGCTCTTTCTAACCTTACAGACTTCAACAATATCCATCCCCAAATTAGTTTTAACACCGAAGACAAAAAAGAAGGGACTTTAGCCATCTTGGATACTTTTGTTATAAGGCAATTGATGGGTCTTCCTGTATTTAGTTTATTGTAAGCCCATATACATCAACATGCTTTTGATATTGCTAGCTTCAGTTGGTTAAATGTTAGCTTGGGAATAATTAATTTTAGTTAGTATTTAATTTATTTGCACTCCAGTTTCATATAGTTTTTGTTCAAGAAACTTTGGATTGAATCATTTCACAATAGCATCCTGTCCAGAAACTTTAGCCTCCAAAGAAATGGAATTTTATTCTCAGGTCTAGACTGCACTTGAAGCAATAAGCTTTGCTTGCATCACTCAAACAATATGGATACAACAGAAAAAACCCTCACTAAACTTCTTAAAAAGAGTATCCCCACTCCCAGAACTCCCTAACCAGACTATGCATGCACCATTTCTTTACCCTACCACAAAGGTAGGAGAGAAATTGGACATGCTCCCAAAACAACATAAAATTAGAACAGTATACAAATTTCTGAAACAAAGTTCCTCTTCCTGAGACAAATCAAGAACCACTATGACCTTCTCTCTCCTTCCCAGGTGTCTACCATATCTGCTGTCAGTGTGGGACCCAGCATTTCAGATTGCAGATAAGATCTCCTTGGTCATAAAAATAAATAAACAAATAAAATACATCGAGTATGGACAACCAAAAAAAACAGACTAGTACAACTGCCCTGGAAAGACCACTTCATCCAGTGGAAGGCTGGGCTACTTCACAAATCCCAGTTTAAACAATAGACCATTCCTGGAAGTGGCACAAGTTCCAAAACATGTTTAATTGCAATAGAATCAATGGTGTGATCTTGCATAGATTTTGGCACACTGCCCTATCTTTCCAACAGCAATAATAACAGAAGATTGACATAAAGAGTATCATTCATTCTGCATGAACATTACTGTTCTTGTTCTCAAAGTCATTTCATTCTCTGTCTTGGCTGACTGTGTATTGTTAAAATGCTTTTGATAATGCTAGTTTTAGTTGGTGAAACATTGGCTTGTAAATAATTTAGTCAGTAAATTATTTATTTGAATTTCACGTAGTTTTTGTTTCATAAACTTCAGCATAAATTTAACCATACCATTTTCTCCCTCACTTTTGACAATATTTCTCTAACCCACCAGGACCAGTTTCTCTTGTACAATTAACTCTCACATCTATTCTGTCCTGGCATAAACACATCAAATCCATAGATTCTTCAGATTACAAAAAACTTGAAACTTGGTATTCTTTTTTGTTCTAAACAGCACTTCTCTCCAGATCAGCTCCTGACACTTTATAAAGCTCAAATTCACCCAATTTTAGAACACTGTTTTCATATTTGAGGGTGGTGCACCTAATACAACTGAGCAATTTGCTTAATTGATGATTCCTCCCTCCCTCCATCACCAACTCTCTCTCCAGTCTCTTTCCCAATGTTCGGTTGCTGCATTATGTCTCTTTTATAGGATATTGGATATTGTCTCTTCTATAGGGAGCTCTACTCTGAACTGGCTGCTACCATTCTTCCACTTTCCTGTACTCATACAAACATAATCAGCTACTCATCAACACACATACTGTACAACACCAAACCAACTTCCCATCCTCTGCCTTCGTTTCATACATTTATGCTCTTTGGAACAGTCATCATCATCATACTGTCTTCTCCAAAGATTTCAACCTTTAAGCTTTCAAAAAAAAAACACAAAGAAATTCCTTTCTCCTTTCTCACCACTAACCAACACATGGCATTGTTATGTCATAGATCTTAGGATCTCTTGTGTGTGTGTGGGGGGGGGGGGGGGGGCTGATATAAAAAATAGTAATAATAATTCCATGGGAAATTAAACACAATGGTATTAGCAAGGTTGCTAAGCAATAGTAGTCTTAGTAGTCTGACATATCAGTACCAAGTTTTGATCAGAGTGAAAGAATATCTAAATTGCAATCTAATTACAAAGAATAGCTAGCATTCATCTATGTCAGCAGTTGATTCATAATGATTTCTAATCCAAAGATAAAATTGAGCTTATTTCAAAAAAGAAGAGCATATCTCCTTACAATGAATCTAGAAGGAGAAAATGAGAAGAGATATATAATAGTAAAGACACAAAGTTATGAACAGAAAGAAAAATATCAATACCCTATCTCTCAGAGAAGAAACAGCAACAAGCTATCGTCATAACTCATGAAAAATATGATTTACATAGGGCATCAATCCTTCCAGCATTTAAACACCCAAATTGTTAAAGAAATTTTCCTTCTAATAAAAATCAACTTTACATACAATAATGAAACATTCTTCAGCCTACGGGGAATGAATGAACCTAGAACTTGTTGTGGTGAAATGGAGACTTCAGCCACTTCGTCACTCCATTTCTTCCACCAAATTTAGCAAAAACTAAGTGGCTATCATCAATTTGAAGCATTTTAATGTTCTTTTTAAAAAAAAAAATAATAATAACAATAATTCCAATCCCCAATCAGCAGTGAATGTGAAAATGAAAACTTTTAACACAGTCTGCTGAAGGCACACAGAAACACACTACTTGATGATATACGAACCTTAGTTGTAATTATCCTTAGTGGAGATGCATGTGGTGAAGAATAAGTACTATCTCGACTAGGCTCTGGAGTATTACTTCTTGAGGACTGATTAGAGTTATCACTATCTTGTACCAAATTGCTGTCTGGCACATAATTCATATTATGATTTTCAGCTACCATTAAGGAAAAAATAAAAAATAAGTTACTAGAATAGTAAAAGGTATTTTTAATTGAAATTTTGCAATTCTTTTCAGTTACAGAAATTAAAAAAAGTCAGCTGCAAGTATAATTTAAAATGTTGTAATGTGCTATTACTAAACATTTTCTTAAAAACAAGTTAAACAAAGAAATAAAGCAAACAGAGGCACAAATATTATTATTATTAATAATAGAAACCTCCAGAGAGTCAGGAAGTCGGTAAGAAAGGCCTAAATTACAAGAACATCTACAATAAAATCCTTAAATACCAATCTCTTTTCCACATTTCAGTTGTGTGAGAACGTTTTGAACTTCAACATTACCAAAACACAGTCCTATCTTATTTCATGCAAGAAAGATTATACTTCACAATTTTTCACTTTTGATAATACCTATATCTTCATACAAGATCAAGTATCTCTTCTTGGATTGATACATTTCTAGCTTCTTCTAGCATAAGTAGATCATATCCACAGCATCCTCCTCCAAAAAGCAGATGTTCTTTTCCAATCAAAACATTGTTTCTAATCTGTACATCTTCTAACACTATAAATCTGAATTCACCCTAAGGATAATTGTAATTATCCTTAGTGGAGATGAATGCGGTGAAGAATTAAGCACTATCTCGATCAGGCTCTGGAGTATTACTTTTTGAAGACCAAAAACCTCTAAAAATGCTTGAAGCTTCAGAAGAGGAATGCAGTGAATTGGTGGCCCTTTTCTCTTATTATTATTAAGACTCACTTCAAGTCCATATCTCATTATATAAGAATTAAATTAAAAAATTTTATTTTTAAATCCATAATTCATCCACAGCTTATGTACTATAGGTTTACAACTTTTCTTTCTTTCTTTTTTTTTTTTTTTAAATGCCTTTCCTGCAGATACTTTCATTGGTGCTATACCTCTTTCTCTAAATTCAATGCCATCATTCCTTCAAGCCTATAAACACATAAGCAGTTGAACATGCTTTCATTGTCTAGATCAGTGTTTCTCAACCTGTGGTCTGCGACGATGGGATGGGTGTTCCGCAGGCAGACTTAAATTAATTAAATAATATATATTTTTTAATTATCCAAACAAATTAAAATTGAATAAGTAAAAATTATTGAAATCAAATGGAGACTTGAAAAAAACAACAAATAATGTCAGAATGTTCAAAGGCAGAAGCAATAAAACTATATTGTTGTTCACTTCACCCATCTTTTATTACTTATCATTCTGGCACTACAATAATTTGTAGTGGCAGAATGATGAATAATAAGATGGGTAAAGTGAACAACAATATAGTTTTATTGCTTCCACCTACCGTTGCTGTTTTGTCAAATTTGAAGTGAAAATATGTTATCCACATTTCAACCAATTGCTTGTTGTTTATTGATTTTTATTACTGAAAGTTTTCCTCCTTCAACCAGGGCTCAGTATACCTTCAGAACTACTACATGATACTTGGACAAAGTGTGTTGTGAGTTAACCCCAGTATTTATATATTTTTCAGAAACGTTTTTTAATAATGAAAATGTGGCTTAAAATTAGGACTTTGAAAAGAAGAGCAAATGAAACAGGTGATGCTAACCCTAATTTTGATACACGTGTTGTAACGGTGAGTAAATCTGATACTATTCAAGTAGAAGAAACAAGCAGTTCAAAGAAAAAATACAGCAGGAAATATAACAGTTCGTATTTGGAATTTGGGTTTACTTGGTGTGGAGATGAAAGTGAACAGAAACCTCAATGTGTTTTGTGTTATCAAGTGTTGTTGAATGAGTGCATGAGCTGCGAAACTCTGACATTTAGAAACTAAACATTGTAATGTGAAAAATAAGCAAATTGAAAAAAAAAAAGAAGCCAATTTCAGTGATGCTTAGCAACATTAAATCAATGGAAAGATGTAGTTTTGGCCATGGGTCCGATTAATAGCAAGGTACTGGAAGCATCTATCTCTTAAGTTTGCGCATAGCGAAAACGGGGAAGCCTCATTCTATCGGGGGAAAATTTATTACTTCTAGCTATAAAATATATGGTAAAAACTACGTTTGGCAACAAGTTACTAAAAGATGTTGAGTTGACTTCCCTTTCAATGACACTGTAGGTCGCAGAATTAATGATATGCCATGTGATGTAGAATCTCAGTTAATCGAAAGACTTAAGAAGAGCTCTTATTATGCGTTACACATAGACGAGACCTACAAATGTTACAGATGATGCGCAGTTAATATGCTACGTAAGATATGCGCATGATAACAACATTCATAACGATATTCTGTTTTGTAGAACTTTGTCATCCCGAACAACTGGAGAAGAAATATTTCACACTCTCAATAATTACATAATACACAAAGAGATCTAGTGAGAAAAATGCATGGGCTTCTGTTTGGATGGAGCTCACGCCCTTACAAGCAGGCATAGTTGGGGGTTGTTTCTATGGTCAAGGAAGTGACTCCGGATATGAATCGGGTATATTGTTTCATACATAGGGAAAGGTTGGTCTCCAAAGGAATGCACCAGAATTTAAAACCTGCTATACAACACTGCAAAACTAGTTAATTTTATTAATGCTTGACCGCTAAATAACAGGCTATTTTCAGAATTCTGCGATGAAATGGACAGTGAATATATACATCTTTTGCTTCGTTCTGAAATTCACTGGATTTCCAGGGGCAAAGTACTAACAAGCTTATTTCAATTAAGGTACAAAGTTTTGTTTTTAAATGAATGTAATTGTAATTTTGCATCACTCCTTGTTGATGAAGTATGGTTATCAACACTATCCTATCTTTCAGACATTTTTTTTCGAAATTAAATGAACTAAATCTCTTCCTTCAGGGAAATTCTTTAACTATTCTTGATGCCTACGACAAAATAAAGGCATTCGAGAAAAAAAAAAAAACTGGTGTTGTGCATTATTATGTAAAAGACAGATAATCTGCACTTTTTCCAAAATTGGAATCTTTTAATGGAAAATGATCTTTTTGTTGATTCTTAGTTTCTGGAAAAGGTTGGTGACCACCTCAAAACTCTAAAACAGAATTTTGAAACATATTTTCCACATAAATTTTATAAGAAATTTCTGTGGGTTCGAGATCTATTTCAGGCTTATAGTCATGAGAACACCCTTTCGTTATCAAAAAAATAACTGAGCTTTCAAGTGACAGTGGGCTTAAAATGCAATTACATGATCTTGGTTTAGCTCGATTTTGGATCTCGCCTTCAGTGAGAAGTGAATTTCCTGAATTATCTGAAGAAGCACTGAAAATCGTCCTGCAGTTTTCTACAACCTATCTTTGTGAGAAAGGATTTTCATCGCTCCTTCAAATAAAAACAAAATACAGAAATCGTCTTAGTGTGTGTGTGTCAATCTTCGACTGAAGTTGACCAACCTTTCCCTATGTATGAGCCAGATATTCAGCAACTCTGCAAAGGCTGAGAAGCTGAACCATCTCATTAAAAGTAAGTAGTAACATAATCATATATTATTTATTTGGACTACAGTTTCCGATTATTCTCATAATTGTTTTGGAATTAATCCATTTCCAAAATCAGACAAAATCAGGGATGAAACAACAGTTATGCAAAGTGACATCATGTGAGGCTTAGCTCTGCTGGCAAGAAGGATATCTGCCAGCGTCCTGTTTAGCGAATTTCAGTATCTCATACTGTCACTTGCGGAAGTATGTGGCTGAGAACAGCAAATCCATTGTATGTAGACAACATCCGTATTGTCATGGATTGTACAGAAACACACATTACAACGTAACCAATACAAGCATCACACAGGATGGATATAAATAAAATCACCACACGATTAATGAATCTGCCAGATTTACGATGACCACTGTTGTGCCTCTGGATAAAATGGGACGTTTATAATTAAAACCACCATCATAACACGATTAGTACAAATCACATCCGTATGGTATATATGGCATACTGTCGCTGGCGGGAAAATGTGCCTGACCATGTGGATGGCACTTTGCGACTGACTTCGTGGGATGGACTGTTTATAGATATTGGGAATGACCTCACATAACAGGATGTCTTAAATTTTTTTTGCTAGTCATGGAAAACTCCTCAGGGGAATAAGGCGGTTCATATCAGCCGGAAGTGAGAGAGAGAGAGAGAGTGTGTGTGGATGGGGGAGCACTAATGGCTTTGGGAGTTCTAACTGAAATTTTTGGGTATATGCATGGGATGGTTTGGACAGGACAAGGAATGTCATCCATGATGGAATCCATGGATATCAAGTTCGTATTCAGTATTATGATGAATGTAGTGCAATAAGAACAACATTTTTCCATCGTCTCACAACACGCTTAGTGAATGGAACAGTTTACATGTCGCAGGTCGAATCAGAGAGTGAGTGAACAAAATAGTTGTTGTGGAGTATGGGTTATCCCCATTTATCGTCCCATTCTTCACGAGTATGGGCAGATAAATGAGGATAACATATAAAATATAAAAGTTGCTGTGGGTAGATGAATGGGGATTAAAGATAAACATCTTTGTGGGTAGATGAATGAGGGTTTCAGCAGGACAGCGCTGACATTCCCCATTCATTTGCCCATGGTACCAAAGACTCAATAAAAATCTTGTTGTGGGGTGAGCTTAATGAGTGTGAGAACATGTATGGGGATAACATATAAAATATAAAAGTTGCCGTGGGCAGATGAATGGAGATTTCATTGGGACATCGCTGACATACCCATTCATTTGCCCACAGCAAATCAGATACTGATACCTTTATTTGTTTAATAAAAATTAAAACTTTGTTCAGTGATGATACAATTTTAATCGTTTACTTCCAACTTAATTATGTTTACACATGCATTTATAAATGTTTATGTATATGTAAAATGTTGTATACGTATATGTAAATGTAATATGTATATATTGTAAATTATATATAAAGGTTGGTAATCCCCACATACATTTTAAAAAAAAATAACATAGCTTAATAGTCCATAGAACTGTTTTAGGCAATTTACTGGTCTTTGGGCTTAGAAAGGTTTGAGAAACGCTGGTCTAGATCAAACACACTCTATCAAATTCTCACCCTTCTCTTTTATTCTTCTACCAGTGTACTCAGGAATTGACACGGTACAAGGCACTTTGTACCGTGTCAATCCACCACCTATATCTTGGTCTTCCTCTGGGTCGTTTTGCTGTCAACCTGGCAGAGAACACTTGTTTTGCTAATCTTTCTTCGCCCATTCTGTTTAAGTGACCATACCACCTGAGATTAGCTCTACTAACGCATTCCTGGATGATGACAATGTCAAGTTCTTTCCTAATATCCTCATTTATAATATGATATTGCCATTGATGCCATCTGTTCACGCCTCTAATCTTTCTCAGGAGTCTCATATCTGCGGTGTCTAGTCTTTGGTCAAGTGTTTTACTTCTGACCCAGCTCTCAGATCCATAAGTTAAAATTAGTTTGAACACAGTCTTGTATACAGCTAATTTAGTGTTCCGACTAATTTCTTTCTTATCCCATATGAATTTATTCAATTGACTTCCCACGATACCAGCTTTGCTGATTCTGTTGTCTATTTCTATATTTAATTTAGCATCTTCAGTAAAAATCGTGCCTAAGTAACTGAAATGTTTTACTTGTTCCACAGGTTCTCCATTCACAACACAGTTGACATTTTCAATGATTCTGCCTATTTTCATTGTCTTTGTCTTTTTATTGCTGACCTTCATACCATATCTATTACAACAGCTATTCAATTTAGTCAGAGAATCTTGCAGACTTTTAGCGGATTTATTTAGAAGTATAACATCATCCGCATAAAGCAAAGAGCTGACATTAACATCTCCAATTTTGATATCATGTTTAATACCACTTTCCTTCATAATGTGATCCATATAGATAATGAATAACAGAGGGGATAATGTACATCCTTGTCTCACACCAGATTTAACATTAAACCATCTTCTTGTACTTCCTTCAATTCTAACAGCTGACTTACAACTTAAATAAAGACTAAGTATTGCTCAATATAATGCCCCATTGACACCATATAACTGCAGCGTATTGAATAGCTTCTCTCTTGGCACCTTGTCATATGCCTTTTCCAAATCGACAAAATTTAAATACAGATCTTTGTTATATTCCCATGCTTTCTCGACTATTTGTCGTAAAGTGAATATGTGATCCTCACAGCCTCTATTTGGCCTGAATCCAGCTTATTCTTCACCAAGCTTTTCTTCCACAATTTTTCTCAACCGTTTCTCAAGTATACTTGCATAGATCTTGCCAGGAACACTCAGTAGGGCAATACCTCTGTAATTCTCACATTCAGTGTTATTTCCCTTTTTATATATGGGTACTATGAGAGCTCTACTCCAATCATCGGAAATTCATCCCTCTGTCGAGGCTTTCTGGACTCCGCAGTGCAGTCACTGTAAGACTCTTATACCACCATACTTCAGCATTACTGGTCAAATATCACCTACTCCAGCTGCCTTTCCACATTTGAAGCCTTTGATGGCTTTTTCTACTTCAAGTATGGATATGTATTCCTGATTGCATGCCTGGTCAGTGTTTTTTACCACTGTGCTGTCATCACTGCTTGTTTCATTTAGCAGTTTTTCAAAGTAATTACTCCATACCTCAAGGATATCTTTTTCTCCTGTTTTCATGTCACCTTTATCATCTCTAACTCCTTTTACAGCACTCTTTCCTCCATTCCTAAGCTTCTTCAACAACCTCCAGAATATTTTGCCACCTTCTTGATATTTATTTTCTATATTCTTGCCAAAGTCCTCCCATGACTTTTGTTTAGCTAGTTTTACACAGTGTTTAGCATTCTTGCATTTGTCTCTATATTCTCTAAGAGCACAAGCTGACTTATTTGACAGGAACTTTTGATATGCTTTCTTCTTTTTCTTCACTGCCTCTTTAACTTCCTGTGTCCACCAGGGAGTTCTGATTTTTTTTTATCCTTGCAGACAACCTCACCACATGCCTCTCTGGCAGAATCAATCAATGTTTTCTTCAGAGTGTGCCACTGAATCTCAAAAGTTTGGTTGCTGTTCTCAAACTCTTTCATTTTTTCTTCAATAATCTTTGTGTATTTTAGTCTACAGTTCACATCTGAAAGCTGCTCAACTTTTATTCGCTTTAAAACTTTCTTACATGTTATTCTTTTCAATATGAAATTCAATTTTATCCTGCTCAACACTAAATAGTGATCACTTCCAATTTCAAATCCTCTGTACACTCTGGTGTCCTGCACCAGGGAGAAAATATCACTATCAACAATAACATAGTCAATGAGACTTTTCTTATTCCTAGCCTCTTCTCTCCATGTGAATTTGTGCACATTTTTATGTTGGAACATGGTGTTAGTAATAACCAGTCCATGTCCTCAGCAGAAATCCAACAGATTTGCCATTATTATTAGCTTTGCTCTTTTCTCCAAATTTTCCCAAAATATTTTTGTATATCTTGCAATCATTTCCTACTCTGCTATTTAGATCTCCAACAAGGACCAACTTTTCCTTTTTCATCGTGTCAGTTGCTTTTTCTAAAGCTTCAAAAAATTCCTCCACTTCTACCTTAGTAGAACCTTCTGTGGGACCATAAGCACAAACAAGTCTCATTGTCCAGTTCTCCATTCTCATATTTGCCCACATCACTCTACTTGAGACTGACTGCCATTCAAGAAGATTAGCCTCGTATTTTGTGTTGAATACTATGGTTACTCCTTCTTTTCCTTGATTGTGATTGCCTGAATATAACATTTTATATTTATTGGTCAGAAAGATCTCATCAGGTTTGGTCTTTTTTGTTTCAGTCACCCCTATTATGTTGATCTGGTACTTATCTAATTCCTCAGCTAGCTCCATTTCTTTGCCATTCAGGCTTCTTACATTGATAGTACAAATCTTTAACTTTGGTGATGTTGAGTTGGGGTTTGTTTTCAGCTTTGTTCCAGTAGCTGACTTTTCGCTGTTCGTGCTGATTCCCTGGAGAAAACAACGGGGACCTTGTTTAACCGGGCGACGCCCCAGCCGGCATGAAATTTTGTCATGTTGTACTATTATTTTTTATTTTGGTTTAACCAATAAGAATACAATTTGGTCGTCTAAAACCCAAATTGCCAGCCCATCCTCGTTCGTTCAGTATCCAAGTAGATACCCAACAGGGTGCACCACGAGAAGGTGAGGATTGGACATTAGGTCAGAAGCCCTGGTCGGTTCTCCGCATTCCTTTAAAGGCTATGTGGAGGTCTCCTCTCAGTTATACAGCTTTGACCCTTAAGCACTCCATGGGACTAGTATATATATATATATATATAAGTCTTGGAATCTTGGAGTTTTAGGAGACAGGAAATTGAAGTTTAAGGGCCATGTAGTAGCCAAGACTGCAAACAGAACTGCAGGATAATTACAATGCTGAAATGAACCCTTGTAACAAAATGCTGTCTGCTGCATTATTGTAATATCTTCTTTTATTCTTATTTCACTAATTAGCACTAATTAGCAGTGTGCACTTTTTCTCTCGTAACCTCCCTTACTTATTCCACTGTGTACTATGTTTATCCACCTTCTGTATTTACTAGTCATATGCCAATGAACACTGAAAAACTTATTTGTAAGACTGCACCATCCAATATATCAATATTCAGCATAAGACCCAATAAAATGTCTGGTAGATCTCTCTCTCTCTCTCTCTCTCTCTCTCACTAGCGTAAATTCCTTCAACAAAGTTTACATAAACAGTCATGGTTCGTAAGTAATTAAACTGCACTTTTAATGCCTTAGTTATTTCCTGCTCACACGTCTGATATTTTTAGAAACAGCGCATTGTAAAATAAAGGATCAGGCAGCACTCTTTTAACAAATAATTAAAAGACATTTATTTACATTAATATGAAAGATACATGAATCAAACGACAGGGAGATTGCTTTCTCTACCCATCTATAAAAATCTTTAGCATAAAATTAGAACCCTTTTATTTCAACACTAAATAATCTCTTTAATTCCAAAACTTATTTATTCTCTGCTTACAAATTCAACTTATTAAACTACTAGTTTACACGCAAAGAGGTTAGCCAACTCTCTGCTAAGTTTTTACAAATTTGATATCAACTTCTAACATGCCAATTGACTCTCTTATGGACACTTTTTATTACTATTAAACTAATTCTTAACAGTCCATACATAACATATCCCCTAGATTATAAGAGAAAATGTACAAAAAGGATGGAACTTACAGAGGCTCTGTATCACACATTCAGTCAAGAGTCTTGCACTAAAGTTTTTATGGCACATCTTTCATCTGGAGTTTTAGGCTTCCTTCAGGAGTGTCTTGCTTCAGTGGTATCATGTCGGGATATTGGTGGGCATTTGGACTGCAATCTGCGGTACTCGAATAGCACATGCAAGAGGTTTCAGCATATGGGCAAATTCTCCTCTGGATCCTACTTCAGGAACTTCTGCTTCTAACTGCCGCCACTTCTGCTTCTAATTGTCGATGACTGTTCTGGCTCTCTTCAGTAACAGCACTTTGCCTTTGCTCTCTCAGCAACTGGATCTCGGCTCTCCTCTGTCAGCAATTCGACTTGGACACTCCTCTCTCAGCAACTGGACCTGGACTCTCCTGCTTCGTAACTGGGGCTTTGCCTCTCCTCGTTCTCTGCCGCCACTGCTCTGGTTCCGACTGCCTCTCCTCTGCTGACGACTGGAAGCCCCTTATGCTCATCTCAGTCCCCTTTTATTTTCCCGTTCTCCAGACCTTGCACTAAGGGTTGTAAACCCCGGAGAAAATCTGCATTACTCTTTCATCATCTTTTAAGTTCGACCTGCTCTTTGTTCTCCTCCGAGCATTCCCCATTTTTTTTTATCATGCAGGTCAGCTGAAACTTGTCTGAACCAAGCAGCACTCTTAGATACTAACTTTAAAGGTGTTATGCACAGAGCTCGCAAACAACTTTCTCATACACATAACTGTAAACAACTTTCTTATGCTCTTATATAGAGCTCTTATACAAAGTTCCGGTGGCAAAGCATTGCCTTTGTTTTTGACATTAAAACAGTAAATATAGTCACTTCCCATAGGGTTAACTACATTAATATTTAGCAAAATATATATAGAAACAAACAAGGTTATTTACAGTTCTCATGAGACTTGACTAATGTAAAAATCAATGTAAAGCACTTTGGTATTTTTAAGCTACATTGAATTTTACACCCTGGCATGTAAAGATAAGAATGTCACTTTGCCTCTATAACAAGGCCTTGATAAGACCTCACTCAAACTATTGCACTCAGGTCTGGTCTCTTTGCTTCCATGGCGATTCTGATGAAGTGGAGGGAGAGAGAGAGAGAGAGTACAAAGGAGAGTGTTAAAAATGATATCAGGATTGTGGAATACTGATTATGAAGACAGATTGAGAATTTGTAGATTTGTAGACAAAGTAGACACTAGCAAATAGGAGAAAGAACGGTGATATGATTGAGAATTACAAACCTTTGAAAGGGTCATAAAGGATTTCAGTTGATGGAATTTTTCATTTTATGGAGAGTGGTGAAAGGACAACAGGGCATGCTAGGAAGCTGCGAATAAATGTTGTCAAGAAGCAAGTGAGAGTTAGATTTTTCTCTCATATAGTAGTGCTTGATTAGAATGGATTATCATTGGATGTGTGCAAGTAGGGTGAATGAATTCAAGAACAGGTATGACAGCTGGTTAAGGTAGTATGTGGCATCCAATGATGAGTTCCCAACTTACTAAAGGTCGCTTAATAATAATAATAATATATAAATATAATTCTGAAGACTAGGACAGATGAACAACAACTCAGAGCTATTCAAGTTAAAGTCACTATAAGAAATTTCAATAAAAACTTAAACAGCAAAGTTGAAATGGTTTTGTGTAATAAACTTCAACAAACAATCAGTAAATTAAGTGTCATATGGTACAAGTGTACCATATCATAACTATATCAGATTTATTTAACTTTCGAAGAAGGCTTACAAGTACAGGGTGTCCCAAAATTCACGCAAGATTTAAATTTAGCGCCATTTGTGTGGTAAAGTGTTGCCAACGAGAAAAAAAAGACAGCGTGACAGCTTACAGTTCAGGGTTATTAAAAATGGAGCGCTACACGAAAGAACAACGCATTTTCATTGTTGAGCAATATTTTAAAAATAATGAAAGTTTGGCTACAGTTTGCAATTTTCGTACAAAATATGGTCGGAATAGCGATTTAACTTCATCAACTGTGAAAAGATTAATTAAAAAATTCAAGGAAACTGGATCAATTAGTGATCTTATACACTCTGGCCGTCCTTCAACAAGTCGTTCAACAGAAAACATCAAAGCGTTCGTGAGAGTGTTGCTGAGAGTCCAGGAACATCAATTCGGCACCGTGGTCTTGAATTGGGATTTTCGAGAAGCTCTCTACAGCATATTCTCACGAAAGATTTGCATCTTTATGCTTACAAAGTTCAATTGACTCAAGAACTGAAGCCTGCTGACCATACACAGCGAAGAGAGTTCATTGAATGGATTATGGAACAACAACAAGTGGATGCTTATTTTTCGAACAAAATCATATTCAACAATGAGGCTCATTTTCATCTTGATGGCTTCATTAATCGACAAAATTGTCACATTTGGAGTTCAGAAAATCCACGAGTGATTGTTGAGAAACAAA
Source organism: Typopeltis vanoorti (assembly GCF_054136105.1). Classification (NCBI taxonomy): domain Eukaryota; kingdom Metazoa; phylum Arthropoda; class Arachnida; order Uropygi; family Thelyphonidae; genus Typopeltis; species Typopeltis vanoorti. Next base: position 100,331,752 of record NC_143564.1, on the reverse strand, counting down.
TGCACCCACAACATGTCACTGTTTGGCGCAGATTTTGGGCTGGAGGCATCATCGGTCCATTCTTCTTCGAAAATGCGGCTGGTAAGGCAATAACAGTTAATGGTGCTCGCTATCGCGACATGATAATCCAGTTTTTTGTGCCTAAATTGCAAGATATGGATGATGACATGTGGTTTCAACAAGACGGTGCCACATGCCATACAGCTCGAGAAACAATTCAATTGCTGCATGAGTCATTTCCTGGTCGTGTAATTTCCCGTTTTGGTGATCAGAATTGGCCGTCCAGATCATGTGACTTAACACCTTTGGACTTTTTCTTTGGGGTTTTTTGAAGTCTGAGGTTTATGCCAACAAGCCCACGACCACCCATGCCTTGAAGGAGGAAATTGAGCACTGTATCAATGAAATTCAGCCACATTTATGTGAAACGGTCATGGAAAATTTCAACAAAAGAGTGCGTATGTGCCAGCAAAGCCATGGAGGCCATTTACCCGATATGCTATTCCATGCATAACCCTATACTGTATACTTTATGAATCAATAAGAAATTACAATTTTTAATTAAAAACCTGTGTTTTCTATCAAAATTACTTCTTGCATGAATTTTGGGACACCCTGTATAAAGTGAAACATTAGGTCAAGAACAGCCAACTCAGACTTAAAGTATTAAGTAATTACAGGTTTTAGCTAAGCATCTGGAGATGATCAATGTATTATCTATTAGTGAAATAACAATGGATTTGCAAATTAACAAATCACTGCACAAGAAATTATGTCCATGAGAGATTATGTCCATTATGAAATTTATAAGCAGAAGGCCAGAACAGTCACAACTGTTGTACAGAAAGCTAAGTCTGAGTATGAAAAGAAACTGGCACTGCGAGCTAAAGATAACCCCAAAGAATTCTATCAATATACTGCAAGTAAATGAAAGAATAATTCTACTATAAGCAGATGGCATGAAGGTGACAGATGCAGAACAGTTGTTCTAAAAATGAGTGCCCAATTTGCTAAAAGCTGGTGTACACAACATCAGCTTGATACACCTGAGTTTCTTTACTAGGTGAAGAAACTCAGATGTATGAGGAGGAGGAATTAGAGCTGTTGCACAAACTGAATAAGAATTTGGCAATAGGGATTGATATGATATCGGCACAGGTATTAATAGTGTGTTCAGCTGAGCTGGCTATTCTTTTAACCATGCTATATAATTTGAATCTCAGAACAGGGAAGATTCCACAGGAGTGGAAAGAATGTATGGTAAACTCACTGCATAAGAGTGGTGCAAAGACTGATTTATGCAAATCAGTATCTCAGGGGTGGCAGTGAAGATTTTGGAAAAGATGGTTAGAGCTGGCATTCACAAATGGGTTGACAGAGAATCTCTACTTTGTAATGAACAAAATGGGTTTACTAAGGGAAGGTCATGTGTTAGCAACTTGCTCACATTCTATAATAATGTTACCATTCAGCTAGACAATGGGAACGGATAAAACATGATACTCATGATGTATCCATTCCCATAAGGCTTTTGACAGAATACAGCATGGCAGACTGCTGCATAAATTGGATAAGAATTTGACTGACTTACAGATATCCAAAAGTTGTATATGAGATATGTGAATCAGCAAGCTTTAAGGTAACCAGTGGCGTACCACAAGGATCAGCCAATGGCCCACTGTCATTCAATCTATACATTACGACATTGGGAAGGATTTGACAGGCGACATACAGCTATTTGCTGATGATGAAAAGATAGGTAGGGTAATCTGGAATGCAGTACTTGCAGAATGATTTGAACAAGTTGGAATTGTGGGCATGTGAAAATGAATGTCAGTTCAATGTCAGTAAATGCAAAGTCATGCACTTTGATCCAATGAGATATCCCATGCCATACTATATTGATGAGCTTATGCTAGAAGAAACTGATCAGGATAGGGTTTTGGAGTGTTTGTAGACAGGAAGTTGAAGCTCAGGGCCATGTAGCAAAGATTGCAAATACAACTCAAAAGATAATTGTGATGCTGAAACGAACTTTCACATGCAAAGATAAGGATGTCATTTTGCCTCTTCACATGGCAGTGTAAGGCTTCACTTGGTTTATTGTGAGCAGGTCTGGTCTCCTGGTTTCCATCATGATTCTGATACAATGGCGAGAGTGCAAAGAAGATATGAAAATGGTATCAGAATTGTGGAATACTTATTATGAAGACAGATTGAGAATTTGTAGACTGCAAACACTAGCAAACAGGAGAAAGAGGAGTGATACCATTGAGACTTTCAGAAGTTTGTAAAGGTCATACAGGATTTCAGATGATGGAATTTTTTTTTATTTTATGGCAGGTGCGGAAAAGACAAGAGGGCATCCTTGGAAGCTGAGAATGAATGCCACTAAGAAGTGGGTGAGATCTAGATTTTTCTCTCATAGAGTGGTACGTGATTGGAATGGATTACTATCAGATATTACACCTACTGTAATATATCAAGAAAGTGAAATAAAACATGCACCATAAGATGGCAGTTTTGTATACTAGAAATTCAAAAAATTAGTTACTTGGCTATGCATACCTATAGATTCACTGAAATAAAGAGATAAAAAGGATACTTTTGTATTATTTACAATTACTTCATTCTCAGTATGACAAAGACTACTGGATGTGCATAAATTATAACACAATAATAATAATAATAACAATAGGCTATTCTGCTTTCAATACTTCATTTGTACCCATGTAGATGATATATTTATTACAAATAGATTTTGTCAAAATACCTTCATAACCAAACTGGGATGCAATGGTTATCTGCCACATATGAAGGACAGAATGTCCATTTTCTTGTTTCTCTAAAACTACTAAATAAAATGGTTCTTCAAACACATCATGGTGTCGAAGATCTACAACTGCTTGAAGGTCAGGTTGAACTAAACCAATATTTTTGCTATCCTCATCATTTGTACTTTTCCTGAGTGATGAATCTCCAGTAATCAACTGTTCTTGAAAAACATGAAGGAGCTGTGTGTTTTGCCAATCCTAATATGACAAAATAGAACAAAAAAGCATTAAATCATGCAAGTACACAATATATAATAATGACCACTTACTCTCTCCTTTCCAGAAACTATATATATATATATATAGCTTTAAAACTAGCAACACCCATGTAGTAGCTATATTTAAATTATATCAGCATGTATAAAAAATAATCTTCAGTAAGACACTGCAAAGTCATAAAGATAGGTTCAACTTACATATATTATATAAAAAACCCAAAATTTATTTATTTAGGTATAGCTTAAAAACAGTTATCTTACAAGCTGCTTGCTTTTAGGGACAACAGAAATAGTTTGCTATAGTTAATTAGGCGTGAATAGCACCATGAATATGCAACTTCATTCATGGTGCTATTTTTATATAACAGATCTAGGTAATCTGTTATAAAAAAAGAAGTATTAGTCATGTTGTGGGAAAAGAAGATAGCGCATTAAAAAATATAAAACTGGAAAAAAATACTAAACTGGATGGGACATCAAGAAAATAGTGATAAACCGGGACATATGGTCACCATATGTACAGCTTTTTTTTTTTTCTTTTTTTTTTTTCCGACAACATAATAATTCCTCCATTTGACAAACTCTGCAATGTATGTAACATCTCAAATTTCAGCAGATCCTAATTAGTGCCTTAAACACAAATCTTTAACAGAGTTCTACTTTCTTTCATACAAAAAGATCCCCACCTTTCATTTTGATAAGAATCAGACCACCATACAAAATGCGATATTCTTCTTCTTCTTAGGCTGATATTTCTCTATTGTTTTCAAGAGCTCCAGAACAGGTATCTTTCTGATGGATGTATCTTTTTTGAGAATGAAATAAAAACAATAATTGAAGATAAAAAGCTGGTCATTAAAAGATGATTAAGTAGCAAAAAACAAGAAGATGAAGCTGAATATAAAAAAAGACAAGCAATAGCCAAAAGAGAAACAAGAAAGAGACACAGAGAAAGCTGGGAAAAATTTGTATCATAGCTAGAAAATGGCATATACAAAATAAGACAATGCATATAAAATACTAAAACACATGAATGCAGATATAAAAGAAACTGCAAATATAAACTGCAAAATAGATTTAATCAGTGGAGTGAACTGATGGAATCAATCCCAAAATCATATTGAAATAAAGATATTATTAGAAAAGAACAGAACTTGACATTGTTAGCATTCAGGAATGTGTTATGGTCACCTAACACAGAATGGAAAAAGAAAGGTTATCAAAACAGGTACATGATGGCAGGATGTTAGGAAAAAGATCAAGATGTAGTTGAAGCAATGCAGTTAGATGACTAAAAGATCAAATCTGACAGTATTGGAGTCCTGACTCATCTGGAGAAAAATTATTGACAGTAAATTAGTAATACTTTTAGTATCATGTGATCAATGGCTATCTGTGATCATTAAGAACATTTTGTTCTTAAGGTTAATATCAGTGTTTGAAATTTTTGTTTCTGTGCACTGGATTTAATATTATTACTACTACATCACACCTCCAGGGAGTCCAAAGACTCATCGAAGGGGGGCATCTACTCTACAACTCTTTGTCTCACTACTCCACCAACCTTCATCATCTAACACCAATGCCATCAACCGCTGACTACCACCACTAGTACTTTTACGAGGCCTCAATAGAGTCCTGTACAATAGTCCCATATGCATTCCATGACAGTTTCATTTCACAAGAAAGTAACTTACAAATAATACAAAATAAATAATTTTTACTTTACATACAAATGATAAATACAAAATGTTATATTCAGGCAATAACAATCAGGGAAAAGAAGGAGTAGCTATAGTATTCAACACTAAATACAGGCTAATCTTCTTCAATGGTAGGCAATACAAAGTAGAGTGATGTGGGCAAATATCAGACTTATTTGTGCCCATGGAGAAATTTTTCTGAGCCTTTAGAGAAAGTAACTGACACAATGAAAAAGGAAAAGTTGGTCCTTGTTGGAGATCTAAATAGCAGAGTAAGAAATGATTGTCAGACATACAGAAATATTTTGGGAAAATTTGAAGAAAAGAACAAAGATAATAATAGTGGCAAATATTTGTTGGATTTCTGCTCAGGACATGGACTGGTTATTACTGACACAATGCTCCAACATAAAAATGTGCACAAATTCACATGGAGAGAAGAGACAAAGAATAAGAAAAGTCTCATTGACTATGTTATTGTTGATAGTGATGTTTTCTCCCTCGTGCAGGACACCAGAGTGTACAGAGGATTTGAAATTGGAAGTGATCATTTAGTCTTGAGCAGGATAAAACTGAATTGCATATTGAAAAGAAGAACATGTAAGAAAGTAGACTTAAATACATAAACATTATTGAAGAAAAAATGAAACATTTTCAGAACAGGAACAAAACCTTGGAGAGTCAATGGCAAATCGTGAAGAAAACATTGCTTGATTGCTACAGAGAGGCATGTAGTGAGGTTACCTACAAGGATAGAAAAATCAGAACTCCATGGTAGACACAGGAAGTTAAAGAGGCAGTGAAGGAAAAGAAGAAAGCATATAGAAAGTTACTTGTGAATAAGTCAGCTTGTACTCGTAGAGAATACTGAGACAAATGTAAGAAAGCTAAACACTGTGTAAAACTAACTAAACAAAAGCCATGAGAAGACTTGCACAAGAACATTGAAATAAATATCAGGAAGATGGCAAAATATCCTAGAGGCTGTTGTAAATGCTCAGGAATGGAGGAAAGAGTGCTGTAAAAGGAATTACAGGTGATAAAGGTGACATGAAAATGGGAGAAAGAGATGTCCTTAATGTATGGAGTAATTACTTCAAAAAATTGCTAAATAAAGCAAGCAGTGACAGCACAGTGGTAAAAAAACACTCAACAGGTATGCGATCAGGAATACATATCCATGCTTGAAGTAGAAAAACCCATCAAAAGCCTGAAATGTGGAAAGGCAGTGGGAGTAAATGATATCTGACTAGAAATGCTCAAATATGCAGGTATTAAAGACTAGTTCAGAAGGCCTGCACAGAGGGATGAATTCCAGATGATTAGAGTAGAGCTCTCATAGTATCCATATATAAAAGGGAAAAAAAAACTGAATGCAAGAATTACAGAGGTATTTCCCTACTGAGTGTTACTGGTAAGATTTATGCAAGTAAACTTGAGAAAATGTTGAAAAGGATTGTGGAAGGGAAGCTTGGTAAAGAACAAGATGGATTCAGGCCTGATAGAGGCTGTGAGGATCAGATTTTCACTTTATGACAAATTGTTGAGAAATCATGGGAATATAACAAAGATCTGTATTGAAGTTTTGTAGACCCTCAAAAGGATATGACAAGATGCTCAGAGAAAAGCTATTCAAAATGCTACAGTTATATGGTGTCAATGGGGCATTTTATCAAGGTACTTAGTTTTTGAGTTGTAAGTTAGCAGTTAAAATTGAAGGAAGTACAGGAAGATGGTTTGGTGTCAGAAAAGGATGTACAATCACTCCTCTATTATTTGTTATCTATATTCATCGCATTATGAAGGAAAGTGGTATTAAACCTGATATCAAAATTGGAGATATCTTATATAAGATCTCTTTACTTCATGCAGATGATGTCATACTTTTAAATAAATCCAGTACAAGTCTGCAAGATTCCCTGACTAAATTTAATAACTGTTGTAACAGATATGGTATGAAGCTCAGCAATAACAAGACAAAGACAATGGAAATAGGCAGAAGCATTGAAAATATCAACTGCATCGTGAATGGAGAAAAAAGCTTAGGTATGCTTTTTAGTGAAAATGGTAACAAAATATTCCATATTTCAATTAAATATGGAAATAGACAACAGAATCAACAAAGCTGGTATGGTTGGAAGTCAAGTGAATAAACCTATATGAAATAACAGAGAAATTAGTCAAAACACTAAATTAGCTGTATAAAAGACAGCATTCAAACCAATTTGAACTTATGGATCTGAGAGCTGGCTTAGAAATAAAACACTTGATCAAACGTTAGGGACCACAGATATGAGAGTCCTGAGGAAGATTAGGGGCATGAATAGATGACATCAATGGTAATATTATATTAAAAATGAGGATATTATGAATGTGACACTATTAGCATCCAGAATATGTTAGCAGAGCTAATCTCATGTGGCACTGTCACTTAAACAGAATGGGAGAGGAAAGATTAGCAAAACAAGTATTCTCTGCCAGTTTGGCACAAAAAGATGTGGAGGAAGACCACGACATAAGTGGAGTGATACAGTAGAAAGTGCCTTAGAAGACAGACATATAAGATCTGATAATATTGGAGTTTTGACAGATAACATATTGATTTGGAGGAAAATTGTAGATCGGAAGTTAGTAGTGATGTAAGTTTTTCATGTAGTATTATCATAATATCCTGTACTCCCCTTGAGGATACGTCTGGAATTTGATGAAGTAACTTACGTGATTTGCATCTGAAATTGCTTCTAATTCAATTATACATCCTGGTCTTGCAGTAGACTGTAGGCTAACAATTTTGAAAGCATCCTGTAAACTTGGATGTCTGAATCCTAGTCCTGAAGATGTACTACTGGAGGCACTCATATCCTAATATGAAAATAAAAATACTTATATTTTAGTAATTTTAATAAATTGTTTCCTACTGAATATCTTTTATTTCTTTAAAAGATTTTTTTCTCTTATTAATCTATAATATGAATAAATGTTAATTGATAAGATATTACAGTAAATACATTAGCATACCACTAAGGAACAGATAATTTTCTTATAGTGCAAGGTTCACTAGAGAATTTAGGGAAGGAAAATGATTCCCAGGAAAAGGAATATAACAAATGAGCAACAGAACAAAGGAAATAGTTCATGCTAATGTTCAGTGGAATAAAACAAATGTCTAAAGCTAATAACTAATTAAATTAATAAGCCAATATTTCAAGCTTGGTTATGGAGGCATCTTCATGGGCATAAAGAGGTATATTGTGAAGGTGCTTGTGCATGCAGGCACCCTCTATGAGTGCTGTGATGGACACTTGCTGAAGGTCCCAAAATTTTAGTAATATGATATAGCCAAATTTAAAGTTTAGGGAATGTTGTAGTGCAGGTGGTAGATTCCAGAAACAATCTCTCTCTCTGATTTAAGTATTTCTCTATATAGGACTTTTTTTTTCTTCCTTCTTCCATTGGATCCAGTAGTCTGTATCCATGATTTAGTTTGCTACCCCAGAACAACTGCAGCATAAACGAAGGCTGTATTGTCTGTGTTCTTCTAGACATATATTGGTAGTTCTTCCTGTATGTCCAAAATATTTAAGAATACAGGAGCAAAGGATTCTGCAAACTCCAATACAGTGGAGAGATCTTTAGGTGAGAAGATGAGGTTAGCCAATTTTTGGTAAGACCTGAAAGATGTTTCTATGTTATACTTTTTAAGAATGCATGCAATTTTTTTTTTATGAGGTGCCCTAGATATGAACAGTAATGGAATTTTTTGTATTCTAGATTTGAGCAGAGAGAGAGAGAACTCTGTTGATTTTGTTAAGTGAGAAGCCATTTGATAAAAATGTCTCCCAAATGTGACTGATTTCAGTTTACCGGCTGTTATGATCCAAACAGATGGTTCTGGTTCAAAAGGTTAACAAAATCAAGAGATCTTTGGAAATTATATATGACAGCAGAATACAAAGGATTAGCAGGAGCCAAACATAAAGATTCAAAACACCAACCTGAAAAACTACAAATGCAAACAATAATGGCAGACACATAAGATGCAACTAGAAGAACATGAAATTAGAAAAATGGAAATGCATAATTAATGCTTAAATTTCAATGTTACTTAGCTGAAAACCTTCCAAATTAAATATGTGCAGTCTATTAAAATTAAAATCAAAAAGAGCCTGAAAACTTCGGCACTCAGTCAACTTTATAAGTGTCACCTCCAATTACAAAAAAAGGAGAGAACAAAAGTTATGATAATTAGTTAGCGAGTATGAGTTAGCTTTGGGGGGGGGGGGGGGGGGGGGGACTGGCATGGCTCAGGTGATCGAATCATCTTCCTAATTGGAAAGAGAGAATAATGATGAATAGCTGGCATTGGCAGAGGGATGGCACCTTTTTGAAAGATTCTTTATTCATAATTTTTTTAAAAATTCTGATTTAGAATTTTCTATTTCTGAGCTAAATATATGCATTTATTAGTGCAGTCTGCACATATTTAGTTAATGACAGATATTTCTGGTAAACAACATTAATTTTAGCAAATAGAACACAATATAAATTTTTAATTTTGAAATTGAAATACTGAGTCTGCACTTTTATTTTTATAATTTTACACTCTTCTACTTCTTTTTTATGTATCCATTTATGCTTTTACATGTTGTGTTTGTGTGTTCTCTATGTCTACACTTGGCTAACTGTTGGGAAAGTTTATAAGTGAGACTGTTTATGATATTAACTATAGGGCATAGAGGGATATTAGATTTGTGTATTTTTGATAATCCGTAAATATGAGGTGGTTTGATGTGAACAGGTTTATAGTTTGGGCCAGAAAGTCACTTTTTTCAATAATTTGCACTTTTTTCCTTTGAGACATAGTGGGATCTTGATCTAGAATTTGGCACACAGAACCATCACATAGGAGATCCATTTCTTTGTTATAATCCTCTTGATTCATGATAATTGTTATATTTCCCTTATCAGCTTTTGTAATGACAACATTTTTATTCCTATACAAATTTTTTAAGGGGCAGCTATTTCATTCTGTGGTATATTACTTTTTAATGGTTTAGCCTTATTTAGGATGCTTGCTATGCCTAAATGTCCATTATTAGTCATTGCAGGTAGAAGATCATAGATGCCCCATTCTACATTCTAGAATTTGTTTGGGTTTAACAGCAAAGTTATGCCCCAGACTGAGAACACTCTTGGCTTCTTCGGTAAGGACTTGCAATGATAAATTTACAACCATGTGACTTCATCAAAGTTGTGGTCAGAATGTAGTATGCTGGCACTTACTATTATTAAGAAAGAGACCTCCAGGAAGTCAGGGACTCATCGAGGAGGGCCACATGTTAAATGCACTAGCTGTCATAACTGTTCTTGAATTCATTCCCACCACTTGAACACATATTATCCAATGGCAATCTATTCCAATCACACACCACTCTATGCAAGAAAAATCTAGTTCTCACCTCCTTGACAGCATTCATTCTTAACTTCCAGAGATACTTTCTTTCCTTTCCCACTCTCCATAAAATGAAAAATTCCATCTCCTGATACCCAATATAACACTTTAAGAAGTTTATAAGTTTTTTAGCATTAATTATTCTTACTGGCATGATGGCATTCATTTCCCCCCATTTAACCCAAAATCTTCATCTGCTTTAATGGCCCTAGTTCAACAGAAAGTATATCAGAACAAAAAAAAAAAAAAAATCAGGTGTTACTCCAGGTCTCAATATATCACTCTCTCTTTCTTCAGTTTGCTAGTGTCAGCAGTCCAGAAATTCTCAATCGGTCTTCATGATCTGTATTCCATAATCCCAATATCATTTTTAACACCCCTTCATGCTCTCTCCAATGTATCAGAATCAGTACGGAAACCAGGAGACTAGACCTGCACACTACAGTCCAAGTGAGAGCTTATCAAGGACTTGTAAAGATGCAAAATGACTCCCTTCTCTTTACATGTCGGTGTTCATGTCAGCATTGCAATTATCCTCTAGTTCTGTTTATAATTTTTGCTATATGGTCCTTAAACTTCAACTTCCTATCTACTAAAACTCCAAGATCCTTAAACTGATCAGTTTCTTCTAGCATAATCCCACTAATATAATATAATATTGGATATCTTATCACAACAAAGTGCATGAGTTCACATTTGCAACATTGAACTGCATGCATGAATTTACATTAGCAACATTGAAATGCATGACTTTATATTAGCAATATTGAACTGCATGGCTTTCCATTTGCAACATTGAACAGCCATCAACACTGAACTGAAAGTCATTTATGACACTGAACTGACAGCCATTTTCACATGTCCACAATGCAGCCTATTGAAATAATTCTGCAAGTACTGCACATCAGCTTCATTCCTGATTATCCTGCCTAATCTTTGCATCATCATTAGTAAATAGCTGTGTTTCCTTTCAAATCCTTCCTAATGCCATTAATGTACAGATTGAAAAACAACAGACCAAGGACTGATCTTTGTAGTATACTGGACTATTGCTCATCTGTCCCTAATACATGTTGCAAATGAGTCACAGAAATTATTCTCACTAGTATGAAAGTCTTCATCCCCCCCCCCCCCCATATAACCCAAAATCCTCATTTGCTTTTGTAGTCCTAGTTCAACAAAAAGTATATTGAAAAAATAGGTTTCCACAGGAAATCAATAACTCCAGATTCATACTCTGCCTATAACAACACCATGCAACATATGCAAATCAGTCAATCATTCCATGCCTTGGGATAAGTACCAGTTATGAATAATAGATTGTAGAAACATAGCTGGTATTTATCCCAAGGCATGGAAACAATCTCGTATCCATCCTATTCCAAAAAATGGGTGACAGAAGTCTAGCATCAAACTACCAACCAATTGCTATCACCTCAGTCCTATTCAAAATAATGAAGAAAAATCATCTTCAACAGAGAACTCCTCCACTACTCAGAGTCTACCAACTAATCAGTAAACGCAAGTATGGATTCTGCCATTCAAGATCCACAGCTGATCTCTTAGCTTAAATCATCCACTACTGGACAAGTGCCATGGACAGGTTTGGAGAAACTTGGGCTGCCACTCTTGACATTTCCTAAGCTTTCGAGTGCGTCTCTAATACTGAAGCCTACCTAAACAAATTGCTATCCTTTGGTCTTCCCGTCACCTTCTGTAATTGGCAATTCTCTACAAGTCATGGTACATGGTTCCATCTCTTTGACCTTCACCATTAATGCTGAAGTGCATCAAGACTCTGTTCTATCACCTACTCTATTTCTTCTGTATATAAATTACTTATTCACAATCATCATTAATCCTATCCAAATCTTTACTGACAATAGTATTCTCCACTCATCCTACTCATTTCACAAATATGGAGTACTCGGACATCCCAGGCAACAAGATCATCTACAACTAGTGCCTTAAATATTGAACTACATATGTTGAATGCCCCAAAACACACTCTTGTCTTATTTCTCACAAAAGAGATTTCAGTCCACCTACCTCTACCCTCAGTATTACACAAATCACCAGACAAGACCGGATCTCTCTCTCTGCTTTGACCAACGTTTACATTCACTCTCTCCTGGAATAAACACATCACATCAAAGCCTCCTTAGCATCTAAAAAACTATACATTCTCTTTCATACCCAACCAGCTCTTAACTATCCTAATTCGCACTTGCTTAGAATACTGCTCACATGTTTGGGATGGTGCTCTAAAACTTCCCTTAAAATTCCTGACACTGTCCAGAGGCAAGCAATTAGGCTCACATATGATCCCGCTCTTACAGATTCACTTCAACCTCTACTTCACAGAGATAGTGTTTCATCACTGTGTTTATTCTACTGGTAATTCAATGGCATTGCTCTGCTGAACTAATAACTGTCACTCCTCCATTTTCTGTTCCTCCTGTTAATACAAAAGCAGCAGCTGCCCAACATCCAATTACTATGCAAATGCAAATTTAATTTTTTTTTCGTGTGTGAACTACAGAAAATGTAAGAGCATACATATAAATAATTAAAATCATAAGAAATAACAAATAGCCATTAAAAAGAATAGGGATTAAGAGAATACATTAAGAGATAAAAATGCCACTTGCAAAAATGTCAGATTTTTGCAAGTGGCACTTTATCACTCACGTCAGTTTTTATTGTAACAAAACGATCAATAGGAAAGAATGTTTCTCTGTTATCTTAAATAGAATATAGCTTTGATGTAGTTATTTTAATTTAATTTAATTTTTTATGTATTTTTTTCACTAGAGGTCATGCCAGTAGAATAACTGTTGATCAAATCATTGTATCTGTAGCTTACTGTATGAAATGTAATGTAGCTTGTCTTTGTTTATGTGGATATACTGCAGATGATGACTTTAATATGAAGGTCAAAACTTCAGGAAATTAAAATAGTTATTTATAACACAGTTGTAGAGCCCATAATTTGTCTAAAATAAATTCTCCTCCTCCTCCTCCTCCTCTTTTATTCCATTCACCTTTTTCCTCTGGAACAGTCTTCCTCATGAAGTATTCCCAAACAACTACAGCCTGCAACTCTCCAAAAACTTCTTTGTCCTCATCTGTGCACCACACATGACACTGATGTGCCTATAGACACGCAAATGTTGTCCGACACCAGTTGGCTTCCTGTAAACTGAGTAATCAAGTTTGTTTTGCTCACATGTTTCTATGGGTCTAAAAATGGTAATGATCTATTGATTTCGGATTCAAAAATGAATCTGACTGAGGGTGAACAGTATTTAAATGTTGGACAAATTCTTGTAGTTGGTTAATGGAGCTGCACCAATCAATGAAAATATCATCTACAAATCAGCCACACTTTACGTTGTGTTTCATGGTGCTCCAATGCTTGTTCCTCAAACAACTCCACAAACAAGTTTGCTAGCAGCAGAGAGAGGGGCCAACTGCTAACCCTTCCTTATGTTAAAAAAAATTACTCTTGAAATTTGAAGGTGTTATTGATATAATGTTTAAAAAGTTTCATGGTATCTAATGGAAACAGATCAATCTTCTTTCTATTCAAAAAAAAGAAATCACCTTGAAATTTGAAGAAAGCATTGTTGATACAAGTTTTAAAAAGTTTCCATGGAATTCAATGGAAAGTGATCTTGGAGTAAATATACGGTTTCCACTTTAGGTACACTGGTGAATACATTACTGATGTCCAAACTAGCAAATAGGTCAGTTTGTTCTATGGTAAGATATTTTGTACATTCAATGAACTGTACCATATAAAAGAGTCTGGCTCACCGACGTGAGAGCTTAGCAGGTTTAGTGGATACCTGGATAACAAGGCATCTAGCAAATTGTAGAATAACTTGCATCTATAAGGGGACTTAGAATTGTTGGTCTTATTCTGACAATGTCCTCTGAGGGCAAGTTTTGTATAGGTACTTGTATCATTTAGCAAAATTTGCATTTTTTTCCACCAACATTATTCTGCTGCATTCATAATAACTGTTGTATTGTTCAAAACTATGATGTACTTGTCTTGCATAATATTGTGTAAAACCTGTGTGGCTCAGTCTGGTATAGATGAAGCCCTTAGGTCAAAAAGACCTGGGTTCGATTCCCATCGAAGAAGTGAAGAACCTTTATCTGGTCTCTTTTGACTAAAGGTGAGTTAACCAGTCTCATATGGAGGTAGGGGGGTTTTTTCACCCAGAAAATCGGGTTTTTCATACCCCAGAACAGGCAAACCATCCCTGTGAACACAAGCATCTACAGACATAGGACACACTGGGAGGCACAGGGCTAAACCACCTTATCCTCAAAACGGTTGTGGTTTCAAATCGTAATAGGCCATGCCTAATACAAATGTAACGGGCCACTAGGCCTAATGCGTGAAAGGAGAGGAGAGAAGGATAATATTCTGTAGAGCTAGCTGTTCCATTTTTGAAGTGTTTTTATCTGGAAGTTTTGGCTGAAATTTAGACAAAGTCTGTAACATCTTTTGGAACTCTTTGAGGTCCTTTCTTAACATAGCCATGGTATCCATCTTGGGAATTATTTGATGATAATGAAAAATCAAAACTTCCTTTGGTCCACAAAATCCTACTTAAAACCTCTCGACAACCAGATGAATACAAAAAACAAACTTTCAGAGGAGCAGTAATTATTCCCTATATTCTACCAGTCACGAACAAGATTTCGAAGTTATTATGTCAACAGTGTACCAAGTTGCCTTCTATTCCCTCAATAAGATTTCTAATCTCCTTAGACCTTCAAAACTTCCCCATCTACACAAGAAACCTGGCATTTACAAGAGATACACACGTTCAAACATTTCAATGACATGGAGAAAAAAGTAAATACAAATCACAATTGACAGCATGTACAAATGAAACCAAACATCAAGTATTGTGGCAGCAAACTGAAATGATCTACATAATTACCGTTTCTACTCTTCTGCTTATTCTTCTTCAATCCATCCATTCCCTAAGGATGGGTAAGTTCCCCTAATTACAGATCATGGCAAATTACTGTAGCCAGCATCCTCTGCTGCATGCAAAGACCAAGTATTTATACCTGTAAATCTGTGTTCACAGGGCCAGTTTGCTTGTTTTGAGGGACAAGAAACCTGATTTTTCATGAGGGGAAAATCCTCTGCTTTCTTATTGGACAAAGAGGAAAATCCTTTCCAATTCATCCAATAGTAGATTGTATTGATTCTCCTACTTACTGTATAGCCAAATATCTAGCTAAATTATTGAAATCACACATGAGCAACTCTAGTTCCTTTCTAAAAAACTCCTCAGATTTCTTAGAAAAATTGAAAAATGTCTCATTGCAACCTACAGATCTTATGGTGAGCTTTATATAGAATCTTTATATACAAATGTACCTCTCAAGGAGACTTTAAAATTACTTGCTGACATCTTTCCAGAAGACATTATAAAACTGTTCGATTTCGTAATACACTCTGGATATTTCTTATGTCAAAACAAATTTTACAGCCAAGTAGAAGGAACGGCCATGGGAAGTCCTCTCTCTCCTGCTTTAGCCAACTTTTATTTAGAACATCTAAAAAAAAGTCCTCTTCTCATCTATTTTCCCTCAACCATCTTTTTTTTTTAAACAGTATCAATTCCTTACATCATCGTATAAAGTTTACTATGGAAATGGAAGAAAACAAACAGTTATCTTTTTAGACGTTCTCCTCATCCGGTCACCCCTTCAAATACTCTTACAACTACAGTTTACAGGAAACCAATGTTCACAGGTCGTTATATTCTTAAAGAATCAGCCCATCATCCTTGTCAAAAAACAGGAATCATAAAATGTCTAATCAGAAGAGCCAAAACTAATTGTTCTACTTCTAATTTTCTACAGAAAGAACTTTCTACTATCCAACAACACATGAAACTCAATGGCTTTTCCGAAAAGAGTACTCACCATCTTCTCGATTCTTATAATCCACCACAAAACAACAAAGATTCAATACGTCGAGTTCCAATTCCATACATCTCCGGGATTTCAGAACCTATCGCAAGAATTCTGAAGAAATATGCATTAACGGCTACATATTTACCTATTAACAAATTATCTTCCCATTTTCTTTCTCCTAAAGACAAACACTCAACTATGTCTCTTCCTGCAGTTTATCAAATTCCCTGCAACTGTGATCGCTCCTATTTTGGACAAACTGGACATTCTCTTGAAAAAAGAAGCCAAGAATATCAATCCTCTATTCATCACAATAAACCTGAAAAATTTGGATTGGCTCAGCATGGGATTGAAACTAACCACAACATCCTTTGCTCAAAAACTCACCTCTTACATAGATCCCGTTATAAATTTGAACGTTTATTCAAAGAAAGCGTAGAGGCCTTACTCCATTCCTAACCTGAATCGGAATCACTGTATATCTATATCAAAAATCTGGGAAAGTCTAATCAGGATAACTCATTAATTTGTATTAATTTTATGTTATTTAATATTATTAATTAATATCTTTATTTCAATCATGTCTCTGCTTAAAAATATTCCCTTTAATACTTAGTGATATAACATCACGCGGCTTGTTCTATTTTTAAATGATCTATTGTTAGTATTCCACCTTGTATTTTTTTTTTAAACTGTTCTTGTAGTGCCACTGAAGATGGTCTGCTATTTCCAGACCGAAATATTTGGTTAATTAAATATCTTTCTTGTGTTTACGTGCTTATATTATTCAATCCTCTGCTGCACTATGAAACTGGTTAACTCACCATTTTATCACACGTTTGTCACATCACTGATGGAATTCAAATCCAGGTCTTTCCATATGGCGTGTATATACTAACCGATCTATGGACTCCTCCAGTTTCTATTCAAGAGCATTCAAAGATGCACAATGCATGATATTACACTAAGTCAGGATCACTTTCATTAAACAAATGGCACACAGAATGTCACCAACAATGAGGTGTACATGTAGCATATATGTATGAACATCCCATTGTTAATAACTCTTTTTCAAATATTTTCATTGCAATCATTACCTGTTTGTAGCTTAATTTTTTTTTTACTATTATATCCTGATAATGTGAAAGACGGTTATTTCATGAAGCTAGATGAGTATCTGAATAAACATTTTTTCTATCAAGTTGTTTTATGTGGTTAAATACCAGTATTACAGTTTCATCAGAGGGTAAAATTTGTCCACTGAACAAAGTGGGTGATAAGCCAGGATTTGAATTATAGACCAATCTGAGTGATGGAGTTGAGGTGAGGGCTAGGATCCAGAAAACCAATATCCAGCAGCACTATCTATGATGATCAGCCCATGCTGAGATTTTAAGTTAGCAATATTCTTCAGTATTACAAAGTTGGCAAATGTATCTCATAAGTGAGATGCATATATAATAGTATATTTCAGTTTCGTAACAGCCTTTAATAGACTGCCACATGACAAGTTAGGTGACTAAATTGAAGCAGCACATGGGGGTTAGATAATAGATTAGTCTATTGAACAGGCTGTGAGACAGGTGTCAGCAAGTTATGTTATGAGGGGAACAAGAACCTGGGAACAGGTCTATCTTGAGAATATTGTTGTCAACTGGTTGATAATAAAATGGAGATATGCAGTTGTTTGCAGATGATGTAAAGTTGGGAAGTTTGTCATAGATACAGACGCTTTGGGTGGAAAATAAATTTCACTGCCTAGAGTGAGACCATTTTCTCCCCACTTATTGGAGACCTGAAGTGGCTTGAAAAAGTTCCATGTTTGGTCTCAAGAGCAGGTTTCAGGATTAGGTAACAATAAATAAAATACGAAAATAAAAAAACAATCAGAAAAATACTTATCCCATCCACACTATTAATGTATTATAGGTTTACAACCTATCAGAGGTAAAAATAAAAAACTATAGCCATACAGGATGATCTGAATGTAACTGGGCAATTGGCAGATGAGTGGAATGCAATTCCTGAGAGAAGTAGTGAGGAATAGTTAATGAATTTAAGAAACAGTGTGATGAGCATTGTCATGTGCAAAAGTGGGGATATCATGAGTAATGTAATTTTTTTTTAAAAATTCCACTGTCATCTAATGTTAACTGTTAATAATAACAATAAATTTGATCAATCCTCAAAACTTACTTGGTTTTGAGGATTGAAAATCGCTCCACAGAGAGCGTAGCATATTTTATTTAGTATATTTTCACCAAAAGTGTAGTATATTATATTTTCACTAAAACTTCTTCTTTCACTATGCATTATTCCCACTTCCTATGCAGGGTCCGCGTGTTACTTAGATGCGACTACTTGTTAGTACCACTCCCAACCGACCTGTCGCCTAGTCTGCTGCTGGGGGGGGGGGGGGGGGTATATTTTTGGCTGTAGAAGCGTATATTCATGGGGCCGGTTTGCCTGCTTGTGAGACAAAAAACGCCAGATAAATTGGTGGAAAAAACCCTACTGCCCACACCCAAGACCGGCTAACTTGGCTATGTCTGAGGAAGATCCTCAAGTTCCTCACGTCTTCGACAGGAATTGAACCTGGGACACTCCTTCCCCAAGCATATGGCTGCAAAGCACAAAGCCACTAAGCTAACCACACAGACTATTTTCACCCAAAACTACTTTCTATATAAAAGAACAATTCTCAAAGCTTTCAACTCTGCATTCTCCTCACTCAATACAAAAGTATTTCTCAGACAGGGAAATGTGTTTGCAATGTAGCCACATGGCTCTAGGATGCTCATGACACATTCCTCAAAAACCTTAACAATCAGCATAATCACTTTACCTTGAAATCAGAGAAATACATCATGAAACTGTTTTTAGACTTCATTATCCACTTACGATAAATACCACTTAAATTTTTCAGGATATAGAAAACACACATCATCACACAAACATGTAGATTCCATCACTGCTTTTAAATCAAATACAAATCATAATAAGTTAACAAAAAGAGCATGTCAATTTTCTTATATAGCTAAAAAGTAAATTCAGATATTGTTTTATTATTATAATTACTGTATGAACATCCCCACAGTGTCGAAAGATTCATTAGGAAGCTCACATTAAGCATTATCTACACAATGTCTGTCACACCTTAACTTAAATCATTCACAAATCATTCGCAACCACCTGTTAAATTGCTATTTATATGATTTATACTTAATAATTCTTAATTATATCCTATCTTATTCAAAACCTTATTCAATTAAAATCAGTAGAAAAGGTTCCTACTCAGAGAGACAATACTAGACTCTTAGCCGTTTTTACACAATACTTTACTTTAATGCTGCTGTATAGATTCAGACTGCAGTAAATATAATTATATTTACTTTCTAAATCCTTCCTGCCAAAATAGGTTCTATTTTTATAAGTGGTAGTTTGGAATCATAATCAGGCATGACTCAGGTTCAGGTAAATATGACAAGTTTATTGGAATATCTAAACAGAATACAAAATTCATACACTCAATTATGACTCAATGCTAAATGAAAAACTTGAATTAAGAGGTTAACATATTCTAAATTAATTAAAGGTCATAAAGCATGCGAAACACAATAACTGCATATTGGGATAGATAGCAAATGATATGAAGTTAAACTAAAATTCCTTTCTGTAATGCTACTCATAAGATAATATAAACAAACATTCTAATGTTACTCAGTTACTAAAATCCACAATTCTGATCTCATTAAGTTAATCCTATCACATACAATTACAAAAGATCTCTTCCAAACAATTCTTCTTACTCTCTCAAAGGAGGTTAACTTTCTAATTAGAGACTGTCCACAGAGTTCTTTAGAATACTGTTCTTAATTTCACATTCACAAACAATCTTCTCTCTTCTAATGAATTTTATACACAAAATAGAGTAATTTTACCTTACCAAACTTTTTCCGCGTCTTTCAGCACCACGTGTACGTCTGGTTACTTCTTGTCTATTGGCTGTCCATATGCCAAAGTAGGGGTTATGCTATCTTCATTATTTCTGCCGAAAAAGGACTAAAATCTTTGTGTTTCAGGAACAACTCGATGGGACGTCTCAGCGACGGCTTGATTCTGCTAGGACTGGAAATTTTTACCTTCAGCTCTGCATAGAATCCTTCTCCTTTTTAAGAAAGCCTTCTGGTCGACATCTTATCTTATCACGGATGCTTCATCTCCCCCCTTTACGTGAACTCCCGCTAACTTCCGAGCCACCAAACAGGAAAACGATACGACAAGAGAGATCCACAATACGGCACTCGTTCCCTTATATTCTTCGATAGAGCGTCCTCTTTTTCGAAGTCCTCTTTGCACATGACCCATCTCTTTTCTCCCCCTTGGGAGAAAATGCTGATATGATCTTGCATTTCCAGAATTCGTGTCAAAGTACATTCCATGTATGCTACTGCCGCCAACATTACGCTGTACACGTGTAGTTTTATACCATCCAAGAATTATTATTTAGTAACTATTTGATGACTCACAGTTATTTATACACAGCTTAAGTGAGGCTTAAATTAAATCATACTCTAAATAAAATCTTAATATGATCACAATAGCTTAAATATATGGTACATATATTTAAGCTATCATTCTGAATGAATGATTTCTGAATTTTTCATTCTGAATCCTTCATTCATTCAGAATGAATGATTTCTTTGGAAGATTCCTTCATTCAGGATCTAACACACCCATGGCAATCATTACACATATGCATTTTCCAAGCAAAAAAAAATCTTATGTTCATGACTTGCTAACCATACCCTTACATAGCTTCCAAAAGTGACTATTTGTTCTTTCCCATCCAGTCATATACTGAAACTATCTTCAGCATCTATTCTACAAAATTCCTTCAGTCCCCACCTTTCTGCCTATCAGCTAAACTTTGTAACCCATAAACCTTCAGTCTAACATGGAGTGTTCCCTGGATATTCTCCATCACTCTTTTAGGCAAGAAAATCTGCATATAATAATCCAGATGTGGCTGTATCAAAGCTTTATTTGATAATAAAGAAAATATGTACAAAAATGGTTGCACCAGAAGTAAGCAAAATTATCATAATCACAACACAGACTTCAAAAATGCTATGTGCATATTTTATGTGAAAGCAATGTCAGGAAAAAATAAGAACACTTAAAAAAATATAGTGACCAACACATTCCCACCACCACAACTCTCTAAAGATAAAAATTCATTCTTATTTTATAACGAGGAATTTATATGATCAACTGTACCCACAATCTAGCTCATAGTAGTATTATTTAATTATCCTGGTTGAATCCAGAAATATTTTGGCATATATCATCATCATTGTTATCACGTAGCTCTAACAGGCACTTAAGCACCTCTTACCTTCCAAATATACTTGGATTTCATAACTCCAAGATAAGGATGGTGGTTAGCCCTACACCTATAAGCATTCTTTTGTCTGTAAATTGAATATATTCTACTGGCCAGTTTTATGATAATCATAAAGCTAGCCAATACATTATCATAATGATTGTCATAAATCTTTATGATAATCGTGTAATGTAGGTGAAGCACACAAAGTACTGTAGGGTGATTTTTAGTGGATACAGGAGGTTAAAAAACTGTATATGGGGTAAACAAACACATTAACACATGTCAAAGTAAACGAATGCATATAAACATATGCATAAATGTAGAAGCCCTTATTGTTAATATTCACATGGACCAATAATCTGCAGATGGCAATCAATTATCTGTTATCTTTCTTATGAAAATAGCATGAAAATGTTTGCAATTACTCTCTAAATAACAGCTGCTAATATTAATTATTTTAAAGGAACAAAATTATGTTTGTAAACTTATAAAAGAACACTTACTGGTCGAGATTTTTTCCAAGAAGCAGTAGAAATTTCTGCTAGTAATGCTCTAGCATCAATAACAGCCTGATAAATACGTAACTGATTCCCATCAGATGCCACAAAACATGCACTTGGCGAATTGGATATGCTCCCTAAAGTAGTGCTGTAAAGAAACTCATAAAATCATAAAAGATGAAGCAATTTTATAAATGAAATTGTTTTCTTTGTTATTAAGAATAATTTTCCACTGTCAACAAATAATGCTAGATTTTTTTTTTTTTTTTAATCTCAAGTAGTAGTAGTTTTCCCATTATTGTAGGTGGATTTTCATTAGTCAATTGCACACACTTCCAAAGCTGCAAAAAACGAATAGAAAACATTCCTATCTATTAAAGTAGGATATGAAAAATAAGATTAAAAAATCATTTTAGCAGGTTAGAGGGAAATGCACTGATGATTACAAAGTGTGGATATGAAATTATTACATGCAGACAAATTCTTATATTTATACAAAGTTATGGCTTTAAATAATTTTAATGTCAAATTTGAAAAAAAAAATAGACTGCAAATTGAAATTTTCATATACACAATCAGTATGTTTAACAAAACATACAGGTGTCTTCTTGTTCAACCTCACTTGCATAAATTTTGCTTTCCATTGCTAGAATGAATTTCCCATAACATGAGTGCCTGTGTAACACTTGTCAGTATTCATAAATTTCATTAAAAGCATATTAATTATATATATTTTTATATCAAAATATGATTTCTTTGTGTAATGCATGAAAGCTTTAAGCTTTTTAAACAACCCAATACACAGTTTTGCAGACGACAGCACACTGCACTCCTCCCTTTCTTTTGATAAACCTTACTCCACACAACTCACCTCAACCTACAGAACAGCAACCACCACTGCCTTCAATTCAGACCTCCAAGCCATCCTCCAATGGGATTTCAGATAACCTAGTCAATTTCAATGCAAATAAAACCCAGTACTGTCTTATTTCTCATAAAAAAGAACCATTTTCTCCCAGTATTATTTTTGACAACACCTAAATTTCCAGACAATCTGAGATTTCTCTTTTTGGAATTACCGACATCAAGCCTCTCCTAGCATAAACACATAACAACCATTGCATCATCCTCAGTTTCTAAAAAACTACGATTTCTCTTTCGCTCAAGACGTTACTTCACCTGTAAACAGTTTTAACCTAATACAAATCCACTCAACCATCGAATACTGCTCCCACATATGGGATGAGCTACTAAAAGTTCTCTCAAAATGCTTGACTCAATACAGAGGAGAGCAATCAGACTTATTAATGACCCATCTCTTACCAACTCACTCCTACCACTTTCGCACAGATAATCGGTCTCTACATTATGTGTTTTCTACAAATATTTCAATGGAAAATGTTCATCCAAAATAGCATAATTCTCCCACTTAATACAAGGCTTGATGGAAAATATGGAGCTGCTGCTCAACATCCCTACACGGTGCACCTTGAAACCCACAGACAAGTTTCTTCTCCACCTCCTTCATCCTTGCAACTGCTATACTATGGAACAGTCTTCTCCTTGATGTGTTCCCTAAGGAATACAATATACAGTCATTCAAATTCGATGTGAACAATTTCTTTCCCAACCCATACATGGTACTAATGTACTATAGGTTGATCTACAAAGCTCTAGAGTATGAGCCTGAGCAGAGTCCTGTTAAATCTTTCACAATATCACACTATGAAATTAAGGTTGCCATTTAGTCATGAAATTTTATTTTATTTTTTTTCAGGACTAAATGGTGACACTTCCAAAATTGTCACCATTAAAAAATTATTTAAAAATTATTGTTGATAGTGAGAAAACATCACTATCAACAATAACATAGTCAATGAGAATTTTCTTATTCCTTGCCTCTTCTCTTCATGTGCATTTATGCACAGTTTTTTGTTTGAACATTGTGTTAATAATAACCAATCCATGCCCTTTGCCCTGAGAAGAATAAAATTGAATTTCATACTGAAAAGAAGAACATGTAAGAAAGTTTTTAAAGTGAATAAAAGTTGATCAGCCCTCAGATGTAAACTGTAGTCTAAAATACACAGATTTTATTCAAGAAAAAACTAAAGAGTTTGAGAACAGGAACCAAACCTTGGAGATTCAGTAGCAAGTTCTGAAGAAATCATGGACTGATTCAGCCAGAGAGGCATGGGGTGACGTTGTCTGCAAGGATATAAAAATCAAAGCTCCATAGGGGACACAGGAAGTTAAAGATGCATTAAAGGAAAAGAAAAAATCATATTGAAAGTTCCTGGCAAATAAGTCAGCATGTACTGTTAGAGAATACAGAGACAAATGTAAGAAAGCTAAACACTGTGTAAAACTAGCTAAACAAAAGTCATAGGAAAACTTTGATAAGAACATAGAAAATAAATATCAGGAAGGTGGCAAAATATTCTGGAGGCTGTTGAAAATGCTCTGAAATGGAGGAAAGAGTGCAGTAAAAGGAATTGCAGATGATAAAGGTGACATGAAAACGGGAGAAAAAGATATCCTTGAAGTATGGAGTAATTACTTTGAAAAACTGGTAAATGAAACAAGCAGTGATGACAGCACAGTGGTAAAAAACACTGACCAGGCATGCAGTCAGGAATACATATCCATACTTGAAGTAGAAAAAGCCATCAAAGGCTTGAAATGTGGAAAGGCAGCAGGAGTAGATGATATTCGACCAGAAATGCTGAAGTATGGTGGTATAAAAGTCTTACAGTGGCTGCACTGCAGTTCAGAAGGACTGGACAGAGGTACAAATTCTAGATGATTGGAGGAGCTCTCATAGTACCCATATACAAAAAGGGAAATAAAACTGAATGTTAGAATTACAGAGATATTTCCCTACTGAGTGTTCCTGGTAAGATCCTGATAAAAACTTAAATGATTAAAAGTCAAAGAATGACAAAATTAGTTTCATCTTCTAGTTTCGTTGACTTCATCGGGTGTATAACATGAAAAGAGAAATACAAAAGAATATACATTACAAAGAGAACAGCAGCTATAAATTAAGTTACAAATGGATTGCTGGCATTTGAAGGTCTTCTGGATGTCACTGTTCATGTTGAAGTGGAAATGATCTCGCATACACCAAAACTGGATAGTTGAGGAATAACATTCAGAGGTTATAGCTTAGGCTTGTATTGAATTGACAGAAATTGAGGCCAATTTCTGTCAATTCAATAATTCTTCTCTAAAGCTCATCACAGCATCTAAAAATGTTTTCTAATTTATTCCAGATTACCATGTAAGTGGTAGAATCTTCATTGTCAAGGTTAGGCAGAATTAAGAACATAATTAGATAGAATAGTGGCTCTAGTTCTGCCATAAATGCTTACCTATTGGATAATCAGAAAAAATAGCATATTTGTTGGTGTCTGATGTTTTTGCTTTCTCATTTTTGACAGTAGATGAGCTCATGATTTATGTATTGTATTGTGGCTGGTTGAATGTTCCTGATAAATTGGAGGATGGAAGACTCATTCTCATAAGAAGGGTGAATTCAGTGTCAGAGTTTCCTCCATGTCCACCATGGAGCCCAGATTCCCACTACCTGGCAAGTAATGAATATGCCTGGAAGTGGAATCCTAAAAATGCCTCCATGCATCATACTGGTACCCCAGTAAACCTTAGATCCTGTCTCCAAACCATGGAGAGGAAGACTTACTACAACCTGATTCATGTAAGTAAACCTACTGGCCAACTGATCCTGGCTGGGCCATCCAGGACCACGTTTTTTTTCTGAAGAAGGAATCAAAGTAAGGTAAGACTACCAGATCTCACCTTTCCAGGTGTGCACGATTTGCTGTGCATGGCAAACACAATCGTAGGGTACTGGATTTCATGATGGGCTGAAAATAAGACAATAAAAATACCAAGAAGTAGAGCAAAAAATATAGGAACACAAGAATAGACAAAGATGAAAAAGAGTCAGCACCATCACTGGTCTGTTCTAATCACGAACAGGTGACTCCATGTGGAGAAGGGTGATACACTTAACACAAAAAAATTTCTTAATATGGTAATCATTTCATCACTTTCTTCATTCTCTACTTACTTCCATTCAACCCCTTTTACCATGAGCTGCTAACATACACATCTAATACATACTAGGCAGCCTGGTGAATGCTTGTTACCACAATGTGTTGTACCTACAGTAAAGTTTGCTGACAGAGGAGTAATGGTGTGGGGTGAATTCAGCTGGTTGGAGTGGGACCATTGGTCGTTGTCGGTAGTTCCATGAAGGCAGCTCAGTACCTTGAGATTCTGGATAATCAGGTGATGCCAACACTGTGGAGTTTTCATGAAACAGTCCCATGTTACTACTATCGAGATGACAAGACCCCGTAAATGACTCCTTTGGCCTGAGCAGAGTCCTGATCTCAATCCCATCGAACAACTGTGGGACAAATTGGAGAAGGATTGAGGTCCAGGGAAGCACATCCTCAATCTGTCACTGAACTCAATGCTGCTTTGATGTAGAAATGGAGACAAATTCCACCTGATGTCTGCCATGCATTAGTGGAAAGCCTTCCTCAAAGGGTGCAAGAGGTGATCAAAACCAAAGGTAGACATACCCGATATTAGGGTTTGCCTGCCTGTATCAACTGTAAATTGCTAAAGTGTGTGTGGACAATTATTGGTAGAAAGTGTAGCTGTGTTTTTTTCTTCTTCTTAAAGTAGGATTTCAAAGATGACATACTAATGTGCAATAAATAGTGTCAAGATGACCTTGCAATATCCTATTTTTAATTGTAGATAGATTCATTCTTGCATGAGAGAGAGAGAGAGAGAGAGTGTGTGCTCCCAAATGGTGTTAATGCAATGGAAATTAGAAATAAAGGGAAATAGCAAACAATATGGTGGTGCTAATTTCTGTATTTAATATTTGAAAGTGTCAGACAATTATATACAATTCCTATTTCTCAGTGGTCAATGCATGTAATTATATCTTCAATAGTTCAGTTCACATTATGAGAAATATTTGTTTGACCAGATTTCTCAAGATATTGTAATGACTTTCATTCAGCCTTTAAAGGATAGATTAAAATTATTAGCAGACCACATCTACCCAACAAGAAAGAAGCTGGACATACTTGACTTAAAATTCCTACCTTGGAAGAAGTGTTGGAATCCAAGCAACATTGGCAAATGCCGATGTTTCTGGAGAATTTATTCTTGCTAGTTCAGTAATTCCCCCAGATTTTGAAAGTGGACCTACTGGATCTACTTTCCATAAAATAAGCTCACTGCAAAACCCTGCTTGAAGAAATCCAGAGTTTGCTGGACAACACAGACTAGTTGGCACTGAGACAGTTGATACAGGAGTATTAGTAGACTGGCCTGGAAGATTGTGATGAGATGTTGTTAGCAGAAGTGGCAAAACTGGATGACATGTGATATCATTTATGCGAAAACGATGACCACACACTCGCGATGCATGGCCAATGCTTAGAACCTGCAAGAAATATTTCAAGAGAATTAGAAACAGCATAAAATATTGATAAGAGGAATTTTTATATAATTTTAAATTATAGCTTAGAAGAATTAAAAAAAAAAAGTTACCTATAAAATTTCATTATTGGTGATTTGTTAGTTAATGTAACGTCAATCTAACTTATAAATATGCCTTGGAAAGTGAAGTAAATTAACCTCAATAAGTATAAACCAATTTTATTACTAATTAAAAGAGAGGTACAAATATATCAAAAGTACTTCCATACACTATGAATAAAGCACAACTGGTAAGCTTTCAAAGTGATGGATATCACAAACATACCGAAATCAACTTTCTCTTCTATGCTAAATGCTCCAAACCACAAGGATACTGTATAGAACACTATTAGAATCCTTTAAAGAAATTATTCATAGAAATATAAAATTTATTTCACAAAAAAAAAAAAAAAGTTAATTATGATTCACCAAATTATTAAACCACACTCTGATATAGATTAGGATAGTACAGAGCACTAAAACCTTCTTAAATAACTCATTACATTTAATATGACTTATATGCAACAATTTTACACAGTTTCATAGGATGTGTGACCAGTCTATTTAATACTTAGCAAATCCAGACATATGTAGTTTAATGTGATGTACTGAGGCATTCAGAAAGTAATCTGGTAGTCCTGGGTGAGGAAGATGGTTTGCATTATAATTAATAAAATGCAAATTTGCAAGTTTATTATCGTTAAGATCCACAGCAGATCTTGTCACCTACATCATCCACCTCCAGACAACTGGAGACAGATGCCATGGAAAGGCTTGTAGAAACTTGTGCTATTGCACATATAAAGTATCTGAGAAGATTTGACACTGAGTACTTCACAGCAAATGGACATCATATGGTCCATCTTCTTCTCTTTATAATCAGTTTGCAGTTTCTCCTCAGGCTGTTCACTAGATGTAATGGTGAAAGATGTTCTCTATTAATGCAGGTGTTTTTTTGGGGCTATTTATCCATCCTCTTCAATATGATCACACCTGAAAACATCAATGCAGTGCATACCATAATATTTGATGATATGTGAATAGCAAGCAATCTAAGAAGTGTTATTAGCAGTGATGGAAGATGTAAAAGTGACATAAAAGCAAGCATAGCGATGGGAAGAGATGCCTTTAATAGAAAATGGAATTTATTCAGAAGTAAAATGGACAGAAACCTAAAGAAAAGACTAATAAAATGCTATGTGGAGTGTTGCCCTTTATGCAGCTGAAACTTGGACATTGGAGATGTGGATTTGGAGAAAGATGGAAAAAATCAAATGACAGATCAAATAACTAATGAAGAGGTCTTAAAAAGAGTAGAAGAAGAAAGAATCTGTTAAGGAGGATAAAAAGAAGAAAGGGAAACTGGATCAGACATATTCTAAGAGAGAATGAAATCATCAGAGATGCCATTGAAGGAAAAATAGACAGAAAAAGACCCAGAGGAAGAGTAAGGTAAACAATGTTAGATGACATACTGAATGGAGACAAGTACACAACCTTGAAAGAGAAGGCTCAGAACAGAAGAGAGTGGAAGAAAAGTTTTTGCTACTAAAAGAAGAACCTGTTCAATTGCAGAATACTCAAGAAGAAGAATAGCAACCAAAAACATTGCAAAGATTCTGGGGATATCCAGGGAATGAGTAGGGGTCGTTAACCACCAACATCTGGACATGCTGAAGCTTTCAGTGAAGAGTGGGTGCTCAAATGTTTGAATGCCAATTTAAAGAGAGAACATGTGCTGCCATTTCAAGGGATTTTGGGTGATTTTGAGAAATCGGGTGCAAATTTTTTGGCTTGTATTGTGACTGCTGATGAAACATGGCTTCATCATTATGACCCAGGGAGCACAAAACAGTAAATGGAGTGGAGACACAAAGGTTTCTTCATGGTCAAAGAAGTTCTGAACCCAAAAGTCAGCAGGAAAGGTTCTTGCCATTGTCTTTTGGGATATGGATGCAACCCTTACCATGTAACTGTTAAAAAGGTGAAACTGTTACAGCCACAGTTGATTCAACAGATCTGGAGGAACTGAATTAGGTACCGAAGGAAACAAGCTGTGGGAAACTGAAAAGAGGTGTGTTACTTGCAGAACAGTGCACCTGCTCACACTGTTCATGAAACCCAGCAGACAATACACAACTTGGGCTTTCGATGTCTGCCTCACCCATCCTATTGGCCAAACCTGGCCCCATCTGACTCATATCTGCAGCTGATGACTGGTTTGTACAACAAAGGAAAGAATTTTTTCTCAGAGGATTGCAAATGATGCAGCAGCATTGCAACAAGTGCATAACACTTCAATGGGAATATGTAGAATAATATGTAAATTACATGGTTCCACCACAATTCCTTCTTGGTGATTATAACTTTTCAGCACACCCTCATATATGCTAGCAGTATGGTTAACCACCAAAATAAAGCTTATTATCTCAATTATGTAGTTTTTATACTTCAATTAAGCAATTTAATCACTCTAAACAATCTCTCAAATTTGAAAGGACCTCAATGATGCACTGCCATATAAATCAGAAAACTTAAAGATCCATTGGGCAATCAGGAAATGAGGCAGTCTAAAATGACAAAATATCATTTTTCTTTTTAGTGGTTAACTTAATTATTTTGTGAATGTATTTTTCTTTTTCTTTTCTTTTTTTTAAAGGAATGCTCCAGTTTTAAAGTCCAATTTTGAGAATAGCCACAGAGCAAACCTGTCATCGAGAATTCATACTAGTATTTGAGTTAAGAAGGAATTATGGATGAAAGTTGCTAAAAATAAAAAAAGAATTTAGCTAAATCAGGACACAGGAAGAATCCTATGATATAGCATGTCAGTTAGCCGTAGATTTTCCCTAATGGATTACAGAGTGAAATAGTTGGATGGTTGGAAGGGAACTTTTGTCATAAGGGCTCAAAGTGTATCATGTAAAGGAAGATTAGTAATAAGAAGATTAACATCAAAGTTCACAATAATTTTGTTGTTAATTGAATATGTTTATTTCACTTAGATGAAACCAAAGCAGGACCTCAAGGATTGATGGAATCAGAGCAGAAGCTTTTAAAATGCTGATAACACATATTCCAATCTCCTTGCCATAATGAATCAAGCTTTAAACACTGGAATAATACCTCAACAATGGAAACAAGGTCTTATTGTCCCTATACCCAAAAAGGGCAGTCATAATAAGAATGGATAACTACTAACGGAGGTATTGCTTGCCATCAACCACAGTTAAAATCTACAATAGAATGATAATATAATAGAACCTTACTTAACATCATTTTAAGAAAAAAACCAGCTGGATTTCTAAAAAAACAATGTACAGTAGAACAGATACATTGCATCAAACGAATCATAGAAGGTTCACATTGATAAAAACTTACACTCATTTTGACATTTATAGACTTCAAAAAACCTTCGACTCCATTGATAGAGAATTCTTTCTTTTAGGGTTACACGGTGATCAGCACTCGTATTTGTAGATTTAGGGACTCAAAAACACACGTGTTGAACAGATTATTTTATTAATTACAAATAAAATAAACCTTGACGTTTCGACCTCTATATCGAGGTCATCATCGGAAGAATACAACTGTATGCAGAACCAAGCTACATGCTCATGCTTTCTATACCAGTAAACTAAATCTACGCAGTAGATTTAGTTTACTGGTATAGAAAGTTAATACCTCAGTATGCCCGTGCGCCCAGAATTTATGGCCTGCCAAAAATACACAAATCTGGCACACCACTTCGCCCAATCGTTGAAGGAATTGATAGCCCAAATTATCACTTAGCAAAAAAATTAGCTGCCACACTCAAGGAATTGGTAGGTCAGTCCCCTTCCTACATAAAAAATACACAACATTTCATCAGTAAAATCAAAAACATTACACTCACCGACCAAGATTTATTAGTCAGTTTTGACATAACTTCCCTTTTCACCAATGTCCCAATCAATGACACGATCTTGCTCCTACAGAACATATTTCCACATGACATCACGGCCCTTTTTGCCCACGTACTCCGCTCCGGATATTTCGTATGGCAAAACAATTTTTACCTTCAAAAAGAAGGTACAGCCATGGGCTCACCACTTTCTCCCCCAATAGCTAACTTTTATATGGAAGACTTTGAGCAACGGGCTCTAGAGACAGCATGTCTAAAGCCCAAAATCTGGCTCAGATACGTCGACGATATTTTCGCCATTTGGCCCCACGGCCGCGAAGCTCTAAATACATTCCTTAGCCACCTAAACAAACAACACAAACGTATCCAATTCACCATTAAAATGGAAAAAAACGACTCTCTTCCTTTCCTAGACACACTTGTCACACGTCTTCCCTCTGGCTGTCTCTCCTTCTCAGTTTACCGCAAACCTACACACACAGGCCAATACATACACAAAAATTCTTACCACCACCCAACACAAAAATTAGGTGTCATAAGCACCCTTAAACACAGAGCCCTAACTATCTGTTCAAATGAACAGGCTCTAAACCAAGAATACAAAATCATCAACCAAACATTTATCAAAAATGGATACAATAAAAAAACTATTCCCAAGATCCTCCATAAAGACACCAATAAGAACAAAAAAGATTTCAAGAATGCTATTGCCATTCCTTATGTTAGAGGCATTTCTGAAAAAATAGACAGAACACTTCACAAATACAACATTAAAACCACCTTTAAACCCCCAAATAAGCTAAGACACCTACTCAGTTCCTCTAAAGATCCTCTTCCACACCTAGCACACCCAGGGGTATACAAAATACACTGCACATGTAACATACCATACATAGGGGAAACAGGGCGAACTATCCCAATCAGACAAGACGAACACAAACGACACATTAAATACCTCCACTTCAGTAAAACAGGCCTTTCTGACCATGCACTCCAAACATACCATAGAATTGATTGGAAAAATACCAAGTCCCTACACCGCACCAAAACCTGGTTTGAGAGAAAATTTAAAGAGTCTTGTGAAAAGCTCAAACACAACCCAAATCTCAACAAAAATGATGGCCTCACCATTTCAAGAATGTGGAGGACCCATCAACAACCTGTATAACATCATAAACTAGCATTAGAAAAATTCCCACTACAAGAAGACAACTTGGTGAAGTGTTTAGAACATTCAATAGCAACTGAAAGAAATCATTTTGTAACTATCCAGAATATTAATACATGAGGACTCTAACAGTTTATTGTAGTTGCATTTATCTATTTATAATGTATATATATATATATATATATTTTTTTTTTTTTTTTTTTTTTTTTTTTTTATTCATTCATTTGTCTTTCTTTTCTATCACTAGAGGTCAGGCTAGAAAAAAGATTTATTAACTGCGTAGATTTAGTTTACTGGTATAGAAAGCATGAGCATGTAGCTTGGTTCTGCATACAGTTGTATTCTTCCGATGATGACCTCGATATAGAGGTCGAAATGTCAAGGTTTATTTTATTTGTAATTAATAAAATAATCTGTTCAACACGTGTGTTTTTGAGTCCCTAAATCTACAAATATGACCATTGATAGAGAAGCAATGTTTAAAATACTCAGCTTCTATGGTCTACCCTCAAAAATCATACAAGCAATCTCAGCGCCTTATAAAGATTACAGTGCTACAGTAATATTTAAAACAGTAACATCTGAATCCTTTCCGGTGACAACAGGAGTCCTACAAGGTGAGGTATTAGCCTTACTTGTTCTTGGTATGCTTGGACTACATCTTCTGGACCGTCAAACAAAGATCTTGGTTTTAACACTAGAACATCCACCTACACCATGTAAATAACTGATCTTAGCTTTGCTGATGATGTTTTACTTATTGATACAGAACCAACAAATGCACAAAAACATTTCAGTTTACTAGAGTCACAGGCTAAACTTATTGGTCTGCAGGTCAACATCCAAAAGTCCAAAGTATTTTCAATAGGTTATGAAAACTTTATACTTCATATCAACAATAAACCCTTAGAAAGAGTAAAGGACTTTCAATACTTTGGATCGTACATCAGCAATACAGAAAATGACGTTAGAAAATGTAAACAGCTGGCTCTAGTCTTCCATAACAAATTCTGCCCCATCTGGAAATCATCATTAATATCATTAAAGATGCAAACAGTAAATCCAACTTCTTGTATGGTTCTCAAACCTGGACAATGAGCACCAAAAAAAAAAAAACTACAGATCTAATTAACTCCTTTGGAACTCATGTCTCAGACTGATCCTTGCATACACTTCAATGGACCATGTCACTAACTCTGCTGTGCTAAATCTGGCTAAGCAAGAACCATTTGTGAATATAATAAAAAAACTGCAA
The DNA here is from genome assembly GCF_054136105.1 of Typopeltis vanoorti. Lineage (NCBI taxonomy): Eukaryota > Metazoa > Arthropoda > Arachnida > Uropygi > Thelyphonidae > Typopeltis > Typopeltis vanoorti. Next base: position 100,297,845 of record NC_143564.1, on the reverse strand, counting down.
CTCAGATTGCTTGGACATCAACTCAGATATCCTGAAGTCTCACCCTTTTGGAATTCCTCATCCTGTACAAACCAGAAGATGGCAATTGCAGTAGAGGAAGACCATGCAAACAATTTTGGCAATACATATGTGAAACTATCAATAGGCTGAACTGTAAAACTCCATCTGACACCTACCAGTTAGCTCAAGATACTCTATCTTGAAAGACTTGGAAGAACATAATTTGCAATCTTTAATTTTTAATATATCTCTTTTCCCTTTTTGCATTGTATCATACTGTGAATAAACTATGATGATGATTTCACTTAGGAAATAAAATAATCTATAAATATTATACTCATAGTAAGTATTGCTAATATTACAGCTATGTATTTTGCTATCTTGTAAGTACCTGTACAGTTCAAAACTGAATGTAATATATTACTAGCTTTATGAATCTTGTAGAGCATATATTCTTTGTGAAAACTTACAGAAATGGTTGTAAAGAATTTACAGCTTTATGGATCTTGGAGAGATCATACAATTTCGTGCATAATCAGGAAATGTGTCAGTTAATAGAATTCTAACGGGATTAAGTTTTAGGGTACTTATAGAATCTCTGGTGATTAATCTATGTCTCAAAATAAAAAAGAAATTTTTCTAATATGAAAAATAATAAATATGGATTACTTATAAAGAATATTATTTGTTTATTCCTAAAATTTTCACTCAACATGTAATGAGCATCATATCATATACAACATGGAACAACAGCAAAAGTATAGGACAGAAGGATCAACAATGCAATGGAAAGTCTGCAGTTGGATTTCCAGTTTCCTCTTTTCAGCATTGTGCCATTACCTCAGAGTTATGCTCTTTCATGTGCTGCTCATCCTCTGATTTATATATTAATTCTTCTCTTACTCATCTGAAACCTTTTTCATAATCTTGCTGACTGTATTCTCTATTCCTTCTTCACAGCTGACAAACCTTGTAGAGTACAAACAGCCGAAACCACACAAACTTCTATATCCAATGTCCTAACCATTCATCTCTTTACAATTCTACAGAAGTAGCAGGTAATCCTGTTGTCTTCAATGCTGCCATAATCTTATTTCCTGCAACAAAGACCTCGCTTCACTTCCTTTTACCACTGCTAACACCTGTGGCGTTGCATGCTCATTTCAGTTGGGTGTGCTGTCGTGTGGATTGTATGCAACTTGGACTACAAAATTCATGTCAATTTGACTGTATGATTGCATTTTTATCAATGTATGAAAGTTTTGAGAGTGCATAGCACATCAGTTCATCTTAATTGGTCCAATGCAATTAATTGTAGGATAACTTTGAATACTTTAAATTATCAATTAATTGCAACCAAATCTGCATAGAGTGGGAGAACAATCTGTTTTAGGTTTTATTAGAAAACAACAATGTAGGAGAGTGCTCTATTTGGCTGGTATATTTGAATTACTCAAAGGTGTCAATATGTGAACCATCATTTATAAGACGTAAGAACAGGAAATGAAAGGAAAGAATAAGTGTAGAAATATTTTCATTAATGGAAAATGAATTATTAATAATTAATATTTGTGATATGTGTGTCCCATAAGTTGCTGGGTAGAGAAAATAGCATATGATCCTATAAAGACTAGACATGAATAAGTGAATTTATGATTGCATAATTTAAAAAAAAAAAAAAAGATGAGAAGAAAAGAGATCTGTTTGTAAAGTATAAATAACCAATAATAAATAGCCACTATTATATTTCGAAGCTCAGTCAAAAACTATAGTGAGAAGCTAATAACAACTAATAATGTAGATTAGGCGTTGCAGGAATATATGTGGTTTGATGGAGCAGCAAACCATTTCATAAAATTTGTTGTGAATGTTATGTGTATTTCTCTGTTTATGTATATTTTGCTGTTTTCTAAGAATTTTCTTTTGTTTACTGAGACTCAGTATACATTTTATACAATAATAGGATACATAATATCCGAACATTATCGGAATTATCCACACTTTCAGGAATCCTACATTCGTTAGTTTTTTTTTTTTCTGTGTACTATATTTAGGAACAATTAGTGTCAGATAACTCAAATGACATACTAAATGGAAAAACACTCCACTCCCGCAGGCTATGCTGCATATATGTAAACAGAACAGATTTACTGTAGCACTAAACATAACACCTAATTAAATGGTAGGATTATGCTAGAAGAAACTGATCATGCTAGGGATCTTGGAATGTTAGTAAAGAGGAAGTTGAAGTTCAGGGGCCATGTAGCAAAGATTGTAAATATAACTCAAAAGATAACTGCAATGTTGAAACAAACTTCAACATGTAAATATAAGGATGCCATTTTGCCTCTTTACAAGGCCTTGATAAGACCTCACTCAGACCACTATGTGCAGGTCTAGTCTCCTGGTTTTCATCATGCTTCTGATACAGTGGAGAGAGTGCAAAGGAGTGTGTTAAAAATGATATCAGGATTGTTGAATACTAATTATGAAGACGGTGAAAATTTGTAGACTGCAGACTATCAAACAGGAGAAAGAGGAGTATTATGATTGAGACTTACAACTTCTGAAAGGATATTACAATTATCAAACTTCTGAAAGGACATTACAATTATCAAACTTCTGAAAGGATATTACAGGATTTCAGTTGATGGAATTTTTTATTTTATGGAGGGTGAGGAAAGGACAAGAGGGTATCTGTGGAAGCTGAGAATGAATCTGCTAAGGAGGAGGGTGAGATCTAGATTTTTCTTTCATAGAGTGGTACATGATTGGAATGAATTGCCATTGGATGTGTGTGTGTGTGTACAAGCCGTGAATTAATTCAAGAATAAGTATAAGATAGCTGGTGTGTGTGGTATGTGGCCTCCCTTGATGAATCCCCGACTTCCTCTTAATAATAAATAAAATAAACTCTTAACAATAAAATTCCATGATCATAATAATTAAAGATATTAATCTCAGTTTACAAGTTTGCAAAATTCCTTAACTCAACTGAATAATTGGTGTAACAAATATAGCACAAAAATTAGCAATAAAAAGACCAAAACTATGCAAATAAGCAGGAAATCTTTAACTGCTGAATGGTGAACCTACAGAACAAGTAAAATATTTAAGCTATTTAGGACATAATTTTTAGTGAAGATGCCAGTTAACTATGGAAATAACATAATAAACAATGCATGTATTGTAGGGAGTCAATTAAATAAATGTGTAGAATAAGAGAAAAATCAATCACGACATTAAATTAGCAATAAATAAAACAGTGTTAAAACCAATTTTAACTTATGGATCTAAAAGTTGAATTAGAAGTAAAATAGCTGATTAAAGACAGACCACAGATATGAAAGTTGTGAGAAAAATTAGGGGGAGAAAACAGATGCATCATTGGCAGAATCATATATAAAAATAAAGATATGATTATAACAATGATGATAGAATCATAATTAAAAATGAAAATATTAAGAAGAAACTAGACATTGTTATTGTTCAGGTGAGTGAACAGAGCTAATCTCAAGTGGTATGGTCACCTAATCAGAATGGGAAAGGAATGGTTAATAACACAAGCATTTGATACCAAGATGACAAGAAAATATCCAAAGGAAGGACAAGATTAATGTGGATGGTTACAAGTAGCTTAAAAGATCAAAATATAAGATCTGACAATGCTGGAATTCATAACAGATAAGACCGACCTGGAGGAAAACTGTCAATCGGAAGTTAGTACTAATGTAAACTCTTCATGTAGTATGATCATAGTATTCTCTACGTTCCTTGAGGATACCTATCAAAAACTGGATGATGGGATAAGGGTAAGATATAACCTGAAAATCCTGCTCTGGCTACCATTCATCCAAATGAAAGAGCAGAAAGAAATGACAAAAGAATAACAATTTACATATGGAATCAGGAATTATAGTAAAGTGGCACAGTCTTATCACTAGTCATAGTGATGTACATAAAAAATAATAATAAAACAATTAACTATAATCAATAAACATAAGCTTCACTTCTTCCCAAGCATAGGGGAGAATATAGCTCATGAGATCTCTTCAGATTAGAATGTTTTTTCCAGCAATCCCTGTGTGTGTGTTGTGTGTGTGTGTGTGTGTGAGAGAGAGAGAGCATGTACTTCAAGACCAGGCTATCAGTTCAAGGAAAATATGTATTTCTTATGTTCCTCAAGGCAAACAGTTACAGATGTTCCAATGTACAATAAGATTCTTTCCCTTGCGTTTAAAGTTGAAAGATATCTGATAACCACCAGTGAATGTCAGCAGAATAATCTTATCAAAACACTTCCTACAACCTAAAAATGAAGAAATCTTCCAGACAGGAGAATGCAATTTAGAAGATAAAAAGTTCAAAGTACAGATGACTAAGAGGGCGAGTCACTTAAGGGTCAAAGCTAAATAACTCTGAGGAGACCTCCATTATCACCTTTAAAGAATGTGGAGAACTGACTAAGCATCTGCCCTAATGTCCAATCCTCACCTTCAGGTGGTGTGCCCCATTATTAGATATCCATTGGGTACTGAACAAATGAAAATGGGCTGGCAATTTGGGACACAGACAACCAAATTGTACTCTCTATTGGGCTTAAACCACAAATGCATATGATGGTACAACATGATGATATTTAATGCCAGGTGAGTCATCACCAGGTTAAACAAGGCCCATTTCAACTATCCCCTGTCAAAGTCAAGAGTTTAAATTCCATATTCTCCAGTTGATGCAACAGCCTTTCGTGTGGTATCTTATCAAATGCATTAGAAAAATCCAACATTATCATATTGTGTCCATTCCCTTTATCCAACTCAGCCATAACATTGTTATAAAATATAAGCAAATTTCTAAAACATGACCTTCCTTTAGAAAACCCATGTTGCTCTTGTAGAGTACAGCTTGTTTGCCTATCCATTTCTGTATACGAGTTCTTACCAACTTCTCTAAAATCTTCACTACCACACTAGAGATACTGATGGGTCTGTAATTAGACACATCAGTTTTTGCACCACCTGTGTACAATGGAACTATTATACATTCCTTCATTCCTGTGGTATCATTCCTGAGCTGAGACTCAAGTTATACAAATATGTGAAAGGCCTAGCCAATTCAGTTGAACATTCCTTTAGCAAGTGGGCTGATATTCCGTCTGTCCCTATAGACATATTCTTATCCAGGTTATGCAACAGCTCTTCAACCTCATTTTCATAGACCTCTAACTCTTCATTCAATGTAGCAGTAGCACTGGGCACCATATTACATACACCTGGCTGATATATCTTAGCAAAGTGAGCACTCATTAAGTGAACAATCTCATTAGCTTCCGACACTCGAGTACCATCTGCATTCAATAGAGTTATTCTTCCACATTCATTTTCTCTTTTGTTTGCATGGCCAATTTCTTTTCATACTCTGATTTAGCTTTCAGTACTTTTCTGGCCTGAGCTTTATATATATTTCATAACTTCTCTCATTCTTATTCTCAAGATATTCTTTCCACATCATCTTCTTTTGCTTAATAAGGTTGCGCATCCATTTCACTACCAACTTATTTATTCTTCAAACAACAGGGATACACTCAGATACCACCCCTTTAAGCACTTTTTCAAAGATTCCCATGCACTGCTGATATTTTTCCCATCCAGTAACTGATACCATGGTATTAAAGATAGTATTGTCCTAAGTTGATCATAATTTCCAGCTTTGTAGTTCAGTATGTAACCTGTTTTAATCAAAGCATCAATACAATTAGATACTTCCCACGAAAGCACAGCATGATCACTGTTATCAATTGGTGGTAAAATAGCCATATTCTTAACAGAGACCACTTCTGACACTATGAGCAAATTCAACATCTTTGATCTCAAGTTCCTTCTTTCACACGCTGCTTGAGAAAGCTGTCTTGTAACAATTCAATAAATTCCTCTTCTTTCTATCATGGGATTTCTCTTCTACCCAATCAATGTTTGGAAAATCAAAGTCAGCCATAATGATCATGCATTTGGTAGCCATAAGGCTAAATTGGCAATGCATTTCTTCATCCCCTGCAACTGAGTCGCCAGATCTATAGCAACACCCCCACCAAATATTTCATTCTGTTAACCTCCACTTCACACCAGATAGACTCAAACTCACCACTACATTGTGCATTATTACCATCATTGTTTTCTTGTGTTTCTATTCTAACTGGACTTAAGTAAAAGTATCCATGGTATCCAATAAATAAAAATCCTCACAATGCCATACGGTGATGAGAAAGAGCATGATAATGTCATCATGCCTTCTTCCAAGAAACTGAAAATGGAAGATCTCCAATTGGTTTGCCAATAATAAGTAAATAAAAATATTATGTCTCTTTTATTTTATCTTTCAAGTGTAAATTATATCCTAGAGTGAAAAGCATTTTGTTTATACTTCTTGCTTCTTTAATAGACCAAAACATACATAACACTGGCCAACAAAAAAATATATTTTTTTTTCTGCTGATTATGATCTGATACTTGCTTTTTACTAATTTGGGTGCGCTGATTTCAAATATCAAACCCATTTTTCTCTATCACGTCAGGTTTTTCCTCTATGGCATTTTCTTTTTGCTAATTTGTAAGTTTTTGATAGTTTTAAGGAGGCAGTACTATTTAGAGGATCAAAAAAATCGATTTTTTAATATTATTTTCTGAAAGTATGTACTTTTAAAAATCTGTTCCTAACTTTTAATCAAGAAATTCGAAAAATCCCCGAAGATATAGCCTATTATTCAAAGCGGTGCGAAGATCAGAATCAGAGTGCTCACCGCTCTCGCTTGTTAGTAAACGAATAAATGCGTAAGAACCTGCAATGGCACGTACTGGCACTTTGAATGCGAGAGAGGCCAATAACTGACCTAATACATTTAGGTGATGAAAAGTGGGCGATGACAACTGCCTAAAACAAATGAATGCTATATGCGTCATAGCGGACAAAGAATGATCGAAATCAGTCAATCGTTAATCGATCGTGAAAGTATGATGAGCGCTTATAACGTTTCAATAAAGTCTCTGGTTTTTTTGTCTTGTTAATTGCATGCTAGTCGGCAGTAAAGAAAATACATCATGTCTACTACTCGAAAATGTGTCAATAGTGTAGATTCCTTCTGCTACATTTGTCGCAGCTTTACTGTTCCCAGTCAAAGGACAAATATCACTGATTTCATTAAGAAAGTGTACTTTGCATACTTTGACGTAAAACTTGCAGATCAGGACAATTCATGGGCTCCAAATAAAGTGTGTAAGTCATGTGTAGAAAATTTACGACAGTGGAGCAAGGGAAAACGCCAAAAATTAGCTTTTGGCATTCCAATGATTTGGCATGAACCGAAAAATCACGTAGATGATTGCTATTTTTGTTTAGTTCAGACTTCTGGTTATAATAAGAAGAATAAGGAAAAAATTGTGTATCCAAAACTTGACTCAGCAATTCGGCCAGTTGCTCATTCCAATGAAATAGCCGTGCCAATTTATAAAGGACTTCCTTTACTTGAGAACGAGCATGATCTGGATATGACAGATGTTAATTTCTAGTTCTGGACCGCAATGTTTTACTCAAGCGGAATTGAGTGACTTAGTAAGAGATTTGGGCCTATCAAAGGAATCATCGGAATTGTTAGCTTCAAGATTAAATGAAAAAAACACTGGAGCAAGAGACAAAGATAACTTTTTATCATAGCAGGGAAAGTAATCTTGTACAATATTTTAAACACGAGTGTGGGTTTGTTTACTGTGACAATGTGTCAGGTTTACTAACTGAAATGAGTGTTGTACAATAATGAGTGGCGTTTATTTATCAACAGTTCAAGCAGAAGTCTCAAGTGTGTCTTACTACACAATGGGAATGTATACGGCTCAATTCCTATTGGCTATTCAGTCCACTTAAAGGAAACATATGAGGACATTAAAAAGGTTCTGAAGTTATTAAAATATACAGACCATAACTGGATCATCTGTGTGGATCTTAAAATGGTGAACTTTTTACTTGGCTTTCAAAGAGGATATACAAAGTTTCTGTGTTTTCTATGCTTCTGGGATAGTCAAGCTAGAAACCAACACTGGAGTCAGAAACATTGGCCTCTTAGAATATCCTTAAATTTTGGAGAACAGAATGTTATAAATCAACCTTAATCGACAGAGAAAAAATCATTTTTCCACCTCTACACATCAAACTAGGTCTTATGAAGCAGTATGTTAAAGCTTTAGATTTACAAGGTGACTGTTTCTAATACATATGTGAAAAATTTCCACGACTTAGTTATGAAAAAATTAAAGCCGGTGTATTTGATGGACCGCAAATTAGAACTTTAATGAGAGACCCAAATTTCATCAACTCTATGAACGAAATTGAGAAAGAGGCCTGGACTTCATTTACAATGGTTGCGAATAATTTTCTTGGAAACAAAAAAGCGTGCAATTACAAAGATCTAGTGGAAGCAATGCTTGAAAATTTCCAGCACCTAGGTTGCAACATGAGCATAAAGCTTCATTTCCTATACAGTCATCTTGATAGATTTCCCGAGAATTTAGGTGATGTAAGCAATGAACAAGGTGAAAGATTTCATCAAGACTTAAAAACTATGGAAGATTGGTACCAAGGAAGATGGGATTCTCACATGATGGCCGACTACTGTTGGAGTATTCAAAGAGATTGCCAAAACAGAACACACAGCAGAAATTGCTACAAAAATTTATTCCCTGAAACTCATGTGTAAGTAAAACTGTTATTTTTTTATAAATATTCTTGTAATTTTTAATGAATATTGTTAAGTAGTTATGTATCTAATTACCGGCCTCTCTCGCATTCAAAGCGCCAGTACGTGCCGTTGCAGGTTCTTACGCATTTATTCATTTACTAACAAGCGAAAGCGGTGAGTGCTCTGATTCTGATCTGCGCACCGCTTTGAATAATAGGCTATATCTTCGGGAATTTTTCGAATTTCTTGATAAAAAGTTAGGAACAGATTTTTAAAAGTACATACTTTTAGAAAATAATTTAAAAAATCGATTTTCTTGATCATCTAAATAGTACTGCCTCCTTAAAACTATCAAAAACTTACAAATTAGCAAAAAGAAAATGTCATAGAGGAAAAACCTGACGTGATAGAGAAAAATGGATTTGATATTTGAAATCAGCACACCCAAATTAGTAAAAAACAAGTCTCGTAAAAGTCAGCAAAAATTGTGTTGGACTGTGTAATCCATCATTTGGGTGATATGGATCTTTTTTTTTTTTTTTATGTGTGGTTCCTGCCTATGAAAAGTTATTATAAACCTATAATACATTTTGTACTATAGGTTTATAATGAGTGGGTGGGTTAAGAATTTTTTTTTTTTTTTTTTGCCATTTTTATCAATTTTTTTTGTAATTTTATTTATTTTTAAATAGTCCCGAAACCCTGCTCTAGAGACCAAACATGGTACTTTTTCAAGCCACTTCAGGACTCCAATAAGAGGGACAGTGGTCTCATTCTGGTCGATGAAATTCATCTCCCACCTAAACCAAATAACTAATGTGCACACTCTGAAATAAACAGGTTGAGGGATCAAACTTCATTGAAGGTATGGATGTTTTGTGGAGGTCTTTAGGTGGAAGGTAAATTTCATCACATGGTCTGAGAATTACCTCTCTTTCTGCTCAGTGGAGGTCAGAAGTGGTTTGAAAAAGTCTTATATGTCATATATGATCTTTAGAGATCATATATGATCTCTAAAGTAGGATTTCTAAATTTTATATATATATATATATATATATATATATATATATATATATATATATTAAAAAAAAAAAACTTAATCCACCCACAGTACTAACATACTATAAGTGATAAGCTTTCATGGATGAGAGTCATATTTTTTAAATACTGTAAATGTGTAAAAGTACTGTAAAAAAAAAAATTTCAAATTTTATGACTGTTTAGGAGGCAACGAATCTTCATTCTAAGAAAAATTAGAAACCAGGTTATTCCAATAAACAAATTCTCATCTTCTCCAAAGATTTGAGTGTTGTTACAAGGAAAACAAGAAGAAAAGGACTCTTGTTTGCAAGAACTGACAATAAAAAGTTGTATAAAACCGCTGGTTTAGATATTAGAATTTAGGATTTGCTTTAGTGATATGGCTGTGCAAGGTTTCTGAATAAGAAATTCAAAAAGCAATTCCATGCGCCATCATCAGCAACTTCAACACCAAATGAAAATACAACAATAGTTAAGAGGGTTTTTTTTTTTTTCCATTTATGAATTTTATATATTTTTTGTAATTTTTTAATATAATCTGGCAATCCTGCTCTTGATAACAAATATACAACTTTTTTTTAAGCACTACTTGAGGCCTCCAAATAAGAAGAGCAGCAGCCTTACAACAGACAATAAAATTAATCTCATGCGTAAGACAATCACCAACATCTATGCCCACAAATGGACCCATAGCCTGGTGGTCAGAAAGTGGCACCTTAACCAATTCAGCCAACCAGACTGGCAAATGTGAAATGTTTCAAGTTCATTTAATGATTCAAAAACTGCAACAAGTATTTTTGACCATTTCTTATCTGTATATATGCTAATGAAATGAACAAATATTTGACATACCTGAGAATAGTTAGAATTTTCCGCAAAAGTCAAATGCCATAAGTTCAGACTACCATTACTATGTTTTGATAACATGCATACAGTAGGCGTGGGTGATGCATGACCACAGTGGAATGGTGGTACCTTCTTTCCTTGAATAGAAGCATTATGTACATATCTATCTCTCTGATATACAAGTTCACCTTGATGATGTGAAGTGGAATGTTTTGAAGATTCATTTGCAAAATTCAAAAACATACGGAGATCCAAACCAGCATGAGGTGAGTACAGATACATGTGGTGAGACATGGTAGCTGCATCTCCAAGTGGAATTGCATTTGGTATGCGAGATGAAAAACTTACTTGTGGTTGCCTAACGCAGCCAGGAATGTACTCATCGAGCCAGTCAACCAGCCTGTGAAAAATTAGGGTTGCAATTAATGCACAAAATCAAACTATATTCCTTTCAGTTTGCATAAAAAAAATATCATTACTAATAAAATAAAATTGTATTTCTATACAAATGTTAAAGATGCTCTCCATATAGAAAACATTTATAAGTTGGTGGATAATTAGGACCAGTAACAGACAAAAATATACAACAACACCAGTGATATATAAATTTTCAATGAATAATTAGTGATTCATTTAATGTAACGTTCTGTCAAAACATGTATGCACACACATTGATGATGATGATTAATATATATCCCATGACTATTCTCACCTTATCTTTAACATGTAAGGATTATTAGCCTATCATGGCCAAGTAACTTAGCTCCAAAGAGGCAATGTGACAATAGGGTAGTTAATCCTATCTATATTGTATTTTATGTGTGAGAATCACATATTTCTCTGGCAGATCTTGCTGGAAAGAATAAAACTACAGAAAAATATAACTGCCCCCACTCCTCCTCTCTGTATGAAACTAATTCATCTTAAGGTGAAAAGCCCTAATAAAGATTCTTACAGTCCTAAATGGGAGATACCAAACCCATATCTTTCAAACCAAAAGCAACTGACATTTCCAACTCAGCTTTGATAAGCAAACTAAATTATAAAAAGATGTTTATTAACTGGCTTATATTTTGCTGGATTTCAAACCAGCATCTTCAGACAAACATGTTATAGCTAATGCATGACAATGAGTAAGTGAACCAATTCAAATGGTAACGGAACAAAAGATCTAAAGTTCTAATTTAATGCCCTTATACAATGATGCAAAAAATTAGTATTATAGTTGTGCGGAAATTTATCACAGGATAACAATCTTCCAAATTTTTGGTAAATTAATGCAGCCATACTTGTTAAGATTAGAAGAATGCTTCACAGCCATTACTAACTCTAAATTTTCTGCATGGTCGGAAAATTCTCCGTAAACATTTATGCCATAAGACAATTTCACAGTAAAACATTTTGCATTAATTTTTATAAATAATTATTACAAAATCTTTAAAAAGGCAATTCTTTATTAAGGTGAATGTCAGTGACACATAACATAATGAAATCATTTAAAAATTGAGAAAATTAAAAGATGCTGGATAAATAATTAACTTTTTGCTGCGGATTGTCAATTTAACAAGTCCATCAGTAACATCATTGGAAGAAATGCTAATGCTGTGAAGCATTTCATTTTCATGTTGAATTCAGCATCTGTTTGATAGCTTAACTTCAAACCAATGGCAACAATTTTGAGATAAAGATTTTGTGCCATATGAGATAAACAACCTGTTATAGTTGTTGATGTAAATATGATAGAAAAAGCACTGATAGTAGCTTTCTTGAAGTCAACCATTAATGTTTTGGGATCTAATGATGAACATAAGTCCTTTAAGGCACTGAATAATCTGCTGTATATTATTCAGTGGCAAATCAAATTCTGATTTGCCAGGAAGCAAAGCAAAAAAGCTGCAATAGAATCCTTAGGGGTTTCATGCCAGTCCCAAGCCTAGATAAAGGAGGAGGGGCAGTCGAATGAGTGTCGATGCTCAGACCGCAAAGATAAAACACGATTGTTATCTGATGCCTATACAATCAACAGCTACGACATGCCACTTCGGATGTCGGCTGGATCAGCAAAGTCTGCGATACCAATCAAGTGATTGGGGTCGGACTGAAAAGGGCAATACCGAAAGGAAACAGAAGTGATACCAATCTAGCGAATCCATATCATATTCATTACCTGATGGTGATATTTGCTTCAATTCTTCAGTCAATTTCCCCTCACTATCTAAATCTAGTTTTCATATAACTCACTACAGTATCTTGTCCATAGCTGTACAATTTTATCTTCATTCCTCAATACTTTCATCTTTAACTGTGGTCTGTTTTTGGTTGCCACCTTCTACGATGGCGATTTGAAAAGTTCTCGGCCTCTACCATCGATGCCAACACTATTGGCAAGATTTTTTTCCCCCTAAGTTTGTACATCTGTCATAAGCATCCATGTGAAACTGCAAGTCATTCTATCAAGTAGTTTGTTTTATACAGCTATCTGAGCCAAAAGTGTTGTCTGTATCCCTTGAAATGGATAAAATTGAGTATCGTGCAGCTATAAAATTCTTTGTGAAAGAAGATTTAACAGCAAAAGAAATTCATTCGAAGTTCATAAAAGTTTATAGAAACTCTTCCTCATCATTTTCGACAATTAAGAAATGGGCTGCCAAGCTTAAATGGGGCCGTACCAACCTTCAAGATGATCCACATGAAGGACATCCAAAAAGTGTAACACCACCAGAAATCATTGATAAAGTGCACAATATGGTATTGGATGACTGACGAGTCAAAGTACATGAAATTGCTGAGACTATAGGAATTTCAAAAGAACGTGTAGGATACATTTTTCATGAAGAATTGCAAATGAAAAAGCTTTCACAAGATGGGTGCCGCACTTGCTCACAAGAGATCAAAAATGAACTCGCATGAAAATCTCTGAAATGCTTGGAGCATTTTAACAATAATAAAACTGATTTTGTATGTCAATTTATTACTATGGATGAGACTTGAATTCACCATTACCCACCAGAATCCAAACAGCAGTCAAACCATTGGACAGAAGCCAGTTGTTCAGCACCAAAGAAGACAAAGTCGGCTCCATCAGCAGGAAAGGTCATGGCATCAGCATCCTGGGATGCTATAGGCATTTTGTTTGTTAATTATCTTGAAAAGGGTAAAACAATAACCAGGGAATATTATTCCGTTCTTTTAACCAGACTAGATAAAAAAATTTGTGAGGAAAGACCTGGTTTGCATAATAAAAAAATCATCTTTCATCAGGACAATGCACCTGCCCACACAAGTGTTTTGGCAATGGAAAAATTAAGGGATCTACATGATGAATTGGAACGTCCACCATATTCCCCAGATTTGGCTCCCTCTGACTTCTATCTCTTCCCAAAACTAAAACTCTTCCTCAAACGTGTGGACAGACTTATGTGCTCATCGAACATGTTGTTTATTATTTTAACGGTATAACAGAACACAGAAACTAAGTAAATAATTAATTTATTAACTTGATGCTGATATTTCGCTGGTATTATAACCAGCATCTTCAGAGCACAAAAACACTGTTTGTCACGATACGCGAGACTAAAACAACATGGTGTACTTAAACAAAATTGTAGCAGCAACACAAAGACTGAAGTCCTGATTTTGGCACCCTCTATCTGAAAAAAAAAAAAAAAAAACTATCATATATTACTAGAGTCCTAGAAAAGTGCTAGTTTTTTCTTAATATGACTGTCTCCTAGATCTTCGGCAAGTTAATACAGCCATATTTGTTGAGATTTGGAGTGTGTTTTAGGGCTTCTGTCGCCTCTAAGAACAATCTCTCTGATTTATACGGGTTTCTGTGTAGTACTTTTGTGTTTTTCCAGTTGATCCTGTGTGCAGGGGTATCCAGAGCATGGTCTGCTAGGCCCGACTTCCCATAATGATAATTCCAAACGTATCGTTTATGTTCGCTGATGTGGATATTCACAGTTCTTCCTGTTTGACCGTAGTAGGCTTGATTGCATGAGCAGGGTACTTGGTAGACTCCTGGATGTGATAAAGGAGGAATGCTGTCCTTGGGTGAGCGGATGAGGGTGGCTAATTTGCTACATGGTCTGAATGTAGTGCGTAGTTTATGTTTAATGAGAATTCTTGAGATCTTTTCGGATGTGCCTTTAATGTAAGGGATGGTGACTGTTTTGTTGTAGTTCTCTGTGGTGGATGGTGGGAGGGGTTTCATAGGAGTGTTTAGTATTTTGTTTATTTTATGTGGATTGTAGCCATTGGCCAAGAAGGTGTGGCGTAGGTGAGTCAGTTCAGCAGTAAGAGCCTTGTCATTGGAACAGATTGCTCTCGCTCTATGGGTTAGCGTTTTTAATATGCCATATTGTTGAGAAGGATGATGGTGTGATTGTTTGTGTAAGTATCTGCCTGTATGTGTGGGTTTTCTAAAAACTGAAAATTATAAGGAACCATCTGGGAGACGTGTGATGAGTGTATCCAGGAAGGGCAGACAGTTGTTGGCTTCCAGTTCCATAGTAAAGTGGATTTTTGGATATTGGCTATTTAAATGTGCTAAGAATGTTTTCAATGTCTCAGGGTCATGTGGCCAAATAGCAAGCACATCATCAACATAGCGTAGCCAAAGTGTTGGTTTGAGAGTGGCTGTATTGATTGCTTGTTTTTCCAGGTGTTCTATGTAAAAGTTGGCTAGGGGGGAAAGGGGGGAGCCCATGGCTGTCCCATTAATTTGTTTTTATATTTTCCCTTTCCATGTGAAATATCCTGCATGTATCGTGAATTTGAATAGTTCAAATATATCAGGGGGGAAGTGTGACTTCAGTAGATTGAGGGTTTCTATTAGTGGTACATTTGTGAATAGTGAAGTGATGTCAAAGCTTACTATTAGGTCTGAGCTTTTTAGGATAAGGTGTTGTAAGATGCTTTTTAGATGTGCTGAATTTTTGACAAAGGAGGGAGAATTGTTAGTGAGAGTGGCTAGTAGCTTCGCTAAATGTCTAGCTAGTTTGTATGTGGGACTATTTATACTGTCCACAATTGGGCGTAGGGGTGTGCCTGGTTTGTGAATTTTTGGTGATCCATAGATCCTCGGTGTTTTAACATGGAAGGGTTTGAGTTTGTTAACTGTGTCTTTCGGCCAGGAAGTGACTTTTTTTAATAATTTTCGTGCCTTATTCTTTTGTGTGTTGGTGGGATTGCGATCTATAATTTTGTATGTTGACTGATCTTGTAATAGTGTGTGCATTTTGTTTTCATATTCAGTTGTGTCCATCACCACGGTTGCATTTCCTTTGTCTGCTTTTGTTATGGTAATCTGGCTGTTGTTGTGTAGCTCTTTTATAGCACTGAATTCCTTACGTGGGATATTATTTTTGGGAGGCTTGGACTTGATTAGGATGTTGGCCACATCTAAACGTATGTTGTTAGCTATTGTTAGAGGCAGGTCGTATATTCCTCGTTCAATGGACGCCATTATTTCGGCTTTTGGAACTTGCTTGGGAGTTATGGCAAAGTTGTGCCCTCGACTTAAAGCAGTCGTGGCCTCTTTGCTTAAGGTGAGTGACGATAGATTCACGACGACGAGGTCTTGTTGTAATTGCGGTCGTTGTATGGTGTTCCGTTGTTGTAGATTTTCGAACTTATTTTGGTGCCGGTTTTTGACTCTGTCGAATTCTTTTTTTGCCGTTGCATCGGTGATGTTCTCTAAGATCTGCCAAAGTTCCATATTTAGAATATTATGCAGTGATTCTCGTAATGCGCTGATGGTTGTATTTGCTTGTGCTAATTCCCGGCGAGTGGTGTTAATCTGTTCCCGTAACAGCGCTACACTCGCTCGTTTATAGATGCATTGGGCTTTGGCCGAGAATTGGCGCGGCAACAAAACAGGTTAGCTTTCTTAAAGAGGTGCCGAAACACCAAATTAATACCGAACTGTTTTTAAATCAAAAACAAGTTCCACTCGGCCAAAGCCCAACGCATCTATAAACGAGTGAGTGTAGCGCTGTTACGGGAACAGATTAACACCACTCGCCGGGAATTAGCACAAGCAAATACAACCATCAGGATATTTCACATGGAAAGGGAAAATATACAAACAAATTGATGGGACAGCCATGGGCTCCCCCCCCCAGCCAACTTTTACATAGAACACCTTGAAAAACAAGCAATCAATACAGCCACTCTCAAACCAACACTTTGGCTACGAATTATTTGGCCACATGGCCCTGAGACATTGAAAACATTCTTAGCACATTTAAATAGCCAACATCCAAAAATCCCCTTTACAATGGAACTGGAAGCTAACAACTGTCTGCCCTTTCTGGATACACTCATCACACGTCTCCCAGATGGTTCCTTATAATTTTCAGTTTTTAGAAAACCCACACATACAGGCAGATACTTACACAAACAATCACACCATCATCCTTCTCAACAATATGGCATATTAAAAACGCTAACCCATAGAGCGAGAGCAATCTGTTCCAATGACAAGGCTCTTACTGCTGAACTGACTCACCTACGCCACACCTTCTTGGCCAACGGCTACAATCCACATAAAATAAACAAAATACTAAACACTCCTAAGAAACCCCTCCCACCATCCACCACAGAGAATTACAACAAAACAGTCACCATCCCTTACATTAAAGGCACATCCGAAAAGATCTCAAGAATTCTCAATAAACATAAACTACGCACTATATTCAGACCATGTAGCAAATTAGCCACCCTCATCCGCTCACCCAAGGACAGCATTCCTCCTTTATCACATCCAGGAGTCTACCAAGTACCCTGCTCTTGCAATCAAGCCTACTACGGTCAAACAGGAAGAACTGTGAATATCCACATCAGCGAACATAAACGATACGTCCGGAATTATCATTATGGGAAGTCGGGCCTAGCAGACCATACTCTGGATGCCCCTGCACACAGGATCAACTGGAAAAACACAAAAGTACTACACAGAAACCCGTATAAATCAGAAAGATTGTTCTTAGAGGCGACAGAAGCCCTAAAACATACTCCAAATCTCAACAAATATCGCTGTATTAACTTGCCGAAGATCTGGGAGACAGTCATATTAAGAAAAAACTAGCACTTTTCTAGGACTCTAGTAATATATTATAGTTTTTTTTTTTTTTTTCAGATAGAGGGCGCCAAAATCAGGACTTTAGTCTTTGTGTTGCTGCTACAATTTTGTTTAAGTACACCATGTTGTTTTAGTCTCGCGTATCGTGACAAACAGTGTTTTTGTGCTCTGAAGATGCTGGTTATAATACCAGCGAAATATCAGCATCAAGTTAATAAATTAATTATTTACTTAGTTTCTGTGTTCTATTATACCGTTAAAATAATAAACAACATAAAACTCTTCCTCGCTGGTAAGTGTTTTTCTTCGAATCAAGAGATTGCAGCTGTAGAGGGGTATTTTGCAGATCTTACTGAGAACGACTACAGGGACAGGACTGGAACATCGCTGGAATAAATGTATTAGTCTTAAGGGAGATTATGTTGAAAAATAAAAATGATTTTGAAATTATAAATTTGTTTTTTCATTGTTAGGCTGATAACTACTTTTCAAACCACCCTTGTATTAATGGTTCTAATCATTTTGTACCCCCTCCCTAGTTTTATGCTCTCCATAGTAATGTTATATATTATGATAAAGAGCCAAGAGGCCATTTTTTCCAGCAGTGTAAATTAAGTTAAGGGGATAATAAATCCCTCATTATTGTACAGCCAGATACGAAACTCGGTGATCGAAATCTATCGGAATCTAAGAGTTTCATGCCGAAGAACTATCGGCAAGTCCAAGTGTAAGTCATCACCTGGGTAGTACGACACTAGGGCAACTCGTATCAAAGGTGGAACAAGCTCCATCACTATCCTTAATATTTTCTCATAATGTAAAACGCAGCTCCTAGGAGATGTATTACTGTCTTACATTATGAGGAGAGGTCACTTCCCAGACCGGTTTTGACCTTTATTGAGGTCTCATCAGTGACCAGGTAGACCTGGAATATCAAGGTTTAAGTGAACCAAACTTACATATACTCCTACTAACGACTTGCCAGACTGGTGTACCCATATATTATTATTACTACGATAAAGAGCCAAGAGGCTATTTTTTCCCGTGGCATAAATTAAGTTAAGGGGATAATAAATCCCTCATTATTGTACGGCCGGATATGAAGCTCGGAGATCGAAATCTATCGAAATCTAAGTTTCATGCCGAAGAACTATCGGCGAGTCCAAGTGTAAGTCATCACCTGGGTAGTACAACATTAGGGCAACTCGTGTTATGCCGATAGTTCTTCGGCATGAACCTCTTCGATTTCGATCTCCGAGTTTCGTATCCGGCTGTACAATAATGAGGGATTTATTATCCCCTTAACTTAATTTATGCCGCCGGAAAAATAGCCTGTTGGCTCTTTATCGTAGTAATAATAATTTATGGGTACACCAGTCTGGCAATTCGTTAGTAGGGGTATATGTAAGTTCGGTTCACTTAAACCTTGATATTCCAGGTCTACCTAGTCACTGATGAGACCTCAATAAAGGTCGAAACCGGTCTGGGTAGTGACCTTGCCTCATAATGTAAAACAGTAATACATCTCCTAGGAGCTGCGTTTTACATTATGAGAAAATATTAAGGATAGTGATGGATCTTGCTCCACCTTTGACACGAGGTGCCCTAGTGTTGTACTACCCAGGTGATGACTTACGCTTGAACTCGCCGATAGTTCTTTGGCATGAAACTCTTAGACTTCAATAGATTTCGATCTCTGAGTTTCGTATCTGGCTGTACAATAAAGAGGGATTTATTATCCGCTTAACTTAATGTTCTATATTATTGCATTGGCTTCTAACCATTTCATCTTATCCATTCCGACTGCTTTTTTTTCACCTCATTACACTTTCTTTTATATTGCTCCTCTATTTGTTCTGATGTAGCCCTTTTTATCTTCAATATTCTTTTCTTCTGTAAACTTCAGTGTTTCTTGTCTAATCCATTTCTTCTTGATCTTCTCTTCTTCTGGTACTGTTTCTTCAAATGCGTCTTCATTATTCCTTTCACTCTTAGATTTGAATTTTTTTCTTTGTCCACACTTCTAAGTTTCTGCTCTAACACTGTTCTATCCCTTCTTCCTATTTCTGCTTCACTTATTCTTGCTGTATCTTTGTTTCTGATGATGGGGTTAATATTTTCTTTTTAATTTCAACTTGATGTTTGAAATCGCTAAACTATGATCCAAGTCTATATCCGCTCCTTGAAAAGTTAGACACTGCTGTACTGATGTCTCCATCTTCTTGGTTGGAGAGGGTGCTGGCTCTGGTTCTATTGTATGAGATGTCTCTCTGATGTTCTTCGAGACGTAGACAGATAGAAAGATAGACACTGAAAATCTAAAATTTGGCTCCATCATGTAGATAATATTTTCCTGATTTGGGAGCACGACATAAACAACTTTCACATTTTTCTAAATCATTTGAACAACTTTCATCCAGATATCAAGTTTACCGCCGAACTTGAAGTAAATGGTTCTCTGCCCTTTCTAGACATCAAACTTACCAGGCTGTCTGATTCTTTAAAAATCTCAGTCTTCAGAAAACCCACACACACACACACAGATAGATACCTGCATGCATCCTCTCACCACTATCCAGCACAAACATTAGGCATCATATCCACTCTTGCTCATTGTGCCAGGTCCGTATTGTCAGACAAAGAACAGCTCAAAAATGAACTGAAACATCTTAAATGGACCTTCACAAATAATGGTTATTCTTCCAAAAGTATTAATAAACTACTATACAACAGTCATCAAAACACTGTTGAGGCTTCTACCAACCCCAGAGCTTGTATCTCCTTACCTTACATCAGTTCTCTCGCCCCTAAACTGGCAAGAATTTTGAAGAAGTTCAATATCAAAACGTGTTTCTCCACTCTACCTAAACTCTGGTCAATTCTAAGCCACCCCAAAGAAAATCATCACCATCTTCAGTTTCCAGGTATCTACAGAATCATATGCAACTGTGGGAAACCATAATACGGCCAAACTGAAAAGTCTATCTATCTACGTCTCGAAGAACATTAGAGAGACATCTCATACAATAGAACCAGAGCCAGCGCCCTCAGCCACGTCTTGTTCTCAGCTAACTCCAATGATGAAGGCCCTCAACATCAAATAGACTGGAATTCAACATCCAACATGCATGAATGTTACGATGAATTAGAACGTCATATCCTGGAATCAAAAGAAATAATCCTTGACTCTTCCCACGTGAACAGCAATCTCAGTTATAGTCTACCAGACTCACATAGCTCTGCTATTCAGAACTGGCGAACTCGTGAAGTTATACGCTCACATGTACACAACAATAGAACTGTAGCTTGAACTTCAATTCAAATATAACTACAGTTTTTAATGCTCTGTTGTTGTAATGGTGCAATATTTTTTCTGTCTTTTATTTGCTTTTTATGTTATCACACCTGAAGAAGTCGGCATTCTGACTAGTTGGAACTAGTGGGAATATAACTACGAAACTAGTTGCGTGGTTATATTAAATTTACTTGTTTCACTATTATCTTGGAATTCAGTCATTAAATAATATTCAACGTATATATATATATATATATATATATATATATATATATATATCAGTTTTTTATATATTTTTATTATGATCTCACACATGAAAAGCCATAAGACCAACAACACTACAATGCTATGTGGGTAAGTGATTAAGGAAAAAGAGGTAACCTATTGAGATATTATTATTATTATATGACACCTCCAGGGAGTCCAAAGACTCATTGAGGGAGAGTGTGCCAACAGTATCGAATGATTGAGCCCCTTCCAACTACTAACCATGCTCAAACTTGCTTAATTTTTTGCATGAGCCATTAGTAGCAAAGGCTCTACCAATCGACCAAACCTTTGCTGACATATGTTTCTTAAAGAGTTAGAGGTGGATGACATAAAGGAATATGAAGTTTGTTTAGAGTTGAGCAGTGTATAAGTATTGGCCACTGGCTGCACTAGATCTTACATAGTTAGAAGAAAGTGGAGGAACAGCAGTGGCAAATTCCGAGGAGCAGCACCCATTAAAGTACCTACAGAAAAGTCATGGTGCAAAAATAGAGTGCCTATGAGAAAGTGACTGAAGAGAATCTGTGAGGGAAGGGTCATCTACTTAAGCTGATTGCCTCTTCTGAATATCATCAAGAATTCTTAAGGAAGTGCTAAGTGCAGCAACCCAAATGAGGGAAATATTCCATCCAAGGTTGATCAGATCTGAGACAAAGTACTAGGAGTTAAGAGGAAGAGAAGTAATGTTTTGAACAGCAAGGAACATCAAGCTTTTTAGAGAAGACAAGGAGGGTATGTATGTAATATGTTCGTGTCATTCAATCCAAGAAAAGAAAACTCATCTTGAAAGCAAATTGGAACATTATCAAAAGTAAGAGAGAATGATCTTTCCTATGGCACTGAATTTATATGGCATTGAACTTCAAGTAATTTTTACTCAATCTAATGATGTTAAGGAGATCAGTGTTTAAGTCACTGGTCTTGAAGACTTGAGATCTTGAGACTTCTACCATTTGAGTACTATAGAGTATCTTTAATGAGGAAAAGGAATGAAGAGTACTGCCATCAGCAGTGCTGTGAATGGGATTTGAAGTCAGAGAGTGAAAGACCACTGATGGAAAGGAGAAAAGTACAGAATTCTAGGTCAGCTGCCATACTTGCAGCTGTACACTGCAAGTATTGCAAGCAGTATGACAGAATCCATACTATTGCTATCACTGATTAGTTGGTTATGTCCCTAGATGGTTCAAGAGTTGGTTGTTGATGACCTACTTCATAATTATTGAGAGAAAAGAGGTAAGAGCAATTGAATAGTAGTTCGTTGGTTGACTTTTATCACTTTTCTTTAGGATGAGTAGATGTGGACTTGTTTCCATGTTGTTCGGTAGATGCCAGTTGAACAAGATGGATTGAAGATGCGATACAGGAGGATAGGTGTTAGCTCTGGGACACGTTTTTAACACAATAGGTGGGATACCATCAGGATCAGATGTTTGTGTTCAGGTTGTTAAGGATTCTTCGGATTTTTTTTTTGTCAGAAGACTATGGGAGACAAGAAGGGAGCCATTCTCTGTGAAGTGGAAGGAACTTTGCCCAGGTCATCAATGCAGGAAATGGGAGAGAAGAGTGATGCAAGTAAGTTAGCCTAGTCTTTTGGTGAGGTAACTACAGTACCATCTGATTGTGAGAGTGGTGGAACCCTGGGTGGGCAGAAGTTGTGCCCAATAGCTTGGCAAGGGAACAGAAGGAGCAACTGCCATTTGGGCAGAAGGCAAGTTTGCAGCATTCTGCCCTTTCAAAGTCTGACTTGGACTTGGTGATGGTTTTTTTACAACTGTTGGAGGCTGCAGTATAGGCAGAGAGGGTAGCTGGAGTTATACTCATGAGCCAACTATAGTAAGTGGAGGTTTTTTTCTTTTACAGCATCGGCAAACTTTTTTGAGAACCAAGGCTTGGATGTGGCTGAGAGTTTGGATTGGAATAGGTGATGAAAACCTTCATTCCTTTTAGGATAATTTCTGTTATTCTGTCCAAACAGGTGTTTGGATTTGGATGAGAAGAACTGAAGCAGTAGTCGGACCAGTGGAAGGAGGAATAGAAGTCACGGAAGCCCTCCCAGTTTGCACTCTTGTAGTGCTAAAGAACATGAGACTGTGAACTGGTGAATGCAAGTTTTTCTCTAACAAAAGAAACTTATATAAGGTTGTGGTCGGACTTTCCATGAGGAGAACCAACAATCACAGTATACCCAGAAAGGGAGCTATTGAGAAGAGGTCAAGTGTGTTGCAAACCGGAGGGGGTTGTCTGGTATTCTGGTGGGAAGATTGATGATCTGGAGATAGGTCATTGCTGATGGTGAACACCTCAGCATCCCTGCCTGTTTTGATCGGTGAAACTGGAGAATTGGAGCCAATATGGGCTGAGGAACACTGAAGTCCCCAAGAAGGATGACCTCAGTATGGGGGTACTTCAACTGCAGAAAGTTGAGCTTTATAGAGAGAGAGAGAAAGTTGAAGAGGTCAGAGTGGTTGATGTAGTTTGGAGAGCAATAGAAGGAGCATAAGGATAGGTTGATTTGGTAGAGAAATTTTGAGCTAAAGCAGATCAAATAGTTAGGATTCATGGCTGTGTAATATGTGGTTTGGGTAGTTGAGATGCCAGTTGGGGTTCTGAAAGGAATAGCAATTCTGGTTTAGATGAAGGTGATGGTGCACATCATTTGCATTGCTGTTTATCCAGGAATGTTGAAGTGGATGTGGAAACTTTTTTTTTTTTTTTTGTAAGAATTAGTATTGGCAGGTTGTCTGATTGGATTTGTGTTGCCTTTTATGATTTTTTTTTGGTTGGATTTTTGATCTTTTTTTTAACTTTTTGTGTGTGAGAATTTTTGAGATCTGCAATAAAAATGTATTTTTTTTTCAATTTTTGGTGAGGAAGAGATAAAAAGGAAGTGGGGCATGCAGTGAGAGTGACCGACTCACAAACTTACCACCTACACAGAGGGGAGTAGGTCTCTTGTCCATATGTTGCCTCAACAATTCCCCTGAAGCCACAGTATATGGTTTCCTTCCAGTCACAAACTGGCAAAATACATGGTTCCAGGATTTTTTCACTATCTAATCAGGAGGCCTCAACGTTCATTACTACCTGTTCGGTCCTGTGTACTAACCAGTGGTTGGTCTGTGGAACTGTTTTGCTGCTGTACTCTCGAATGTGGATGTGTCTCCGGGCCCCTTGCAATGAGATTGGTATGCCTTTAAGGGTATCACCCTCGCTACATATGGGAAGAGTAGGGGGGGGGGAACAGAAACCAGATTTTAAGCCATTAATTAACAGCTTAGATTTTTCGCAAATGGTTCAATGTCATGAGTGCAATACATATACGTGGTGAAATGTGAAAGATGTGTTTTATGGACAGACTGAACAGGAGATAAGAGAAAGTATGTTGAAATTGTGATATTTTGTTAGACTACAAGTTAACTGAATCAGATTGAAGGAATGAAAGTTAGCATAAATGAAAGAAACAGAAACAAAGTGAACACTAGTGAAACTGAGAGAGTGAAATAAAGTATGAATTAGGAAACAGAAGTAAGGTGTGGCAGAACGAGAGGTAGTGAGACTATGGGAGTGAAAGTGCTGGAATGCAAAATCAAGAAAGGGTTATGCAAGATAAAAAATGAACTGAGGAATACGCAGAGTGATATTAGACATTTAATGAAAACAAATGAAAGAATGCAAAGAATAGAAAGAAAGAAAGAAAGAAAGAAAGGAAAAAGAGGTGACAAACAACTTGAGAATAGCAGTGTATGTAGATTCCATTGTTAAAGAATTGGTTAATGAGAAAGTCCATAAGGTCTGCCAACTATGAGAGAAAATGGGCAAGATAATTCATGCTTTGGACATGAGGAGGAAACAAGCAAGAAAATTAGTGGTGGTTGTGGGAACAAACGATTTAATTGGACATAAGGAGAATGTAAAGGCAGAAATCAGGAGGTAATTGAAGAGCATGAAAGATAACAATAAATTGGGAAAGGTTGTCAGTGTGTTGCCGAGGTATGACAATGAAGAATTGAGGAGAGCCAGAATCATGAATGGTTTGCTGGCAGAGCTGTGTGAGGAGAAGGGAGTGTAGTTTCTGGATGTATGACATATATTTGAGGGAAGAATGGAATTATACAGATGCGATGGATTGTATTTAAATGGCTTGGAGTGAGTGAACTGGAGAAACTGTTGATAGATGGAAGTGCAGTGTGTGATGTAAGCAAAAGATCTGAAATAAGAGTTGAAGTGGAAGATCAGGAGAATGGTACTGAAGAGACTGAAGTGCTTGGCAGTAGAAACAGTAGCACTCTGAGAGATGAAGAGAGAATAGGAATGCAAGAAGAACAGAGAAATGGTGGGGGGGAGGGGGGAAGAACCAGGGTGGAGAGGGAGATATGGCATAGAGAAAGTGGATAATGGAGTAGTAGTGAATGTATGTACAGGAATGATCAGCATAGAAATAGAATAGATCAGGATGTGTTGCCGGATATATGCAGTAAGTGGTAATAAAGGTTATAAAGGGCAAGGATAGGTGTGGTGGAAAAATCACAACTAACACATGGCTTGGGTAGGACTGGTCATAAAACTAAAAGTGAACTGCTGTGTTTATTTTAAAATGCCAAGAGTATCAGAAATAAGGAAGATGAAATTGTTTCACTGACTGAATTTACTTACCCCAAAATTGTTGAAAAAGATGAAACATGGTTGAATAAAGATGATATCCTAATGGGAATAGGAATGGAAGGGAAAAGTGTTTTCTGTGAGGATAGAAAGGAGAAAGAAGGGGAAGTGCTGCTGATGATAACAGAGGAATTATGTCCACATAAGGTGGACATAATTCCACATAAGGGAAACAGTGGCAATGATTTTGAGGAAGTGTGGCAGGAGGTGGAGGTTGACAGGAAGAGATATTTAACTGTATGTTGTTATAGGCCAGGGAATGAGAAGGGTGGGAATGAAGAAATGTATAAGTAACTTCAATTAGTGAACAAGGAATGGGTGATTATTATGAGTGATTTTAATTATGCTGGTAAAGATTGGAATGAAGAGATAGCTTGGGAATAAGGAAAATGCATTTGAGTTTTTGAGAGAGAGAGAACTATCTCAGGCAGTATGTAAAGGAGGACATGCAACGATTGAGAGTTTTCAGATCTGATCATAAAGTGTTGTGGCTAGCCATATTTAGATTTCTGCAAGGAAAGTATATATGTAGAAGTATAAGGCTAGTGATTATGACATGCTTAGGAGATAGCTTGGAGCTATAGCATGGAGTGAGGAGTTGAGCAGTAAGGAAATAAATGCTGCTTGGGAACTGACAAAGAAATATTGGGTTGGCAAATAATTTCGTTCAGTTTATGCATTAGTACAAGTTTATGCCGCTTAGCCTGTAGCTATTGTTGTGCTACCATGCAACGCTACTGTGCAGTTGAAAGGCAACGTTTCACATAAACTTTTAGTGAATTTTCGTTTGGCCTACTTCAGTTGCACGTGTGTAACATATTTTTAGAAATGGAAGGAAATAACGTACATTACTGGCATATTTTGCTTTTTTATTTCAAAAAAAGGCAAACGAGATGCAGAGGCCCATAAAAAAATATGCAGCGTATATGGGGATGGTGCCTTAACAGAATGTGTATGCCAAAAGTGGTTTGCCAAATTCCATTCTGGAGATTTCAACGTCAGTGATGCGCCTCGCGCCCGACCGAGGTTGATTCGAGTGGTGTGTGAAGGATATTGTCAACAAAAATCTGTCACAAACAGTGCAAGAGATTGCTACAGTACTGAACATATCTCATACAAGCACTGAAAACCATTTGCAAGCTGGGATGTGTTTCAAAACTCAATGTTTGGGTGCTGCATGAATTGACTGAGGCCAATATGACTGCTCGCATATCCATCTGTGATTCGCTGCGACGTCACCAAGAAAACGACCCATGATCTTTTACATACCACATTATTGTACACGACCACGTCGTGTACAATAATGTGGTACATAAAAGATCATGGGAGCACAAGAGTGAACTGCCGCAAACAACCTCGAAAGCAGAATTGAACCCAAAGAAGATCATGCTCTTTGTGTGGTAGATTATAAAGGTGTGTCCACTATGAGGTGTTACCGTCAGGCAGAACAATTGATTCAACTGTCTATTGCTCACAGTTAATGCAACTGACCTGTGCAATTAGCACAAAACGTCCTGAATTGGCAAATCGGAAAGGAGTTGTCTTTCACCACGACAATGCCAGACCCCCCACACACATCGTTAACAACCCGGAGTAAATTGTTACGTCTTGGCTGGAATGTTTTGCCGCATCCTCCAGATTCACTGGACCTGGCACCTACCAATTACCACTTATTTCGATCGTTGTAGAATTCTCTGAATGGGAAAACCTTCACTAATACGGAGGCTGTCAAAAGACACCTGGATCAGTTTTTTGCCAGTAAACCTCAGGAGTTTTATGAACGCAGCACAATGAAGTTGGCGGACAGATGGCAAGAGATCATTGATAAAGAAGATCAATATATCACTGCCTAGTAGGTATTATATATATTAAATAAAATGTGTTTCATTCCACTCTGAAAAACCGAACGAACTTATTTGCAAACCCAATACATAATAGCATTAATGCATGAATGTATTCTGAAGGTCAAAAAGCTGAAAAAGATAGGTGTAAATGAATGAATGAGGGGCTTAAGCATGAAATCTGGAAGAAGAAGAAGGTACTTTTGGGCAGTACAAGATGAATAATGGTAATAATTAGTTACATGAAGAGTATAAACAACAAGTCAGGAGAGTGACTCAGTAAGGACAACAAAAGTGCAGTATGAGCAGAAATTGGCAAATCAGGTGAAGAAAACCCTGGAGAGTTATTTAGATATGTGGCAAATAGAAGAAAGAATGATTATGGCAAGATACTGTTAACGGATACATTGGATACAAAATAATGGAAATATTGGGTACAAAAGTGAGTTAATACCAGTGGTATTCTTTGTGCTTTTCAGCATGGGTTTGGTAAAGGGAGGTCATATTTTACAAACTTACTTATGTACTATAACAAAGTGACAAATACCTTGGACAAGGGAGATACATAGTGGTATACATAAATTTTGCAAAGGCTTGTAATAGTAGCGGATGGGATCGGATGATAAACTAGTGAGTTGTATACATGAATGGTTATCAGATAGGTATCAGCAAATTTTTTTGTGGGGGGGGGGGGGGCACATTCTTGAAAGACAAAAGTCACCTGTGGTGTACCACAAGGGTCAGTTTAGGGACTGTTGTTATTTAATTTGTATACTAGTGATATTGGGATAGGTTTAACCGAGTGATATATAGTTTGCAGATGATGCAAAACTGAGGTGAGTGATGAGGAATCAAGCAGATGTTATGGTCTTACAGGAAGACTTGAATAGATTGTATGAGTAGGCAACAGTATAGAACTGTCAATTCAATGCTTTCAAGTGTAAGGTTATGAAATTTGGTAGGCAACAACAATAAGATGCAAAGTACACACTTAGTGGAGAAATTTTGGAGGAATAGGAGATAAGAGACCTTGGAGTAATGGTGAACAAGGATCTGAAGTTCAGGGGGTTACACTGTACAGGTTGTGAAGCTTTATTATATAATATCATCTGCTCCAGTTAATGAACATTTCACATTTCAGGCTTCTGGCAGTTTTTAATACCTCAGGTAATATGTATTCCTGTTTGCATTCCTCTTAAATATTTTTTATTATTCTGCCATAGCCTCCAGAACATTCCACCATCTTCCTGATATTTTATCTTCTATATTCTTACCAAATTCTTCTAATGACATTTATTTAGCTACTTTTACACACAGCTTAGCTCTCTTACATTTTTCTCTTATTCTTTTAGTGAATCTTCCCACTTATTTGCTATGAACTTTCAGTATAGCAATTTAAAGCTAGAAAATGTGGTCTTGCTTAATGATTTATTAACAGTGTACATCATTTATGTACATCCTTCTTAAAATAATTCAGATTTCAAAATTATTTTGTAAGAATATTTTTTGATTTTCATTCATCATGAGCAGCTATCTTCTGTCCACTGCTGGATGAAGGCCTTCCCAAAGTCCTCCATTCATTCCAACTTGAGCCTTTTTATGCCACTAAATTCCTGTCATCTCTTTAATCTCATCCTGAGACAGGATAAGATTAAAGAGATATGATTAAAGACCAAACTGTCTCTTCCTGGAACTCTCTTTCCATCTCTAGGATACCATTCTGATATCAATTTGTCCATTTTTTAGTGTTACTTCTTGCAATATGACCAGACCACTGCCATTTGGATCTTTTAATGGCTGTTATAATGTCTCTCACTCTAAATGGAACTCTAACCCAAGTGTCGTGCTTTCTATCTAGAATGGTAATACTGAGTAATGATCTTGGGTAATGACCATTTTCTTCTGGGTAATCCTTAACTTGTTGATCAATTTTTTTTTGTCAAAGTCTATGTTTCACTTGTATATGTCATGACTGAAAGTATACAACTGTCAATTTTTTTTTCTGTTTTCTTTTAAAGCAGATTGGGATGATTCCTCTGAGTGCTTCATGGTGTCTTCCAAAGGCTATCCAACCAAAGTTGAATTCTACATAAAATTTCTTCTTTAAAGTGACCCACTACTGTGATCTTTTATCCTAGCTAAACATAAGAGGTTACTATATCAATTTCCTGGTGTTCCATTTGTACTGGCATTTTGGTAACATTTATTATACATTATTTTTGTTTGTCCTTGTTTATATTTCATCCTTTCTTTTTACTTTCTGCATTCAATTCAGTGTTCAATTGTTGATGTTCTACAGAGTTTCCTAAAAGAGCAATGTCATCAGCAAATAGTATGTGATTTAATCTTTCCCATTTACCATAATGCCTCTTTTTCCAATCCAGGTTTTTAAAAATTTCCTTCAGGTATGTTGTACATGATTTAGGTGAAATGACATTTTCATGCGTAACTGGTTTTTTTAATAGGAAATTTCATATCTGTTCCTGATTTTAAAGATGCAGTTGAATGTTTATATGTTTGTTGTGTGTGTGTGTGTGTGTATCAAAGATTTTCATTTCATTACACTCAACTATTTATCTTTATATAATTAATACTACACAACTTTTCACAATTATGTTTATTTAGCAGTAGGATTAATAAACACAAATATACACATAAAATACAAACTTACCAAACAAGAAAGCTACCATCAACAGGATGAATGCTAAATAAGAGATCAGAACTTTGATGCCAAAGCCGTAAATAAATCTCTAATTTTTTGTCGAGGAAATCTCCAGAAGGTACCTAGAATCATATGGGGAAAAAAAAACAATTCTTCATTTTGTACGCTTTAGTTTCTTGACCATAAACTGTACTGTATCATCTTGGCAATGTATTAAAGCAAGATTAATTACCTTGAATGAAGATACATATCACTGCATTTTTTTTACATCCTTCTGTGATTTTTTTTTAATTTTTTTTTTTTTTTAATCTTTCATCAGAGTGTGACTTATGATTTTACATTCTTACTGATAAAGGTATAAACCCTTTTAGTATCTTTTTGAAATAATTTTTGTCAGAATTTTTTTTAATTCAATAAATAGATGCTTTTTAAATAACTGATCATTTTAATGGGGTGATTTAGGTCTCTGAAGAATGAATTACATATTCCAAAGGAATAGTTAGGTCCAAACTAACTGAAGGCCTGAAGTAGCTTGAAAATTTTCCATGTTTGGTTTCTAGAGGAGGGTTTCCAGACTATGTAAAAAATAAAATAAATAAAAACTACCAAAAATATATTAAATATTAAAAAATAAAAAAAAAATTAAATCCTTAGCCCACCCACAGTATGAATGTACTATAGGTTTATGGAAAAAACTGTCACGAGTGGCAATTACATAAAAAAAACTATCACCATTTGAGTTTATGAAATACGGTATTCAATATAGCATATGTGTAAGTATGTTAGTCTGTTAGTGAAGTTCTGCCTTAATGTGCACAAGCTGTTCATCAGATTAATGACAAGATGAAAATGAAAGACCTGGAAGAACAATGTGTGTGAAATTTTGCTGCAAACTTGGTGAAAAATTTGCAGAGACATTTCACTACTTATCGTAGCATACAAGGAGGACCGTATGAGCCAAACACAGTTCTATGAGTAGTTTAAGGGTTTTAAAAAGGGCAGAACATCCATCAGTGAAGATCCTAGGCCTGGATGACCTTCCACATCAACAGACGATGACCATGTTGCGAGAGTTCATGCTGAGATTCATGGAAATCATCATTTAACTGCCCGAGAAGTTGCTGATGAAGTTGGCATCAGCATAGAATCTTGCCATCAAATTTTGACTGAAAAACTTCAGATGCATCGTGTGCAAAATTCATGCAACGTTTGTTGACTGACGATAAGAAAACGAACCGTATTGAAATCAGTCAGGAACTGCTTGCCAATGCAGACTTTTTCCTGTTTCCCAAACTTAAAACCACTTTGAAAGGACATCGTTTCCAAACTATTGAGGAGATTCAGGAAAATTCAGGGTAAGAGAGTTATGCGTCATCACAGAAAGTGTGTTCCAGGAAGCATTCCAACAATGGAAGAAATGTTGGGAACGAGTAGAGGGGACTCTACAAATTTTTCACCAAGTATGCAGCAAAATTTCACACACGTTGTTCTTCCAGGTCTTTCATTTTCACCTTGTCATTAATCTGATGAACAGGTTGTGCACATGCTCACTTCAGAAGATGTAACTCAATTAATGCTCATGGCACAGGGCAAATGGAAATTTGTTGTCAAAACCTGCCACTAGATGCACTCTCTGTGCTGGGTGGCATGCTATTTAAAAAGTTTTATCATTTTTGAACACCCCTTGTATATAATGGCAGACACCTATATCAGCAAGTCGCATCACTAACCATCACAGCCAAAAACTAGGACTTTACCCAAGATACTTTTGTTGCCAGGTTCAACACGTTTTCTTAACACTCAAAAAAAAGATCAAATTCCTTAATCTACCTAAAGACAAAATACATTACTTCACTCATTTTCTAGAACATTTCAAGGCAAACGTGGGGGAGTTTCTAGTCTAAGATATTTGACAAACTTTCCCATTTTTATCCTTTGTATGGGGTGCTTAAGGGTTAAAGCTATATAACTGAGAGGAGACCTCCACATAACCTTTAAAGAGAACCGACCATGGCTTCTGACCTAATGTCCAATCCTCACCTTCTCGTGGTGCACCCTGTTGGGTATCTACCTGGATACTGAACGAATGAGGATAGGCTAGCAATTTGGGATTTAGCCAACCAAATTGCATTAAACCAAAATACAAAATGATAGTACAACATGACAAAATTTCATGTCTGCTGGGGCGTTGCCCAGTTAAACAAAACCCCCGTTGTTTTTGCCAGGGAACCAGGGTGAACAGCGAAAGGTCAGCTACTGGAACAAATCTGAAAACAAACCCCAACTCAACATCACCAAAGTTAAAGATCGGTACTATCAACGTAAGAAGCCTGAATGGCAAAGAAATGGAGCTAGCTGAGGAATTAGATAAGTAACAGATGGACATAATAGGGGTGACAGAAACAAAAAAGACAAAAAATGGTGCGATCTTTCTGAGCAGTAAATACAAAATGTTATATTCAGGCAATAACAATAAAGGAAAAGAAGGAGTAGCAACAGTATTCAACACTAAATACGAGGCTAATCTTCTCGAATGGCAGGTGGTCTCGAGTACAGTGATGTGGGCAAATATGAGAATGGGAAACTGGACAATGAGATTTATTTGTGCCTATGGTCCCACAGAAGGTTCTACTAATGTAGAAGTGGAAAAATTTTTTGATGCTTTAGAGAAAGCAACTGACACAATGAAAAATTGGTCCTTATTGGGGATCTAAATAGTAGAGTAGGAAATGATTGTGAGACATACAGAAATATTTTGGGAAAATTTGGAGAAAAGAGCAAAGCTAATAATAATGGCAAATACCTGTTGGATTTCTGCTCAGGACATGGACTGGTTATTACTAACACCATGTTCCAACATAAAAATGTGCACAAATTCACATGGAGAGAAGAGGCAAGGAATAAGAAAAGTCTCATTGACTATGTTATTGTTGATAGTGATATTATCTCCCTGGTGCAGGACATCAGAGTGTACAGAGAATTTGAAATTGGAAGTGATCACTATTTAGTCTTGAGCAGGATAAAATTGAATTTCATATTGAAAAGAATAACATGTAAGAAAGTTTTAAAGCGAATAAAAGTTGAGCAACTCTCAGATGTGAACTATAGACTAAAATACAGAAAGATTATGGATGAAAAAATAAAACAGTTTGAGAAGAGCAATCAAACCTTGGAGATTCAGTGGCAAGCCTTGAAGAAAATACTGATTGATTCAGCCAGAGAGGCATGTGGTGAAGTTGTCTGCAAGGATAGAAAAATCAGAACTTCATGGTGGACACATGATGTTAAAGAGGCAGTGAAGGAAAAGAAGAAAGCATATCAAAAGTTCCTGCAAATAAGTCAGCTTGTGGTCTTAGAGAATATAGAGACAAATGTAAGAAAGCTGTGTAAAATTAGCAAATCATTAGTAAAATGCAAGATCTATGCAAGTATACTTGAGAAAGAATTTGTTGAGAAAGAACGGTTGAGAAGAATTGTGGAAGAAAAGCTTGCTGAAGAACAAGCTGGATTCAGGCCAAATAGAGGCTGTCAGGATCAGATCTTCACTTTACGACAAATAATCGAAAAAGCACGGGAATATAACAAAGATTTGTATTTAAGTTTTGTCGATTTGGAAAAGGCATATGATAAGGTGCCAAGAGAGAAGCTATTCAATACGCTGATTGGTATTGACAGTTACATGGCATACAGGCATACAACTGTCAATTGCCAAGTTGCACAGCCAGTATTTCACAATCCTGATATCATTTTTAACACTCTCCTTTGTACTCTCTCCAATATATCAGAATCACAGCAGAAACCAAGAGACCAAGACCTGTGCACAACAGTCCAAGTGAGGTCTTATCAAAGCCTTGTAAAGAGATAAAATAAGCCTTATCTTTACATGCGAACGTTCATTTCAGCAATGCAATTATCTCTTGAGTTGTATTTGCAATCTTTGCCACATGGCCTCTGAACTTCAACTTCCTATCTATTCACACTCCAAGATCCCTAGTCTCATCAGTTTCTTCTAGCCTAATCTCACCAATATAATACGACATTGGGAATCTAATCATGCCAAAGTGAATGACTTTACATTTACTGACATTGAACTGACACCCATTTTCCCATGCCCACAATTATTGAGCCCATAGTTTTAAGAAATACATCATATTCATGTATTAAATTAAATGTTTTGTTGGATGATACCTTAATCTTCTAATGATATCTTCTAATGGCAACTCATTTTAATAGTTGCCATTATAAGATATAAAAAAGGTAAATGAAGATGATCTAGGCCTAGAGATTTTGAAGACAGAAGTAGAAATGGTCATTAAAGAACTAAAATGTGGAAAGGCAGAAGAAATAGATGAAATACCTGCAGAATTCCTGAAACAACTTCAGAAGAAAGGAACTGAAGAAATAACCAAAATAATAAATTTTATTTATAACAAAGAAGAATTACCAAAAGATTTAATGACCTTAATATTTATACCTATACCAAAGAAAAGTAATGCAGTGAACTGAAAAGATTTTAGAAGAATAACCTTCATTTCTCATACATAAAAAATACTTATAAGAATCCTAACACAAAATATTGCATCTAAGGTGGAAGAATTTCTTGGAGAAGATCAGTTTGGTTTCAGGAAGGGTAGGGGAACAAGAGATGCAATTGGAGACTGTTAAGAATAATAAGTGAAAAAAGTCTGGAAGTGAATAAAGAAGTTAATATCTGTTATATAGATTTTGAAAAAGCTTTTGACTTTGTAAAATGGGATAAGATAGTGGAAGTAATGGAAAAATTTGTATAGATTGGAAAGACAGAAGGTTAATTATTTCACATATGGGAAAAATTGCCATGGTGAGAGACATATATGGTACAACAGAATTCAAAATTATTTCTCAGAATGATATATGAAATAATAGCTAAAGAACAATATAAATTCAGAAATGGAAAAGCATAAGTACTGCAAAATCAAACCCCAGAATGATAAGAGAAATATAAACTGGTGTATAAAAAATCTACCTCTGTTTTGTATTTGTAGATTTAAAAAAAAAAAAAACATTTGAGAATGTTTTTTTAAGATACTTAAAGAGATGACATCATAGAAATCTGAATGGAGCTCAACAGATTTTAGAGATTTAATGATAATAAAAAAAAATCACATACTGGAATCAACAATCTGCCATAAAAAACACACTTTCACAATAGATAGATAGATAGATAGATATAAAAAGAGGAACCCAAAAGGATGTGCATTATCACCATTGTTGGAATCTTTTTGGCAAACATACAGGCACTTGGGCAGCAGTCATGTTCTTTTAAGTAGTGAAAGCTAAGAAAACTCTGATGCTGAGGATTATATTCTTGTAAGCTCTCAGGTCAAATTTTACAAAACTTCCAAAAGTTTCTACAAACATTTGGCTTTGAAATAATGTTGGATCTTTAATATCCACTTTTCCTATGTAACATTAATGTATACCTCAGAAACAAGGAAAAACAAATGGAAAAAATATTGATGTCTCTGGAGATGTGATATAATGTGATAATTAATAAGAAAAATGTTGGATTAGTTGGGCAGAAAAAAATTATAAAACATTTGAAAGAACAACAGTTGAAACTAATGTTCCTTCTGAACTGTGTGCATACACACCAGTCAAAAAGGAAGGAACACACATTATTATTCAGGCCTCCATGGAGTCAAAAGACTCATCGTGGGAGGTCCTTCCTAAGAACATAAAGTCTGTCAAGACTCATCGAGGGGAGGTCCCCCCTAAGAAACACTAAGTCTATCATACCACTCTTTAAACTCATTGACCGTTCTCGCTCACACCACTCCATCCAGCAATGCATTCCACGGTTCAACCACCCTCCACGCAAATAAACCACTCCTTACCCTCTTGCTCACAGTTTCCTTTCGTAACTTCCAGGGATGGCCTCTTGTCATCACTCCTTCCCGCTGTTCAACCAAGCAAAAGAACTCCCCAGTGTCAATCCTGTAACCACCTCTCAACAGTTTAAAAGTCTCAATCATATCACCTCTCCTTCTATCCACCAAACTCTGCAGTCCACATTCCCTCAGCCGATCCTCATAACTATCCTTGTACAGTCCTGAAACCATCTTTGTATCCTTTCCACAGTTAATTTATCCCCTTCAAATCCTGGGGACCAAATCTGAGAACAATAGTCCAAGTGTGGTCTGATCAGAGACTTATACAACGGAATGATAACCCTCTTATCTCTGCAGGTCAGTGTCCTTCTCATAATTGCAGCAATCCTCTGTGTTACCTTTACCACCTGTGCAATATGTCCCCTAAACTTCATTTTACATGCCTAGTAAAACTACGCACATAAAATTTGGTGCTTTCAGAATTTGTAATTTACAGTCAATAATTTTTGAATGTGCTATACAAATGAATTATAAGATATATCATACTTGTCACTTAATTTATTTAGTAATTTCTCCACTTTCTCCACTCCAATATTACTCTAACACATTTAAACTTAATATGCTCTAATCAGTTAGTTTTATCCTGCATCATGCAGGTGAACTGACACTGGCATCAGCAAATTGCAGAGGTATATTGTTTACAACAGTGGTTCTTAACCTTTTCGAAGTCACAGAACACTTCTGATTATAAGAAAAAGTTGGGGAACACCAAAAAAGCATTAGGGTCATAAAACTAACAATAAAAATATACACGGACTAGCCTTTCGTAAAAATAGAGCTTAATTTAATGCGATACTTGAGCTTGTCGGCTTTTGCAGATTTCAGCAATATTAGGTCTAATATGTGATATAGACCTAATATTGCTCTGGCTATATTAGGAAGTCTTTCACGCTTTTTAGTTTTTATATTGGTTAATATTGAGAAACCGAGCTCACACAAATATGATGTTGAAAACTGTAATAAAATTTGAAGTGACCTTGTGGAGAGAGCTGGATGTTTGGCTCAGACAAAAATCCAAAATTCCTCAAGAGTTATTTCAGAGAATTTCATTTTTAGAGTATGTTCCGTTGACAAGGTAACTAATTGTTCTTCTTCTTCTTGTAACGAAAATTCACAACTCGATGTATTAACTGTGCCAAATGGATTTCGTATCCAGTCATAATTGTGTGTATTTAAGGAAGGAAAGTAACTTGAAATCTTTTCTTCCAATATTGTTAAATGTTCTGTTATAACAGAAATTATTTCCTCAACATTTTTATTATGGAGCAAAGGAAACATATCTACTGTATTTTTTTCTGATATGCGGTTTTTCCAAAGAGATACTTTTATCTGAAAAGCTGACAATTTTTCAGTGGATATTAAAAATATCTATCATTTTTCTCTTGGATACTTGTGTTAACACTATTTAAGTAATTAAAAATATCAGCTAAATATGCCATTTAGCACACCAAATATCATTTTGAAGACATTTTACAAAAGCATCAGTACCTTCATTTTGATAAAAGGCCAATAATTCATTCTTAAGTTCTAAAATTCTGAAGAGCACTTTACCCCTAGATAACCATCTTATTTCACTATGCAAAGCAGAGATTCGTACTTGGCATCCATAGATACGTATGCAGAATTTTTCTAAAAAGGCATGCTTTTAAAGATCTTGACTTGATGTAATTTACCATATTTACAACTTGGTCTAGTGCAGGTTTTAATATTGCAAGTAATGTTTTTGAAACTAGGGATTCTCTGTACAAAAAACAGTCTGTAGATATAATATTTGGGTTTATTTTCTTTGCAAGAGTAACAAATCCTTTTATAGAGCCTACCACTGAGGGAGCACCGTCTGTACAAATTCCTACACACAGCTCCCATGAAATTTAAAAATTTTCTAAATATGATAATAGAGTCAAAAATATCTTGTCCTGTTCTACGTTCAGTAAGTTCTCTGCAGCACAGAAACTGATTCACCATTTCGTATTCATTAATGAAATGAACGAATCCTAGAATATGAGCTTTACCACTAATGTCAGTGGACTGGTCAATTTGTAAAGCAAAATTTTGTTTAGAAAGTCGATTGATAACTGTTTTCTCAATATCATCTAACAATATCATTTTTTATTGTATTGTTATACCCTGATAAGTTCATCATCATCATCAAATTCCTGCCATGTACCCTCAAGGGGTGTACAGGATATGATAGTACTACATGAAAAAAATTACATCATTATTAATTTTCTATCTACAATTTTCCTCCAAATCAGTCTGTTACTTGTCAAGACTCTGACAGTATCAGATCTTATATTTCTATTGTCTAAGGCACTTTGTACCGTATCAATCCAAATATATCTTGGTCTTCCTCTGGGTCGTTTTGCTGCCAACCTGGCAGAGAACACTCGTTTTGCTAATCTTTCCTCGCCCATTCTGTATAAGTGACCATACCACCTGAGATTAGCTCTTTTAACGCATTCCTGGATGCTGACAATGTCAAGTTCTTTCCTAATATCCTCGTTTTTAATATGATATTGCCATTGATGCCATCTGTTCACGCCTATAATCTTTCTCAGGACTCTCATATCTGTGGTCTCTAGTCTTTGGTCAAGTGTTTTACTTCTGACCCAGCTCTCAGATCCATAAGTTAAAACTGGTTTGAACACTGTCTTATATACAGCTAATTTAGTGTTCCGACCAATTTCTTTCTTATTCCATATGAATTTATTCAACTGACTTCCCACCATACCAGCTTTGCTGATTCTGTTGTCTATTTCTATATTTAAGTTACCATCTTCAGTAAAAATGGTGCCTAAATAGCTGAAATGTTTTACTTGTTCCACAGGTTCTCCATTCACAACACAGTTGACATTTTCAATGATTCTGCCTATTTTCATTGTCTTTGTCTTTTTATTGCTGACCTTCATACCATATCTATTACAACAGCTATTCAATTTAGTCAGAGAATCTTGCAGACTTGTAGCAGATTTATTTAGAAGTATAACATCATCTTGATAAAACAAAGAGCTGACATTAACTTCTCCAATTTTGATATCATGTTTAATACCACTTTCCTTCATAATGTGATCCATATAGATAATGAATAACAGAAGGGATAATGTACATCCTTGTCTCACACCAGATTTAACATTAAATTATCTTCCTGTACTTCCTTCAATTCTAACTGCTGACTTACAACTCAAATAAACACTAAGTATTGCTTGATATAATGCCCCATTGACACCATATAACTGTAGCGTATTGAATAGCTTCTCTCTTGGCACCTTGTCATATGCCTTTTCCAAATCGACAAAACTTAAATACAGATCTTTGTTATATTCCCATCCTTTCTCACCTATTTGTCGTAAAGTGAAGATCTGATCCTAAAAGCCTCTATTTGGCCTGAATCCAGCTTGTTCTTCACCAAGCTTTTCTTCCACAATTCTTCTCAACCGTTTCTCAAGTATACTTGCATAGATCTTGCCAGGAACACTCAGTAAGGAAATACCTCTGTAATTCTCACATTCAGTTTTATTTCCCTTTTTATATATGGGTACTATGAGAGCTCTACTCCAATCATCGGGAATTCGTCCCTCTGTCCAGGCTTTCTGAACGAATATCATCTACTTCTGCTGCTTTCCACATTTCAAGCCTTTGATGGCTTTTTCTACTTCAAGTATGGATATGTATTCCTGACTGCATGCCTGCTCAGTGTTTTTTACCACTGTACTGTCATCACTGCTTGTTTCATTTAGCAGTTTTTCAAAGTAATTACTCCATACTTCAAGGATATCTTTTTCTCCCGTTTTCATGTCACCTTTATCATCTCTAACTCCTTTTACAGCACTCTTTCCTCCATTCCTAAGCTTCTTCAACAACCTCCAGAATATTTTGCCACCTTCT
This sequence comes from Typopeltis vanoorti, assembly GCF_054136105.1. Lineage (NCBI taxonomy): Eukaryota > Metazoa > Arthropoda > Arachnida > Uropygi > Thelyphonidae > Typopeltis > Typopeltis vanoorti. Next base: position 100,257,601 of record NC_143564.1, on the reverse strand, counting down.
TGATATTTATTTTCTATATTCTTGCCAAAGTCCTCCCATGACTTTTGTTTAGCTAGTTTTACACAGTGTTTAGCATTCTTGCATTTGTCTCTATATTCTCTAAGAGCACAAGCTGACTTATTTGACAGGAACTTTTGATATGCTTTCTTCTTTTCCTTCACTGCCTCTTTAACTTCCTGTGTCCACCAGAGAGTTCTGATTTTTTTATCCTTACAGATAACCTCACCACATGCCTCTCTGGCAGAATCAATCAATGTTTTCTTTAGAGTTTGCCACTGAATCTCCAAGGTTTGATTCCTGTTCTCAAACTCTTTCATTTTTCCTTCAATAATCTTTGTGTATTTTAGTCTACAGTTCACATCTGAGAGTTGCTCAACTTTTATTCGCTTTAAAACTTTCTTACATGTCATTCTTTTCAATATGAAATTCAATTTTATCTTGCTCAAGACTAAATACTGATCACTTCCAATTTCAAATCCTCTGTACACTCTGGTGTCCTGCACCAGGGAGAAAACATCACTATCAACAATAATATAGTCAATGAGACTTTTCTTATTCCTTGCCTCTTCTCTCCATGTGAATTTGTGCACATTTTTATGTTGGAACATGGTGTTAGTAATAACCAGTCCATGTCCTGAGCAGAAATCCAACAGATATTTGCCATTATTATTAGCTTTGCTCTTTTCTACAAATTTTCCCAAAATATTTTTGTATGTCTGACAGTCATTTCCTACTCTGCTATTTAGATCCTCAACAAGACCAACTTTTCCATTTTCATTGTGTCAGTTGTTTTTTCTAAAGTCTCAAAAAATTCCTCCAATTCTACCTTAGTAGAACCTTCTGTGGGACCATAGGCACAAATAAGTCTCATTGTCCAGTTCCCCATTCTCATATTTCCCCACATTACTCTACTTGAGACTGCTTGCCATTCAAGATGATTAGTCTATTATTTTGTGTTGAATACTATGGCTACTCCTTTTCCTTGATTGTCATTGCCTGAATATAACATTTTGTATTTATTGCTCAGAAAGATCTCACCAGTTTTGGTCTTTTTTGTTTCAGTCACCCCTATTATGTCGATCTGGTACTTATCTAATTCCTCAGCTAGCTCCATTTCTTTGCCATTCAGGCTTCTTACGTTGATAGTACCGATCTTTAATTCTGGTGATGTTGAGTTGGGGTTTGTTTTCAGATTTGTTCCAGTAGCTGACCTTTCGCTGTTCACTCTGGTTCCCTGGCGAAAACAACGGGGGCCTTGTTTAACCGGGCGACGCCCCAGCCGGCATGAAATTTTGTCATGTTGTACCATCATTTTTTATTTTGGTTTAACCAATAAGAATACAATTTGGTCGGCTAAATCCCAAATTGCCAGCCCATCCTCGTTCGTTCAGTATCCAAGTAGATACCCAACAGGTTGCACCACGAGAAAGTGAGGATTGGACATTAGGTCAGAAGCTCTGGTAGGTTCTCCGCATTCCTTTAAAGGCTATGTGGAGGTCTCCTCTCAGTTATACAGCTTTGACCCTTACCCTGATAAGTTAAGAATGTTAAATATCCATTTATCATGGTATAATGAGCAAAGAAGTAAAAATTCTGGAAAATAATTAAGTAAACATGCTTGTTTCTAAGTAGGTATCATTGTGAAATTTAGAAAATATTGAATACATTAATTTAAGAAGAAAGAGATAATTAATCAGCTCAAGGAGGATTTTATAATAAAAAAAAGAGGAATTTAGATAAATATGTATAATGCATAGTTGCCAGAGATAAAATGTAAATTAAGAGAGTTATGGTTTTGTGTTGATATTAAATTCAACGTAAGAATAACTTGTAAAAGAAAAATAAGCTTGAAATTCGGGGGGGGGGATGCAGTCTGTTGCCTCAAGTGGTCGCGTGGGGTAAACAAGCAGGAGAGAACGGACATCATGAGGTCATGTGACAAGAAATCGAAGTGCCGGATGAACAGCGAAGTTTTGTTTTTTTTCCGATAGGGTGAACATATAAAAGGGTTAGGAACCCCCCAACACTCTCTTGGTTTTTTTTCGTCGTGTGGAGTTCTCGGATTTCCTTGGGTAGTGAAGGTTTAGCCTGGTGCTGGTTCGGGGATGGCTGAACGATACCTCTAGACTAGGACAATGTTACCCCAGGTAACCCTGTTCTAGATTCCAGGAAAGTAACGGCAGACCATGCCGTTAAAAGGTCAGCAGAAGCATGCACCCAATATCTAGGCTGGTAATTACTATGAAGAAGTTAATCTGGGGTAGATAGATTGAGGGAAACAAAGAATTGGCCTAATGAAACAGAAGATAGACTGAAACAGATGCAGAAAATTAGAGATACCACCGAAGATAAGTAGTGAAGGATTTAGATACAATTATAGATCAGGACTATAGCACGTGTGTTTTATAGGAAGTCATGAGTGAATAGTAACTAAGCGAATCTGAATATTTGTATGTTGAAGAATGCTTAAAGTTACCAGTTGTTAGTGTGGAAATTAATTAATGGAATTTGGTAGCAATTTAGATGTTAAAGAATTATTAACTTGTGTGTGAATTATCTGAAGAAAATTGTGTTTTATGGGAAGTCATGAGTGAATAGTAATTAAGTGAATCTGAATATTTGTATGTTGAAGAATGCTTAAAGTTACCAGTTGCTAGTGTGGAAATTAATTAATGGAATTTGGTAGCAATTTAGATGTTAAAGAATTATTAACTTGTGTGTGAATTATCTGAAGAAAATTGTGTTTTATGGGAAGTCATGAGTGAATAGTAATTAAGTGAATCTGAATATTTGTATGTTGAAGAATGCTTAAAGTTACCTGCTGTTAGTATAGAAATTAATTAATGGAATTTGGTAGCAATTTAGATGTTAAAGAATTATTAACTTGTGTGTGAATTATCTGAAGAAAAGTGTGTTTTATGGGAAGTCATGAGTGAATAGTAATTAAGTGAATCTGAATATTTGTATGTTGAAGAAAGCTTAAAGTTACCTGCTTTTAGTATAGAAATTAATTAATGGAATTTAGTAGTGATCTAGATGTTAAAGAATTATTAACTTGTGTATGAATTACTTGAGGAAAATTATGTTCAGAGATCATACCTGATGAAGTTTAGCTATTTAATTGATTTAGATTAGAATGTGTCTATTTAGAGTGATGATTGTTCATGTATGTAAACTGTAATTTTAGAAGCTAATAAACCTTTACTTGAAATTAACTAAATATGAGTCTGTGTATAGAATTCGATGCACCACTTGTGAAACTTATTACGGATCTGAGCGGGAATTTAATTGAATAAGGTTAAGCTACGATTGCAACCCTAGGTCACACGAGTATATCTTCTAACTTACTCCCCGATTGAGTTATTATCTTTAATCTAATATTTCCAAGTGGCACTGTCTAAAAACACAAATTTCTTGGGATTTTAAGAGAGTTGGCTCTACCCTGAGGCTATTTCTTTGTGTGATAGAGATACCACATGACCCACGTAGAAGGGACATCACTTTTAACGGCTTGATATAGAGATATAAGAATTTATAAGAAAGGGGGGGGCACAACAGTATCGTCCGAATGAGGAATTTGCATAATTTCATTTTTTGCTTTGTCACCAAACAATATTTACTATTTCACAACATGCTAGTAAAAGAGACTCTGCTATAGTATGTGGTTTTAATTTTACAGCAATTAATTCAGATACCTTATATTATGCAATTTGTGCCTTATTGGGAATTTTAACAGTCTTTTCAAAATATTTTACTTGTTTAACTTGCATGTCCAATAATCTCTTGAAATACTCTTCAGTTTTTGAAGCAAGATTGGCGTGCTTCGTAGTAAAGTGTCATGTGACACCTTTCACCAGCAGAACACAAGTGTCCCAGGGAACACTGGTTAAGAACCACTGATTTACAGTGTCTACTGCCTAGAAAGTACACTCACCCGAACTCATGAGTGTACTTTCACAGTGGTGAAGGTACACTCATGAGTAATGGTGAGTGTACTTTCAAATGGCGATATATTTTTGCAGCTATGCAGATTTAAGTGAATTAAAAGACATAGAATTTCCTATTCTGAACTTGATATAATTTTTTTACAAACAGCAATATCTAAGTAGTTGAAGGAGTAAGTATTCAGGTTTCTCTTATAGAAATATTTAGCATACAACATATAAGATCTTTTAATCAAAGCCATCACCACCGTTTGCACTAGTTCAGGTGAGTGTACTTTCTATTAAATTAAGAGTCTGTGGCTTTTGCTATCGCGAGCACAGGCTACATGTTAAACATGAGACTGAAAACTTGCATAAAATGTTTTGCATGCACACATGGGCTGACAAAAATGATAAGAAACATTGCTTGGAAAAAAAAAAGAAAAAATTAACTGAAGGAGAGTGGAAAAACGAAAATGGTCTTAAGACATACTAATAGAAAGGCAGGACAAAATGCGATCATTACAGGAAAGAAGAGGCAAATGCAATGGAGACATCCTTATATGATAGACACAGAGCACTAAACAGACAAGAGTATCATCTAAATCTTTACAGGTGCATCAGATAGGAAGAAGTGGAGAACCATGGCTACCAACCTCCGGCATAGAGATGTCACGTGAATAAATGACTACTTTAATATTAAGTAATATTAATAACAAGTCTGTACATTAATAGCTACAGCCTCAAGTCCATGCTGACTGAAATTTTATAGTAAGCATAAGTTCTTCAGTAGGCTACCAGCCAAATGCTTAAAAAAAAAAATTAACTGAAGGAGAGTGGGAAAATGGTGTTAAGACATACTAATAGAAAGGCAGGACAAAATGTGATCATTGCATTAATAATTTAATGCAAGCAAAGGATTAAAACAAGCAACAGGACCATAATGATTTTAAGCAACTCCATGAGATCATAAAACTTTTTAACGATGACGGTGATTTGAGTTTTTTCAGATAACAGCACTCAAAAAAACCTTAAATCGATCTCTGCAATGAAAACTCACCAGGTCTCCCTGTGCTTATAAGAATGTCCTCTTTTGCAATAATGGGACTCAAGTTTTTATTTTTCATTAATAATAATAACTGCTTCAAATTCATTCAGTGCAGTTTTATAGTACTGTCTAGTCTATCAACTTTTGAGGGTGAATGGGAATTGTCTAGAACCTTCAAGGCGGCATTTTTTTTTTAAATAATAACATGTTAATAGCCAAAAAAAAAAAAAAAAAGACTAATAACAGTTTTTCATGCTAAGAATAGCACTTTGGACAAATTCTACCAATAAGTTGATCCTGTCTTATAAAATATGAAGTGATCAACTTCTTATAAGAAGTTCTTAAATCTTTTGATATCTTCTTAAGATATAAAAAGAGACAAGATTAGTTCAGTATTCAATCTGTTCACCTTTCAGTTAAAATAAATTGTAATTTACCACAAAGCATGTAATAACATGCTTGTGTTAATTTAGCATATATTCCAGATAATAAATTGATATAAATGTAGAAATGTCAGGGTGCTAAATTAAAAACCCAAAATAATGAGAAATTTCACAACTGGACCGGATGGTAAAACAGCAGAGGCTATTAAACATGAAGGAAAAGAGCTTTCCAGAACAACTATTAAATATCTGTAATACAGCTCTAGCTAAATTCAACATTCCACTGCCATGGAGAGGTCTAATAACACCATTGCACAAAAAAGGAAGTCTAACCAACCCAAAAAAATCAGAGGAATCACACTTCCTACTACAATGAAAATTGATAACAGGATGCTTCTAAAACAAACCAAACCATATATAAACCCCTTCTGCTTAAAAATCAAGCAAATTTCTTGGGGGGGGGGGGTCACTGTTGAGCACACCCACTGCCTTAGTGAGTTTCTAGAAGAAGCAAGAGATAAAACTTTCCTTTAATCTTAAACTTCATAGATTTCTCAAAGGTCTTCAAATCAATACACAAAGGATGTTCAAAATTCTCAGTTATCATGCATACCCATGAAAATAATCAATATAATAGCAGAAACATACCACAATTAACATGCAAGAGTAATGGCCACTTAATGGTTACTGGAAATGACTGAGAGCTTTACTATTTCTACTGGAGTTCTTTATTTGGCATGATATCTTTTCATTAATACCCTTGACTATGTTTTCAGACTCACAGGAAATGGGTAAGGATTAACTCTCAAAGAATTATCAGAACAAACCCACACAAGCAGTCTCTGCAGATGATGTTATGCTGATTGACTAATGCAGACTGCCCAAAACAATCTAAATAATTTATGTAAAAATATAGCACTGAGTGGGTTGGCAGTCAACAGAAGTAAAACTATAGTCTTGATGAAAAACAGAATAGAAGGAAATATTAGGCTAAATGAACACAATCTCGAAGGAGTAAACTTTCAGTACCTTAGTTCCTGCCTGGGGGAGACCTGACTCCCACCAGGTGCATCCCTCGGGTGGCAGATGAGGGAAACCCCAACGGGTTGCTCCGAATAAAGAATAAGGAGTGGCAACCAAAAGGATGCCAAAGGATGCAGCAGAGGAGTGGCAAGCCGGCTGCATTATTCTGCAATTCAACCCTATGAATCAGGAGTCTCCACTGTGTCAAGAGAATGTTACTGCGTCCGAGGAAACTGACGTGAATGATCCTAGATCACAGGGAGCAGTCAAGAAATTTAGTATGTGGTCAGCCAATAGAATTTCGCATCTCTTAACCTTAAATATAAGGACACTGTTAAAACCTGGGAAAATAAATTTGATGGAAAAAGAACTTGCTAGGATTAAATGGGACATTTTAGGTTTGGCTGAAACCCATTGGACAGGAGAAGGAGTTATAAATCTAAATTCAGGAAAACTATTCTACTCGGGCAGAGAGGACAATATACATAGAGAAGGAGTCGCCATTTTAGTGAATAATAGTCTACAAAATGCAGTCATGGCCACAGAACCACATGGCCCAAGAATGATCACTATCAGATTAAAAGGTAAAGAAAAAAATGTTCACTTTACAATTATTCAAATCTACGCCCCTGACCAGTCACATGAAGATGAAGAAATCGATACCTTTTATGATAAGTTGTAAGATCTAATAGACAAGACCAATAAGAAAGATATATTAATAGTGATGGGAGATTTTAATGCCAAAATTGGGAAGTTCACCCCAGACATGGAGGATGTTATGGGCAAGTTCGGAGTTGATAACAGAAATGAAAGAGGCGAAAGAATTTTAGAATTTTGTAAAGCAAATAATTTATTTATCTGTAACACCCTTTTTTTCCATAGACCTTCCCACAAATACACATGGGCCTCACCAGATGGTACAACAAAGAACTGTATTGATTACATTCTAATCAAACGCAATTGGAAATCATCAGACTTTGACACTGACCATGATCTGCTAGCAGCAAAAATTAAACTAAAATTTAAGTATCGTAAATCACGAGCTCTTATCAACAAAGTGGACCTGTCAAAACTGAAAGAGAAATCTATGCAAGGTAATTATCAGACACTAATAGGAAATGAGTTTAGAAGATTATCCTATGACAATATAGAAAATACATGGAATCAAGGTAAAAAAATTGTTATAAGTACTGCAAGAAACATACTTGGTAAAATATCAAGACCAAATCATGAATGGATAACCCCTGAGATTCTAAATACTTTAGAAGAAAAAAGAACATCAAAGCATATATTAAATATAAAAAATACAGAAGAAAATAAACAACATTATAAGAATCTTAAAAACAAAATTGATAAAATGTGCATATCTGCCAAAAATAACTGGTTGGGGGAAAAAGCAAACCTCTGCGAAGAAGCTAATAAAAGAAATGATAATAAAACGGTATACAAAATTATCAAAGAATAAACTAAGATCTATAAAGATAAACTATCAACAATGAAAGATAAAAACAATCTAGAAACTGGGTCAATACAAAATATTAAAATAATTTGGAAGGACTACTATCAAACATTATTTCAAAAAGAACAGGAGGAGGAGGAAAATATAACAGAAAAGATGATTTTTTTTTTATAAATAATTTAAGGAAATTACAACGTCAACTAGGATATATATTAAAATAAATTTTAATATACTTCAATATTTCGGCAACTTCGTGTTGCCATTTTCAAGAAACTTAAGAACAAGACACGTGCATGCAGGCAGTACAAACAGTAAATGAGGAAGAAGCAGGAAGCTATTATTTCTCCTAAAGTCCTGATGGTGCCCCCTAGCAGGCAATGTTGGTATTCTTGGGTGATTGGGCTGAAGGTCTTCTGATGTAGGTTTCCCAAATTTGAGGCAGTCTCATGCAGCCAAATTTGTTGAGGTTTGGATTGTTTCTTAGGGCTGAAACTGATTCCATTAAAAGCCTTTCATATTTGTATTTACTACGGTGTATTATTATGGCTTTCTTCCACCGTATTCTATGGCAGGTATCCAACGCATGGTCAGCAAAACCAGAGTGGCTGTATTGGTGAAACCGGATGTAGTCCTTGTGTTCTGAGATATACATTAAAATAAAATTTATTTTAATGTATATCCTAGTTGATGTTGTAATTTTCTTAAATTATTTAGAAAAAAATGCATAACCAACGTCTAAGCCTTTCCACGAGAAGGAAGAAAAGATGATATATGAAAAGGCACCACCCATAACCTCAGCAGAAATTATAAATGCAATAAACCAAATGAAATTTTCAAAAGCTACGGGTAAAGATGAAATATCTATAGAACTATGGAAATATGGTGGCAAGGAAGCCATTAATTTCTTAATGAATTTATTTAATCAAATTCTTTATACTGGAGTAATTCCAACTGACTGGAAAACAGGAATTATTATACCAATTCACAAAAAAGGAGACAAAAGAATATGTGAAAATTACAGAATCATAACACTCTTAAGTCATAGTTATAAACCATTCATTCGAATTATACAAAAGAGAACACAGGTGCTTACAGAAAAAATCATAGAGGAAAACCAAGCAGGATTCAGGCCACATAGATCCACTATAGACCACATCTTCACCATTAATAATATAACAGAAAAATATTGGGAATACAATCTGCCCATATACTTGATATATATAGATTTTAAGCAAGCCCTTGATTCAGTTAATAGAAACAAATTGATTACTATCCTAAAAAACGTAAAAATGGATTCTATATTTTAACATTTATTACAAATTATTATGGAGACACCAAATCTTTTGTTAAACAAACAACGTTAAAACCGAGAATTTCAGAGTCGAGAAAGGTGTAATGCAGGGATGCCCTCTCTCACCTCAACTCTTTATCCTCTTCCTAGAAGAAGTCTGTAAAACCATAGCCGATGAACCAGGTGTAAAAATCAATGGTACCAACATTAATCACATAAAATAATAAAATGATATCATTATTTTAGCAGATTCTAAACCACGGCTAGAAAAAACTATTAATATTTTAAATGACTCTTGTAAAACTTATGGTATGAAAATAAATCTTCATAAAACAAAATTAATGAAAGTAGATAGAGAAGAAGAAAATGTTTCTATAAATCTTGAAAATCACCTGCTGGAACAAGTTAATAAATATGTTTATCTTGGCAGTCTTATATCTAGTAACCTCAACAATATGGAAACAGTAAAACACAGGCTAAACCTAGGTTGGACCAACATGAATAAACTAAACAAAATATGGAAAAATAAAAAAAATCCCAACGAGTCTAAAATTATATAAAACAATTATTATCCCAACGGCTACTTATGCTTCAGAAGCCTGGAGATCAACTCAACAACCAATCAAGTTCAAGCATTTGAAATGAAATGCCTCAGAAAAATTAATAACACCCACTGGATGCAACACAAGACTAATGAACAAGTCAGAACAAATTTAGGCTTCCCAGATAATATAATGCACAATCATTAAGCATCAACTGAGATGGTTTGGTCATATTCAGAGAATGGCCCCTCATAGACTCCCATATTTAGCTCTGAATGGATATATCGGAAGAAAAAAGACCTAGAGACAGACCAAGAAGTACTTGGATAAAGTTGCTGAAAGAACATTCACATCTACTCAGCTATAGAGTCACGATTGAGATGGCTAAAGATCGCGATAAGTGGAGAACCTTTCTTCTTAGTGGACTCAACCCGTTACCAATCAGATGAGATGAGAGAGAGATGATAGTTCTAGCATTGATACTCTAAGTGGCATAGTGTGAAGAAAGCATGAAGATCTTCAATTCCATAAAAGCATAACTAATATCTGGAAATTCAATCTTATCACCATAACTATCAAAATCTGTCCATAGAAAACCACCAATCAAGCCATATTTACATATAGTTCCCAGACATGGAATATTACATGGACAACATACTTTGATCTATATAAGATACAAATGGCAAGATCACATTTCTAATATACCATTTCTAATATAATTCTTGAAGAAAGCCAGCAAAGACCCTCTAATAGAAACAATTCAGAAAAGTCAGCTGAGGTGGTTGGGACACCAACTTAGACATCTGCCTTCACCTATCTTCAGCACTCTTTGGAACTGAACAGTTTTGGCAATACATAAGCAAACTTCTTTTTGAAAACAAGACTAATGAACCATCTGGCACAAAACAGAGCAACCTGACTCAGTTTCATTTAATAAGTTCATTTCTGTGAGTGGTTGTTATATGAATACATTTCCCTATTCATATATGATGATGATCCAAAAGGTTTGAGTTCATGACACACTCCCTACTAATCCAGGTCATCTTTATCACTAGAACCACTGTTGTCATTTATTTCTTTTGAATGATCACTGCTTCTATAATGCAATAGTGATTATTATTCACTGTCTAGGAAATCTTCAGCCTTTAACCTTTCCTCAATACCTTCTTTTTCAAATCCTCAACCAATAACTATATTAAATCATTTAGTGAAGTACCAAGTCTGATTTCTTTTCCTTCTTACACACACAAAAGGTTGTAAACCTATAGTAAATTAGTACCATGGTGTTCTATTTTTTTTTTAAATTTACCTTTTCTTTTATATATATTGATGTTTAATTCCTGCACTTGGATTATGTATGGGAATGCTGTTCAACTCCATGGCACATTGTATCTTGTGGAGAAATTTCCAATAAAGGTAGTTAAACAAAAATCAGTCAAATAAAGAGTTAGTTTAGGCAGAATAGACTATACGATATTTGCTTATATTGATTATGTACCAGGATGGTTGTGCTAATGGATGGTATCACTGCTTCCTAATCAATGCACTGTGGAGTGTGAATCTCACTGAAGTAGATGAATGTCTTGAGGTAGCAGATGATTTTTCATCACTTGGTGTGAGACTACTATCCTACATGCTAAAAAAACAAACCAAAATTGTACTTTTGTTTTCTTATACTGACATATTATAATATTCATAAAAGAACATTTTAAGCAGTATTTCACAATTAAGGGAAAGAATTATATTTAACACAAAGATTTTTTTTTCACTATTCCTTAACATGAGCCACAAAAATAAAGGAACAATTGTGACAGACAGAATAATGTGTTCTGCACTCTTGTGAACATTATCAAGCAAAGATAATATTCATTAATAAGGATTCGTTACATTTTTTAATTAAAGAAAAACAGATAGGTGAGAATAATTATTTTTCTATACGTTACAAATCTCCTTTTTCAGTCTTATTCACTGTAATGAATAGCATGAACAATTAATTTTAGTTGTATATATTTAGAATATTCACACATATTATATATATATATATATATATATAAAAAAAGGTTTAATGACTATTACCGAGAGAAAAGATGACAAGATATATTTAAAAAAGATACTACTAGTTTCGTTACATGAACATCCTCAGGTATCACAATCAAAGAAGTATATAAAAAATTACAGAGATTTAAAATTGTACTAACAGGACAAGTATAAAAAACAGTAGCGTGTTTGAAAAAAATGCAAGTATGAGTTCCAAACAAACGAATACTACGCGCTGTCGCAAGTGCGCCAGTACTGAACAGAAGCAACGTGTGCGTCAGAGAGAGAGATTGTAGCTCAGGCTGTTGTTGATATGAGAGGAATCTAGAGAAATTTCCCTAGATTCAACAATCTTTCTTTCGAGTTCATCGTAGCACACATGGATGTTAGCAGTTTGAGTCCAGTTTACAATGTGCTGGCGGCCTTCGTCTGAGTTAGCTGAAAAGAGAACATTCCTACTCAGCTTCCAGGAGTGTACAAGATTTTGTGTGATTGCAGAAAGCCATACTATGGACAGACTGCTAAATCCATCCTTCTACGTTTGGATGAACACCGTAGAGATATCTCCTATAACAGGACTAGAGCTAGCGCTCTCTCTAGCCACGTTCTCTTTTCAGCTAACTCAGACGAAGGCCGCCAGCACATTGTAAACTGGACTCAAACTGCTAACATCCATGTGTGCTACAATGAACTCGAAAGAAAGATTGTTGAATCTAGGGAAATTTCTCTAGATTCCTCTCGAGTTACAATCTCTTTCTCTGACACACACGTTGCTTCTGTTCAGTACTGGCGCACTCACGACAGCGCGTAGTATTCGTTTGTTTGGAACTCATACTTGCATTTTTTTCAAACATGCTACTGTTTTTTATACTTGTTCTGTTAGTACAATTTTAAGTCTCTGTAATTTTTTATATACTTCTTTGATTGTGATACCTGAGGATGTTCATGTAACGAAACTAGTAAACTAGTAGTATCTTTTTTAAATATATCTTGTCATCTTTTCTCTCGGTAATAGTCATTCAACCCTTTTTTATAATATTCCAACCGAGTAAAAATGAATTTTGAATATATATATATATATAAAGAATTGAATGACTAGAACCGAGATTTAAGTAAAAAAGTTTTAATATAAAAACACGACTAGGTTCGGCTTAACAGCCTTCATCAGGTGAGATTATAAAAGAAAGAAAAAAGAAAAAACACTAAAACATTGAAGCTTAAATAAACTATGAACACCATAGGGAGTCTCTATACATAATTGACACTAAATTGTTGCGGATGTATTTAAAGCTGTTCTTTCGTTAGTTGTATTGTTGGGAAAGTGCGTGCTAGTAGCATCTTGTGAACGCCAGTACATGATTACAGCTGTATGACAATTTGAGAGGTTGTAGCTCAAGTTATTATTTAGATGAACAGGATTGAAGATGAATTCTCTAGATTCCATGATTTTTCTCTCTAGTTCATCATTGCAACAGAAGATGTTAGTAGATTTTTCCCAGCAGACATTGTGACTTTGGTTTTTATCATTAGGATTAGCCGAGAAAAGGATATGACTAAATAATGCACTGGCTCACTGTCTCTTGTAAGTAATGTCCCTCATGTGTTCTTCCATACGCAATTCGACAGATTTGACTGTCTGCCCAAAATAAGGAATATCACAATCATACAATATTTTATATACACCAGGGTATTTGAGTTGATGATGACAGGGCTTTTTGGTGTATATAAAATATTGTGTGATTGTGATACTCCTTATTTTGGGCAGACAGACAAATCTGTTGAATTGCGTATGGAAGAACACGAGGGACATTACTTACAAGAGACAGTGAGCCAGTGCATTATCTAGTCATATCCTTTTCTCGGCTAATCCTAATGATAAAAACCAAAGTCACAAAGTCTGCTGGGAAAAATCTACTAACATCTTCCGTTGCAATGATGAACTAGAGAGAAAAATCGTGGAATCTAGAGAAATCATCTTCAGTCCTGTTCATCTAAATAATAACTTGAGCTACAACCTCCCAGATTGTCATACAGCTGTAATCATGTATTGGCGTTCGCGAGATGCTACTAGCACGCACTTTTCCAACAATACAACTAACGAAAGAACAGTTTTAAATACAACTGCAACGATTTAGTGTCAATTATGTATCAAGACTCTCTATGATGTTCATGGTTTATTTAAGCTTCAGTGTTTTAGTGTTTTTTCTTTCTTTTATAACCTCACCTGATGAAGGCTGTTAAGCCGAAACTAGTCGTGTTTTTATATTAAAACCTTTTTACTTAAATCTCGGTTCTAGTCATTCAATTCTTTATAAAATAAAAACATGTATGTTAACCGAGTTAATGATCATTCTTTTATATATATATATATATATATATATATATCATATGTGAAGCATAAAATAAATTCAGATAAACATCACTAACCTGAACTGTCCCATTTGATGCATCAGTAGCAATTGATGCTGATGAAGAAGCAGTAGATATACTTTGTTTACTCATAATGTCATCTTCTAAAGTTTCTTGAGAATCAGACTTTTTAGAATGCACAGAGACTTTTTTGCTTTTTGTTATTTTAATACTTGAATGTTTTATACCTACACAAATGATGCAGTGAAAAAGAAAGAAAAAGATAAAAAAGCAGCAGAAAATGAACAGTTATGAGTAATCTATGAAACTATACATAATATTTACTATACAAACTATACACAATATTTACTGACAGTAAATATTATGTATCATAAATATGATTTTTTTTTTTTAATGGAGATGCCCTTATGTTCCAACCTAAGGCTAAATTTTGTTCTAACTAGTATACATTTGTATAATTTATAAAAAATCTCAAATCTCAAACTACTTCATTAATCACAAACCATGCAAAACTCCCTGTTACTCTCAAACCAATCCCCTCTTAACACAAATCCTGAATGACATAGCAAACTCACTTAATATTTTGTTCTCTTAAGAAGAGTCCTATAAAACAGCCAGCATACCATTATGCAGCTGGCATCATATATATTATGTTTTGTTCCTTTTTTTCTTCAATTTTTTTATCTTTCAAAATCCAAAACCTAACTGGTTCTCTGTTATAAGTTCTATTCATGTTTCATTTCAGCCAATGGATATATATTTCCATGTTCACATATTTGTTTTCCATCCTCAACATTTTCTTATCATACGTTTTTGGCTCAATAATGTTTGGCGCCAAATACTATGCCATCCTTACCTCCTAGAAATACTCAATCAAGTATGTCATTTTAATTCTTTTCTAATAGAAATTCTTAAAAAATAGTGATGCAGAACTTGTATTTTTGTAAAAATTTAATATAGCTTCAAAATGACAAAGCATTTTATATCAATTTTTACAGAAGTCAAGTCCTATAAGATTGTTACAAAAAATGACCTTGCATGTCTGTATATAGTTAAAGCTAAATGTTAACGTAAACAGTCCTACGGAAATTGATTGTGCTCATTGCTCTAAGAAGGAAATTTCTAGATTGTCATGAACAAAGGCAATACCTTGCCACCAGAAACGTTGTATGATAGCTCCTTATAATGACATATGAAAGTTGTTTGCAAACTCCACTTGTAAACACCTTCAAGGTAAGTGGCAAATGGACTGACTACTTCAGACGAGCTTCCACTGCCCAACAAAATAGGATTAAAGGAGTGCAGTAGGAGAACAAAGAAACAGTCAGTGCTAGTGAAAGATCAAGAGATCACACCGAAATGTTCGGGACCCAATATCTTCATGTATGGATCCGAAAGAGAATGAATAAAAGGCATTGGCCAGAAGAATGGATATCGTTTTTCCATCGGTTGTCTAGTGGAGGTCTATCGGATGTCAGACATCGAGGATGCGATTTTCTGGAGAAGTCATGCCAGAAGTCTGAAGGGACGATGACAGGAGCCGAACCGCCAGGCAGAGATTAGACCTGATGACAATCTTTGCCGGGAGCTATTTTCTGAAGAGAGGAATTTTCGAGCTGGAAGGAACTGCTCCGTTACGTTAACGCGCATGCACTCCTCATGCCGAACCCTTTCACCCGAAGTGCCAGAGAGACAGCGTCCTAGAAGCCATCAGTGTCAATAATCTAATGCCAGTGTAGGATGGGAGTCAAAACCTGACACAGAAGGAAAAGTCAGGACTCCAACTCGAAGCCAAGGAATAAGTACACACAGTGGGTAGCAGCCCTAAAGCGAGTTTGATCCTTTTATTCTGTTTTGTGAATTATAGGAGAACTTTAATAGTGGACTGTTAAAGTGCTTGGGCAGAGTTAATGAAAGAATTTTAATGTTTGATAAGTGATTGAAGATCATGCATGTACTAGTTGAAGGTTAGCAGTACAATTGCCTAGGATAGAAACAGTTTGTTAATAGTATAATTGCCTAGGATATTAATTGGATGTTAATAGTGCAATTGCCTAGGATAGTAATTTAGTATTGGAAAGGAATGAATATTTATGTGTCATGATAATCTTGAATTGAAAGTGTATTTTAACATGATCGTTTTTTGTTTTAAGAGTTAAATTGAGAATGTCTCTTTAACAGAATTATAGTGTAAAATTGTTTAGTTGTAAATAAATGTGTTTTTCAGTTGTCAATAGATTGTCGCCTGAATTTTAATTGTGCAATGCACTGTTCCGAAAAAAATTAGGGCCTATTTACAGGAACACAGGAGAAAGATAGAGAGAATAATTAGTGGATCACGACTGTAAACTATAATTAATCGGAGGTAATTTGTGTTTAAACGGAAAACTACTGGATGCACTTACCATATCTTATTGTTAGGAAACGAACATTGGTGGTGCAGCTTATCAAATAAATTTTCCCGTGCTTGAGGAATAAGAAGGCAAGTGTGGAAGGCAGTTAGTAGAAAGGAGTTTATGCATTAAGGGAAAACATATACAGGAAGAAATAGAATAATATTGCAAAGGCGCAGCCAACTGCAGACAGCAAATATAGCATAGAGTAAGGGTAAAGAAAGATAACTACCGAAATTAAAAGGATAGAATAATAGATAAAAAGAAATAAGTAGACAATATATCCCCCCACGTTTACACTTTACCATACGAGCTGCCAAAAAAGGTGTCACCGATAATGTTTGCTTGATAATGTTCTGATGATGAAGCAATAGATATACTTTGTTTACTCATAATGTCATCTTCTAAAGTTTCTTGAGAATCAGACTTTTTAGAATGCACAGAGACTTTTTTGCTTTTTGTTATTTTAATACTTGAATGTAATAATTGAGTGACATCTAAAAAAATATTTACACCAGTTAGAACTAAATCCAGCCTTAGGTTGAAACATTACCAAATAATCTTTGCTATTTTGGTTCATTATATCCTACTAAGAGCTACATGAAAAAAATAAAAATAAAAAATCAGAAAATTCCAAACACTGATTTTTTTTTCCTATTGCAATTCAGCAATGAAAAGCTTAAAAGTTGGAATGTGATTTACATAAATTTGTAAAAATAATTAAGCACTGGCTATCGCTATTTTGGATTTATTACAGTATCATGATTAAAAACACTTTTTATATTCATATTTCTCTAGCTCTAAAACCAGTTATCTCCAGAGCAATATAGTTAATGGATATATTGCAAGGCAGGAAATTTGGAATTATAACTGAAACTGAGCCAAAACTAAAGCATTAGTGAGTATCCTCCAAGGACTTGAATTATAAGTTGCCTAGACAGCTGGGCTGAGATTAAGATAAGTGTTTCCAAAATTTCAGACAAAATGATACAGCTCTATTGAAGCTGAGAGAATACATCATGGTAGAGAACGAGCTAGAGCAGGTCTTAAGGTTTTATTTAAGTCTCTATTTAATTTTCCTCCAGTATCTATTCCCTCTTATTTAAATTTACTGTAAGTTATGATGTTTTATATGGTGTGTGTGTGGGGGGGGGATATAAAAACAAATCTGAGTCATTACATGAGCTCAATCCCATTTCTCTACAATTTTTACATCAAGTAATCAAAAACTCAAGACCTAAACACAGCCACACAAGTATCCTATTTGGTTTTGTAATCATATATTTGAGACTTGGTTTTGAAACTTATAAGTGGTGCCCATCATTAATGTTTGTACTAATGTCCTACATGTTGGTGAGATGTGGAAGTTTTTGTGTGTATTTTTATTTTGTTTTTTAATGATGGAAATGACATTTTATATCATCAATTTTGAGGAGGTGAATCTAATTTTCCTCATAACTGAAATATAAATATTATATTAACTAAATATTAATATTCAGGACAATGAAAATATGGAAAGTATGTATGAAAGTGTATGTATGTATATTTTCTTAGTAAAATATGAAAATATTTTAACATCCACCAGTTCAAATTTTGATTTGTGTGTTTCTGGACACTTTCAATATTTAAATGAGCCATAACTATGAAGATGTACTATAAAGTAGTTATTAAATCAAAGATAAGGATAAAGATATGTTGAAGAAGTGAAATAATATAAAACTTTAAGATAAATGAAAGAAACTAGAAAGCAAAAAAGTCATACTGTGTTAATTAAACATAACAAATGAGCAAAGTATCATTATTAAGAAAACTAAAATGGCAGATGCGACAAAATCATGACCTGCTAATCACAGTCAAGATATGGATGGCCCATATCATACTAGGTCAACTCTGTCTACTTCATATGTTATTTGTCATACTGTCATATACTATATGACAGTATGTGCTAAGCAATAGTAGATGTCATATACCATTGCTTAGCACAGTCACTATCAAATGTGTGTTGGGGGATAAAATACAGTTTACAAAAGGAAGAGGAGGACTTATTTCCATATGAGACCAGCCAAATTACCTTCAAATGAAAATGCCCTCATAAAAATTCCTTACATCCTAGATGCAATTGAAATACAAACTCTTCACATTTATACATATGAAGGCAATGTAAAACTATTATAAAACATGCTACAATTTTTATGGGAATGAAAGCTTCAAGTTTCCATAAAATTACTTTCACTAATCATTAAACTTTAACATGTTCACGTTGGGAAGCATTTATCCTACCAAGGACTTCTCATTACCATTTGTGTGCTGCTTCTGTGTTGGGTGAGCAGGCTCAACTGACAAAGTTTATATGCCATGTTAGTTGCAACTCTTTCTGAAGAATTTTAATGGCACTTGTTCATGTGGCAATTCTGCTTCAGACTGGTGAGTGGACTCACTGACATAAATTTATATGGCATGTTAGTTGCAACTGCTTCGATAGAATTTTATTTGAAGTTAGCATCTATGATCTGTCTTAATGATATCAAAAATTTCAAATACAATCAAACAAACACTTATTTCATGTAACTGAAAATTTGGACAAATGTTAAGACAATTATTTTTAGTTAGATACTGTGTTTGAAGGTACAACCAACAGTTTTGCTTGAGTCTATGTAGCATAGTTCTGTAAGAGGGAACATGTAATTGATTAGGTAGTGCCGTTTTTATCCCAGTTGTCTCTAATTGAACTATTTGTTGACAACTATATTACACAGACTGCAAATGTCTTTGTACCTTATTCAGTGATATAATAAAACTACTTGTTTTTCTTACACCTGCAGTATAGTAGCTATTGGGAGGATATGTTGTTCCACTTTATAGGGACAGCTGCTTCCAGCCTTCAAACAGTACACACACACACACAGGGAGTAAAAATTTATCTATTACTAACTGAAAATGAATCCTTCAATATTTTTATAAGAACACATCTCATGAAAGCCAACAACCTCAGTAAATATCTATATAGTGAGTTAGCAATGTATACAGTCGCTGTTTCTTATTGGTTTAGTGATTTATATTCCGCAAACAAATCCCTTTCCTTCTATTCATAATTTTTTAATTGTGCCCATCACAAATGTAAATATACAAGTCTAGAGTTTCTAGATCACGTATTTTTCACTCCACCCTAGATACTTATAACACGAGCACCCATAATAATATCACAGATATAAATTATTCATAATCTATTTTTTATTATTATTTGACACCTCCAAGGAGTCCAATCCACCAACTGATCGCATCTACCGCCGACCACCACCACTAGTATTTCCACAGCCACACAAACACCCATGCCCACGGTGGGATTCGAACCAGCAGCCTTTTGGCTGGAGAGCAGATATGCTAACTACACGGCCAGCGCAATAGACTTAATTTTACAGTACTGAAAGTATTTTTATTCATGCCTATGCTTTCTCTTCCTTAAACTTGCTATTCTTTACACCCTTTAGTAAATGAAGTATCATAACTAATAATCAAATATATCATTCTCTTTAATCACTGTTTTTTAATTTTTTAATATATTCTGAAAAGAACATTCCTTTTCACCTATCCCTATCCCCTGCAATGCAAAATTAGCTACAATTGAAGAAACCATCAAGAAAAGCAGCATGTCTGATGACACAGGAAAACAACATTACTGTAATTTTGATGACTTTGCCAGATAGTTAGGTTCTCAGTGAGTGAGCTACTATCACCACGACATGAAAGTGTTATACCATTGTAAAGATTTCCCATTGCATGATAATAATATACAGATAAAAACAACTGAGCACTAAATACTTCCTATTTTTGTTTTCAAATTGATGTGATTTTCAAAATAGTAAAATATAAGCTCACTTCCATCTTTTTGACTTTCTGGTTCATCGCTGTCTGTTGGTTCACTTCCTAACTGAGATGTTTCAGCCTGCAAAACCTTTTGACTTATCTCTTGAAGAAGATATTCAGCAGTCTGAGTGAAAGCCATTTCTTTGTTATTTAGCCAATGCAATACAAAATTTGGATCTTTACTATTTCCGCCACTAATACTTGGAACAAGAGGTATGTCTATAATGAAAAAATTACATTATTAACTAATAAATGATGTTATTAATATTTGAAACTAATATTTTATACAAGCAACTCTCAATGTAGCAAACTTCAACCATAAGAAATTAGTATATTTTCTTTAGTGAAAATTCTTACACATGTACGAAGGCGGTCTGAAAATTTCTCCGCCTAACAATGAAAAATCGAATTTATAATTTCAAAATTATTTTTATTTTTCAACATAATCTCCCTTAAGGCTAATACATTTATTCTAGCAATGCCCCAGCACCATTATCCCGTCCCTGTAGTGGTTCTCAGTAAGATCTGCAAAATGCCCCTCTACAGCTGCAATCACCTCTTAATTCGAAGAAAAATGCTGACCAGCAAGGAAGAGTTTTAGTTTTGGGAAGAGATAGAAGTCAGAGGGAGCCAAATCTGGGGAATAGGTTGGATATTCCAACAATTCATCATGCAGATCCCTTAATTTTCCCATTGCCAAAACGCCTTTGTGCGTAGGTGCATTCTCCTGATGAAAGATGTTTTTTTTTTTATTCTGCAAACCGGGTCTTTTCTTACGAATTTTTTTGCTTAGTCTGGTTGAAAGATTGGAATAATATAGCCCAGTTATTGTTTTACCCTTTTCAAGATAATTAATAAACAAAATGCCTTTAACATTCCAAAACACCGATGCCATGACCTTTCCTGCTGAGGGAACTGACTTTGTCTTCTTTGGCGCTAAAACAACTGGCTTCTGTCCACTGGTTTAACTGCTGTCTGGATTCTGGTGTGTAATGGTGAATCCAAGTCTCATCCATAGTAATAAATCAATGCACAAAATCGGTTTTATTCTTGTTAAAACACTCCAAGCACCTGTTCAGAGATTTTCATGCGAGTGCGTTTTTGATCTGCTGTGAGCAAGCACAGCACCCATCTTGCACAAAGCTTTTTCATTTGCAATTCTTCATGCAACATATATCCTACATGTTCTTTTGAAAAGCCTATAGTCTCAGCAATTTCTCGCACTTTGACTTGCCAGTCATCCAATACCATATCGTGTGCTTGATCAATGATTTCTGGTGTTGTTACACTTTTTGGACATCCTTCATGTGGATCATCTTCAAGGCTGGTACAGCAACGTTTAAACTCAGCAGCCCATCCCATTTCTTAATTGTCGAAAATGAAGGAGAAGAGTGCCCATAAACTTTTATGAACTTCGAATGAATTTCTTTTGGCATTAAACCCTCTTTTACAAAGAATTTTATAACTGCACGATACTCAATTTTACCAATGCAGTCTCCCATCAAAATTGTAAAAAATGTATCCCTGCAATTTACTAGTTGGTCTAGTGTTTCATAAAATTACATATATATATACATATGCATATAGATACACATTTATATGTATGTATGTATGTATATATATATATATATATATATATATATATATATATGTTAAAGATACCAAGTAATTTTAAACCTGGTTTTACTCCATTTCCCAAGTAAGCAAACAGACTAAAAGTCAAGTTTGCACCTGCAATTGATGCAAGTCTAACTGATCCCACAGGTAGTGCAGGACCAGGGCAACTCGTGGCAAAGGTGGAACAAGCTCCGATCACTAATCTTAATATTTACCCTTAATGCCAAAACACATCTCCAAGAAGGGGATGTATGATGTTTTGTATTAAAGGCAAGGGGCCACTACCCAGACCGGTTTCGACCTTTATTGAGGTCTCGTCAGTGGGAGCTAGGCTAGAATTAGAAATACCAAGATTTAGTAGTACAGAGCTTGTAAGTATTTCGCCAAAACAAGTTACCATAAGGTGTTTTAACCTTATTATTAAATAAGAATCTCTGGAGGAGATATATAAATGTAGAAAGTAAGGTTAAAACACCTTATGGTAACTTGTTTTGGCGAAATATTTACAAGCTCTGTACTACTAAATCTTGGTATTTCTAATTCTAGCCTAGCTCCCACTGACGAGACCTCAATAAAGGTCAAAACCGGTCTGGGTAGTGGCCCCTTGCCTTTAATACAAAACATCATACATCCCCTTCTTGGAGATGTGTTTTGGCATTAAGGGTAAATATTAAGATTAGTGATCGGAGCTTGTTCCACCTTTGCCACGAGTTGCCCTGGTCCTGCACTACCTGTGGGATCAGTTAGACTTGCATCAATTGCAGGCGCAAACTTGACTTTTAGTCTGTTTGCTTACTTGGGAAATGGAGTAAAACCAGGTTTAAAATTACTTGGTATCTTTAACATATTTATACCCAAGGTAAAAATACTTTCTACATATATATATATATGCATAAATACATGTATACATATGCATACAGATACACATTTATATGTATATATACATACATACATATGTGCATATATTTTCTTCAGCTTTGTTCCCACTCAAGCAGGGTCACTGCAATGGCCTTCAACAGAACTCCAATGAGCTCTGCTGAAGGCCATTTTCTCCTCTAGTCCGAGGTCTTAGGGATCCTCTCCTAAGCTGTCCAGCCATCATTGTTTAGGTCTCATCTTACTTCTTTTTGCCTATAAGTGCATATAGGTACTTATAACACACACATGGGTGTAAATAAAGTAGTGGCAACACTCTCAGGAGATGTTGGTAACTCAAATTTACTCTTGACAGATAGAGGTACTAGTTGTATGTACTATACATGCAGCACAAGACGAGACAGCCCATTCTAACAAATGCCCTTGTGTGCATAAATAGTTAAAGCTAACTTCATGGTCTTAGAGAAGCCTGTGCCAAAAGTGCATTTCATGTAGAATGATTACTCGCATGATAACTGCCATGCAGGATGACCAGCCATTTCAGATGAACTGTATGCCAGGGAATACATTCCTGAATTGTATCATAGCCACTGATGAAACTTGAGTGGCTTATGAGTCTGAACTGAAGAGATAATCTAACAAATGGCACCATTCAGGATCACCCTGTTCAAAAGAACTTTGCCAGGAACCCAGCAAAGTCAAAGTTTCTGATAGTTGCTTACGACGTTTAAGGTATCATTCTTCATCATGCTGATCTCCAAGGGCAAACTGTTAGTACACAGTACAATGAAAGATTTCTAGTGCATTATTTTCATTCAGCTCTAAGGAGAAAGCAACCACATCTTTTCACAGGTTCTCCACCATGTTTTTTTTTGTTGCATGACAATGAAAAATGTCATTCTCGCAATTGGTGATGTTGGACAGACAGTGGGAAGTGTTGGAATATCCTCTGTATCCACTGGATACAAGTCCTTGCAACTTTGACTTGTTCCCCAAAATGAAAGAATTCCTCAGAGGTCTGCAGTTTTATGATGTGCATGAGGTTCTTTGAGCAGTAGGTTTCATTATCACTGATATGAACAAGCAACACTCTGCTGATGGTATCTAGTGGTTCTCACAAATTTGGGAACAAGTGCAGAACATGGCAGAAGATTATATTGAAGGAATGTAATTGTACAGACTTGATAAACTATTTTACATTTTGTGCACATATATTGCCACTACTTTACTTACAACCTTCATATATACCCACACACACACACACGACTATATATACTGCTTGGAAATAAGTCGACGGACACCATAGTGTGAGTAACAAACAGCCATGGCACCCACCTTAATAAAATCTATGATCTCCTTTCACTACGATGGCCATAGCAGTCTTATGGGATATACTTTCCACAAGCATACGACACTGATCAATGGGAATTTTGAATCTTCCTGTAGGCATGTAATGAGGTCCTGGACTGTTGCGAGACAGACATCCCTTGACCTCACCTTACGCTCTAGTTCATCCCACATATGTCCAATAAGGCTGAGATAAGGAACATGTGTAAAAGGCTGGTAAAGTGTGGTGACATTAATGTCCACAAACCATGCAGTTACAGCAGCAGCCTTTTGACACAGTGCATTGTCTTACTGAAAGAGACAATGGTTCATTTCTGTAGAAACACCACAAAATAGGAAGCATTGCATTGTCCAGAATGTTCAGATACTTCTCAAAGTTGAATGTTTGTGGCACTACAAACATAGGTCTGCAGCCAAACCAGAAAAATCAGGATCATACCATCACATTCATAGTTGAGGTTATGCACACTGGTAAGAAACATTCACAGGGCGCTGTTCTTCTGTTTAGATCTCCAATAAGAACCAGCATTTCCTTTTTCATGTCAGCTGCCTTCTCTAAGGATTCGAAAAAGTCCTTTACGTTGTCCTTAGTAGAACATTCTGTGGAACCATAAGCGCAAATAAGCCTTGCCCATATTACTTGACTTGAAATTGCTTGTCATTCAAGAAGTTAATCTACATGTTTGGTGTTCACTAATATTAGCTACTCCTTCCTTATTCTGATCATTAGAATATAACCCCTTATAGTAACTATTTAGCTGACCGTTTGACTTTTCTTAGTTTCAGTAACACCAATTATGTCATCATGATACTTCTCTACCAGGGATACTCTTCCTCTTGATGGGCCTATCATCAATTCATCTGGTTATATATTTGTTCCAGTAGCCAACTTTTCAATGTTTACCCTGGTTCGCTGACAAAAACAGCAGAGGATTATTTAACCATAAATATCCCAGCCAGTACAAAATTCACCAGGTTGTACCATAGTGCTTGGTTAGGATTTAAGCCAATACAGAATACCATTTGGTCAGCAGTCCCAAACTGCCAACCCATCCCTGTTATTTCATCCAAACAGACAACTATAAACAGGGCACACATGCTATGTATTGTCTTCTCTCAGTTATCTAGCTATGACTCTTAAGCAACTCCTTAAGATAATTATAAGTATATAATTATCTTATAATTATCATATAAGTGAATACATAATTTAACACCACTATTTATTCATGTATTAAGAAGCTGCTCAAAATACTGTGTTATATATAAAAAATAAAGAGGAAAGGCACAAGTACATGTGAAGAACATTTATTTATTTTCAATTCTGAGACCGCTACCAGCTGCAATACTGTTAAGACAGAATATGTGGTATGGAGTAATAATAATTCACCATAATAATATGTAATAACAGGTTTCTTGGCAGTGCAATATTATCAATACAGTTTAAGTGATAATCTCATCGTATTAATGCAAAATGCATTTATTCCTTCAATTTTCTGTAAAAAAAAAAAATAATAATAATAATGATTTATAAACACGTAATATCTTCCTCCATCACTCCACTTTCCACACTAAACCTATTCATTCTCTTCAGGAATAAGTTTTAAAAAAAAAAAGTCTCACCTGTTTCAGCATTAATGCTTGCTGCTAAGTGAAAATGAAGACCTGGTGTTGCTGCAACAGATCCCTGAAATCCAAAGCTATGAAAATCATGGACACTGTATGTACTTGGAAGTACTGATATTATTTCATATGGATCTTCTGTGAAGTTTGTAGCTTGTCGCTT
The DNA here is from genome assembly GCF_054136105.1 of Typopeltis vanoorti. Classification (NCBI taxonomy): domain Eukaryota; kingdom Metazoa; phylum Arthropoda; class Arachnida; order Uropygi; family Thelyphonidae; genus Typopeltis; species Typopeltis vanoorti. The sequence continues at coordinate 100,231,645 of NC_143564.1, read as the reverse complement.
TTTATACTGATTGAATGACCTGAAAGGTTTAACAGTACATAGTAATTAAAATTTTTGTAAACATATAGGATTAAAATATCTAACTATTCAAAATTTTTGACTAAAATATAGAAACTACTTTTCCATATTTTAGGTTTCTGATGACTTCTCCTATACCGAGTAATGATATGTATGATTGAATGTACTGTATTTTTTTTTTTTTTTTTTAATATTTTCTACCACTGTTTTAAAATGTCTTTCAAAGTAACTATTCAAGACACCTGTGTCATCTTGATTTCTTCCTTCTACACTGTTCTTTTTTCATTTGTTTCTTCTTTAATAACAGAAAATTTTGCCACCACTGTGCTAACACCAAAGCCACGACTAATACAACTACTTCCCCAAACCAAAGAAATTTTAATTTTGCAAAAAAAAAAAAAAAAAAACTGGCTCATGTACCAAACAGATACAAAGAGTTTAAACATATATTCAAACATAGATTATAAACTAGTTTTCATTACAAATCAGAAATTAGGTACCCTTATAAAACCCATAAAGATTCATAATAATAAAGAAATATTTGAATATTACAATGCTTTGTACAGTTTTACATGCTAACCAAACTGTGATTTCATTTGCATATGTTCCAATATTAGGTCACTATCATCCAGCTAACAAGAAAAATTCCAAGACTGTAACATCTCTATTCAAGTTAACCTAAGTAACACTAATAAAAAAAAAAAAAAAGAAAGAAAATTCAAAATAAAAATACCACAAAAACTGTAACTGCAACTTATGCACTGAAACAAAAACACATACTACAGCCTGAGAAAACAACTATCTTAGATCTGCAAAACAATGAAATAAAGCTGAACATTTCTGAAGCCATAAATATATCAACTAACAACAAAGCAATAAATATTCATCCCCCCATCTGCTCTGAGAAAACTGGCAGCTGCGTAATATCAAATAAGTTCACTGATAATAAAGTGAACTAGTAGTTCAATGTTGTCTAATTAGAGAACTCTGCTGCCTATCTAACTTCTTCAGATATCATTTACCTTTCTTTGGAAAGGGATCTTCACATTTGCTCTAAAGACAATGCAATGCTCAAAATGGTTCACACACCATAATTTTTTTCATCTATTTATTTTCTTATTCCACAATAAATTTTGCAATCATTTTAAATGTTTTCAGCTATTCACATTATACTGTCACATTTATATTGGTGGTTCAGGTGTCTTTCTGAGTTTTAAACATTGTATGCTTATTCTTTTATTTGGCTACTCATTCTGCATGATCCAAATCAATGAGTGTAACATTAGTTTTTAGCTAATAATAACAGAAGAAAGAATAAATTGTATCTTTTACCTTCAATGCAGTCCCAAAGTATGTTTACACTGTTAAGTGAAAATATAACAACATCATTTCTTGTACAGTGAAACCTGTGGAGTTCGTCATTTTCTACTTTTTACTTCTGTTGATTTATATTAGCACAAATATTCTGTAAGTTCTATGCCTTAACTATAAAACAAAAGGATTCTAGCCAACAAGGTTGACTGAGCAGGACACTCCTATATGTAATAAGCATGCTATTAAACTTATCCTGTATACTCTTATATTATGAACTAGTACATAGATGGCGAACCTATGGCACGCATGCCAGAGGCGGCACGTCCGAGAATTTTGCTGGCACATGTCAACGATTTACAGGTGATATCCTTTTATACGCTTATAAATTATTCAACTTTTTTTTAAATTATTACAATACATACAAGTTAAATTTTGTTTTACATGAGAGAGCAGCTATGAAGACGTGCATATGATTGGTGCAGTATTAACAAAAGATCATGCAACCCAAAGACAAAGGCAACCGACAAGTGTTGAGTTGAAATGCTAATTCTCTTCAATCGAATTCCATAACTTCTGAAACTGTCATAACAACATTCACTATATATTTCCTAGTTTTAGCACATTCGTGACAGGGTGTTGTTTATTGTTCCAACGGAACTTCTCATTACCAGTGGGCTCAACTTACACCAAGTTTCAACCCTTGGTTGAATTTTATTCCTGCTGGTTTGGGTTGAGCTGGCAGGTGAACTCACATATGCATTATATGTACAGTGATAATTTATTTTTGGAGAAAATAAAGGACAAATCAGAAATTGTTTCATAATAAATAAATTTAAAAAAAAATAGGCTGCATTTATTTGCTTCACTAAAACTAAAAAGCTTTATACCATTTATTGTAAAATATAAGCATATACATAGCAATTTAAACAATCATATTATTATGTAAAAAAATGTAATTTTGATACTTTTTCACAAGAATGAACTTTTTTAATAAATCAGGTTTGTGTTTTAAAAATTCATAAAACTGTATTCGATTTGTGTCAAAGTTCCATTTGTTTTAAATGCATAGTTTCAATGTTTCGATTTTTAATTGTTTTTTTTTTTTCACTGGTCCACATACTTTTCACTAATGAAAATACTTGTTCAGTGGGAGAATTAGATCCAGGGAAACATAAGCAAAATTCAGCGATTTTTAAAATGTTTTAAAAGATAAGTGTTTATCTGCGAAATATTTAAAATATTCAACCTTATTACATCATTTTGTCGCCATTCTTCAATCTTTTCACTGGTGACATAACTTTTAATAGATGAAACTTCATCAAATAGTTCACCCTCATTTATATTCAAGTTCCAGTGACTGGAAATGAACAAAACACTTTCCTCAATCTTCGCCCACAGAGGGATTTCTCATAGTAGGACCCAATCAAATACTTCCATTTCCGTGAAATAACTGTCCCAGTTATTTAAATAATCAATGCAGGTTTGATAAAATTTATGAATTGCATCTTTAAATATGTTGGTATTAATATTCAATTTGCTATTTCAATTCACAAAATAAAGGACAAAATGGGCATTTTAGAAAAAAAAAATCTAAAGGAGAGAGCAGTGAAATAAAGGACTGTCCTCTTAAATAAAGGACATATGGTCACCGTAATTATATGGCATGTTTCAATTAGTAGTAGAATTTTATATGAAGTTAGTCTTTGTGATCTGTCATAATGACATCAAGATTTTCAAATGCAATAAAAGAAACTTATTTCATGTAATTGAAAAATTGGACAAGAGTTTTAGTTAGATACTGTGTTTCTGGTGCAACATATGGTTGCACTGAAACACAGTTGTTGACTTGAGTCTGTACAGCATAGTTTCTGTGGGAGAGGACAATGATAGTGCAATTAGAGACAACTGGAATAAAACGTAAAATGGCGCTAACTAATGAATCACACTATTTGTTGAGAAATATATTCCACAGACTGCAAAAGCCACTGTACCTTATTCAGGGATACAATAAAACTACACTTGTTTTTCTTGCATCTACAGTATAATAGCTTTGGGGAGGGTGTGTTTTTAATCTGGAAGGGGGGGACGAGTTACTATCGCCTCGACATGAAAATGTTTAAATATTTTTCGTGTGCGTGGTAACATGCAAAACTTTTTTATGTCTTTTTTCGTCATGTAAAATTAGGGGTGCAAGCTATATGCGAGGGCAAGTTATATTCGTTGAGCTTCCCCTGTTCAGTTGACTTCTATGGTGAGTTAAAATGTAAAATATTTTTCTCACTACCGTTTTTTTTTCTTTTCAAACCAACATTAAAATCAATTCAATAATACAATAATCAATTTTACACTGAATCATATTATAAATTTATATATAAATAAATATTACAAATAAAATAAAATATTATTTATAAAATTATATATAATTATTTATAAAATATTATATATTATTATAAATTAATTAATAGATTTTCTATTAATTTTTCCCCTACTAAAAACTGTCCAGCACTTCATCAACTTGATTTGTAAATATTGGCACGCCAGCAACTCGATTTGTAAACTTTTGGCACGCACACATAAAAAGGTTCACCACCAGTGGAGGTCATCACTATCAACAACAACACAGCTAATAAAACTTTTATATCCTTGAAAGAAAATTCAAAATAAAAATACCACAATGACAAAAACTGTAACTGCAACTTAAAAGTTTCATTGGCTATGTTATTGTTGATAGTGATGTTTTCTCAATGGAGCAGGACATTAGAGTGTACAGAGGATTTGAAATGGGAAGCCATTTAGTCTTGAGCAGGATAAAATTGAATTTCATATTTAAAAGAAGAATACATAAGAAAGTTTTAAAGCAATAAAAGTAGAGCAGCTGTCAGATGCGAACTGTAGATTAAAATACACAAAGATTATTGAAGAAAAAATGAACGAGTTTGAGAACAGGAACCAAACCTTGGACATTCAGTGGCAAATCCTGAAGAAAACATTGATTCAGTCAGATAGGCATATGGTGAGGTTGTCTGTAAGGATTAAACAAATCAGAACTCAATTGTGGAAACACGAAGCAGGAAGTTAAAGAGGCAGTGAAGGAAAAGAAGAAAACATCAAAAGTTCCTGGCAAATAAGTCAGTTTGTGCTGTTAGCGAATATAGAGACTAATGTAAGAAAGTTAAACACTGTGTAAAACTAGCTAAACAAAAGTCATGGGAAGACTTTGGCAAGAACATAGAAAATAAATATCAAGAAGGTGAAAAGATATTGTAGAGATTATTGAAAAGGCTCAGAAATGAAGGAAAGGGTGCAGTAAAAAGAATTACAGATGATAAAGGTGACACGAAAATTGGTGAAACAGATATCCTTGATGTATGGAGTAATTACTTCAAAAAAATTGCTAAATGAAACAAGCAATGATGACAGCACAGTAGTAAAAAAACAGTCAACAGACATGCAATCAGGAATATATCCAAACTTGAAGTAGAAAAAAGCCACCAAAGGCCTGAAATGTGGTAAGGCAGCTGGAGTAGATGATATTTGGCCAGAAATGCTCAGGTATGGAGGTATAAAAGTTTTACAGTGGCTGCACTGCATAGTTCAGAAGGCCTGGACAGAGGGATGAATTCCAGATGATGGGACACTTATCCATGCCAGAGATTGACTTACTCAGGGAACTGGTCGAAGAAAGAAAAAATTCCTCTAGTCAGCAACTAAAATTCAACTTACGTCTTTCTTTGGGTGGTCTAGCATTGTAGATGCAAATGCTACTTATGCTTAGCTACACAGGATCTCCAGAGATAAGTAAATAATGTAATATCAGAATTTTAGAATACTGATTATTAGGACAGGTTAGAAATGTGATCTACTGCAGAGTTTACAAAAAAAGCAGAAAAGAGGTAATTTTTAAGTTGGTGAGCAGCTTAATGGATAAATTCAGAGAGGATTATAAATTTTGGAGGCCAAGTTCTTTTCCTTGATTGTTATTGCTCTAGTATAACATTCTATATATATTCAGTTGGATCTTGCCTGTTTTTGTCGTCTTTGTCTCAGTAATGCCAATTATGTCCAAACGGCACTTTTCCAGTTCTTCTTTCTGTACATTCAATTTCCTTTTCATTAATACTCCTTACATATATGTTCTTCTGATGTGTTGGACTTATTCTTGTAGATATGTTAGTGTTGTTCTAGTAGCTGACTTTTCACCATTCAGCTTGATGAATAGTGGAAGTGGGGAGGTGGAGGCTTTGCTTTGGGTGACATCTTAGCCGGAATGAAATCATGAAATCTCATCACGTTGTATCATCATATGTATTTGTGATTTAGGTCAATAGAGTTAAAAATGAAAAAAAAAATCCCAAATTTCCAGTCCATCCTCATTTGTTCAGTACTCAGTGAACCTTCTAACAGGATGCACCATGTGAATGCGAGGACTGGACATTAGGTCAGAAGCCCTAGTAGATTCTCTGAGTTCCTTACAGGCAATGTAGAGGTCTCTTCATAGTTACTTGGCTTGGACTCTTAAACGACTCCTGGAAAAACATTAATAGCAAAATTATTAACTAGCTGATTCCTAACATCTCTCCAACTGTGCTCAAAAAACTTTTGCTCCAAAATCCATGCATTTAACATCTATCCCTGAGGATTAGAAATACTGTCAATATTCAACCAATTTCCAAGTGAAAGGGAGGAGAGAAATAAAAGTCTACATCAACTGTCATTCTTCAAAAATAATAAAGACCATCAACAGCTAAATTTTGCACAACTTGGAAGCCAACCAATGGCTCAGCAATGTCCAGTATGGACTCTGTCACTTTGATCCATATCAAAGCTTCAATCAAACTTGTCATCCTTGGCATTTACAAGTCAGATCAGGTTTTAGCATAGTGGCTTCCTTAGCCAGCTATCTTCTTAGGTATTACCTTATGTCTTTTATAAATGGATATCAAGTTTTCTCTCCAGTCAGATTGCCTAATCAATTTTGACATGGCCCAGTAGTCCATATATCATCCTCTTATACATGAAAAACTTCTCTCACTCTCCTCAAATCCTATCCATGTGTTGATAATGACACACTCCATTCTTGTTGTTCATCTGAAAACATTGCAAGCTTCAAAATTTTTCACAATAACAACTGTATAAATAATCATCTTCATTGCATTCTTCAATGGGGCAAAGACAATCTGGTCACCTTTGAAGCTACCAAAATATGTTATCTTTCTCACAAGAAAGATCTCGCTTTACCCAGACCTCCAGACAAGATGATTAGTATGTCAGTCCAAGATTGTCTTTTTTGAGCTGACATAGATATCCTTTTCTATCTTGGAGGTCACAATTTCCAAAACACCTATTCTTTTTCACTTCTTATCTATACAACTGTTAACAACACAAATTCCAAATCTGTTCAAACTTAGAATGCTGTTATTATATTTGGAGTGGTTGTCCAACACACTTAATAAATATTCTTTATGACATCCATAAGAAGGCTCAGTAAATTTATGAATTTCCTCTTACATGACCAATCCAATTATTTGCCTGCCAACATTGTTTTTGTCTTATGCCTTTTCAATTAAATATACCTTTAATGAAATGGCTTCCATCATTCCTCCACTTTCATCTCTGCCCATAACATGAATGGTTGCCGGTCAAGATCCATTTATTATTATTGTACATTTATAGGCCAATTTCCAATCCATCAGATTATCATTTAGTCTTTCACTCCCGTCTCCATCCAAAACAGACCTAAACAGACTGCTCAGGCACTAGTTGCTTCAAATAGTTTCTGTTAACAATCTGTTCTGACTGTTTGCCTCTCCGTGAATACCTTTACAAATACTGCCATCAAAGTGACTACATATTTCCTCACTCAGACATTTAGGTTATTAAGGAAATATTGGGTTAGCTATGGACAGCAGTGGCTTATTACAACTCTCAACCTTTGTGGGGTATTGGAAGTTTATTGGAGGTGTTGCACTACCTTACCTCAGTCCTGAAGATATTTTCAGGTGCAACTTTGTTTGCTTACACTTGGATAAAGGATTAAACTAAATTTATTATAACTTTGTGGGGTATGGTGTTATTAATTTATTTCAGCTTTTAATATGATACTAAAATAATTTTAATGGGCCTTTTATAAAATGTTTATGTTATATAAATGTTATTTCTTGCTCATTTTGAAGCAAACTGCTTCAAGTTTGGGTGGAGAGGAATTGACATTAGCATTTTCGGATGCTAAACTGTGGTCTATTGTTAAGCAGGGGGTAGCTCGAATTGCCTGTAAAGATCAAGATCACCCTGCAATACTGCTGTTTGATGTGTTTGTGTCCCCCTGTTACAGTAATAGTTAATTTCCAGTCCTGGAATCAGGCAGAATTACTTAGACTACTTCTTTAGTAGAACATCTTGTGAGAGTATGGGGACAAATAAGTCTTATTGTCCAATTTCCCATTTTGTAATCTGCTCATTATTACTCTATCAGTGGTTCTTGACCTGGGCGGTAGCCCTCCCCCAGAGGGGGCACTGTGAATGCTGAAGGGGTGGTAAGCATTATAATACTACTAATATAATAAAAGCAAAAAATTCTGTATTTAATCTAGCATCCCTATTTATATTTTATGTTTGACAACAACACTGTTCAAATTTATTCGCTACTTATTTTTTAGAATTTTTACATTGAAAGTTAAATAACTGGGCTACTTTTTGGTCTGAATTTTCTATATTAAAAATAATTAATTTGGGATATTTTTAGCAGAATCCACTACTTTTTCTAATGCCTATCTGACAACCCTGGTTTGTAGTTTACATCTAGCATGTGGTATTGTGTGGCACACTTCATTGTTATTGTGTAGCACTGTAACCCATTAAAATGAGTGAATAAAGGAAGTGTTGTCAATATTCAAGTGAATATTTAAAATATGGAGTTTACCATCTATAAATAATAGAAGTTACCAATGTGCTTAATGTGTGAAAAAAACTTTCTCAAACAAAGGAATCAAGCCTGAAAGAATGATTGAGCATTTAAGAACAAAGCATCCAAATAAAGCAAAAAAGGATGTGGAGTACATTTGTGAATTAAAGACTAAATTTAAAAATCGTCTCCTTGGCTTAAAGGGCTGGTTGCAATACAAAGTAACCAATAAGAGAAGGGACTTATGTCTTACAAACTTTCAAAATTAATTGCCGAGTGTGGAAAGCCACATGCTATTTGCGAAACTCATCTTACAGGCTATAAATGAAGTTATAGATATGACAATTGGCTCAGATAAAAGTAAAATGACGTCGCCAGTTCCTCTCAGCAATAGTTCAGCATCAACAAGAATTGACGAACTGGCAAAGCAAATAGCAACTTGATGAGACAACTTTACATGACAACAAAGCTTTGTTAATGACCTGCATGTGTGTATATAAACACTAATGAAGAATTTATTGAAGGGTTTCTATTTGCTGAACAACTGAAAATTGACACAAAAGGTTCTATAATTTTTAAGGTTGTTAAAGACTTTTTTTAATGCTAAAAACATTCCTCTCACAAATATTATTGTGCGTGCAACTGATGGAGCACCAGCTATGATTGGTCGTCAATGTGGATCAGGGCCGGTTTTATCATTAGGCGAACCTAGGCAATCGCCTGTGGGAGCCAAGACTTCGGGACACCAGATTTTGCTACATATAAAGCTAACAGGAACTCCTGTATTCCATAAAATTCATGTATGTAAGTGTACTATTTCTTTGCTGGACGTGTATGCACGTCCAGCAAACCTGGATAACATTCTGTTCACCTGCTGAAAGAACATGAATAAGAAGTGTAGTTTGGCAGTCATGTCCATTAGAAGGGGCAATAATCCTTCACGTGGAAAAAAACACTTAACTAGATTACTTGGCATATGTAGTAGCTATGTTCAGTTGCCTACAGCAAGAAATGCAGTTGCTTGCCGTTTGCTCGGTAACTGGAATCTAAGTTATATCAGACTAAATGCCTATGAGTTATATTCATTTTGCTGCTTGTTTTTATCATATAATTACAGTTTTTTAATGCCAGCGTAAAATAAGAAATCCTTTCATACTTTCTTCACTTCATATTGTACTACTATGGAATATCAATGTCACTATCAATTTTTTGGCTAATTATTTTAATCACCAATACAGTTTAAAATTCTCCCAGAACTTGATTGAAGATGATTATTTTTGTCAAACAATTATTTTGTAAATTCATGAAAATCCGAATCTAAAAATGAATACAGCCTCCATCTGTTCCAAATTAAGTTTTTTTTTTTTTTTAATTCATAATCTTAGTTCGAAGTAGTTCACAGATTGTGTGATTTGCACTTTTAAATTTTGCTTTATAGAGAATCATATGTAAATCTTGAATCTTATCATGTAATGCATAATTTTTATAAACATAATCTGTAGGTTTTTGCATTTCAACTTTCTTAGTTTCTCCCTAATCACTCACTACAAATCAAAAAATAAACGGCAGTTATGAAGTTAACTGTTATGTACATATGTTCGGTATTATGCAGCAGTTTTGAAGTAGCACTATTTTCCCTACACTTTATCCTTTGAAACATGTGTAGGTGCATACGTCAAAATGAAATTTTATTTTCAAAATTTTCATAACAGAATTAATTCGCCTTTAATGGCTAATTCCCCGCATTCCCAAAATTATCACTCACACACACACACACACACACACACACACATTACTGCTAGATAACATATGTGTACTTTCTTTTTGTTTGAATTCGTTATTTTTCCAAAGTAACTGTACTGTTGCAGTTTTAAGCAAAAGACAAGGTGAAGAATTTCTGATAAAATACCATTGGATATAAATTTTTGATGTTGAAAAGACTCACAATCGGAAACCCAGAGTAATGCAGTTTAACATCATTTGTTGTTCATTTAAAAAAAAAAAAAAATCATTCCTAAAATTGAAATGTGCGACACCCATATAATTTTATTTTGCAAGGAAAGAAAGCAAAATGTCACATTTATTTATTTCAATAAATGTTATTTAAAAAATATAAATATTTGACATAATATTTCCAATGTAAACAAATGTTTTGATTATTTATTTTCGCATATGTGAAATTAGTTTTTATTTGGGAAGAAACACAATAAATAAATTGTGCAGCAAAAAAGGGTCAAATATCGTAGGACAGTAAAGTAATTCCAAGTAATACAGTGCACATAAAGACAATAATCTGTTAACGGTAGGGGGGGGGGGGGGGTAATTGCATTTTAACAGATAGAATGCTGATGAAGTTTCATCAGCATTCTACATTTTTATTAGGTCAAAGGGTTTTTTAGTGAGTATATTTGCAAACAGATATATTCAACATAACTTAGCCGGTTTTGTTGTAAAAAGTGCCACATTTGAAGAAATATTAGCGGTATAATAATAAAATAGCAAAATTCATAATGCTTCAGAATAACTTGATAATACCAAAACAAGATGAGATACATCTGTAGAAATCTATTATTATTATTATTATTATTAGTGTCCTTTTAATTATGAACTCTAAAAAAGATATATTTAATAAATTGGTTGTATTTTTGTGTTTTTAATTAAATAAACTAGTTTCATTTTGTCATAGATGATTTTCGCTTCTCAACTACCTGGACATTTATTCTTATCAATATTACTAAATTCCAATCTCCTTCTCTGGAAATTTTCTCATACTAAATGTTTGACTTGTGTTGACCAATCACTGACTTAGCAGTTTAATCCAGAGATTAAATATATGGTCAGTTTAATCCATAACGTTCTTAAGAATATTTCACTGTGATTTCCCAGAATCCTGTTAGGAAAGATCAGATCGCTAAGAATTGAACTTGCGATCATTTTGAAACACGTTTTTGAGGAAAACAGGTTTTTTTTTGTGCGCTGCAGCTATTTGTATTAATTAGTGAGTAAGAGCAGTTTCTATATCACATAAACAGAGCATTTAATTTTCAAGTTTATTATTATTTATAAATTAAATTGATTTTTCAGTTCATTTTTTTGTGCATCAAGATTCTAGTTATTTTAGGGTAAAATGTCGAGTAAAAAAGTGGATGTTAGCGAGCATAGCAAGTTATCGTTACTATTGATTGCTTCTACGTTTTAACTAAAGCGAGAATTATTATGCTTATTACTGCAACTTGAAAAAATCAAATCTGGAGTTGAAGAAATCTTAATTGTGCAATAAAGTTGGGACGGAATTAATCCTATATATATATATATATATTATATGCCTTTTATGCGAATCCCAGGCCTCCACAATAAGTAAGGTGGTCTTGCACTAGGTGACAAAATTTACCTTTCACCTAAAGTTGGGTGGTTGGAAAGCAGATACGCTAACCATTCTGTCAACCAGGGAGACATACTGTGCATGTTACAGCAAACTGTCTGTGCGGTTAGCCTAGTGGCTGAGCGCTTCGCAACCATAGGCCTGGGGAAGGAGTGTCCTAGGTTCGATTCCCATCACTGACGTGAGGAGCTTAAGGATCTTCCTCAGCCATAGCCAAGTTAGCTGGTCTTGGGCGTGGACAGCAGGGTTTTTCCCCCAAGCAGGCAAATCGGCCCCGTGAACACATAGATCTACAGCCATAAATACTTAACCCCCCATGAGGGGGCACAACACACCCCAATAGGGACGGGGGAGAAAAAGGGAGGAAACTCCATACGAATAAAAAAACTGAAAACTGAAACATTTTATATTTATATTTAGATCCATCCATGTTGTAATTCCATAAATATAATGATTTTTGCTATGATTTTTATTACCGAAATTCAAAATTTTTATTTTCAGTGAGAATATCTGAACTTTACAGTTGATGAAGTTCCTATTTTTACCTTGATTAGCAAGCTTAATTTGATTGAATTTAAATTCTTTTCTTTCTTTTTTTTTTAAAGACTTTTATCCTTATACAATTATTTAAGAAGCAACTTGCACCAAAATAAAACAAGTGACCTGTCGTTATTATGCATTGAATCAGATATAATGGACTCGATTAATTATGATGACATTATAGATATATTTGCTAAAACCAAAGCCAGAAAAAAAAAAAAAACTTTTAGTTATTGACTTTTTTAATTTAAATTTAAACTAATTTATTTTTATACTTTTTTTAAAATGCAAATATATGTATACCACTGTTGTATTGCATTATTAAAATTAGTCATCATGGAAATGTTGACTTATTTTCAATAAAGTAAAAAAAAGTGCTTATTTTTGAGGCTTCATAATGATGTTGCGCCTCGGGTCTCCAAAAGTATAAATGCGGTCCTGGACACTGTCTGTTTGTAATGCTAGCGGTGAATGCTCATTTTCTGTACTTAAACACTTTAAAAATATTTACACAATTTGTTAAGTCAGGTGCATTTGAGAAATTTGAAAATTATGTTCATAGAAAATGATACTGTTGAATTATTTGATTATAAATGTATGATAGATAAGGTACATGTATATAGTTATAACTTATAAGGTATATATAATTGATAAATGCTTCATTAAGTAAATGTATAAAAATTTATTTGTGAATTACTGAATAGTTTAAAGTCCATATTTTTTATAATTAAGTTTATTTTTATTTATAAATATTTCGGTTACTGGATTTTGAAAATCGATAAAAAGAAATCAGGTTTTCAATATCACAAACATAAAGAGGAAAAGAAAGTTTGAAAAAAAACAAGAAGGCGCATTTTTAAAATATCTTTGCCGAGAAGATCGTAATCACATACAAGAAGAAAATCTTCAAGATTATTCGTTGGATAATTCGTCTATAGTTTCGATTAATGAAATGGAGGAGAATTCTACAGATACCAAAAACTGGATTAAAACATCGAAGGAGAAATCTACAGATCATATGAGTATTGTTAATTTCAGAGCTGGTTGTTCTACAGATCTAATCATAAAAGGATTTGATTTTACAAATTTAAATTATAATGATCCAGCAACTTGGTGTCTTATAAAAATTTTCAAATATCAATAAATTATGTCGACTATTAGTTGAACATGGACCTGAACAGATTCATAATTTTGAATTTCCGAAAGATAACAATAATAGAAGATTTTCAATGACTCATTATACTCAGACTATTTAACAGCGAGACGATGCAGCATTTGTGGTTATTGTATTCAAAATCCACGGATTCTGCATTTTGCTTCTGCTGCTTATTATTTGATCAATAGCGGATTAACCTTGCTGATTCTGGATTGAGGGACTGAAAAATGCTTCTATTTTAGCTGCACATGAAAAAAAGTCAAAGACGCGTTGAAAATTACCATAAGTGGAAAGAATTAGAAATTCGAATAAAAGAAAACCGTTGATGAAGAGAACTTGCTAGTTATTAGAAAAGAGGAAAAACACTGGGTGCAAGTATTAGAATGACTCTTTGCTTTAGTTCAGACGTTAGCTATTCAAAATTTGTCACTTCGAGGAACAAATTAGACATTGTTTTCGCATGGAAACGAACATTTTTTGAAATCTGTCGAATTTCTAGCCAAGTTTGATCCAATAATGAATGAACATCTTCGAAGAATAAAAGATAAAGATACATATGTGCATTATCTTGAAAAATATATTCAAAATGAAATAATAAACCTCTTTGCCAATGTGATAAAAAAGAAAATTTTAGAATCTGCTGTTGCCACAAAATATTTTCCATAATTATTGACTGTACGTCCGACATTGGTCACACGGAACAAATGAGCAGAGTATTTCGATTCACAGACACTAATAATAGCACGGTTTCTATAAAACAACACTTTTGGGGATTTATAGAAATAAAAAAAACCACTGGAGAATTTTTATCAAATGAAATACTAGGAACTCGAGACAAATTTTCATTACGAATACAAGATTTACGAGGTCAAGGATACGATAATGCCAGTAATATGAAAGGTGTGCAGTGACAAATTTCAAATATTAACCCGAGAGCAATGTATGTACCATGTAGTTCACATTCATTAAATTTAGTAGTGAATTGCACTGCTAATACTTTAGATGCCACAGCATTTTTTTGACACAATACATTGTCTGTATGTATTTTTTTCCTGTTCGACTCATCGATGGGAATATCTCCTTAATAAAGCCATTAAGATTGCACCAACAGACATGCTAGTCAGTCTAGATGTTGTATCCCTTTTCACCAATGTACCAGTAGAAGAGGCAATAAACATCATTCAAGACCTCTTTCCTCTAGAGATCACACACATGTTTAAACACTGCCTTCAGTCTAATTTCTTCAAAGTTAACAACACTATATACCAACAATTAGAAGGCCTAGCAATAGGAAGCCCGCTATCACCATCTTGTGCAGACCTTTTCATGGAAAAACTTGAAAAAGAAATTCTCTCCACAATCTCCCCTAGACCATCTATATGGTGGAGATATGTAGATGATATTTTCATTATATAGCAAGATAGCTTGGAAAACCTAAAATCGTGTTGTGTGTGTGGGGGGGGGGGGGACTGTGGTTTGTAGGTTTTAATATTTTTTGGATTTCTTTTGGGGGGGGAGGTAACCATTGGCTGAGAAAGTGTTGAGGATGTGATTTAATTCAGTGTTTAGGGCCATGTCGTTAGAATAGATTAGTTTAGTCCTGTTGTATAGTGTTTTCACCACTCCATATTGTTGTGAGGGGGGGGGGGGATTGTTGGTGAATGTATCTGCCTGTATGGGTGGGTTTTCTATAAACTGAGAAAACCAAGGTTCCATCAGGCTGGCAGGTGACTAGTGTGTCTAGGAAAGGGGAGGCTGTTGTTTTCCTCTTTTTCCAGGGTGAACTTGTTCTGGGGTGTATAAGTGTGTTAAGAAGGAGAGGAGTGTTTCAGAGCCATGTGGCCAAATAGCGAACACATCATCATCAACGTAGTGAAGCCATATGGTTGGTTTTTGTGGGACAGAGGCTAAGGCTTTTTCTTCAAAGGTCTCCATAAAGAAATTGGCCAAGGGCTATTCCCCCAAAAAAATCCAAAAAATATTAAAACCTACAAACCACAGCACCCCTCCCCAACAAGGATTACTCTAAATCCAACACCATTCCCTACATCCGAGGCACCTCAGAAAAAATCACCAAAATTTAAAAAAAACATGACCTGACCTCCTGTTACAGGCCTTACAGAAAATTGGCATCCCTTATCCCCTCCACCAAAGACCAACCACTTCCCCTAGATCTACCTGGTGTATACCAGGTTCCTTGCAGTTGTAAACTGTCTTACTTTGGCCAAACAGGCAGGACAGCGAATATCAGAATTTCTGAACACAAGGACTACATCCGTTTTCACAAGTACAGCCATTCTGGTGTGGCAGACCATGCTCTAGATAAGCGCCACAGAATATGGTGGAAGAAAGCTACAGTAATACACCGTAGCAAATACAAATTCGAAAAACTATTTATGGAATCAGCCTCAGCCCTAAGAAACTCTCAAACCTCAACAAATTTGGATGTATGCGACTGCCCCAAATTTGGGAGGCTTACATCAGCAGACCTTCAGCCCAATGGAGAACACCTATTTAGCCCGCTAGAGGGCACCATCAGGACTTTTAGGAGAATAATAGCTTCATCTCTTCATTCTCAGTTACCGTGTTGTAGTGCCTGCGTGCACGTGTCTTTTTTTTGTAAGTTCCTTTTGAAAATGGCAACATGACATTGCCGAAATATCGGAAATATTTATTAAAGTGTAATTTAATTTATGTTCATATCTACGTTGTTCAATTCCTTAAGTAATTTAATAACATAACCAACGTATAAGCCTGTCTACGAGATTCAAATCTTAATAATGTTGGATGAGAGAAATCAACATTGAAACAAATAATAATAATTAATAAATAAAACTTCAGAACAGTTGAATAGGAAAGTAAGAGACAACAAATAAATGACAGAGCAATGTGGAGAGATTCTTAGCCAAAGATAATCAAAAAGAGGAGAGAAAAAAATGAGTTCCAGATGGAAGTGGCTGATTTTTTTCCTTCCAGATACTGAGTTCCTTATTTCTGAAGATCAAATGGCACTGATTATTCCAAGCAGTAAGAGAAACAGCTCTAAGATTATACCAAATCATTTCCTCTTCTTTCATGCTTATACGGTGGTCAGAATACATTAAGAAAATTATGGAACAAACTACCGTGTTAGAGTAAAACTTTAGTTTAATATAAACCAAAATAAACACTCGATGTTTCAACCTTCACATTAAGGTCATCATCTTGAGTATACACATATATACAAAGAAACAAAAATTAAGCTGGAGAGCAACATGTTCACATCAAAAAAATTACTTATATAAGTATACATATAAATTACAACAAACCAGTATGGATAGTGGCCAATAAAATCTGCAAGTTACTTAGAGTCCTAAAGTCAGGGTTTTCTGGAAAACTAAGTGGGCTGAATGTGTGTCATTAAATTTTTGGGATTTTTATGCCATCATTACTGCTAAGATTGGGGTGTTAATCGAAATTTCACATGCTTCTTTAAATTTCCGTTCATACCAGGTTTTTGTATGATGCAAAGAACAAGTACTTTTCAATTTGGAGTAGGGTGTCAAGAGCATCATCCGAGGGGCCCAAAATTGTTAAATTTAATGTGCTGCTTGTATTCTTTTTTCATGGATAGGGATTGTATGTCCAGCTTCTCCAATATAAGGTAAGTTACAGGTGCAATAGATGCAATAGGTGTGCCAATGGGAAGGGAGGGGGAGGATCCTTAGAGGAGTTGAATATGTTTTTTTAATTTTAAAGATGGTTTAAAAGTGGCATTAAGATTATAATGGTATAGAATTCTACTAATTTTTTTTGAAAACCCTTTAATATATGGAATAGCTATGGTTTTACTGTAATCTATATTATTTTTTGATGAGTTCTTCATAAATAAAGTTTTATGAAGAACTTTATTAATTGTATTTTTGCTACAGCCATTATTTATAAATGTGTTGCTAATGATTTTTAATTCTTGTTTAAGAGCTTGTTCATTAGAGCAAATTGTTATAGCTCTGTTTTTGAGGTTGTTAATGACTCCAAGTTTTTGCAAAGGGTGGTGATACCAGTTAACATGTGTATATATATATTCTTTCTTTTAAGGTTACATGGTGATCAGTATACATATTTACAAATTTAGGACACAAAACGCACATGTTGAAATGATTATTTTACTAATTATTAAGAAAATAACACTTGATTTCGACCCCTGTATTGAGGTCATCATCAGTAGGATACATGTGTATAGGGAACCAAACTACATGCTCTTGCACTCTATAAAGGTAAATTAAATCTAAGCTGTTAATTAATATTTTTCTTAACCTGACCTCTAGTGATAATTAAATAAAATAAAATTTAAAAATAAAAATTTGGCTCAGATATGTCAACGATATTTTTGCCATTTGGCCCCATGGCTGCAAAGCACTAAATACATTCCTTAGCCACCTAAACAAACAACACAAACGTATCCAATTCACCATTGAAATAGGAAAAAAAACAACTCTCTTCTGTTCCTAGACACACTCGTCACGCGTCTTCCTTCAGGCTGTCTCTCCTTCTCAGTCAAGTTGCTATTCAACTAGTCTTGCTATTCAAGTTGAATAGTAAACCTACACACACAGGCCAGTACATACACAAAAATTGGTATCACCACCCAACACAAAAACTAGGTGTCAAAAGCACCCTAAACACAGAGCTCAAACTATCTGTTCAGATGAACAAGCTCTAAACCAGGAATACAAGATCATCAACCATACATTTAAAAAAAATGGATACAGTAAAAAAACTATTCACAAGACCCTCCACAGAGATACTAGTAAAAACAAAAAAGATTTCAAGAATGCTATTGCCATACCTTATGTTAGAGGCATTTCCAAAAAAATAGACAGAACACTACA
Source organism: Typopeltis vanoorti (assembly GCF_054136105.1). Taxonomy (NCBI): domain Eukaryota; kingdom Metazoa; phylum Arthropoda; class Arachnida; order Uropygi; family Thelyphonidae; genus Typopeltis; species Typopeltis vanoorti. Next base: position 100,213,463 of record NC_143564.1, on the reverse strand, counting down.
CAAATACAACATCGAAACCACCTTTAAACCCCCGACAAAATCAAGACACCTACTCAGTTCTTCCAAAGATCCTCTTCCACACCTAGCCCACTCACAGGAGTATACAAAATACAATGCACATGTAACCTACCATACATAAGGGAAACAGGGCGAACCATCCCAATTAGGAAGGATGAACACAAAAGACACATTAAATACCTCCATTTTGAAAAACCGGCCTTTCTGATCACGCACTCCAAACATACCACAGAATTGATTGGAAAAATACCAAGTCCCTACACTGCACCAAAACCAAACCTGGTTCAAGAGGAAATTTAAAGAAGCACGTGAAATGCTCAAACATAATCCAAATCTGAACAAAAATGATGGCCTAACCATTCCAAGAATGTGGAGGACCCATTTGCAACCTTTATAGCAACCAGAACAAGCCAAAGAAAAATCCCACTACAAGAAGACTTGGTGAAGTGTTTTTTTTCCCTTAACATTCAATAGCAAGTTGAACTGTACAAGTCCTGAAGAAAATCATAGTATAACAACCTGAACTGTGCAAATCCAGGAGAATCTTAGTACATGAGGACTTTAGCAGAGTTTATTGTAGTTTTTTATTTATTTTATTTATTAATTATTTAAATTTTTTTTAAATTTTATTATCACCACAGGTCAGGTTAAGAAAAAGATTAATTAACAGCATAGATTTAATTTACCTTTATAGAGTGCAAGAGCATGTAGCTTGGTTCCCTATACACATGTATACTTCTGATGATGACCTCAATACAGTGGTCGAAACGTCAAGTGTTATTTTATTAATAATTAGTAAAATAATCATTTCAACATGTGTATTTTGTGTCCCTAAATTGACATTTAGGGACACAAAATTATTGATTATAATGGTTATTATAATTACAAAACACTTGACGTTATTAATAAAATAACGTCAAGTGTTATTTTATTAATAATTAGTAAAATAATCATTTCAACATGTGTGTTTTGTGTCCCTAAATTCGTAAATATGAATGTATATATATATATATATATTGGCCGGTATGTGTAAGCTTGCAGTAAAGAGTAGACTGCCTGAGGGAAGAAGTGTGATCAATCAGTTTTTTTTTTTTTTTTTTTTTTTTAATACACCAGAGGTCAGGCCAACAGTTATAACGGTTGATTGATAACTTTAACATACTATGTTGATTGTTGTGCAGCTTGTTTCTTTGTACATATATGTATACTCCAGATGATGACCTTCATGTAAAGGTCGAAACATCGAGTGTTTATTTTGGTTTATATTAACTAAAGTTTTACTCTAACACTGTAGTTTTTTCCATAATTTTCTTAATGTATCATACTCAATCAAATTTCACATAACTTGGGAAAGTCATATGCAACTTTCAAATAGTCTCATTTTGCCATAATGTGATTTCAAGCTGCCTTCTGAATTTTTCATCGTCCCTTGCTCAGTAGTAACACTTACTTTCAGAATTTTCATAAGACTGGTCATCCAAAGTAAGAACCAAATTGTCATATCATTCAAAATGTGAGGAAATCAAAGAAAAGGTTTGGAAATGAGAATTCAGGATTGCACAAGTAAAAATTCCAAGTTTGTTCATCTGTATAGCATAAGGTTTATCAATAAGAAATAGGATGCAACTGCAAAATGGTGGTTTCATTTGCAGCCCAAACAGAGGACATTGTTTCTATGCAGAAGGAAGAGCAGAGATCAGGGGTCTTCAACCTTTCAGACAGTGTGGGCCACATTAAAAATTTCAATGAAGCCCATGGGCCACTAAGCTATACTGCGGTATTCAGAATTGTAAGATTCTTTCCAGATTCACAAGGAACACTGTACATTTGATACTTTATATAAAATCTTATAAAAATAAACAAACTCAGCTTTAAGAGCATAGATAGAAGTCAGGTTCATGATAAGTAAATACAATCAATACTTGAAAAAAGATAATTTAATTAATAAAATAACGTCAAGTGTTATTTTATTAATAATTAGTAAAATAATCATTTCAACATGTGTGTTTTGTGTCCCTAAATTCGTAAATATGAATGTATATATATATATATATATTGGCCGGTATGTGTAAGCTTGCAGTAAAGAGTAGACTGCCTGAGGGAAGAAGTGTGATCAATCAGTTTTTTTTTTTTTTTTTTTTTTTTTATACACCAGAGGTCAGGCCAACAGTTATAACGGTTGATTGATAACTTTAACATACTATGTTGATTGTTGTGCAGCTTGTTTCTTTGTACATATATGTATACTCCAGATGATGACCTTCATGTAAAGGTCGAAACATCGAGTGTTTATTTTGGTTTATATTAACTAAAGTTTTACTCTAACACTGTAGTTTTTTCCATAATTTTCTTAATGTATCATACTCAATCAAATTTCACATAACTTGGGAAAGTCATATGCAACTTTCAAATAGTCTCATTTTGCCATAATGTGATTTCAAGCTGCCTTCTGAATTTTTCATCGTCCCTTGCTCAGTAGTAACACTTACTTTCAGAATTTTCATAAGACTGGTCATCCAAAGTAAGAACCAAATTGTCATATCATTCAAAATGTGAGGAAATCAAAGAAAAGGTTTGGAAATGAGAATTCAGGATTGCACAAGTAAAAATTCCAAGTTTGTTCATCTGTATAGCATAAGGTTTATCAATAAGAAATAGGATGCAACTGCAAAATGGTGGTTTCATTTGCAGCCCAAACAGAGGACATTGTTTCTATGCAGAAGGAAGAGCAGAGATCAGGGGTCTTCAACCTTTCAGACAGTGTGGGCCACATTAAAAATTTCAATGAAGCCCATGGGCCACTAAGCTATACTGCGGTATTCAGAATTGTAAGATTCTTTCCAGATTCACAAGGAACACTGTACATTTGATACTTTACATAAAATCTTATAAAAATAAACAAACTCAGCTTTAAGAGCATAGATAGAAGTCAGGTTCATGATAAGTAAATACAATCAATACTTGAAAAAAGATAATTTAATGACCAGCTTGTCAATGATGGCATCAATGTGAAAATGACGTATGAAAATAACGAAGTAACGAGAACCTTCGAGATGTATCTGGAAGGCACTAGACAGCGCACTCAGATGAACTACTGCTTCAGCCATCTACCTGCGATGTTAGTATTAGTGCTTAAGTACCTCTTGGCGCTGGTAGATGGCTGAAGAAGCATGTCTATTTAATAGCTATTTTTATAGGATTTTATGTAAAGTATCAAATACACAGCGTTCCTTGTGAATCTGAAAAGCATTTTACAATTCTAAATACCGCACTATAGCTTAGTGGCTCACGGGCTTCGTTGAAATTATTTTTTTTAATTAATCACATTTTAATGTCAAGTAGTTATTTATTCAAAATGGCTGGCAGGCCACGGCAAAGAGCTAAGCAGGCCACCTGTGGCCTGCAGGCCATGCATTGAAGAACCCTGGCATAGATGAATGAATAAAGCTCTGCAAGATACCAGATCAGCTGCAGAATGCATTGATAAAGGATCAGTCCACACTACATGTAAATTACAACAAACTCAGATGAAGTCCAAAGATAATCATAAGATGGAGCTTACTTAATAGCCCTTGTGTCAGATCCAATCAAATGACTTAGTAATTTCAACAGCAGTCACTCAAAAGTTTCTTTGAACTTTCTTTAACTTTTCAGTGATATTTGTCCGATGTTGGATGACATAAATAGGAACTCTTGTTAATTGTTAGCTGCATCATCTATACTGGCAGTCATTTCTTAGTTGTAAAATTTTCATGTAGGGTAGAAGTTAGATATTAAAAGATTTCTTGGTTATTTTAGAAAGAATTTTAGTAATAGTTGTATGATAATTTAATGCCAAAGATTTCTCGCTATTAAATTAACATTAACATCGCCATTCTTATTGAATGTAGGCTAGATTCACTCTGGAGCGCCAGCCTTCTAATCCATCTGAGGAATGCCAAGAAGACTACAAAGACTTCTGGTATCAAGGGTAAGTAAGATCCTTCATGTATCTTTCTGGCAAAAAAGAAAATGCATAAAAACTTGAAGACATTTTTTTTTTCATGATAAATAGAAAAGGCTTTTGTCACATCTCAAGTGGCACCATTATGATCTCCTTAAAAAGTTTTGACAGTACAGAAGAAGTATTAGTAATCCAACATTCACCAACTCACTCCACTGTTTTTTCACCTATGTGTTCAATTTCAGTGTGTGTGCATTTTCTATGAAGATCCGCATGGTCAATGTTCAAAAGGATTGGAATTAATATTATCCTATTCTCCTCTAAATCTATTAAAACAATGCAATATCTAGTTGCTATTCCTTCACACAACATTTTGTTCATTCTTTTGTTCTTTGAACCATTCTTTATTCTTGCCAATTTCCTAAAGAGTATATTATGGTCTTCAAACCCAATGCTAACTTTCTCTTCAACTACAGGATGAAAAAACTTAATAACATCTCATGTGCTGGATGACTGTTAAAAACTAATGTTTCAATAGTGGCTTCCAAATCTCCAAATTGTTTCAGAGTTGTCACCTACAACAAAAAGCAGATATATTTCAACAATCTACATACAATTTCAAATCAAGTAAAGTTACGTCTAGTAAAATAAGAGATAACACATCATCAGTTTAAGAACATGAATGTTGCGGCACTATCCTTCAGTAACGAGTTTAACCTCCATACTGGTCAAAGTGGCTGAAATGCAGAAACCACCTTAAAATTTTTCAAGAATCAAAACAAATGTTCTGCATTCTAAAAAATAGTAATTGGAGGACAATTAACAGATTAAATGTAACAGAAGGACCTTTGTGTCCACTTGATTTTCAGTATGCTGCTTTACTTTGAATTTTTTTTATCACAAATTCTCTTTCAATATTTCAACTTTGCTTTAAAATGATTTTGTTTGCAAGGATAAAAACGAATTTTATGTGTGAGAAAATAAAAGAATTTATTCTAAATAATCTAATCATTATTAAGATTACATACTTTCTTAATTTATAATAATTAGTTCAATTTTATTATTGAAAATTATAAATTATCTGAAGATAATTGAAACATAAATCACTTGATAATTATATACATTTTCAGTATAAAAAATGTAAATTATAGACATTTCAAAATTGCCACATATCAAGCACTACCACTAAATGTATTTCTTTTTCAAATGTGCAGTAATTTCTTCTTTGTAATGCACGAAAATACCATGAAAAGTAATACTATGTGCCATTTCTTCTTTATTGGGCATGTTTGTTTCAGACCAAAATTTATTTACGTTCCTTATTTTGTTTTTGAAGAAAACAAAATAAGGAACGTAATCTTGTTTTATCAGATGATAAAACAAGCAATATCTGCTAATTTTATCATCTGAACATCAAAAATAATAATGAGAATGGCATTAATCATTGATATTGCTTTAATTGCACATTCCACAGAGAGCTTAGCTAATACATAATTTGTTTTTCATAACTGTACATTTCAATTCATAATGCATGATTTTTGGCATGAAGGAGGTTCGTTTGTTATGTAAATCAAAACAGTACAAGTAAGGAAAATTTAAGCATTCTGTGAAGGGATTTCTAACTAGAATTATGAATAAACAATAAACATGACTATGTAGAAGAAACAGCAAATTTTTTAATAAATAATTTTATGTAAGCAATTATCTTCAATAAAGTTCTTTGACAAAAAAAGCAAGGTTATCTAGGCATAATTAACAAAAAAAAAAAAAAAGATTCTGCTATTCCATCAATAAAAATTGTTTTTCTATGCTAGTAGAAGATTTGTGTGCAATAACTGATTACAACTATTATCTGTACACATCAAAGGCATTTTTCTGCCTTAAAAAAACATTTCATTATGGAAGATTCTCTTAATTCGACTTGCCATTAACAAACTATAATTATATGATACAATAAAAAAATATACAAGTATATTGTATATTTAGTCTATGTTGTTGTTTGTTATGTGCCATCCAGTCATTTTCGACCCTTGGTGATCTTGTGAACATTGTGGGATAGGGCCAAGTGGGATGTCTCCATCCCACTTGGCCTCTTGTCCTTTCTTTCAGCAAATGCAAGTTCAAGTTGGTAAGTTCTTTTATGTTGTCCATCCAACTCTTTTGCGGTCTTCCTCTTCTTCTCATGCCCTCAATCTTCCCCACATAACTGCATTTTCCAATGATTTGTCTGCTCACACAATATGTCCAAAACACATCAACTTCTGTTTAGTAGTTATTGCCTCCAAGGAGCATTCTGTCTCTATACTCTCTAAAACCTTATTGGTCATTCTTGAAGACCATGGGATTCTTAATAGTCTCCTCCATGCCCATAATTAAAATGAATCAATTTGCTTTCTATCTTTCTTCTTAATAATCCAGCTGCTAATGGTAAGACTTATGCGTTGGTTAGACATAACTGGTAATTAATTTACGGAATTAACAACGCATATAAAGTAAATTAATTAAAGATAACTTTAATGAATCACTTCTATATTTCGACAATGTCACATTGTCATCTTCAGGAACATAAAGATATGGTATGTGCACTAAAGGAACTAACAAAGCAAATGAGGAAGAAATTAATACACTAATTTTGTTCCTAAAGTCCTAATGGTGCCCTCTTGCGGGCTAATTTGGTAGTCTTGGCCGTTGGGCTGAAGTTCTCATAATGAAAGTCTCCCAAATTTGGGGCAGTTTCATGCACCCAAATTTGTTGAGGTTAGGAACGTTTTTAGAGCTGCTGAAGATTCTTTGAATAATCTTTCGTATTTAAACTTGCTGCGATGGATTATTTTTGTCTTCTTCCAACGAATTTTATGGTGGGTATCTAAGGCATGGTCTGCCAGCCCAGAGCGGCTGTACTGGTGAAACCGGATGTAGTCTTGGTGTTCTGAAATCCTGATATTTGTTGTTCTGCCTGTTTGGCCAAAGTAGGACAATTTGCAGCTGCAAGGGACCTGGTATACACCAGGTAGGTCTAGGGGAAGTGGTTGGTCTTTGGTAGAGTGGATAAGGGATGCCAACTTTTTATATGGTCTGTAACAGGAAGTAAGGTCATATTTCTTGAGGATATTAGTTATTTTTTCAGAGGTGCCCTGGATGTAGGGAATAGTGATAGACTTGGTGTAGTCTTTATTGTTGAGGGGGAGAGGGGGGTTGTGGTTTTCAGGTTTTAGTATTTTTTGGATTTTTTTGGGGTTATAGCCATTGGCTAAGAAAGTGTTGAGGATGTGGTTTAGTTCAATAGTCAGGGCCTTGTCATCTGAGCAGATTAATTTTGCCCTGTTATATAGTGTTTTTATCACCCCATATTGTTGTGAGGGGGGGGGGGGGATTGCTGGTGAATGTATCTGCCAGTGTGGGTGGGTTTTCTGTAAACAGAGAAAACCAAAGATCCATCAAGCTGGCGGGTGATTAAAGTGTCTAGGAAGGGGAGGGTGTTGTTTTCCTCTTTTTCTAAGGTGAACTGGACTCTGGGATGTTGGTTGTTTAAGTGTGTTAGGAAGGAGTGGAGTGAGTCTGAGCCATGTGGCCAAATAGCAAACACATCATCCACATAACGAAGCCAAATAGTCGGTTTTTGTGGGGCAGAGTTTAAGGCTTTTTCTTCAAATGTCTCCATAAAGAAATTGGCCAAGGGTGGGGAAAGTGGTGAACCCATGGCTGTCCCCTCTATCTGTTTGTAGAACTTTCCTTGCCAAACGAAATAGCCTGAGTTCATTGTGAACTGAAATAGGGCTGAGATATCGGGAGGAAACTTGGCTTGGATGAGCTCAAGGGTTTCTTTGAGTGGGACATTAGTGAATAGGGAGGAGACGTCAAAACTGACCATTATGTCAGTGTGTTGGAGTGTGAGGTTTTCTATACTGGCTTTAAAGTGGGCCGAGTTTTTTATGTGTGATGGTGTGTTGCCAGTGTAGTGTGTGAGCGTTTTGGCTAAATGTTTGGCTAATTTATATGTGGGGGAATCAATGCCATCCACTATGGGACGTAATGGCACATTTTGTTTATGTATTTTTGGGAGTCCATATAATCGGGGGGGTCAAGAGTTCTTCCTCATTTGGTTTGTTAGTTCCTTTAGTGCACATACCATATCTTTATGTTCCTGAAGATGACAATGTGACATTGTCGAAATATAGAAGTGATTCATTAAAGTTATCTTTAATTAATTTACTTTATATGCGTTGTTAATTCCGTAAATTAATTACCAGTTATGTCTAACCAACGCATAAGTCTTACCACTAGAATCTTGATCATCCACGGAGATGCAATCGCACGAAAGGCCCGTCAATACGGCAAATTGAGGTTAAAGATATCGAGGCAAATAAATCGCCTGACGTTCCTAAAACGCTGCCGGGATAACAAAGTGATCCCCAACTGTGTCAAATTGAAGCACCGTTTCACTTCCGAGAAAGCTCTACGCATTTATAACCGCACTAGCTTCGCCCTGTTAAGAGAACAAATTACCGCGACGAGCGTTCTCCTTGCCGACGAAAACAAAAACGTACGGGCGCTAGAGGAAGAGCTTTCTAACACACTAGGCCTTGATCTATGGTCGATACTCCATGACATATCATGCACATCGGCAAGAAAGGAATAAGAAAAAATACGTAGTCGGCACGTAAAAAAATACGAAAACCTGACCAAGACTTCTACTTCTGTACCCCAGCCACCACTTAACACAGTAGTCAACCTCTCGTCGGCAGTTTTAAAGCCTGAAGCACTCACCGCACTTTCACGTGGTCACAATTTCGCCCTAGCTTCAAAAAGGATTCCTGCTGAAGAAATCATGATTCAAATAGAGCGTGGAATTCGCAACCTGCCTATCCATATCGCCAACAACGTGAGACTGGATGTAGTCGGTGTTCTCACTAAAGCCAAACCTCCAAAATCCAACTTATCCAAAAACGAATATACAGCCCTACAAGAATTAAAAAACAACAAAAAAATAGTAATCACCAAAGCAGATAAGGGAAGCGCCACTGTGGTACTCAATCAAAAAGACTACAAAGGTAAGCTAAATTCTTTAATACGAGACCGTACTACTTACCTCCCCATTGAATATAATCCAACCAGCTCTCAGATTAGAACTATCCACAGACTCCTTAAGAAAGTCACTTCTTGGCCTGTGGAAGTCACCAACAAGCTTAAACCTTATAACTCTAGCCCCCCCCCCGATTATATGGACTCCCAAAAATACATAAACAAAATGTGCCATTACGTCCCATAGTGGATGGCATTGATTCCCCCACATATAAATTAGCCAAACATTTAGCCAAAACGCTCACACACTACACTGGCAACACACCATCACACATAAAAAACTCGGCCCACTTTAAAGCCAGTATAGAAAACCTCACGCTCCAACACACTGACATAATGGTCAGTTTTGACGTCTCCTCCCTATTCACTAATGTCCCACTCAAAGAAACCCTTGAGCTCATCCAAGCCAAGTTTCCTCCCGATATCTCAGCCCTATTTCAGTTCACAATGAACTCAGGCTATTTCGTTTGGCAAGGAAAGTTCTACAAACAGATAGAGGGGACAGCCATGGGTTCACCACTTTCCCCACCCTTGGCCAATTTCTTTATGGAGACATTTGAAGAAAAAGCCTTAAACTCTGCCCCACAAAAACCGACTATTTGGCTTCGTTATGTGGATGATGTGTTTGCTATTTGGCCACATGGCTCACTCACTCCACTCCTTCCTAACACACTTAAACAACCAACATCCCAGAGTCCAGTTCACCTTAGAAAAAGAGGAAAACAACACCCTCCCCTTCCTAGACACTTTAATCACCCGCCAGCTTGATGGATCTTTGGTTTTCTCTGTTTACAGAAAACCCACCCACACTGGCAGATACATTCACCAGCAATCCCACCACCCCCCCTCACAACAATATGGGGTGATAAAAACACTATATAACAGGGCAAAATTAATCTGCTCAGATGACAAGGCCCTGACTATGGAACTAAACCACATCCTCAACACTTTCTTAGCCAATGGCTATAACCCCAAAAAAATCCAAAAAATACTAAAACCTGAAAACCACAACCCCCCTCCCCCCCTCAACAATAAAGACTACACCAAGTCTATCACTATCCCCTACATCCAGGGCACCTCTGAAAAAATAACTAATATCCTCAAGAAATATGACCTTACTTCCTGTTACAGACCATATAAAAAGTTGGCATCCCTTATCCGCTCTACCAAAGACCAACCACTTCCCCTAGACCTACCTGGTGTATACCAGGTCCCTTGCAGCTGCAAATTGTCCTACTTTGGCCAAACAGGCAGAACAACAAATATCAGGATTTCAGAACACCAAGACTACATCCGGTTTCACCAGTACAGCCGCTCTGGGCTGGCAGACCATGCCTTAGATACCCACCATAAAATTCGTTGGAAGAAGACAAAAATAATCCATCGCAGCAAGTTTAAATACGAAAGATTATTCAAAGAATCTTCAGCAGCTCTAAAAAACGTTCCTAACCTCAACAAATTTGGGTGCATGAAACTGCCCCAAATTTGGGAGACTTTCATTATGAGAACTTCAGCCCAACGGCCAAGACTACCAAATTAGCCCGCAAGAGGGCACCATTAGGACTTTAGGAACAAAATTAGTGTCTTAATTTCTTCCTCATTTGCTTTGTTAGTTCCTTTAGTGCACATACCATATCTTTATGTTCCTGAAGATGACAATGTGACATTGTCGAAATATAGAAGTGATTCATTAAAGTTATCTTTAATTAATTTACTTTATATGCGTTGTTAATTCCGTAAATTAATTACCAGTTATAATCCAGCTGGAAATACCAACTACATCACAACTGGAAATACCAACTACATCACTACTGGAAATACCATTGCTTTGACAAAACTTTTGTAGCACACACCTCTATCATGCATAATTATTGTCAGGTTTAACATATCTTTTTGTTTTCCACGACTGCCCTTCTTTTAATTTCATCTTTATATTTACCATCATTTCTAATTCCGGACACTAGTAAATCACAACTTTCATTGATGTCTATTTTATCTCCCTCTTATTATAAATTTTTCTAATTTGCCAGAAGCCATCGCTCTTGTTTTACTGATGTTTAAATTAAGCCCAGCTTTGTTACTTTTCTTCTTAACCAATAGAATCAACTGCTCCAGATCTTTCTTAGTTTCTGCTATGAGGATTGTATCATCTGCATTATTTATTTTTCTGCCATCAATCTTAATTCCAGCTGGGTCTTTGTCTAAGTTAGCCATTCTCATAATATATTCACTCTAAATATTAAAAAAATAGGGTGACAATATACAACTCTGCAAACCCCTTTTTCCACTCAAACAATGTTTCTCCAAAAACTGGTTTTACTGAAAGTTCTTGGTTGTCATACAATTGACTTATGAAGAGAATTAGATGCTTAGGTATTCCCATTGATCTCATTACAATATCCACAATTTGTTGTGATCCATGCTTATCTTATCAAATCTTTTTAATCAAAAGCTTTCTTATAATCAATGAAATTGATTATAAGAAATTCTGATTTGCTATCTGGTTTCCAGTTCCTATATCTCTCCTAAAACCTGCCTGTTTCTGTAGCATTTCTCTATTAACATATGGCTCCAGCTTTTGTTGGATCACTTTCAGCTAACCTTATTTGCATGTGAAATCAAAGTGATGGTCCTATAATTCTCACAATCTCCATAATTTGATTTTTTGGAATTGAGATGAATACTGATGTTTTCCAATCTCTAGGCCAGTATGTTTTCTTCCAAACCTGTTAACAAATTTCAGTCAGTATATTAACTACTTCATGTCCAGCTGCTCTCAATAATTCCACTGACACTCCATCGGCTCCAGAAGCTTTTCCTTTTTGGCAGCTATTCCATTCCTGATATCACTTCACTTTTCATTATCATGAGTTGCTCACAGATTCTCTCCTTTCAATTCTCTGTCAATATTATTATCTTTCTTGTACAAATCCTCTACATACCTTTCCATCTTTTTTTCACTGCTTCTTCTGCCATCAAACAAATTAAAGATACCAAGAAATTATACTATTTGTTTACTCCTTTATCCAAGTTTAGGCAAAGTTTTTCCTTCACACACAAACTGTATAAAGTATCTTCCCGACTGGGCAACTTGTATACACGAGGGTGGTCTAAAACGTTCTAGGCCTTAAAAGAAGCTTTAACGGCAAAATAAATTCACTCGAAGTTCATAAAAGTTTATAGGCACTCTTCTCCTTCGTTTTCGACAATTAAGAAATGGGATGGGCTGCTGAGTTTAAACGTTGCTGTAAAAGCCTTGAAGATAATCCACATGAAGGAACTCCAAAAAAGTGTAACACCACCAGAAATCATTAACCAAGTGTATGATACGGTACTGGATGACTGGCGAGTCAAAGTGCATGAAATTGCTGAGACTATAGGCATTTCAAAAGAACATGTAGGATATATTTTGCATGAAGAATTGCAAATGAAAAAGCTTTACACAAGATGGGTGCCACGCTTGCTCACCAATACCATGACCTTTCCTGCTGACGGAACTGACTTAGTCTTCTTTGGCACTGAACAACCGGCTTCTGTCCACTGTTTTGACCGCTGTTTGAATTCTGGTGTGTAATGGTGAATCCAAGTCTCATCCATAGTAATAAATCGATGCACAAAATCAGACATCAAACTGTTCAGAGATTTTTATGTGAGTGCGATTTTGATCTGCTGATGCTGCTGGGTGACATTCTTGCTCACAGCAGATCAAAAACACATTCGCATAAAAATCTCTGAACAATGCTTGGAGTGGTTTAACAAAAATAAAACTGATTTTGTGCATTGATTTATTACTATGGATGAGACTTGGATTCACCATTACACACCAGAATTCAAACAGCAGTCAAAATAGTGAACAGAAGCCGGTTGTTCAGTGCAAAGAAGACAAAGTCGGTTCTGTCAGCAGGAAAAGTCATGACATTGGTGTTTTGGGATGCTAAAGGCATTTTGTTTATTAGTTATCTTGAAAAGGGTAAAACAATAACAATAAGAAATTATATTTTGGTTTAATCTTTTATCTGAGTGTAGGCAAACAAAAATATTGGATGAAGGAATATAATTAAAATTAAATAATATAATTAAATTATATTATTATATTATATATATTATATTAAATAATAAAATATTTAAATAATATAATTAAACCAAGAATATGATTTCTTGGTATCTTTAATTTATAGTATAACGAAGTGGAAAGCCTTGCAACATTTTCTTGAATTACTTTTTTTTACAACTCCTAATCCAGGGATAAACTTCTCTGTAACTTCATTCATCTTTCTAAACAGATCTCATGTTCTACCTGTAATACTCCTTTCTTCAATTTCCTATGCACCTTTTGTTTAGATGTTTTCCTTCTCTTTCCTAGCTTGTCTCTGGAAATTACTCAGTTGTTTGAGTAGCTTCTTCTCAGCCATTTTGAATAGCTTTTTCTGACAGCCATTTACAAACTTTCTTTTTTTCTTGTTGCTTTACTTTGTCTTTATTGCTTCTATTACTGTACATTTTGCTTCTTTCCAAAGTTCTTGTAATTCTCTTCCTGTCCTCTCCAAACTTTTTAATTTTTTCTGACTTCTACTTTAAATGCTTCGTTTATATGATTTAAATCAAATTGGATACTATCCTTTTGTTTCTTCTTAGCCCTTAATTTCAATTTAACTTCATCCATTAATAATTCATGATCTCTCTCCCACAGTCTGCACCAGGTGCTGCTTGGATAGCACTCGTCCACCTTCTGCTGGCAACAATATAATCTAGCTGATTTCTATATTCACCATTAGGTGAAGTCCATGTGTACAATCTTCTTTTATGTTGTTGAATAACAAGTGTTTGCAATAAAGCAACTGTTCTCGACACAAAACTCCAACATCCTTTCTTTTGCTCATTCCTCAGTCCTAAAAGAAATTTTCCAGTGATGCATCATTCTTCTTTTTCTCCCACTTTTGCATTCTAATCAACTAATATCAAGAGCAAATCCATTTTATCAATATTGTATATAATGTTGTAATCTATTATAAAATTCTTCGATCTCATCTGCACTTGAATCTGTAGTGGGGTGCATACATCTGTATGAGTGTAACATTCATTCACTGGATATGCCTTTATTCTGATTAGCATTATTCTGTTGGACACGAGGTTGTAACCCAAAATGCATTTTCTGTATTGTCTTCTAAATATGAATGCTACTCCATTTCTTCAAAGGTTTCTTTTGAAGATGTCCAGAATAATACATCATGAAATCAGTAGTATGAAAAATGACCCGTTCCTGTCCATATAAGTTCACTGATTCCTAAAATCTTAACTTAGGTTCTTCTAATTTCTGTCTTTACCATTTCTAGTTTTCCTTAATACATGCTTCTTACATTTCATGTTCCTGTTTTATGTAAATCAGTAAAGCAGAAGCATCTTCTTCAGAGATTAACTTGATCAGAAGATGAACTTCCAGATGGCTTTGATCCAGTTTCATCATTCTTGTTAACTTCATTGGAAGTTCCTCTCTGCTCTTCCCCAGTAGCCAATCCAATGCCTTCTGACCTGGGTGTCCCATCTTCCAGCACTATATCACAATAACTTAAGCCTCTGTTCATAATATTTTCTTGGAAAAATATACATAGAAGTGGCTTGCCATTCCTTCTTCTGTGTGTGTGTTTAGCCTACTAGGTAAGGCACATACTGGGAGAGAAGGCAGACTCCCACTGCAAAAGATGAAGTAAAAATAGGAAAGAATAGATGAATACTCTAATAGCATTGGGGGAAGGAACAAGAAGAAAAGAAAGAAGAGTAGGGACCAGTCTACAGATAATATAACAGATGTATATTACATGAAATAAGGTGTGGTCCAGCATCAGGTATCTGGGGTTCATAGCTACATACATCAGGTATGCAGCTATGAACAGATTAATCTGATTAAATGTTCTCTTGAGTGTGAAGGATTATAACAACTCTTAATGGAGATAGCTGATGGGTAGCACTTCTTATCTATGTTTGTCCAACTCTGTTTGCATGCTTACATCCATATTTTGATGGACAAGAAAGTAGGTCATGGCCAGTAGGAACATTAAAAGTGATTCTATGCCATCAAGACAATGGAGCACTACATGCAGCAGTTTGGAGTCTGGAAAATTAAGGAGCTGGAGATCAAGCTTCTCCCTCACCCAGCATATAGTCTAGGTTCTGAACCATCTGATTATTGCTTTCTATGCTTGATGACACCCTTCTTTTGCAAAAAAGAGCTTCAAGAATATTGAGAAAGTAAAAGAATGGATGTCTACAGTTTTTCCCTCCTGAGGATTAGACTAAGTAGAGCACATGTACTGAATTGCATCTAAATAGATATATGAATGCAAGAGAATGTAACTTATATTTATTATTATTATTATTCAGGCCTCCATGGAGTCAAAAGACTCATCGTGGGAAGTCCTTTCTAAGAAACACAAGTCTATCAAGACTCATCGAAGGAGGTCCCTACTAGGAAACACAAAGTCTATCATACCACTCCTTAAATGCATTGACCACTCTCACCACTCTATCAGGCAATGCATTCCATGGTACAACCACCCTCCATGCAAAAAACCACTCCTCACCCTCTTTCTCACAGTTTCCTTCCGTAACTTCCAGGGATGGCCCCTTGTCATGACTCCTTCCTGCTGTTCAACCAAGCGAAAGAACTCCCCAGTGTCAACCCTGTAACCAACTCTCAACAGTTTAAAAGTCTTAATCATATCACCTCTCCTTCTTCTATCCACCAAACTCTGCAGTCCATATTCCCTCAGCCAATCCTCATAACTAACATTGTACAGTCCTGACACCATCTTTGTTATGTTGAATAATGTTTTTAATTTTATAGTGTTAAAATCAAAATTCTAATGTTTTGAGTAGCATTTAAAAGTGAAATTAGGTATGTGCATTTATGTTAAATTTAATTATTATGCATGTAATCACCCAGTTTTTGTCATCAAATTTCTGATATGACTCTCTGGGGGTGGTACAGGATTTTATGATAGTACTAAATGAAGTGTTTACATTACTAACTGCCTAATAATAATTTTCCTCCAAATTAGTCTTATCTGTCAAGACTTCAGTACTATCAGATATATTTTGGTCTACTAAGGTACTTATACATCAATCCACTTAAATCTTGATATTCATGTGGGACTTTTTTGCTGTTTTGCTTTCCTCCCATTCTGTTTAAGTTACTACACCATCTGAGATTAAATTTATTCACACATTTCTAACTGCTAAAAATATCAGATTCCATTCTAATATTTTTATTTTTAATATGATTATACCATTCATTCCAGGTTTTACTACCCTAATTTTTTGCTCAGAACTTTCATATCTGTGGTTTCGCTGATCAACTATTTTATTTCAAACTCAGCTTTCAGATCCACAAGTTAAAATTTGTTTAAAGACCATTGTGTATATAGCTAGTTCAGTGCTCTGGCTACTTTCTCTCTTTCATGCCACACCAGTTCATTCATTGATTTCTCACCATATCAGCTTTGCTTATTCTATTGTCTATGCTATATCATCATCATCATCATCATCATCATCAAATTCCTGCCATGTACAGTCAAGGGGTGTACAGGATATGACAGTACTACATGAAAAAATTACATCATTACTAACTTCCTATCTACAATTTTCCTCCAAATCAATCTGTTACTTGTCAAGACTCCAACATTATCAGATCTTATATATCTATCGTCTAAGGCACTTTGTACCGTATCAATGCACCTATATCTTGGTCTTCCTCTGGGTCGTTTTCCTGCCAACCAGGCAGAGAACACTTGTTTTGCTAATCTTTCCTCTCCCATTCTATTTAAGTGACCATACCATCTGAGATTAGCTCTGCTAACGCATTCCTGGATGCTGACAATGTCAAGTTCTTTCCTAATATCCTCATTTTTAATATGATATTGCCATTGATGCCATCTGTTCACGCCTCTAATCTTTCTCAGGACTCTCATATCTGCGGTCTCTAGTCTTTGGTCAAGTGTTTTACTTCTGACCCAGCTCTCAGATCCATAAGTTAAAATTGGTTTGAACACAGTCTTGTATACAGCTAATTTAGGGTTCCGACTAATTTCTTTCTTATTCCATATGAATTTATTCAATTGACTTCCCACGATACCAGCTTTGCTGATTCTGTTGTCTATTTCTATATTTAGTTTACCATCTTCAGTAAAAATTGTGCCTAAGTAGCTGAAATGTTTTACTTGTTCCACAGGTTCTCCATTCACAACACAGTTGACATTTTCAATGATTCTGCCTATTTTCATTGTCTTTGTCTTTTTATTGCTGACCTTCATACCATATCTATTACAACAGCTATTCAATTTAGTCAGAGAATCTTGCAGACTTGTAGCGGATTTATTTAGAAGTATAACATCATCCGCATAAAGCAAAGAGCTGACATTAACATCTCCAATTTTGATATCAGGTTTAATACCACATTCCATAATGTGATCCATATAGATAATGAATAACAGAGGGGATAATGTACATCCTTGTCTCACACCAGATTTAACATTAAACCATCTTCCTGTACTTCAATTCTAATTGCTGACTCACAACTCAAATAAAGACTAAGTATTGCTTGATATAATGCCCCATTGACACCATATAACTGCAGCGTATTGAATAGCTTCTCTCTTGGCACCTTGTCATATGCCTTTTCCAAATCGACAAAACTTAAATACAGATCTTTGTTATATTCCCATGCTTTCTCGACTATTTGTCGTAAAGTGAAGATCTGATCCTGACAGCCTCTATTTGGCCTGAATCCAGCTTGTTCTTCACCAAGCTTTTCTTCCACAATTCTTCTCAACTGTTTCTCAAGTATACTTGCATAGATCTTGCCAGGAACACTCAGTAGGGAAATACCTCTGTAATTCTCACATTCAGTTTTATTTCCCTTTTTATATATGGGTACTATGAGAGCTCTACTCCAATCATCGGGAATTCGTCCCTCTGTCCAGGCTTTCTGAACTATGCAGTGCAGCCACTGTAAGACTCTTATACCACCATACTTCAGCATTTCTGGTCGAATATCATCTACTCCTGTTGCCTTTCCACATTTCAAGCCTTTGATGGCTTTTTCTACTTCAAGTATGGATATGTATTCCTGACTGCATGCCTGGTTAGTGTTTTTTATCACTGTGCTGTCATCACTGCTTGTTTCATTTAGCAGTTTTTCAAAGTAATTACTCCATACTTCAAGGATATCTTTTTCTCCTGTTTTCATTTCACCTTTATCATCTCTAATTCCTTTTACAGCACTCTTTCCTCCATTCCTAAGCTTCTTCAACAACCTCCAGAATCTTCACTAAAAATATCACCTAAGTACTTAAACTGTTTTTTGTGTTCTACAGATTCTCCATTCAGGATGCAGCTTACATTTTTAATGTGCAGACCTATTTTCAGTCATCATCTTTTTATTGCTGATTTTCATGCAATTTTGTTACAGCAGTTACTCATTTAATTAAGGAATCTTGTAAACTTGTACTGGATTTATTGAGGAGTACAATATCATCTGCATAAAGAAGAGCTAAGTTGAGTCTCTCCAATTTTGTTATCAGCCCTAATGCCACTTTCCTAAATAATGTGATCCATGTGAATGATGAATAATAGTGGAGAAAGTGTGTGCCCTTGTCTCACACCTAATTTTACATCAAATCATCATCATCATAAGATTTTCACTTTAAGACAGCTGAGAAATCATGGGAATATAACAAGGATCTGAAAGACACATGACAAATAGCCAAGAAAATCAGTTAATTATATCCAATTATATCTTAATATTTAAGTCTCAATATTTAGAAATGGACATATAATTGGATATAATACTCTACAGATTTATCAACTGTCTTAAATTGAAAATCTTATCCTGACAACCCACATATGACCTGAACCTAGGTCAATCTTCTCCAAGTTTCTTTTCAACAATTTTTCTCAGCCTCTTCTCAAGTATGCTTAAATAAATCTTACCTGAAATACTCAGCAGGAAAATTCCTTTATAATTCTCAATTTTTTTCTTTTTTAATAGATGAGTACTATGAGAGCTCTACCCCAATTATTCAGAATTCAATATTTGGATCATTGCCTTTTGAATTATGCAGTGCGGTCATAAAACCTTTATGACTCCATATTTGAATCTTTATAATCAACCATAGATTTTACTTTACCATTTTACTGCTTTGCAAGTTTCATATTTGCATATTACTTCAAATAGAATCTGTTTACAACATGACAAAATGACTAACATACTGATTTTTGATCCCTCTCCACTGAAGAGAAACAAACTTTTTTTTCTTTTAATCTTGTATTCAAAATGCTACAGAATGTTAAGAAACAATTTCTAAGTTATTATATCCAAGTACATTATTTCTTACAGGATTACCTTCCTTTTTTAGGGAGGTTACTAGTTTTTCACTGCAAATATGGGAAGAGTATTCTAAGGTGGCAATGAAAGATTCATAAAACTCATGTTTTCTGAAAGTAAGAAAGCTAAAGCAATATGCTTGTTCCAGAAAAAAAGCTGGAGAAGAATGTTGTCAACCTGAAAAAGGGATCTTTTCTGAAGCTCTGAACACTGTCAGTAAGAAGGCGAGGAGAAATCTTATTAAAGAGAAAATTAACACAATTTTAATCCCTAACATAACCTACTTATCATGACTAAATAATAACATTAACATTTTTCAATATGCATCATTGTGATCTTATATACTACAATGCAAGTATTAGTGAATATAAAAATGTTTCTGTATTTTAAGCTATAGTTAAACATGGAAAATACTTAAAATGAATACAAAATATAAAATATTAAAAATTAAATGAACTTTAATAATAAATAAAAGGAACTTTACTTCATGTGCTTTAGCCTTTGCATGATGTTTTTCCTATACCTCTGTGTTTGAGATTGTGAAGAATGAGTACCTAAGGCATTGACTTGCTGTAAATTGATTAAGCCATCATCAGGAACTAGAGTCTGAATCCATAAACGACAAATATTATCTAAACATGAAGTCACTAGCATATTGGCCACAGATCCCCTAAACAAAATACATAATTACAGGTAACATTGTAAGTGAAATATTTACTAGTACAGTAAATTAAAATATAAACATTACAAAAAAGAAAGTGAGTTCATGTAATCTTATGTTAAATGTTAAACTGAAGAAAGAACAGGAATTATAAATATATTAAAACATGTATATTAAAAATAAGAATCTGTTGTATTGTGCTCTTAAGTAGTTCAAAGGTCATTAAAACAGTAAACATAAATGGATGTGCAAGAAAACCAATGAAAAAGGTTATGTAGTATGTTAACAACCAATTTACAAATTCAGAGTGCATATTTACATTACTAAAAAAATATCAATGTCTTATTTAATTCATTATGATTGATCACTCATCAGAAAGCTTAAATCAATCTAATATATAATGGCATAAAAAGTATAAATTATCTCAACTGATACCATTACCTTCATACCTTTAGATATTATATATAGCTTAAAGGGGGGGGGGAGCATTTGCCCTTTTAGCCATTCATGTGTATAGCACTATATTTACTGACAGATGTGTTTGTGGATATTCATTCATAGCTTCTTTTCTGCTTTATTATCTCAAATTAATTTTCGCTATATTTTTATTTGGCTTCACATACATATTCATACATAAAAAGATAACAGCAACATGCTCAACAGTACTAAATTAGATAATTATTATACATCAATTTTTAAATGACCTACCTCCAGCCATAATTCACACTTTTATAGACCACTGCTAAAAATGCATTTTCAATACTAACAGTAAGTGCAACAAACTTAGATGAATTTTTAATGGCATTTGTGGCATCATGATGTTCATAAGACACATATTCACAAGAATATAATAATTTTATTATTTTATTGCTGCAAATATTTCAACTTGGTTTAAGAAACATCCAAGAAGATTGAATACGTGGAAAGCCCCAGGGGAGGATATAAATAGAAGAAATCAGATTATGTTTTGATAAACAAAAGATATACAAACATTATAAAAGATGTGACAACATATCCAGGAGCAGACTGTAATACAGATCATATAATGTTATCAACTAAGATGAAAATTAATTTAAAAAAAGTAACTACAAGGAAACAAAACAAATCATGGAAGAACATAGAGCAGCTGAAAATACCAAATACGGCGAATAAATTCGCAAAGAAAGTAGAGGAAGAAATGAATGAGAGATATATACAAGAACGTGATGATGTAAGTGAAAAATGGAAGATTCCAAAGGAAAGCATAATTACTGCTACAGAATTACATTTAGCCAAAAAAGAAGAGGAAAGAGAGAAAAGAAAGAAATCATGGATGATGGAAAATATTTTGAGGAAAACACAAAGAAGAAAGTTAGTTAATAGTAAAACAGAGGAGAAAAAAAAGCAGTATAAAGACTTGAATAGGGAGATACAAAGAGAGATAAGAAGGAAAAAGGAAGAGTGGTTAGATAAAATAAATAAAGAAACAACAGCAAAGGCAGAAAAAAAATGACATAAAAGGTGTTTATAAAAACATTAATATGATGACAGGAAGGAGAAAGATGCAAAGGACTGGAGCAGTCAAGAATGAAAGAGGTGAAATTCTGATAGAAAAAGAGAAGATATTACAGAGATGGGAAGAATATGTAAGTAAACTTTATGAAGACAGAGAAAGAGGAGAAAATCAAATGAAAGAGCATAGGTGACAGAGGCTGTACATCATGAGGGAGGAATTGACTCTAGCAATTCAAAAGATTAAAGAAGGAAAATCTCCTGGAATAGATAGTATATAGATAGAACTTATAAGGAACATAGGTGAAAAAAGGTATGGAAGTATTATGGCAAATTATTAATGGAATTTATGAGGGACAAGAATTACCAGAGGAGTTTAGAAGAACAATTTTTATCCCATTTCCAAAAAAGACAGGAGTTTTAGACTGTAACAATTTTAGAATGCTAAGTCTTATAACTCACACAGCAAAAATTCTGGCACAAATAATTTTGAAGAGAATTAAGAGTAAAATAGAAAAAGAAATGAATGAGGAACAGTTTGGATTCTGAACCAACAGAGGAACTAGAGAGGCTATAACTTGTCTAAGAATTATTGGGAAGAAAACAATGAACAATGGTGGGAAGTTGTTTCTAGATTTTGAAAAGGCATTTGATACAATGAAACATAAAAGGCTTTTTGACATTCTAGAAAATATTGATATTGACTCTTATGACTTGGAAATTTTAAAGAGATTATATTGGACACAAACAGCATCAGTATGTGTAAATGGAGAGGAAACAGGAGAATTCCTGGTGGAGAGAGAGGAGTTAGACAAGGATGCAAGTTATCACCCATTATTGTTTAACTTTTATAGTGAATAGATGCTTAGAGAGGCACTTGAGGATGTAGAAGAAGGAATAAAAATAAATGGAAGAATCATTAATAACTTAATATATGTGGATGATGTAGTGGTGTGATGGCAGAAAGTTAAAATGGATTACAACAAATTGTTCAAAGAATTGAAAACTCCTTTAAAGAGTACGGACTAAGGATCAACACAAAGAAGACAAAGATAATGATAATGGGCAGAAAAATAGGAAATAATGTAAAGATAAGATGTGGAGAAAAGATTTTAGAAGAAGTGGAAAGATTTCAATATTTAGGTAGCTAGATCTCAGAGAAAGGAACTTCAGAGTAGAAATAGAATAGGCAAAGCTAAATCGGCATTTATGGAAATGAAGAGAATTTTAATAAGAATATTAAAATAGGTGTTAGAGTTGGAATAGTAAAGCAAAAGTTTGGAGTATTGCAAGTTATGGAAGTGAGTCATGGACACTCAGAAAGAGAGATATGGAAAGAATTAATGTATTGGAAATGTGGTGTTATAGAAAGATGGAAAGATTAGCTATACAGAGAGAATATCAAATCAAGAAGTTTCAAGAAGAGTTGGGATGGAAAGAACACTGCTGAAGAATATTATGCAAAGAAAGACCAGATTTGCAGGACATCTTCTGAGAGGTTCTTCGGACACCTGACAAGAACTGTATTACAGGGGAAAGTTGAGGGGAAGAGAAGGCGTGGAAGACCAACTAGAGAGTGGTTCAATGACATCGTGGAATTCTTGTGTAGAGGCTTACCTACATCCCGCCAGAACACGACCCCACAAAAACGCAAGTTAAGAAATTAAAAATCTTACTTAAAAAAGTAACCTCCTGGCCCCCCGACGTCACGAAAAAACTTAAACCTTTCCGCTCCCGTCCCCCCCGAATATATGGTTTACCAAAAATCCACAAACCTAATTTCCCACTCAGGCCTATAGTAGATGCCACCAATGCACCTTGTTACAGACTGTCTAAACAGCTGGCCAACTCTCTGTCCCCCCTCACTGGAAATTCAGCTTCCTATATAAAAAACTCGACCCACTTTAAAGCCCTCACAGAAAATTTAACCTTGAATAATACAGACATATTAGTAAGCTTTGATATCTCCTCCTTGTTTACCAATATTCCCTTAACTGACACTTTATCTCTCTTAGAAAACGTTTTTCCCTCTGACATCTTAGATCTCTTTTCCTTCGCCATCAACTCTGGGTATTTCGCTTGGAATAACAAAATCTACAAGCAGATAGAGGGAACCGCCATGAGCTCCCCCCTCTCACCCCCCCTGCCAATTTCTATATGGAAGATTTCGAAAAACGAGCCGTAGACTCAGCCCCACTCAAACCTTCTATCTGGCTAAGATATGTAGATGATGTGTTCTCTATTTGGCCTCATGGCCCAGACACGTTAGACTCCTTCCTCGGTCATCTCAATAGCCTGCATCCAAGAATCCAGTTTACTATGGAAAAGGAAAAGAACAATTGTTTACCCTTCCTAGACACCTTAGTCACGTGCCTACCTAATGATACACTTGCCTTCACTGTATACAGAAAACCCACACACACAGGCAGATACATTCACAAACTCTCCCACCACCACCACCCCTCACAACAATATGGCATCATTAAAACCCTTACCAAGAGAGCCCACAATCTTTGTTCCAGTGGAACCGCCCTCACTACTGAGCTTAACCACATACATAGAACTTTCCTCTCCAATGGCTACAGCGAACACAGCATCAAAAAAATAATCAATTAATCCCCCAGTCCCCGTCCCTCTCATCAACAAGAATTTAAAAATGCCATCACCATACCCTACATCCGTGGCACTTCGGAAAAAATAGCCAAGATACTAAAAAAGTATAACCTACACACAGCATATAAGCCCTACCGCAAACAGGCTACCCTTATCCGTTCTACGAAAGATCAGCTCCCTCCTCTCTCTCTGCCTGGAGTTTACAAAGTACCCTGTTCCTGTAAGCTTGTGTACTTTGGACAGACAGGCAGATCAGCATCCATCCACCTGGAGGAACACAAGTCGTACATCGTTAAACACAACTATGGCCATTCAGGCTTGGCTGACCATGTTTTGGACACCACCCATAGAGTATCATGGAAGAAAACCACCATGCTCCACCACAGCAAATTCAAGAAAGAGAGACTTTTCTTAGAAGCAGCAGCAGCTCTCAGAAACCAACCAAATCTTAACAAATACGGTTGCATTAAGCTTCCAAAAATTTGGGAAACAGTCATCACCAGAGGTTCCACCTTACATTCCAGGCCACCTACTACTGCCCTTAGAGGGCGCTCCACCTAGATAGGACTTTATTGTCATCCACGTGGTTGGGCTTAGTATTGTAAGTTTTTGTGTGCATGTTACATTAATTGTCTTTGTAATCCCCGTAGATGTCCTAGTGACTAGGACGAAATATAGGAAGTATTAAATTCTATTTTAATTCTGTTTGAGTGTTGTAAAAAATCCATTAAACCTCCAACATAATGACATCGTGGAATGGGCTGGTTTAAGAATGACAGAAGCGACAGACCAAGAGAAATGGAGAAGAGCTGCTCATCTGCTGCAACCCTTTTGCTAGAGGATGCTACCGGACGACGAAATATTTCAACGAAACTAACTGGTCATCATCAGTGCATTAGCATAATCAAAAGGTGAAGCTAGAACAAGGATTATTAATTCTATTTACAGAGCTGAGTCATGTGCCAGATGCCCACTAGTGGGTAGTTACAATAAAATAAGATAAAAATAAAGCCCAAATTTAAAATTAAGTAATTTGAAATAAAATTTCATTTAATTAGATAATGAAATGACAGCATTATATTAAAAAAAAATAATTAATTTGGGTGGGGAGGAGGATGAGACTCTCCCAAATTTTGGCAATATGGAGATAGTCATTCCGATTTAAATTTGGACAGTGCAGAAGTGCCTCGGCACTCTCTTTAAATAACTGCTCAAACCTAAGCCTGCACCGATATAAAAGGCAAGTGGTTGACATTGTGGTCAGTGTCCACTCCATGCTAAGCTAAGCCAAATGATTCAGGTTTATTGTTGTCGATATAAGATTGGTGTTCTTTGTAATAGTTTTAACTTTATTAATAAAATAATAAAATTATTATATTCTTGTGAATACATGTGTCTAATAAAAGCAAACAAACTTGCTCATTATGGCAAACTGCAGATGCCCTACCAAAGCCCAAAGGAAAAGTGCTACTCTAAAAAAAATTCACTATACTAAACCATACTTGGGGTCCCTATGAATTTGTTACAGTGAAAATCAATTGTATCTTATATGTATGTGCTTTGAACTAACTTATAAAGCTCTATTAAATGTCCTCTCAATCTTTTGTAAAATAAATTTATCAGATTACAATTAATCAACCAATATTCACAAATATCATGACACAAGATGACCATGATGATGATGACATCTCGACTTATTTAGTTCACCCTCTCTGAATATTTTCAATTGGTAAAAAATGTGAGCTGTGATCTGATAATGGCCTAACCAGATTATTCATAACTAGTAACCTGCAACCATCAACCAAAATACATCTTTTTATTTGTTACACTGAACATGAGATATGAAATATTCCTCCTCAAACAGCCAACATTTTTGGATGCAGCAAACATCCCAACCAAATCCAATCCCTCCCCCCCCACACACACACAGAAAAGTAATATTCTTGAAAAAGAAATAACATCCTTAAAAATGCCATACAATACCAAGAAGATTATTATAAATAAATCTGATAAGGATAATGCTGCAGTTGTAATTAATCAAATGAAGTAAAAATATATATTTTTACTCCATTTGGATTGACGCTGCCTGGTTGGCCAAGTGGTTAGCCTATCTGTTGTCCTGCCAAAAAGCTGAAGGTTCAAATCCTGCCATGGGCATGGATGAATCTTTGAACTCCTTGGAGGTGTCATGTAATAATAATAATAGTAATATATACTAGCAAGGAAGTATATTCCTGCTCAACCCTTTATCCAAGTAAAGAATTAAACAATAATATAATTTCTTAGTAAGTACAATTTTCTTTGTGACTAGCAAAAGAAAACTTTTTTTAACAACTACAGAAAAGCATTCTACTAATCTAATTATAAATCACAGTTCACTGATGGACAAAAAGAAAACGACTTAATTTATTGCAAAAAAGTTACATCTTGGCCAAAAGAAATCATTATCAAGTTTAAACCTATAATGTTAAACCAAGGGTGCTTAAGGGTCAAAGCTGTATAACTGAGAGGAGACCTCCAAATAGCCTTTAAAGGAATGCGGAGAACCGACCAGGGCTTCTAATGTCCAATCCTCACCTTCTCGTAGTGCACCCTGTTGGGTATCTACCTGGATACTGAACGAACGAGGATGGGCTGGCAACTTGGAATTTAGCCGAACAAATTGTATTCTTATTAGTTAAACCAAAATACAAAACGATGATACCACATGACAAAATTTCATGCACGCTAGGGCATCACCCAGTTAAACAAGGCCCCTGTTGTTTTCGCCAGGGAACCAGGGCAAACAGCGAAAAGTCAGCTACTGGAACAAATCTCAAAACACACACCAACTCAATATTTCCAAAGTTAAAGATCGGTACTATCAACATAAGAAGCCTGAATGGCAAAGAAATGGAGCTAGCTGAGGAATTAGATAAGTACCAGATCGACATAATACGGGTGACTGAAACAAAAAAGACCAAAACTGGTGAGATCTTTCTGAGCAATAAATACAAAATGTTATATTCAGGCAATGACAATCAAGGAAAAGAAGGAGTAGCCATAGTATTAAACACAAAATAAGAGGCTAATCTTCTAGAATGGCAGCCAGTCTCAAGTAGAGGAATGTGGGCAAATATGAGAATGGGGAACAGGACAATGAGACTTATTTGTGGTGCCACAGAAGGTTCTATTAAGGTAGAAGTGGATGAATTTTTTGAGACTTTAGAAAAAACAACTGACACAATGAAAATGGAAAAGTTGGTCTTGTTGAGGATCTAAATAGTAGAGTAGGATACGACTGTCAGACATACAAAAATATTTTTGGAAAATTTGGAGAAAAGAGCAAAGCTAATAATAATGGCAAATATCTGTTAGATTTCTGCTCAGGACATGGACTGGTTATTACTAACACCATGTTCCAGCATACAAATGTGCACAAATTCACATGGAGAGAAGAGGCAAGGAATAAGAAAGGTCTCATTGACTATGTTATTGTTGATGGTGATGTTTTCTCCCTAGTGCAGGACACCAGAGTGTACAGAGGATTTGAAATTGGAAGTGATCACTATTTAGTCTTGAGCAACATAAAATTGAATTTCATATTGAAAATAATAACATGTAAGAAAGTTTTAAAGTGAATAAAAGTTGAGCATCTCTCAGATGTGAACTCTAGACTAAAATATACAAAGATTATTGAAGAAAAAATGAAAGAGTGTGAGAAGAGGAACCAAATCATGGAGGTACGGTGGCAAGCCTTGAAGAAAACCCTGATTAATTCAACTAGAGACATGTGGTGAAGTTGTCTGCAAGGATAGAAAAATTAGAACGCCATGGTGGACACAGGAAGTTAAAGAGGCAGTGAAGAAAAACAAGAAAGCATATCAAAAGTTCCTGGCAAATAAGTCAGCTTGTGCTCTTAGAGAATACAGAAACAAATGCAAGAATGCTAAACACTGTGTAAAACTAGCTAAACAAAGTCATGCTAAGCCTTTGGCAAGAATATAGCAAATAAATATCAAGAAGGTGGCAAAATATTCTGGAGGTTGTTGAAGAAGCTTAGGAATGGAGGAAAGAGTGCTGTAAAAGGAGTTAGAGATGATAAAGGTGATATGAAAATGGAAGAAAAAGATATCCTTGAAGAATAGAGTAATTACTTTAAAAAACTGCTAAATGAAACAAGCAGTGATGACAGCACAGTGATAAAAAACACTGACCAGGCATGCAGTCAGGAATACATATCCATACTTGAAGTAGAATATGTAGAAAAAGGCATCAAAGGCTTGAAATGTGGAAAGGCAGCAGAAGTAGATGATATTCGACCAGAAATGTTGAAGTATGGTGGTATAAAAGTCTTACAGTAGCTGCACTGCATAGTTCAGAATGCCTTTAGACAGGGACGAATTCCCGATAATTGGAGTAGAGCTTTCATAGTACCCATATATAAAAAGGGAAATAAAACTGAATGTGAGAATTACACAGGTATATCCCTACTAAAGGTTCTTGGTAAGATATATGCAAGTATAGTTGAGAAACGTTGAAAAGAATTGTGGAAGAAAAGCTTGGTGAAGAACAAGCTGGATTCAGGTCAAATAGAGGCTGTCAGGATCAGATCTTCACTTCACGATAAATAGTGGAGAAATCATGGGAATATAACAAAGATCTGTATTTAAGTTTTGTCGATTTGGAAAAGGCATATGACAAGGTGCCAAAAGAAGCTATTCAATACGCTCCAGTTATATGGTGTCAATGGGGCATTATATCAAGCAATACTTATACTTTATTTGAGTTGTAAGTCAGCAGTTAGAATTGAAGGAAGTACAGGAAGGTGGTTTAATATTAAATCTGGTGTGACACAAGGATGTACATTATCCCCTCTGTTATTCATTATCTATATGGATCACATTATGAAGGAAAATGTATTAAACATGATATCAAAATTGGAGATGTTAATCCCAGGTCTTCTCTTTATGTGGATGATGTTATACTTTTAAATAAATCTTCTACAAGTCTGCAAGATTCTCTAACTAAATTGAATAACTGTTGTAATAGATATGGTGTGAAGGTCACCAATAAAAAGACAAAGACAATGAATCATTGAAAATGTCAACTGTGTTGTGAATGGAGAACCTGGGGCACAAGTAAAACATTTCAGCTACTTAGGCACGATTTTTACTGAAGACAATAAATTAAATATAGAAATAGACAACAGAATCGGCAAAGCTGGTACGGTGAGAAGTCAACTGAATAAATTCATATGGAATAAGAGAGAAATTAGTCGGAACACTAAATTAGCTGTATACAAGACAGTGTTCAAACCAGTTTTAACTTATGGATCAGAAAGCTTGGTCAGAAGTAAAACACTTGACCAAAGACTAGAGACTGCAGATATGAGAGTCCTGAGAAAGATTAGAGGTGTGAACAGATAGCATCAATGGCAATATTATATTAAAAACGAGGATATTAGGAAAGAACTTGACATTGTCAACATCCAGGAATACGTTAGCAGAGCTAATCTCAGGTGGTATGGTCACTTAAACAGATTGGGTGAAGAAAGATTAGCAAAACAAGTGTTTTCTGACAGGTTGGCAGCAAAACAACCCAGAGGAAGACCAAGATATAGGTGGATTGATATGGTACAAAGTACTTTAGACAATAGAAATATAAGATCTGATAATGTTGGAGTCTTGACAAGTAACACTGATTTGGAGGAAAATTGTAGATAGGAAGTTAGTGATGACGTAAATTTTTCATGTAGTACGATCATATCCTGTACACCCATTGAGGGTACATGGCAGGAATTTAATGATGATGTTAAACGAACCAGAATACGAGGAGACAAAACAAAAATTAAACATTGGAACTTCATATGCCCATGTACAATAGATAATGGCACAGACAGTGTTATGTACAGACTTGACAGACGGCAGTAGTTTATTTTGCTGTTTGTCAAGTTTGTGCATTGCAGTGTCAAATATTTTGCTCAGAAAAAAAAAAAAATGTTCATTTTAAAACTATATTAAAAAAACAACATTATCTTTATGATTTAGACATCAGGATTAGATTCGATATCACATCTGGTTACTAATGTACCTAAAGAGGGACTTCTGTTTTGAGAAAACCCTGCTCCTCTGAGACAAAACTGAATTATTCCAATTTACAGTAAAGGAAAAGGAAAAATACATAAGCAAATGAATGTGATAACAGTATGGTCTTGTCACCTACTTTAACCAATTTCTATACAGAACACTATTCAGAGAAACTAAGAGATCAAGCACTCAACACATCATCATCATCATCATGAGTATCAAGGAATTTAGGCCTAGCAAGGCCTGTTCCGGGCTTAGAAGTCATCGTTCGTTGAATCATTTAAGAGGTTGTCTTCTTTTCCTGGTTTTCTTTTTCCTAGTGGCTTATACTTTAAGACTTGTTTTGGTAATATTTCTGTTTTCATTCTTTGAAAGTGTTCCATCCATTTATGTTTATATTTTTTAATTTTTTCTATTACTGGTTTTTGGTTTAATTCTTTCATAATTTCTTCATTGCTTTTGTGATCAAATAGGGTATACATTGCAGTTTTTCTCATAAACTTCATCATCATCAAATTCCTGCCATGTACCCTCAAGGGGTGTACAGGATATGATAGTACTACATGAAAAAAATTACATCATTACTAACTTCCTATCTACAATTTTCCTCCAAATCAGTCTGTTACTTGTCAAGACTCCAACATTATCAGATCTTATATTTCTATCGTCTAAGGCACTTTGTACCGTATCAATCCACTTATATCTTGGTCTTCCTCTGGTCATTTTGCTGCCAACCTGGCAGAGAACACTTGTTTTGCTAATCTTTCTTCAAACAATCTGTTTAGGTGACCATACCACCTGAGATCAGCTCTGCTAACGCATTCCTGGATGCTGACAATGTCAAGTTCTTTCCTAATATTCTCGTTTATAATATGATATTGCCATTGATGCCATCTGTTCACGCCTCTAATCTTTCTCAGGACACTCATATCTGCGCTCTCTAGTCTATGGTCAAGTGTTTTACTTCGGACCCAGCTCTCAGATCCATAAGTTAAAACTGGTTTGAACACTGTCTTGTATACAGCTAATTTAGTGTTCCGACTAATTTCTCTCTTATTCTATATGAATTTATTCAATTGACTTCTCACCATACCAGCTTTGCTGATTCTGTTGTCTATTTCTATATTTAATTTATTGTCTTCAGTAAAAATCGTGCCTAAGTAGCTGAAATGTTTTACTTGTTCCACAGGTTCTCCATTCACAACACAGTTGACATTTTCAATGATTCTGCCTATTTTCATTTGTCTTTTTATTGCTTATCCTCATACCATATCTATTACAACAGTTATTCAATTTAGTCAGAGAACCTTGCAGACTTGTAGCAGATTTATTTAGAATTATAACATCATCTGCATAAAGCAAAGAGCTGACATTAACATCTCCAATTTTGATATCATGTTTAATACCACTTTCCTTCATAATGTGATCCATATAGATAATGAATAACAGAGGGGATAATGTACATGCTTGTCTCACACCAGATTTAACATTAAACCATCTTCCTGTACTTCCTTCAATTCTAACTGCTGACTTGCAACTCAAATAAACACTAAGTATTGCTTGATATAATGCCCCATTGACACTATATAACGCTAGCGTATTGAATAGCTTCTCTCTCTTGGCCCCTTGTCATATGCCTTTTCCAAATCAACAAAACTTAAATACAGATCTTTGTTATATTCCCATGCTTTCTCGACTATTTGTCGTAAAGTGAAGATCTGATCCTGACAGCCTCTATTTGGCCTGAATCCAGCTTGTTCTTCACCCAGCTTTTCTTCCACAATTCTTCTCAACCGTTTCTCAACTATACTTGCATAGATCTTGCCAGGAACACTTAATAGGGAAATACCTCTGTGTTTCTCACATTCAGTTTTATTTCCCTTTTTATATATGGGTACTATGAGAGCTCTACTCCAAACACCGGAAATTCGTCCATCTGTTCAGGCTTTCTTAACTATGCAGTGCAGCCAATGTAAGACTTTTATACCACCATACTTCAGCATTTCTGGTCGAATATCATCTACTCGTGCTGCCTTTCCACATTTTAAGCCTTTGATGGCTTTTTCTACTTCAAATATGGATATGTATTCCTGACTGCATGCCTGGTCAGTGTTTTTTACCACTGTGCTGTCATCACTGCTTGTTTCATTTAGCAGTTTTTCAAAGTAATTACTCCATACTTCAAGGATATCTTTTTCTTCCGTTTTCATGTCACCTTTATCATCTCTAACTCCTTTTACAGCACTCTTTCCTCCATTCCTAAGCTTTTTCAACAACCTCCACAATATTTTGCCTACTTCTTGATATTTATTTTCTATATTTTTGCCAAAGTCCTCCCATGACTTTTGTTTAGCTAGTTTTACACAGTGTTTAGCATTCTTGCATTTGTCTCTATATTCTCTAAGAGCACAAGCTGACTTATTTGCCAGAAACTTGTGATATGCTTTCTTCTTTTCCTTCACTGCCTCTTTAACTTTCTGTGTCCACCATGGAGTTCTAATTTTTCTATTCTTGCAGACAACTTCACCACATGCCTCTCTAGCTGAATCAATCAGGGCTTTCTTCAAGGCTTGCCACTGAATGTCCAAGGTTTGATTCCTGTTCTCAAACTCTTTCATATATATCTCTTTCAATAATCTTTGTGTATTTTAGTCTACAGTTCACATCTGAGAGCTGCTCAACTTTTATTCACTTTAAAAGTTTCTTACATGTTATTCTTTTCAATATGAAATTCAATTTTATCCTGCTCAACACTAAATAGTGATCACTTCCAATTTCAAATCCTCTGTACACTCTGGTGTCCTGCACCTGAGAGAAAATATCACTATCAACAATAACATAGTCAATGAGACTTTTCTTATTCCTTGCCTCTTCTCTCCATGTGAATTTGTGCACATTTTTATGTTGGAACATGGTGTCAGTAATAACCAGTCCATGTCTTGAGCAGAAATCGAGCAGATATTTGCCATTATTATTAGCTTTGCTCTTTTCTCCAAATTTTCCAAAAATATTTTTGTATGTATTACAATCATTTCCTACTCTGCTATTTAGTTCCCCAACAAAGACCAACTTTTCCTTTTTCATTGTGTCAGTTGCTTTTTCTAAAGTATCAAAAAATTCCTCCACTTCTACCTAGACCCTTCTGTGGGACCATAAGCACAAATAAGTCTCATTGTCCAGTTCCCCATTCTCATATTTGCCCACATTACTCTACTTGAGACTGGCTGCCATTCAAGAAGATTAGCCTCTTATTTTGTGTTTAATACTATGGCTACTCCTTCTTTTCGTTGATTGTCATTGCCTGAATATAATATTTTGTATTTATTGCTCAGAAAGATCTCACCAGTTTTTGTCTTTTTTGTTTCTGTCACCCCTATTATGTCGATCTGGTACTTATCTAATTCCTCAGCTAGCTCCATTTCTTTGCCATTCAGGCTTCTTATGTTTATAGTATCGATCTTTAACTCTGGTGATGTTGATTTGGGGTGTGTTTTCAGATTTGTTCCAGTAGCTGACTTTTCGCTGTTCGCCCTGGTTCCCTGGCAAAAAAAAACCGGGGCCTTGTTTAACTGGGCGACAATCCAGCCAGCATGAAATTTTGTCATGTTGTACCATCATTTTTTATTTTGGTTTAACCAATAAGAATACAATTTGGTCGGCTAAATCCCAAATTGCCAACCCATCCTCATTCATTCGTTCAGTATCCAAGTAGATACCCAACAGAGTCTACCACGAGAAGGTGAAGATTAGACATTAAGTCAGAAGCCCTGGTTGGTTCTCCGCATTCCTTTAAAGGCTATGTGGAGGTCTCCTTTCAGTTATACAGCTTTATTTCTGCTGTTATTAATCTTTGCTTTTCTTTTTGTTTTATTGTCCAGATTTCGCTTCCATACATTAAGACTGGTAGGGCTAATGTAGTGTATACTTTTAGTCTAGTTTGTTTTTGAACTAGGTTTGGTTTAAATATAGTTTATTACACCTGTTATTTTTAAATATTTTGCAATTTTTACGTTTATATCTTTTTCATTTTCATATGTGATCATACAGCTTAGGTAGTTAAATGAATTTACCTGTTCTAAGATCTTGTTATCTATTACTATTTTAGTTCTTGCTGGATCTTGTCCTTTAAAGGCACCATAGTTTTTGATTTTTCTGTTGATATTATCATACCATAATCTTTGGCTATCTCATTTAGATCTAAAATAGCTTTCTGTAAGTTATCTTCAGAATTTGTAATTATTATTTGGTTGTCGGCAAAAAGGAGAGTGTTTAAGTTCACTGCAGGAGAAAGTTTAATTCCTTGATGTAAATTTTTATTCCATTTGAGTAGATATTAAAAAGAGTTGCTGAAAGGGGACATCCCAGTCGGAACCCTTGGTTTATCTCTCTCGTATATGATAGCTCGTGATTTAATCTTATTTGTATTTAATTATTTTCATATATACTTGTGATAGCTTTTAGGATATTATTTGGTATTTGTCTTTCTTTTAATATGTTAAATAATATGTTTCATATTTTAATATTTAATATTGTCAAATGCTTTTTCAAAGTCAATAAATGCAATATGTGTTTGAAAATTGTATTCTCTTCTCTTCTTTTCTCTATTATTAATTTTAAGCAAAAGGCCGGATTCTATACATGATCGTCCTTTTCTAAATCCATTCTGCACTTCTAAAATAAAGTTTTCGGAATATTTCATTAGTTTGCTATTTAAGATTCTGCTATATATTTTGAAACTGGAATTTAGTAGTTTTTAGGGTCATTTCTATTACCTTTTTTAAAGATAGGAATCACAATTGCTTTTTTCGATTCTACTGGGGGGGAGGGGATACCAGTGAATAAATTTTATTTAAAAATAATAAGATTCTTTCTTTGAATCTTGTTGCTGTGTATTTATATAGTTCTGAACCTAGCTTATCTTCTCCAGGTGATTTTCCATTTCTTGTTTCTTTCAGGCTGATTTCTAATTCTTCTTCAGTTCTTTCCTTTTCATTTTTGTTAATTGTTTGCCAGTTGTCTTTTTTAAAAGATTTATCTGTCCACAATTCTGTGTAGTAATTTCTTCTAATTTCAATTCAGTGTTTAATTTTATGTTTTCTTTGGTATCTGCATTTAAGTGTTTTAAAATCTTATATACATTGGGTCTTATTTTATATAAATCATGTTCTAAATTAGAAACAAATTTGTTCCATGATTCTCTATGTCTTTTTCTGACTTCTCAAGCACTCAACACAGCTATACTCAAACCAGTGATCTGGCTGCATTAAAGATGATATGATTGTTCTTTATCCCCATGGTCTCTAGACACAGATATGTTCTTAATGCATTTTTAAAGAACAAGCATTCTAAAATACACTTCATAACAGAAAAGGAATCAAATTAATGTCTGCCCTTCAGAAATACATTAGTGACATGCCTAATTTTCTATTAATAGAAAACCACCATTTACTAGAAAATATACCTTGGCCATATAAGGCTTTGATACATCCACATTTGGATTACCATGCTCAGGTCTGATCTGCTGGGTATCTTGAGGATGAGGAAGTGCTGAAGAGGATTCAGAGGCAAGCAACAAGTTGGTGAGTTGTCTGTGGAACATTCCCTATGAGGATAGATTAAAGGTGTGTAGACTGCAGAAGTCAGTTGAGAGACAAAAAGGAGGGGATATGATATAAACATTTAAGCTGCTGAAAGAGTTTTATAGGATTGATGCAGGGGATATGTTTTAACACTTGGCTAGAGTGGGAAGGGGAGGGCAGAACAATAGATGTGTGGATAAATTGGATCTCCCATGATGAGTCTTCAGGCTCCATAGAGGTGCCTGTGCAATCATAATAATAATATCTGCACAAGCAATCACTTCATCATCTAGCCCAGCTATCACATCCTAAAAACACTTAATATACACAAAGCCAGAGCTGTCCGTTCCAGTAATGCATCTATTTCCACTGAACTCATCTACCTAAATACCAAGTTTCAAAATCAGTAATTTAAGAGTAGATACCAGATCACAGAGAGACAGACAGTTAGGGACGACCTTCACAATACTTCATAATAATAAAGTACATCATGATAAATACCATTCAATTAAATTATTTTTCTTGCTTAAACTGCATACTTACTTAGGCATATATTTACTTGTTTTTCTCCATGAAAGACCTGTTACAGCTCGTGGATGGGCAATATATATAAAAGTAAAATTCACTTCATTTGTTAATGCACTATGAAATCCTGATTGCGATGTCATGTTCACTGGAAGAAAGACATCTATATAAAGATATCTATAAAATATAAATCTGTACATCATAAGAGTAAAAAAAAAAAATACCCTAAAAATAATGCTCATCTATGATGAGTTACTTTCCACTTAATCAGTACATCTCTTTTCTTGAAAAATACAGTTAAAATGCTACCTCATTCTAACCATATCTTTCAGGTACTGCATTTATACAGAAATTTAAAAATACTATTATTTTAAGCTAATATAGCTTACTTTTGTTTAGGAGTGCCCCTTTTTTTTTACTATGTCATTGGCTCTTTACCCAAAAATCTAGGGCATTACTGAAGTGTTATAAAACTAATATATACGAAGAATAAAAAATATAGGAGAAATTTTGGACACGTTTTTTTTTTTTTATGTTGTTTTCTGTCTCCTTATTCTGGCGACGTGCCTTCATATGCTGTTAAGCTGTTAAAGGAAGGGAGGTTTTTGGGTAAAGTGGGGGTAAAGCAATCTGGGGAAATTATTTGGAAAAACCTGGGTTTTTGATATATGCATAATATTATTAAGGGTGGATAGAGAGCATTTGGAGAGGGGGAAGATGAGAGAAGGATCTGAAGATAGAAATTATTTGGGGGGTGGGGAGGGATTTACGGGAAAAAGTCAGGGGTGGATGTTACGGGATCTGAGCCGTTTCGACAACTGTCGTCTTTGGAACTTGTGGGAGAAGTGGATGCTATGTCATGTCAGTTAGATATTTTGTCTTTGGTGTGCTCATGTTGTCTCCTTTTGATCAGAGTCTAATTTTTATGTTGTGCAGCTTCCAACTCTTGGAGATTATGTAGGGTCGGTGGATGCTTATTGAGTTTTTGTCACATTTTATGGCTATCGTTCTGATATTCTAAGCATCAGTTTGTTCTCTTCTATGTCTAATATTATGGCCTTGTCGATTTGCAGGGTATGTTTTTGTTCAAGGGCATGGACTGCTATCTCAGTTTTTCCTGTACTTGGTATCCTTTTTTTCTTTTGGTTGTTGCATTTTTATTGTTTAAATGTTCTGGAATAGGGATGTTATAATCACAGAAGTGTTCTTGTAGTCTTCACCATAAAGACCTGATTGTAGAACCTGTGTAGGTGACATCACAGTCTTTTTGGCAGGGAAATTTGTAAACAACGTTCTGGAGTTCTAATATTTCTTTGTGTGTGTGAGGAATTGTAGATTGTAGAAGTGTTGCCAATTTTTGGTTTGCAGTGAACACCAGTTTATAGTCAGTGTGTTTGAAAACATATTTGTAGGCTTTGTATGTGATCTGGATGTATAGCAGTGTGATAATTTTTTGGAAGCTCCACAACATAAAAATTAGACTCTGATCAATAGGAGACAACACAAGCACACCAAAGACAGAAATACCTAACTGACATGACATAGCTTCCGCTTCTCCCACGAGTTCCGAAGACAAGAGTTGTCGAAACAGCACACACCCCGTAACTTCCACCCATGACCTTTTCCCTTAAATCCCTCCTTTCCCACCGAAAAAAAATAAATAAATAATTTCTATCTTCAGATCCTACTCTCACACTCCCCTTCCCAAAACGCTCTCTACTGACCCTTAATAATAATAATATTATACATATATCAAAAACCTGGGTTTTTCCAAATAATTTTCCCACATTGCTTTACCCCACCTCTTCCTTTAACAGCTTAACAGCATATGAAGTATGTCACCGGAATAAGGAGACAGAAAACATCCAAGAAAGGTTTGTCCAAAATTTCTCCTATTTTTTTTTATTTTTATTCCTCATATATATTAGTTTTATAACACTTCTGGGTGTTTAAGGGTCAAAGCTGTATAACTGAGAGGAGACCTCCACATAGCCTTTAAAGGAATGCGGAGAACCGACCAGGGCTTCTGCCCTAATGTCCAATCCTCACTTTCTCATGGTGCACCCTGTTCGGCATCTACTTGGATACTGAACGAACAAGGATGGGCTGGCAATTTGGGTTTTAGCTGACCAAATTGTATTCTTAATGGTTAAAACCAAAATAAAAAATGATGGTACAACATGACAAAATTTCATGCTGGCTGGATTGTCGCCCAGTTAAACAAGGCCCCGGGTTTTTTTGCCAGGGAACCAGGGCGAACAGCAAAAAGTCAGCTACTGGAACAAATCTGAAAACAAACCCCAACTCAACATCACCAGAGTTAAAGATCGGTACTATCAGCATAAGAAGCCTGAATGGCAAAGAAATGGAGCTAGCTGAGGAATTAGATAAGTAACAGATCGACATAATAGGGGTGACAGAAACAAAAAAGACAAAAACCGGTGAGATCTTTCTGAGCAGTAAATACAAAATGTTATATTCAGGCAATGACAATCAAGGAAAAGAAGGAGTAGCCATAGTATTCAACACAAAATACGAGGCTAATCTTCTTGAATGGCAGTCAGTCTCAAGTAGAGTAATGTGGGCAAATATGAGAATGGGGAACTGGACAATGAGACTTATTGGTGCCTATGGTCCCACAGAAGGTTCTACTAAGGTAGAAGTGGAGGAATTTTTTGAGGCTTTAGAAAAAGCAACTAACACAATGAAAAAGGAAAAGTTGGTCTTTGTTGGGGATCTAAATAGCAGAGTAGGAAATGATTGTGAGACATACAAAAATATTTTGGGAAAATTTGGAGAAAAGAGCAAAGCTAATAATAATGGCAAATATCTGTTGGATTTCTGCTCAGGACATGGACTGGTTATTACTAACACCATGTTCCAACATAAAAATGTGCACAAATTCACATGGAGAGAAGAGGCTAGGAATAAGAAAAGTCTTATTGACTATGTTATTGTTGATAGAGATATTTTCTCCCTGGTGCAGGACACCAGAGTGTACAGAGGATTTGAAATTGGAAGTGATCACTATTTAGTGTTGAGCAGGATAAAATTGAATTTCATATTGAAAAGAATAACATGTAAGAAAGTTTTAAAGCAAATAAAAGTTGAGCAGCTCTCAGATGTGAACTGTAGACTAAAATATACGAAGATTATTGAAGAAAAAATGAAAGAGTTTGAGAACAGGAATCAAACCTTGGAGATTCAGTGGCAAGCCTTGAAGAAAGCCCTGATTGATTCAGCTAGAGAGGCATGTGTGAAGTTGTCTGCAAGGATAGAAAAATTAGAACTCCATGGTGGACACAGAAAGTTAAAGAGGCAGCGAAGGAAAAGAAGAAAGCATATCACAAGTTTCTGGCAAATAAGTCAGCTTGTGCTCTTAGAGAATATAGAGACAAATGCAAGAATGCTAAACACTGTGTAAAACTAGCTAAACAAAAGTCATGGGAGGACTTTGGCAAGAATATAGAAAATAAATATCAAGAAGGTGGCAAAATATTCTGGAGGTTGTTGAAGAAGCTCAGGAATAGAGGAAAAAGTGCTGTAAAAGGAGTTAGAGATAATAAAGGTGACATGAAAATGGGAGAAAAAGATATTCTTGAAGTATGGAGTAATTACTTTGAAAAACTGCTAAATGAAACAAGCAGTGATGACAGCACAGTGGTAAAAAACACTGACCAGGCATGCAGTCAGGAATACATATCCATACCTGAAGAAGAAAAAGCCATCAAAGGCTTGAAATGTGGAAAGGCAGCAGGAGGAGATGATATTTGACCAGAAATACTGAAGTATGGTGGTATAAGAATCTTACAGTGACTGCACTGCATAGTTCAGAAAGCCTGGACAGAGGGACGAATTCCCAATGATTGGAATAAAGCTCTCATAGTACCCGAATATAAAAAGGGAAATAAAACTGAATGTGAGAATTACAGAGGTATTTCCCTACTGAGTGTTCCTGGCAAGATCTATGCAAGTATACTTGAGAAACGGTTGCGAAGAATTGTGGAAGAAAAGCTTGGTGAAGAGCTGGATTCATGCCAAACAGAGGCTGTCAGGATCAGATCTTCACTTCACGACAAATAGTCGTGAAAGCATGGGAATATAATAGAGAACTGTATTTAAGTTTTGTCGATTTGGAAAAGGCATATGACAAGTTGCCAAGAGAGAAGCTATTCAATACGTTACAGTTATATGGTGTCAATGGGGCATTTTATCAAGCAATACTTAGTCTTTATTTGAGTTGTAAGTCAGCAGTTAGAACTGAAGGAAGTACAGGAAGATGGTTTAATGTTAAATCTGGTGTGAGACAAGGATGTACATTATCCCCTCTGTTATTCATTATCTATATGGATCACATTATGAAGGAGAGTGGTATTAAACATGATATCAAAATTGGAGATGTTAATGTCAGCTCTTTGCTTTATGCAGATGTTATAATTCTAAATAAATCTGCTACAAGTCTGCAAGGTTCTCTGACTAAATTGAATAACTGTTGTAATAGATATGGTATGAAGGTCAGCAATAAAAAGACAAAGACAATGAAATTAAGCAGAATCATTGAAAATGTCAACTGTGTTGTGAATGGAGAACCTGTGGAACAAGTAAAACATTTCAGCTACTTAGGCACGATTTTTACTGAAGACAATAAATTAAATATAGAAATAGACAACAGAATTGGCAAAGCTGGTACGGTGAGAAGTCAACTGAATAAATTCATATGGAATAAGAGAGAAATTAGTCGGAACACTAAATTAGCTGTATACAAGACAGTGTTCAAACCAGTTTTAACTTATGGATCAGAAAGCTTGGTCAGAAGTAAAACACTTGACCAAAGACTAGAGACTGCAGATATGAGAGTCCTGAGAAAGATTAGAGGTGTGAACAGATGGCATCAATGGCAATATTATATTAAAAACGAGGATATTAGGAAAGAACTTGACATTGTCAACATCCAGGAATACGTTAGCAGAGCTAATCTCAGGTGGTATGGTCACTTAAACAGATTGGGTGATGAAAGATTAGCAAAACAAGTGTTCTCTGCCAGGTTGGCAGCAAAACAACCCAGAGGAAGACGAAGATATAGGTGGATTGATACGGTACAAAGTGCCTTAGACGATAGAAATATAAGATTGGATAATGTTGTAGTCTTGACAAGTAACAGACTGATTTGGAGGAAAATTGTAGATAAGAAGTTAGTAATGATGTAAATTTTTCATGTAGTACTATCATATCCTGTACACCCCTTGAGGGTACATGGCAGGAATTTGATGATGATGATGATTATAACACTTCAGGCATAGATTTTTGAGTAAAGAGCCAATGACATAGTAAAAAAAAAAGGACACACTCCTAAAGAAAGTAGGCTATATTAGCCATTAAAATAATAGTTTATTTTTAGAGGAGTAACATGGGAATTTTCCCAGAAATACTACCTATTTAAAAATACATTTAAAAGAATAGATAATTGCTGTTCAAGCAATCATCTTGAAATTTCTGTATTTGAAATACATTAGAAATTTCTGTATTCTTTATTCTGTATTCACCTAATAAGTATAAATGAGTATGTATAAATTTGTATGCTGAAACATAAAGATCAGCAGTAATTCCAGATTTAGCCGAATGTATTATATACTATTTTAACTGAAATTACATATAAATAACTAGGCAGTCACTTGTTCATACAAATTCTGGTTGTTTATGTCAGGATACTAACACACACAATGAAAAGTCAGCTAAAAAAACTCAATAGAATTAAGAGAGGAAACACATCAATAAACAGTAAAGACAAGAATGGGAGCAAGCAGAGTAATTACAGAAATTGCATAACATAATTAGTGATGATGAGACTAAAAAAGGCCAACACAGGTAAGATCATTCTTTACTCACACATATATATATATATTCAACACTACACATGAAAAGAGTTCTTATATGGAAGCCAACTGCAAGTATAGAGAAGAAGCATATTTCAAAGTAATAAACTGGATGATGCCTTATTTATATCTATGGTTCAGAGAAGCATCTAGAGGAAAGTAGTAAAGGAAGAGATGGCATAAAAAAGCTGGTTCTATTTTGACAATTACACACAGAGAGAAAATGAATTTAAGACACGATGTAGAAATGTTTTGGAAAAATTTGAAGAAAAGGACACTGCATATTTCATAAAAATGCTAAGTACCTACTGGATTTCTGGTCATGAACACAGACAAATTATTACTAACACCATGCTACAACACACCCACCCCCACACAAAAAAAATGTCATCAGTGTTACTTGTGATAATGATGTCCTCAGGACTGGTCAAAGATACAAGCATGCACTGTGAATGTGAAAGAGAAAGCAACCATCACTGCATTAGAGTTGAAAAGAACAAGAACGAGTATTGTATCAAAATAAAATGTACAAAAGTTTTGAAAAGAAAATTGAACAGATTGTACTGTAGATTCAATTATACTGATACCTAGTTAATTTAATATTACTATGTATACATTTGGATGCTAAGCAAATGAAAATGGGTGGCAATTTGAAAACTTTGTGCCAAAGTAAAGAAAAATTGTTCAAATACAATCGATATACAGACCAACATATACAGCATATATGTAAGGGCAAATTTGTCATTTGAAATTATCTGAAT
Source organism: Typopeltis vanoorti (assembly GCF_054136105.1). Taxonomy (NCBI): domain Eukaryota; kingdom Metazoa; phylum Arthropoda; class Arachnida; order Uropygi; family Thelyphonidae; genus Typopeltis; species Typopeltis vanoorti. The sequence continues at coordinate 100,170,471 of NC_143564.1, read as the reverse complement.
TTGAATTTTGCTGTTAGCTATATCATTAATGAAAGCAATATTAACTCTGCCAAATGGGAGATTCAAGCTTAGGTCATTACACTATACAGATGACATTATCCTCTTAAATAAATATGCTCCAAGTCTTTAGCCACTTAGTAAAAATTAAATCTATAAAAATAGGGAAAAAAAACATGAAATACCAAATGCTTTCTGAATAATATAATATATTACACTTTAATTATTCAACTTAATTACAATTTATTTCAAGCATAATTTCAACAAACACAATATAAAAACCAGGTACAGTTGATTATCACCATCACAAGCACACTGCTTAACACTTGCTCACTATAAACTACTGAAACGTCCTGCCCAAAGCAACTTAGGTGCAATGTTATGGTAAAAGAAACTCACTATAGTATACAACCAGCAAAAACAAATATTCCTGATGTTTCTACAAGGCTGCAACTTAGTGATTGTCCTTAGGTACGAAATGAATTTCTCTGCCCTGATGTGAGACCACTATCTCACTTATTGGAGGCTTGATGTTGCTTGAATAAAGTTCCCCATTTGATCTGTAAAGAAGGGTTTCCATATTAAATAAAAATAAATTTTTACATAGTGTTGAAGATAAGGAAGAAGTTGATTAAGGACAGAATTCAGTAATATATTATACTTAATGGGAAGCAGTACAGATTTGCAAAAGGAAGGTCTTGCATATAATTTACTTTCTATAACAAAGGGACAACTGAATTAGATGAAATAGCTGCACTAAGATAATGCTGGCCTCTGCAAAGGCATTGACATGATACTAGAGAGAAAGCAATTATGTAAACTTGAGCAAACATGGATGGATAAGATAGTGGATGAGACTTCAAATAATGGCATGTGGTACATAAGATAACATTGGGAATCAAGTGAAACTAGAGAGAGAATCACAGATGATCCATGATGACACGTTAATGTTACTGAACAGGTGAGATTCTTTTAAATAATAATTACAAGACGTTATATTCGAGGCGATGATGAAGACCAAAGAATGGGAGAAGTAGCTATAGTCTTCAACACTAAACACGAAGATCATCTTCTTGAATAGAAGGCAGCATCAAGTAGAGTGATATGGGCAAACATCAAAATGGGGAATTGGACAATGAGACTTATTTGTGCCTGTGGTCCAACAGAATATTCTAAAAAGGAAGAAGGGGAGAAATTTTTCAGGTCAGAGAAAGCAGCTGATGTCTCACTGACACTTATTATATATAGCGATATTTTTATGAAACTTTATAAGGACACAAGAATATACAAGGGGCTTGAAATAGGAAGCAATTGCCATTTAGTCATAACAGAATATCATATTGAAAAGTGTGTAAGAAAGTTATTAAAAATAATCGAAGTTAAACAGCATTCACAGGTAAATTATAAGCTGAATGTACAAATATTATTGAAGAAAAGATGAAGTTTCAAAATAATAATCAAACCTTAGACTTACTGGCAAACTCTTAAAAAAATAATTGACTGATTCAGTTAGAGGGGCATCAGTGGCAGTTGTCTGAAAGGATAGAAAAATCAGAACTTCATGACTGATTCAAAAAGTTAGAGGCAGCTATTGAAGATTATAAAGTGTATTAAAAGTTCCTAGAAAGTAGGCTGTACGTAATCTATAGATGAAAAAAATGCGAGAAAGTAAAGCAGAACATAAAATGACTAAACAAAAGTCTTGGGCAGACTTTTATAATAACATAGAAGATAACTATTAGGAAGGTGGCAAAAGGTTCTGGAGGGTAATGAACAGCTTAGAAATGAGGAAAAGAGTACTGGTAAAGGAATAAGAGATGATAAAGGTGAGATGAAAATTATAGATAAAGATATTCTAGATATTATCACTAATTATTTTGAAGGACAACTGGTCAAATGAAATAAGATGTGACAGAACAGTGGTAGAAAATATTCAAGAGGAAAACAATCAGGAGTACACATCAATACTCAAAGGATAAAAACCATCAAAAACATGAAATACCAGAAAGCAGCTGGAGTATGTGATATTTAACCAGAAGTGCTCAAGTATGAAGTTCATCATCAAATTCCTGACATGTACCCTCAAGGGATGTACAGGATATAATAGTAATACATGAAAAATTTACATCATTACTAACTTCCTATCTACAATTTTACTAGAAATCAATCTGTTACCTGTCAAGACTCCAACGTTATCAGATCTTATATTTCTATCTTCTAAGGCACTTTTCAACGTATAAATCCACCAATATCTTGGTCTATCTCTGGGTCTTTTTCCTGCCAATCTAGCAGAGAACACTTGATTTGCTAATCTTTCCTCTCCCATTCTGTTTAAGTGAAGATACCACCTGAGATTAGCTCTGCTAACACATTCCTGGATGCTAACAATGTCAAGTTCTTTCACAATATCCTCATTTTTAATATGATATCCATTGTTGCCATCTGTTCAAGTCCCTAATCTTTCTCATGATCCTCATATCTGCAGTCTCTAGTCTTTGGTCAAGTGTTTTATTTCTAACCCAGCTCTATAAGTTAAAATGTGTTTGAACACTGTCTTGTATATACAGCTAATTTAGTGTTTTGACTAATTTCTCTCTTATTCCATATAAATGTATTCATTTGACTTCCTACCATACCAGCTTTGTTGATTCTGTTGTCTATTTCCATATTTAATTTACCATCTTCATTAAAAATCATGCCTAAGTAGCTGAAATGTTTTACTTGTTCTATAGGTTCTCCATTCACAATGCAGTTGATATTTTCAATGCTTCTGCCTATTGTCATGGTCTTTGTCTTGTTATTGTTGATCCTCATACCATATCTATTACAACAATTTAGTAAGAGAATCTTGCAGACTTGTAGTAGATTTATTTAAAAGTATAACATCATCCACATAAAGCGAAGACCTGAGATTAACATCTCCAATTTTGATATCAGGTTTGATACCATTTTCCTTTGTAATGTGATCCATATAGATAATAAATAACAGAGGGGATAACGTACATCTTTGATTGACACCAGATTTAACATTAAACCATGTCAAGTAAAGTGGCTGCACTGCATAATTCAGAAGGTATGCTCAGAGGATCAAGTTCCAGATGCATGGTGTACAGCTCCCATAGTCTCCATTCTCATGAATGTGAGAATTATAGAGGAATTTCTCTGCTAAGTATCCCAGGTAAGATTTATGAAAGCATACTTGAGAAGAAGCTAAAAAAAATTATCAAAAATAAACTTGAAGAACCAGTTAGGTCAAATTTTCACTTTAAGATAAACAGTTTAGAAATCAAAGGGATATGACAACATTTCAGGATAACTGTTCAAAATCCTACAATTATATGGTATAAATGGGACAAAATACTGAGCAATACACAGTTCTGCATTTCAGTTGCAAGTCACCAATTAGAACTGAAGGAGATACAGGACTTTAATCTGATGTAAAATCAGGGGAGGGACAAGAGTACACACAGTCTCCAAGGTTAAGTATCACATTATGAAGGAAAGCAGCTTTAAATCTGATGTCAAAATTGGAGACATTAATCTCAACACTTTACTTCATGATTTTGTACTCCTAAATAAATCCAGTGAAAGCTTGCAGGATTTCATAAGCAAATGGCACCTCGAAGAAAAAAGGCACCTCGGAAAAAATCAACAAAATCCTAAAAAAACATGACTTGACCTCTTGTTACAGACCATATAGAAAATTGGCATCCCTTATCTGCTCCACTAAAGCACCACTTCCCCTAGACCTACCTGGTGTATACCAGGTCCCTTGCAGCTGTAAACTGTCCTACTTTGGCAAAACAGACAGGACAGCAAATATCAGAATCTCAGAACACAAGGACTACATCTGATTTCACCAGTACAGCCACTCTGGCCTTGCAGACCATGCTCTGGATACTTGCCTCAGAATAAGGTGGAAGAAAGCCACAGTAATACACCGCAGCAAGTTCAAATATGAAAGACTATTCATAGAATCAGCCTCAGCCCTTAGGAACATGCCAAACCTTAACAAATTTGGATGCATGAGACTGTCCCAAATTTGGGAAACATATATCAGAAGAACTTCAGCCCAAAGGCCAAGAACACCTAATATAGCCTGCCAGGGGCGCATCAGGACTTTAGGAAAATAGTAGCTTCCTCAATGATATAATCACGTAATCACAAGAAAGATATTTATTTAACCAAATATTTCGGTCTGGAAATAGCAGACCATCGTCGGTGGTATTACAAGAACAGTTTAAAAAATATACAATGTAATACCACCGACGATGGTCTGCTATTTCCAGACCGAAATATTTGGTTAAATAAATATCTTTCTTGTGATTACGTGATTATATCATTCAGTCTTATGTCGCAAGTATCCTTAAAACAACAAGTAGCTTCCTCGTTTCATTTCTCATTTGCTGTTATGTAGTACTTGCGTGCATGTGTCTTTATCTTAAGTTCCCATGAAGATGGCAATGTGACATTGCCGAAATATCGGAAAGTATATATTAAAGTTGATTTAATTTATATTTCTAGTGTACATGTCAATTCCTTAAGTATTTAGTTATCATTATTAGAAGATGGATAAAAGAGAGAAATGACACATACCATAGTGATAGAACTAAATGGAAAAAGAAAGCAAGTTTGGGCAATCAACTGCAGCAACTAAGCAGTTGATTAAGGTAACAGAAGAGGGAGGAAAAAAATGCAGGAATATAGCTAGTATCAATATGATGAAAGAAAACATGCTGCTGATAGGAAACTTATAATGGAGAAATTTAAGTTTAAAGAATAAAAGCCAACAAGACTGAGTGATTTGTGAAGTGGATAGCAAATGACCATAACTGGCATCATCTGCATCACTTGTAATAGTTATCTAACAAGCATTTCAACATAATATAGAGATAGAGAAAGTTATGACTAAGAATAAAAGCCATTAAGGTTGAACATTTTCTACAAATACATAGTGGCATCTCACTAAATGATTAAGATTATTTCTCACTTTCTACATCCTGCAGATAATCAACCCAACCTCTATATTACAGATAGTCCCGAACTTATATAAGACTTATGTTCACAAACTTCATATTCTTCAAATATTGTAAGTCAGATTTAATCCCTTCATCCATTAATCACTCCCTATTGCTCACGTGTTTATAGTACATGTACGAAGTAGTGCACTAACGTGTTTTAAATGTTATTTCTGTTACTTTCATTCACAGGATGCACACACAATTTCAATATATAATTATTTATGTAATTATTAAAGAAAATACTATAAAAAAGTATATTTATGAGAAAATAGAAGGAAAAAAAGTTTAATTTGGCCATTCAACTTTCTGTATTGAAATTATCAAGAGATGACTGACACAGTGGTTTCTTTCTTTCTTCCTTCTCTTCATAACAAGTTAAGAGTGTCATCTATTTCTCTTTGGAATTTCAAGACCATGAGGCATAAGGATCCATTATCTATTTCAAATGTGTTTACTGATGGTATCCAGAAATTTTCATGAAAAAGCATGTTCAAGAGTGCTGCGTGTACATATAGCAAGCCAAAACGTATGGTAAAGATATTTTTAACACCTGCCATGACACAAAAGCCAACTTCAAAAACTAAATACATCAAGACACATTAGGAATATGTAGAAGTTTAATTTTTTATAATTTTCGTTTTCACCTCCAGATAATTTTAGTACATTTATACATGGGCTACCTTTCTCCACCCCTGTTCCTTTTTTTCCAGTCATGACTGCACTCTACCCAAGCACACACACTAACAATTCTGGAAGTGTCTGAATACAAACACACAGAACATCTATGTTCAACAGTAAGGAAGCCAAATGCATGTGCCTCAAAGGCTGTCTACTTTGCTGATAAACAATGTTAGGCAGCATATGAGTAAAAAAAAAAAAAAAAAAGTCGCAAATCTGAATTTATGTAATTTTGGGGTCTTCTAAGTTGGGTCAAAGGTCTTCCACACTTTTCTCTGTCCCATTCTCTTTTCAGCTTTTCTCATCCATTAAACTCCAGCAACACTAACAACGTCATCTTGGCATTTCTTCCTTGGTCTTCTCTGTCTTTGCCTGCTGCTGTTATTCACATATCTCCATTCTGTTAATAATTTAGGCCATCATAGGTTGTTTTATCCTACTGTGTCCAGCCCATCTCCATTTTGAATGCATAATACATTTGACAATACACTTTTTCCCACTCATTTCTGATCTTATCAAATGGAGAGGTATCCTGTCTCTGAGTGTTAGACTGAGCATGTTCCTTTCCATTCCATTCTTCAGAAAATTTCCAGCTTTCAGTACCACATGTAATTACAAGTAAAACACACTGGTTGAAAGCTTTCCTGTTCATACTAATGGGAATATCACATGAAGATATCTTTCATCCTCCCAAAAGCCATCCAACTTAGCAGTGTTCTTTTTATTTCTACTATTTGCCCATCTTTGATTTTAATGATTTGTTCCATTGAAACATGTGAATCTACTCTCTTTACTTCTTCAGTATAATTCTTTTTGGTGTTAAATAGTTATTTATCATTACTATTGTTGATCTTCAACCCAACATGACTGGACACTTGAGCTAATTCTCCTAATTTTATTTCTCGATCTATCTTCTATCAAGAAAAATGCATCATCTGCAAAACAAAGATGAGTGAGCAACTTTCCATTAATTTTAACTTCTCCATTCTTCCAATTCTATTAATGCAAAACTTCTCTCTAAGACAGATGTAAAGAGTTTTGGAAACATTATACCACTGTCTTATTCTCCTATTTATCAGAAATTTTCCCCCCAAAGTTTTAAGTATGTTTCTTCTATTCCTTGTTATAACAGTGATTATAAGATAGCTGAGGTTTTAATGGTGTCAAATACTTGATCAAAGTCCACAAAGACCAAACACAGAGGTTTATTATATTCACTTGTCTTAAGATTCACTAAGATGATGAATGCGATCAATGTTAATGTATGTCTTAACTTGCCTGCTTCTCTGATTGCATATACTAGAACTAATGCATTATTCTGTTAATCATTAATTTTTCAAATGTTTTCTATGCTGCTGATAATGGAATAATGGACCTGTAAGTTTTGATATTTTTCATTTCATCTATTTTATAACTATTACTGATTCAGTAATCCATGCTTCTGGAATTTTTCTCTATTCTAAACAAAGTGTAAACAGTCTTAGCAGGTAATCAGTCACCGTTTTCCCTCCTAATTTCAACAACTTTAATTCCATTCTCTTCTCTCAATTTACAATCTTTACAATCTCTTCTCTCAAACATTTGATAGTGTGTGATTAGCAACTTTTCTTCAAGATGTATCTTAATTTCTTTCTTCGTCCCTGTAAAGCACTTCATAATATTCTTTAATTCTGTTTATTATTTCATTTCTATCTTTAATTATTTATCATCCTCTCCCATGAGCAACAATCTTTTTATTGTCAAAGCTCTCATTGTAACTTTCATTGTTTTTGTTATTTTCAGTGGTTTATTTTTCTGTTATTAAAAATAGGATTCCATGCGATTTTTTTTTATTGTTTTCCATAATTCTCAGTATTTTATTGAATTATGTACAGTAGCATCTCTTTTTATTTCTCAATACTTTCTTAATTGAAATTGCCAAAAATTTCATTTTGACAGAAATACAGAAATTTTACCTCTTCTACTTGGATACCATATTTTAACTAGTCTATCTGCTTTTCCTGCAGAAGCAAAAAGGGTGCCATCAGGAGAAAACTGAAGAAAGATAACTGGATGGGCAGTTCTAGAATAAAGGAAAACACAAGAGTTGTACACTATATTTCTAGTTAACATTTTTTTTCCCCTTTAACAATGCATAATACAAAATAAACATGAAGATGTATTCTTTTTTCAACTCATCTAAATATTTTTACATTTATTACAATAAAAATAACAGCAGGCGTATCAATGTATAAAAGAAAATTACAACCAAGAGAAAGAAAAAAAAACTAAGAAAGTGCTCAACTATAAACTCTACTACTTTTTTTTTAATTAAAGAGCAACAAACTCTAGACCTATCAACAATTGAAAGGAAGAGGGGAGAAGTGTCTCCCCCTCATTCTCAATCTATGGGCACCTGCTAACAATGCTTCATACCAAAGAAAAACCTTGGTAACACAACTATCTCACAGTGCACTCTAGACTTCTAACTTCCAAAATTTATTCGTATATTCACAGAAGACCTATGACAGTTTGGTCTTACTTGTGAAAATGTTATTATAGAAATTCACCACTTCTAATACATACATTTATTTTTAAGATCTCTCTCTCAATGCATGTGCATGTTCATTTTTAAGTATATCATAGTGTGTTTAATTTTAAGTATTTAAAATTAAAATTAAATTTTAACCAGTTGGCCTGGTTGGCCGATTGGTTAGCATACCCACTCTCCAGCCAAAAGGCTGAGGATTCGAATCTTGCCATGGGCATGGATGTTTGTGATTGTCTATGAAAATATTAGTGGTGGTCGGCAGTAGATGGCACTGGTGTAGATGATGAAGGTAATGGTGGAGAGAGAAAGTTGTAGAATAGGTGCCCTCCCTTGATGAGTCTTTGGACTCCCTGGAGGTGTCAAGTAATAATAACAATAATAATAATAATGTGATTGTGATTTTTTTTATTTTAAAATTTAATGTATAAACTGTAAATAATAAATTACATGATAACCACAGTAATTAACTTTAATGAAATAAAATGAAATACCTTTAAAGATTAGAATGTATAAACTGGATAAATATATCCAACTTTTAAGTGAATGAATGTCTGAGGACTTAACTGAATTTTATATATATATACATACTGTGTTTTCATCTACTTAGTATCAATCAATCTGATATCTGATATCTTATTCTCATGTTATGAAATGATTTATATAAAATGTTTTTATATAAATCAGTTAAGATTATAATGTTACAAGAAACAATGATTTATTATTGTTTCCTGTAACATTATTCACTTTATATGTTAGGCATGGACAGCGACAATGAAGTACCTTGGCTTCATAAAAAAACTCAGTTAATGCTGAATTAAATTATGCTAGACAAATTATATTCTTGTTTTAATTCTTTATCCATGCATGAGCAAATAATGTTTGCAAGTGAACTATCTTCAAAATCAAGCTACTTGTATATGGAGGCAAATAACTTTTGCCTCCATATACAAAATACAAACATATTAACAAAATACAAAAATCACAAACATCCATAGGCATGGATGTTTGTGATTGTCTTCAGGTGGGAGATGAACTTTGATGCCCAGTGTAAAACCACCACTCTACTTACTGGAGACCTGAAGTGCATTGAAAAAGTTCCTTGTTGGGTCTCAAGAGTAGGGTTTCCAGACCAGGTAAAAATGAATGAAATACAAAAAAAGAATAAAATTATAATCAATATTATATTGATTATAACAAACCTCTGAAGTCTTGTCTGGCGCAACACAATACTGACTCTACTCGTAGTGTCCGGTGGGATAAAGCAGTTCTCCTCCATAGATGCAGATTCAAATATGAACACTTATTCAAAGAAAGTTGTGAAACTATCTTACACCGACCGAATTTAAATAGAAATGACTATGTCTCTCTCAAAGATCTGGGAGACTTTTATCTTACGTAAAAAACCATTTATCTTAATAGATTAAATTTGTTATTTCTATTATTTCTTAGCATGCAGTAAAAATTGTATTTTAATAGGTAATCCACCAAACGTTTTGCCTGTTTTCCTTTTCTGTTACAGACACTGAAGATGTACTATTCATTTTAGTAGGAAATATCTGTCCTTTTACCAATTAAAGATATCACTGTGGTTTTTACGTGTTACTTTATTATTATTATTTAAAGCTTCTAATAATAAATTTAGTTTAATCCTTTATCCAAGTGTGAGCAAACAAAGTTTGCGCCTGAAAGTATCTTCAGGACTGGGGTAAGGTAGTACAACACCAGGCTACTCGTTGCAAAGGTGGAGCAAGCTAACATCACTCCTATCTCAGTATCTCCTATAATGCAAAACACATCTCTTTGCGGATATGTATAATGTTATGCATTAAGGGAAGGGCCACTAACCAGACTAGTTTCGACCTTTATTGAGGTGTCTTCAGTGGGAGCCAGGCCAAAGTGGAGATACCAGGCAGAAGCATTAGCAAGGTCATCTCTACCTATAGGAGTTGCCATACAGCGTGCCACCTTATTATTAAATTACTCTGGATTTAGAGAAAGATGTTGGAAGTTTATTTTGCACTTGGTTACACTATAATAAATTTAGTTTAATCCTTTATCCAAGTGTGAGCAAACAAAGTTTGTGCCTGAAAGTATCTTCAGGACTGGGGTAAGGTAGTACAACTTTTGGCAACTCCTATAGGTAGAGATGACCTTGCTAATGCTTCTGCCTGGTATCTCCACTTAGGCCTGGCTCCCACTGAAGAGACCTCAATAAAGGTCGAAACTAGTCTGGGTAGTGGCCCTTCCCTTAATGCATAACATTATACATATCCGCAAAGAGATGTGTTTTGCATTAGAGGAGATACTGAGATAGGAGTGATGTTAGCTTGCTCCACCTTTGCAACGAGTTGCCTGGTGTTGTACTACCTTACCCCAGTCCTGAAGATACTTTCAGGCGCAAACTTTGTTTGCTCACACTTGGATAAAGGATTAAACTAAATTTATTATAGTCTAACCAAGTGAAAAATAATCTTTAAAGCTTCTAAGCATTTTACATAGGTTTATTAAGTTAGTTTTTTTTTCATAATCTATGAAAGCGAAGGAAAATTGTATGAAATTATTTTTTTATACTTTTTTTCCATTAATTGATGTTAGCTTTGTTAGATCTAAAGTTGAGAAAACCAATGTAAAAGGCTTAGAAGCTTTAAAATAGAGAAATACATGACAACTACATTAATATACAGACCATCTTTCATATATTTGAAAGAATTCATATTAATAAATTAAGATGGAAAGGAAAGAGAAATTGAAATAAGATGAGGAATCAGGACAAGGAGACTTCATTTTGCCAAAATTATTCACAGCTTATGAATATGTTATGAAAAACTGAAATGGAAGAAAAGAGGAGGATTAAATATAGATGGAGAATACGTGAGTAATCTATGATTGGTTACTGACATTAACAGGAATGCTTCTTATGATGATGTTAATATAATACTAATATCAACATCAAAAAAATTAGAACACATGATTACAGAATTAAATAAAGTAAGTCTAAAGGTCAACAAATAAATATGAACAAATCAATAATTATGTATAGTGGAGCCACTCAAAAAAACAAATAGAAAAAAAATTGAAAACAGACTGAAATAGATTTAACATAAAATATCTAAAACAAATCATTACAGGTCACCATAAATTTGATAATGAAATATCAGCTAGAATAACAAAAAGAATGGAAAGTTTTTAACCATTATATTTAAACAATAACCATTTAAACACACCTGGAGAGACCAGAAACAATGCAACAAAACACAGAAAGAGTTAAGCAGGGAATAATACATTCAGATAAAAAAAGAATATCAAGTAGACAAGAAAACAAAGAAACTCATGGATGTTGCAACAATAATAAAAGGCAATAAATGGCACTGGGCAGGGCATGTCATGAGAATTTTAACAAAAGATGAACAAAAAATACAACTGAAGGGTCTGAACATGAGAAATCAGGCAGTGCTGTTTTTCAATTATCCTCCTTCCTAGGTGTTAAGTGGAATATAGCTGACCCTTCCCCATCCTTGGAACTTTAAAGCCATTATTCTTGTAGAGAATTGGATTTTAGTTCCTATCAAGTTTTGGTATGATGTAAGGATGGGATGCCTTTCCCACTCATTGATTTGCTGGCACATTTGAAGTATGTGATCAAAAATGCCTAATTTTTCATAATTAAAGAACCTGATTAGATTTGGTTACACATGTGGGTAAACAAAAGGAACAAGGATAATTTTTGTGGGTAATGTAAATATAGCCTTAATATTGTACTTCTGAAGTATTCTGGACTTGTCAGCTTGTTATCCAAATGGTTAGCATATCTTCTCTCTGACAAACAGGTTGTGGGTTTGAATCCCAATACGGGCATGAATGTTTGTGAATGTCTTCAGATGGGAGATGATTATCAACATCTGAGACCACCTTCCCTCTTATTGGAGGCCTGAAGTGGCTTGAAAATTTCCATATTTGGTATATCCAGAGCTGGCTTTCGAGATTATGCAAAATAATAATAATAATAATAAAGAAAAATTAACTAAAAAAACAAGAAAAAATGAAAAACAATTAAAAACAGATAAAATCTCTAGTCCACCCATAGAATAGTACATTACTATAAGTTTACAACTTTTTGTGGGTAGCAGTTACAAAACAACTGCCCATTCTCTCAGATATTCTCCTAATATAAGAAATAGTTATGGCCTTATTTTTTATTTTCTTGTAAAGAATTATGTCGAGTGTTTTCCTGTTGTATCCATTCTTTAAAAATGTTTTGCATATTATGTGAAACTTATTTTTCAGAGCCAGCTCAGCAAACTTTAAGAACTCTATTTTTATGGATAATAATGACACTTAGTTTTTGTATTAGATGGTGGTATTAGTCTATGCACAGGTATATACGAGGGCGGTCTGAAAAGTTCTCGACCTCGGCCATAGATGGCAACACTATTGGCAAGATTTTTTTTCCTAAGTTGGTACATCTGTGATAAGCATCCATGTGAAATTGCAAGTCATTCCATCAAGTAGTTTGTTTTATACAGCTGTCTGAAGCAAAAGTGTTGTCTATCCCTTAAAATGGATAAATTGAGTATTGTGCAGTTATAAAATTCTTTGTAAAAGAAGATTTAATGCTAAAAGAAATTCATTCGAAATTCATAAAAGTTTATGGGCACTCTTCTCCTTCATTTTCGACAATTAAGAAATGGGATGGGCTGCTGAGTTTAAACGTGGCCATACCAGCCTTGAAGATGATCCACATGAAGGACGTCCAAAAAGTGTAACAACACCAGAAATCATTGATCAAGTGCACGATATGGTATTGGATACTGGCAAGTCAAAGTGCGTGAAATTGCTGATGCTATAAGCATTTCAAAAGAATGTGCAGGATATATTCTGCATGAAGAATTGCAAATGAAAAAAGCTTTGTGCAAGATGGGTGGCATGCTTGCTCACAACAGATCAAAAACGCACTTGCATCAAAATCTCTGAACAGTGCTTGGAGCATTTTAACAAGAATAAAACTGATTTTGTGTGTCGATTTATTACTATGGATGAGAGTTGGATTCACCATTACACACCAGAATCCAAACAGCAGTCAAAACTGGACAGAAGCCAGTTCTTCAGTGCCAAGGAAGACAGAGTTGGTTCCATCAGCAGGAAAGGTCATGGCATCGGCGTTTTGGGATGCTAAAGGCATTTTGTTTATTAATTGAAAAGGATAAAACAATAACCAGGGAATATTATTCCGATCTTTTAACCAGACTAGACAAAAAAATTCGTGAGAAAAGACCCAGTTTGCAGAAGAAAATAATCATCTTTCATCAAGATAATTCACCTGCCCACAAAGGTGTTTTGGCAATGGGAAAATTAACACGTTCGCTGCCAACTACGAGTATACTCATATGACGCTTACCGCCGGCAACGAGATTACTGTACTGACCTTGAAGAAGTGAAAATGCTTGGCTTGTGGAGCTAGCATCAAAACTGTGTATTCTCATAGACAGTATATGCTCTGCACAAGCCAACTACGAGTATACTCATATGACGCTTACCGCCGGCAACGAGATTACCGTACTGACCTTGAAGAAGTGAAATTGCTTGGCGTACGGGAACAGACTATGCTGAAGTAGTGTGGTAGCGAACGTGTTAAGGGATCTGCACTATGAATTGTTGGAACATCCACCCTATTCCCCAGATTTGGCTCCCTCTGACTTCTATCTCTTCCCAAAACTAAAACTCTTCCTTGCTAGTCAGCATTTTTCTTTGAATCAAGAGGTTGTTGCAGCTGTAGAGGGGCAGTTTGCAGATCTTAATGAGAACCACTACAGAGAAGGGATAATGGTGCTGGAGCATCGCTGGAATAAATGTATTAGTCTTAAGGGAGATTATGTTGAAAAATAAAAATAATTTTTAAATTCGTTTTTTCATTGTTAGGCCAAAAACATTTCAGACCACCCTCATAGGTTTAAGATAGCGAAGGATAGATAGCCTGAGAAAAGAGGTGCAAGAAGTGTATTAATGTTTTTATTTCAATGGTGAACTGAATGTATCTGTGTCGTTTATTTGGGTGACTTATGAAGGTGCTTAAAGTTTAGCAGACATGGGGCAAAACTGTGAATAAATCATCAATATCCAAACCAAAACATTAGGTTTTAGAGTTTTGAACATTGAGCTCTCTACCTAGAGCTCAATGTTCAAAATCTTCCATATAAAAGTAATATTGGATTTTGGGGGAGGATGTGGGGGGAATAGTGTTCTCATGGCTATACCTTCTTTTTGTAGGTGCAAGTCATTTTACCATAAGAAATAGCTAAAACAATGGACAGGTCAAAGAGGTCTGTGATACTGGATAAATTTGGATTATAATCATTGTGACTGGGACATTCATGGAAAGGTCGATTTAAAGTAAAGTGCTCTAACGTAGTAGCTTACCTCCATAATTCTACACAATGAACATTTGTTTTCATGTTAATAAAGAAACAGATTACAGATTATACTGCTTTACATAATGGCAATTTCCATGAGTCCCATCAGAGAGAAGAATATTACTTGTAATGAGATTGGATGTCTGATTTTCAGCTTTATGATGATGGCAACTGAACCCAAGTATACCCCACCTGAAGGGCAGCAAATGTTACATTGTTCTTCCAACCATGCTAAAGAAATCCTACATTATAAAAATCTAATTGATCTTATGAGGGAAATCATACACTAAAACCTGATTTTTAAGAAACATTTTTGGTTTATATAAAATATATAAAATAAACATGGTGGGAGAAAATTGCTTACTTGCATTTCCATACACATTCCCACTTTGACTGATCAGATTCAGAGGATCGAGGCACACTTTCTGTATTAACAGACTCTTCGTGAATAACACCTTCTCCATTTTGTTCCATTAAATGCCATAACTGGATGCACTCTCCTCCTGTGAGTAGCCGTGATCCTACAAATTGATAAAAATAAATAATAAATAAATAACTGTCTCTGCATAATGTATTATTCAAAAAATGCCTACTAAAGCTAACAGATGTAAGCATCTGCATCACTGATCTCTACAAAGTTAAACACTTGCTATATATTATAGTATATTGCTAGAATATGATTCTGTAAGTTATTAAATGTAAGGAAAACACTTTCATATTCAGATTAAAGTATGAAATTTCCTAATTAGCATTCACTCTGAACAAAAGAGAGATGAAATTAAAAAAAAAAAGAAATCATATAGAAAATTTACATTTTTTTTCCTAAATGTCATAAGAAAATGGATCATAATCAAGGAACAAAAATGTAGGATATAATGCAAACAGACAAAATAAAAACAGTAGAGAACTAATATCACAGTTTGCTACTGACCAAGAACCTTGTGTGAATAAGTGTACTGCACTTTATTATTTAACAAAGCATCCTTTTATTTTAGAAAGTAACAGACAGTTTGTCAACATTTGTCATAGCATATAAAAGTTCACAGCACAGTTTCAGAAAAGTGATAGCAAACACAAAGTATATTGCAAGTCTAGTTAACTTCTATCCTCCAACCAATAGGCCATGGGATCAAATTCCTCAGCAGAAAAGATGTTTGTGAATATCTTTAGGTAGTATACAGTTTTTGTTGTCCAGTAAGGGGGGAGAGGAATCACAACCCCCACTAACAGACACACTTCCTGAACTGGCTTGAAAAAGTTCAGTGTCTGGTCTCAAGGGTGGGATTTCCGGATTATTTAGCTCAGCCTACCCTAGCACTGAAATCTGCTATATGTTATCAATCTTTAGTGGGTAGTAACATAAATAATTTGAAAGAGAGAGACAGAAACTTTAATAAATCGATATGGTAATCCTTATTTTGATTGCTTACTCCAAAACCTCTAACAGCAAACTGCAGTTAACGTATCCAATTAATCTTGCATTACAAAGATATAGCAGAATCCACTCTCCTTGAATTTGCAGCTCTCCCAAGCAAGCACAACAAGTAAAAGCATTTCCTTTCAACAACACAAAACTGATATTAATAAACAAAAGGTGCAGATTCAGATCTTGTTTAAATTTCATTCTGTTAGAAATAGATAGTATTAGAAATGATATTTAACACGCACACACACACACACACCTTCCTGTCATATTCTTCATATAAAGCATAATTGCAATGAATGAATAGATTATATCATGTTTTTCATTACTCTGCCACAAGCAATTATGTCCTCCCACACTGGATAATGTTTAATTCCTTTCCTTTTCTATGGCTTCACAGAAGCTCAATTAATAAAAATAAATAAATAAATAAAAAAAAAGTTATTTCCAAAGCCATTATTATTCATAATTTATTACAAACATTATGAAGTAGTAATAGTCAATATTTAATTCTCTTTGCATTCTATATTGATAAATAATTTCTTAAATTAAGATTTTTTTTACAATACTAAATTCTTTTTAATTCCATTTAAATTCACCATGACAAGCAGGTGCACCAGAATAGGCATAAAGTGCTCCACATTTCCGTTTACTTTTCCACCACTAAAGTATTACCACTTTTCTATATACATTACTTCTCTCTCTCTCTGGTCAGATATTAAGTAGTAGATGAACAGTTTTCTCCCCTCCTTTTTCATGAATGCAGAAAACAAATGAGGGATTGTTTAGTGAACAGCATGCGAACATGCCTGATCTCAATAGTTTCAGTGGTCTACATGTGCTAGTACTGATCAACTAGCCAAAATAACTCCTTCATAGATTCTTATTGTTATTTATGTTCTTATTCTTCCATATAATGTGGTTAAGACGTACAAATATTCTGCTACCACCACCGCTTATTGAGGGCCTGAAGTGGCTTCATGAAGTTTCATGTCTCTAGAGCAGGGTTTCCGGACTATGGAAAAGATAAATGAAAAATAACAAAAAAATATATAAAACTGATAAAAATAGGGGGAAAAATATATCCCTAGTCCATTCACAGTACAAAATGTACTACAGGTTTGCATAATACAAGTTGGCATATTTATCTTGGCTTCTCATTCCCTTTGGTATGTAGTTATTTACTTTTTAATTCTATCAAACACAGTTTATTATGTGTTTGTATATCTCAGTATTACTGAAGGTAAGGAGGAGGGATGTGAGCTCTTTCTTGTGAGAGATCAGAAAGAAATGAGTTTTGGTAGCATTGAAGTTTACAAAGTTGTTCTTGCCCCACTGAGATATAGCTAGGAGATCTGAGTTCAGGCTCCTGGTCATGGTAGATCTTGAGGATTCTAATACTTGAGCACTACAAGGTTTGTGGAATAAAAAGGAGGAATGGAGTGTACTGTCATCAGCAAAGTATGGAGAGGACTGGAAGTCTGAGAGCAGGTTGTTTATATACAAGAGGAAGAAAGTGGGTGAAAGAACAGACCTTGAGGTACTCCTGCATTGGTGGGAAAATCTGAGGAGAGTAAGCCATCCACCATGACAAATAGTGAGCAATCAGTGAGAAAGCTGGCAATCCAGTTGCAGAGTGGGGAAGGCAAACCATAGAATGGCATTTGGTGAGTAGGCCTCTGTGCCTAACCCAATCAAACGGCGTTGAAATGTTGAGGGCAATCATGTTAGTTTCTCCAAATTTCTCCATGGCTTGAGTACACAGGTGGGTGGTGAAAGCAAGAAGATCAGCTGTAGATTGCAAGTGGCAGAATCCATACTGCTGGTCACTGATTATAAATTAAAGATACCAAGAAATTATATTCTTTGTTTAATGCTTTATCCAAGTGTAAGCAAACAAAATTTGCACCTGAAGTAATTTCAGGACTGGACAACTCATATACAGAAGTCAATGACTTCACATCACTTACCTTAGTATCCCATAATCCGTCAACTGCTTTTTCATGTTAACTAAGCAGATTAGATCACGTAGCAGAAATAGATTAAATTCTATTGCTTGATCTGGTATTCCACACACCTGTGTGCTTTTAAATTATGTATCTCATTCCCACTTTAAGCCTGTTATTGATAATGCAGAAAAATATCTTGTAGTCAGTATTAGATAGAGAAATAGGTCTTCAGCTGATTAAGGTGTGATCTCTATTAGGTTTAGGAATGAGGGCAGTATGGCTTGCTACAAATTCACTTGGTATGTGTCCTGATGAAAGAAAGGAATTAAATAGTGTAACTAGAATGGAAAGAATAAAATCCCTAAAAAGAATAAAGTATGTGTCCTGATGAAAGAAAGGAATTAAATAGTGTAACTAGAATGGAAAGAATAAAATCCCAGGCCTTGTGATAAAGTTCTATTCCTAGACCATCAGGTCCTAGTGATTTGGCATTCTTTATAGGCTGTGGTAACTTCAGATGCTGTAATGGGTCTGTCAAGCTCATCTTGGATAGGAACAGGAAAGCCATTAATGATCCAAGAGTTATAATTTCCAACAGGTAGTACTATTGTCTTCAAACAGATTTTTGTGGTGTTTTTGAAAGGAGTCAAGGACGTCTTGAGTAGTAGACATGTCTTCTCCCTCAACAGAGATTTGAATGATAATCCTTTCTTTGCAAAATTTTGTAAATTGTATATTGAAGAATGCAGCTGAAGGGCAATCTGCTAAGTGCTGTTGTACTCTTATTTAAAATTTCTTTCTTCTACTTATTTCTGCCTTTCCAGTTCTATCTCTATGTTAATGTTTCTAATCATGTTCCTACATTCCATACCATTATGTTGGTCTGTTATGAACCAGTTTCTCTCTTTATACGTCTTTCAACTTTTTCCTTTTGAGGAAAACCTGCTTCTTTTCCCATTCCATCATATTCTACTTTACTGCTTCTTTGAATTTTAACCACATATCCCAATTCAAGGTAATATTATTCCAATTTGAACAGAGGGTCTGGAATTTAGTTGTAAAGATTAATGGAAAATTTGGTGGAAGTCTCCATGGTCCAGAAGAGATCTCTATTTTTTCCATTCAGTTGAACTTAAGCAGAACTGGATTATGATCTAACATGTTGATGTTAAGATGTTTTATCTGAATTATCCTATTTATAAGGGAAGAAGAGATATAAATTCGATCAATATGAGTGCCAATACCTGTACGTGTATGCCTGGAGATCAGGATTGCAAATCCATATGTCTACTAGTTGAGCATTGTCGAGACATGTTTTTAACTGTGCATATCCCACTTTTCCACTGCTGGGGTGTCCTCCTATTTTGTCTAATGTGGAGTTTTCAATACAATTCCAGTCTCCAGCTGCTACAATGTAGTGGACACCATATAAATAAGGCTCCAATTCCTGGAAGAATTTTCGTCTAACTGTTCCATTGGATGGAAAATAAGCAAATATAAACCTTATTACACATCCACAGCATTTCCAATCTATTGTCAAGATTCTCCTTCTGCATCCCTTTGAATATAACAGAATGACCCAAGGAGGTGGGCAAGAATAAGAACACTTACTCCAGCCCTGTTAAATCTTCCAAAGCTCCAATAAGAGAGAAGTGGATATCTATCAGTTAAACTTTTTATATCTTTATATCTGCAAAAGTATGTTTCTTGGAGAAACAGTAATCTGATATTATGGCATATCATAAGTTTCCATATAGTTTCTAGTTTAATTTACCTGTGGAATCCTCGTACATTTAATGAAGCAATGCAGAAAGGAGATGCTATGATTATTAAAGTGTCACTGGTAAGTTTTTAACTTCTAAATTTTGGATGAATCCAATGAGGTCTTCAATCTGTGAAGGAACAATTGTGCAACCTGCTTCTTGTAAACTGTTTTCCAGTTTTTTACATTTGCTTTCCATTATTTCAATTTCATGCCAATCGTTCTAACTGTTTTTTGAAATCTGGTTATTTTATTTTCATATAGGTGATAACTGAACTGAGAAATCTTTGAATCAGTAAACTTTATTATATTTTCTTTAATTGTATTTTTTTGCTTTCTCTTTATTAGCATGAGTTAGTTCTTCATAATCCATAAATTCTCCTGAGTCTGAAGAGTTTTCATTTGATGATCCACAGCCTTCTCCATCTTTACATATTTTATAATTTTTTTTTCTTTTAGATGCAGTTCCTTTTTAAAATTTTTTTTGTTTATCTTCAATTTTTTTTATTAATTCATCTTTCCTTTTTGATGATCTTGTCTGCATATTAAGTTCTTTCATGTGTCTTACTTCCTTTTCTGTTTCTTTTTCAGTTTCTCCTTGTAGAACAGTTGCATGTTTTTGCATTTCAATTTATACCTGTTCAGTTGTTACATTAGGTTTCTTATTGGTAATTTCAAATGATGTTCTGTCAGTATTTGACTGGGAAAGTTGCTCATGCAGATCTTGAATTTTGGGGCTAATTTCTAGCTGATTTGGTTGTGCACTTTTTGTGATTTTGGCAAGTGTAATTTGTTTAAAAGTACTGTCTTTACTAGACTGAAGATCCGGGAACTCTTCATTATACCTCTCTAATATATATGGTGTTCTAATTGGCTCTACCGGTGCTCCCACTCTTTCCGCGAAAGTTCTAAAAGGACAGGTGTTAACATGGTGTTCAGAACTTTCGCATTTCTGACAAGGTTTGAGGTACTGATGATCCCCATGCAGTTGAAACGTTTAGATTTGGGGCAGTTACCAGACAAGTGATCATATGAACCACAACGCAGGCATTGCCATTGCACTCCGGGATAGTTTACCATAAACTCGGGTTGTACCGATGTTGACAAAATTTGGTACAGGCATCTTCATAATTCCTAGAGTTCGCACCCTTGGAGGAATTGGTACCATTATCTCAAGTGGGAAAAAGACAAATCTCTGCATTTGATTATAAGGAAAAAAACCTTTCGGTTGTAAGACTGAGAATAAAATAATCCCATGATACAGAAATAATTCTACACCATCAGCAAATGCTTTATTTGAGCTACTATAAAATGTTGGCCATGATACCACTAAAAGTAATCCGTAATGCAGATATTAACTGCACTACCAGCAATTTTAATATTTATTTTAATAAAGATCAGTGCTAGTGGGGGGAGCGGGGGGGTGAAACCACAACTAGCACCAGTAAAATAAACTCAAAGTGAAAAACAAACTAAAAGAAAACCAAAGTATAGTTATCTTGCCGAAATCTGAGTTCTCTTCAGTGGAAGCCAGACCCAATGATAATATTAAGGTTGAAGTAATGCAGAAGTCATATTTCCATATGAGTAGTCAAAAGGTGTCACACCTTATTATAAAATACTCTGGATTTGAGATAGTTGTTGGAAGTTTTTCCACTTGGTCATACTATAAATTAAAGATACCAAGAAATTATATTCTTGGTTTAATCCTTTATCCAGGTGTAAAGTACTTCCACCCAATGGCCTTGGTATCATCTCTTGGTCTGGCTCCCACTGATGAGACCTCAATGAAACAGGTCTAGGTAGTGACCCCTCCCATAAAGCATACTATTATACATGTCTGTAAGGATGGTGCTTTGCATTATGGGATACTAAGGCAAATGATGTGAAGTCATTAGCTTCTATATATAGGAGTTGCCCGGTCCTGAAAATACTTCAGGTGCAAACTTTGTTTGCTTACACTTGGATAAAAGATTAAACCAAGAATATAATTTCTTGGTATCTTTAATTTATAGTATAACCAAGTGGAAAAACTTCAAACAACTACCTCTGGTCACTGATTAGCTAGTGTGTCTCTAGATGGTTCATAGAGTTGGTTGTTGATGACCTTCTCCAAATTTTTTGAGAGAACAGAAGTGAGAGCAATTGGACGGTAGTTTGTTGGCTGACTTATCACCTTTCTTTGGGATGGGCTGGATGTGGACCTGTTTTCATGTTGTTGGGTAGATGCCAGTTGAATGAGATAGACTGAAGAGGCAATACAGGATAGGTGTTAGTTCTGGGGCACAAGTTTTTAAAACAACAGGTAGGATTAGAAATATATACACGTTAGCACAAGAATAATGTTTAATTTGCCAAATATTTTAATATTCAGACCAAAATATTTGGCAAATTAACCATTATTCTTGTGCTAACGTGTATATATTTCTAACCATTATGTCACAAGTATCGTTAAAAAATCAACAGGTGGGATACCATCAGGACCAAATGCCTTGTGTTTAGGTTGTTAAGGATTCTTTAGATTTCTTTTTGTGGGAAGGCTATGAGAGACATGAAAGGAGATGTTCTTTGTGGAGTGGAGGGAACTCTGCAAAGAAGGTCATCAATGAAGGAATTGAAAGAGAAGCTTGATGCAATAAGCTGGCCTTGTCTTTTGGTGAGGTGACTACAATGCCATCTGGATGTGGAAGAATGAGTGGGCAGAAGTTGCACCAAATGGCCTTGGCAAGGGACCATAAGGAATGACTGCAATTTTGGAAGGAGGTGAGTTTGCAGCATTTGGCCCTTTCAAAGTCTGACTTGGACTTGGTGATGATTCTTGTACAAGTGTCGCAGGCTGCAGAACAGGCAGAGAGGGCAGCTCGAGTTTTGGACATGAACACCTCAGCATCCCTGCCTGTTTGATCGGTGAAACTGGAGAAGGGAAAGCCAATATGAACTGAGTACACTGAAGTCCCCAAGAAGGAAGGATGACCTCACTATTGGGGTACTTAGACTGCATAAAGTCAAGCTATACAGAGAGAGAGAGAGAGTTGAAGAGGTCAGAGTGGTTGACGTAGTTTAGAGATCAATAGAGGGAACATAAGAAATGGATAGGTTGATTTGGTAGAGGAAATTTTGAACTAAAGCAAATCAAAAAGTGGGGATTTACAGATTTGCAGTCTCTGGCATGGTATGTCGGTTCTCATGAATGCACAAGTGATGGAAAGAGCTGTATAATGTGTAATTTGGGCAGTTGAGGTTGCCAGTTGGGGTTCTGAAAGGAATAGTAGTTCTGGTTTAGATGACTGTAGGTGGTGGTGCACATCATTTACATTGCTGTTTAGGTCATGAATGTTGGAGAAGTGGATGTGGAAATTTTTTTTTTGTAAGAATTAGTGTCGGTAGGTTGTTTGGTTGGATTTCTGTTGCCTTTTATGGTTGTACGGTTTTTCTAGTTGGATTCTTGACTTTTTTTATGCATTTTTTGATTTAAATGAACCAAAATGCATCTGTTTGAGAGTGGCTGTATTCATTGCTTCACATCCAAGAGTGTATGAAATGCCCTGTACTTGTGCCCTGGATTAATGTGGACAGAGATGAACTGCTGACATCTGCCTTGGAGAATATAAAAAATACATTCAGCACTATCACTATGGCAAGTTGGGACTAGCTTCTGTGTAGAATTTTTGTTTTCTTCCATTTGATCCTGTGTGAATGGGTCAAATGGAAGAAAACAAAAATTCTACACAGAAGTTGTTATAAGTCAGAGGAATTATTTTTGGAATCAGCAGCAGTTAAAACATTCTCCAAAAATTAACAAGTACGGCTGTATCAATTTACCAAAAAAATCTGGGAGACAGTTATTTTAAGAACAAATTAATATTTTTTCCCCTCTCTCTGTATCCAATAATAGATAGTGCCAATTAGGACTTGTGTTGTCCATTACAAATTTTTAAACTGGTCCCACTATTAATCAAATTGTCGTCGTTCATTTACTGTCACAACTGTTTTTGGGCTCTGATGTTGCTGGATATTATAAGCACAAAATATCAGCAAATAAGTTAAATAAATATTAATTATTTTCTTATTATTCTGTGTTGTGAATTAATACCATTAAATAAACTAAAATGAACTGCCAACACATAAGCATTTCTACTCATTTGAGTTACTTTTTTTTTTGTTCATACAGAAAGCTACTTTTGAAAGAGTAATGCATAACTATGTATAATATATACTTAACGCATTTAGAACTAACCTTCAAGATTCCATGACAGCACATGAATATAACATTCTGCAAATACTGAGGCAGTCTGTACCCATCGATAGTCAAGCCGCTGAAAAATAATGTAATGTTTAGAACTACACACATATGACCAGCATATTTAACCACTATTTGTAGTTTTTGAGCCATTAAGATTTGGCCACAATACAGAGAATAGATAAAATCCCGTTCATCTCCTCTTACAAAGAATAATATAAAATATATGGCTGAAAATGCTAACAAATAAGATTTACTATAATCACATGATGAAAGATGCTAATAAAGCTAATGAATAATAATTCTAGTGTAAACCTAACAAAAAAAAAAAAAAACTGATATGCAGATTTTTTTAGGCTGTTTATTTTTGTATCTCTGCAATATCAGTTCCAAATTGCATTTACTCTGAATACCAATGTAAGTAGAAGAAATTTTAATCCAGCTAATCCTACTGCCTTTTCATATCTCAAATAGCCTTCAAAATTTAGTATAAAACAAACAAATTTCATCATCTCAATATTTATTTTTATTTTTTATGAATGTGAGGAAGCCATATTTATTTATGGCTAGGGAAATGTTATAGAGTGTAGCAAATACCAAAAGCAGTATCTCAAATTCAAACAATCTGCATAATACACCCTCTGTCCAAAAATAAACCGAACTTTTCTAAAATAGAAGAAACTAGCAGTGCTACCTGTTGTATCTTTTTGCTGTCAAAAGCACCACCCTTCATTAGTGTTGTGGCAACTGTTTATGACATTTGTTTCATTAGAAGTCGAGTTATAGTGCCAAGAGTGACAGTGTGTTTTGACGAATGGTCGGAAAATGAGTTTCAAACAGAGAGCTGTGATTGACTTTTGTATTAAACTTGGTAAAAGTTTTACTGAAACACATCAAATGCTTCAGAAAGCATACGGTAATAAATGCTTATCCCATACTAAAGTTCATGAATGGTTTAAGCGATTTCAAAATGGTGGTGAGACGCTTGAGGACGACGAAAAGCCGGGCTGTCCAAAAACTTCACTGGACTGAGTGAAGTTAACATCCAAAAAAGTGCATAATTTCATTAAAGAAAACCCGAAATCATCCATGAGATTGACTGAAGATGAATTGGGGATTCCAAAATCAACTGTGCACAACATTTTGATTGAGAGTTTGGGTAAATTGAATTTGCGATTTGTTCCCCACAAGTTGATTGATGACCAAAAAAATGTATCGAATTGAACACTGCAAGCACTTCATTAAACCACTTGTATTTTATTTTATATCAAAAGTTGGTTTCTTTTTGGACAGAGGATGTACAGTTCCCCCTTCAAACTTCCTTGAAACAATCGTTAGTGGCGACAAAACATGGTGTTTTGAGTATGAGCCCAAAACAAAGTGCTGAGTGGAGACCACCAGAAGAGAGGGGTGGGGGGGTGCATCTGAAAAAAAGTCACTTGGAGAAGTCAAAAGTAAAGACAATGCCGATTTGTTTCTACGATTCCAAGGGCATTATCCACAAAGAATTTGTTCTGCATGGCCAAACGGTCAATGGTGACTTTTATCTCAAAGTTTTGAAGCGATCAATAGTGAGAATTCGTTGCGTATGGCATGAATATCGTGATGTAGGCAGCAGGTCACTTTTGAATGGTAATGCACCATCTCATCGTTCGAACATTGTGAGAAAGTTTTTGAGCAAAAACCAAGTTTGTGTGTTGGATCACTCGCTGTATTCACCTGATTTAGCACCCTGTAACTTCTTTCTCTTCCCCCAACTTCATTTGCCGATGAAAGTAAAGCGATACGACACCATTGAAAACATTCAAGCGGCAGTAACCACGACCCTCAACAGTATCCCAAAAACCGATATAAAAAACTCATTTAACGAATTAATTGACTGTGTCAAACGCTGTATCGAAGCTGAGGGAGAGTAGATTGATTGAAATAAATGATTTGAATAATTATAATTGGCCTGTGTTTTATTTTCTATCAAAAGTCAGTTTCTTTTTGGACAGAGGGTGTACAGTTCCTTCTTCCAGACATGTGAAACTAAATACAATAATCTGAATTAATGGTATTAGGAAAAAATCAGATCATGTAGGATACAAAACACATGAAAAATGGTCAAAATTTAGAAGTGCAATATATGAGACAGCCAACAAGATTATTCCAAAAATTAAATATAATTAGAAAAAACACTAGATGACAGAATCAATATTAGAACTTATGAATAAAAGACAAAGATAAATATATATATACACACACAAACACACACACTCACACACACACATACATATCAGGGGCGAATATTCCAGGTGTGCAGTGCTTATCCACGAAATATCAGTATCACCGATATTATATTTTTGCATTTATTCCCATTAAAGACTCTCCTAATTATTTGCAGACTTTGCGCGATTCCTAAATTTAAACACAATATACTCGTATTAATGTTTCACTGACCTCTTCGCGAGGATAATGAAACAATAATGCTTCATGAAGAGGGCACTTTTCAACTCATAAACATTGCATTACATTCGTGTTAATAGCCCAGCTGTGCTTTCAAAATAAATACACCTTTGAGCTGTTTGAAAAGATGTAAAGAGGGCATAGCAGGTGAAATGTTTAGTGTTCTAATATTTTTAAACCACTCAGACGGTGAACCTGGGTGTGCTCAAAGACAACAGCATCTAGAGGCTGTGATTGGTTACTGTGTCAACCAATCCAATTGAATGTTGTCACTTGTCATGAGTTGAGTGCTTTCTGTATCCAATGGCTGTATTACAAACAGCTGTTACACGTTTTCTGGAACTGAAAATTTAAAAGTGGATGTTAGGAGAAAAAAACTCGCATTTCTCTTACTTGTGCATTGCAAAGGTTTTATCGGCATGGAGACATTTTTATTCTAGTCTCCGGTAACAACAAACAGTAAAAAATTATCTATTCCTGAATAAAGATGAATACTTCTGTGTATTATACGATGTTGTTGATCTAAAACAAAATACCAGCATATGTGAGAATGATGACAGAAGAACCGCTGATACTAAAAAAACACTAATGAATATTGGATTCCCAAAAGTGTGGATAATTCTGATAATGATCAGATGTTATGTATACTGAGTCTCAGTAAACAAAAGAAAATTCTTAGAAAATGGAGCAAAATATACACAAACCAGAGAAATACACATAACACGGCAACAAATTTTACGAGATGATTTGCTGCTCCATGAAACCATATTTATTCCTGCCATACTCTCCATCTCCTCGTAAGTCTTTTTTTTGTTTTGTTTAATTAGGGCATCATAAATTCACTTACTCATGTTTTACCTTTATAGGATCGTGCTATTTGCTCTACCCAGCAACTTATAGGACACATATATTACAAATGTTAATTATTAATAATTCGTTTTGCCATTAATGAAAGTATTTCTACTCACACTTATTCTTTCCTTTCATTTCCTATTCTCACGTCTTATAAATCATGGTTAACATATTTTCATCTTTGAGTATTTCAAATATACTAACCAAATATAGCATTCTCCTTCATTGTTGTTTTCTTATAAATCCTAAAACAAACAGATTGTTCCCCCACTCTATGCAGAAATACTCAAAGTTACCCTGCAATTAATTGCATTGGACCAATTAAGATGAGCGTTGATGCACTATGCACTCTCAAAACTTTCACACGTCGACAAAAATGCAAACATACGGTCATGGGCATCTGCAGAGGAGGCAAACGGGACACTTTGTCCCCTGGGATCAAGTAAAAAATTCCACAAATTACAATCATAAAAGTGATTGAGATATGTAACCATACACCCTCGACCATCGGACACTTTGTATATCTTAAAATTTTATTATGGGTTGGCTTATTTCGGCATAAATTATTTCAGCAGAACACGTTTTATTGCTGCAATAAAACACGTGTTCCTGTTTTTGGTTCATCTTTTTCTGATTTGTGAAAAAAATGTTCATTACTGTTGTGAACAGCAACCAGTTCCTTTGCCCTCTGTGTATAGTGAGTTACTGAGTGATGTGTGAATTGAAAATTTCTAGTGAAACAAATTTAAACAGAAAAATACATTTTTTAAAAGGTAAGTGTATGTAATTTAATATTAATTTACATGTCCATTTCGGATGGGCAAGTAAATTACTAAATAACTAACTACTTGTTAGTTTTATGATTTTTTGCTTTTAAACTGAAATAATTTAATTTAGGATTTTGGGATTGATCAATTAGTTGATTTTTAATAAAATATGCCAGTCAATTTTTTTATATATGAAATTGTGCTAAAAACTGTATTAATTCTGAACACTTTTTTTTGCAAGAATTAAAGATAATTAAAATCGATGTAAAATTAAAATAATGTATTTATAGTTTACATTGACAAACAATTACATTATTTAATTACATCAATAATTATAAAAATTTATTGATGTAGTTATTTGTCTCCAAGCTTTGCAACCCCCTCCTCCCTCCGGAAAATTTTCTATGGATACCTATGCATACTATCACATTGACATGAAATTTTTAACCCTGGTTTCACAGCCCACACGACAGTACACCCAACCGAAATGGGCATACATACATACACAACAGTATAAAATACTCAGTAAAATGATAAAAAATGAATGCAGGAAGGCTAAAGACAAGTGGCTAAATGAAAAATGTAAAGAAATAAGAACTGGATAAAAAACAATATTAAAGAAATGCATAAGTCAATCCAAACTCTGATAAATAAAAAGAAAAATTTCACCCATAATTTTTGTATAAAAGATCAAAATGGAAAAATACTACTAGAAACACAAAATATAAAAAGATGGAAAGAATATGGAAAAGAAATGTTTGTCTCTGATCACACAGACACACCAGATATACAAAATATGGATGGTGAACCAATTATGTATGAAGAAATAGAATACACTATAAGTCAAATAAAAACAGGTAAAACACCAGGACCCTGATCAGATCCCTATCGAATTGTTCAAGAAATTAAATGAAAATAAAATTAATGATCTAAAGATTATTTTTAACAATATATATATATACAGGGTGTTCGGGATAAATTTGACAGTTTCGTAAGGAAAAAGAAAATCTTCTTTGTATCTATTAAATTTAATGAATTGACAAAAAAACATTACAGGCAGAGTTAATTACAATACTATCAACAAGATTTACTCAAAATAACCACCATTAGCATCGATCACAGCTTCAATTCTGCTTCGGAACCTCGAACAAGCTGATGCTACAGTCTCCCTGGGAAGGGCCGCAAAAACTGTTTTAATTTTATCCATTAACTGGGCTTTTGTATTACTGGAAGTGCGATTGGTGTCTTTTTCAACTGCGCCCCATACAAAATAATCCATGGGGTTAAGGTCTGGGGAGTTTGGAGGCCAAACATTTGGACTGGTGAAGTCGTAGAAATTTTCAGACAACCATTTTTGACTTTTCCCAGAGGTGTGGCAAGGGGCCGAATCCTGCTGCCATACATACGGCCTACCATTGGCTACCCTTGTTATCCAGGGCTTGACTACAGTTAGCAACTCCACGAACAAAGCCCGAATTCCAATGCCAGGGTTCTTCAACACCTGTTCCTGCAGATTTGCGAGGAATTCTGCTGTACGAACGCAATCAGATCGTCTGCTAGGGATCTTTCTTCTTGCTACATCCTCGTAGTCACCATTGCAAGTCTCTAGTTCATGCCTGATTGTTTTTACTGTATTCAGGGAGCATTGGGCAGCAGTCGTAATATCCTTATTTTGATGGCGGGCACGAATCATCATGATACAAGTTATTCTCTTCCATGATTCAGGTGGGTTCCAGCTATCCATCCTTTCTGACATCTTGTATATGAATGAAGAAGGGTCCAA
This sequence comes from Typopeltis vanoorti, assembly GCF_054136105.1. Taxonomy (NCBI): domain Eukaryota; kingdom Metazoa; phylum Arthropoda; class Arachnida; order Uropygi; family Thelyphonidae; genus Typopeltis; species Typopeltis vanoorti. The sequence continues at coordinate 100,140,614 of NC_143564.1, read as the reverse complement.
ACTTTTAAATGAAGAGAAGTGTGTGTTAATACATGTAACTTACGGAAAAATATAATTAATTATAAATATGTCAAATTTATCCCGAACACCCTGTATATATGATACAGAATACATCCCTGATGATCTAAGAAAATCCATCTTTGTCACTATCCCCAAAATTCCAAGAACTTTTGAATGTTTGAATAGTTTACTAGTGTGCATCAATTATAGGGAGCTGCTATTTTGTTATGGTGTTTTATAGAATTATAGTATGCTTTATAATGTATTCTTTTTATGTTTATTTAACATGAACATTTCTATATCAAGTTACTGATAACTGTTGATGCTATTTAAAAGTGTCCCACCCTCCAAAGATCCATCATTCTAGCAATAAGCTATAGTACCTCTTCCTCATATACCTGAGTTTCTTCATCCAGTGAAGAGGTAGCATTGAGTTCAATGTTACATACACTAGGTTGATAACTGTTAGCAAATTGGGCACTTATTAGTTGAACAATCTTTTCTACATGCACATATTATATGCATTCAGTAGAGTTGTATTATCTCATTTTCAATATTTCTTTTACTTGCAGCATAACAACATAATTCTCAATATTGAAAGAAACTAGCTTGAAGAGCTAGTTTCTTTCAATATTGAGACTCAGTTTTCTGTACTATTGAAAAATGTAATTTGACATAGTTACTAAAAAACTGTTCCTACATAATAAATTCAGTTTAATCCTTTATCCAAGTGTGTGCAAACAAAGTTTGTGCCTGAAAGTATCTTCAGGACTGGGTTAAAGTGGTACAACACCAGGCGACTCCTTGCAAAGGTGGAGCAAGCTACCAACACTCCTATCTCAGTATCTCCCATAATGCAAATCACATCTCCTTGCAGATATGTATAATGTTATGCATTAAGGGAAGGGCCACTACCCAGACTAGTTTCGACCTTTATTGAGGTCTCTTCAGTGGGAGCCAGACCCAAGTGGAGATACCAAGGCAGAAGCATTAGCAAGGTCATCTCCTCCTATAGGAGTTGCCAGACGGTGTGCCACCTTTTTATTAAATTACTCTGGATTTAGAGAAATATGTTGAAAGTTTATTTTTCACTTAGTCAAACTATAATAAATTCAGTTTAATCCTTTATCCAAGTGTGTGCAAACAAAGTTTGTGCCTGAAAGTATCTTCAGGACTGGAGTAAAGTGGTACAACACCGGGTGACTCCTTGCACTTTATTATAGTCTGACCAAGTGAAAACTAAACTTTCAACATGTTCCTACATAGATTATACTCTCTCTCTCTCTATGAAGAATTGTTTTAAATGTCTTTTCTCCACTGATTTTCATACCCAAATGTGTTATTGCACTTATTCAATTAAGAGTACTGTTGACTTATAATGAATTCATTTTTCTTCTCATCTTCCTTATACTCTCTTTTACCTTGCGGTGTCGAGGGTCCATTGATCATCGGACCTCACTCCGTTTACAGGATAAGGTGGTCAGCCTTATGCCCCGGTGTATCCTATGGCCTGTAGTGTTGAGTTCTCAAGGCCAGTTTGCCTGCTTTGCGGGATGAAAAACCCCAGAATAAAGGGAAAAAACCCTGCTGTCCACGCCCAAGACTGGCTAACTTGGCTATGGCTGAGGAAGATCCTTCAGCTCCTCACGTCACCGACGGGAATCGAACCAATGACACTCCTTCCCCAGGCATATGGTTGCGAAGCGCATAGCTACTAGGCTAACCGCGCGGACTAATGAATTCATTCAGGATATAAATCCTAAATAAATCCAGTATAAGCCAACAGGGCTAGGGCTACTTAAGCTGAATATCACTTACATCAAGTAAAGGGCAAATATCTTAGATTCTGACTAAATAGTTTAAGGAAATTACAACGTACAATAGAATATACATTAAAATAAATTTTAATACACTTCCAATATTTCGGCAACGTCATGTTGCCATTATCACAGGAACTTAAATACAAGACAAGTGCATGCAAGCACAACATACAGTAAATGAGGAACGAAGCAGGAAGCTATTCTTTCTCCTAAAAGTCCTCATAGTGCCCCCTAGCGAGCAATGTTGGTATTCAATGTGGATTTCCCAAATATTCTGATGTGGGTTTCTCAAATTTGAGGCAGTCTCATGCAACCAAATCTGTTTAGGTTTGGATTGTTTCTTAGGGCTGAGGCTGATTCCATAAATAGCCTTTCATATTTGAATTTACTATGGTGTATTATCGTGGCTTTCTTCCACTGTATTCTATGGCGGGAATTCAAATTTAAATACGAAAGGCTATTTATGGAATCAGCCTCAGCCCTAAGAAACAATCGAAACCTAAACAAATTTGGTTGCATGAGACAGCCCCAAATTTGGGAAACCTACATCAGAAGACCCTCAGCCCAATCGACCAAGAATACCAATATTGCCCGCCAGGGGGGCACCATCAGGACTTGAAGGAGAAAGAATAGCTTCCTGCTTTGTTCCTCATTTACAGTGTGTTGTGCTTGCGTGCATTTGTCTTGTATTTAAATTCCTGTGATAATGGCAACGTGACGTTGCCGAAATATTGGAAGTGTATGAAAATTTATTTTAATGTATATTCTATTGTACATTGTAATTTCCTTAAGCTATTTAGCAAGAATGTATAACCAACATCTAAGCCTTTCCACGAGGATCTTAGATACTGATCAGGTTTATATCAGGTTTCCCTCTTAACATGATTCATACAGATAATGAAACACACGAGAGGCGGCATGCATGTCATTTGTTACATTAAATCTGATTTTATATGCAATTATCATCATGTTTATCCTATATAACTTTCAAGATCTACAAAACTACAATACAGGTAAATGTTATATTACTCTGATTTCTTGACTATTTCTTTTAAATTAAAAATTCTGACCCTAACAACTCCTCTTCTGGCCTGAAACCATCATATTATTCACCAAGATTTTTCTTCAATTATTCTCAAGTAGGCTTGCATAAATCTTACCTGAAACTGGTGTTTTTTTTTTCCTCAAGCGTGTAATAACATGCAGCATACTAACAGCTTTATTAACAGACATGTGACATACAAATGTGGTACATGTAGAACTTTGTAACATTGAGTAATATTTTACATTTACCTAGCATGCAAATAAGTTTAGTTATTTAATGAAGTTTACAGTTTTCTCTACATCCACTGTTAATCATTTTAATTAAAAATTATCGTATACATTTTATTTATTTTTTTATGTACTTGTATAATATATTTATGACTAATAAACAGTGTATCATGTAACTTCATTTGCTGTTCTTATTCCAAAAACATTATCACACTACAAAGTAAGATCAGTAAATAATTTTTTTAGCTTTCTTTTCATATCCTTTTAATTTTCAATTTTTCCTGCTAGCAAAGAATGTGTACTGGTACCTACTGTTTCATAAAAAAAGTACTTCCAGGAACACTTAACAAGGAAATGCTTCTGACTCATTGATGGAACTGTACTCCAGGAAATAGATGAAGCTAGAGATTTAGGGGAAATATAGAGAACATATTGCTATAGTTGCTAAAGTAGCTCATAAGACTACTTCCACTTTATAAGGCCACTTCATAAGGCCTTGATACATCCACATCTGGACTAATGTGGTCTCCTGGGTTTCTTGGAGATGAGGAAGTGGTGGAAAAGATTCAGAGACAAACAACCAAGATGGTGAGTGGTCTGTGTGATGCTCTCTCTGAGGATATTAAGGGTGTGTTGATTGCAGTAGTTAGTTGATAGGAGAAAAAGAGGGGATATGATAGAAACATTTAAGTTGCTTAAAGGGTTTTATAGGATTGATGCAGGGGAAATGTTTCAGCATTTGGCCAGAGGGACCCTGGATGTTGAATACAGATGTGGTTAGAAGGTGTGTGTGTGGTGGGGGAGACTAGATTTTTTGCCTGGAGAGTTGTGAATAAGTGGAATGGGTTGCCAGAGTCAGATGTGAGTGCTTTTGTCTGTTCATGGGTTCAAGGAGTGGTATGACAGATCAGGTCTCCTGCAATGAGTCTTTGGACTACATGGAAGTGCCCATACAACAATAATAATAACTCTCACTATTTTTTTATTCCTATATAGATTCAATTAGAGTGCCATTCCAATTATCAAGAATTAGAACTTTTGACCAGGTCAAAAGTTCTAATTCTTATACTGCACAATTCAGAAGAATTATGCAGTACAAGCACTGTGAAGTTTTATATTTCCAAATTCAAGCATTTGCAATCGAATATCCTCTATTCAAGCTGCCCGCTAACATTTCAAGTTTCTATTTTTTTTAAATTTTTTTTTTAATCAAGCACGAACATAATTATTCGTTATTACTCTTTTCATTATGGAATTGTGTCCTGTTTCCTTCTGTATAAGGTAAGTTAAAAGTAACAGTGGATTTGGCCCACCAATGGTTGGTTCTCAACAAAAGGCTCTAAACTGTACTACTCTAAAACCCAAAATAAGGCTTAGTTATGTTGGCAATATATTTGCCTATGCTTCCTGGGCAACATTCAAACTCTTACTACCAGCCCACATAAAAACTATATGCTATTAGCAACTTCAAACACAGACCAAGAACAATTTGCTAAGATGACCAAGTTCTAAAGAATGAATCACAATAAAAATTTGGCTCCAACAAAAAAATGGTCAACAAAACTATAAGATTATGCTCCAAAATAATCTTCTTCTTCTTCTTATTGTGCTATCGAAGGTCAGCGACCATCTTGGCGAACAAACTGCGCTCTTGTGCTAATCTGAGCAGTTGTGCACTGCTCTTTCCTGTCCACATCTTGATGTTGTCAAACCATGATATTCTTTTTCTTCCTCTAGTTCCTTTGCCACCAATTCTTCCTATCAAAATAGTTTGTAGAAGTTGGTATTTGCTGTTTCTCATGATGTGGCCAAGATATGATGTTTTTCGTTTCTTGATTATTTGTACAAGATGTTTAGCTTTGCCAATGGATTTTAAGACATCGTCACTGGTAATTTTTTCTGTCCATGATATCTTTAGCATTCTTCTGTACAGCCACATCTCAAAGGCTTCGATTTTCTTGATGGTTGTCGCCTTCAATGTCCATGTTTCAACTCCATAGAGCAGAATAGACCACATGTAGCATTTCAGCATTCGGCATCTGACTTCCATGTTTAGGTCTTTATTGCAGAATAATGTTCTCATTTTCATGAAGGACTGCCATGCAACTTCAATCCTTGTCTTTATATCTATTTCTGGATCCCACCATTCATTAAGCCAGCAACCAAGATATTTATATCTTGATACTTGATCAATATTTTTCCCATTGAGTGTCAGTTTCATTGATGAGGCTGGATGTTTGCTGATGATCATGTATTTTATCTTGATGTTTATATTTATTCCCATTCTTTGGCTTTCTATGTATACTCTGTCAATGAGTTTTTGGAGATCCATAATATTATCTGCAATTAGCACGGTGTCAACTGCATATCGAAGGTTGTTAACAATCTTTCCATTTATTGCGATTCCCTCTGAACATTCTTCCAATGCTTTTTTAAAGATTACCTCTGCATATATGTTGAACAGGAGTGGTGAGAGCACACATCCTTGTCTCACTCCTCTTTTGATGTTAATATCACTGGTGGTAATGTTGTCTAATTGAACGGTAGCTGACTGATTCCAATACAGATTTGTTATTAGTCTTATGTCTTGTTCGTCTAGCCTTATTTGTTGAAGGACTTCTATTAAGTTAGTGTGTCTGACTTTGTCGAATGCTTTTTCAAAATCTATGAAACACATAAAGACAGATTTCTGTTTTTCTATGCATTTTTGTATCAATATTTGGGTACAGAAAAGGACCTCTCTAGTACTAAAACCATTTCGAAAGCCGAATTGTGTTTCACTTAGAGTTTCTTCACTTTTTCTATAAATACGATTCTGAATTACTTTCAAAAATATTTTTACTGTTTGGCTCATTAGACTAATAAGTTGGAAGTCACCACAGGAATTCGCTTTGGGTTTCTTTGGGACAGTGATAAATGTAGATTTGAGCGAATCTGATGGAAATTCATCACTTTCATATATTTTATTAAATAGTTTTTCAAGAAGTTCGATGTTATCTGGTTCTATTAATTTTAAAAATTCTGTTTGCACACCATCTGGTCCACTGGCTTTTCCTGTTTTACTTGTTCGTATAGCATTCTCTATTTCGCTTTTCATGATTGCTGGTCCTTGAATGTTATCTTTTATATTTATAGGCTTCTGTCTAGTATCATTGAAACGTTCTGTTACATATTTTACCCAAATCTGTGCTTTATTCTCTTCTTCTAGAACTATTTTTCCATGTTCGTCTCTTAGAGACACTATTTGCTTTTTCCTCAGTTTTCCAGAAATTTCGTTGATTTTCTTATACAGATTGAAATTATCATGTTTCTTCTGAAGCAGTTCAATTTCAGTACATAAATTTTTCATTCAATTTTCCTTGGCTTCTTTTATTTTTTTCTTGATGATGTTATGTGTTTCTGTATACCTGGCAAGGTCTTTGTTTTTGTACATTCTTCTTGTATCAATAAGAGAAAGAATTTCATCTGTCATCCATTCCTGTTGTTTTATATTATTCATATAACCTACTTCTTCAATACTTGTTACGATGGCATTCTTTAAGCTATTCCAAAGAGATTCCACACTTTTATTTTCTTCTATGTTAATCTGTTGTAATCGCAGGTTAAGCTGTGTCTTGGCACTTTTATTTATGTTCGGTTCTTTCAGTTTTTCTACATCAATTTTCTTTTTCTTCTTTTGTGATTTTTTAGCTGATTTTAATCTAAGACATACTTCTGTAACTATGGGATTGTGGTCTGATGAGATATCTGCTCCAGGATAAGTCTTTGCACTCTTTATACTACTGTGGAATCTTTTATTTATCAGTATATAATCAATTTGATTTCTGACAATGTTATGTTGGTTATCTTGAGGCGATTTACAAGTGTACAGTCTTCTGGGTGGAAGTTTAAACCAGGTATTTGCTATTGTTAGATCTTCTTCCCGACAGAACTGGACTAGACGGTCTCCTCTGTCGTTTCTGGTGCCTAAGCCATGTTTGCCAACAATTTCTCCATCACCCCCTCTTCCCACTTTTGCATTGAAGTCACCCATCACTATGTTTATATCATGTTTCTTTGTTAGGTTTTTAATCTCTTTTAGGTATTCATGAAACTCTTCAACATCTTCTTCACTTTTGTCAGCTGTGGGTGCATAAGCTTGGATGATATTTATGTTAATGGGGTTTCCCTTAAGTTGTAACAGCATTATCCTTTCAGAAAGTGGAATCCAATTTATTACTGATTTATTGATTTCTTCGTCTACTATTACAGCTACACCATGTCGATGTTTGTTCTCATCATTCCCAGAGTAATACATTGTCGTATTATCTTGTTGACACTTTCCAGATCCTGGCTATCTTGTCTCGCAAATTCCCAAAATCCAGATGCCCAGCCTCTTCATTTCTCTTGTGGCATTTCTTAATTTGCCAGCTTCATACAGAGTTCTGACATTCCAAGTTGCAATTTTAAAAGTGGACACCATTTTGAGCCCGGAGATTCTTCGCACCCCTGTCTCATTTAAGGGACGCTGGGAACTTGGGGCCAATTGTAAGGGTTTGCTCGCCATGGTGGATGTTCTGGAGATAAGATAGAGCAGTAGTTTCTCCGTTTGCTTTCTGCTCTGCAGTATTACAGACGTACACAATATAATCATATTACCATCTGCAAATCTCTGATCACAAGCTTTTCCGTCATCATTTGGCTTCAACCTTGTGTCAGTACTGACAATGCTGCTTCCCAATGTCAGGGACAGTGACCCCAGCAGGTGCTTATTTAATGGCGGCACTACTCGCCATGTCACCGAGTTGTCATTGGGCTTTGTGAGGTTTTAAGTGAAACAGAATTGCCACTTCTGCTCCCCTCACGCCCTGATAGCTCAGTCCAAAATAATAATAATGACTAAATGAAGGCAACATTCATTTCCATAATAAATCCAATAAATATCTGAAAAAATAAACAGAATGCTACATAAATACAACTTTAATATCACATTTACACTTCCTATACAACTAAAGACTTATTCAACTCCTCACCAACCAAGGGTTATAACAAAATTTGTGTTTCTCTATCTTTTTTTAAGCCAAATCTTATCTCGGTTTAAAGAGTGACAAGAAAAATGAAAAGAGATGAAAAATATGTGAAACAAGGTGAGTTGGCAAGAGTATATGAGTGTCAAGCAGCTGAATGAGTCTCACACATAATGTGACAGAGATGTCGGCAGTTAAAGTGGACTTCTTGCAATGAATCACCTGACTTCATGAAGATGTGTCTATGAATTCTAGGAATTCATATTAAGTTCAAAGGCATATAATGATCAAGTGATCTGGTTTCGATAAATATTTTTTGTTAAGACAGATCAATCAATCATATCTCTCTCCAATGGTATTTGTTTTTGCAATGTTTGCTTGGAAGCTAGTCTATTTTTTTCCTTGCTTCCTGAACAAATGGCATATGAGTCCATGTCTTTCAAATCAGAGGGCACATATTGCATTTACTACCTCCTCCTCATCATTAAATTTCTGACATGTACCTTCAAGGGGTGTACAGAATATTATAACAGTAATACATGAAAAACTTACATCATTACTAACTTCCTATCAACAATTTTCCTCCAAATCAATCTGTTATCTGTCAAGACTCCAACATTAACAGATTTTATATTTCTCTCTTCAAAGGTACTTTTTACTGCATCAATTCACCAGTATCCTGGTGAATATAACTTGATATAATGCCCCATTAACACCATATAACTGTAGCATTTTGAATAGCTTTTCTCTTGGCATCTTGTCATATGCCTTTTGAGGGTCTACAAAACTTAAATATAGATCTTTGTTATATTCCCACAATTTCTCAACAATTTGTCATAAAGTGAAAATCTGATCCTGCAGCCTCTATCAGGCCTGAATCCAGCTTGTACTTCATCAAGCTTCCCATCCAGAATCCTTCTCATCGTTTCTCAAGTATACTTGCATAAATCTTATCAGGAACACTCTGTAGGAAAATATCTTTGTAATTCACACATTGTTTTATTTCCCTTTTTACATATGAGTACTATGAGAGCTCAACTCCAGTCATCTGGAATTCGTCCCTTTGTCTGAACTATGCAGTGCATAGTTCAGAAGGCCTAGACGGTTGACTTTTATATCACCATAATTCAGCATTTCTGGTCGAATATCATCTACATCCTGCTGCCTTTCCACATTTCAAGCCTCTGATGGCTTTTTCTTCAAGTATGGATATGTATTCCTGACTGTATGCCTGTTGAGTGTTTTTTTACCACTGTGCTATCACTGCTTGTTTCATTTAGCAATTTTTCGAAGTAATTACTCCATACTTCAAGAATATCTTTTTTCCCCGTTTTCATGTCACCTTTATCATCTCTAATTCCTTTTAAAGCACTCTTTCTTCCATTTCTAAGCTTTTTCAACAGCCTCCAGAATATTTTGTCACCTTTCTAATATTTATTTTCTATGTTCTTACCAAAGTCTAGCCATGTCTTTTTTCAAGTTGGTTTTATACAGTGTTTAGCTTTCTTACATTTGTCTCTGTATTCTCTAAGAGCACAAGTTGACTTATTCACTAGGAACTTTTATTTCCTAGAGAATGATATGCTTTCTTCCTTTCCTTCGTTGCCTCTTTAACTTCCTGTGTCCACCTTGGAGTTTAGATTTTTCTATCCTTGCAGATAACCTCACCAAATGCCTCTCTGGCTGACTCAATCAATATTTTCTTCAGGGCTGGTCTCTCAATCTCTAAAGTTTGATTCCTGTTCTCAAACAATGAGAGCTCCACCTCATAGAGATGCTTATTAATAATAAAATAAGCAGACATAATTTATTATCTTCTTCTTCTTCTTCTTTCATCCATTTTCTGTCCACTGCTGGACGAATGCCTCCTCCAGTTCTTTCTATCTTTCTCTGTTCTTGAAATGGTCGACCAATTTTTCCCAACAAAATTTGACAATTCATAACTCCATCTTCTTTTATGACATCCTCGGCCTCATTTCCTTCTTTTGGAATCCAGTTTGTTAGTATGGTGGTCCATCGCTCATCTTCTCTTCTGGATAGATGTCTGGCCCATTTCCATTTTAGTCGCTTACAGTGAAAAATGATGTCAGTGATGAGCCTGGCTTCTTATCTTTTAATGTGATGCCTAGTATTAACCTCTCCATTTTCTTTGAGTTGTAGCTAGTTTATTTGGCAGTGCTTTTGTTAGAGACCAAGTTTCACAACCATATGTAATCACTGGAAGTATACACTGCTTAAATGTCTTCCTTATTTAACAGAGTGGGACATCATTGTTTTGAAGAAAAAAAAAAAGCTTTTCAATTTTCTGAATGCACTCCAGGCAAGTTGAACTCTCCTATTTATTTCCTTTTGGAGTCCACAGTTTAGATCAAGAGATGATCTAAGTATGTATATGAAGAGACTATTTCCAAGAATTGTTTTCTATTATTATGTTTTTTGGTGTTACAAAATGATTAAACATGATTTTAGCTTTGCACAAAATGCTTTTCAATTTTCTGAATGCACTCTAGGCAAGTTGAACTCTCCTATTTATTTCCTTTTGGAGTATACAGTTTAGATCAAGAGATGATCTAAGTATGTATATGAAGAGACTATTTCCAAGAAATTGTTTTCTATTATTATGTTTTTTGGTGTTACAAAATGATTAAACATGATTTTAGCTTTTTCTGTGTTTATTTTTAGACCGACTTTTCTGCTTTCATGATATAGGTCTTCTATCATTATATTAAGGTCTTCTGGAGTGTTTGCAAAAATTATATCATCTGCATATCTTAGGTGTGCTAAGTTTCAGTTATTAATTTTTATACAAGGCTTGTCCAGTTTATATTATTAAATATTTCTTGAAGGACTGCTGTAAATATTTTGGATGATAGTCTCCTTGTTGGATGCCATTTTCAATTGATATTTTATTGCTACTCATGTAAAGTTGGATTGTTGCTGTTGCAGTGTGGTAAATTATTAAATGTAATTTATTATATGTAATGATAATTTGTTTGAAAACACAGAAAAAAAGAAAAACTTTATTGATTGCCTCCCTGTGACCACTGATAGCAGGCACCAAAACTGAGCACTTTAGGAAGGAAATGCTTGGGCTAGAATGATAAAGAAATGTCATTGTGTTAAAATAAAGAATTGCAGGCAAAAATTAATTGTCATAGTATTTTGTATAAGTCACAACAAATACAATTCCTATATGATGTACGGTAAACCTTAACTTTTTTTTTTTTTTTTGCACCATAAAAGGAAAATCTGAGCATAGAAGACAGAAATAACACTAAATGAAGCTGTCTGGTAATAGCATCCCACAAAAATTGAATTTATTAATTTTGCACATAATTAACACTTACATGTATTGACATCTGATCCAACAGAGGAGAAGGCTCAAATATACAAATTTTCTTCCCATAAGCAGCAGCAATCTGTATCAAAAGAAAAGTTTTAAACGTGAATTATATTAAATAAACAGAAGCAATACATTATTTGTACAAAATGCACTGACAAATGATTAATTTTATACATTAGTAATTCATAGAGTTGAATAGGAAGTGTCTATTCTGTGATATTACTTGCATCTGTTTTTTCTATATATCGCAGGATACGAATCTATGTGCAAGTTTGATAAAGGCAGTTTCATTTTGAAATTTAGAGTTAACCACTCAGAATCAATGGAGTAATTTAACAATGGTGCATACGACAAGATTACACACACAAGAAAGAAAAATTCACTTCAGTCTTCTTCCAAATAATTCTGTGAAAGAGTATCTGAAGTAAAGTGGGATTCCAGTCCAACCTTTGCATAACATAACAATGGTGGCGAATATATTTTTATATTGTTCAGGGCATAGGTCAATGAAGTGTCCTATTGACACCCACTTCAGAGTGATGAGTAATACTTCTTTGAAATAAAAAGGACTTTATCAACTGACTGTGAGCTAACCAGCAAACTGTAATACAGTAGAATTTTCCGTCAAGAACATTAAGCTGTGTAATGAGAGTTTTTTTTTTATGTACATCTATCCATGGGTTACAAATGTATAGTATATTAGTGCTGTAAGAATAGTATATTATTCCAATACCTCACTGTGTTAAGTGATAGGTATTGGAAATCCTGTTCTAGAGGAATCTTGAACAGGAAGATTCACAGTTAACCTGTAAGTGAGATATGAATCCACAGCCTGTTAGTTGGAGTGGGATAGACTATCCACTTGACCAACTAGGCCATTTGGATTTCAACATACTAGTTTAAGGTTAATCTAAAGGTTTGAAATCCTGGATCTGGTGTGAAGAGGTTGTGTAAGATATGACATGGATTTGGAGAGTGAAAATACTAAGCACTAAAATTTCCCATCTTCTGTTTTTTGTATTAGGCTCAATGGTGTATCACAACCAAGTAACTTGGCTTCTTTGAAACCTACAGTTAATGTGCACCGTTTGCATGTCTGTAAACTATATATGTTCCACTGGCTGGGATGAGGAATAAAAAGCTGCAATAAAAGGTTTTTTGCATCTTCGACAGGATTTGAACTCAGGTCTTTCCAACCAAAGGGCATCATCAATACTACTGAGCTACGGAGACCTGAACTAAAATTTAAGGACCATAAATACAGTTTCTTGAATATGAAGGCACATGACCTGAACCTGAAAATGAGGACCAACCAGAGAAATGTAGAATGAGATCAGTCCATTAACATAATGATATTCTACCTAATTCCAGTGCTTTATGTTTATTTCAAAATCCCACAATATCAGTTTCACTTCACTGTTATCACTTCATTAAATCTACTGGCAGGCTGGCCGTCATCCAAGTTAAAACTGCATGTTGTGCTCATCTTGATGATAATTACATTCTTTGATGCTATTACCATATCTGCAACTTGCATTACGTTCCTATTCTGCTGAACATAATTATAATTCAATAATTACAAATCAGAGATAACTCATAATTCGTTTAATTCAACAATGATTAATCCTGCAAACTTTTATCTTTCTTTTTCAACCCCCCCATTCACATTATTTTCACCATCAACTCTGCGCTCACCAATCATAGCCTTTCTTGTTCTTCCACATCCTTTTTTAACCACTCACTGTGCCCCTAGTTGAATAAATGGATCTCACTGCTGCTTTCCAAGCTATAGGCTGTGGGCATAAATCTCATTCTGACATGGATGTTTGTGAAAGTATTTAAAAGGTAGATGATCACTACCCTGCTTAATGAAGAAGTAAAGTTACACTTTGGTCTGTAAAACTTGGGATTACAACCTTTCATGGTTAAAACAGTCAATAAGCAAAAGTTTTTGCACATTAATCACTTTCTTATTTCTCACTTTCTAAATAAAAAATACATTACTTGCCATCCTCGACTTGTATTCATGAACCAATAGCATTCTTTAATAGGGAGATTTTATCCATACATTAGATGAACAGATCAGGTTAAACTCAAGAAATGCCTATCCCACTCCCCAATGTTCACAACCCCTTCACAAAGTATGATGACAAATCACACAAAATTTAATGAAAACAGAATGCATATTCTTCTGTAAAAATGTTCTAACACATACACAAATAATCAAGAATAAAATAGTGTATCTTACTTTTTATTCCCCCATCAGTCTAACAATAAACCTGAACCTAAAAATGAACTCACGACATTCTTCTCAAAAATACATTGCATGACTAATGTCTAGGGATAAAGCTCTAAAATCCATACTGCTGATGGATATGATACTCTAGCCACCACAATGTAGAAAACACTGATCTTTGGTTTGTTTCTAGACTTCAGTGAGTCATCCTACACCTTCACCCTGGATATATCCCTCAGCCAACAGGCATTAACCAACACACCCAGAGGAAACCATCTAGGAGAAAACATAGACAGAGGTTGAGGTGTGTGGCATTTGAATCCCTCACACGGAAAAGGCAAATCTTGATAGTAATTCATCTGCTAGTGTAATACCACTACTTCATATGATGGAAGCTTAAAAATTGACAGAAGCCATATTTGAGCACTAAACCAAAAATCCAGTTTTCTTTTCCCCTTTTCTACCAGCATGAAGTGATGTTTTCAGATTATGATAGACATCATTGAGAGATCCAAAATTTCTTCATTTCAAGGTTACAGCTTTTAAATTATTATTCCACAGAACCATTGCTAAATAGTATACTGGATCATTCTGCTAATGCCATCAGACATTCAGAATACAGGAGTATTCTGAATGTCTTCCTGTCTGAAGGTATTCCTGTATTATACCTTGATTATCGCGGTTATTGTTGCCACGAAAAATACCGCAATAATCGAATCTGTGATAATCGGGATAAATAATGCATTTAAAATGGGTGATCAATGCCAAAGATTTTTCAAATCTATTAATTAAATCTATCAATTAAATATATTAAATATATATATAATTAAATTTTATATATCAAGTAAAAAAGAAATGTGTTAAACGTGTTAAGTAAAAAATGAAGGTTCATTAAGAAAAACAAGATTATTCTTTAATCTTTATTTATATATAAGAAGTACATACAGTACATACAATTACTCTTTCTTGGATAAAAATTGGTGTAGAATTGTCTGGTGGAATTTTTTCTTTCTTTTTTCTTCGTATAAAAATCGATAGCAACGGATGGAATTTTCAATTTACTGACGAACTTCCAGTGATCGCCGTTCAAGATTTTTTTCTTTAAAATTTTCAGCAAATCTAAACATTTCTTCCATTTCTTTGAGGGTAAATTCCTTTGGTGCCAAGTCAATTTGTTCAACATTATCATCGATTTGAGCATCATAAGCACGTTCTCTCTCGAGGTTAATTAGGTCTTCAGCATCCAGCTCTTTATCATGTGACTGAAGCAGGTCCTGAACATCACCTTTTTCAATTTCTTTTAGTCCTAGGTCGAAGCCAAGCTCAGTTATGTTAGGTTACTTCATTTTCAAATCCTTTAAAATCATTTGCACAATGAGGAATAATCTTTTGCCACGCTGCTCTCAGGTTGCTAGACGTTACTTCACTCCATGCTTCCTTGACATTCTCAATGCAATTTTTGATATTGAATGCCTTCCAGAATTCTGTCAAAGTCATAGCTTCATCTCCTGTAGTCTTTTCTATTGCTTGTGAAAAAAGTTCTTCGTAGGTAATATGCCCTAAAGGATGCGATTACACCTTGATCCATTGGCTGGATGATGGAAGTGGTATTAGGTGGTAAATAAATAACTTTTACATTTTCGCACAAATCATTCAGTGCTGTTGGATGACTAGATGCATTATCTAATATAAACAAGATTTTAGAATCAAGATTTAATGACTTACAGTCCTATCAGCTTCAGGACAAAAACAGTTTTTAAACCAATTCTCAAAAATAGTTTTTGTCATCCAAGCTTTTCTATTGGATCTCCAATGAACAGGGAGAAAATTTTTATCTAAACTTCTAAGCGGGCTAGGATTTTCTGAACGATAAATAAAGAGAGGCTTCATCTTGTAATCTCCAGAAGCATTGCCACATAGTAAAAGTGTTACATGCTCCTTCGAAACCTTGTAGCCAGGCTGTAATTTTTCATTTTGTGCTAAAAATGTTTTAGTGGGCATTTTTTTCCGTAATAAGCCTGTTTCGTCAGCATTAAATATCTGATCATTGGTATAATTTCCTTCTTCAATTTTAGAAGTTTAGAAAATTTTTATCTAAACTTCTAAGCGGGCTAGGATTTTGTCAATGATAAATAAAGAGAGGCTTCATCTTGTAATCTACAGAAGCATTGCCACATAGTAAAAGTGTTACATGCTCCTTCGAAACCTTGTAGCCAAGCTGTAATTTTTCATTTTGTGCTAAAAATGTTTTAGTGGGCATTTTTTTCCATAATAAGCCTGATTCGTCAGCATTAAATATCTGATCATTGGTATAATTTCCTTCTTCAATGATCTGTTGCAATTCACCAGGAAAACTAGCTGCTGCTTTTTCATCGGCACTTGCAATTTCGCCTTGTACATGAACACTATGAATGCTCGATCGCTTTTTGAACCGATCAAACCACCCTGAACTTGCAGAGAAAGTTTCTTCCACTACTGAAGCCGAATCATTTTTGCTTCCTAATTGTTTTCTTTTTAAAGTTTCAAACAAATTCAATGCTTTTATTTTTATAGTCATTCGACTAAGAGGAATTCTCTTTTGGTTACCATCTTCTATCCACACTGACAATAGCGTTTCCATTTCAATCATAAGATGGCTTCTGTTTCTCGTAGTTTGGGTCGATGCACTTTGTCCTAGTTGCTTATAATTTGCAGCGTGGTCTAAAATATGGCAAACAGTTGATTCATTTAGACCGTACTCTCTTGCAATTTTGGCTTTGGTTATGCCTGCTTCATACTTATTTATCATATGCAACTTATCTCCTAAGCTGATGACTCTACGTTTCCTCTTGATAGCTGTAGACTTGAAATCATCCTTGTTTCTTTTAGCATTCATTGTAGGGGTAAATAACAAGAGAAATAAATATCCACATGTACTTCAGGCAAGAGCAGATAGTTACTGGTAAGTGGTGAGAAGGCGCCAATGGATAAAAACGAAGCACTACAAGAGAGCGATACCTGGAGAGTGGCGACTTGAACTGGTTGCATATGTAGTGGGCTACATCTCGCGGCCGTGATAATTCGAATTTGGAGCGCAATAATTGGAATTTTGGTATCAAATTATAAACCGCGATAAATCGAGAATCGCAATAATCAAGGTATTCCTGTACTAAGATCTGCTTTCAGTCAATGATGATTCTCAGGTACAACTTTCTTAAAAGTGAAATAATTTTTATGGAAAATTTAATATTTTTCTCCAACTGGATTTCATTTTCAAACTGCACAAACAAGCAGTTGAGCTTTTGCTATCACCAATGACCTTGCACAAGTAATTCACATGCCTATAAGCATACCAGATAACTCTGACGAAATATTGTAGATCTTTCTCACTAGCATGGAAGTGATCTTCTAAGTATACTGTGGATAATGTCTCTCCTCCATGCAATGTATACCAAAATCTAGTGTTGATTTCTTTTCCCATGAAGCAACACACTCATACAGCCATTTCAATCCATGTATAATATGGCAACATAAGGATACAAGTGGATTGATCTCTTCAATCCACTTGTATCCTTCTGTTAGTGTTGTCTTGGAACTCTTTGGATTCAAAGAGTTCCAAGAAATGTACAAAGGTTGTACACAAGAAGAATGAAGCAAAGTAGCAACTGGCTTTCAATGAAATGCCATCCACCTTCTTTTCTGTATCCTTTTATTCCCTATACGGAATAAATGAGGCTGTTTTTTTTTTTTTTTTTTTTTTTTTGCAGTAACCCCTTCTTGGGGGGGTTACTGGGGGGGGACTGTTCTCTTGTAATGGAATACCCAACACATTGCATAACCTGTTCCAAGGACACAGGGCAAGAGAGAAGCTGTAGAATGCATGTTCCACTGTTTCCAATCAGCAAGAGATGTCGCAGATTGGATCTTAAAGTACCTCCATTTGATAGCATTTACTGGAAGATGACCAATATGCAATTCCCAGCAAGATCCTCCTTAGAGATCTTGCTTGAAACTTTAGTAAGTTATGAAATAAAGTGTTATTGTCAGTACTCAACTGTGGAAGTTTGCACTGAAAGAGGTTTATACCAAGTTTTGTTTTTACTAATGGAAAGAATGTCAATGCCAGAATGTTGTAGAGTCTTAGAGAGTACAGAATGTTGTAATATTGTTAAATTTGTGATCTTTGTAAACTTCATAAGAGAATTTACTTGATCACAATTTAACAAGTAGAAACCTTAATAAGAAAATCGTGCTTGCATCTAAGTATAAAATGAAATAAATATAATGAAAAGAATAATTGTTAACTCATATAAGAACATTGATTGTATAATATTAAAAAAATAAGATAATTAATTTACAGTAGTTATAAAAGTTTTGCATGTAAAAGGCTTGCTTGTTATACACTTGAAACAAGAGATTGTAAGTTATGCTAATTCTTAGAAAAATTGGGTGAGCTGATAGAGTTTGATAAAGCTGACTCATAGGATTACCTACAACCAAAGTCATGGTCCCCGATTTAGACACTGCCATGGGTCAGTCGCGTGCACACGGCCCACCAAAGGTAGAAGTTTCAGCAGGGAGATGCCACCCTAACAGGTTACGAGAAACATATCATGATATCACGGGGGAAGAAAATTAATTGCACAAGGTGCCGGTAGGGTCATAATATAAAAGGGTTAGGAAACCCCCCCCCACACACACACACAAGGTCTTTTGCCAGTTTTCGTTTAGAGGTTACTTCATGAGTTTCCTGAGTGACGGTCAGGAGCCCCCCCCTCCATCTGCCACAACATGGAATATTAGTAAGTGAGATTTAGGTCTCGTTCTCCTACCATCGAGAACAAAGGATGCCACATGGTCGGGAGGAAAGGTATTACTATATACTAAGCCAATCCTGCTCTAAAAGAAAGAGATCGTCAATAGAAATTGTGGACATTCTCATGGCGTATCTGATGATTGCAGATCAGCAGATAGATTGTGTTTCCTTAGAAGGAGCCGATTTACTGTCACCATGAAAGCCCTCATGATCCGAAGTACCCCAAATATGTCCCACTACAGAAGGAATATTTCTTCAGGAATCGCAGACAAGTAACGTCTAGTAGAAGAGCTTCATCAAATGGTATTATGAAAGATTTTATGTTAATTCTGTTAATTTAATATGGCTGTAATTGTAGTTCGTATTACTAAGCGATAGTATGTATAGATACTAGTATATGTAATTTACCCTTAACTGAGAAAGGTCAAACGAAATGAACGTGGTATTTATTGTGGCAACGGAATTGCCAAGCTCACATAACTCTTGTAAATTAATGATTGTGTCTAATTGAACTATTGTGTCATATTATTGTGCTTAAGAGGATGATAGGTTTAAGCCAACTTATTCATTAACGGGAAAGCCCCTTTGTCTTGTGTGTGTAGAGTCCTTTGTGTACTGTATTTATGAGTTTAATAAACTTTTGCTTTTCAAATATTCAGTTGTCTGAGATTACCATTCAATGAACCGCTTGTTATAACGTATGAACCTAGGCGTGAAAGGGGGTGAAGAAAAGGTTAAGTTATGAGATCGAGGTTACGAATGAAGGATTATTTCACCTCTAGACTTATTTAGGGATTTGCTTCTTGTTATAAATTTCTTTATAAACTAAAATATCCTAAATGGCGCAGCTTTAAAAAAATAAATGTTTTAGGATACTAAGAGGAGCAAGAGCTTAGATTTCTAGTACGGAGGTGACGATAAGCGAAGAAAAGGGATAAGATA
Source organism: Typopeltis vanoorti (assembly GCF_054136105.1). NCBI lineage: Eukaryota > Metazoa > Arthropoda > Arachnida > Uropygi > Thelyphonidae > Typopeltis > Typopeltis vanoorti. Next base: position 100,121,200 of record NC_143564.1, on the reverse strand, counting down.
TATAAAGGAAAGTAAAGAATAAGGGAAATATATAAATAAAAAAGAATGGGACACAACAATAATATTCAGGAACAATCTCAGCTTTTGGATCTTTATAATCACTTATTCCAAATAGCTGGGAAGGTATGCACATATGGGATTGGTCTGCAACATTTTATGGATTTTTGAAGCTATATTGCTTAAATATCAGAATTTTAACACTTTGAGCCCAAAGCTTCCATACTTCTTTGATAGATGAAGAAATTCCTTTTTAACTTCTTGGTATTGACTGAACCAAAAAAATTGCACAGATTTACCATATTATTGCTTTTCTTCAGCTTCTGTAATGTCTGTACTATTTATTATGTACAACTCAGCAGTGAAAAAGATGGCTTTAAGTATTATAACTTTAAAAGAAAAAGAAAGTGGCCTCTTTTCCAGTCCTGAAAGGCTTCAATTTTTTGTATATAAGTTTTTAAACTGGAGTATTCAGTAGTGGAGAAGGCAATTTCAAGTATAGAGAGAAGTTCTCTCTTAGGGATTAATCCAAAGGGAATGCTTCCAAGATTCCACTTTCCAAACTTTTAACTTTGTCTTATTAGCATTAACAGTTGATCCACTAATTTTGCTGATTTTTCCAAAATACCAAAAATGATGTATATGGAAGATGTATATTATCCCTTATTCCCTAAAAATGTCTACCACATCATTAGCATATGCCAATAACTTATTTGCCTTCATAGTTGAGGGAACTATTATCCCTTGCACAGCATGTGTATTGTTGACTTCCTACAAGAAAGGTTCAAGACCCAATGCAAAAAGCAATGGACTAGGAGGACAACCTTGCTTGGCTCCTTTTGGAATTTTGACCAGGTCTGATAGGAACCCATTAAGTAGGAGGCAGGTAGTTGAAATGGCATAGATTCATTTAATAACAGATAGCAGTCTTTTGCCCATACCAATTTGCTGGAGGATGCAGAACAGAAAGGGATGTCAGACATTATCAAATGCCTGATAAGTAAGGCCTACCGAAAGCACTGCTACTGGCTGCTTTTTCATATTAACCAGGTGGAGTAGATCACATAGCATAAACAGATTAAATTCTACTGCTCAGCCTGGAACTCCATCCATCTGCGAGCTTTTAATTATGTATCTCATTCCTACTTAGGGCATATTATCGATTATGTGAAAAAATATCTTGTAGTCAGTATTAGATAGAGATAATCCTTGAGCTGTTGATTAAGGTATGATCTCTATTAGGTTTTGAAATGAGGACAGTATGGCTTGTTACAAATTCACTTGGTATGTGTCCTGACAAGAGAAAAGAATTAAACAGTATAAATAGGATAGGAAGAATAAACTCCTAGGCCTAGTGGTAAAGTTCTATCTCTAGACCATCAGGTTCTGGGGATTTCCCTGTCTAACATTCCTTATAGGCTGTGGTAACTTCAGATGCTATAATGGTCTGTCCAGCCTGTCTTGGATATGAACAGGAAAGACATTAATGTTCCAAGAATTATAATTTCCCACAGTACTACCGTCTTCAAATAGATTTTTATAGTGTTTTTGAAATGAGTCAAGGATGTCAAGAGTGATGGATATGTCATCACCGTTCAGACAGATTTGGGTGAAAGTCCTTTCTTCATGGAATTTGATGAAATGTCTGTTTAAGAATGCAACTGAAGGGAATACAGCAGCACTCAGCCTCTGCTAAGTGCTGCTGTATTCTTATTTTAAAATTTCTTTCTTTCCCCTTGTTCCTGCCTTTCCACTTCTATCTCTTTGTTAATGTTTTTAATATTTTACCATGAACCAGCTTCTCTCTATATATACAGGTCTTTCAACTTTTTTTCTTTTGAGAAAATCCTGTTCCTTTCCCCATTCAATCATATTCTGTTTTACTACTTTTCTTTCATGGTGATCAGAATACATTATGAAAATTATGGATACAACTACCGTGTTTAGATCTAAACACGGTAGTTGTATCCACAATTTTCATAATGTGTTTTACTACTTGTTTGAATTTTAACAGTGTATCCCAGTTCCAGATAACAATATTCCAATTGTAATGGAGGGTCTGGAGTTTGGCTGAAAAGATCAATGGGAAATTTGGTGGAAGTCTCCATGGTCCAGAACTGATCTCTACTTGTTCCATGCAGCAGAATTTAAGTAGAATTGGATTATGATCTGACATGTAGATGTCAAGGTGTTTTATTTGAATTATGCTATCTATAAGGGAAGAAGAGATATAAATTTCATCAAAATGGATAGCAATACCTTGATTCATGTGCATGTCAGCCTGGAGATTAGAATTACAAATCCTCCATATATCTACTAATTGAACATTGTCAAGACATATTTTTAGCTGTGCATATCCTACTTTTCCACTTCTGGAGTGCCCTCCTATTTTATCTAAAGCAGGGTTTTCAATACAATTCCACTCTCCAGCTGCTGTAATGTAGTAAGCATTGTATAAATATGGTTGCAATTCCTGGAAGAATTTTCGTCCAACTTTTCCATTGAATGGAGCATAAACATTTAATAAACTTTATTATACATCCACAGTATTTGCAGTCTATTGTCAAGATTCTGCATTCCTCTGGATATTACAGAATGATCCAAGGAGGGAGTTAGTGAGCAAAATAAGAACCTCTACTCCAGCCCTGTTCTGTTAAGTTTTCCAAAACTCCTAGAAAGAAGTGGATATCTATCTGTTCAAATTTTTATATCTGCAGAAGTATATTTCTTGGAGAACCAAAAACCAGACATTATGCCACAGCATACATTTCTATACAGCTTCTAGTTTAATTGGCCTGTGGAATCCTCATACATTTAATGAGGCAATGCAGAAGGAAGATGATATGATTAATGAAGTGTCACTGGTAAGTCTTTAACTTCTAGATTTTGGATGAACCTGATGAGGTCTTCAATCTGTGAAGGAGCAATTGTATAGCCTGCTTCTTGTAAATTCTTTTCTAGTTTTTTATAGTTGGTTGCTTCCCATTACTTCAATTTCATGGATATCATTCTTGATTTGGAAGCTAGTTATTTTCTTTCATGTAGATAATAATTATACTGAGAAAACTTTGTATCAGTAAATTTCATTATTTTTTCTTTAATTGTATACTTGCTTTCCCTTTATTAGCATGAGATGGTTCCTTATAGTCCATAAACTCTTATGAGCATGAAGGAGTCTTCATTTGATAATTCATAACTATCTACATCTTTACATTTTTTTTTATCATTTCTCCTCCTTTTAGATTTTGTCCTTTTTTTTCAGTTCGCTTTTTAAATTTTTGTTTATCATCAAGTTATTTTTTTTTAATTCATCTTTTCTTTTTGATGATCTCGTTTGCATATTGAGTTCTTTCAGATTGTCTTACTTGCTTTTCTGTTTCTTCTCTGGTTGCTCCGTGAATAACAGTTTTATTTATTTACATCTGGTCTTGTATCTGTTCAGTTGTTATACTAGATTCACTAATGTTAATTTCAATTACTGATGTTCCATTCATATTTGACTGGAAAAGCAGCTCCTGTTGTTATGAAATTTTGGGGTTAATTTTTGGCTGTTTTGTCAAGCACTTTTTGTAATTTTATGAAGTATAATTGGTTTGAAAGCACTATCTTTATTAGACTGAATTGGAAGGTCCAGGAACTCTCTTTTTTTATGCTCCTCTAATATACATGCTGTTCTAATTGAATCTACTGGTACTCCCACTGTTTAGGCAAAAGTTCTAAAAGGACAGGTAGTAATGCTATGTTCAGAAATTTTGCATTTCTGACAGGGTTTGAGACACAGATTAGCAATATGGCTGATCATACAGTTCAAATATTTAGCCTTGGGGCAGTTGCCACCCAAAGTGGTCATTATGAACCACAACACAGGCACTACCTCTGTACCCAGGAATAATTCACCATAACTCGAATTGTACCGATGCTGACAAAATTTTGTATCGGTGTATTCATATCCACTGTGAAGGTGACCTCACCAGAAAACCAGTTTTGATCTTCACCTGATATACCGTTTTGCATGTTACTGATTTTATGCCATTTTGAGAAGATATGGATAACAATTTCATTATTATATATTCCATTGGAAATCTCTCAATTTTTATTATTTTAATTTGGCTTCTTACCATTAGAGGAATTCTTGTGCTACCTTGGAATGTAAAACCCTATATTAGTTTATCCCTGGTTTCCACATTTTTAACTACAATTAAATATTTCCTTCCACTATACAGCTATGGCCTATAGTTTGCACTTGGAGCAACTGATACTATTATCTTGGGGGGGAGGGACTAAAACCTCTATGTTTGATTATAAGAAAAACCTTTCAGCCATAAGACTGAAAATTACATAATTCCGTGATATAAGAAACAATTCTAAATCACTAGCAAATGCTGCAGCTGAGCTACTATTAAATGGCAGCCATGATACAACCAAAAGTAATCCCATACTGCAGATATTAACTGCACTACCAGAAATCTTAATATTTACTTAAATAATCCAGTATCCAGTGCTAGTGAAGGGGGGGGGGGAAACGCCACCACCAGTAAAATAAAATTAAAATATCAAAGTGAAAAACAAAGGAAAGAAAACCAAAGTACATATCTTGCGAAATCTGAGGTATATTTAAGTACAGGGATACCTACAGGATGATCTACAGCAGGGATTCTCAACCTATGGTACGCATACCATTGGTGGTACATGAGCCACTGCCTTACTGGTACATCTAATATCTTGAATTAAATATAGTGGTACACCACTGGAAAAGGTTGAGAACCCCCTGATCTACAGGATCACTCTAAATCTCAGAGTGACTCTAAAGGATTGCTACTAAAATCATTACTCCTGACCTGAATCACTCCAGTATAGGAAACTCAGTGATGGTTCCACCCAGTGACAGGCAAAAACCCACCACCAAGTAGAATCTCTCTGCTCCCCAGAAAGTAGGCAATCCCAATGATGAGCATTAATAAATGCCATCAGTAGGAGCCAGATCCAGAAGAGATAGAAAGGTTGAAGTAATGCAGAAATCACATATATCCCTTATACAAGTAGTGAAAAGGTGTTACACCTAATTAGTAAAATATTCTGATTAGAGATGGTTGTAGAGATTTTTTAGGGTTTTTTTCTCACTTGGTTATAAATTAAATTAAAAATGTCAGGAAATTATATTCACGACTTCACTTAAAGAAACTTCAAGAGCAAACTTTATTTGCTTACACTTGGATAAAGGATTAAACAATATAATTTCTTGGCATTTTTAATTTACTTTATAACCAAGTTTAAAATTTTCTATAATTACAAGCTAAAGACTTCTAAAACTGATTTTGAAAAGCTAAAAGCAAAAACTTGAATCATATCCAAATGGCAGGTATGTGAACTTCTAAGCCTTACAAGAGAAGATAGTGTTCGGCCTGTTCCTCAGCTGACTATAACTTCAGTCCACACCAATTGCTCTGTTGCCAACATTACTCCACACAAAAAAAAATCTTGCTTTTTACTTTTCCTCCAATTCATGCATGGTCAATTTTGGTAAATGTTTTTTTGCCATTCCAAATATGCGACATTCAATTACCCTTTGCTATTTCTCCAGAGGAGATCAGAATGATCTTGTCTAAACTGGATGCCAGAAAAGTCTCCCATTCCAGTGCTTTTTTCTCTAATTGGTCTGAAGGTTACTCCTGCCCTGATTCACTCCAGGACAAGAAACTCAGTGGTGGTTCTACCCAGTGACAGGCAAAAACCCACCACCGAGTAGAACCTCTCTGCTCACGACCTCTGTTCTTTGCCTTTCCCATTCCACTGGCAAATCCTAAAGTATGGAAATTACTGTTCAATTTCTCATCAGGATGACTCTACAACTCACACATCTAGAAAAAAGAACTGCAATAATTTTCTAGATGTGTGAGTTGCAATAACCTAGTACATTGATATATAAACCAGGGAGAATAGAAAATGATACTGAACAAGTGGTCTTCTGATCATAAACAGAACTTAAAAATAACAGGAGGACTATAGGGAACTAAATCTAGTTCAACTACAAGTTCATATTACAGTGGGTGTAAACATAACTGTGCTATGGAAGCGATTATGTGACATAATGGTAATTATAAAAATGAAAACTAACCTTTCCAACATCTGTTGAGCAATCTAAGGAACCAACTTGGACATTGCCTTGACAAACTCCAGCAATAATCTGAACCCGTTGAAAATCACTGGCAAGAATAACAATATTGCAGCCTGCTGCATAAGCCTGCAAGTATAAATATTTTCATGAAATATATAAATCCTAAAACGAAATATACTTCATCGTCATTCAATTTCATGACACAGTTCCTCAATCTTATTTTTTTTTAAATATCTAAAAATAAAAATAAATATAAATATAAAAAGTGAGTAAACAGAACTCCTTTATCCTAACTAACTTCTGAAAACATACGGACAACCAACCAGTCTTCATCATTCAAGCACTTACTAATAACAAGCCTAAACTACAAATAAATTAAAGCTTTTCATGAGAGATAATAGTGCAGACAACTATCACCATCTCATGGTCCTAAACATTCATATTGTCTATAATAGTGCGAGTTGTTTAACAGCTGATTTTCTTGAGATGATCAAAAACTAGATTTCAGGAGGAAAAACCCTACTTGCCAATGCCAGAATCGACTAACTTTGAACCAGTTGAAGAAAGGATTAAAAAGATCCCTCCAGCAGAACTAGAATCAAACTTAGTCTTTCTTTGGGTGGCTTAGCATTATTTATGGGTAAATACCATTTTCACAGGACTACACAGAGACCTGATAATGTAATACTGTCTAGTAATTATTGTAACTGTTAGTCACTATATGCTGAATATATTTGTGGAATATCTCAGTTGAATGTTGTCTTTGACATATAGAAAACAGCAGTATAGGCAAAATTTCAGTAATAGTAAGACACCAAAGGTGGTATGTGATTCTTAAGTGGAATATGACACTGGATAAGAACAGAACATCATTCTTGTTTAGATGCTTATCAGAAGGCAGCCCAGCAAGTGGACAAATACTTGACCTCAAAACAACTTCAGTTTAAAGTTTAACTAATTATGGATGATACTCCACACTATACTGATAGAATCATGGTTGTTCATTTGAACATGGAAATGTTCATTACTGCCCCCTAATACCACTTCAACTCCTTCACCCTCTTCACTAAAGGTATAATGCAAACTTATAAACTGTATTACATATACCAGACCTTTTTCTGTTTCATTAGTGCCAACAACAAGTATACCAAACTTGATGTCATCAAAAGTTAAAAAATTAAGACACTGCAGATTGTATGGCCAGTTAACATGCTCATGATGAGCAGCTACTGCACACATAGACACCGCAGGAACGCAATTTATGTATGTTACCACTGCACTGGGAGGTGCCTTTTCACAAAGTTTATATGGCATGTCAGTTGGCACAGTGTTCAACAGAAGAACACAGCTGGTCAGGACTGATGTTGCACACATGCTGTCTTTCAGCACTTGCAAGTTATCATGATGATCCCGTCAAACACCATCTTTAAGAAATCCTTACAGCCAGAAGTAACATGGGGTCATATCAGGTGAATGAGGTGGCTATGCAGTGGAAAAGTCATGACTAATCATTCAGGCTTCCATAAAATATTCTCTCAAGAACCTTCTGTAACAGATCAACTGATAAAATGTGACATGATAAAATGATAATATGATAAAATATGATAAATTTTTTATCATATCACGATACCTCTCAGCAGTAACTGAGCAGGTCACAGAACCTGACCTCAAATGTTAAATGAAGCTGTAAACCCACACCAGACAGTAACTTTGGGTGAATGCAAATGAATTTTTTGGATAGCACGTAGGTTTTGGTTAGCCCATACCCAATAACTATTGGTATTCACAACTCTGTTCAAGTGAACCTCATCACCACACAAAATCATCCATGGCCAAACAGTGTCCAACTCAACTCAAGCGAATGTCAGTCAACTTTCAAAGTCCTGTGGGTGCAACTGTGTCAGGGTTTTCTTGAATGAGTAAAAATACAGAATCTTCCATAGAATTTTCCAGACAGTTGTGTAAGGCACATCCATGTGTTTGATACAACACATGAACTTCAGGAACCAACGCTGTTATTCACAGCCTGCTCCACAACTTCATTCAATTGTTAAATGATTGGTTTGGGACCTCTAACAAGTCTAACTCACAATGACCAACAAAATGACTAATCATTTATTGCAGAGCACCAGGAGATCATGGACTTTATTGACATTTGTTTAGGGTTTTCTTGAATGAGTAAAAATACAGAATCTTTCATAGAATTTTCCAGACAGTTGCGTAAGGCACATCCATGTGTTTGATACAACACATGAACTTCAGGAACCAACGCTGTTATTCACAGCCTGCTCCACAACTTCATTCAATTGTTAAATGATTGGTTTGGGACCTCTAACAAGTCTAACTCACAATGACCAACAAAATGACTAATCATTTATTGCAGAGCACCAGGAGATCATGGACTTTATTGACATTTGTTTAGGCAATGAAATTCACAGTGCAGCAACAGCACTGCAATTGTTTAGGCAGTACAGCTTCACAAGCAAAGCATGTTGGGACAAGGTTAGTGCCATCACTGTGGACAGTATTAACAGCCAGAATGAAGGGAAAAAATCGCTTTTAAAAATTTTTTTAAAACCTACTGGCATGATAGTTGCATGATATGCAAATTCCATGTGTTTGGTGTTTACAATGCCCTTTGGTGGTGAAGATTGGAACTACTTTTTTTTTTCCTCAGATATCGCTTCCGCATGACATACAATGTATTCCTGCAAAGTATGTAGCATTTGGATCACTGGATGATGCTCCACAAGGCCTTAAACAGGCCTAATTTAATTCTGATCACCACGTGTGTGTGTGTGTGTGTGTGTGTGTGTGTGTGTGTGTGTGTGCGCGCGCAGCAGTATGGCACAAAAAACAGTACCGAACTTTGATATCTTCTTCAATAATAGCAGTATGAGATATGCCATTCAACTGCATGCACATTAACCCTTTAACTGCTACAGTCGAGTTAACTCGAGCACGGAAAAAAATGGTGCCCTCAAGTGGACACCCCTTGCAGCTAATGCAAATTTTATAAAACACTATTATTGCCATTTTTGTGAGTGAACAAGCGAATATCAAGAATGTATGATGCTGTCCGGACTTCTTACTTGTAAAAATTTTAATTGATTTTATTTATAAATCTTTTGCAAAATTAATTCAGCACATGGGACAATGTCAGTAGAATATAAAATCAGCAGTTAAAGGGTTAATAGAAGAACATGTGTAAAGTCTACACCATTACATTTAGCTGTAGTAATGGTATTGACATTGGGAGAAAACACATTTATTGTTGAGCAGTATTTTCATTTATACAGAGTTGGTAGAGCAAATCGTCCAAGCCTACAAGATGTTAGCAATTTTTTCGTCGTTTCTGTAAGTGCACCTCAAGTAACACTGTGCAGGTGTGCTGGCCAACATCTATGAAGTTCCGTCCTTCCTCCATAATGTCTAGTTCTCAGACAAAGTGCATTTCCATCTAAGCAGTCTGTAAATAGACGAAAATACAAGTTTCTTGCTTTCTCGGGACCTGAATTTGTTCAAGAAAAACCTCTTCAGGGTGAGAAGATCACCACCATGGCCAATTTCTGGCCATGGCATAATTGAGCCCTATTTCATTGGAGAGGGTGGTGTAACCATGACCTTAAATAGCAAAGGCTGCATCAAGAATGTGTTGGTTCCATTCATCCAGGATTTGCATAGGATGTGTCGTGCAAAAAATGGTATTTTGTGCATAGGTATTCCAACAAGATGGAGCAACTTGTCACACATCACATGGCTCTAGAGTCTATTTATCAGAACATTTCCCTGGTAGGCTCATTTGGAGGTTCACAGAATTCGCATACCCTTCACATTCTCCTCATTTCACATCACTTAATGCCTCATTTGGGGTATGTTGTTCTCCAAGATGACAGAGAATCTTCGCATGCATTACGAAATCTGTCTTTGAAAGACAAGGTGTCCATTTTGTGCACATAATCTACCGTCGTTAATGCTTTATTCGACCAAGATTCCACCAATAGTTGTGGATGTTCATATCATCATATGTAAACATCTTTCTTTGTTAATAAACCCATTTATTCCATAACATATATTGTTGTAGTTTTTTTTTTTTTGCACCATACTGTGTGTGTGTGTGTGTGTGTGTGTGTGTGTGTGTGTGTGTGTGTGTGTGTGTATACCATCTCAAATACTACAGAAAACCCCTCAAAATCATGGGTCATCTTATATGGTGAGTATAAAAAGGGAAGCTTAATATCTTGGATGAACATTTAGGTAGTTAAAATACATTGTTATATAAGAAAATAGGCAGTGTTTATAAACAAATCAGATTCATTTTTTGTTACATAAATTTATCTAAATTATTACAATAGTGTAAGTCTTAAAAAACAAGTTTTACGTTTGAAGATGATCATTGGTTTTAACTTGGTTCCATCAGCCAAACATGACAACACAACCGTAAACCTTGTTTTTTCATGACCTGTACTTTGAACTAGCACACTCTTACTACCTTTAGACTCCACTGTTTTATTGCTTATCATATCAAAGCTCATAGGAGTTTTATCCATATTTCCAGTATTTGACAATAGAAATTTATGTTCTTGTCTCAACTGAATAATAAATTTATGAAAACTGGAAGTTTGTGGTCAAGATCTGCTGGTAGTTTTTGAGCAATTTTCGTTTTTTGTTGTATTACCAGATTTTGTCTCTTCATAAAACGATTACACCATCCTGAAGTAGCTTGAAATTCTATACTTTCATCCGGATTCAATCTTCACCATTTTAGTGCATATGCTGTAATCATATTTCTTGTAACAAAATAACCATCCTGCCTTTGTTCGAATACCCATTCTGCAATGCGATTTTCCAGTTGCGGCCATTGGGTGATTCCCGTTCTCATCGCACAATTTTTCTTTGGCAATTTTTTTAAAATATCTTCTTTCTTCCTCCATTCTCTTACCATCTTCTTGGTTATGTTAAACTTTCTTGCAGCAGCACAGTAATTAGTTTGCTTTGCCATTTCAATTACCCTTATTTTAAAGGTAATGTTTTGATACTTTCTTTTTGAAACTTCCGAGCCTCATACTTTCTTCGTTTTGTTGCTAGTTCCATGATTTTAAATGATAACAATTTTAATATCCTAAAATTAAAAAAAAAAAATGCAAAATTAATAATTAATTAAAATTGTGCTAATCACTTTTAATTAGGGTAATTCGCATAAATACTAAATCTATGCTATGCAAAAAAAAAATAACGGATATGCATAGATATAAAAATAACGGATATAACAACAATACCTAAAATTGCATTAATACTGTCCGACCACAGATTCGAGACCCTAGTCTGGCAACTTGTCAAGAAGAGTCGATTCATGTTGAAGGGGAAAAAGAAATAAGCTGATGTATGAATCGGCCACCAACAAGCAAAATCACATGCTTTATATAACATTTTCCAACTATTATATGAGCAAAATAGTTACCACTTTAAAAACTACAATGTTCATAAAAGAAAAGTTAATTTTCCGACGTGTAATAATAAACAACTCATCCCACAAGAGATTAATTGCCCTATTATCGGAATGGATTCTCCTCCTTCTGACATGTGCAAAAGTGTCGAAGGGTCTTGTATCTGTGAGCAATAGTACAAGAAAGAAGAAATTGGGGGTCATCTTATACAACTGAATTAAGCTTAAAACCTAAAAATAGCCTAAAATTTAGGCCTCGTCTTATATGTCGGTTGTCCTATATGCCGACATATACGGTATATATTTCTAAGCCTTTCTTCGATCAGTTCTGAAGTTAGTTGATCTCTGGCACAGGCAAGCAGGTTTTTTCTCCAGGAAACTTGGGTTTTTCATCCTGTAAACTCAAGAAAGGCAACTGTAGAACCATCATTATTTCAGACAGGAACATATCCTATTAGAGTTAGGTACGACGAGATGGTAGCACTTGTTTGTACATCTCTTCATCTGTGGCCGCTTACAATTAGTGATAGTCATGGGCCAGCTATCTCCGATTAACTACCGGTGAAGATTAAACTACCCATTCAGTCTCCAAAACTAGATAGGGTTAAAAGGCCTAACCTACTCCTCCCTATAAGGGAATAAAAGGTATTAGCTGATATATATACACACACACACACACACACACACATTATGCATGTCATTCTAATTGTCTCTAATTACACTAACTGTTACTAAATATAGACTATACTGTAACTTTATTTGTACTTTATTTAGTCATACAATAAAAGTGCTCATTTTTCTTGTTTCTGCAATACAGTGTCTTTTGGGAATGGAACATTTTTCACAATATAGGAATATATTCATATTCCAGTCTTTGGAAAGAACAAACGTAATGAGTTAAAATTCATCTATCTATTCCTAAATGAATATGAATCCTCGTACAATAGGGAAAACAAATTAATTCAAACAAGCCGAATTTTCATCAAGTTTTCATTTCAGTTCACAATATATGCTAACCGAGTGGTTAGCGTATCCGCTCTCCAGGCAAAAGGTTGCAGGTTCGAATCCAGGCATGGGCATGGATGTTTGAAATTGTCTGTGGAAATGCTAGTGGTGGTGGTGGTAGATGCCGTTGGTATGGTTGCTTAGTTGGTGGATTGAGTGGTACAGACAGAGCTGTAGAGCAGAGGTGCCCTCCCTCGATGAGTCTTTGGACTCCCTGGAGGTGTCATGTAATAATAATAATAATTTTGGTTTTTGTTTCAGTTCACAATAATTTTGGTTTTGGCTCTTACTATTTTTGGTTTGGTTTTAGTACACTATTTTGGTTCAGTGTTGTGTGTTTTAACTGCCTCTATGATGTTTATTAATAGTGTTGTGCATTTTTAATAGTCTAAGCAAGTTGACATTCATAGAGTTTTATTCATTCTGTGTAGCTATAAAATGGATACATCTCCAAGAAAGTCAATGAGTGTGGTGTTGGTTTGAGTACTGTTAATGCAATTTTAAAGAGATTTGGGGAGACAGGTACCTTTTCTCCTGACAGAAAAGGAAAATGTGGGCGAAAATGGAAAACTACACTAACTCAAGATTGTTTAATGGTTACGAAATGCAAAATTAATCCAAGATTGTTTGCTCCAGATACATAGAGATACTTGGCAGCTAGTGGAATTAATGTTTCTGACATGACAGGCCATCAAAGATTGCTGGAAGCAGGGAGAACTGCCCAGAGACCAAAATAGAAACGACTGTTAATAAAAGTTGTGCAGAAAAAGAGGCTCCAGTGGGCAAAAGTGTAAAAAGATCAGACTTTTAAGAAGTGGAGAAAAGTCATATTCTCAGATGAGAACCATTTCTTAGTCCAAGGAGAGCAAGTACCCTATGCTCGCAAATCAGCAGCTGAGAACACTTCTCCCATCCACCTTCAACAAGCTCCTAAACAGCTAAAAATATGTTCTGGGGTTGGTTTACACATGATGATCCAAGATCATTTTTGCCTATTGACAGTATAATGAAAAGTGATCAATATATAAAAATATTGGAGAAAAGAGTGTTCCCACAGATCCAGAAAGACAAATAACTCATCTTCCAACAGGGTCTTGCTCTATGCTATACTTCAAAAAAAAAAGTGAAAAAAAGTTCCTCAAAATCACAACGTCCAGTTGCTTCAAGGGCCAGGTAACTCTCCTGACATTAACCCAATACAAAATTTGTGGGCCATAGTGAAAAAGAGACTTGGAAAATTAAACTGTGATACAAAGGATAACTTAATACAATCAATTAGAAAAGTATGGTTTTGAGATGCAGAAATAAGAAAAATGTGTTCTACATTAGTAGAGTTCATGCCTAAGCAAATTAATGAACTTATTAGGAATAGAGGAGCAGATATAAATTGCTAGGTAAAGTTGGATGGTAGAGCCTCTGCTACTAAAGGCTGATGCAAAAAGTTAAGCAAGTATGAGCGGGGTTAGTAGTTGGAAGGGGTACAATCTTTCAATGCTGTTGGCATACTCTCCCTTGATGAGTCTTTGGACGCCCTGGAGGTGTCACATAATAATAATAATAATTTTTGTACTTATTTTCTTGCAAAATTAAAATTTTTCTTTAAAATGTGAGTGTACAGATTAATTTATTCACTACTGTATGTATTATAAAAACTGGACTGTGTCTATTGACCTCAAAACAAAATATTAGCATACGCAAGATACCTATTATTGGTAAGACAGAAGAGCTACTGACAAAGCATGAATATAGGATTTAAAAAAAAAAAAAGTGGATAATTCCTCATATATCAAAAGCAAAATGACACATCACCGTGTTTTTACTATAATTCAGATTTAAGATAATATCAAGTTTTTTCAGTAGGTCAGAGAGAATACTTAACAAGGAATTGTTTTTAATTTCACCCATTATGTCAACATAGCTGGATGAGTGGAGAGCATCAGAGCTTTTGAACTTAGAAGTTGTGAATTTTAATGCTTACTAGCAGACAGTAGATACTTTTCACCCAAGTGCAGACCATTACAATATTCACTGTAGGCGGCATGCTTAGTCTCTAGAGAATGATCAGCTAATGTAGCAAGGGATAAACTTTTCTGGTCAAAGGGCCAGATTTTATGGTCAAAGATGGCCACAGACTACATAATTTTTATTTCTCCTAAAAACTAGTGGCATATGTGAATGTCAAAGTAGAACTGTTCTCAAATTTGAAATATTAGTGTTCATATAACAAATATTTAAAAAAGGAAAACTGCTAGGGAGAGTAGTTTTTTTGCAATGCTCAGCTTGACTTGGCCAAAAATAATAATATTATTATAATCATTACTATTATTATTGTATGGGCACCCCCATGGAGTCTTAAGACTCATTGTAGGAGACCCAAACTATCCATGTAATCTATCATACCTTTCCTTGAACCCATTAATAGGCAAAACACTCACAACTGACTGCAACCTTTCCATTCATTCGCCACTCTTCAAGTGAAAAATCCAATCCTCAAATCCCTACTAACCATACTCTTACTCAAATTCCATGAATGACCTCCTGTTCTGCCCCTCTAGTCAAAGTGCTGAAACATTTCCCCTGCACCAATCCTATAAAATTCTTCAAGTATCTTAAATGTTTCTATCACATCTCCTCTTTCTGCCTATCAATCAACTTCTGCAATCCACACACCCTCAATCTATCCTCATAAGGAATATTCCTTAGACCACTAATCATGTAAGCCACTCATCTCTGAATCTGCTTGACCACTTCTTCATCTCCAAGAAACTCAGGCGACCAGATCTGAGCACAATCCTCTAGATGTGGACATATCAAGGCCTTATAAAGAGGAATAATGACTTCCTTATCTCTACTTCCTAGTGTTCCTCAAATACCAAGTAATCTTATGAGCTATTAGCTATCTTAGCAATATGCCCTCTAAACTTCACTCTGTGTACCAACACCCTTAAACTTAGCTTCATCTATGTCCTAAAGTATAGTTCCATCAATGTGGTTCACAACTTATAAGAGATTTATCCCAAAATGCATAACATTACATTTCTCTACATTAATACTGACAGTCTATTTAAATCATCCTTCAAGTTTTCCACATTTGTCTTGATTAATTATGACTAACTAATTCTGCATCATCAGCAAACAACTGAATATTTTCTTTCAGGTTATTTCTTATATTATTTTATGTACAAGTTAAACAGTAGTGGTCTTAGCACTAAACCTTGCAGCACAGCACTAGTCATCAGCTTTAGCCTGGATTCTACTCCTTCATATATCACTTTGTGATATCTGTCTAGTGACCACCCTCTTATCCACATAACTAGTGTCATATCCATTCCTATTTGTTCTAATTTGTGAAACAGAGTTCCATTGTGATATTCTGTCACATGCCTTCAAATCCAGCAGAATCATCAAGTATCCATTTCCTTTATAAAACTCAGTTGTCACTCTTATAAAAAAAGTTAATAAATTACTAAGGCATGACTGATCCTTTACAAAGTCATGTTGTCCCTCACGGAGTATCAAATTCTTATCTGCCATTCTTGAATTAAAGTTTTGACCAATTTTTTAGTACTTTTACTACAAATCCTGAGATAGTGATTGCTCTATAATTTGCTACTGCAGTCTTAGAACCTAATTTATGAAAATGAATTCTTTTGAGCTCTTACACATCCCTTGGAACTTTATAAGAACTGAGACTAACATTAAGTCAGAGTACACTTCCACATTCTTGTTGCAAAAGGCAAGCTGATATCCCATCTAATCCCACCGCTATATTTACACCGAGATTCTGCAAATATCCTATGAACCTCCAATTCATTCACTTCTGTTCCCATATCAGTCTCTGCAACATACAGCATGTCACAGTATTAACCTCACTTGGATGATAGACCATTGCAAAGTGGTCACTCAGTAAATCAACCATTTTATCTGCTTCTGTCATCTCGTCACCATCAGAACTCAAGGGTATTCTTTCAGTCATTCTTCCTCTTATTTGCCATGTAATAAAAAACTTTTTGGGATTTCCTTTAGCCTGTATGGCTAGTTTCTTCTCATAATCTGATTTTGACTTTCTTACCATGCTGGTCACTTTTCTCCTTATAAACCCTCTGCAACAATTTCTTTTTTCTTTGCAGCTCATGCTTAATGGTACTATTCATCCATCTAATTCCTACCTGATTTATCCTCCGTACCTTAGGTATATAATTTAATACTGCTTCCTCTAAATACCCCTTAACTATTTTTTATGCACTACTAAATTATTTCTTTGCAGGGCTTTATGTCATGGCACAGCTTCAGGTTTTCTCCTAAGCTTTTGGCAACAGTGATCAGGTGGCACTGCCTTGGGAAATGGCTAAGTTTATGATTGTTCCATTCAGAAAAGCTTAAATGCTGAACTACAAAAGCAGGAAATGGAGACCACCTGAGGGGTATGCAGGGTTTTGTACAATGGTATCAGTTATTGGATAGGAAGAAGATAGGGAATTGTTTAAAATATACTTACTGATGCGATATTGGAATGTGTCTGCAGTAATCAAAAAATAAATAGAGACGGAGTAAAATGGATGTGTAATTTAATTAACAAGAGATTTGTAAGAAAAAGATAATGTGAAATATCTTGTGCATAAGGATCATGTCAGTTATGATAATTATAAGCAGCAGGCCAAAAAAAAGTCACACGTGTTGTATGAAAAGCCAAGTCCGAGTATGAAAAGAAACTGGCTCTGCAAGTTAAAGACAACTCAAAAGAATTCTATCGTTATGCTGCAAGTAAAAGAAAGCATGAATTTGAATGGATAACTCTAATGAATGCAGATGGTATGGTGGCACCTCCATACCATCTGCACTAATGCAGAAGCGATTGTTCAACTAATGAGCAGCAATTTTGCTAAAAGTTATCAACCTAGTATATGCAACGCATGAGGAAACTCATGTGTATAAGGAGGAAGTACAAGAGATATTGTACAAACTGAATAATAATTCTGTAATAGGAACTGATGGGATATCAGCATTGATGCTAAATGAGTGTTCAGCTGAACTAGCTATTCCTTTTTCCTTTCACCAACCAGGCTATATAATTTGAGTCTCAGAACAGGAAAGATTTCACAGGAGTGGAAAGAATATATGGTAATCCCCAGAACAAGGGGGGGGGGGGTTGCAAAGAATGTATACAACTATTCACATATTAGTATCTCTGGAGTGGTAGTGAAGATTTTGGAAAATTTGGTTAGGGCTCGCATTCAGAAATGGGTTGACAGAGAATCTCTAATTTGTAATGAACAGCATGGGTTTACTAAAGCAAGGTCATGTTTTAGCAACTTGCTCACAGTCTATTATAATGTTATCCCTGGGTTAGACAAGGGGAATGGATACATTATGATATTTTTTAATTTTGCTAAGGCTTTTGACAGAATACAGCATGAAGACTGTTGCATGAATTGGAGAATCTGGGATTGAATTTTAAACTATTGGCCTGGATAAGAGGATGGCTGACTGATAGATATCAAAAAGTCATATATATGGGTAGAGTGAATCTGTAAGATTCAAGATAACTATTGGTGTGCCTCAAGGGCAAGTCCATGGTCCATTGTTATTCAATCTGTACATTAATGCCATTGGGAAGGATTTGATGTAAGGCAAACAGCTATTGGCTGATGATGCAAAAATAAGTAGAGTAATCAGGAATGCTGCTGATATGCAGTACTTGCAGAATTATTTCAATAGGCTGGAATTGTGGGGATGAAAATGGCTGTCATTTCAATGTTATTAAATGTAAGGTCATGCACATTGGTGTGATTAGATATCCAATGTCATATTATATTGGTGGGATTGGGTTTGAAGAAACTGATGAGGCTAGGGATCTTAGATTTTTAGCAGCCAAGAAGTTGAAGTTCAAGGGTCATATAGCAAAAATTGTAAACACAACATAGAGAATAATGGCAATGATAAAACGAATCTTGACATGTAAAGATAAGGAAGTCATTTTGCCTCTTTACAAGGCCTTGATAAGACCTCATTTGAACTACTGTGCACAGGTCTGGTTTCCTGGTTCCCATTGTGATTCTGATAGTGGAGATAGTGCAAAGGAGAGTGTCAATCAAAAATGATATCAAGAATGTGGAATACAGATGAAGACAGATTGAGAATTTAGGATGCAAACACTAGCAAACAGGAGAAAGAGGGCTGATATGATTGAGACTTACAAACTTCTGAAAGGGTTATGCAGAATTTCAGCAGATGGAATATTTCATTTTATGAAGGGTGAGGAAAGAACCTATTCCATGGAAATTGAGAATGAATGCTGTCAAGAAGAGAGTTAGGGGTAGAATTTTTCTCTAACAGAGTAGTGTGCGAGTAGAACGAATTGCCTTTGGGTGTGTGTGTGTGTGTGTGTGTGTGTGCGAGTAGCATGAATGAATTCAAGAACAAGTATCACAGTTGATGTGAATAGTATGGCCTCCCTCAATGAGTTCCTGACTCACTGGAGGTCTCCCTTAATAATGATAATAACATACTGTCAATGCACATATACATAAATACACTTCTTTCTGGCAATTTTTATGTTTAAAAAAATCCAAGTATTGGGATTTCATGAACATCTACAGGTTGTCCACAGCTAATCTAATCTTTATCCATCTCATGTACTACTGGTTTAAACTTTATTTGTTAATTACAATCATGATTGAAATTAAAAACTAAACTATCCTATCATAAATACTGAAAATTAATGATGTCAAGAAATTTTATTCTTAGGTTAATCCTTTATCCAAGTGTAGGGAAACCTGAAGTATGCAAGTGAAGTATCTTCATGAGTGGGCAAGTTGTATATAGAGGCTAATGATTTCACATCCCTTTCTATGCATTATGGAAAAGGCCACTACCTAGACTGTGTTAGATCCTGAATGGAGAGCTTCACAAGTAAATTCTTTATTCAGGATTTAACATGACAACTACTACTAATTAAGGAGATATCTGCACATCAGCTAATAATTATGAAGTATTATTTTATGTTATGTAATAATGTGTAGTCCATGTGTGCCATATAGTGAGAGTTATTGTTAGGTTATTTGTAATTCCCAAGTAAGCTGTCTAGTACATTGCAAAATTCTGAGAAAAATTATAAGTAGTAATCCAGAATAATCGCATATAATCTGTACGAGTCGAGCGTAGCGATGGAGGCTATACCTACGCGGAAAAATGACGTCAGAGCGGCTACCTAGAATAATGTAACCTGACAGGTTAGGGAGAGTGTAGGATCACCCAAGGGGCATGAACGATGGGGTTCGTGGGTGAAAACCACATTGAATAGAGGGCACCCGAATAGGGCGAATAAAAGACGAAGCATGCCGTTTTAGGAGGCCTTTTGACCTTTTGATCTTCGGGTGCCGGATTCGAATTTTAGGGGGAGTTGGTCGGAGGATTCGTGAGAGAGCTGTGGGCCGACTACGGTAATGACGGACGGCAGGTTCTTTTCTTGAGAATGCTTGAAGATTTTCAAGCAGAGCTGATCGCGATATGACGGCCTATGTGGAATTGAGCCTTAGCAGAATGTCCCATTGGAGAAAGTTTCCTGCAGAGCGGTAGACAGCACGCAACAGTCGGAAATGATTAGAAGAAAAAGCGTAGTACATCGCCAGGCGCAAAGACGGCCGAAGAATATGCAGTAAGGTAATCCAGACCTACATGAGATGGCGACATGAAATTTGAAAAGATCCAGTAATGTAAAAGTTTTCGTTCTATGTTAAGATTCGTTTAGAAAAACAAGAAATTTGTGTACATTGTAACTAAAGGACACTAGTAGAGAACTTTTAGTGAGAATTTGACTGAATTAATTAAGCCCTTGTGGAACAAAGAAGAGTTGTTAATAGGCAGTAATTTGTGAATGGCTAGACTTGCTTAAATGAAATTTAGAATTAAGATAATTATTGATAGAGTATTAATGAAAGTGTTCAATGCGTAGTCTGTGAATAACTTGTGAAAGGAATTATATAGTAGTAGTATTATGCTTAAACCTAATCTTATCCTTTCATAATTGAAGGATTTAACTTGCTCTGATTCATTGTGATTTAGTATAACCCTTAACTTAGAGTGAATTTTGATCCACTGAGTATTTTAACTTACATAG
Source organism: Typopeltis vanoorti (assembly GCF_054136105.1). Classification (NCBI taxonomy): domain Eukaryota; kingdom Metazoa; phylum Arthropoda; class Arachnida; order Uropygi; family Thelyphonidae; genus Typopeltis; species Typopeltis vanoorti. The sequence continues at coordinate 100,100,518 of NC_143564.1, read as the reverse complement.
CTGTAAATGTTTTATGTTTTTCCAATAAACATGTTTTGTACCTTATACCTGAGTTTATGCCTGATTACGAATTCAAACCACCACTTATGAAATAGAACCTTTTTGGCGGGAAGGAATTTAGATATAATTGCTTAAGTGAGATTCGGTCTACGACTGCTAACTGAATCTGCACAGCGCTGGCGTGGGATAAAATAACTGTGTGTATCCCTTTAGAATTTAGAAATATTTCTCTGAACAAGAGTCTCTTCTGTTATAGGATATTGGCTGGCGCAGCAAAATATAAATTTTGCCAATATCTGAAGAGATGATAGATCTAAATTAATATCTTAAGGGCACGACAGTAGAATAGAAGGAGAGTTATTATAGAGGTAGAACAAGATATAATATAGAGAAAGCAGCGACATAACAATAGAATAGCCGGTAGGATTTTGATTGTAAAAGGTTTTAAGTAAGCAAAAGGATAGATTCAAGAAACAGTAAATTAAAATATAAGATCAAACTGATGATTTAACAAAAGACTTTACGATATAACAACTGGTTTCAACTTTACACTAAAGTATACTTTCGACTAAAGTATGTTAAAATGTGGGGATACTTCTCCAAAAACTCTGAGTGATCTACAAGATCACTCTAAATCTCACTGAGTGACCCTGAAGGATCAGTACTAAACTCAAAACTCGGCAGTTGCTCTGCTTGGTGACAGGCAAATGCTTGTCTCCCAGCAGAGCCTCTCTACTCCCCAGAAAGCAAGCAAACCCAAAGATGAACATTATTAAACAAAGGATTTTGCTTACACTTGAATAAAGGATTATCCAAGTGTAAGCGAAGTCTATATACAAGTAGTTGAGTCATGATGATACTTCATATGCCAACTTTGTTTGCTTACATTTGGACAAAGGATTAAACCAAGAATATAATTTCTTGGCATCTTTAATTTAAATCTAAATGAAAAAACTTTCATCTTCTATCTCTGATCCAGAGTATTTTAATAATAAACTGATACACTTTGTCACTACTTGAATACGTGAAATATATAGTTCCTTCAATGTTGTTATGTTATTTCTTGTGGTTCAGAAACAGACAGATAAGTTAGGAATTTGCCTAATGAACAGTTTTCCGTAGGGCCCATACTACAGCTCAACAAGTGCGGCAGCCGGTAGAAATCATCACTAAAGGTTTCAACTGGAAACTCAATACAACTACCATCGACGGTTTCGACCAGACGCAGGATCTCTTCTGGCACCTCTCCTGTTTTCAATCTATGTAGCAGACATCCCTCTGAACCCAAGAACAACATTCACTGCATTATATGCAGATGATACTGCACTGATGGCAAGATCACTAACCCCAAAACTGGCAACTAAAAGACTACAAACTAGCATACACACTTTAGAAAAGTGGATGGCAGACTGGAGGATCCAAGTTAACCCCCAGAAAAGCTCAGCTATATTGTTTACTAGAAAGAAAAACCATACCATGGAGGATATTTATTTATTGGGAGTAAAGATTCCATGGCAGACTGAAGTTAAATATCTTGAGTGATTCTTGATAGTAAACTCCTATTCAGCAAACACATTAGTTACATTACCTCAAAGACATCCAACATCTTAGCACAGCTCTACCCTATGATCAACAGACAAAGTAAACTGGACACGCAAACAAAATTAACAATTTACAAAATGGTAATTCGACTGGTTATCATTTACACATCCCCAGCTTGGAGCCACACTGCTAATTCAAACATTCTAAAACTTCAGAGATTACAGAATAAGTGCCTGAGGATGATTCTGGATGTCCCTTGGTTCATAAGAAACACCCAGATCCATAGAGAAGTTAATATCCTTTATATCTCTTCCTTTCTCATAAATCTAGCTGAGAAGTTCTATACCAAGACAAGTAACCATCCAAACCCATTAATCAAGGAAGCCTCATAATATAATGAAGAAGAAATCAACAAATATAAAAGACCAAAATCTATTTTAAGTTCAGCTGAACACAACTAACTTCACTGCCCTCAATGGGCAAGCATATAGCTCATAAACACTCCATTCAAAGTTCTTCCATTACAAGAGAAAGGGGAATATGAAAAGCAATTTTGCTTCACCCATCTAGCCAGAAATGTTAATGTGTTAATGTTTTTTTTTTGGTTGTTAGGATCAATGGCGTTCTGCATTTTGTGAAATATCAAGGTAAGACATTGTTTAGATGCAATTTAATTGCTATTGCTTTCTTTAGCCTACGCTTGATATTGCTGGCAGTCCTTTGCGGCTGCAGGATATTCTAAAAAAAAAAAAAATTTTTTTGCTGGCATGTCTTCAGACCTGCGGGATTTTTATTAACGCTCATACACAGTTAAAACGACATGACATGAGCGTACCTGACCTAAAAATATTCACTAATTTGCTCGATAAAGAGCCAGCTCTTGTACTTATTGATAAATTCCAAAAGAAGTTCAAGCTGACAACATGGCCTACTAGCATGATTGAACCCGACATCATTATCGAGTCACCCAATAAAAAACGAGCACTCACTTTTATTAAAAAGCTTCTCAAAAAGTTTGAACGGGATTGGCCCGGCTACCTAAATTTATATTCCTCACCTGACGTCAATGTTGAGGAAAATGAAGACTCTCCTCAAATGGAGGAAAAACTCAATCTAGTTGTCTTTACCTCTAATCCTTCTGATCAAGGAGAAATCCATGCTCGTAAGAAGAGAAAAACTCTCGCTGCTGAGCCAACAAATGATGTTGGTATGGACGAGGATGTTCCCATTTCAGATCCCTCTGCTTCCCCCAATGAAAAGGTGCCACCAATTATCCTAAGGGAAAAGCAGAGATGGACAACACTAAGAACCATCATGGCTAACTTACAAATAAGTTATAGATCTGCTAAAAATGTAGACGAAGGTATAAAAATTCAGCCCACCACAGTGGCTGATTATAGAAATCTTACAAAGGAGCGGGACGCAAGAGGAACACAATATCACACATTTTCACTTGCCTCCGAAAAAAATCTGAAAGTAGTCCTATGAGGAGTCTCCGAGGATATTGACATGGATGATATAGTTACTGACCTCAACTTACAGGATCTACCTCCCATAAAGGTCACTAAAATGTTTAGATCAAATAAGACACCTATGCCTTTAGTTTTAGTAGAAATTCATAACATTTACAAAGACATCTATAATTTAAAATCAATCTGTGGACTCAAAATCACCCCAGAACCATTGAGAAAGAAAGCATCTTCTGGGCAGTGCCACCGATGCCAAAAATTTGGCCATGCCCAAAAGCTATGCAAAGCTCAGTTCAGATGCCTAAAATGTGGCGAGAATCACCCCACAAACACCTGCGCCAAGCCAAAATCCACCCCGGCTAAGTGCGCTACATGTGGAGGTCTTCACCCTGCTAATTTTAGAGGGTGTATACATCACCCCAAAAACAGATGGAATCATCCAAATCATCAATCTACCTCGTCATCTAATGCGAGAGTTCCTGAAGCTCAGGCTCCTCAGTTCTCCAAGAGTGAGATCATGACAACAGGTGCTCGTCCATCATTAACTGAGCTCCTTAAGAAAACGAATCTTCAACATCAAGCGAGAACATATGCTGATGTGGTCCACTCCAAACAGATAGTACAAACGCAGAACCTGAATAATTCACATTCAAATCTATCAGCTATTATCACCTCTTCTCTTGCAAACATGCTGCAGGATTTCAGCAACTCAAATCCATCCTTAAGTGTCACAAAAAGATTCTTACCACAAACCCAATCCATATTATCTGCAGTCTCTGATGCATAGGAAAAAAATCGTTCCAAACTCTCTTAGGATTATTGCTTGGAATGCCAACGGTATAAAAAATAAACTGTTAGAAATCCAGGAATTTAATAATAGATACAACCCAGATATATTGCTGATTAATGAAACTCACCTGAGGCCTGCTGACACCTTGAAAATCAGAGGGTATCAGATTTACAGAAACTACAGACTTGGGTATAGAGGTGGAGGTACAGCCACCCTTATCAAAAACTATATCAATCATCATTCAATAACCAACCTTACTATCACCAACCTCGAAATCACAGGAATTAATGTCCTCACAAACTCAATTGGAAACCTTAAAATTTTTTCTGCATACAACCCTCCATTAATGACATTATTGACCTCAGATCTGAATGCCATCCTTGGAGTAAAAGGACCGGTCGTCATCGCTGGAGATTTCAATGCAAAACATCCTGCTTGGAACAGTAAATCTACCAAAATGGTCGCATCCTTTCTAGCTACACAGGATCAAACTATGCTGTTGTGGCTGGACCTACTGAACCAACTCATCTCAGTACGTCTGGCACTGCTGACATCCTGGATATAGCTATCCTGCAAGACATTAAACTACAGTACAGCCTTATATCACTAAACGAGCTGTCATCAGATCACAACCCAATTCTACTGCAATTGGGAGAACAAGAATGTCTGTCTCCTCCCTCTCATTCAGGCATATCATGGGAGAGCTTGTCTTAAGCACTTAGGGATCAAACTGGATCCAGCCCTCATATATGCACACCAGAAGATGTGGAATCTGCAGTGACTAGCTTCACCCAACAGATTAAGTCCACTATAATGGTTGCAACCTTCCAGAAACCTGTTCCCAAGCCTGATCGTTTGCCTGAGGACATTTTGGACCTGATCAGAGAGAAGAGCAGAGCTAGGAAGAGATTTCATAACACTCGCGCTCCTCAGGACAAGACAGTGCTTAATAGATTGAATGGAGCAGTAAGAGATGCACTTAAAACTCACAGAAACCAAGTTTGGGATAAAAAGTTAGCGTCTACCTCACCTATTGATCACTATCTGGGGACTACTGAAAAACATCAAAAATAAAAAAAAGATCCCTTCCCCCCATAATCTCAAAACAGGGCCTAGTCCAAACAGATGCAGATAAGGCAGAAGCCATACTAAAAAATCTTGAGGATCACTGCAAACCTTCTTATAACAACTTAGATTTCAAATCATCTGTACAAAATCCACAGACAGGTTAGGCATGTATTAAACCTCCCAGATACCAGTGCTGACCATATTGCACCTGCATCACCTGTTGAATTATATGATATTATTAAAAAACTTAAGAACAATAAAGCTCCTGACAGCATCTCAAACAGGGTGATCAAGCTGCTGCCTCGAAAAGCTATAGTGCACCTGACCAGTATAATAAATGCAATCTTAAGACTTCACTATTTTCCTTCCACCTGGAAACTGGCTGATGTGATTCCTATACATAAGCCAGGCAAAGACCCACACTTACTGCAGAATTATCGTCCAATCAGTCTCATCTCCAATCTGGGTAAGGTTGCAGAGAAGGTCATCCTCTCACGACTCCAAACCTCAGTAAATGACCTAAACATCCTCCCTAAAGAATAGTTTGGTTTTTGGCAACATCATAGTACTACCCAGCAAATCCACAGAATTGTCGAATACATCACCACCAGTTACAACTGGCACCAGTGCACAGGAGCTGTTTTCCTAGACCTATCCAAAGCATTTGAAAAAATCTGGCATTTTGGACTCCTGCACAAACTTATCTGAGCCGGTACCACACTAAAAATGGTTCATCTAATCCATTCATATCTTCAGAATAGATCAATGCAAGTTAAAATCAACGGTTCTACATCGTCCAGCACCATATCTTTGCTGGAGTGCCGCAGGGATCTCTACTGGCTCCATTGCTGTTTTCTGTATACATGTCAGACATCCCACACAATCCAATGACTTCCATTTTGGCCCTATATGCGGACGATACGGCAATACTAACCAGATCTCTCAGACCCCATTTCATTACCAGAACGCTTCAAGAAAACCTTCTAAAGCTGGAGGGTTGGTTCTCCAAGTGGAAATTGGAAGTCAACCCCCTGAAAAGCTCAGCCTTTTCTCAAAAAGGCCAATGTCTCCTGCAGGAGATGTGTTACTATTCAATACTAAAATTCCCTGCAGACAGAAACAAATTACCTGGGTGTGATTCTCGGCAAAAAGCTATCTTTCAACCAACACATCAAATCTGTGTGCGCAAAAGCATCTAAAGCCATAGCTCAGATCTATTCACTAATTAATAGAAATAGCAAGCTCAGCAACAGAATCAAATTGCAACTATACCATGATGATTCGTCCTATAATCACCTATGCCTCTCCGGCTTGGAGTCACACCTCTAATGCTAACATTATCAAAATACAGCGAGTGCAGAACAAGTGCTTGAGAATGATTCTGAAAGCCCCGTGGTATGTTAGAAACAATCAACTCTACAGAGACACAAATATTCCCTATATTCTCTCTTTTCTACAATCCTTAGCATCCAAGTTTTTCCTAAAGATGTCCACACATCCCAACGATTTGGTTTAACAAGCTGCAGCATACGAGCCAAACGGACATATTCAAATATAGAAGACCAAAAGCTATATTAGCCTCCTATAATGATGCATAATCTCCATGCCCATTCAGGGCGAGCAAACTGCTCGTAAATTTTACCCTCACTGTAATCACAACAGATAGCAGGGAATATGAAAAGCATTTTGCTTCACCCCTAAAGACATAAATGTCAATTGTCAATTTCTTGTGGGTCTGGTTACGTTGATGGCAACGTTTGTACTTTGGGACCTGCTTTCTAGGGAGAAGCGAGGCTCTGCTTGGTGGCACAATTGTTCCTCACCTGACCTCAGTACTCTTGACCTGAATTATTCCTGTCCTGGAATGATTCAGGTCAAGAGTAATGAGTTTAGTAGCGTTCTTTTAGGATCATTCAGTAAGATTTAGAGTGGTCTTCAGATCATTCAGTGAGATTTAGAGTGGTCTTCAGATCATTCAGTGAGATTTAGAGTGGTCTTCAGATCATTCAGAGTTATAGGAGAGGTATCCCCACACTTTAACATACCTCAATAAAGGTTGAAAACTAGTCTTGGTAGTGGCCCATCTCATAACGCATAGTATTATGTATGTCTGAAAGGGGAGTGTGCTTTGCATTATGGGATACTAGGGCAAGTAATGTGAAGTAATCAGCCTCTATATATAAGTAGTTCAGTCATGAAGATTTTTCTTGCGCAAACTTCATTGGTTTGCACCTGCATAAAGGATTACACTACGAATATAATTTCTTGGCATCTTCAAAGCAGAGAAAAGTATGCACGTACAATATTTTTACAACTAGCTATTTGCATAATGACAGCAGCTAACATCACATCTTTTATCTAATAATTCCTTCACTAGCTATTTTCATAACGAGAATAGTTCACTTACTACAAGTTATCCTTAATCCTTTCAGCTGCTGTGAGTTTAACTTTTCCTGTTTTATGTGAATCCCACCTATGAAATGCTGTAAACCTAATATGGTATTTTTTCAAACCAGATTAGGTATCTAATAAGTATAGTAGTAGTAGTCTCACAATAGATGATGAAAACTGCATACTACCTAAAGACATTCATAAGTATCCATGCTTGAGTGGAATTTCAAATTTACAGCTTGTTTGTCAAACAAGCTGTTTGACAAATAAAAGAAGGCTGTTAAATTTGGTGACAAGCGGACACATCTGATATGTTAGATATGCTAGCACACCTAAATGTTCTCATTATGCAATTAGTAGTAAAGATACTTCCCAATGCAGACTTTTATTTGCCTACACTAAGGTAAAACATAGATGAAAACTGAATACTACCTTAAAATTTGTTGTCAAGTATTATATTCTATCCAAATAGGTGAAAAAACTGTAACAAAACTGTACGAATAAACATGACCAAATTATACTGCTGGTTGAAATAAATATGTTAAGGACTAAACAGTAAAAAATATTATAAAATAGCCTATTTGTGTTCATTATTAAAGTGAACACAAATAGGCTATTTAAGAAATATAAAAATAATAATGATAACTTCATGCTAAATACCTTGAGAAACAATGAATAAAAAAAAATTCTTATAAAATAATCACTTACAGTGAAAGGTATACCTTCAACACTCCCCACTGCATAGCAATGATCTCCAGCATTTGCTGCACCAGTTAGCACTTGATGACAATTCATCCTATTCTGTAGTTAAGTTTATGCTATAATACTTTTCCAGCTAAATGCAAAGCAAGTACTGTTAGATAATAGACAAATAATAAAAACAAAATCGAGGAAGAAAAAAAAAAATGTATGATTAAAGTTGACATTCTTGACATGCTGCATTCTAAAAATAATTACTATATTTGTACCTGAAACCAAGATAACTATTCCATAACTATTTATATTTGTTATAAAATTTGCGATATGAAAATTAACTACATACATACAGATATAATGGTAAGACAATGAGTGAATAATGGCTAGCAACCTAATTAAATCTTTATTCATCTGATATAGAGATAACCAAAACTTTATTTTTATGGGACACCCTTGAATTAGAACATGTTTTTTGACTGCAGCTCTTTTTAAATAAGGATGATAATTATGATCATTTCATTAATTTTTTCTTTAAATAAAGTAAAATAAAGGACTATTATTTAAATTAAGGGGATATTGTTTTTGTTGCCGAAATGAAGCTTATTAGCTCTTTATATTTAAGTAAAATAAAGGACTATTTTCCTAAATAAAGGATATTAAAATAAAGTCCTTTATTAATTATTATTATAAGAATTAACTAACAGAGCAAAGAACAAAGTTCCTTGCCCTATAATTTGATCAAATTAATTGCCATGTATAAAAGTACTTCTTTCTGTTATGCAGCTCAAGAGGCATAATTAACAGAATACCATATGGTATTCTATTAATGTTGAAAGAAGTTTTTTCACTTAGTTCTACTATAAATTAAAGAAGCCAAAAAATTATATTCTTGGTTTCATCCTTTATCCAAGTGTAAGCAAACAAAGTTTGCACATGAAGTCACTTCACGAATGGGTTACTTGTATATAGAGATAGACTTTACATCAATTGCCTTATTATCCCATAATGCAAAGCACATCCTTTCTGACATGCATAATGCTATGCTTTATGGGAAGCACCACTACCCAGAAGTGATACAAGGTTGAAGTAATGCAGAAGTCATATTTCCATACACAAGTAGCTTAAAGGTGTCACACCTTATGTCAAGATATTATATTCTTGGTTTCATCCTTTAACCAAGCAAAGTTTGCACGTGATGTGAAGGCAAAAAAAAATTATATTTCTTTCAGAGTTTTGGCTATTTTTTTTTCCCCCAATGTACCTCATATATAAGGAACAGTAATAGCATAATTGTAATCCGTATGTTGATGGGGGGATGGAAGGAACAACCAATTTGTTCATCTTTTCTGACACCATAGCCATAAGACAGGAAAGTCTGATGGATAAAGGAGAGTTCAGCTGTGAGAGAAGCCTGGTTGGAACAGAAGTTGGAGTCTCTATTGACAAGGGTTTTAATAGCACCATGTTATTCAGAGGAGGAGTATGAGAAAGTTTTTGCATGTATCTATCTGCATGGGTGGGTTTTCTGTACACTAAGAAAGAAAGGGTACCATTGGGTGATTAGAGTATCTAGCAAAGGAAGATACTGCTATTTTCTTTTTCTGCAGTGAGCTGGATTCTGGGGTGCTGGCTGTTGAGGTGGAGGAAAAGAGAGTTATGTTCCTAAGTAAAAAGAGAGTTATGTTCCTAGGTAACACAGCCAAATAGTGAACAAATCATCAATATATCTTAACCAGCTAGAAGATTTGAGAAAGCAACATCAAGAGCATGTTTTTCAAAATGCTCATATAGAAATTGGCTACAGGAGGGGAGAGCCCATTACTGTATACTCTTTATCTGTTTATATATGGTTCAAAGTGAAGTAACCAGTATGGATGGAAAAATGAAAAATTTAATCATGTCACAAGGGGAATCACATTTTTCAATAAAATTTAAGGATCAGAAAGGAGGCTCACCATGATATCATTATTATTTAAAACAAAGTTTCGAATAAAATATTTGAATTGGGTATAATTTTTGATATAAGATGACATGCAGCCAGAATGTAGAGGTAAAGATTTAGCCAATCACTTGACTAGTGGGGAAGGAAGGGTCAGCAGTATCTACTATGGTATGGAGAGGGATAATGGATTTATGAATTTCAGGCAATCCATATATCTTGAGTGGAGAACTAAAAGGTTTCAGTGTTTTAACTACTTCAGGAAGTAGAGAAGCAACATTTTTAGAAGCCTTTTCATCATCATCATCATCAAATTCCTGCTATGTACCCTCAAGGGGTGTACAGGATATGACAGTACTACATGAAAAAATTACATCATTACTAACTTCCTATCTACAATTTTCCTCCAAATCAGTCTGTTACTTGTCAAGACTCCAACATTATCAGATCTTATATTTCTATCGTCTAAGGCACTTTGTATCGTATCAATCCACCTATATCTTGGTCTTCCTCTGGGTCGTTTTCGTGCCAACCTGACAGAGAACACTTGTTTTGCTAATCTTTCCTCTCCCATTCTATTTAAGTGACCATACCATCTGAGATTAGCTCTGCTAACGCATTCCTGGATGCTTACAATGTCAAGTTCTTTCCTAATATCCTCATTTTTAATATGATATTGCCATTGATGCCATCTGTTCACGCCTCTAATCTTTCTCAGGACTCTCATATCTGCGGTCTCTAGTCTTTGGTCAAGTGTTTTACTTCTGACCCAGCTCTCAGATCCATAAGTTAAAACTGGTTTGAACACAGTCTTGTATACAGCTAATTTAGTGTTCCGACTAATTTCTTTCTTATTCCATATGAATTTATTCAATTGACTTCCCACGATACCAGCTTTGCCGATTCTGTTGTCTATTTCTATATTTAGTTTACCATCTTCAGTAAAAATTGTGCCTAAGTAGCTGAAATGTTTTACTTGTTCCACAGGTTCTCAATTCACAACACAGTTGACATTTTCAATGATTCTGCCTATTTTCATTGTCTTTGTCTTTTTATTGCTGACTTTCATACCATATCTATTACATGCATGCCTGGTCAGTGTTTTTTATCACTGTGCTGTCATCACTGCTTGTTTCATTTAGCAGTTTTTCAAAGTAATTACTCCATACTTCAAGGATATCTTTTTCTCCTGTTTTCATTTCACCTTCATCATCTCTAATTCCTTTTACAGCACTCTTTCCTCCATTCCTAAGCTTCTTCAACAACTTCCAGAATATTTTGCCACCTTCTTGATATTTATTTTCTATATTCTTGCCAAAGTCCTCCCATGACTTTTGTTTAGCTAGTTTTACACACTGTTTAGCTTTCTTACATTTGTCTCTGTATTCTGTAAGAGTAAAAGCTGACTTATTTGCCAGGAACTTTTGATATGCTTTCTTCTTTTCCTTCACTGCCTCTTTAACTTTCTGTGTCCACCAGGGAGTTCTGATTTTTTTATCCTTGCACACAACCTCACCACATGCCTCTCTGGCAGAATCAATCAATGTTTCCTTCAGAGTTTGCCACTGAATCTCCAAGGTTTGATTCCTGTTCTCAAACTCCTTCATTTTCTTTTCAATAATATTTCTGTATTTTAGTCTACAGTTCACATCTGAGAGCTGCTCAACTTTTATTCGCTTTAAAACTTTCTTACATGTTATTCTTTTCAATATGAAATTCAATTTTATCCTGCTCAAGACTAAATAGTGATCACTTCCAATTTCAAATCCTCTGTACACTCTGGTGTCCTGCACCAGGGAGAAAACATCACTATCAACAATAACATAGTCAATGAGACTTTTCCTATTCCTAGCCTCTTCTCTCCATGTGAATTTGTGCACATTTTTATGTTGGAACATGGTGTTAGTAATAACCAGTCCATGTCCTGAGCAGAAATCCAACAGATATTTGCCATTATTATTAGCTTTGCTCTTTTCTCCAAATTTTCCCAAAATATTTTTGTATGTCTCACAATCATTTCCTGCTCTACTATTTAGATCCCCAACAAGGACCAACTTTTCCTTTTTCATTGTATCAGTTGCTTTTTCTAAAGCCTCAAAAAATTCCTCCACTTCTACCTTAGTAGAACCTTCTGTGGGACCATAGGCACCAATAAGTCTCATTGTCCAGTTCCCCATTCTCATATTTGCCCACATTACTCTACTTGAGACTGATTGCCATTCAAGAAGATTAGCCTCGTATTTTGTGTTGAATACTATGGCTACTCCTTCTTTTCCTTGATTGTCATTGCCTGAATATAACATTTTGTATTTACTGCTCAGAAAGATCTCACCGGTTTTTGTCTTTTTTGTTTCTGTCACCCCTATTATGTCGATCTGTTACTTATCTAATTCCTCACCTAGCTCCATTTCTTTGCCATTCAGGCTTCTTATGCTGATAGTACCGATCTTTAACTCTGGTGATGTTGAGTTGGGGTTTATTTTCAGATTTGTTCCAGTAGCTGACTTTTTGCTGTTTGCCCTGGTTCCCTGGCGAAAACAATGGGAGCCTTGTTTAACCAGGCAACGCCCCAGCCGGCATGAAATTTTGTCATGTTGTACCATCATTTTTTATTTTGGTTTTAACCATTAAGAATACAATTTGGTCGGCTAAATCCCAAATTGCCAGCCCATCCTCGTTCGTTCAGTATCAAAGTAGATACCCAACAGGGTGCACCACGAGAAGGTGAGGATTGGACATTAGGTCAGAAGCCCTGGTCGGTTCTCCGCATTCCTTTAAAGGCTATGTGGAGGTCTCCTCTCAGTTATACAGCTTTGACCCTTAAGTACCAGCCTTTTTTAAATGTTTTTTCTTGAGAATTAGTAAGGTCAACCTAGCAGTTTATTAGTGTATTCTCTGAGCAACACAATCATTTTTAAGTGTAGCCATTGGTAGTGAGCACCACAGTAGCATTTCCTTATCAGCTCTAGTAATTATGTTGTTGTCTTTCCATAATTTACGAAGAGCTAGCTGTTAGAGAGATTACTTTTAGGAGGCAATGCTTGCATAAGCAAGCATCGTCTAAGTTTTGCTGATGATATTCTTATTATTACAAACAATATGAAAGATTTAAAAGAAATGATAAAAGATCTAACAACTAAATCACTGGAAATTGGATTAGACATTAACTCTGAGAAAACCAAAATAATGACAAACCAAAAAGGATATGGATGAAAGGCACAATGTTATTAAGGTAAACAATAAAGAAATTGAAATAGGTAGATGAATACGTATATTTAGGAAAATTGTTAACAATGAAGAAACGAGTCATGGAAGAAGTGTAGGAGTAGGAATAGGATGGGCAGCATTTGGAAAATCGAAGAGATTTTTAAACAACAAAATAAAATCTGAGAACAGAGCAAGACTTTTCAACCAATGTGTACTGCCATGTATTGTTATGACATACAGAGTAGAAACTTGGCCAATCAAAAAGGAAATAATAGATAAAATGAAGAAAAAAAAACAGAAAGAAGAATGGAAAGATGTCTGGTCAACATAGGACTCAGAGATAAAATCAGAAATGAAGAAATAAGAGCTAAAACAAAATTTTTTGATATTGGAGAAAACATACTTCGAAAGAAATGGAAATAGGCAGGACACATTGCAAGATTAAAGGACAACAGATGGACAAACGTTTTACTGGAGTGGCAAACATATGAAGGTAAAAGATCAGCTGGAAGACCTGAAAGAAGATGGTCACATGACATAAGAAAAACAATTGGAACTCTCTGGCACAAACAAGCTCAGGATAGAAGCAGATGGAGAGAATTGGAGAACACCTATAACCAGAAGTGATAAAAAAAAAGGTTAAAAGAAAGAAAAAAGCTTGCGTAAGCATGTTAGCTACATTGAACCTGATGTTCGCAAAATTAAGAGTCAAATTCTAGACACTGTGCTCTATATGCAGACTAACAGTCTCAGAAAAAGTTTCTCAGTTTTTTTGTTTTTTTTTAACAGATTCAGGCAACCATATTTGTATAAACTTGAGGAATTACAAATGAATAAATTTTAATAGATGTAAATATTTTATCTTAGTATTGAAGGCATCTTCAGTACAATTCAATAAAAAAACATAAGTAAAATACAAATAGCAGAAGAATTCTAAAAAAAGTGCCATCACAGCTAAATAAGACAACAGTCATTAAAATTCCTAATTAAATAAATATATATATATATATATACAGGGTGGTTCAAAATTCCACGTACAAATTTTGAGAAGAGGTAGAGAACATCAAAATCAACCATATTCACATAGGAAAGCATGACCGGAAATGCCACCAGAAAGTGATAGGTGGCGTGGTTTGCCAGCACTCCAGGTAAGCAATTGGAGCTTCCTCATTCAAGCTTTCGACATTGGACGAAGAACATGCATCATTTTACGAATGCTGAGATGGCAGACATGCACCTCATTTACAGGTTAGCTGATGGTAATGGATGAGCTGTTGTACGAACGTATCGCAAAAGGTACCCAAACAGACGTGTATCGCACAAATGTTTGCACATTTGCATCAGAATTTGTGTGACTATAGATCATTCAGAGATCGTAGGCATGATAGTGGGTGGCCACGATCGATGTGAAATCTCATCATGGAAGAGGAGGTGTTGCATGCAATGGACAATAATCCCGAGACAAGCACACTTGCCGTTGCCTCTACTATAAGAGCAGCTCGATCCAGTGTATTGCACGTTTTGCACCGAATCCTTACATCCATTTCATCTGCAATGAATCCAGTTACTGATGGCCGAAGATTATCCTCGATGTGTGGAATTCGCACAGTGGTTTCTGCAGAAAAGTGCCCCAGATTTTCCAACTTGTGTTTTGTTCGCGGATAAAGCTTCATTTACCCGTGAAGGGATCTTCGATCACCACAATGCTCATGTATGTGGGGGCCCATGAGAACCCACACACTGTGCGATAACATGTTGCACAACAACGCTTCGCCATTAATGTATGGGCAGGTATCGTCGCTAACTGTTTAGTCGGCCCATACCTGTTACCACCCCGACTGGACTCCCAGAAGTAGCAAACCTTTCTGGAAGAAGTTCTGCCGGAATTACTGAACAATGTTCTAATGACCATGCACTGGCAGATATGGTTACAACACGACACGGCTCCAACCCATTTTGGCATTTCTGTGCATCAGTATTTGGACAGGTCCTTTGGGGCTCGATGGATTGGGTATGGTGGACCCGTCTCATGGACCCCACGCTCACCTGATTTATCGAGCATTGATTTCTTTCTGTGGGAGACCCTTAAAGCCACGATGTACAAAATGCCTGTTGCTCTGACATGGATCTCGTGGCAAGAATCTCCATCGCCACTGCTAATATCCCGGAAACTCCAGATATTTTCGAAAATGTATGGCAATCAATGCATCGTCAGTGTCAGGCATGCATCACTGCTAAACTTTGAGCACCTGATGTATAACCATATTATGTATCCAGCTACTATTGAACTGTTCAGTTACGTCTAATAAAGTTTTTTACACCACTTACTGCCTTGCATGATCGGAAATACCGGTGGCATTTCCAATCATGCTTTCCTATGTCGATATGGTTGATTTTGATGTTCTCTACCTCCCCTCAAAGTTTGT
The DNA here is from genome assembly GCF_054136105.1 of Typopeltis vanoorti. Classification (NCBI taxonomy): domain Eukaryota; kingdom Metazoa; phylum Arthropoda; class Arachnida; order Uropygi; family Thelyphonidae; genus Typopeltis; species Typopeltis vanoorti. The sequence goes on along the minus strand of NC_143564.1, from coordinate 100,084,990 downwards.
GCGTGGAATTTTGAACCACCCTGTATATATTAAAAATTAAGAATTATTAGAGGGGTGATATAATATTTCTTTCAAAGGGGATAACTGAAGACCATCAGATCTGTTGAAATTTGGATGACACAAAAGGATCTCACAACTTTCTTTATAATGAATATAATCCTGTGTTAAAATCTCATTTTCTTTCACAAAACTTGAAGCTTGGAATATTCAGCCAAGGGGGTATAAGGGATAAGTACCTCTACCTGCTCGGCAGTCGCACCAAAATATTTGATGGCTGGGCAGAATGAACCAGCTGTGGTTGCTATAGAGTGCACCAGCAGCCACACCTTGAGACCGTGCCTCAAGTGCATGCAAAACTAAGTGAGGGGGGCAGCATTTTATGCTGTAGTGAAGGAGAGTGTCTTGTCCTTGTTGCACTTGACAATTGGAATGGCAGAGTTAACAGATGACCAAAATTTAATATGACAATGGTAATAAAGGCATGACAGCAAACTATGTGACATAGTCTGGGCACACTCCCAGACAAAACAGAGACATGGCCAGTCACCATGGAAGAGACAGGAACCTCACTCACCATGTAACCTTCCATAGTAAACCATGAAACAGATAACCATGTCGGATTTAAGCAATACAGACATCCTCTGCAACTTTTGTCTCTTGGAAAAATTACAGGGAAGAAGAGAAAGAAACTGGAGAATGCAAGACAGATACTATGAAAAAAGCATATGAAGAAGATTAATATAGAAGATTATTAGATTATTACATTTACGGCTATTTTGCCTGCTTCTGTTTAGGAGTGCCTCTGTTTAAATGTCATTGGCTTTTTACCTCACGGATTCTTAGGGCATTGTAAATGTATATTTACCAATAAATATATGTAACATAAAGGAAGAGAAATTTGCACATACCTTTTTCTGGGTGCTGTGGCTTTTTTTCTTTCAGCGCTCAAAAAGCCACAGCACCCAGAAAAAGGTATGTGCAAATTTCTCTTCCTTTATGCTACATATATTTATTGGTAAATATACACCTACAATGCCCTAAGAATCCTTGAGTAAAAAGCGAATGACATTTAAACAGGGGCACTCCTAAACAGAAGCAGGCAAAATAGCTGTAAATGTAATAGTTTGTTAAGAGGAGTAACATGGGAGTTTTCCCAGAAATAATATCTATATGAAGAAGATACCGTAAACTCTCTGGGGAGAGTATCTCCTGATCCTTCATGTCTGAAAACCAAGAATCTTCTTCATATATATGAAGCTGGGAAGTTAGATAACCTTATACAAGAACTTGAAGCAATGAAAATTGACACTGCTAGTATCAGTGAAGTCAAATGGACTAATACTGGAAAAATAAACAGAGCAAGTCATTCAATTATATACTCATGAGGAGACAGTCATAGAAATGGAGTAGCATTTGCACTAAAAAATAAGATTGTCCAATACTTATGGGCCATAAGTATTGGACAATCTGTCACAATCAAAATTGCAGCTCAACCTTTTAATATTTTTATCGTCCAAATATATGCCTACTTCTGATTACCCAGATGAAGATGTAGAACACTTCTATGAAGACATTCAAAATGCACTTAACAATGCCAAATGAGATGACATAACTATCATTATGGGAGATCTAAATGCTAAAGTAGGCTCAGAAAAGACCTCTTCCTGCATGGGAAATAAAGGCCTGGGACACAGAAATCCAAGAGAAGAAAGATTAATACAATTCTGCAAAGAAAATGATCTGGTAATAGCAAATACTTTGTTTAGCCCCAACCTCCCAGAAGACTTTACACATGGAAAAGCTCCGGCGATATAGGAACCGGATTGATTATATAATGATTAAAAAAAAAAAAAAAAAAGATTCCGGAATAACATTTTAAAAGCCAAAACATACCCAGAGGGCTGATATTGGATCAGACCAAAACCATGTATCATTAAAGAGCAATAAAATTAAAGAAACCATGAAACCTATAAACATTGAAAAATATGACCTTGGCACCGTTAAAAATAAAGAAATACAAGGAACTAGCACAATCAAGAAATTCTTAAAGGAACTAGCATAACCCATTGCTGTCAACATTCCTGATTCCATCAGGTATCCTTACCCTAAAGATGAGATTGAGGATAGATGGCAGAAATTTAAAGAGGGCATAAAAAAAAGGTAGTAAAACAAACAACTCCCAAATTTGAGAAGAAGATGAGAGAACTGGATGAATGACAAACACTGAAAATGACAGAAAAAAAAAGAAAGAAACAGAAAAACTGTCCTCATTACAAGAACTTAAACAAGGAAATCAGGAAAGAATGTAGGACTGCAAAAGAACTATGGCTCAACAAAAATGCAGGGAAATTGAGCATTTGGACAAAAAACACAAAACCAGAGAACTGCATGAAAAAGTTAGGGAGCTAATTATCAAATCTTGGAAAAAGGTAGGTTCTCATTGCATTAGATGCCAGTGAAAACGTCCTAATGGAGAAAGATAAAATATAGGATCTATGGGCAGAGTATTAAAAGGAACTCTACAATCATGATAGAATAGATAAGCCATTGCAAGAAAATTGGAGGGACCTACTATTCTTACCTAGGAAGTAACAAATGCCATTAGGAAATTGAAAACAGGAAAGACTCCAGGAATAGATGGAATTATGGCAGAATATATAAAGGTGTTAAATGATAAGGCTATAATACATTATTACTTCTTCTCAAATTTGTCTCATCATCTTGTTTCTTTGTATATATATGTGTATGCTCTAGATGATGACCATGATATGAAGGTTGAAACGTTGAGTGTTCATTTTGGTTTATATTAAACTAAAGTTTTGCTCTAACATGGTAGTTGTCTCCATAATTTTTCATAATGTATTCTGATCACTGTGCAAGTATGAAAGAAAGTTATACAAATACATGAAATTACAAAATATACGAAACTGGACACCTGCCAAAAGATTTTATGCACTTGACATTCCGACCAATACCTAAAAAATTAAAAACAATCAAATGTGAAGAGTACAGAACAATCAGACTATTCAGTCAGAAAGCAAAAGTAATGTTAAATATCATCCTAGAAAGAAATAAACATAAAATAAAATTGGAAATTAATGAGACACAGTCTGGATTTCAGGAAAATAAAGATACTAGATAAGGACTCTTCAACGTTAAAACTATTATAGAAAGATATCTGGAGAAGCAGAAAGAAGTACACATATATACAAAGAAACAAGATGATAAGAATTTGAGACAACTTCTTTCTTTGTATATATGTGTATGCTCAGATGATGACCTTGACTTCTTTCTATAGACTTCTTATGTTTTATTGACTACACAAAGGCCTTGGACAATATAGATCATGAACAACTAATAGAATGCATCAAAAAATTAGAAGTAGATGGTAATGATAAAAGATTACTGATAAATCTATATTGGGAGCAAACTGCCTCTATAAAAATATCAGGAGAAATCTCTGAGGAATTCCCTGTAAAGAAGGGTGTCAGACAATGCTGTGTTCTTTCTCTTATATTGTTTAACCTCTATACTGAAAATATCTTCCAACAATTAGCAGATATTAAAGGAGTCAGCATAAGAGGCAGAACTATAAACAACTGAAAAAAATGAAAATAAAAAAGATCGTCAAAACCTACTAGAAGAGACTGAAACTAAGTGAAAAATAAGGAATTAATTTCAACTTAAAAAAAAAGCATGGTGGTAACAAGTGAAAAAGGGAAAATACCCAATATAAATAATATTAAGATCAGAAGAAATACTTAAGATCAAGTAGAGAGTTATGTATATTTGGGTCAACTAATTACAGAGAATGGAAAGTGTGACAAGGAAATGTCACGAAGAATAGAAATTGCTAGATCAACCTTTGTTAGCATGAAAAACATTCTAACCTCAAGGGAAATTCACACAAAAACAAGAATTAGGCTGTCCAAATGCTATGTATATATAGTCAACACTGCTATATGGAGCAGAAATCTAGACAATATTAAAATATTGTGAAAATAAACTAAAAGCCTTTGAAATGTGGATCCTCAGAAGAATCCTTAGAGTCCCATGGACTGCCAAAAAAACTAATTTAGAGATAATAGAGATGATTGGAAAAGATAGGACTCTGTTGAAAACCATTAGGAAAAGGAAAACCACCTACCTTGGTCACATCGCCAGCAAATGTTGGTCGATTGGTAGAGCCTCTGCTACTAATGGTTCAGCAAAAAGTTAAACAAGTTTGAGCACGGTTAGTAGTTATAAGAGGATCAATCGTTCGATGCTGTTGGCACACTCTCCCTCGATGAGTCTTTGGACTCCCTGGAGGTGTCACATAATAATAATAATATAATAATAATAATAATAAGGCATGAATTCCTACAAAAACACTTTTAGGAATGATGCAAGGAAAAAGAAGAAGAGGAAGACAAAGAACAGATTGGATGAGAAATATTAAGGACTGGACCTTTTTTGTCTTATGAAGAATGTAAGAGAGAAACAAAACCACACAAGGTGGAAGCTCATGGTAGTCAACCTCCTAGAAGGAGTAGATGATACATGACAAGGCAAGATTCAGCCAAGCCAGATTTGCTTGGATTCATGGTACTAGCTACAAGATTTATGTTCTTCATCTAAAAGATTTATGTTCTTCATAGAAATAAGAGAGGCCAGAAGAGCAAGGAATCTGGTAGATGCCTGGAAAACATCAAGAACAAAGCTTGTCCTAAGATAAGGAAAGTGGAAATCTTCTTGAGAGGATGAAAAGACACAATGATGTCAAGAGGCCTCAGAACATTCATAATTTGTTCAGATACTCCTTTAACATAAGGAAGAGGAATATTAGAGATTTCTTCCTGAAACACAAAGCTAGAGAGCCTAAAAATTGTTGAATGCATTGGCAATAAAGGAATTACTGAAACCATTTTTTAAAAAAGTTGATTTGATATAATCCAACTCTTGAAGTAATACATCCTCAGCAGAACATGAAGTATGAACACAACAAACATTAAATATTTTTTTTGTTTGTTCTGCTCATACTTCATCTGATTTTTTGACTAGGATAATAGTGTGATATAGTGTGTGGTAAAAACAAAACCAATTAGCCTTCCTGGATTTATTGATTCCTTGTCAACTGCATGGTAGTCTGCAATTCTAGGTGTTTCAGAAAGAAACTCATACTGACGGTCCTATCCATGCCAAGCAAATATTTAAGACCTGTTTTGGATGCTGTATATCTTTTAATAACTGTTGCTGATTCAGAAGGCTTGTTACTCTTATTCTGAGGCACGCCACATGCATGAGACAGTAATGGATATTTAATTATCTGTATTCTGAAGGAAACTGGAGGAAAAGCAGGGTAAGAGCAGCATGTCCACAATAGATGCATCAACCTATTTTGCCACACAGCTGGCAGTTTTCTGTAGAATGAAAAAGTTAACTATCCATTGGATAGATGTGTGGCTACAGTGTCAAAGAAGGGCAGATAATTATTGTTTATAAGCATTAATCCAAGAAGCTAGTCTTGGAATCTCCCAATGCTCTATCTTGCCTAAACTTAAATTAATACAGCTGTATCTTGGCTATAAAAATCTGGGAGACTATGATTGTAAGATGAGACCTTCAATCCAACATTCAAGACTGCTTTGCCATGCCAGAATGAAGTGCCAATTAGGACTATAGGATACTCAGTTTATTTGGTTACCTTTTGCTTTGTTTGCCACTAGTACACTTATTTTTGTGCCTATGACATTGCTTTGGTCACCATGACAAAACATCAGCATAATAGTTAAATAAATATAATTTTTATTTTAATGTGTTCATTTCATTCATTAAGTTAGTATCATTATCAGCCTAAATCTATACCAGACATTCAGAAATATAATTTGGCATCATTTCATTTTCTGATAAAATACCTACACTATGTTTCATGATTCATAATTGATTCACGATTCATTCATTGCGCCCTTCGATTAGAAAAGGCCTAAGTTCGATTCTCATCATGACGGGAGGAATCTTCATATGGACTTTTTCAATTGAAGGTGAGTTAGCCGATCTTATACGGAGGTAGCAGGGTTTTTCATCCCGCATACAGACAAATTGGCCCTTCAGAACACACGCAATTTACAGACAAAAAAATACTAGCTGTGGTGGTGGAGGGCAGTAGATGGCATTGATGTAGGTGATTGGTAGTACAAGTAGAGGTGGAGACGGAGAGTTGTACAGTAGGTGTCCTCCGCGATGAGTCTTTGTACTTCTTGGAGGTCTCACGAATAATAATAATGCTTTGCAGTATAAACAGTTCCAAGAGAGGAAAAAAATACAATTACTATCCCACAGTGCCATAACTAGGCAGGTGTACAGGGCCCAGGATGAAGGGGACCTGAAATGGGATATCAAAAAAAATTATCAGTATTATATTTTCATTTTCAAATTTTAAATTTCGCCACCATCGGAGCCAATTTTACAATGTTTCTGATTAAAGATAAAAATTAACCAATCTATTTCTATCAGTTTTTTTTTTTTTTCCCCCAAAAAAAAGGGGAGCGCATGAAAAGTTAGTTATACCATTGCTATCCCATATGTTAAGGATACATCAGAAAAAATAGCCTAAGTTCACAGCAATAGTTCGGGTAGATATTTCTCCAAACTATTTACATAAGATCTATTATCACCTCTCTCTCTCTCTTTCTCCCCCTCCCTCCTTGAACTCACAGACTGACACACATTCCAGTCATTACAGCACACTCCAAACAAAAGATCTAATCCTTACACCACTGCTAGCTACACTCTTACTGAATTTCCAGGAATTACCCTTGTTCTGCCTGCCCACCAGTTCTGAAATATTCTTCTATATCAATCTTATAAAACACTTTTAACAACTTAAATATTTCTATCATATCCCTTCTTTTTCAAATATTAATTAACTTTCAAACATTACACTGTATCCACACATATCAAGACCTTATAAAGAAGAATGATAACCTTCATATCTCCGCTTGTTCTTCAGTAATCAAGTAATCCTATGAGCAATCATGGCCATTTTATATGAACCTCTGAACCTCAAATCTATCTACAAACACTCCAAATCATTGCTTTAGCAATTTCCTAGAGTACATTTCCATCTGTACAGTATCATCTTCCTTTTTTTTGCCCTCTTTTTACCTTGCGGTGTCGAGGGTTTATTAATCATCGGACCTCAAACCGTTCACAGGATAAGGTGATCAGCCTGATGTCCCAGTGTATCCTATGTCCATAGTGTTGAGTTCTTAAGGCTGGTTTGCCTGCTTTGTGGGATGAAAAACCCCAGGATAAGCTAAGGGGAAACCCTACTGTCCATGCCCAAGACCAGCTAACTTGGCTATGGCTGAGGAAGATCCTTCAGCTCCTCAGATCACCGACAGGAATCAAACCTAGGACACTCCTTCCCCAGGCATATGGTTGCTAAGCGCACAGCCACTAGGCTAACCGAGCAGAATTTACACTTTTCCACATTAAATGGGTTTACTAAGAGAAGGTCATGTTTTAACAAATTGCTCACATTCTACAACAATGTTATCACTGAGTTAGACAAGAGGAACAGGTCATTGTCAGTAAATGTAGTCATTCACTTTGGCATGATTAGATATGTCATATTATATTGGTGGGATTATGCTAGAAGAAACTGATGAGGCTAGGGATCTTGGAGTGTTAGTAGATAGGAAGTTGAAGTTCAGGGCCATGTATCAAAGATTGTAAATACAACTCAAAAGATAATTGCAATGATGAAACAAACATTCACATGTAAAGCTGAGGATGTCATTTTGCCTCTTTAAAAGGCCTTGATAAGACTTCACTTGGACTATTGTGTGCAGGTCTGGTCTCCGTTGCGATTCTGATATATTGGAGAGAGTGCAAAGGATAGTGTTAAAAATGATATCAGGATTCTGGAATACTGATTATGAAGACAGATTGAGAATTTGTAGAGTACAGACACTAGCAAACGAGAGAAAGAGGGGTGATATGATTGAGATCAAACTTCTGAAAGGGTCATACGGGATTTCAATTGATGGAACTTTTCAATTTATGGAGGGTGGCAAAAAGGATAAGAGGATGCTAATCCTCTTATCCTTTTCATTCTTGGAAGATGAGAATGAATGCTAAGAATGGGATAAGGACTAGATTTTTCTCTCATAGGATGGTACATGATTGGAATGGATTGCCATTGGATGTTGTGAGTGCAAGCAGTGTGAATGAATTCAAGAATACGTATGACAACTGGTGATTGTAGTATGTGGCCTCCCTCGATGAGTCCTTGACTCCCTGGAGATTTCTCTTCATAATAATAATAAATTGGCATCTATTATCTTTTGTCTATACTGTCAGCATCTCATGTTAGCAGCTTAATGGAGTGAAACAGGACTGAGAAATTATTAAAAATATTATTTAATTCTTTCAATATTTCATCTCTGTCACTGAGACATCGTCATTTAGTACAATATGAGACTTAACACACACAAAGGCAACACAAAACTAACTGGAAACACATGGACAACCACTGTGTAGGCACCTGGTGGCATCCTAGGATGTAAACTGGGATCTTGAAGTATTAGCATTTCCCATATTCTGGGAAGTTCAATGCAATCATATTTATTTAAATTATGTCTGATTTCTGAGAGCTACTGTAGATTCCAAAAATAATAGCCTTTTTCTTCTAAATTTACTATGATGGAACTTGGTCTTTTTTCAAATGATTTTATGAGCCATATCTAAAGCATGGTCTGCAAGGCATGCTTTGACCATAGTTGTGATTACTATGTATTTTTTGTGTACTTTCATGCAGATGTTGGCTAATTTTTTTGTCTGCCCATAGTACGCCAGCTTGCAAGAATATTTTATATACTCCAGGCACACAGAGAGAGAGGAGGGAGCTGATCTTTAATAGAGCATATAAGGGTAGCAAGCTTTTAGTGGGGGCTTGAAAGCCATGCAGACATATTTCTTTAAGACTGGCTATATTTTCTGAAGTGCCTCAGACATAAGGAATTGTGTAAGTTAAAGATGTAAGAAATTATATTCTTGGTTTCATCCTTTATCCAAGTGTAAGCAAAAAACATTTGCACTTGAAGTAACTTCATGACTGGACGACTTGTATATAGAGGCTAATGACTTCACATCAATTGACTTGGTATCCCATAATGCAAGTAACATATCCTTACAGATATGTATAATGCTATTCATGAGAAGGGCCACTACTCAGACCAATTTCGACCTTTATTAAGGTGAAATAGTAAAGGGATGTTTATTATAAACTTAGAGAAGTCAGTATAGGGCTGCAAGAGAGCCTGATAGTATTAGGAGAAAGAAAAAAGAAAGGCCTCAGCTCTTTTATATCATCATCATACAGCCAGAGGCTATCAGTTTTCCTTTTTCACCAGTCACATGCTGATGAACAATCAAAAAATCAATTGAAACTAAAGCATAGAGATGACTGATATCCAGGTGGTTAGCCTTATCCGAGTTAACCACCTTGAGGCGGCCTTCTCTGCTTGGGATCGCTCTCCAGTCATCCTTGCAATTGACCCTAAGACTTGAACTAAGAGGATGGAACCATTTAAAAAACCTCTAATATTAAAAACAGAAAGAATATTATGAAACACCTATTATGCGATATGGTGAATATTGCATAATTCTATACCGCCTAGCCAAAAATTTGATATCTCATAGAATGCTTCTTTATAAATACAAAAATCAACTGACAGAACAATATAATTTCCACCATGAAATATCATAAGCATTTATATGTCATATTGCTAGTTTTCAAATCAACGTTTCTTCCTAGCCTTCCATAAAGTATTTATATTCGAGTGGACAGACTTATGTGTTCATCGTATATGTTGTTTATTTCTTAATGGTATATATTAGAACACAGAAAAATAAGCAAATAATTAATTTATTAAATTATTGCTGATATTTCGCTGGTGATATAACCAGCATCTTCAGAGCACAAACCACAGTTTGTCACAATACGCGAGATTATAACAACATGGTGTAATCAACGGACTAGTTAAACAAAATTGTAGCAGCAACACAAAGACTAGAGTCCTGATTTTGGCGCCCTCTAAAAAAAAAAAACAATAATTGCAGCTATCATAAGACTAGAGTCCTAAATAGAGAAAAAACCGGTACTAGTTTTTTCTTAAGATGACTGTCTGCCAGATTTTAGGCAAATTTCTACAGCCATATTTGTTGAGATTTGGAGTGTGTTTCAGAGCTTCTGTTGCCTCTAAGAACAATCTCTCCGACTTGTAAGAGCTTCTGTGCAGTACTTTTGTGTTCTTCCAGTTGATCCTGTGTGCAGGGGTATCAAACAAACACTTTGGCTATGCTATGTTGATGATGTGCTTACTATTTGGCCACATGGCCTAGAGACATTGGAAACATTCTTAACACATTTAAATAGCCATCCAAAAATCCACTTTACAATGGAACTGGAAGCTAATAACTGTCTGCCCTTCCTAGATACACTTATCACACGTCTTCCAGATGGTTCCTTATCATTTTCAGTTTTTAGAAAACCCACACATACAAGGAGATATTTACACAAACAATCACACCATCACCCTTCTCAACAATATGGCATTTTAAAAACGCTAACCCACAGAGCGAGAGCAATCTGTTCCAATGACGATGCTCTTGCTGCTGAACTGGCTCACTTACGCCACACCTTCTTGGCCAATGGCTATAATCCCCATAAGATAAACAAAATACTAAACGCTCCTAAGAAACCCCTCCTACTATCCACCACAGAGAACTACAACAAAACAGTCTCCATTCCCATACATTAAAGGCACATCCGAAAAGACTGCAAGAATTCTTAATAAACATGAACTATGCACCACATTCAGACCGTGCGGCAAATTAGCAACCCTTATCTGCTCACCCAAGGATAGCATATCCAGGATGTCTACGAAGTACCCTGCTCGTGTAATCAAGCCTACTACGGTCAAACAGGAAGAATTGTGAACATCCACATCAGTGAACACAAAAGATACGTCTGGCATTATCACTATGGCAAGTCGGGCCTAGCACAACGTGCTCTGGATACCCCTGCACACAGAATCAACTGGAAGAACACAAAAGTACTGCACAGAAGCTCTTACAAGTCAGAGAGATTGTTCTTAGAGGCAACAGAAGCCCTGAAACACTCCAAATCTCAACAAATATGGCTGTATAAATTTGCCTAAAATCTGGGAGACAGTCATCTTAAGAAAAAACTAGTACCGGTTTTTTCTCTATTGAGGACTCTAGTCTTATGTGATAGCTGCAATTTTTATTTATTATTTTTTTTTATTTTTTTTAGAGGGTGCCAAAATCAGGACTCTAGTCTTTGTGTTGCTGCTACAATTTTGTTTAACTAGTCCGTTGATTATACCATGTTGTTATAGTCTCGCGTATTGTGACAAACTGTGTTTTGTGCTCTGAAGATGCTGGTTATATCACCAGCGAACTATCAGCAATAAGTTAATAAATTAATTATTTACTTATTTTTCTGTGTTCTAATATACACCGTTAAGAAATAAACCACAGGTATTTATATTCATTTGACCTTTGTTGAGGTCTCATCAGTGGGAGCCAGACCCAGAAGAGATACCAAGATTGAATTAATGCAGAAGTCATATTTCCCATATACAAGTAGTCAAAATGTGTCTCAACTTATTACTAAAATACTCAGATTTAGAGATAGTTATTGAAGGTTTTTCACTTCGTTATACTATAAGTTAAATGCCAAGAAATTTTATTCTTGGTTTCATCCTTTATCAGTGTAAGCAAACAAAGTTTGCACAGGAAGTAACTTCATGACTGGACCTTGCATTATGGGATACTAAGGCAATTGATGAATTCATTAGCCTCTATATACAAGTAGCCCAGTCATGAAGTTACTTCATGTACAGACTTCATTTGCTTACACTTGGATAAAAGATGAAACCAAGAATATAATTTCTTGGCATCTTTAATTTATATAACCATGTGAAAACAGTTTCAACAAATAGGGGAAGATGATGATGGCATTACTAAAATCCACTTATTAAAAAAATTACTAAAATCATTCCCCCAATCCTGGAGCTACTCTTCAGAAAGATTTTAGTAATGCTATCATCATCCCCTATGTCCAAAGCATTTCAGAAAAAAATAGCCAGTCTTAAAGAAATACAATCTCTGCATGGCTTTCAAACCAAACTGAAACTTTGCTATCCTTATTACATTCTACAAAGATCAGCTCTCTCTCTCTGTATCTGGAGTATATAAAGTGTCCAATTCTTGCAAGTTGACCTACTATGGCCAGATAGGAAGATCAGCCAACATCTCCGGTTATGATTATGGTCAATCGAGCCTTGCAGACCATGCTTTAGATATGGCACATAGAATCAGTTGGAAAAAGACATTGAATATCCATCGCAGGAAATTTAGAAGAGAAAGACAATTTTTGGAATCTGCAACTGCTCTCAGAAATCAGCTTAATTTAAATAAATACGTTGCATTAATCTTCCCAAAATATGGGAAACACTAATACTTTGAGATCCTAGTTTACATCCTAAGTTGTGATCAGAGCCCACAGAGAGGCCTATCTAGTTATGACTCTAGTCTTTTGTTGAAGTGACTCGGACAAAATATTGGAAGAATTAAATAATATTTTAAATCCTTTCTCAATGTGTTGTCGCATTCCATTAAGCCTCTAACACGAGTTTGTCCCAGCACTTATGCCTTAACACACACAGATTACTGACAGTATAACTAAATCATCCTGCAAGTTCTCTACATCACCTCGATCTACCAAACTATTAGGTTACCCTCGTGGAAAGGCTTAGATGTTGGTTATGCATTTTTTATTAAATAATTTAAGGAAATTACAACGTCAACTAGGATATACATTAAAATAAATTTTAATATACTATTTTCAGCAAAGTCATGTTGCCATTTTCAAGAAACTTAAGAACAAGACACGTGCACACAGACACAACAAACAGTAAGTGAGGAAGAAGCAGGAAGCTATTATTTCTCCTGAAGTCCTGATGGTGCCCCCTAACGGGCAATGTTGGTATTCTTGGGCGATTGAGCTGAAGGTCTTCTGATGTAGGTTTCCCAAATTTGAGGCAGTCTCATGCAGCCAAATTTGTTGAGGTTTCGATTGTTTCTTGGGGCTGAAGCTGATTCCATTAAAAGCCTTTCATAATTGTATTTACTACAGTGTATTATCGTGGCTTTCTTCCACCATATTCTATGGCAGGTATCCAGCACATGGTCAGCAAGACCAGAGTGGCTGTATTGGTGAAACCAGATGTAGTCCTTGTGTTCTGAAATTCTGATATTTGCTGTCCTGCCTGTTTGGCCAAAGTAGGACAGCTTACAGTTGCAAGGGACCTGGTATACACCAGGTTGGTCTGGGGGGGGGGGGTAGGTTGGTCTTTAGTAGAGCAGATAAGGGATGGCAATTTTTTTATACGGTCTGTAACAAGAAGTTAAGTCATGTTTTTTTAGGATTTTTGTAATTCTTTCCGAGGTGCCTCGGATACAGGGTATGGTGATGGATTTAGAGTAATCCTTGTTGTGAGGGGGGGGGGGGGGTACTGGTTTCAATGTTTTTTGGATTTTTTGTGGGGGAGTATCCATTGACTGAGAAAGTGTCGAGAATGTGGTTTAGTTCTGTGGTTAGGGCACTGTCATTTGAACAGATAGGTTTAGCCCTGTTGTATAGTATCTTAATGATTGTTGGTGAATGTATCTGCCTATATGGGTGGGTTTTCTATAGACTGAGAAAACCAAGGTTCCATCAGGCTGGCGGGTGACTAGTGTGTCTAAGAAAGGAAGGCAGTTGTTTTTTTCTTCTTCCAGGGTGAATTTGATTCTGGGGTGTTGGTTATTTAAGTGTGTTAGGAAGGAGAGGAGTGCATCGGAGCCTTGTGGCAAAATAGCGAACACATCATCAACATAGTGAAGCCAATTGGTTGGTTTTTGTGGGGCAAAGTTTAAGGCTTTCTCTTCAAAAGTCTCCATATAAAAGTTGGCCAAGGGTGGGGAGAGTGGAGAACCCATGGCTGCCCCCTCTATTTGTTTGTAGAATTTTCCTTGCCAAACAAAATAGCCTGAGTTTATTGTGAACTGAAATAGGGCTATGATATCGGGAGGAAATTTAGCTTGGATTAGCTCTAAGGATTCTTTGAGTGGGACATTTGTGAATAAGGAGGAAACATCAAAACTGACCATTATGTTAGTGTGTTTGAGTGTAAGGTTTTCTATGCTGGCTTTGAAGTGGGCTGAGATTTTTATGTGTGAAGGTGTGTTGCCAGTATTGTGTGTGTGTGAGAGCTTTGGCCAAATGTTTAGCTAGTTTGTATGTGAGGGAATCAATGCCATCCACTATGGGGCGTAATGGCACATTTTCCTTATGTATTTTTGGGAGTCCATAAATACGGGGGGGGGGGGGGGGGTATGGAGTTAAATGGTTTTAATTTGTTAGTGATTTCCACAGGCCAAGAAGTGACCTTCTTAAGGAGCCTGTGGAGTTTTTTAATTTGTGAGTTGGTGGGATTGTACTCGATAGGAAGGTAAGTAACCAATCTAACAATAGAGCTTTCAGCTTACCTGTGTAATCCTTTTGGTTAAGCAATACTGTGGCGTTCCCTTTATCAGCTTTGGTGATTATTATTTTCTTGTTTTTCTTTAATTCTAGTAGAGATTTAATTTCCTTACTATTGGGTTACCCAATTTTCCATCGTTAAGAATCAAATGATTATTTCTCTTCTAATCATTTATGAGCAAATTAAACAGTAGGATGCAAGTACAGAGGATGTCACCCACTTTCTCCTGGTTTCTACTCTTCGATATAACCACTTTTTTGTATCTGTCCATCAGCCAACCTCGTATCAATACTCCACATCCATCCTCACTGGTTCCAAAAGTTAGCAAAGTACTAAAGCATGGCATCACAAAGCCATGTCGTCCCCCATCGGGAATTATATTCTTATCCACCCACTCCTTAATTCTTTCTTTGATCAGCCTTCCTAATACTTTTACCACTACTTCCGAGAAACTGATTATTCTATTATTTGTTACATCAGTCTTAGAGCCTCCTTCATGCAAGTGAACTTTGCCCCTTCTTCCACTCCCTCAGGACTTTACCAGAGCTGAGACTTAACAGCCTAGTCAGAGGCAATACCACTTCCTTTGCATATTCTGGTAATATGCAAACCAATATCCCATGACTATATTTGCACTGAGATGATTCATCAGCCTCTAGTCTCATATCAATTCCTGTCACAGCAATACCCTCACTTAGATGATCGACTCTTGCAAAGTGGTCACGCAGTTATTTTATCTGTTTCTGTCACATCACTACAATCATTGCTCATAACAATTGTTCTTCCATGGTACATTCTTCCTTTCACTTGTTGCATAGTTAAAGAGCTCTATATGATTACCTGTGGCCTGCTTGGCTAATTTTTTTCTCATAATATGATTTTGCCTTCTTTACCATGCTGGTTGCCTTTCCTGCCTGAGTCCTGTACTGCTCATAAGCTTGCTCATCACTTTTCTCATTATATACCCTTCACAACATTTTCTTTTTCTGGAGACCCTACTTAATAATACTACTCATCTATCTAACTCCCACCATCCTCCTAACCTTGGGTATACAAGCTGATTACTGCTTCCTTCCAATACTCCTTAGCTATCACAGCAATATTCTACTTAATATGAGAGTAAGAATATGATGATACAGATTCTTATGCCATGGCACTGTTTCAAGATGACTACTGATTGTTATAATCACCTTCCACATATATCCCCTTCTTAACTGAATACTCCACATGATTTGCAACCGCCCAGGTAAGGAATAAATGATCACTATCCCCAATCAGGGGCAATGTGTCCACCTTGATTATGGACAAACCTTGTTATCCTATGACAGATCCAACACTGTCAAACCTCTGAGTCCCTCTATCACATGCTACTTCAAGTAATTATCTCTTAATTAGAGATACTTGTTCAAAGTTTTTCCATTTGGTTATATTATAAATTAAAGATGCTAAGAAATTACATTCTTGGTTTCATCCTTTATTCAAGTGTAAGCAAACAAAGTTTACACATGAAATAACTTCATGACAGGGCAACTCATATATAAGACTAATGACTTCACTGAGGTAAATGATGTCAAGTCATTAGCTTCTATATATGAGTTGCCCTGTCATGAAGTTATTTCATGTGCAAACTTTGTTTGCTTACACTTAGATAAAGGATGAAACCAAAAATATAATTTCTTGGCATCTTTAATTTATAATTATCTCTTAATAGGTGAATAAATTCCATTTTCTTCTTACCATATGATCTTTCCTCCTTCCAATCTATGCCTCTGTAGCTGGAGTCCCACAATAATTACTCAATCTGCAGTCATTGTGCTAGCCAGCAAAGGTTGATCGATTGGTAGAGCCTCTGCTACTAATGGCTCGCAAAAAGTTAAGCAAGTTTGAGTGCGGTTAGTAGTTGGAAGGGAATGTTCGTTCAATGCTGTTGGCACACTCTCCCTCGATGAGTTTTTGGACTGCCTGGAGGTGTCACATAATAATTATTATTATTATGTGATGCATGTCTTGAACATAATATTTGACAATAAAATGATACAATGAACAATATCATAATGTTAGCAACTGAAACTTATATACTGACTATTCAGTCACCTGGTACATAATCTAATTTACTGTTGTCAAAGAAACATTTCTGCATAATGTCATCTGTCTCACTGAACCAAGGAAAATATTTTATCATCATCATCAAGTCTTTCTGCCTACTGGCACATAAGGCTGCAATGCTTGTTTTCCATCTGCACCTGTCCTTTGCAGCTGCTCTTGCTTATGCCCAACTCACCCATCTTGCCTCCTTCATTTCAGATTACATCATTCTTCTCCAAGTTAATTTTGGGTGACCTTAGAGCATCTCCTTTCTGGAGCCCAACTCAGCTACTTGGGGAATTGTGACAATAGATTTATAGATATTAATTTTCACTTTAACTGTAATATTTGATGCTTTCCATAATTTATTTAATGACCCCTGAAACAATTTTGTTATTTAGCAATTCTTTGTAAAATGTATTCGTCGGTGCCGTCTTGTTTATTTATTACTTATCCAAGGTATGTAAAAGTAAAAAAATATTTTGTTCTACAAAGAGAATAGGTACTTATCTTGCTTTTTTATTTTTGTTTCCCGTGAAAGCTTGAGGTTATATTTTTAGTGAATGTATATCAGTTTGTAACATTTGAAATTAGCACACCATGCTAGACCATACCATTTGATCAGTTTGACAAGCTATGCCTAGTAGTTTTAATGTCATGGCATAGCATCATTATAATCTAGGTAAATATACAGGAACTGTAGAATTCAATGATCTTGTAAATCTCTAATCCAAAAATTATGAGCGATGAAAATCTAACTATTCAGTATTAATGCTCATGAATATTTAGACTTTGAAAGAATAAATAGCAAAATGTTGATAGATATTTTTTATCATCATCATCAAATTCTTGCCATGTATCCTCAAGGGGCGAACAGGATATGATAGTACTACATGAAAAATTTACATCATTACCAACTTCCTATCTACAATTTTCCTTCAGATCAGTCTGTTACTTGTCAAGACTCCAACATCATCAGATCTTATATTTCTATCGTCTAAGGCACTTTGTACCGTATCAATCCATCTATATCTTGGTCTTCCTCTGGGTCGTTTTCCTGCCAACTTGGCAGAGAACAATTGTTTTGCTAATCTTTCCTCGCCCATTCTGTTTAAGTGACCATACCACCTGAGATTAGCTCTGCTAATGCATTCCTGGATGCTGACAATGTCAAGTTCTTTCCTAATATCCTCGTTTTTAATATGATATTGCCATTGATGCCATCTGTTCACGCCTCTAATCTTTTGCAGGACTCTCATATCTGCGGTCTCTAGTCTTTGGTCAAGTGTTTTACTTCTGACTCTCAGATCCATAAGTTAAAACTGGTTTGAACACTGTCTTGACTACAGCTAATTTAGTATTACAACTAATTATTTTTAGATATTTCTTAGATTTTATCATTATCTTCATGCTCTTCAAGGATTTAAGCCTTATTATGGCCAGTTCTGACCACAGTAGCTATTGGCAAGTCCATTCAAAGGACAACCTAGTCTTCTTCTTTGCAATTTCTTTGATTTTATGTGTATAAATTCATTTAAAAACCTGTTTTCATTGAAAATTCAAAGATATGTATTAGTATTTTATTTATTTATTTTGATAATATGCTTGGTTTAATGAAGACTGACAATTCCATTCATGAAATTAATGTCTCAAATGTGATAGTTCCTCACTTTATAAGTGGCACATGTGGTTTTCTTCAGGAACCAAACACAAGCTTGCAACAGGATTTCACAAACAGCATATATTGTCCTATGGGTGAAATAATACAAAGAAATAGAAAGTCTAGTCAGAGCTGCATCTCTTGAAAAACTAACTTTTAAGTCAAAGTTACACGAAGATTCTAATCTCCTTTTTTTTAAATTTTTAATAAATAAAATTTTGACATAGACCTATTACATATGAAACAGCCCAAAAATAGCTAAAAACTTACTATGCTTCAAAATTAAAAAATAAAAATAAAAATATATATATATGTAGAGCCAGCACACTACCTAATCACATTCTTAATTCGGCTCACCTTAATGATGAAATTACTGATGAAACACAAACTGATCTACAGTTAGACACATCCATTCTGCTATCACCATTATGCAATGGCACTATCTTGCCTTCTTTCCATTTCTTAGGTACCTTTCCCGTAGCCAGACTTTCATTGAATAGGCAGGTCAATAGAGCTTTCAGTTCTTTAGCACATTCTCTCAAAACCTGTGGTGAAATACCATCCAGTCCCACAGCTTTACCGACATCCAGGGTACTCAGTATTTGAAACACACTCTCCTCTTGCACCTCTAAACCTCGAACCTGCTTTATCCCTCTAGTATTAAAACTTACTTCTCCAGGATGAAATACTCCAATAAAGTGTTCATTGAACAATTCCACTATGTCCTCTGCATCAGTCACTCTATTCCCATTTTTATCCCACAATGTCATTCTTCGACAATCACTCCTCCTCCTACTGGCCACATAGCTAACAAATTCCCTAGGATTATCTTTGGATGTCAGTGACAATCTCTTCTCATATTCCAGTTTCGCTTTCCTTACCATATTAGTAACTCTCCTGGCCTGATTCTTATATTCTTCATGCATCTGGTCTCCATCCCTCTCCTTATATCTCTTCCATAACCTCTTTTTCACCTGCAGTTCCTGTTTGATATTGTTTGTCATCCGCTTTACACCAAATTGTGTTCTCTTCTTCACTCGTGGACTACAGCTTACTATTGCTGCTAACAAATATTCCTTCGCAATTTCCCAAGCACTAATGATATCCCAGCCTTCCAATTCTACCCTCCATGGAACTTCCCCAAGTTGATATCTAAGACTATTATAATCACCTGCCTTATAATTCCATATATGTTCCCTTTTCTTTGATACTCCATGCCTATTCATCTTTCAAGTCAAAACCACATGGTCACTCTCTCCAACAAGGGAAAGAGAGATGTCATCTCAGTTATTATCACCTCTTCTGATGCTATGACCAAATCCAAAACTCTTGTTCTCTCTATTACATGTTGCCTTAAACATCTAGAATGTCTCTAAAATTCCTGAAATTCTATTCCCTTATTACTACATGCATTTTCTTCTTCCCAACTTATACTGCTTGTTAAAATCTCCCATAACAATCATTCTTCTTGCACTTGCCAAGCTTAACTGCTTAAACATCTCCTTGGTCCCCACCTTCTGTGCTCCTTGGCTTGTAGCAACAACCTACTAAATATCCTGTTTTGCCCACCTCTACCTCACACCATATGCTTTCAAAACCATCAGTGTCACTGTCTTCCAAAATCTCCACTCTTAGAGGACATAAGTCATCACTTATCATAAGTAATACTCCACCATCTCGTTTTCCCTTCTTATCCTGCCGAAAAATGCTGTACCCTGCTACTTCTATTCCTGTTATTATATCATCTTACATCAACCACATCTCAGAGATCCCAATAATATTTGGCCAGGCTGGTGCTATCAGCACCACCAATTCATCTCTTTTATTCCAGATACTCCTGGCATTAGTACAAAGCATAAAAATGTCACTGTTTCTATCCTATCATTATCCCCTCCAGACTCCACTGGACTCAGTGTTACCTGATGTCGTCCCCCTTCTCTGAAGCACCCATTCCCACAAGAGGCCACTCCTGCTACCATCCACCCTGGGAATTCTAGTTTCCCTGCATTGCCACACCAACTCGTTCAGAAAACAGCAATCTCTCCAGATGCCTACGTCCTTCCTCATTCAAATGCAAGTGGTCTCTCACATACAGCTCCTTTCTGTCCTCAAATGCACTCCAAGCATCCACATATTCCAATCCTCTTTTCTAACACATTCTGACTATTATATTATTCATTATTACTGCTCTTCTGCTCAGCTCGTCATTATCATACCCGAGTAACACATGCACTATCTTTCCTCTCTGCGTTTTCTTTTGTACAACCTCAAGCATGAATCTCAGATCTCTCGCCACCCGATTTACACCGCCTCTCAAGTCATTCGTGCCAACCATCACAATCATCTCATCCACCCTTTCACTCCACTTAATTGCCATGGCTACACTTTCTATTGTTCCTCCAGAGAAACACTCCTCTGGCATCCTATCTTGCACACCATGGATCATCGAGTCTCCATACATCATACCTCTTACCACTCTGTTCCTTGATCGCTCACCTGCATCCCTCTCTCTCCCTCTCCTTTAACCCTTTCTCTCTGTGTTCCCCTACTTACCTGCTATCCTAGCATCACTCTATCCCTGGTTCCAGAACTCCCTTGCATTCTTCTCATTCTGTCCCCGACTATTTCTATTCTCTCCTCTTCTATCATTCCCATAACTCTCTCTCTCACTCCTACTCTGATTCACCTTATCTCATCTTTAGTACTTCTCATCTCATTCCTGAGACATTCCACCTCCTCTTTCAGCTCATCTCTCTCTCTCTCTCTCTCTCTGCAAGTTAGCCACTTTGCTCACCATTCATCCTCCCAATCAAGACAATCTCTGAAAACTCCACAATCATTCAAGTCTTCCACACTCCCCACTATTTTTCATTCATATTCTGCTCATTATTCTCACCCTCTCGCACTACTCATCTCTCTAGGTTGAGACCCGCCCCTGACGCAATAAGGTCAGTTATTGTAAAATCTTACTCATTAAGTTCCTCCCATTGCTTACATTTTGTGCATATACGCATTCCCCTTTCTCTCACTCACCACATATCCAACTGCAGGAACACATACATAACACAAGCACTGCATGCCACAAAATCCTGTAGTATGTTATGCAAAATAGAGTCCTTAAATGGGGAAGGAATTGGTGATAAGCCATTTATAATTGGAGCTGCGGCTGCCGCCATCATTCAAATAGTGATGTGGAACTACTACAACTAAATACTAAACGCTCTACTATACTATGTTATATGCTCTACTGTAAGCTAATTTACTTACATGATACTATAAGTATAAACTATATTTCACTATAATATATAACTAAATATGAAAACTTATCTTCTTCTTCTCTTCCACTGTAGATGTGTCGAACTCTGACCTCGCCTTCTCAGTAACCCAAAAATAACACAATATAAACAACAACTGAACTCCAAAAGCAGCACCACTTGTATTACTGAAAAAAATGTAGCACGATTCGCGACAGAAGTCGCACTATACACTGTTTAAAAACACTTTAAAAATATATGTGAAAAGAATGATATCAGTCGTCTCAGATTTTAAATGCTAATAGAGATCAACACAAAACTAATACAAACTAATTCATAACACCAAATATTCAATATGAAAACTAAAGCATATGGGGTTGTTTAAGGATCAAAGCCAAATAAATGAAAGGAGACCTGCAAATCACCTTTAAGGAAGGTGACAAACTAACTGGGGCTTCTGACTTGATGTCCAATCCTCATCTTCATGCAGTGTGCCCCTATTAATAGGTATCTACTGGGTAGTGAATAAACAAAAATGGGCTGTCGATCTGGACCTTAGCCAAACAAATTACACTTTTTATTGGATTAAACCACAACTACATATAATGGTACAATATGGTGAGATTTCATGTCAACTGAAATCCCCAGGTTAAACAAGTACCATGCTGTTTTTGTCAGGAAGCCTGAGCAAACAGTGAAAAGTAAGCTACTGGAACAAACTTCAAATTCAACATCTAGAAGAAGAAGAATAAACCCGATATCAGAACTGAAGATAGGAACCATTAATATATATTAATGGAAAGGAAACTGAACTTTCCTTTCCATTGCAGAATGACTGGAAGAGTACCACATGGACATAATGTGCCAGCCTAGTTGGCCGAGTGGTTAGCATATCTGCTCTCCAGCCAAAAGGTTGCAGGTTCAAATCCCGCCATGGGCATTGATGTTTGTGCTTGTCTGTGGAAATACCAGTGGTGGTGGTTGGCGGTAGATGGCGTTGGTGTAGTTGTGATCAGTTGGTTGAGTGTTCGAAACAGAGTTTGTAGAGCAGATGCCTTCCCTTGATGAGTCTTTGGACTCCCTGGAGGTGTCAAATAATAATTGGCATTAATGAGACAAAGAAAGCAAAAACAGGTGGGATCTTACTAAATAATAAGTAGAAGATATTATATTTAGACAATAATGATCAAGGAAAGGAAGGAGTAGCGATGGCATTCAACTCCAAACACAAACTTCTTGATTGAAAAGCAATTTCAAATAGTTATGTAGGCAAACTTCAAAATGGACAATGAAACTTATTGGTGCTTATGATTCCACAGAAGGTTCTTCTAAGGAAGAAGTGGAGGAATCTATCAAGTTATTAGAACAGGCAGCTGACATTAAGAAAATGGAAAAAGAGTTTCTTGTTGGAGATTTAAACAGAAGAGCAGATATTGAATCCCACCAAGCATATAAGAATATCTCTGGAAAATTAAGAGAAATGGGCAAAGTTATGAAGCGTTAAGTATCTGCTGGCCTTCCTGCTCAGGATATGAACTAGTCATTATGTTCCAACATAAAGATTTGAACAAGTTCACGTAGAGAGAAGATACAAGAAATGCCTCACTGATTATCTCATTATTACTGATAGTGAAATCTTCATGCTGATTCAGGATACCACAGTGTACAGCAGATTTGAAATTGGAAGTGACCAATACTTAGTGCTAAGTAGAATAAAAATGGATATCACATTGAAAAGAACAGTATGTAAGAAAGTTTTAAAAAGAATTCATGTTGAGCAGCCAGTGGTGTATCTAGGGGGGGGGGGGGGCGGTCTGCCCCAGACAGCACTTTGAACCATTTTGAAGTTTTGCAGTTAATTCTAAAATACAGTCTCGAGAACTCAGTTCCAAATATTGTAATACTACTGCGAATTTTCCTCACAACTGTTGTGAGTGTTGCTAGTTATGAGAGGAGTTTTTCTAAATAAAATTGATTAAGAATTACCTACATTGCTATGAAATAGACTTTGCCAATGTCATCGATGATTTTGCTAACAGAAAAGCAAGAAAAATAACATTTTAGAATGTTGAAATTAAAGTTCATCATCATGAATATCAAAAATTTAGGCCTAGCATGGCCTGTTCCGGCCTTAGAAGTCATCGTTGAATCGTTTAAGAGGACGTCCTGGAAATTAAAGTTTTACTTCAAAAATAAACATAGTGTTTTAATTTATTTCCCTATATGTTGTTTTGACTTTTTGTAGTATTTTTGGTGTGTATTGAGAGGAGCAGCAAACTCAGGGACTGCCCCAGGTGACAAAAGCGCTAGCTACACCACTGCGAGCAGCTTTAACAGATAAACTATACTCAACTATACAAACTTATTGAAGAAAAAATGAAACAGTTTGAAAACAAGAACCAAACCTTGGAGTCTCAGTGGCAAACTGTAAAGAAAACTGATTGATTCAGCTAGAGTGATATATGGTGAAGTTGTCTGCATGGATAGAAATATAAGAACACAATGGTGAACACAAGATGTTATGTCCTGGATGAGAAGAATGCATACTGAAATTTCCTAGCAAATAAGTCAGCAGATGCCATAAAAGAATGCAGACAAAAATGTAAGAGAGCTAAGCTATATGTAAAAGTGGCTAAACAAAGTCATGGAAAGACTTTGGTAAGAATACAGAAAATAAATATCAGAAAGGTAGTAAAATGTTCTGGAGGCTATTGAAAAAAAACTTAGAAATGAGGAAAAGTACTGATAAATAAATAAGAGATGATAACAGTGATGTGAAAAGTGAAGATAAAGATATCATACATGTTATTGGTAATTACTCTCAAAGACAACTAGTCAAATTTGACAGATATTTGAGGTAGAAAAAGCCATCAAAAATTTGAAATGTGGAAAAGCAGCTAGAGTGGATAATATTTGAAAAGATATGCTTAAATATGGAGGCATAAAAGTTTTATTTTTATTATTATTATTACTTGACACCTCAGGAGAGTCCAAGGACTCACTGCAGGAGAGCACTCTACTTCACTAAATACATCTCATTCTCTCCACTGCTACTTAATTCTCCTACTACGACACTACTACCATCAATGCCATCTACCGCCCATCATCAACAACAACAATATTTTTTGTCTGTAAATTGCAGGTGTTCTGAAGGCTGATTTGTCTGTGTCTGGGATGAAAAATGTGAGTTTCTGGGAGAAAAAATCCTGCTACCTCTGTATGAGATCAGTTAACTCACCTTCAACTGAAAAAGCCCACATAAGGTTTTCCCCCATCATGATGAGAATTGAACCCAGGTCTTTTCCAATTGAAGGTGGCCACACTTCATAATTCAGAAGTCCTAGTCAGAAGGTCAAATTCCAGATGATTGGAGAAGAGCTCTCATAGTTCCAATCTATAAAAAGGGGAATAAAGCTGAATAAGTGAGAATTACAAAGGAACTTCTCAACCAAATGTTCCAGGTAAGATTTATGCAAGCATACTTGAAAAGAAGTTGAGAAAGACTGTGGAAGAGAAACTTGAAGAACAAGCTGGGATCAGGCCAAACAGAGATTGTCAAGATCGGATTTTCACTCTATGACAAATAGTATCCCATGAAAAATCATGGGAATATAACATTATGGGATCTGCTTAAATTTTGTAGATCTGAAAAATGCATATGACAAGGTGCCCAGAGAAAAGCTTTACAAAACACTACAATTATATGAGGTAAATGGAACATAATAATAATAATAATAATAATAATAATAATAATATACAGAACAATATATAGTCTATATTTGAATTGTAAGTCAGCAGTCAGAATTGAAAGAAATACAGGCATTTGTTTTGATGTAAAATCAGGGGTAAGACAAGGATGCACATTATCTCTACTCTTATTCATTATCTACTGTATATGGATCACATTATGAAAGAAAGGGGCATTAAGCTGGACGTTAGAATTGGAGATATCAAACTTAGCTCTCTGCTTTATGCAAATGATGTACTCCTAAATACACAAAGTGCAAGTCTCCAGAATTCTCTAAATTGCATAACAGCTGCAAGAAATTTTGGTGAAAATCAGCAACAAAAGGAACCAAATCTATGAAAATAGGTAGGAACATAGAAAAGTTCAGCAGCATTCTCAACAGAGAACCTATACAACATGCAAAATATTTCAGCAATTTAGGTACACTTCTTAGGGAAGATGACAAATTAAATTTGGAAATAGACAACAAAATAAGCAAAGCTGGTGGGAAGGCAGATGAATAAATTTATATGGAGAAATTAGCCAAAACAGCAAATTAGCAGTATACAAAACAGTGTTCAAACCAGTTTTAAGTTATGGCTCTGGGAAATTTGGTTAGAAATAAAGCACTTGATCAAAGACTAAAAACCACAGATATGAGAGTTCTGAGAAAAAAAAAGTGTTGTGAACAGATGGCATCAATAACAGAATCATTGAAATTGAAGATATTAGAAAGGAACTTGACATTGTTAACATTCAAGAATGTAATGAGCAGAGCTAATCTAAGGTGGTATGGCCACACTACCATAGATTAGATGCAACAAACATTTTCATTATGTCAATGATAGCTGTGTCAATAAGCAAAACTGGTTGGTGAAACAGGTGGCTGATGCCAAGATGGCAGGAAAGAGACCCAGAGGAAGACCAAGGTTTAGGTGGATTAATTGTCGGAAGTACCTCAGAAGCATGAAATGTCAGATATAATGATATTGGAGTACTCACAGGTAATAGACTAATTTGGAGGAAAATTGTTGATAGGAAATTAATAATAATGCAAAATTAAACACTTGGTGTTGTCATAGTTATCTGAACACCCCTTGAGGGTACACATCAGGGAAATTGATGACTAATGCATATTGATTAGTTACATTATTATAATTAATTTATGATCAGAAATATCCATTATACTTCTTCCTGTGGTCCATTTGGATCAATAATAGAATTCAATATAAAAAGCAGATTGTATTATGGCATGTTTTTTCTAGGATCTCTTCCAAGCCCATTGTATGAAATTATTAATATCATACCATATTACAACTTGCTTACATCTGAACATTTCTCTAAGATTCAGTATTTAATATTTAACATCCAGCTTACATCATAACTAAGGCATGTGAGAAACTGTTTAAATAATAAACATTGGTCAGCTTCAAACGCAACGTGTAATAGAATAATATTTATCATCTATCCACCCTTGAAACCATCTCAGAAAAGTATACTCGAAAAATGTTATTAACAATAAGATACTATATTTATACAGATACCATTCCTGATTACTTGAGTACATGTAAACTACCTCAAAACATTATCCATTCAAATAAATTTATTAAATAAATCACTTACTATTTTTAGCTGCTATATGTGTAAGTTTGTAAACAGTACATTGTGGAATTGGATGTATTGTAGCATTCATAACTTTTTTGTTAATACATATTTTCAGTTGACTGTTTATTACAAATACGAAATATTTGATTTAAATACCGTCATCAATACGGTATACAATTTCACAGGAAGAAATGTTTTTAGACCTCGCCAGGAAATATGGACTACCCATCAGTAAAAGATGTCTCATTTTTCATACTGAGAGTATTTATACGGAAACGTCTATAAAATGGCAGAAATTAGATTAGATGTAGAATCAAATATAACTACTTTTTAAAATACATTATACTTCAGTCACTGTCAGATGCTAACAGCAATCAACACCATCACACTACAAGTGCGGAAAGAAAAAAAAAATTGCAGACCCGCCCCCTTGTGTTCAATCTGAAAGATCTTGCATAGCAGCGCCCTCTTTATCGTTTACTTAAAAATAGTAGTATGGTAATCTAAGATGTGAGTTGGTGAAACCGTGATTTGTAAAATCTTGTGTTTTAAATCTAATAGAGATAATGCTCGTATACTATATACTATATATTACAACATTTCGCTTCCAAACGAGAATGCTAGTTTAAAAAATGGGCATGTTCTCTAATGCAACAAAAGTTTTCATTATATCAATGTTAGCTGTACCGATAACATACACCTTTAATAGCCTTATGTTATTACTGAGGTGGGATGTTGCTCATCCTTTATGGCTCTTTGCTACTGCCTTAGCAACTCTCGGCGCAGTTAGCAGTTTGATAATTTGGTCAACTTGCTCTTGTCCACCAGGACAAAAACGACAAGAATATTTCGACTTTTGCAGTAAGTGCGTTTTTTCATTATACCTTTATACTCTGCCCTTCTCGTAAGTTAAACAGGCTATTTTAATCAGAAGGATTTTTTTTCATAATCCCTTTTAATACCATTTTAATAGAGAATACATGTCAGATAGTTGGAGACAAACTCATTTCATCCGCAAGGTGCTTTAATACCATTACTTGCGTTCATACTCAAGCTGTATTTAAAAGGTTGACAAACTTTTCCACTTAAGAAATCGGTGAGTTATAAACGTTTTTCAGTGTAGAAAAAGATGAGCACTTTACATGATGTAGTACGTTGAGTCCTATACATTATAGTATATAATACTATAATGTATAGTATATATGCATTCTTTATGGGAGGAGTTATACTGGAGGAAGTAGGGGAGACAAGAGATCTGGAGTTGATGATTGATAGAAGCCTGAAATTTAGGGGACATATTGCAAAGGTGGTGAAGGTAACACAGAGGATTGCTGCAATTATGAGAAGGACACTGACCTGCAGAGATAAAAGGGTTATCATTCTGTTGTATAAGTCTCTGATCAGACCACATGTAGACTATTATTCTCAGATTTGATCCCCAAAATTTGAAGGGGGTAAATTAACTGTGGAAAGGATACAAAGACGGATGAAAAAGATGGTTTCAGGACTGTACAAGGATAGTTATGTGGATCAGCTGAGGGAATGTGGACTGCGGAGTTTAGTGGATAGAAGAAGGAGAGGTGATATGATTGAGACTTAAACTGTTGAGAGGTGGTTATAGGGTTCTTTCGGAACCCTATAACCACCTCGCATAACACTGGGGAGTTCTTTCGCTTGGTTGAACAGCGGGAAAGAGTAATGACAAGAGGCCATCCCTGGAGTTACGAAAGGAAACTGTGAGCAAGAGGGTAAGGAGTGGTTTCTTTGCGTGGAGGGTGGTTGAACCGTGGAATGCATTGCCTGATGGAGTGGTGAGAGCGAGAACGGTCAATGAGTTTAAGGAGTGGTATGATAGACTTTGTGTTTCTTAAGGGGGACCTCCCCTCGATGAATCTTGACAGACTTTGTTCTTAGGAAGAACCTCCCACGATGAGTTTTGACTCCATGGAGGCCTGAATAATAATAATAATAATACATTTTGACTGAAACTCTCAGATCAAAAATGAGCATCTGAAAAGTCAGCTTTCAAATATCTCTTTGAAATTTTGACTGAGTGTTATTTCTTGTTTAAATGGCAATGCAAACAGATAACTGAGTTGGTTTATTTCTTCTTCTTTCTCATCCATCATATGAGGGGTTGAGTCCCCTATGAACAGATCTGTCATCTCTGAAGCTTGATAATTGTGACCCATCCTGGCTGCAACTTGTGACCTTGCAAGAAGACTTGAATAAATTGAGTGGTTGGGCACGGAAATGGGGATGTGAGTTCAATGTTGCAAAATGTAAGGTTTTAAAATTTTCCAAATGTTAAAACCATTTGGAAAATTTAAAATATAGGATGCAGAATTTATATTTCTGCATACAAAGATGGGATGCAGAATTTATGCTTGGTGAGAATATATTGTTGGAGGTAGAGGAAATAAGAGATCTGGGGGTGATAGTGGATAAGGATCTAAAATTTAGGGGACACATTGCCAAAATCGTGAAGACAACACAAAGGCTTCTGGGAATGATGCGGAGGACACTGACATGTAGAAGTAGAGCGATTCTTGTTCCATTGTATAAAGCTTTGATTAGGCCACACATGGACTATTGTGCTCAGATTTGGTCACCGGGTTTTCAGAAGAATGAAGAGATGTTGGAAAGGGTCCAAAGGCGACTGATTAAGGTAATTTCTGACCTCTGGAATGTCAAATATGAGGAAAGATTGAGAAGATGTAATTTGCAGAGTCTGGTGGACAGGAAGAAGAGGGGAGATATGATAGAGACCTACAAATTGGTAAGGGGTTGTTATAGGATCAATGGTGGAGAAGTTCTACAGAGAATAGTGGGAGATCAGGGGAGAACTAGAGGTCATCCCTGGAAACTGTATAAAGAGGGTGTGAGTAGGGGAGTGAGAGCCGGGTTTTTTTTGTGCAGAGTTGTGAATGATTGGAATGCCTTGCCTGAGAGTGTGGTGTCTGCAAGGAGTTTGAGTGTGTTTAAGACACGGTATGATGAGACGTGTGTGATAAAAGGACCTACCAGATGAGTCTTTGACTCCATGAGGTCTTGGGGTAATAATAATAATATAACTGTATTTACCAACTGTGACTATATTTACAAAAAAAAAAAAAAAAAAAAACTTAGGAAAATCCTAAAATATAAAATATTTTTAAAAAGTTGACCATTGGTATTAACATGTCAGATATTGCACTGCCCTACACTCAAAGAACTTTGTTTTAAAACAGGATTTTGCATTGCCACTGTAAGGAGTAAGTAAAGATGAAAAGGTGGTGGTTGCATCACTGTATAATGCTTTAATTCACATCACGCATGGACAGTTGTGCATAAATTTGGTTGCTTGCTATCTAGCGTAAAAACTTGGAAATAGGGTCTGAAAGACAAATGATTAAAGTAATATCAGGTCCCTGGAATGTTGGTTATGGGAAGAGGTTAAAAAATTTAAATTTTAGAGGAGTTAAGTGAAGAAGCAAAAAAGTAAAATGATATTAACAGGAAGTTAATGACAGAATTCCAAAAATAATACAAAAGGGATAATATGTAATAGTGGAGAACAAGAAGCTATTTCTGAAAGTTGTAAAGAAGGCAATAATGAGTAGTTTTTTTTTTTTTTTTTTTTTGGTGGATTAGCAGAATGCATTGTCAGAGTGCGATTCAGGTTCGGTGTGATACTGCATCGAAGTTTGAGTGAACCCTCCCATGACTGTGTGGTAGTTATCATTAATAATAATGATGATAATAAAAGATGATTGTTATTTTTATCTGTTCTCTAGAAAAGAACAGTCTCAACTGAACAGTGACACAGAAAAATGAACCATCATGGATTTAAACCAAATTTGGTTGGCCTGGGGTATATTGTATCCCTTCCTAACCAAGAGACTATGAGCTCATGTTTCAGTGTGGGCTTGGATGCTTGGGGAAAGTCTTTAGCCTGATAACATGCAATTTTCGTTGCACGTAGGCCACAACTTTGTTTATTGTAAGCAACTTGAAAGAATTCTGTGCTTGTATTCTAAAGCAGGAAATGTTTATGAATTGCTTAACCCTTTGCTAACTATATATTGGTGTACTATAGGTTTATAGCTTTTCATAGGTGGGTTTTGCATTCAAAAAATAGGAAAGACATTCATTCATGATAGATATATACCAAAAAAAAAAACACTTGCTGTAAATTAATATACGTGCATGCTCGTACTAAGAATGCATGTACGCTTTGCATGTAACTCATTAATGTTTCACTATTGACGAAACCATTCGTCAATAGTGAAACATATTGTGATTATCAGTGTATGGAAGAGCATCATTTGCTTGGTATGGTTAACTTTTCTGTGAAGTCTAGTCAACTTGTTTTCAAAGGAATGAATATTTTTGTAAATCCATATATATAGCCAAATAGATTTCAGGGGAGAAAAATATGATGATGCAAAAGGTAAAAATTGACAGTTAAGTGAAAATATTAGTAAATATCAAAACATTTTACTCTGAAAAAAAAAAGGGGGGTGAGGATTAGATATTCCAAGACATTGTGTATTTAGTGCTGGTTTAATTGAATTAAAATAGCACTATGAATGAATTAAACATTAGTTTGATTCCAGTATTTCATTTAACACAGAGGCATTCAAAATGTTTTTCTGTGATAACAAAACTGTGTTTGGCCAGCCCACAAATAGTTTTACAGCATTTAATTTGGCTAAATATTGAAAATCTAAAAAATTGATGAAACTGATGTGCTTCTACCATAGTTTCTGTGTAATGTAGCAGTCAGTTATTCTTTTTGCATGTTGATGAATATTTATATTGCCCAGGATGTGTTTCTCTCATTCAGCAAGTATTAAAATATCAGATCACAAGTAACCCTTTAGCTAGGTGTGGTCCAATATATGCAAGTGTTGAGATTTGATCCATTGTGCCCCTTCCCCCAGATTCTGAAAGGCCAAACCAGTGTGATGCTATTTATCATTAGTAAATTATATTTGATCAGAAATTATATTGTTGTTTGATCCTTTATCCAAGTTGTATGTGAAGTATCTTCATGACTAGGCTTATTGTATGTAAAGGCTGTTGACTTTTTCATCAGTTGTCTCAGTATCCCATAATGCAAAAGCATTATGAAAAGATCTACTACCCGGACTGATTTTAACCTTTATGGGTTAAAATCTCATCAGTAGGAGCCAGACTGAAGAAGATACCAAAGTAACCCATTACTGTGTGAACATGATGGGTTGATTGAACCTGTGTTTCCTTATCCCAGATCTGTAAAGAAATTGTTGGATAAAAAAAAAAAGAAACCTTTACCTGTTCATTGTGATTTTTTGGAACATTTGTCCCAAGATATTTGCTTGCTGTAGTAGACCACAGTAGCTGGGGGTGCAGGTGGGGTCCAGGCCGCAGGGCTTAGTACTAGAACCTGTATTTTTTTTACCTTCATATCAGTGACTTTGTCAATGGCTTGCTGGGAGAGCATTCAGTGATTTGCATTGATGTGAGGCTGAGAGAGTGTTGGTAGTGCTGCAGGTGTGGTGGCCCTGTGGGAGGATTTGAGTGGGCTAGATGAATGGGGTTGTCAGTTTGGTTCATCTGGATTTGGGGTCTTTGGGTTGGGATGCATGCTCTGTTGGAGGAGATGTGCTGGCCTGTACAGATGGAGAAATTATCATCCCGTTGTGTGAGGCCATGGTCAGACCACATCTGGACTATTATGCTTGAATTTGGTCTCCAGGATATGAAAGGGATGGACTGGCTGTAGGACGAGGATGTGGAAGTAGATGGCAGGAGTGGTGTAGAGACTGTACAATGTTGGTTGTGGGATGGGCTGGAGAAGTGTAGACTGCAGAGTTTGGTGGGTTGGAGGAGGGAGTGGTGTGGTTGAGACTTTTGAACTGCTGAGGGATGGTTGCAGGGCTAACTGCCAGTGGCTGAACATCTCTGTTATTTACTTCCAATGGCTGTCTGTACCACCTAGTCTTTCAGCTGCTGTTCTGAGATGGCATATGTTTATCTTGTGCTGCATGCTGTTGCATTTCTTGCGTGACAATGAGTACTGTGTGATGTGACCCAGGTTATTACAGGTTGAGCTGATGTGGTTTGTGGATTCACATCTCAAACATTGCCATCTCACTCCTGGATTATTGAGCATTATATGTGCTCTTACCATATGTACTGGTGTTCTCATATTCATTACTATTGTTGCTTCATCCTATTTCTTGGTGAGGTCTTGGAAGTTACCCCTCTAAATTTTTTTGATTGTTTTATATTTCACCAGACTTGTTCTTATGATATCATCTGGAAATTCCAATGGGAGGCAGTCTATTCTAAGTCTTAATTGAACTCTCCATTGAAGAGAGCTTGACCGTTCATTCTTGAATACAGATCCTTCTAGTAACAGATCTCTTGTCTGAATATACCGTGACTATTTGGTACCTTCCATTATTGTATGGAATAAACCCATAAATTCTGTCAATTTCTACCATATCTATTAATACTCGTTCTACTTTCCTAGGCTTGTTAGACTGTTTTTCAAAACCTAAGGTTTTCTCCCTTGAGATGAAAGAATTCATTTTTTTCTCTTTAAATTTCTTAAGAAAGAATATCCTGTGATCTTATTGTGATCACCAGCATAAAAAAATGCAAAAAAGGTAATTATTATTATTATTTGACACTTCCAGGGAGTCCATAGACTCATCGAGGGAGGACACCTGCTCTGCAACTCTGTCTCCACCAACTGACCGCAACTTCACCAATGCTATCTACCACCAACCACCAACACTGGTATTTCCACAGATAATCACAAACATCCATGCCCACGGCAGGATTCGAACCTGCAGCCTTTTGGCTGGAGAGTGGATACGCTAACCACTTGGCCACCAGGCTGGCAATCCTGTAATCCCATACTAATAATAGTGTTATCAGTACTGGAAATGTTAATAGTTTAAATTGCAATAAATTTGTTAGTAGATATAAATATAAGTAAAAAGAGAATAAAAAAAAAAAAAACTTATATTTTGCTGTGTGAATACTAGGCCTTTTCACGTGCACAGTTGCACTGACTTAGGAGTATCATATTCCTTCAATTTATGCTAGCTACACACGTGACTCGTTACATTGCATGATGCACCTTGCCAATGAGGTGTCCGTTGACGTGTTTCCAAGTAGTATTGCACAATATCATTATGATATATGATAAAGTGCTCAATAATTTCACCATATTCTTTGCATCAGTCACTTTGCTACCATGGCTATCCACCATTGTCAACCTGCCATTATTATTCTTCCTCTTCCTTTCATATAACAGAATAATTCCCTTGAATTAACCTAATCAGCCAATCTCCTCTCATATTCGACCTTTTCTTTCTTTCTTTCTCTCTTTCTTTACTTTCTCTATTATGTATCAGCAAGATGTATAAGAATGCAATATCCCAGAAGTGGAAAGTCATGTGATGTGTTGAAATGATCTGTTTTGATGTTGAAAGTTTATTTTTCATTTGGTTAGAGTATAATAAATTTAGTTTAATCCTTTATCCAAGTGTGAGCAAACAGAGTTTGCTCCTGAAGGTATCTTCAGGACTGGGTTAAGGTGGTACAACACCAGGGCAACTCGTTGCAAAGGTGGAGCAAGCTACCAACTCTCTTATCTCAGTATCTCCTATAATGCAAAACACATCTCCTTGCGGATATGTCTAATGTTATGCATTAAGGGAAGGGCCACTACCCAGACTAGTTTAGACCATTATTGAGGTCTCTTCAGTGGGAGCCAGGCCCAAGTGGAGATATCAGGCAGAAGCATTAGCAGGTCATCTCTACCTATAGGAATTGCCAATTAAAGGATTAAACTAAATTTATTATACTCTAACCAAGTGAAAAATAAACTTTCAACATCTTTCTCTAAATCCAGAGTAAATTATTAAAAAAAGGGTGGCACACCAATTGGCAATTCCTATAGGTAGAGATGACCTGCTAATGCTTCTGCCTGATGCCTGATATCTCCACTTGGGCCTGGCTCCCACTGAAGAGACCTCAATAAAGGTCGAAACTAGTCTGGGTAGTGGCCCTTCCCTTAATGCATAACATTAGACATATCTGCAAGGAGATGTGTTTTGCATTATAGGAGATACTGAGATAGGAGTGTTGGTAGCTTTCTCCACCTTTGCAACGCGTTGTCCTGGTGTTGTACCACCTTAACCCAGTCCTGAAGATACTTTCAGGCACAAACTTTGTTTGCTCACACTTGGATAAAGGATTAAACTAAATTTATTATGATCTGTTTTGATGTTGGAGCTTTTCACTTGTATGTTACTGATATTGGAAATGAATAGAGTTGCATTTGTTTGCAGATGATGCAAAGTTGGGAAGAATACAAGAAGATATGAATAAATTGTGTGAGTGGTGTACCACTTCAATGTTGACGAGTGTTAGGATTTAAAATTCAGGAAACAAAGATGAGAAATGGAATATACAGTTAGTGGGGATGCCTTGGGAGATGCAGGAAATAAGAGATCTGGAGATGATGATAGATCTAAGGACCTAAAATTTAGGAGACACATTGCTAAAATTGTGAGGACAGCACAATGGATTCTGGAAATGATATAAAGGACACTGTACTTATTTATACCTGCCAGAATAAACTCTTTAGTTTTCTCTCTGTATTCCAACAATGCTACTAACATCTTTAATCTTTTCACCATGAAACATGATTTTGCTACTCATCTTATCATGAAATCATACTGCAATGCTCTTCTTATTCTCCCTCTTTTTTTATGTGCTCTCTCTCTGTGCCCCCTTTCTTCTTTACTTGCCAGACTCTAGGTCATTTCAACTGATGCCTTTCCCCTGTGAGAGACTCCATTGCATTCTCTATCATAAGGAAAGCATGAGGTTCATTCGCTTAACCAATTACACTCCCATCTGTGTTAAAAAAAAAAAAAAAAAAAACCTCATATTTTTGTGTTTTTCATGAATATTACATTCACCACTCTGCTTGGTTGATGCTCTCATTTTCCATCTACAAACATTTCACTCATGGTTTACTCAATTCCCCATATACTTTCTGCTCAGTGTCTCCTTCCTTACCGCTGCACTCAAGCTCTGCATGATGTCGTATTCACAAGGATGAAATACATTATGAACTGCTCATTTAATGTCTCAATTATATCCTCTCCAATGGTTATCCTTCTATCATTTTTCGTGACCAATAGTATCCTACCACATTCTTTCTTCTGTTGGCTACATGTTGAAAGAACTCCTTGGGATTTTTCTGATCTCATTAGCTAAGTGCTGCTCATACTGCGCTTCTGCAATCCTTACCAAGCAAGTCAGCCTCCTTGCATATGAGGTGTAATCTTTACACACACATTAGTACTTTGCACCCCTTGCATTTTAATTTCTCTAAATAAATAACTTCTTGGCTGTTGTTCTGTTAAGCATTGATGTTATATTGCACCACTATGCTTGAACACTGTACCCCAATATAGTAATAAACAGTTCACTATACAAATATTTTTAATGTCACTATACAAATAGTGATGTTAAAAAAAAAAAAAACTGATTGTTCATCATCAATGCCCAAGAACTTCACAGGTTAAGAGTCTAAATAAGGTAGTCATAAAATGAATAAAGAGATTAAACACAGAGTCTGAAGAAGAAAGCATTGTGGAGTCAGGAGTGTATTTTATTTAAATAACATAGCATGGATAATTGTAATAAGCAATTGTATGAGAAGTTCCAAAAGTATGCCAAGAAGATGAATCAGATGACTTAAAAATAAAAAATAAAAAAAGCAAAAGTGCAGTAGAAGAAAAATTAACCAATCAACCAGAAGAAGCATAGAGAATTCTTTCGCTATGTGGCAAGAAGACGAAAGAATGAATGATTATGGTAACATATTCATGGATGAAAATGGTAGATTGGTAACTACTATAGAGGATGTAACTAGATTCAGTGAACTTGATGATAATAAAACACTAGAACTCACTAGGTCTGAAAGGATGTTCCAGAGAGTTCTCAGCACTCGAGTCCTACCTGTTTAACATGTCTTTCAACAGGACCAAGTGTTAAAGGAGTGAAAAGAGGATAAAATTGCACCACTTCACAGAAAGGGTGATGAGAGACTGAGGCTATGATTTATAGGACAATCTGTTTGTTTGGAATTGT
The DNA here is from genome assembly GCF_054136105.1 of Typopeltis vanoorti. Classification (NCBI taxonomy): domain Eukaryota; kingdom Metazoa; phylum Arthropoda; class Arachnida; order Uropygi; family Thelyphonidae; genus Typopeltis; species Typopeltis vanoorti. The sequence goes on along the minus strand of NC_143564.1, from coordinate 100,047,910 downwards.
GGTTAAGGTATGGGAAAGGGATAGGATCCAGAATTGTGTTGATAATAGCAAATTTTTTGTATTGGTTAGCATAGGTTTTTTTAAAAGGTGTTCATGCTTTTATCAATCTAGTTACATACTACAGCAAGATGACAAATATATTGAACAAGTGAAAGGCATACAGAGTTATGGATAAGGTTAGATAATAGTTTAGTGAGTTGGATAGACTATCAAACAGGTATCAGCAAGTTTTGGAGAGAAGCGATATCTCAATAGAGGAAAAATATTGGTGGTGTGCGACAAAGGCCAATATTGAGACTATTGTTGTTTAACTTGTATGTTAACAATATTAGGATGATATTCTTAACAGGAGATATTCAGCTGTTTACGGATGATGAAAATGTGAAGAATGAAGAGTAGATCTGATGTGGCTTTACAGTAGGGTCTTATTAGACTATTGGAGTGGAATTGCCATTTCACTGTTGCAAAGTTTAAGGCCTTGAAATTGGGTAGGCAAGGATGGAGTGTAAAGTGCATACTTGGTATAAGTAAATTAGTGATGGGTAGGTCCTTTGCATGTGGTTGGTGATTGGAATGCATTGTCTGAGTGTTGCAAGTGATGGTGAATGAAATTAAGGCACATTTGAGGATATTGTGTGATGGCGAGAACACAATAAGTTTTTTTTTTTTTTTTTGCTCCAGGAGGTCTAATATTAATAATTTTTCTTCAGCATTCCAACCAGTAAACAAATTGCCTTCTCAGTGAATCACGTATCACTTATTTCTAGGGAATGTTCAGATGAGTTTGCTGTACCCTAACCTAGTTGTTTAATGAGAATTTTGCAAGCATGAGGTTTTCCAAGGATTAGAGGAAGGATAGTTTAGTGTGCTGCACAAAATTGTTGCCTTTTATGGACAGTCTATATATCAGCATTGGTGGTTATGATATTGAAAAGATGGGTATGAATAGAACGTGGGATTATGCAAGAGTGGTTCCATAAGTTTCCGGCCTGACTAACTTTTAGAGGTGATAGAAAAAAAAACAACTGTCACTTTTCAACATAATCTCTCTTTACTTCAACACACTTTTCACATCTTGGAAAGTACAGACTATGAAAAAATAGTCTGTACTTTTGTCTGCAAAATGACTTAAAACTGCATCTTTCACCTCATTGTCATCTGCAAAGTTTCTTCCTTGAAGGTTCTTTCTTCAGTTTTGAGAAGAGGTAGTAGTCACTGGGTGCTAGATCTGGGCTGTAGGGTGGTGTTCAATCTCCTGGAAGCCACAATCCTTCACTGCGGCTTTCGCAACAATATCTACGTGGACTGGAGCATTGTCGTGAAGCAGGCGAACACCATGACTCAGCACTCCTCTTCTCTTCTCCTTTATAGCATCGCACAGTTTGTGCATAATATTCTACATTCACAGTGGTATTCCTTTCATTGACGTCAATCAAGAAAATTCCTCGGCAATCCCAAAAGATTGTTGCCATGATCTTCTTGGTGGAATGAGTGACCTTGGCTTTTCTTGGCAGTGCTTTGCCTAGTTTGCACCACTCCATGGATTTCCTTTTTGAAAGCTAAGAATTGTTACTTTTTCTGTTTGTATATATGGTTGTATTCCATTGTGTGTGTGTGCTGCTATTTTTGTGGTTTGGCTGGTTTGTTTTTTGGGTTTATTTTGCAAGAATTCTGGTATGAGTATACAACAATCCCGATAATGATCGTATAAGTAGGAATAAAGTGATCTGATCATAGACCTAATGTATAGGTGGCATTGCCGTTCAGTTGACAAGGGAAGTAATAAACAACATTACAACACTATAGAATGTCATGGATTGTTTTCTTTTAGTTGATTTAATAATTTAGAATCACTAGTGAAAACAATTTCATAATCAGAATGTTTGAATATGTGTCTTATATCTTTTTGTGTATTTTGTATATGTGGAAATTTTAAGATCTTATTATAATAAATATAAAGCTACCAACTCTTTCTCCCAAGAGTTGGCAGCTTTATATTTTGGCTGTTGAATTAACATAGTTGATTAACTCTTGGGAGTAAGCTAAGGGTGCTCCATAACATAAAAGCTTTGCTTATCGCTTTATATCAAAGAATACTGAAGGAGAAACGTTTATTTATTCTTTTGCCAGAGTATATAACATTCAACATGCTATAGTTAAATGTCCAATGTTGAAAGCCACTTTTTAGACCTCCTTTAATACTTCATGTATCTCCTGCAGGTTGCTATGGAATCAGCAAAAGGGACAGTCACTGGTGATATGTTTGATAGTCTGTAGAGTATAGGTGCAGTCACAGTAAGAGCTATTTGCTTCCATTTATGTAATAGGTAGCCACATCTGCCCTGATTCACACTAATTCTGTTGATAGTAGTCCATAGCCTTCTAGGAGGGGTGAAGCCAGGCTGACAGCTTCAGGGATCTTTCACAAAGAGAGCCATTAATTGTCAAGTTCATAGCCCATTGTTGGTTCCACATGTCATAGGTTGAAGGTTTTGTTCCAAAATGGGTACCTAAGGAGCAACATGAACGATACATTCAGAGATAATATAAAGTGCTTCTACTCTTCTTCTTTTCCATAGTCTGTTACTTTCATTCTTCTGAACCAAACACCTGCTGTGAATGAGTCACAGAAATTATTCTGATTGGCATGATGGTCTCCATACCCAATTCTAACCAAAATTCTTGTCCACCTTCGTTCATTCATCAGATGTACCAAAGCATTTTGGGGGGGGGGGACTCATCTTATTGCAGATGGCTTGCAGCAATAACCCCAGCTTCATATTCAGCCTATGTTGAAGTATGTAATAAATGCAAAACAACCATCAGCAAATCCATATTTGACTTCATAGCCAAAAGCAGAAAACTCATCTGGTCGCTTGCAAAGGCTATTGAATGCAACTTCTCCTCACCTCTCTCTCTCATCCAGGTGGCACTACTTTTACAGCACCTAAAGATAAAGCTGATCTCTTAGCATCACTCTATCTCCAACTAGCTGACCAAGGCAAATCCATTCTATCCATCTCAATTCTTTGGAGCAATCTCTCTCTCTCTCTCTAATACTGTTTTTCCCCACTGAGTACAGCTCTAACTCTAAGAAACATATCAATAGGCTACTTCTTTCTCCTTAATTTCTCCTTCATGTGAGGGATCATCATAAAAATAAAAATTTAAAAAAAAAAAAAAAAAAAAAAAAAAACGCCTTTTATCATACCAGAAACTCAGCACCATATACCCTGTATGGTCTTTTGGCAAAAAGACTTGAGAAAAATGTTAAACACCTTGAACTCTAAAAAATCGTCTGATCCTGATGTTCTCTCTCTCCATCTGCACTCAAACATTTTGCCCTGGAGCACAACTGCCCTTTATTATCATTCACTGTGTGTGTGTCATGATGAATGGGATCCTCTTTTTAAGCTTTGCCATCAATGTAGGAGCATTTTAGAGCTTTATCACTTGACCTCTTTCTCATATACATAAACAACCTGCTCTCAATCACAAGTAATCCAATTTTCAGTTTTGCTGATGATAGCACACTCAGTTTATTCTTCTCTTTTGGCATACCTTGTAGTGCTCCGACATCTTCCTCCTTCAAGATCATCTGCAACCAATGACTTAAACACAGGTCTCCATGCCATCCTTCAATAGGGCAAAGGTGATCAAGTGGAACGTGCTTTTTCCTCTCTCGAAGGTGATATCAGCTCTCCCTCCCTTACCTTTCAGTAATACACTGATCACTAGATAAGGTGAGATCTCTCTTCTTGGACTAACATTTTCCTCTAGGTTCTTCTGACAAGGAAATTTGGGGGGGGTGATTGTTTCACCAACGGTCACACCACCCCTCCCAACAATATGGGATTATAAAAACACTGTATAACAGGGTAAAATTAATCAGTTCTGATAACAGTGCCTTAACTATTGAACTTGATCACATTCTCAATGCATTCTTAGCCAATGGCTACAATCCCCCACCAAATCCAAAAAAAATATTAAAACTCCATAACCGCACCCCCCCCTCCAGAACAGACTACAAAATCTATGACCATTTCATGAATCCGAGGCACATCTGAAAAATTAACAAAAATCCTAAAGAAATACAACCTTACAACCACTTTCAGACTACATAAAAAATTGTCATCCCTTATCTACTCCATCAAAGACCAGCCACATTCTCTAGACCTGCCAGGTTTTTTCCAGGTCTCTTGCAGTTGCAAGCTGTACTATTACAGCCAATATCAGAATTTCAGAACATATGAACATTACAGCCAATCTGGACTTGCTGACCATGCCTTGGACACCTACCACAGGATATGCTGTTAGAAGGCTACTTTTCTCCACCACTGGGTTGCTTTATAGGAGAGTGGTTGATTATTTTTTTAGATTATTATTGGATTATATCCATTTAGTAATGCAGACAAGAAGCCCACAGGCTTCTTGTCTGCATTAAGGCATCTCTGAGCATGTGGCAAAAATTATGAAAAAATATCAATTCATTGCTACCTAAGCCCATCAACCAAATTCATACCTGCTACCTTCTCCCAAAGATAATCTCTCACTACTGGTGCTACCTGGCACATACAAAGTACCATGTTCGTGTAACTTATCTTACCATGGGCAAACAGGAAGATCTGTAAATAAACAAAACTTTGAACATCAAGACTACATCCATTTTATCAAACCTCATAAATCTGGCCTTGCACAACATGGAATTGAAAATTCTTACCACAAGATCCATTGCCAAAATGCTAAGCTGCTACATATATCCATATATAAATATGAACGTTTATATAAAGAAAGTGCTGAAACCCTACTTCATAGACCTAATCTCAATCATAATAACCGCCTCACTATTCCAAAAAAAAAAAAAAAAAAAGTTTGGGAAATTGTTATCCTCAACTGTATTAAATAAATTTATTTATCTCTCATATATATTTTAATTTAATTTCAGCCCAGTAGTTTTAATTCATTAATGCATCACCGTATTCCAAGAGGGATTTCAATTTAAGTATGTGCTCTACTGTTTTCTAATTCAATTCCTATTGTTTTTTGATAATTGTACTGATGATGACTTATGATACATAAGATGAAATATTTACATATTAAAATTTTTAATTTATTTTACTGTGCCATATGTGTTATTCTCTAGTTATAAACACAAACTTATAAGGCTGATTTATCAGACGAACTCTCTTTCCATAGCTTTCTTACAACATATTTCTTTAATAGCTTGATTATTTATCTTATCTGACTCAAGATTTGTCTTATCTGACTCATAATTACTTTTTGGAATAAACTTAGACCATTAAATTACACAATGATATCCTTCAATATTATCCATTTCTCATTAGTCACTTCTTCATTAAATAATGTTTTTAGTTAATATTGTTTTATCTGTTATCCTCAAAGCTAGCTAGCTTTAAAAAAAAAAAAAAATTGAACTTTCTAATTATCATTCTTAATTTCCATTCCCATATTAAATGATTACTATCACATTTTGTTCTAGGTAGCTAATACAGTCCTCTTATGTTACAGGCCCCTAGACCCTCATATCAGATACGTATCGCTTTAGAATATCATGAAATTGCTTCAAAAGCTAAACCTGTTATATTATCAGCAGTTTAATTCTTTCATTTCCTATCTCCCATATTAAAATTTTCCTTCAATTATACTTCTCTTTTCATTACATTAATACACTCTAATCGTCAGATGTGCTGACTCCAAGCTCATTAAACACCAAATACTCAAACTCCTATTCCAAATAGGAATTCAGTATATCACTGATATCATATTCTAAATTTTCCCTGATAACCAGTAACATATCTCCTTCCATTCCATCCATTCATTCTCTTGTGACAGCATTATAACTACTATTCTGCACTTTCTGAGGAGAATGTCCTCATTAATGAATAACTCAAAAAAATCCCACAATATAGCTTAATTCTTCAGTTAAAACACGTCGTTAGAAATATGATACCATTCACTATTATTATTATACAATGCCCTTCATTCCTGTTTTCAATCCACTGCCATTATTTTGATGCTCACTAACCATGTTTTGATTATTACAGACACATACTGTAAATTAATGAAGGAACATTCATGTATGGCACATGGCATAGTTGGTATTCATTTGGCTACTTCTTTTGTTATGGCAGTGGATTCCTTGCTTTCAAACCTAAGCATTATTTCAGCGAAATGTGGCATTTTAAGTTGTGATTTAGTATCTACTATTGGTACCAAAAATATTCCTGTAGTTTTTTTAAATAATTTGTTTTAAATCATTCATTCCTGCCTATATAAATCACTTCAGAAATCTGTTTTTCTTAAGTCGCTTTATCTGCATCACTTATGATGACTCCAGACAAATATATTCCCATTACACTGTTATGATCTAACTTATATAAAGTATTCCTGATTGATTTTAATTGGTAGTACTTAAAGCAGAATTGATTCTCCCAAAGAGAAAGCAACAGAATTGACACCAAGAACACAGTTATTGGAAACAAGGTAGACCAGCAGTAAAATGGGATGATGAGAAAACAAGATGTTATGGACATTTATGTTGGAGAGATGCACAAGATTGGTCTGAATGGAGAGGCATTTATTCAGCAGTGGACTGAAGAAAGCTGTTGGTGATGTGATCCTCCCCATTGGATCCATCCACCCACCAAAAGTCAGCAATTTTTATTCAAATTATGACCACTAATCCCCATTCTGAGGTATACAATATAAGTTACTCAATCCTGTAACTCATATCATAATTTACACCAAGAAAGAGTGGAGTTGAAAGTTATTCCCCAAAGAGAAATCACCTCTTGTCTGGAAATTTTAGTATTACTGAAAGTAAGAGTGGGAGAAATTAGTTCAAGAAGTAAGGATGGATGGAATTTTGCTTTCATGGAAGTTAACCAGGTTATTAGATCCCTAATGAAGAATGGTTTGATGTTTAGTATTTAAAGCTTGTAGATATTCTAAAATTTTCATCATTTGCATATCCAATCTTTTTCCATAAATTTGTTCTGTGGCAGATGATAGAAGGTGAGCATGTCAAATGGCAACCAAGAATCCATCCTGGTGACCATTACTAACAGAGAGAGGTTTCATATAGTATAAAACATCATCCAATGGATTTTTTCAATAAATATTTGCTGCCTTTCAATAATAATTTCCAAAATGCAGTTGCAGAATAATACAAATGAAATAGAGGAGTGTGCAAAAGCAATATCAAACTGCTTTCATCTCAGGTGTACACTCTGATGCAAGTTGGGTAGTGTCATGAATATATTATTATTACTTTGGGTAGTATTACTCTTACATTTCCTAATTGTGGAAAACTGAAGATTTCACAGTTATTCCAGAAAACTTTACTCTGTAAGCAGTGTTTAAAAATTTCAGAGAAATTCCACAAGGACCATTAAACTTTATCCAGAATGGGCAAGATTCTTCTGATCTGTTTTCGGCAAAAAAAAATAAAAGGAAAGATTTCGTTGCTTCTACCTCAGAACATAACATATTTACCTAAATCATCAATTTGGGAATTATAAGAAATGTACCAAACACACCAAAATCTAGAGGGTTAGCTTTCCCAGTGGGAGAAATAAAACCATTCATCTTAAAAAAAAAAAAAGAAAAAAAAAAGATTTACGCATATCACTATTAATTAACATGACAAATTTATATTAGCTTAAAACTTCATAATTATTGCTTAAGTTATTGTTCATTCCATCTATTATTTATGATTGCACTTCCCTAACTATCATGAAATTTGTGCACAACTGATTCATATTTTGTAATATATCTATATAGATTGATCAATATATCAGAATCCTAATGATGCATTTTTATACAGTTTTTGCAGTTTTTGCATTCACTGGTGTTGTTACTCTTATCACCGGACTGGAACTTGATGGCATTATATCAGGTAACATTACATTTTTTTAGCTTAATTTTATAGATATGTATACAAATGTATAGATATTCAGTGATTTATTTTGACTTTAAAAGCTGTTTCCAGATTATTGCATAATAGTAAACACTTATTTAAATCAAAGGAAATAAAGTTTGATAGAATAGTCACTGTATAATGATTATTAGCAGTAGTATCCTGGAAAGGAGAATGACAGGTATTGCATGTTCTCCTGTAGGGGTACTGTTATTTAACTTGTGTGTGTGTTGATGACATTGAGTCTGTTGACAGATATTCAGTTGTATACTCCGATGCAAGTTGAGTAGTGTCATGAATGTATTATTACTTTGAGTAGTAATACTCACGTTTCCTAATTGTGGAAAACCGAAGATTTCACAGCTCTTCCAGGAAACTTTGCTCTGTAAGCAACTGAGACCATGAGATTTTTTTTTTATAAAGTTGTTTTGAAAAGAGAAGAATTATCCCTATTTCATTCCTTTTTTAGAAATTAGGGCTCTTCCCCCCACCCCACAAAACCAACAAATCAGCTAATGAACATTCGCTTCACAGATATAAGATATGTGGTCCATAGTGCCTCTAACGTAGAAGTGAGGAGAGTGCGACAGTTTTCTCAGATTATTAAAGTCTGGGTTTGAAACCTATGTAGTACTATGAGAATCTTCATCATGGCATTTGAAATGAAGTTGGCCAGTCTCATTCTGAGATGATGGATTTTCCTTACCCAGGAAGTCATGTTTTTCACTGTACAAACCAGCTTAAAAATATCACACACAATGCACTTGTCTCCTAGCTTCTATTGCCATACTTCCAATCAAAACAAAAATCACAACCTTACTTAGTTTTCACTTGATCAAAACTGAAATTTCGGGTTTCAGTAATTTTTCTGATTGAGACAACTAAGCTTGGGTAGCTAACTAGAGAACTCGCTGCTATTTTACTAAGTGGCTGTGGATTCAAATCCCCATACTTACAGTGAATGCTTATGAAATTATTTAGGATAGATGAATTTAGTTCTGTAAATAACATAGTGCAAGGCCATTACCTAGTTTATTATAGGCTTGATAAAACATATTCACATAATTTTTCAATTAACATTAATCTTATCTCTGAGTTAATTACCTTACATTTAGTATTAATATATCATAGATTTTTGTTGAAAGACAAGTGATGGTGAGTGACTTATACTAAGGCAAGTGATGTGACGTCATACCACCTTTACCATGAGTTGCCCCAGTCCTGAAAGATACTTCAGGCGTAAACTTTGTTTCCTTACACTTGGATAATGGATTAAACCAAGTATATAATTTCTTGGTATCTTTAATTTATATTATAGATTTCCAAACTTTTGTGGTTGTGGGTGTAAAAAAAAAAAAAAAAAAAAAAAAAAAAAAAGTGTTTGCATCTTAGGCATCAAAATGTACTATTAGCACTTCGAAAGAACAGTATATTATTCTGTGTGTTACAACAACTTTAAAAATAATTCCTCTTCAAGAGGAACTGGAATCAAATCAGATATCTCTGTATCAATATTTGTAGTCCTGAAAAGGACTGTTTTGATGACACCGAAAAGGAACATTTTTGATTTCATACTGTTCAAAATTTATATATTGTATCTTGAACAGTATGGAACACCCTAAAACAAGGGTAAACGAACAAAGCAGTTTTACATTTAGGACATCAGATTTTTTTAAGCTGTGGGTGGTAAAGGTTTGTGAAAATAACTAGAGTCACCACCGGCACTCAACCACGAAAGTCTGGATGGATTGCCTGTTTTCATGCTTGCTGAAAAAGTAGCATAAACTGCTTTTTCAGCAAGCATGAAAAATGCTATCGCAGTTTTTACTCTGTAATCTAGATATGTCATGGTAGACTTACATTTTTGCTTGTACAGGAAAAAACTTTCCAAATGATAAAATCTAATATATGTCCAGATTTTTTGTCTTTCTTGAAACCATGCTTCTCCACAGATTCCATTGATAGATCAGCAGCTATAATTTTACCCTCTAATGAGGAAATAGTATCATTGTGTACAAATACAATAATTTTTGTCTTTCTTGAAACAATGCTTCTCCACAGATTCCATTGATGGATTGTGCAAGGACAGTGGGAAAACATCTTTTTTTTTTTTTATTTTATTTTCAGTGTAGTATACAAAGACCTTCACCGATAAGCTCGCGTCTCCCCCTTTCAATAGCTTTCCTCATGCCAGTCTGGAGGCATGTCTCACTTCTTGGCATTTACAGTACCACAACTATTTGTACAATAAATGCTGTGAAAGCAAATCAGCACATTCAGGACACATATAGCAGTTGTCCATTGTAATGCAGTAACACTTTTCCCCGGAAAAGGATCTAATAACTACATTACTACTCACGTTGATAAGGGGAGATTCGAATATGTATCATGCTTGAGAGCAGTCTGCTTTCCCATATAAAATTTGATATTCCAAAGGTATCCAATTTGTACCTTGCTAAGTATAAAAAAATTTAACCCATACAGTAAACCTGATGATGATGAGTAAACCCTCGATTTTATAGACAAAATTTCCGGTCCATATGTCACGTGAAAATTAACACCCTGTTAATTTTAAAATGCTTTTAACCAAGATTAGCTTATAATTAAATTAACAGGAAATTTTTTGTTATTAATTTCCTGTTATTTTTAACAAATTTTGGTGAATAGACCATATGTTGGAAAAACACTAGTAATTTAGCCGACATAAATGAATCACCGCTCATAAAACGTTCGGCAAGTGATTAGCATGCAGTGACATGCGCTGTAATTGGTTCTTTTGTCGTGTGGCGTGACTTTCTACGGCAGTTTTAACGCATGCTGGCTGATGCATTCGGAAAATCTACTTTATTATATAACGGACTTTCAGATTTAATAGACACCCCCCCCTTTGCCCAAATTAGTCTATTATATTGAGATTTTACTGTATTTTGCTTTCTTTTGGAGAATATACTGTATACATTCTGCCTTTGAATGGCATAAGGAAACTAAGTCTCTCGCAGAATGTGTAATGATCTAAATTTTGTCTTTGAGTTGTAAGTCAGCAGTTAGAATTGAAGAAAGTACAGGAAGTTCGTTTAATGTTAAATCGGTTTTGACAAGGATGTATGTTATCCCCTCTGTTATTCATTATCTATATGGATCACATTATAAAGGAATGTGATATTAAACCTGATATCAAAATTGGAGATGTTAATCTCAGCTCTTTGCTTTATGCAGATGATGTTATACTTCTAAATAAATCCACTACAAGTTTGCAAGATTCCCTGACTAAATCAAATAACTGTAGTAGATATGGTATGAAGGTCAGCATTAAAAAGACAAAGACAATGAAAATAGACAGAAACATTGAAAATGTGAATGGAGAACCTATAGAACAAGTAAAACATTTCAGCTACTTAGGCACGATTTTTAGTGAAGATGGTAAATTAAATATGGATATAGACAATGGAATCAACAAAGCTGTCAACTGAATAAATTTATGTAGAATAAGAGAGAAATTAGCCAAAACACTAAATGAGCTGTATACAAGCCAATTTTAACTTATAGAGCTCTGGGTCAGAAGTAAAACATTTGATGAAAGACTAGAGACTGCAGATATGAGGGTCCTGAGAAAGATTAGGGGCATGAACAGATGATATCAATGGCAATATCATATTAAAAACAAGGATATTAGGAAAGAACTTGCTGCTGTCAGCATCTGGGAATGTGTTAGCAGAGCTATTCTCAGGTGGTATGGTCACTTAAATAGAATAGGAGAGGAAAGATTAGCAAAACAAGTGTTCTCTGCCAGGTTGGCAGGAAAATGACCTAGAGGAAGACTATGATATAGGTGGATTGATACAGCAAAAAGTGCCTTAGAAGATAGAAATATAAGATCTGATAATGTTGGAGTCTTGACAAGTAACAGATTGATTTGGAGGAAAATTGTAGATAGGAAGTTAGTAATGATGTAAATTTCTCATGTAGTACTATCATATCCTGTACACCCCTTGAGGGTGTATATATATATATATCAGGAATTTGATGATGATTGCCATTGATGCCATTTATTCAGTCTCCTAAGGACTCTGTCATCTCTAGTCTTTGATCAAGTGTTTTATTCCTAACCCATCCCTCAGATCTGTAAATTAAACTTGGTTTGAACACTGTTTGGTGTACGTCTCATTTTGTGTTTTGACTAATTTCTCTCAAATTCCATACTAACTTAGTTAATTATGTTGTTGTTTCCATATTTAATTTTTGTCATCTTCATTAAACCTATCCTATCCTTCTCATCCATCTAGGATGGGTTGAGTTCCCCTCCTAATTACTGGCATATTAATTCAGGTTTTCCACTCCTCTACTGCATCCCCTAAGAGCGATGTTCATGACTGTGTACGTGTGTGTTCATGGGGCCAATTTGCTTACATTGCAGGATGAAAAATCATAGATAAACTGGGGGGGGGGGGGTTGAACCTAGGACACTATTTCACCAGGCATATGGTTACAAAGTGCATAGCCACTAGACTAACTCTGCAGACCTTCATTAAACATTGTTCTTAAATAGCTGAAATGCTTTACTTTTTCTTTGAGTTCCCCATTATGGATACAGGTTTATCAATATTCTGCCTAACTTCATAACCTTTGGCTTTTTACTGCTGACCTTCATACAAAATTTGTTACAGCAGTTATTCAGTTTAGCCAGGAAATCCTCTACTGCATCCCCTAAGAGTGATATTCATAACTGTATCCATTTGTGTTCACGGGGCCAATTTGCTTGCATTGCAGATGAAAAACCATAGATAAACTGGGGGGGGGGGGTTGAACCTAGGACACTCTTTCACCAGGCATATGGTTACAAAGTGCATAGCCACTAGGCTAACTCTGCAGACCTTCATTAAACATTGTTCTTAAATAGCTGAAATGCTTTACTTTTTCTTTGAGTTCCCCATTATGGATACAGGTTTTTCAATATTTCTGCCTAACTTCATAACCTTTGGCTTTTTACTGCTGACCTTCATACCAAATTTGTTACAGCAGTTATTCAGTTTAGCCAGGAAATCCTTCAGACTTGTTTATACTGGATTTATTTAGAAGTACATCATCATCTGCATAAAGTAAAAAGCTGATATTAATGTCTCCAATTTGATTTCAGGTTGAATACCACTTTTCTTCATAATGTGATCCATATACATGATGAATAACAGTGGAGATAATGTTTCACACCTGATTTAACATCATTCCAACTTACTGTACTTTCTTCAATTTTAACTGTTCACTTATAACTCAAATATAGACTAAATATTGTGTGATACAATGTCCCATTTACACTGCATAAACTGTAGTGTTTTGAATAGCTTTTCTCTTGCCACTTTGTCATATGCCTTTTTCAGATGTGCAAAACTTAAATACAAATCCTTGTTATATCTCCATACTTTCTCAACTGTTTGTCTTAAAGTGAAAATCTGATCTGACAACCTCTGTTTGGTCTGAATCCAGCTTGTTCTTCTCCAAGCTTCCCATCCACAATTTTTCTTAAATGTTTCTCAAGAATACTTGCAGAAATCTTACCAGGACACTCAGTTGGGAAATTCCTTTGTTTTTTTCATCTCACATTCAGTTTTATTTCCCCTTTTTATAGATGGATACTATAAGGGTTCTACTCCAATCATCTAGAATTCATTCCTCTATCCAGGCCTTCTGAACTATGCAGTGCAGTCACTTAAAGACTTTTACACCTCCTTATTTGAGCATTATTATTATTTTTTTTTATCTAAGACCTCCAGGGAGTCAAGGACTCATTGAGGGAGGATAAATCACCAAAACCAGCTGCCATACTTTCCCTTAAATTCATTCACACTAGATGCACTCACTGTCTCTAAAGGCAAATTATTCCACTCACTCACTACTCTGTGAGAGAAAAAACTAGCTCTCACCCTTCTTTCTCCTGATAACCAGAGTCTGTTCTCATCCACATACTCACAATCTGTCCTCATAATCTAAATCCCATAAGCCGAATATAATCTTTGTAACTCTTCTTTGCACTCTTTCCACAGCTTCTTTTTCCCCTTGGAATCCAGTTGACCAAATCTGTGCACAATAATTCAGGTGTGGTCTTATCAAAGCCTTGTAAAGAGGCTTGGCTTCCATATCCTTACATGTCAAGGTTCACTTCAACATTGCAATTATCCTCTGAGTTCTATTTGCAACTTTTGCTATGTGACCTTCATCATCATCAAATTCCTGCCATGTACCCTCAAGTGGTGTACAGAATATGACAGTACTACATGAAAAAAAATACATCATTACTAACTTCCTATCTACAATTTTCCTCCAAATCAGTCTGTTACTTGTCAAGACTCCAACATTATCAGATCTTATATTTCTATCGTCTAAGGCACTTTGTACCGTGTCAATCCACCTATATCTTGGTCTTCCTCGTCGTTTTGCTGTCAACCTGGCAGAGAACACTTGTTTTGCTAATCTTTCTTCGCCCATTCTGTTTAAGTGACCATACCACCTGAGATTAGCTCTGCTAATGCATTCTTGGATGCTGACAATGTCAAGTTCTTTCCTAATATCCTTATTTTTAATATGATATTGCCACTGATGCCATTTGTTCATGCCTACAATCTTTCTCAGGACTCTCATATCTGCAGTCTCTAGTCTTTGGTCAAGTGTTTTACATCTGACCCAACTCTCAGATCAATAAGTTAAAACTAGTTTGAACACTGTCTTGTATACAGCTAATTTAGTGTTCTGACTAATTTCTCTCTTATTCCATATGAATTTATTCAATTGCCTTCCCACCATACCAGCTTTGCTGATTCTGTTGTCTATTTCTATATTAAATTTACCATCTTCACTAAAAATCGTGCCTAAGTAGCTGAAATGTTTTACTTGTTCCACAGGTTCTCCATTCACAACACAGTTGACATTTTCAATGATTCTACCTATTTTCATTGTCTTTGTCTTTTTAATGCTGACCTTCATACCATATCTATTACAACAGTTATTCAATTTAGTCAGGGAATCTTGCAGACTTGTAGCGGATTCATTTAGAAGTATAACATCATCCGCATAAAGCAAAGAGCTGACATTAACATCTCCAATTTTGATATCGTGTTTAATACCACTTTCCTTCATAATGTGATCCATATAGATAATGAATAACAGAAGGGATAATGTACATCCTTGACTCGCACCAGATTTAACATTAAACCATCTTCCCGTACTTCCTTCAATTTTAACTGCTGACTTACAACTCAAATAAAGACTAAGTATTGCTTGATATAATATCCCGTTGACACCATATAGCTGTAGCGTATTGAATAGCTTCTCTCTGTGCACCTTGTCATATGCCTTTTCCAAATCAACAAAACTTAAATACAGATCTTTGTTATATTAGCATGCTTTCTCAACTGTTTGTCGAAAAGTGAAGATCTGATCCTGACAGCCTCTATTTGGCCTGAATCCAGCTTGTTCTTCACCAAGCTTTTCTTCTACAATTCTTCGCAACTGTTTCTCAAGTATACTTGCATAGATCTTGCCAGGAACACTCAGTAGGGAAATATCTCTGTAATTCTCACATTCAGTTTTATTTCCCTTTTTATATATAGGTACTATGAGAGCTTTACTCCAATCATCGGGAATTCATCCCTCTGTCCAGGCTTTCTGAACTATGCAGTGCAGCCACTGTAAGACTCTTATACCATCATACTTCAGCATTTCTGGTCGAATATCATCTACTCCTGCTGCCTTTCCCCATTTCAAGCCTTTAATGGCTTTTTCTAATTCAAGTATGGATATATATTCCTGACTGCATGCCTGGTCAGTGTTTTTTACCACTGTGCTGTCATCACTGCTTGTTTCATTTAGCAGTTTTTCAAAGTAATTACTCCATACTTCAAGAATACCATTTTTCTTCCGTTTTCATGTCACCTTTATCATCTCTAACTCCTTTTACAGCACTCTTTCCTCCATTCTTAAGCTTCTTCAACAAATTCCGGAATATTTTGCTGCCTTCTTGATATTTATTTTCTGTATTCTTGTCAAAGTCCTCCCATGACTTTTGTTTAGCTAGTTTTACACAGTGTTTAGCATTCTTGCATTTGTCTCTGTATTCTCTAAGAACACAAGCTGACTTATTTTCCAGAAACTTGTGATATGCTTTCTTCTTTTCCTTCACTGCCTCTTTAATTTTCTGTGTCCACCATGGAGTTCTAATTTTTCTATCTTTGCAGACAACTTCGCCAGATGCCTCTCTAGCTGAATCAATCAGGGCTTTCTTCAAGGCTTGCCACTGAATCTCCAAGGTTTGATTCCTGTTTTCAAACTCTTTCATTTTTTCCTCAATAATCTTTGTGTATTTTAGTCTACAGTTCACATCTGAGAGCTGCTCAACTTTGATTCACGTTAAAACTTTCTTACATGTTATTCTTTTCAATATGAAATTCAATTTTATCCTGCTCAAGACTAAATAGTGATCACTTCCAATTTCAAATCCTCTGTACACTCTGGTGTCCTGCACCAGGGAGAAAACATCACTATCAACAATAACGTAGTCAATGAGACTTTTCTTATTCCTTGCCTCTTCTCTCCATGTGAATTTGTGCACATTTTTATGTTGGAACATGGTGTTAGTAATAACCAGTCCATGTCCTGAGCAGAAATCCAACAGGTATTTGCCATTATTATTAGCTTTGCTCTTTTCTCCAAATTTTCCCAAAATATTTCTGTATGTCTCACAATCATTTCCTACTCTACTATTTAGATCCCCAATAAGGACCAACTTTTCCTTTTTCGTTGTGTCAGTTGCTTTTTCTAAAACCTCAAAAAATTCCTCAACTTCTACCTTAGTAGAACCTTCTGTGGGACCATAGGCACAAATAAGTCTCATTGTCCAGTTCCCCATTCTCATATTTGCCCACATTACTCTACTTGAGACTGACTGCCATTCAAGGAGATTAGCCTCGTATTTTGTGTTGAATACTAGCTGCTAATCCTTTTCCTTGATTGTCATTGCCTGAATATAACATTTTGTATTTATTGCTCAGAAAGATCTCACCAGTTTTTGTCTTTTTTTTTTTTTTTTTTTTGTTTCAGTCACCCCTATTATGTCGATCTGGTACTTATCTAATTCCTCAGCTAGTTCCATTTCTTTGCCATTCAGGCTTCTTATGTTGATAGTATCGATCTTTAACTCTGGTGATGTTGAGTTGGGGTGTGTTTTCAGATTTGTTCCAGTAGCTGTCTTTTCGCTGTTTGCCCTGGTTCCCTGGTGAAAACAACAGGGGCCTTGTTTAACCGGGCAACGCCCCAGCCAACATGAAATTTTGTCATGTTGTACCATCTTTTTTTTTTCCAATAAGAATATAATTTGGTCGGCTAAATCCCAAATTACCAGCCCATCCTCGTTCGTTCAGTATCCAAGTAGTTACCTAACGGGGTGCACCATGAGAAGGTGAGGATTGGACATTAGGTCAGAAGCCCTGGTGGGTTCTCCGCATTCCTTTAAAGGCTATGTGGAGGTCTCCTCTCAGTTATACAGATTTGACTCTTAAGAACTCCACTCTTTGAACTTCATATTCCTATACACCAAGATCCCTTGCCTACTCAGTTTCTTGTAGCATAACCCTGCTAATATAATATGCCTCTGGAAATTTAATCACGCCAAAGTGCTAGGAAAAAAAGGGACTGTCACCGGTGAAAGATATTGCAATAAAGTTTTTCACTGTAATGCTTGTTTGTTCTCTGGTGCTGTATCATTTTAATGGATGACAATGCCCACCACATCATACATGAGCAATGGGGATACTTCTGGAGACTGAGGATATTAATGGAATAGAGTTGTCAGCACGCTTCCCAGATTCCAATCCCATTGGATGTGTTTGGAATTTTCTGTAAGCGTTGTATATTAATTCCTTAACTGCATCCATAGGGAATTTGTAGCTTTAGCCAAAAATGTATTGCAATTTAATTTGTATGAAATTTATAGCATATTTTTTGTGTGATATAATTTATTATTATGTTAGCAATGAATTTATGCCCACATTTGGTTGTAGTAATGAAAATGTTTTCATATACAGGTAAAATGTAGTTAGTCCTTAGCTTTTGGATACCAGTGTAGTTACATGTACTGTAAAATATGAAATTAAATAATTATGCCACTTCCACATCTGATGAATGTAGGTCTCTTGTTGAAGGCCAATAATGAAGTCCTTCATGGTGCAACATTCAATTTCATTCATGATTGAAGGTAGAATTGAAGTAAAAATTTATCTTCTGTATAAAAGGGAGTGCAACAACAATAAATAAACAAGTGGCAAAAAGTCCAGTATTATCTCTGATATACAAAATGTTGAAGCTCAGATGCTATGTGGTCCATTTATCAAAAAAAAAAAAAAAAAAAAAGTATGCAGTTCTACTGCTTACGTGCTTTCTTCCTTCAGATAAACTGATGAATCTGTGAACATGTAGTAATTTGTAGTAACATTCACTCCGTTATGGCTACCTCACATTACACTATACCACACAATTCACTGATCTGTATTTCATCCATTAAATATATTATTATTTTATTGACCGCATGTTTTCCTATTTTGAGTTTTCATTAAGTATTTCCTTCATGAGACTAGCAGAAAGCTCTTATTCCTCACATCATGATGAGAATTGAACTTAAATTTTTTCTATCACATATGCATTATCTTTGCTCTGGAGATGCTAATGCTACACCGAACTTGGCAAGAAAAATCAAATACTGACACATTGTAGTCTGCAGTATTGAGGTATATGTATTAATGTAAGCAATGAGATTTGGAGATTTCTACTACAGATTATCTCAAATCATTCTTAAACAAGTATCTGTTTGTCCAGTTTCCATCAAAACCAGTAGGCATAATAGGTACTGTAATTGAAAATTCTGAGGACTACTGAAATAATGAAGACATTGACAAAGAGGAATTAGGTAATGGTTATTCTTTAGTGTAAAGCTTGGATAAGAACAGAATATTAATCTGTACAGATTTAATAATCTGAATTTTTGTGGAGAGAGGTAAAATTCAAAATGATGCAGAGATGATCATATAATATTATGCATATAGAATATAAACTGTATGAACAGGCTAAGAAAACTTGAAGTAGAACTTAAAATAGGAGATAAGTACAGAGATCTAATAGAAAAATACATAATATGTTGAGAAGGTGGTGGGATAACAAAAATTAACTCTGTGAGCTGAGTAAGAGAGTGAGTTAGAGATTTTCCTCCTGGAGAATGATGAGCAAGTGGAATGAATTGCTAGATAGGAATGGTGAGTATATTTACTTGTAAGAGAAAGTATGACAGGTATAGTGATATATATAGTGGATCTCTCATGTTGAATCTTTGAAGGTCCAAAGAAGTAATAATAATAATAATCAGAGGCTTAAGGTAACCAGGATTTTTTTTGTCTAGGCTTGTAACAAATTGCTTATTTAATAGAAAAATAATTTATCTTATTTTCAGGATTTATGGGGGCATTTCTGAAAACTGGGGAACCTTATTTGCGTTCTGCCCATGGAGCAATGATATCATATTGGCATGGGACTGGAATGTATGCTATGTATTTAATGATGATAGCTGCTATTACTTGGAAGTAAGTTCACTTCATTATTATAAGTGGTTATAGAGTTACTTATTATATATATATACACACACACTCTTGATCAATAAAGAAATTTCTATTTCATTTGCTTCAAAATGTTCAGTGGAGGTGTGCAAATTAAGATCATAAGATGATTACACTTCATTCTTCTGATTACTTGTATAAAGCAATAAGATTGCTTACAATGGACAGTATACAGGGTGTTCGGGATAAATTTGACAGTTTCGTAAGGAAAAAGAAAATCTTCTTTGTATCTATTAAATTTAATGAATTGACAAAAAAACATTACAGGCAGAGTTAATTACAATACTATCAACAAGATTTACTCAAAATAACCACCATTAGCATCGATCATAGCTTCAATTCTGCTTCGGAACCTCGAACAAGCTGATGCTACAGTCTCCCTGGGAAGGGCCGCAAAAACTGTTTTAATTTTATCCATTAACTGGGCTTTTGTATTACTGGAAGTGCGATTGGTGTCTTTTTCAACTGCGCCCCATACAAAATAATTCATGGGGTTAAGGTCTGGGGAGTTTGGAGGCCAAACATTTGGACTGGTGAAGTCGTAGAAATTTTCAGACAACCATTTTTGACTTTTCCCAGAGGTGTGGCAAGGGGCCGAATCCTGCTGCCATACATACGGCCTACCATTGGCTACCCTTGTTATCCAGGGCTTGACTACAGTTAGCAACTCCACGAACAAAGCCCGAATTCCAATGCCAGGGTTCTTCAACACCTGTTCCTGCAGATTTGCGAGGAATTCTGCTGTACGAACGCAATCAGATCGTCTGCTAGGGATCTTTCTTCTTGCTACATCCTCGTAGTCACCATTGCAAGTCTCTAGTTCATGCCTGATTGTTTTTACTGTATTCAGGGAGCATTGGGCAGCAGTCGTAATATCCTTATTTTGATGGCGGGCACGAATCATCATGATACAAGTTATTCTCTTCCATGATTCAGGTGGGTTCCAGCTATCCATCCTTTCTGACATCTTGTATATGAATGAAGAAGGGTCCAAACTTTTAAATGAAGAGAAGTGTGTGTTAATACATGTAACTTACGGAAAAATATAATTAATTATAAATATGTCAAATTTATCCCGAACACCCTGTATATCATGTATCGTTGACATCTAGAAAGGAAATAATGCTGGCACCTTTTTGAAGTTCCAGCAGTATGGCCTTTCTGTATATCTTTGAAACCACATAATGCTGGCACCTTTTTGAAGTTCCAGCAGTATGGCTTTTCTTTACATCTTTGAAACCATATCAAAAATGGAAATTGCCAGATGGCCAGAGTTTACCATTGCAAAATTGTATGAATAAATGAAATCCATTTTTGAGGAATAGTGGCATAACTATAATGCATCCCTGCAGCAAACTTTTAAGTGAGCAATTGGAGTGCTTTGGATAGGTCCTTGACAGCTTTGTAGAACAATCTGTTCTTTCCCCCAAAGACTTCCATTGAATCTGCTAAGTTTCATGTTATAATTATGACAGAAGTGATATTCTGCTTGTGAAGAAACAGATCTGAGAAGTGTTCAATAATTGCCAGTGCCTTAATATTCACAAAATCAGTCTGAGATGCCAGATTGAGAGAAAGCATTGTTTCATCAGCATATTGGAGTGCCACAAGTAATGTTTTAGTTGTCTTTTTTTATGGAAAGGATAGCACTTCCTTACTTTACATGTTGCAAAGTTAAGAAATTATATCCTTTCCAGAAACATGTTTGAGACAAAATTCAGAAATCAGGACTACTGGCATTGGGGAGTATTACATTATCATGGATTTGTCCACTTAATGTGTCAAGGAAGATCACAAAATGATATCCATGTACTTGAACTATTTCAGATTCATAAGCAATCAGCACTCATGCTTACTAAATGAGTATGTCTATATTCCAGAATTGATCCTTGAACAGTGAAACTTATTTCAGTATAACAGTTTCATAGGCTGCCCACAAGTTAGTGTACCGGATCAAACAAAATGGTAACGCATTTTTAGGAAGCTTTGCTCCTGATCAACCGGAGCATAATCTCACTACTGCCATCTTCATTGCCAGTATTTTTTCTCCCACTGCATGTTCCACTTTTTTTCTTCACCTTTTGAAACATATGAAAGTTAACTTGAATAATTATAGTGTCTTTGCAATTAAAGTAAAAAATAAAACTTCCTCAAAAAAAAAAAAAAAAAAGCTTTCATATTCACTTACCAACATCCATGGCATCAACAATAATCTAAATGACGTGCATCATCTCCTCATTCATCCAAACCTGATGTTCTGTTTCTGACTGAACCTCAAATTACATTCTGAATGATTCTTTCTGCTTAAGGAAGATACTTGTGCCTTTGTGCAATCTGATATTCCTTGCCAAAGGATGTCTAATCTGGAATCTCACCTCTTTAACCTTTTGTGGATTAAGATTTTTGTGCCACATGTTGTTTAATTTATCTTTGACTTCCTATCTTCAAACTTAACTTCATTCACTCCAAATTTCCAAACATTGAAGTCATCTTTCTTGGTGATTTCAGTGACCACCATTCTAACAGGTTCCTTTTTTTTTTTTTTTTTTTTTTTTTTTTTTTTCCTCCTTCAGATTCACTGACCAAGAGTGGCAGATATTTTGTAAGCAAAGACTTAAAACAGATCATTCATCATCCTACCAGAATTCCTGATAATCCTCTTCACTCACCCAATACCCTAGCTCTCTTAATTAGTATTCCTTCCAGGTACTCTCTTCAGGTGACTGCTCCTCTTTGTAATTCAGATCACAATCTCATCTTGGGTGAATGTCCTTTCTTCAGTCATTCACTTTTTGTTCTTAGGCATTACATCATTGACTTTTACTCTACCTTTCCATGATCAGACTACTGTTTTCATTCTTCAGATCCAGATACTTGTTGTGATCTTTGTATACAAATGATCCATATTGGAATGGAAGCTTTCATTCCTGACTCTGTTCAAAATTCCCAACCTGTATCTAAAGCATTGTTCTCCAAGAGGTGTGCCAGAGCAGTCCAAAAAAAGCAAGCAACCTCATACTACAAGTAGCTTGAGACTAAAACATCAGCTTTCTTCATATCCTACACAGTTGTCTGTAATACTTATAAAACCTTTATTAAAAGGGCTAAGTCTAACTTCAACAAGGATAAATGTGCCATTGGAAGTTGTGCCATTTTTGTTCCTCATCAAAGCTGTTGGGCACAACTTTCATCCATCAGTGCTGTATCATAACAGTAGCATTGTATCTACTGTTATGATACAGTAGATACAATGATACAGTAGATACATCACCTAAGGCTGACATCCTGGCTTCATTCTTCTCTTCCAACTCCTTCATAGATGGCCATGGAAAATTACCCCCTCCTCCTTTGCTGAGAAAATTTCATCTCATGCCTCCTGTTGACTTTCTGCCAGAAAGACATTAGAAGAATCTTGAAAAACTTGAATATCATAGAGGCAACCAGTCCTGATGGAATTGCACTATTGTGCTCATGAGATTTGCTCCTGAATTAACACCTGTTCTTTATCATGTAGCCCAGAGTTGGAAAACTTTAAAGCATTGCAATGTTGCATATCATTTCATAGATTCTTCATAATGCCACGCACTTCATATATAATAAATTTTGCTAAATTCTATTAAAACTCTCAATAGTGTTTTATTTATTTACCAAAAAAAATTAATATTCAAGAATGGAGTTGTACATATTAAACATCTCAACAGTTAATAAAATGCTTTATTTTATATATTCTAGGAATACAAGCTTTAAGTTAATTTAACTATGTGGTGCATAACTTAATGACCTATTTGAGATTGCTGATTGCTTGATAAGTAGTGAATATTTGGTTTTAGCATTGTTGTCTTTAGCTTCAATTAGTCTTCCAGGTGAGGGTTCATCATTCATCTTAAGCACATCTTAATTTGAACTATGTGTGAAAACATTGATTCACAACAGTAGGTTGTGCTGAAACAAGACAGCATATGTTGACACATTTTTTGACTATCAAGCATTTCTCCATATTTCACTGGGATCTTTCTTACTGCCAAATTGTGAGAGCTCAATCAGCTCCACTTGTAAATTTTCAAGTGCACTGGAATCGTGAACAAGATATGTTTGGAAAGCCAGTTTGTGTCAGATCATGTTTCTCAAAATCTTTAACCCTGTTATTGTATTCTTCTATCATTGAGTTTAAGACATCACTGTATTCATTATATCACAATTTCTTAAGGTTTTATTAGTACACTGTTCTTTAACTACATTTGAGTTTTGAAAAAAAATTCAACGTCATCCTAAATGTTTGAATATTCTGCTCATGTCATACCATATTTATTTGAATATAACTCGCCCTTGCATATATCTTGCACCCCTAATTTTACTTTACAAAACAAAAAGAAATTAAAAAGTTTTGCATATAGCTCGCACATGAAAAAACTTTAAGAAATAGATAGTGAATGTTATGGCAGTTTCGGATATTTTGGAATGCGGTTGAAGAGAATCATCATTTCAATTCAACAATCATTAGCTTGCCTTTGTTGTTGAGTCACACGATCTTTTGTTAATATCATACCAATCACATGCGTCTCCATAGCTGTGCTGTCTCTACCAGTTTGCCATTGCTGTTCATTTCATGCTCTGCTTTCATTTCTCATTAGTCATTTGTGAAGGATTGTTCGTAACATATCTCAAGTCTTGTAAATTACTAGTAATTTTTGTTTGAAATATGGAGAAACGTTCAAGATACAGTGCTGGTTTTAAACTCAGAGTTATTGATTTTGCAGAAAAACATGGCACTCGAGCACATCAGGATGTGAGTTTAATGTGCAATATTGGCGTAAATAGAAGCGATTCCAAAATGACAAAAGGAACAGGCAATAATGAAAATGTTTTAATTTAATTACAGAAGCATTGCAAGAAGATGAGCAGCCAATCATGTAAATAACATTGATTATTAAAATTTAAATGCATTCATTTTATAAATAATGTGAGCAATTATAAATTATAATAAATACCGAGGATTCCTCGTGTATATCTTTTCATAATTGTTAAACTTTAATTTATTGGAGGGGGGGGGTATATTTGCACAGGTAAATAAGGTATATTGATTTAGTTTTGCCTTGTAGAGAGCTACCTGGTTTTGTTTTGACATTATAACATATGCAACATTTCTGCAGAAATCCTCTTCAGAAAATTCATATTTGTTTGAATATAGTTAACAATATCAATAACTTTCCTTAATGTGTCTTTTAAAAGAGTAAATGTGGCGCAAAGATTCTGTTGATATAATATACAATGAAATGAAATCAAGTTACCAGAATTTTGTATTTCGTTTTATTAACAATGCAGCAAATCCTTCATGTAGATATATAAAAAGGCTTAGATGTCATTGATATTTCATAATGTTTTTTGCTATAAACAACACCAAGAGAGGAAAGAAATATATTTATTAAACTCACTAATGTTTCTCTGGTTTTCTAACCAGCATCATCAGAGCATAATTATAACGATGATAGGCTTGCTGTACTAAACTACATAATTGAGAAAAACAATTTTGTTACTGACAACAGAACTAATGTGCTTACATGGGGCCCCCTGCTATGGGTCGAATAACTTTGTGGTTATCTGAAAACCAGTAAATTATTAGTGAATTTAATAAATACATTTTTTTTCTCTCTTGGTATTGTTTTCTTAATTTGTATAAACAAATTAAGCTTTGCTTCCCAACATTTATCTTGAAAAATATTAAGAACATCAATTCCAAGTGTTCTTCTCCCATGAGAATTGCCAAAGTTAGTAGCTCCTCATAACATTGAAAATCTACAGTTATTATGTGAATATAAAAATAAAACTTCTGTTTAGTCAGTAATATCAGTAG
Organism: Typopeltis vanoorti; assembly: GCF_054136105.1. Taxonomy (NCBI): domain Eukaryota; kingdom Metazoa; phylum Arthropoda; class Arachnida; order Uropygi; family Thelyphonidae; genus Typopeltis; species Typopeltis vanoorti. Next base: position 100,022,475 of record NC_143564.1, on the reverse strand, counting down.
ATAGACCCATCTAGAGCAATCAAAAAAGTATCTTCATTTTGCAAATTTTTGAAGCTGTTCAGTAACATTGGCAACTAATTCATATTGTTGTTCAGTTATAGTTCTTCACGAAAGAGGAAGTTATTTGTATTTAATTGACTGAATCCAGACATGCTACAACTTTGACAATGCACTGTTTTATGATTTCCACATCACTATATGGTTTACCTTTTATACCAAGTATATATGCGACTTTATAAATTGTTTTGATTATTTCATTACTTCATCCTTTCATCACTTGAAGTAATGTTTTTTTGAAGCTTCACATTTATAAGTCATCATTTTCTTGGTTCTCCTTCCAGTTTTGTATATTTGTGGTCCTTTTGTGTACCATAATGCTGATGAGCATTGTCTTTTCACTGTTGAAATCACAATATCATAAAGTAAATACACTATTTTATCTCTGACTTCAAGCATGTAGTGCTGCAGTCCCCATGTATTCCTTTCTATTAGACAATTTTTTAAATTCAGTTTTTAAAAACTGGGTTTAAAAACCTTTTTTTTTTTTTTTTTGGATAAATTTGTAAAATTTGAAAACTGGTTTTTAAATTAAAAAAAAAAACGATTTTAAATACTAGAATTAATATGTAAAAATTAATTATTTAATTAAAAATGTTAACATTTTGACTTGAAACTGATGTATATGTTACAAGTGAGGAATCGGAAGATGTGTGAAGTAGTGTGAAGATGACTATGGCAAGGATTTTTTAAATTCTCTTGATCTAGATAACAATTTTCTATGTTATCTGACAATTGCAAACGATCAGTTTCCCAAATTAGAAAAATTTGCACATTTTTTTTAGAAAATCTCCCAAAAGAGAGAGCATCCTTCAGAATTATGTAAAACAAGAAAAAGGAAAGGAACTAAGTCTGATTCTTGACTGTCAAACGAGATGGAATAGTTTAGAGGCCATGATTGAAAAATTTATAACATTAAAAGAATGTATTGTTTTAGCTTTGAATGATATTGGTGCTTCTCATATGTGGAATGAAGTTCAGTATCCTAAAATCATGGAGCTTCTTAAAGTGTTGGGACCAGTACATCTAGCATCTGAGGCCTTAGGGCAGCGAGATGCCAATTTATTAACAAGTGAAGGTATATTTGAATTTCTGTTAAATGAACTAAAAAATTTAAAGACTGAAATTAGTGCCAAATTATTTAATGCTTTAGAAGTACGAATTCAAGAAAGAAGACAAGCTGGATTGGTAATCCTTTTGCTATATTTGTAAAATACACAAAACATTTCAACAAAAAAAATCTAGTGTATTTCCACTATCTTCAAAACTCAATGTTATTAAGTTAATCGGAAAAATATTGTCTAGAATATATCAGAGACGGAGAAACTATTAATCAGGGCAGTGCTCTAAAAGAAGCTATGATAAATCAATTCATAAGTTTCTTGAGGAAACTGAAGAAATAATATCAAATCCAAAGACACTGAAGGCCGAATTTTCAGTATTTGAGGCAATCAATAAAAGAACAAAGAATTTATTTTTATTATTTGATGCCCTGAAAATGATAAAACTAAGTTCAATAGCCAGTGAGAGAGTATTTCCTATTTCAGGCAGTTTTGTATCTAGAATAAGAACAAGATCAAGTAATCGTTCAGTGGACATTTTATGTTTTTTGAAATCATATTTCCTGAAGAAAAATACTTAATGAAATAAAAATTTATAATTTATATTTTGTTCGGATTTTAGTTTTTTTTTTATTTGGTTTTGTATGGAGTATATTTTGTTATATTTTTGTAGTTCCATAAATACAGTGGTATTTCGATAATCCGAACTAATAAAAAACGTGCTGGTTTGGATTAGTGAATTTTCCTCTAAGAGACAACAATAGCTAGCATTTAAGACAAAAATAATCAGATTCTAATGGCACATCAATTTAATTCTGTATATGGAGTAACTGATAGAAAAAAGCTACTGTACTGTAACGTAAAACTTAAAAAATAATACAGTACATAAGTTTTTACAAGTACACAAGTATATACAAACTAAATTTTTAAAATTTAGTTTGTATATACTTGTGTATATACAAACTAAATTTTTTTTGTATATATTTGTATGTACATATAAACTAAATTAGTAAAAAATTTAGTTTATATGTACCTGTATTGTTGAGGATTCTGATTTAATAAAATTGCTTAGTTTAGTACATAACTTAATTTGTGTAAAAAAAATATCACTTTCTTATACAAACACAAAAAAATTTTTTATTATTATTATTATTACGTGACACCTCTAGGGAGTCCTAGAAAAGTCACTGTTGATTTTCTTTTGCTTCTTGGAAGCTAAACTTTTTTCTAATGCTTCTTCTCGGAGCTGCATTAGCAATAAAACTTTGTGGAATGGCGTATCATTCTGCTTAGCCCATTCAATACACATATTAAAACTGTCAACTGTCTCTTCATTTTTCACTTTTGTTTCTTCTAGTTCTTTATCATCATCATCATCATCATCTTCTAATTCATTCTGTAGCATCATATTTATAATTTCAGCATCTGATTTGATTTCAAATTCACTTTCAGTTCTACCTCTGATCCATTCCGTAACATCTGTTTGTGAAATTTCAACATTTGGATTTATATTTTTAACCAAATTATGCACGTCTTGAATTTCCTCTTTTTATGTATCACCATAGTTATCTCGGTAAATTCTACAAGGCCACAGTTCTTTCCATGACACTCGAATTGCTTTAGGTTTGACAGCTTCCCAAGCAGCAGCAACTGAGAATGCTACATCCTTCAAATTTATACTTTTTATTGATGTGGTAACATCATAATTGTGGGAAATTACATTTATAATAATAATAATAGTTAAAATAATTATTAAATAAAGATAATGGTACACAAAATAATAATATGTAATAAATAAAACTTTTTTTTCTTTCAACCCGCAGTTCGGATTACTGGAGGGTTTGGATTAGCGAGATACCACTGTATTAATAAACTAAAAAAAATTTTAAATTAGTATAAATTTTTTTTTACTGTTTTAATTGTTTGTTTGTTTTTTTTGTAAAAATTCGAGAACTGGTTTTTTTCAAAAGTCAGTTTTTATATAAGCCCTATTTTATCAAGTAAAATTTTTTTAAAATTAATAAACAAATTAAACAAAAAAATTTTCACTCATTCAGCTTGTTATAAAACAAAAACACATATGACAGCAATGCAATATAGCAGCACATGTTCCAAGCTAAAGTAAAATGGTTTTTTTTTATCAACTTATGTTGCATTGATCGCTCGTAATTGCCTCTAGAGACAAATTAATATAATATGATAATGCGCTAACCGTTGAGCAATGATAGGATGAAATGCCATCCATGGAACATTGGATAAGTCAGTAATAGTGGTTGATTTTTTTTAATGCTGTGCTTTAAAAATAATATTTTTTTAATATAATTAATTAAAATAGATTTGAGAATATCTTCTTCTTCTGCAGCTTCTCCCACTTAAGTGGGGTCACTGTTTATTATGAGTCTCCTCCACACCTTCCTGTCTTGGGCTGTCACCACATCCAAGTTCTTCATCTTCAAGTCCTCTTCTACCAGCTCCCTCCATCTCTTCTTTGGCCGCCCACGCTTCCGCCTTCCTTGCACATCCATCTGCATGACCCTTCTTCCCACATATTCATCATTTACAAATATATAATTTGTAAATGATGAAGATACATAATTGACAAAATATGTGTAAAGGCTGCACTGAACACTTCAAAGGGCTGCAGAGCCCCCATCCCCGATCTAGCTAATTATACTCAACTTGCATTTGCTCTATAGCATGGAAACAAACCCATACACAGCCATTTTCCAAAAAAAAAATGTTTACCATCAAGCTATCACCCTCTTACTCTCACCTCAGTCCTGTCCAAACTAATGAAGGCTATCAACAGTGAACTTCTTCAGCACTTGAAGAACTGCCACCTAATTAGTGACCATCAGTATGGATTTCGTCAATCTAGATCCACAGGGGAATTTCTGGCTGATGTCATGCCTCTGAACTTTATCCATGGTAAGTTTTGAGAAACATCTGTTGTTGCACTGGATATCTGCAAGCCTTTTCATATGGTCTGGCATTGAGGGATTCTCAACGAATTATTATCATATGGACTGCCTTCATTCATGTGTAATTGAATTACCAGTGTTCTCTGATTGATTCTTACATGTAATGGCAGATGGTATTCTCTCTTCAGATTTTTGTGATAATATGAATATCCCTCAGGGCTCTATGATATCATCCAACCTCTTTGTGATTTATACAAATGACCTGCTCTCATTGAATGCAAATCCTATTCAGAGCCTTGTTGATGGTAGCACACACCACTCATCATACTAATATGACAAGCCTTGCAGTGCTCAAGCATCTTAAGTTTCAAGGTCATCTATCATAAGTGCTCTGAATTCCAATCTCTACAGTATCCTTGATTGGGTGGAAATAACCAGTCAGCACTTCATTGCTTCCAAAATGCAATTTTGCTTGTTTTCTCACAAAGAAGGCCTCAGGTCTTCACTTTTGATAATGTTCAGCTCAATCAAAACCAAATCACTCTTCTGGGACTGACTCTTACTCCAGACTTTTGGCATAATCATATCCTTTCTGTAGCAACATCATCTTTCAAAAACTTGTCATCTTTTTCTGTTCAAGATGGTACTTCTCTTCTGACCGGTTACTTACTTACTCTAAATCCCAAATCCAGCATTGATATAAACAAATTAGTTTCCCATTTGTTTATATCAGTGCTTTATTGCTTCATATTTGCCTTAATGCTATTCTTGATGCTGTTCAGAAAAGGGCAGTTTGGTTGATATTAATGACACATCTCTTATAGAATCCCTTCACCACTTTCTGCTAGAAGATCTTTTTCTGCACTATCTCTTCTACAGATATTTCCATGGCCACTATATAGCAGAGTGGCATCCATTATGCCTCCCATTTATTCCAGATCTACAGAAACTAGCAACAACTGTTCAGCATCTGTTTACATTCAAACTGCATACTCACCAAACCTGTCAATCCCAGTCACCTTTCTTTCCATTCACCTCAGTTCTGTTGTTCTCTTTCTTCACATCCAGCGGTGAGCTATAAGGGGCTTGCGTGAGCCCTTTGTTAAATTTTTCTCAAATTTGCGAGCCCCTTGTTCTTCTTGTTTACTTTCTTATTTTTTCCAAAAAAATTTATTTTTGAAACATATTAAGCGACAAACTCATACGGTAACCTAACAAAAATTAGTCTATTCAGCAGTGTATAGATTATTTGGAATTATTGTTTCAACTCCTCTATAACGAATGCTCCCAAGTTTGAAAATAAAATAAGGGCATGTGCTAGCTTTACCCTTCTCCCTTCTGGTAGCCAATCATATGGTAAAACCAGTAGCCAATCAAATGTTTTATAAAAGATTATAAAAACTTTCATTCTTATTATATTTTGATAGTTAAAAAATGTTTTTTTTATGTAAATAAATTAATGCAGTTGACTGTGTGCAAATATTTCATGTTTAGATCATGAAATATTTGTTTAAAAATGATAGCCTTTAGAGGTTGATTGTCCTCTCATACTTTTTGATTGGAATTTGTACACAAGCTGTATGAAGATTTCCAAAGAGCTACAACCTCCATCAGTTTAAGAAGAATACCAACAGATTAATCCTCTCCTGATCCCTGCCAACACACAACATTTATTTGCTATAGGTTGTCTGCCTCTTGTGTGTGGGAGTAATATAAAAAATATATACTTTTATGATCTTTTCTTATTTTTCTCTTCTCAGAAGTGACATACTTCATGATTCTAAAATACTGAGATCCTGTATCTCTTCTCCATTTTTACTGATCTAGAACTAGAGCTTCCCGTTTGTTTATATCAGTGCTTCATTTCTTCATCGCTTTGAGGTTATATTGGAAGTACTCTTTTGCCCTCCTCTTATTCTTTGGTCCTCTAGTGAAATTGTTTTGGTATACAGATGCTGTCTAGCATATCAGATCAATCCATTAAAGTTGGTAGTTGATAAACATTGCCTCAATGTTTGGGCAGTTAGCTTCATTCAGAGCACTGCTATTTGATATTAACATGCATGCTTCCATTGAATTTTAAGAATTCTTCAGTGGTAACATGAGTAAAATTTTCATCTATAAAAAAGTGAACTATACACATCAGGTCCACATTTTTTACAGATTAAGAAGTTGGTTTTAATTTGGTTGCAACATGGATATCCTGCTCATTAAGCTTGCTTTCTCAGATCCAGAAGTTGCACTATCACACTTTAAACAACACTAAACTTCCTCACCTATTTGCTCTGAGATGACTACCAAGACATGAGAAATTGTTGATATTTATCTAAGTTACTCCCTCCACCTGAATGATTAATGTAAGAATTGTTGGGACAGTTTTTTTTCTAGATTTCTTTGAAAATGTCAACAGTGATTTGAAGTTCAGTTCTGGAATGAGAGAAAACATTATTTCATCAGCATATTAGAGTAGCCCAAGTAATGTTTTAGTTGTCTGTTTTGGATTAGGCTATTAAGGTTAAAAAAGTTTATCCTCCATCCTACAAGTTATTCTGATTCATGGAGGAAGGTTTTCATCAATGAGGAAGAATTATTGCAACAATAATGGGTGGAAGGGGCCTACCAGTGATAGTACTGGCCTTTTCATGCTTCCTCTTTTTCTGTACTTCTCACATTCTTTGCTCTACTTCTCCTGAGTCTTTTTTTTTTTTTTAATACCCTGCTAGCCTCCAGATCACCATCACTTGAATACAACTTCCTACCACCTTTGTGTGAATGGTGGATATTCAAAAAGGGAGATCCTGGTTCTCTTGCATTACTCCCCCCACCCCCTCCCTTTTTTTTCTTTCTCAAGACAGGATATTCTGGGTTGCCTGACAGGGATCAATCAGGTAGTTTGCTTGTCTGCACAGTTCAAGAGTGTTGCAGTAAATCGTCTTTCACAGGGTCCAAGGCTTACTGTAGTGCTGATATTGCATGACATTCCTGTTCCAAACACATGTATTACTTGCCAGACAGTCAGCATCTGTGTGTGTGCTCTATGGTGGGTGAGGATCTCTGGTGTTGAACTAGAATTTCCCTTTGAGTATGACTCCTTCAGCTTCAAATTTTTCACGGTCCTAACAAAGCCACAACCAAATATAGATACCATAAGATACATAATCTCATGAAAACATCGATGTAACCTTAAAAATTGTATGAGTTTTTAATAATAGTTATTTAAGAAATACATAGTGTAATAAAAAATAGTCTAATAAAGCCTTGAGGAACTATAGTGTGTCTTTAACCATAAAGTGAAGTGAGAATATGGATAATATGATAGTTATCGTTGATATAGATGATCTGAGAAGTAGTGTAAATTGGGTGAAGAAATTTCAGGTTATTGTTTGGAACTGTGCAGCAGAAAAGTATGACAGCGAAGAAATTAAGTGTGATACCCAGATGTGATAATGCAGAATTTAGGAGGAGAGTAGTGTCAAAAAAGGTGTCTGGAATATGTGGATGCTTGGAGTGCATTTGAGGATAGAAGAGAGCTAGTGGTATGCAAGAGATGGGCTGCGTTTCAAAAATGAAGAACATAGGCATCTGGAGAGATTATTATTCTTGGGTCAAGTGACAATGCTAGCACATGAAACTAGAGTTTGCGAGGGTGGATAGTAACAAGTGTGGCCTCTTGTGGGAATACACTTGGAAGATGGGAGAATGTATGGTATATTGCAGAGTCAAATGAAATCTGTAGGGAATAATAATAGATAGAGGAATAGTAGCAATGCATTAATGTTTCTTTATACAGATTCCAGGAGTATCCAGATTAGATGAAGTGAATTGGTAGCATTGATAGCCTGAGTTTGTCCTCAGATTATTAGAATCAGTGAGAAGCAGGTGATGTACTAACAGGAATAAAAGAGTATAGCACATTTCACAGGATAGGAAGGACAAATGGTGTTGTAGAGTGTTACTTATGATAAGTGATGAGTTGAGCTCCTCTCAAAGTAGAGAATTTAGAAGGAAATGGCACTAATAGTTTTGAAAATGTATTGTGTGAGCTGGAGGCAAGCAGAACAATATTTAGTGAGATGTTGCTATAGACCAGGGAGCAAAAGGGTGAGCAGGAAATGTTTGGGCAGATCAGCCTGGCAAGTGTAGAGTGACATCAACAAAGATCAGGAGTTTTGATTCAATCCTTGTATCAGAGAATCTGATTGAGACGGAAATGTCAATCTTTGCTTCCATTGGTGAGAGTGACCATACATTCTCGACTTGGAGGCTGAATAGACATGCAGAAGTATCAAGAAGAAAGAAATTTATGTGGAATTATTATTATTAAGAGAGACCTACAGGAAGTCAGGGACTCATCGAGGGAGGCCACATGCTACATGCACCAGCTATCATACTTATTCTTGAATTCATTCACACTGCTTGCACATACAACTTCTAATGACAATCCTTCCAATCACACACTACCCAATGGGATTAAAATCTAGCCCTTGTCCTTTCTCCACCCTCCATAAAATGAAAAATTCTTTCAATTTTTCATTTTATGAAAAATTGATAGAATAGCTGGTGAAATCCTGTATCACCTTTTCAGAAGTCTCTTTGGCAGTGTCTGCAGTCTACAAATTCTCAATCTATCTTTAATCAGTATTCCACAATTCTGATATCATTTTTAACACACTCCTTCACACTCCCAGTACTGTATCCGAATCACAACAGAAACCAGGATACCAGACCTGGGCACAATAGTCCAAGTGAGATCTTATCAAGGCCTTGTAAAGAGGCAAAATGACATCCCAATCTTTACATGCTAAAGTTTGTTTTAGCATCAATTATCTTTTGAGTTGTCCATTTTAGAAATTATGGATTTTACAACCATGTTATCATTAACCCTTTTAATATCCTGACATTTCGATCTTCATATTAAGATCATCATCTGGAGAATATACAAATATACAGGACAAGCTAAGTTACATTACATACAGTAAGCTAAAGAAAAAATGAATTGATCACAAATTATTCTACTGGCATGACCTCTAGTGAAAAAAAAAATTAATTATTTATAAACTACATCAACCTAAATTCTATTTATGATAACATGAATAAACATTCTTTCTTACAGATAGTTTTCTTTCAGTAATAATGATGTCCTATTTTGAGTATTACAGTTGTTATTTTTGATTTAGGATCCTGGGTTTTCTGCAGTGCCGTTTATAGTTGCTCTTAGAGAGGAAGGTTCCATGGGTCGAATAGATTAAAATAAGGATATTAAAAGAGTTGATGATAACGATATTGTAAAGTCCATAATTTCTAAAATGAATGCTGATCACTGTGTAACACTAAAAGCAAGGATCTTTTGAGTTGTATTTGTAATATAGCCCTGAACTTCACCCTGCCTTCTACTAACACTCCGAGATCCTTAGCCTGATCAGTTTCTTCTAGCATAATTCCACCAATATAATATGACATTGAATATCTGATCACTCCAAAGTGCATGACTTTACATTTACTGACATTGAACTGACATCCATTTTCCCATGCCCACAATTCCAGCCTGTTTAAATCATTCTGCAAGTACTTCATATCAGCAGCATTCCTGATTACTCTACCTATCTTTGCATTATAGCAAATAGCTGTAGGTTGCCTGTCAAATCCTTCCCAATATCATCAATGTACAGATTGAATAACAGTGGACCAAGGACTCACATCCCCTATATACCACTTTATTATTTGATACCTTCAGGGAATCCATAGATTCATTGAGGGAGGGCACCTGCTCTACAACTCTGTCTCCACCAATGCCATCTACCACTGACCACCACAACTGGTATTTCCACAATCACAAACATCCATGCTCACAGCACGATTCGAACTCACAGCCTTTTGGCTGGAGAGCAGATACACTAACCACTCGGCTAGCCAGGCTGGCAAGTAAGACAGGTAATTATAATAATCTTGGAAATCAACATGGGAAATTCCATAGATAGAAGAATTGCAAGGGAGAGATGTGAACAGTGCATGAAGGATAGTGAAGAAATATTTATCAGCAGCAATGGCAAATTGTATTCCTCAAGTGAAAAAGATAACATTATTCAGTGTAAAGTGAATGACTAATGAAATCAAATAGGCCCTGCAAATGAAAAAGGTTATGGGAAAAGTATGAAGCAAAAGGTTGATAGCAGTTGCATGAGGAATATAAGACTCGGGCCAGGATAGTGACTAGTATAATGAGGAAGATCAAAATGAAATATGATGAGAGATTAGCACTACAGTCCAAAGAAAATCATAAGGAATTCTTTGTGGCCACCAGGTGTAGAAATCATTGTCGTCAAATGACCTAGTTAGATGTAAAAGGTCAAGTGACCAATGCAGATGATATAGTGGAGCTGTTTAATGATAATTTTATTGAGGCTTTCATCCTGGAAAAGAAGCTTTTGTTCCTGGAGGGATGAGAAGAGTTGAAGGCTTAAAATGCATGAGGAGAATGTGCTTCAAATACTAAGTACTTTGGAATCAATTAAGAAGTGGGACCAGATCAGATTTTGCTGCATCTTTTAAGATAATGTGCTAAGAAACTGAGAGCTCCATTGACCTGACTGTTCATTAAAAATGTAGCTACTGAGAAAGTGACCAGTGAGTGGAAGGAGGGTAAGATGGTACTTGCACAAGAGCAGTCGTAGAATATAGCAGTTTGCATTTTTTCTGCAATTGTTAATATTTTGGAAAAATTAGTGAGATCATATACTAAATTAGGCAGAAAGTGATATTACTAAGGATACCTTTACAGATTAGGTTACCCTCAGTAATATTATCTATGATGGTCAGCCTGGATTTGTTAAAGGACGTTCTTGCTATAGTAATTTTCTTGCCTTTTATAATAGTGACAAGAGCAGTTCATTGGAGGGGGGGGGGGGCATATACTGGTTTTTGTGAATTTTGCAAAGGCATTTGATAGGGCACCATATGATAAATTTGCTGTCTAATAAAGCATATGGGGAAACAATATCAAAGAAGTAGAAGGTCACAAGTGGGGTTCAACAGGATCAGTACTGGGACCATTGCTTTTCAACCTTTATGTCAATGATATTGTCACTGGGTTGCAGGAGAATATTCAGTTATTTGCAAATGATGATGTGAATCTTGGAAGAGTTATTAATAATTGCATCCATGTGGTAGCCCTTCAGGATGGGCAAATGAATGGGGATGTCCATTTAATGCAACTAAATAAGGTTTCAAAATTTGGAATCTGCCTATGAGAGGCTGGATGGATACTTTATTGGTGGATGTACACTATAGAAAGTGGATAAGGCAAAGGGATCTTGGGGTGGTAGTGTTAAAAATTTTGAGTTGGGGACACATATTGTAAGATGGTCGAAGATAATCCAGAGAATTGCTGCAAGACTGAGGACTCTGACTAATAGAGATGAAAAATTAGACCTGCATTCCTTCAACCTTGGTATCACTTATAGGTCTGACTCCCACTGATAAGAACTCAATTAAGATCGAAAATGACCTGAGTAGTGACCCTTCCCATAATGCATAGCATTATACATGCCCATAAGGATATGTGCTTTACATTATGGGATACTGAGGCAAGTGATGTGAAGTCATTAGCCTTTACATACAAGTTACACAGTCATGAATTTACTTCATTTACATCATTTGCACATGATTTCTTGCGCAATCAGCCACATTTGGATTACTGTGCCCAGATCTGGTTTTCGAGATGTGAAGAGGATAAGTTGACCTCGTACAGAGTAGGTATAGAGGCAGATAACAAAAATGATATCAGGACATTTGCAATGTTAGTTATGAAAACTGAGGGCATGCAAACTGTAGAGTTTGGTGGATAGAAAAAGAGGGTGTGGGACATAATTTAGACATTTAAACTGTTAAGAGATATTTACGGAACTGAAGTAGGAGAGATTTTTCATCTGGTAAAACATGGGAAGGAACATTGGCAAGAGGCCATCTCTGGAAGTTGTGAAAGGAGATGGTGAGTAGAAAGGGGAGAAGTAGATTTTTTGCAGGAATGGTGGTTGGACCATAGATGTCATTGCCTGATAAAATGGTGAATGTGCAGATAAATGGGTTTAAGGAGTGATATGTTAATCTTTCTTTGATCTAACATAAGCTTCTCACGATGAGTCTTACCACTCATTGGAGGTCTCCAGATAAATATACATAAAAATTTAATAATTATATTTATAAATATATTTCATCAACAAAAGCACTGTTGATTCAACACAAGATAAATAATAGTAATAAATTCTATGAAGAATATAATGAGCAAGCCATGAAGATGACTCAAAATGAGTAAATCAGGCCAAGAAAAATTCCAGAATTTTGGAATATTCAGAAACATGAATTTCGTGTAGCTCCCAGTTTATTAGTTCATATATGAATAAAAACAAAGCTTTATTGTTTCAGACAAAAGAAGCCCCAGAGATGAATCACAGGTAACATGAAGCTAATGTCTCAAACAAGGCGTCCAAAGGTACCAAGCCTCCTGGACCACTTACACCAACTATGATGAATACAAAACTTAAAAAGCTCCATGCCAGCTTGATCGTCATCTGGAATAACAAGGATCGCGTTTCTTGTTTAGGTGGAGGGAAAGCTTCAAAAAATAAGTTACAGTCCCCCTAAACAAAACTCTCTCAAGATATGTTCCTTAAACATAGGACTATCTAAATCCGAAGCCAAAGTCATCAGCAAAATAGCCAAAGACAAAGCAATTGATGTCCTGGCTCTCCAGGAAACCCATGTGTCTGACACAGCCCTCAATAGACTAAAGATCCCAGGCCTAATTCTCGTGTCTTATAACTGCCATCCCAAGCATCACCTGGCAATCTACATCTGGCCTGGCCTCAAGGACATAATCCAATGTGTACCTGATGCAGAATACTCCATAAGTATTAAAGTTCAAAATACCACCATCTACAATGTCTACAAACCACCATTGCAATCCTGGCCTGATCAGATGTACCAGCCACCACCACCTCACTCTGCCATCTATGTTGGTGACTTCAACTCTCATCACACCATGTGAGACTATTTCTCTAACAACCGGGACAATAATCTAGTTAACTGGATTAACTTGTATTTGATTTACGATGCCAAGCAGGAAGGCACTCTACTTAGCCAGATGGAACAGAACCTACACTCCAGATCTGTGCATAGTCTCTAAAGACTGAAGACCACCCTCTGCCAACAACCAAAACCATCCTCAACAGATTCCCTAATAGTCAGCATTTTCCTACACTAATAGAGACAGGCACATCAATCCCAGTCATCAGCAGAACACCAATCGCTAGATGGAACCTTCACAGGTCCAACTGGAATGTATTTCAGAAACAAATCAAGCAAACCATTAGAGCAATTCCACCCATCCCTAATTGCTATCCAAGATTTGTTAAACTAATCAAAATTGCAGCCAAAGCTTCTATTCCTAGAGGCTACAGAAAACAATATCTCATGCTGGAGTAGAGAAACTGAGTAACTTTTAGCCAAATATGAAGAGACGGAAGACCCAACTGTTGCTAAGGAGCTCATAGCAATGCTGGATAAAAACAGAAAGAAAAGATGGATCTCAACCATCCATGAATTCGATTTTACCACATCTAGCTGGAAAAGCTGGTTATTTCTGAGAAAATTAGGTGGGGCAGAAGCAACAACATACAAAACAACAGAGATAACTCCTGATCAAATGGGTAATCATTTATTGAAAACCTCCAAGATACGTCCCAGCTCTATCAGGAAAATTACTGTGCAATCTTCCATCAGATAAATCCTGAAGACAGGCCCAAGCTTCCTGAACTTGTACACCCAGTATCTCAGGAAGAGGTAGCCTTAAAACTCACCAAGAATGGCAAGGCTGCAGTAGTTGGTATCCTCCCCAAGTTTCTAAAACATCTTGGTCAACAAGGCCAAACATGGCTGGCTGGCCAGCCTTTTCTCAAAAATTATGACTGGAAAACTACCAAATCTGTGGCAGGATGCCAAAATAATTGCCGTGTCCAAACCAGGGAAAGATCCAAATGATGTCAAAAATCTATGTGAAGTATATGTATGCTGATGATATAGCGATCCTACATCAATCAACCTTGAACACAAACCTGGACATCCTGGAAGAGTACATCAAGCAGTGGTACTTGAAGCCAAATCCAACAAAAACTGTGTCCACAGTATATCACCTGAACGATGCAGAGGCAAATCGACACCTCAACCTTTCTTTCTGTGAAAAAAAAATGGTAGAACATGAGCCTCAGCTGAAATACCTTGGAGTGAGCCTGGACAGAAGCCTAACCTATAAATGGTACATCACTAACCTGTTCAACAAAATTAAAATAAAAATTATATCATTTCAAGGCTTGCTGGAACAGCCTGGGGTTGTTGTGCAGAAGTTCCAAGGTCGTCTGCACTAGCCTTCGTATTCTCTGCAGCAGAATATTGTGTCTCTGTCTGGGAAAGAATTGCACACACTAATATTATAGACAGTCAGCTAAACTCTACCATGTGCACAATTAGTGGGACAATGATAAGCATCCCTCTCTCCTGGCTGCCTGTCCTATCTAACATTGCTCCACCAAACATACAGAGAAGAGAAGCCTCGATTAAAGAATTTAATAAAGCAACGAGCAACCCACTCCTGCCCCTGCACCAGACTCTCATAAATCCACCTAGTGTTCACCTAAAATCTAGAAAGCCTTTCTGGTTCATGGATGAACTCTCTTCCGCTGCCCTGCCATCAACACCTGACGTGTGGAGAGAATACTGGTCCAACAAACGGCTTCCTGGTAGAAGATCGCTGTGCTCTGCAGCCTGGTTTTGCTGTTCCTAGGAAGATTTGGTCATCAATCAACAGGATCAGAACTAACCAGGGCAGATGGGGCTGTTAGACCACCCTTATTGTGATTGTTCTCCCGTGGCTCAGACGATTACTCATATTGTGAACAACTGCCCAAGGTGCCAATTTCACGGTGGTGGCCTACAGGACATCCACAAGGTGATGGATGAGGCCTTGGATTGGCTTTCCAGACCAGACATTGACTTGTAGCTGTTCTGTATTCCTTTTGCCATAAGAATAAATAAATTGTTTTAGTAGCTTTTTTTTTTTTATTGATCCCATGCACAAGAGAAAAAGACCTATGAAGCACATTAGTGCCATGTGTGGGGTGCAGATGAGGACTGAGATAGAAGTTTATTTTTTTTATTTTTAAGAGAGTTGCAAGTTGATTTGGAATACTTCATGAAGAAGGCTGTTCCAGAGGACAGGTGGATAGAATAAAAGAAGAGGAGAAGCAGGTTTAGTGCATTTGCATTTATACACTTAAAGGGATGCTAGGCAGCTGCTGCTCTTCTATTAACAGGAGGTGCAACTGAAAGTGAAGAAATAATAGTTGCCAGTTCACTGGAGCAGTGACCACAGAAGTAACTGTAAAATAGATGCAGTGCTGAAACACTGTGTCTTTGAGATAGCAGTTGAAGTGAATCTGCATGAGAGGGATCATCACTGAGCATAATTGCTTGCCTTTGGACAGCATGAGGGATATTATGGGAAGTTTTAGGTGCACTACCCCCAAACATGTAATCAGTATTCTAGACATGAGTGGATTTGGATTTTGTATATAGTGAGGAGTTGGTTGGGTGTAAAATATTCTTTTGAACAAAAGAGAATTAGTTTATTGGATGCTGAGGAGGCCATTGATGTGATGTGTTTTTGCCATGAAAGAATGGGGATAAATTATAAATTAAAGATGCCAAAAAATTATATTCTTGGTTTCACCCTTTATCCAAGTGTAAGCAAACAAAATTTCATGTGAAGGCACTTCACGACTGGACTACTTGTATATAGAGGCTAATGATTTCACATCAATTGCCTTAATATCCCATAATGCAATGCACATGTCCTTACAGATATGTATAATGTGTGGATTATGGGAAGGGTCACTACCCAGACCAATTTTGACCTTTATTGAGATCTCATCAATGGGAGCCAGACCCAGAAGAGATACCAAAGTTGAATAATGCAGAAGTCATATTTCTGTATATAAGTAGCCAAAAGGTGTCACATCTTATTACTAAAATACTTGGTTATTCTATAAATTAAAGATGTTAAGAACAGTCACTTGGAGGCTGAATAGACATGCAGAAGTATCAAGGAGAAAGAAATTTATGTGAAATTATAAGGCAGGTACACGTGGATAGGCTTATGTGTTTGTCAGACATTTTTGTAATAGATTTCACGGTTTGACAGATGGATAAGAAAATAACTATTTATTAACTTAAAAGCTAATATTTCACTGGTATTATATCCAGCATCTTCAGAGCACACAACACAAAGTTTGTTACAAATGCAAAACAACCACAATCCAGTGTAACAGTGGGGCTAGTAAAAGTAATTGCAGCATGAAACACAAAAATAAAGTCCTAATATGGCGGCATCTAGGTTTAAAAAAAAAAAATAAAATAAAAAAATTCAAAGTTTTGAAATAGTAGTCCAAATGATAGTCTTAGAAAGTTTGAAAAAAATGAAATAAATATTAATTTGGTCTTAAGATGACTGTCTCCCAAATCTTTGGTAGATTTATACTACCATACTTGTTAAGGTTTGGAGTATGTTTTAAGGCTTCTGTTGATTCCAGGAACAACCTCTCTGACTTGTAGAAGCTTCTGTGCATTACTTTTGTTTCTTTCCAATTGATCCTGTGTGCAGGGGTATCCAAAGCATGGTCTGCCAGACCCAACTTGCTGTAGCGAAAGTGTCGGATATATTTTTTGTGTTCACTGAGGCGGATGTCCACAGTTCTTCCTGTCTGTCTGTAGTAGGCTTGATGGCAAGAACAGGGCACTTCATAGACTCCTGGATGTGATAAAGGAGTGCATTTGTCGTTAGGTGAACGGATGAGAGTTGCTAATTTTAAATAAGGTTTAAATACTGTGCATAGTTGGTGTTTGTTAAGCACCCTAGATATCTTTTCAGGTGTGCCTTTAATGTATGGGATTGTGATAGTTTTGTTGTAGTCTTCTGTGGTAGATAGAGGGGATTTCTGGGTAGCATTTAGTATGTTATCTATTTTATGGGGATTATAACCATTGGTCAAGAAGGTGTGACGTAGGTGAGAAAGTTCAGCAGTGAGAGCAATGTCATTGGAACAGATTGCTCTAGGTCTATGGGTTAGTGTTTTTAAGATACCATATTGTTGAGAAGGGTGATGGTGTGATTGTTTGTGTAAGTATCTCCCTGTATGTGTGGGTTTTCTATAAACCGAAAATGATAAGGAACCTTCTGGAAGACATGTGATCAGTGTGTTCAGGGAGGGTAGGCAGTCATTGTCTTCTGGTTCCATTGTAAAGTTGATTTTAGGGTACTGGCTATTTAGATACACTAAAAATGTATTCAATGTGTCTGGGCCATGTGGCCAAATAGCAAACACATCATCAACATAAAGTAGCCAGAGACTAGGTTTGAGAGGCTGTGTTGATAGTTAATTTTTCCAGATGTTCTATGTAGAAATTGGCTAAGGGGGGGGGGGGGGTCGAATCCATAGCTGTCCCATCTAATTGTTTGTATATTTTCCCTTTCCAAGTAAAAGAACCTGCCTGTACTGTGAATTTAAATAGCTGAAATATATCTGAGGGAAATTGTGAATTTAGTAAGTTAAGTGTTTTCAATCAGTGGTACATTAGTGAATAATCAGGTGATATCAAAACTCACCATTAGGTCTGAACTATTTAAGGTGTAGTTTTCTAAAATACTTTTTTAAATCTGTAGAATTTTTAACAAAAGAGGAAGAGTTGTTTGTGTAAGTGGTTAGTAATTTGGCTAAACGTTTAGCTAGTTTATATGTAGGACTATTTATACTATCTACAATAGCACGTAAAGGTGTATCTTGTTTGTGTATTTTAGGAGCACCATATATTCTGGGTGTTTTAACGTGCAAGGGTTTGAGTTTTTTGACAATTTCTTTTGGCCAGGAAGTGACTTTGTTCAATAACTTGCACACCTTATTCTTTTGTGAGTTGGTGGGATCTCGATTTATAATTTGATATGTAGACCGGTCTTGGAGCAGTGTATGCATTTTGCTTTCATATTCTGTTGTATCCATTACTACAGTGGTGTTACCTTTGTCTGATTTTGTTATTGTAATGTGGTTATTATTGCGTAGTTCTTTTAGAGCTATTATTTCTTTATGTGGGATATTATTTTTGGGAGGCTTAGAATGGATAAGGATATTGGCTACATCTAACTTAATATTATTGGCTATAGCTGGAGGCAAGTGGTAAATTCCGTGTTCAACGGAAGCCATTTTTTTTTTCGTTTTAGGCACAATTTTAGGAGTAACGGCCAAATTGGATCCAAGACTTAATGCGCTCGTGGCCTCTTTGGATAAGGTTGTCGATGATAGATTCATAACACCGCCATCTTGATGAAATTGTGGCCGCTGCGTAGCATGGCCTCCAGCTATAGCCAATAATATTAGGTTAGACATGGCCAATATCCTTATCCGTTCTAAGCCTCCCAAAAATAATATCCCACATAAAGAAATAATAGCTCTAAAAGAACTACGCAATAATAACCACATTACAATAACAAAATCAGACAAAGGTAACACCACTGTAGTAATGGATACAACAGAATATGAAAGCAAAATGCATACACTGCTCCAAGACCGGTCTACATATCAAATCATAAATCGACATCCCACCAACTCACAAAAGAATAAGGTGTGCAAGTTATTGAACAAAGTCACTTCCTGGCCAAAAGAAATTGTCAAAAAACTCAAACCCTTGCACGTTAAAACACTCAGAATATATGGTGTTCCTAAAATACACAAACAAGATACACCTTTGCGTGCTATTGTAGATAGTATAAATAGTCCTACATATAAACTAGCTAAACATTTAGCCAAATTAATAACCACTTACACAAACAATTCTTCCTCTTTTGTTAAAAATTCTACCCACTTAAAAAGTATTTTAGAAAACCACACCTTAAATAGTTCAGACGTAATGGTGAGTTTTGATATCACCTGATTATTCACTAATGTACCACTGATTGAAAACACTTAACTTACTAAATTCACAATTTCCCCCAGATATATTTCAGCTATTTAAATTCACAGTACAGGCAGGTTCTTTTACTTGGAAAGGGAAAATATACAAACAATTAGATGGGACAGCTATGGGTTCGCCCCCCCCCCCCCTTAGCCAATTTCTACATAGAACATCTGGAAAAATTAGCTAATCAACACAGCCACTCTCAAACCTAGTCTCTGGCTACTTTATGTTGATGATGTGTTTGCTATTTGGCCACATGGCCCAGACACATTGAATACATTTTTAGTGCATCTAAATAGCCAGCAACTTAAAATCCACTTTACAATAGAACTAGAAGCCAATGACTGCCTACCCTTCCTGGACACACTTATCACACGTCTTCCAGAAGGTTCCTTATCATTTTTGGTTTATAGAAAACCCGCACATACAGGGAGATACTTACACAAACAATCACACCATCACCCTTCTCAACAATATGGTATCTTAAAAACACTAACCCATAGACCTAGAGCAATCTGTTCCAATGGCATTGCTCTCACTGCTGAACTTTCTCACCTACGACACACCTTCTTGACCAACAGTTATAATCCCCATAAAATAGATAACATACTAAATACTACCCAGAAATCCCCTCTATCTACCACAGAAGACTACAACAAAACTATCACAATCCCATACATTAAAGGCACATCTGAAAAGATATCTAGGGTGCTTAACAAACACCAACTATGCACAGTATTTAAACCTTATTTAAAATTAGCAACTCTCATCCGTTCACCTAACGACAAATGCACTCCTTTATCACATCCAGGAGTCTATGAAGTGCCCTGTTCTTGCCATAAAGCCTACTACGGACAGACAGGAAGAACTGTCTACATCTGCCTCAGTGAACACAAAAATATATCTGACACTTTCACTATGGCAAGTCGGCTCTGGCAGACCATGCTTTGGATACCCCTGCACACAGGATCAATTGGAAAGAAACAAAAGTAATGCACAGAAGCTTCTACAAGTCAGAGAGGTTGTTCCTGGAATCAACAGAAGCCTTAAAACATACTCCAAACCTTAACAAGTATGGCTGTATAAATCTACCAAAGATTTGGGAGACAGTCATCTTAAGACCAAATTAATATTTATTTCATTTTTTCACTTTCTAAGACTATCATTTGGACTACTATTTCAAAACTTTGAATTTTTTTTTTTTTTTTTTTAACCTAGATGCCGCCATATTAGGACTTTATTTTTGTGTTTCATGCTGCAGTTACTTTTACTAGCCCCACTATTACACTGGATTGTGGTTGTTTTGCATTTGTAACAAACTTTGTGTTGTGTGCTCTGAAGATGCTGGATATAATACCAGCAAAATATTAGCTTTTAAGTTAATAAATAGTTATTTTCTTATCCATCTGTGTTCATATCAAACCATGAAATCTATTACAAAAATATAAGGCAGGTAATTATAATAATCTTGGAAATCAACTTGGGAAAATTCTATGGATGGAAAAATTGCATATGGAAACAAGTGAAAGTAAGAAAGGTAGAAAATTTTTCTTACTTTCAAAAATTTACTAGAAACTAACTTTCTTCCTATATTTGGCTATAAAATATGGATGGATCCATAATATCCTCCATTTCAATATCTCTCTCATTTCAAATTGAAGCATCTCAGCTGCTCTATACTTGAAAATTTGACAGTTTTATATTTAGGGAAATCAAAATTTTATTTTCTCTTTATATCAAAAAAGATTTAAAAAGTCTTCATTTTGGCAATGCAAAATAAACAGAAATAGGAGATATTAATTATATATGCTTATTTCATAGCCAAATATATAGAAACTTTGAGAGTTTCAAAAAAAGAAGAGAGCATATGAGAATACAGTCCTCAGCATTGGAGTTGCCTTAGCTTACACTAGAGAAATTTTCCAGGTTTCTTAAATAGCAAATGAAATATAGATTGCTCTGTTTATTTTACAATGCAGATAAATACATTTAGGCTCTTCTTTAATAAACAGCATTCAGTGCTGCTGCTGTTGACATACAATTTTCTGAAACAGAATTGCTTTGGTATTGAAGGAGGATTCTTGTCATTTGAAGGTTTCTGCCTGATCTCCAATAACAACCAATGGTTCAAAACAGCTGTCAGGCCATTGAAATCTTAATCAAAAGTGAATATAAAGATGCCTTGGCAGTGCTCGTGTATTTTAAGTAGTGCAAGCTGAGGCAACTCCAGTGAAGAAAATTATAATAAATTTAGTTTAATCCTTTAACCAAGTGTAAGCAAACAAAGTTTGCACCTGAACATATCTTCAGGACTGAGATAAGATGGTACATCACTTGGCAACTCATAGCAAAGGTGGACCAAGCTCTCATCACTCCTTGTCTCAGTATCTCCCATAATGCAAAGCACATCTCCTTGCAGACATGTATATTGCTATGCGTTGATGGAAGGGCCACTACCCAGACTGGTTTCGACCTTTATTGAGGTCTTGTCAGTGGGAGGCAGACCCAGAATGGTGATACTAAGGCAGAAGCAATGGAGAGGTCATATTTACTTATACGAGTTGCCAACCAGTGTACCACCTTATTATTAAATTACTCTGGATTTAGAGAAAGATGTTGGAAGTTTATTTTGCACTTGGTTAGACTATAATAAATTTAGTTTAATCCTTTATCCAAGTGTAAGCAAACAAAGTTTGCACCTGAACATATCTTCAGGACTGAGGTAAGTGGTACATCACCTGGCAACTAGTAGCAAAGGTGGACCAAGATCTCATCACTGCTTGTCTCAGTATCTCCCATAATGCAAAGCACATCTCCTTGAGGACAGGTATACTGCTATGCATTAAGGGAAGGGCCACTAACCTGACCGGTTTCGACCTTTATTGAGGTCTTGTCAGTGGGAGGCAGACTCCATTGTTTCTGCCTTAGTATCACCACTCTGGGTCTGCTTCCCACTGACGAGACCTTAATAAAGGTCAAAACTGGTCTGGGTAGTGGCCCTTCCCTTAATGCATAGCAGTATACCTGTCCTCAAGGAGATGTGCTTTGCATTATGGGAGATACTGAGACAAGCAGTGATGAGAACTTGGTCCACCTTTGCTACTAGTTGCCAGGTGATGTACCACTTATCTCAGTCCTGAAGATATGTTCAGGCACAAACTTTGTTTACTTACACTTGGATAAAGGATTAAACTAAATTTATTATAGTCTAACCAAGTGCAAAATAAACTTCCAACATCTTTCTCTAAATCCAGAGTAATTTAATAATAAGGTGGTACACTGGTTGGCAACTCGCATAGGTAAATATGACCTCTCCATTGCTTCTGCCTTAGTATCACCACTCTCGGTCTGGCTCTGATGATTTGAGAGGCTCAGCTTGGGGGGGGGGATAGGTTTTTGCCTGTCTCTGAGTGGGGTGAGCCTGCCACTGTTTAGAGCCAATGCTGAGAAGTTCTTCTCGGTGATGTAGTGAGTCGTTGGGCGATCTTTTGGGATTGTCTTATTTTTAGAGCCCACTTTATCTATACAAAGGTCAAAACTGGTCTGGATAGTGGCCCTTCCCTTAATGCATAGCAGTATACGTGTCTGCAAGGAGATGTGTTTTGCATTATGGGAGATGCTGAGACAAGGAGTGATGAGAGCTTGGTCCACCGTTGGTACGAGTTGCCGAGTGATGTACCACCTTACCGCAGTCCTGAAGATATGTTCAGGCGCAAACTTTGTTTGCTTACACTTGGATAAAGGATTAAACTAAATTTATTATAGTCTAACCAAGTGCAAAATTGTATGCTTATAAGCATACAATTCTCCAGTCAGTTCTTGAAATTTTCAGAGTTTCTGTATATATATATATTCATGTGGTTACATGATTAGGTGAGGTATTATTACACATTTTTTAATCTTTCTATATTTTGCAATTGACTGTAGTGCTGAATATATTCAGCTGAAGCATAATTAATTAAATTTTAAACATTGTGGCATTGTGGCATTTTGTAATTACAAAAAACACTGAAGTAGTAAAAGCCATCAAAAACCTGAAATGTGGAAAGGCAGCAGGAGTAGATGATATTTGATCAGAAATGTTCAAATATGGAGGTATAAAAGATTTACAGTGGCTACACTGCATAATTCAGAAGGCCTGATCAAAGGATTGAATTCCAGATGATTGGAGTAGAGCCATCGCAGTACCCATCCATAAAAAGCAGAATTAAAACTGAATATGAGATCCCATATTGTTTCATAGCCGAATAAGAAACTCTAAGAGTTTCATGCCAAATATAGAAACTATATAAAGTTCGGCGAGTCCAAGCATAAGCAAATACCTGGATAGTGCAACACTGAGGCAACTCATAGCAAAGGTAGAGCAAGCTCCGATCACTGTTCTTGGTATTTACTCATAATGTGAAACCCAGCTCCTAGGAGCTGTATTACTGTTCTACATTATGAGAGAAGGTCACTACCCAGACCAGTTTCAACCTTTATCAAGGTCTCATCAGTGAGTAGGTAGACCTAGTTAATACCAAGTTTGTAGCGAACAGAACTTACACACCCTACTATAAGAATTGCCAAGAAGGTGTCCTAATAAATTACTAATTATATGAAGAGCCAAAAGCTTCAATTCAGCGACATGAAATTATTTAAGTTAAGGGATATTACATCCCATATTGTTTCATGCCAAATATAGAAATTATATAAAGTTTGGCGAGTCCAAGCATAAGCAAATACTTGGATAGTGCAACAATTATATGAAGCCTTTGGCTCTTCATATAATTAGTAACTGAATATGAGAATTACAAGGGAATTTCTCTGCTGAGTGTTCCAGTTTTTAATGAAGAAGGCAAATTAAATATGGAAATAGACAATAAACATAGCAAAGCTGATATGGTAGGAAGTCAACTTGATTAAATTTATATGGAATGAATTTTCCTATTGGATAGGCACATGAACTTTATTCACTCCAGGATGTGCAAGAAGATGAAGTTAATCTTTAAAAGAATGGATCAACTGTTTTATAGACTTCATGTCCCCCCCCCCACACACACACACATTGGATACATTTTTAATGCATCTTCAAAGCCAACATGTATAATAAACTTCATTATAGCAAAAGAAAGTAACTGTTGTCTGTTGCTTTCTATTTTTATAGTGAAAAAGAAATTATCCTTTTCCATTTATAGAAAACCCACTACCTTCCCAACAGTATGACATCCTCAAAACTAATGACTCACTGAACCAAACTTTTTATTCAAATGACATCCCTATAAAATAGATAAAATACTGCATGAAATCCCATCCCTGCTGCAACCAACACAAAATATCATAGTAAAACTATTCCCATCCTATATATTAATGATACATCAGAAAAAAATAATCAGTCCACTGCAAATGTGATCTCCCTACCTCTCATTCAGCTAGCTACTGTTTTTTTTTTTGACTCCTAAAAAGTGAACTGGATCCTCTTGCACATCCTGGAATGTATAAAGTTCCTTGTTCCTGCAATTTAGCCTACTTTGGACAGGCTGGTGGATATTTCAATTTACTGACTCACCAAGACGAAGCTGTTTGTTCAAATGATACCCCTATAAAATAATGCCTGTAACTCCATCCCTGCTGTAATCAACACATAAGATCACAACAAAACTGTTCCCATCCTATATATATTAATGAGACATCAGAAAAAAAGAACCCAAGTCTTCTGCAAATATGATCTCCATGCCTCTCATTCAGCTAGGAACCTGTCCAAACTAAGCTAGTGGATTAAATTGAAGAAGACATTGATGTCACATGGAAGGCACATCTAAGATCTTATGTAACAGTCATTTTGAGACCTGATAGCCTTACTACTTCAAATTAACTTGATGGTTATCCAGCCCATAGTGGGTGCTATGTAAGGACATTAGTTTTGTGGTGTGTACTTGTCATAGTTATAATTTGTGCTCTGAAGATATTGAGTAGAAAACCAGTGAAATATTTATAAATTCAATAAATGTATTTTTTCCTGTCTTGGTGTTGTTTATACTGTGAATCACTTATGGATTTAAAGATTATAAAATTTCAAATTATGAGCTAAACATTAAAAAATAAATAAATAAAGTAATAAAAAAAAAACAGCCAATATAACATTGTGCTGACTGTTTTAGTGGACAGACTTCAGATGAAAGATAACTAACTTTCTTATTCTTCATGTGACAACATTCCACCAAAATGGCTGGCACTCAGTTTTAGGAATTGAGTAAACTTGATGTCAGTAAGACAATAGGTCCTCAAACCATATCACTATGTCTTCATTGAATGCTGTAGGATGTTAATCGATTCTTGGCATACATGTTTAACATAAATCTTGCAGTAGCCCCTAGTCCCAAAGGAGCATAGAGAAGATAAATTTGTTTACAGTTCACAAAATTATTGATAAGGCTGAGGGTACAGATTATAGGTCAATCTGTGTATCTGAAGTTATTGTTGAGGTGTTGGAGAAGTTTGTTAAAGCTAGGAAGTGAGAAAGTGAGGAGCAGATTCTTTGTATGGAAAGTAGTTAATGAGAGCAATGCATTGCCTGAGAAGTGCAGTGGCAGATATGTTGAATAAATTTGAGCATTTATTGATAAATGCTTTAATGATTGTGTGTTTGGTAGAGGTTGGAGAAGTTTGTTAGAGCTATGATAGAGAAGTGTGTTGTTAATATCAGTATTCTCTGTCATGGGTTAGCATGGGTTTGTTTTAGGGAGGTCATGTTTAATTTTACCAATTTACTTATGTACTAAAACAGGGTAACAAGTGCACTATAGAAGGGAAATGAATATACACTGTTTGTTTAGATTTTGTAAGGCTTTCGATATATTGTCATGTGGCAGTTTAATTTGCACATTAATGTATTGAGATGGGTTTAACTGGAGATAATCACCGTTTACATATGATGCAAAATTGGGGAGAATGATGAGTCATGCAGATGTTATGGCCTTACAGTAGAATTTGAATAGATTATATGAGTGGACATGGACATGTGAGTGGAATCGTCATTTCATTGTTACAGGGATGAAAATATACACTTGGTGGAGATTTTTTGAAGGAGGGAAAGGAGATGAAAAATCGGGGACTGGAATTTTAGGGACACATGGCACAAGTTGTGAAATCATAACAAATTATGGCAATGATGTGGAGGACTTTGCTCATATATAAAGAGCTTATGGTTCCATTGTATAAGGCCTTGATCATGCCTGATGGGAATTATTGTGCACAGATTTAGTTACCTGGTTTTCCTTGCGATGAAGATGTATGAGAAAGGATCCATAGACAATTGCTATGATGTTATCTGTTCTTTGGAATGTGAAATAAAGACAGATCGAGAGAATGCAGTTTTCAAAACCTCATGAAAAAGAGGAGGAGAAAGGGATTGAGAAATATAATTTAGTAAGGGATTGTTACTTGGTTAATGTGGAAGGAATTTTCTTATATGAGAGATATGAGTAAAACAAGCTATCACAGGAAACTGTTTAGGGAAGGTTTCAGCAAGGAAGTGAGGAGCAGATTCTTTGCATGGAAAGTGGTTATTGAGAGCAATGCATTGCCTGAGAAGTGCAGTGGCAGACATGTTGAATAAATTTGATGATTTATTGATGAATGCTTTAATGATTGTGTGTGTCCATCCTGTGGTGGTTTTAGATTCCATGGAGGTCTGATATAATAATACTATAAAAAATGCAAGAAAGTGTTGACCTCTATTATTACAGAAGTTTTTTTTTTATTTTAGCTAAGTTACTAATAATCACTTAAAAATTTTATGTAACAAATTGGATATTTTCTTCTTCCATTCTACTTTTAGAGGAGCTTATCCTCATTCGCATAACTTAACATTATATAACAAATAAAAATGGAAACTTTAACTTTTTCATAATATCTTGAGTCATCTGTTAGATAGTAAGAAATTTTTTCAGCAATATAATTAAGACATAGATGTTAAGTGATAAATTCCTCTATTTACAGAGATTGATGTAGTTGTAATACCGAGATAAAATGGAATTTTGCAGATAATGTGCGCAATAACTGTATTCTTTTGATGATTAGACTGGAATCCTAAACCATGTTTTATTGCTGCCTGCATTACTTTCCTTCCTTCCTTTACCACCAAACAAATAGCAGTCTTTAGCTCAGGAGAAAGTGGGTGCAAGGAATATGTTAGTCTAGTACTTATACTCTCCCATATACTTACTCATTCCCACTGAAAGTGTAGTTATAAGTAAAATTTCATTATTATTTCTCTCAATTAGAGACACTTTTGTGTTATAAAAATGAGTTTTTCAATTATGCAGGTAACTTTTGTTTACATTTCTAGTAATACATTCTATGAAGTTGCATTATTTTGGTGTGGTTCTATTTCAAATAGTATGGTGGTGATGCTTCTAAGTGTTTTTACAGGTAAGTTACTAGCTAGAATGTCTTCTTCCCCAAAAAGAAGTTAAGAACAATATTTTATGTATAAATATAATAGATATGAAAAAAACTGTTATAAAAAAATTGAACTAATAGGGAATTAACTCTAGTGGTTATTAGATCATACATAATGTTCATCACCCAGTGTGAGACCACTACTCCAGTTACTTTTAGGACTGCTGTAAATGAAAGATTACTATGTTTGATCTTTACAGCAGGATGCTGAAATTATCAAACCTTTAGTATTCGTGCACTGCACTAATATGCTTGTGTTCATTTATTACTTTTCATCGACTGGTATTTTCTTTTAAAAAAGGGCTTTAACTTTTTTGGTAACTATGGTACATACTTAGGCTAAGAATTAGATAATCTGGAAATCCTACTTGACACAACCATCAAATTTTTTCCTGCCACTTCAGGCCTACAGTATATGAGGTGATCTCATGCCTAGCATTAAGTTCATCTGTCATTCACAAACTCCCATGCCCATGGTGAGATTCAAACCTACTAGATAAAAGAGAGTGGGCACTATCCATCCATCTAAGCAAGCCTTTTTAAGTATATTTTTGATTATAAAATTGCATTGGCAAAACTGTTGATGAACAGAAATAACTTGGTTATGTATAAACAGATTTTGGTGCTGACTATATTTAAAAATTACCTTATATGGAAAGTGCCAACTCTTAAAGAAATAAGACTATATTTTACCTCTGGTTTTGATGATATTGGAATGAATCACACACATCAGGAAATAAAGTAACAGTAGACCTCGATTGCTCTTCGTTAGAATTCAGGATATTTTGAAAAAACTATCCTGAATGTAATGTGCAGTATTTGTTCATATAATTCTTTCAAATAGTTCTTACGCTTAGAAATAAACTGGATTTTACTTAGTCATAAATAACTACAAAGATAACGAAACCTACTAGCTTCACCATAATAATGTCATTCTTCTGGATAAAAAATACATAAAAATAAATGCAATAAAGGCAAACATGAGCTATAACATTAAATACTAAAACTAAAATATAAATACCAAAACCTAAGTGCATATCCACTCTAAGGATCCACTCCCTCCCCTCTCTGTTCCAAGTGTTTACAATGTTCCTTGTTCTTACAGATTATCATATTATGGTTATACTAGGAGATTTACAAACATCTGGCTAGAAGAACAAGAAATACACCTGCTTCCATAACTATGGTCAGTCTGATCTAGCTGACTGTGCTTTAGGTATCTTGCACAGAATCAAATGAAAAAAACTACTGTGCTTCACTGTAAGAAATATAAACTTGAAAGACTTTTTTTAGAATCAGCAACAGATTTGGTATACTTTCCAAGATTTGGGAAACTTTAATCCTTAAGCCTCCCACTAAACAGTTAATGCTAGCCAGCAGTACCCATAGAGGATGCCTCTCATAGTGCTTTAGGATTTTAGTCTGATTTCTTGCACTTATTGTTTTGAGTTCTTTTGTGTTGCTTATACAATTTTGAGATTGCATTCCTGACAGTGTCTCTGTGACAAATATGAAATATAGAATCTAATAAACTTATATTTTATTGTTCCTCTGCACTGTATTCATTCCTTTAAACATTATTATTATTACACAGGCACCTTAATGGAGTCCTAAGACTCATTGTGGGAGATCCAAATTGCTGACACAATATCCATCATATCTTTCCTTGAAACCACTAATAGACAAAGTACTTACAACTGCCTCAAGCAACCTGTTCCATCCATTCAATCAAGCAAAAAAACTAATCATCATGCCCTTGCTAACCACACTCTTACCCAACTTCCAGGAATGACCTCTTGTTCTGTTCCCTCTAACCAAGTGCTGAAACATTTCCCATGCATCAGTCCTATAAAATCCTTTAAGTAATTTAAATGTTTTTTTTATCATATTTCCCCCCTTCCTGCTATAGGGCTGATATTGAGCAGCCTTGTAGCCTGTTATGTCACTTGACCTTTTGGTCCATCATGTCCTTTGTTTCTGGTGATTAATTATCACGTTGTTTGGGTTTCATGTCTATTTTGTTAGACCTCAAGAAAGGCCATCTATATTCTTGAAAATTTAAGTAATTTTTGTTAATGTTATGTTGATGTATTGAGACTACTACTACTGTTGCTGCTTTAAATAATGTTTTGTGTCCTCATGTTTTGCTTTACAAAATATGCAGTCTTCCAGTCATCTGTGCAACTAGCACATAATACATAGTCTGATTTATTGAAAGGTAGGAACTTAATCTTGTATGCAACTGGTTGATGTGTGGCCTGTTTTGTTCATAGGATCTAAAACAGTTGCTAGACATTTTTGTTAATGGTTTTTTTTTTTCATTAAAAAAACCTTCCTGCAAAATGGTCATGATAAAGACACCATCTCCAGACTCCTTTCTGGAGCAGACTTAGTGCACTTTTGATGATAGAAGGTTAAAGATTTTATTTCCCTTTCCTATATTAGCTCTGTTTTGTTTAAGCTAGCCAGAATTTTTAAGGAATATAAAACATTGCTCATTCCTTTCATCAAAATATAATCCATACTTGGATTTGTTAAGCACAGACACAAGATTCCCTATACTCTGTCCTATGGACAGAGTATGGAGGTCTGTTGAGTGAGCAGCACATTAAAAAAAAAAAAAAAAAGCATTGTTTTAGAGCCTCCATAGCTCAGTCACTCTTGTTATTATTACCCCCAAGACCTCATGGAGTCAAAGACTCATCTGGGAGGTCCTTTTATCACACACACAGCTCATCATACTGTGCCTTGAACACATTTAAACTCCTTGCAGACACCACACTCTCAGGCAAGGCATTCCAATCATTTACAACTCTGCATGAAAAAAACCTGTCCCTCACTCCCCTACTCACACCCTCTTTATACAGTTTCCAGGGACCTCTGGTTCTCCCTCGATCTCCTACTATTTTCTGTAGAACTTCTCCAGCATTGATCCTATAACAACTCCTTACCAACTTATAGGTCTCTATCATATCTCCCCTCTTTCTCCTGTCCACCAGACTCTGCAAATTACATCTTCTCAATCTTTCCTCATACTCGACATTCCAGAGGTCAGAAACTACCTTAGTCAATCGCTTTTGGACCCTTTCCAACATCTCTTCATCCTTCTGAAAACCAGGTGACCAAATCTGGGCACAATAGTCCATATGTCGCCTAATCAAAGCCTTATGCAATTGAACAAGAATCTCCCTACTTCTACACGTCAGTGTCCTCCACATCATTCCCAGAAGCCTTTGTGTTGTCTTCATGATTTTGGCTATGTGTCCCCTAAATTTCAGATCCTTATCCACTTTCACCCCCAGAACTCTTATTTCTTCCACCTCCAACAATATGTCCTCACCAAGCATAAATTCTACATCCCATCTTTGTTTTCCAAATTTTAAAACCTTACATTTTGCAACATTGAACTCACATCCCCATTTCTGTGCTCAATCACTCAATTTATTCAAGTCTTCTTGTAAGGCCACAACATCTTCACTACTCTTCATGGTTCGTCCCAACTTTGCATCATCTGCAAACAACTTAATATCTCCATCCAAATCTTCACCTATTTATATCGTTAATATACAAGTTAAACAGTAATGGCCCCAAAACAGATCCCTGAGGTACTCCACTAGTGACTTTTCTTTTCCTGAATATCGCACCCCCATACACAACTTGTTGATACCTATCAGATAGCCAGTCTCCAATCCAATGCACTAATCTAACATCCAACCCTCATCTGCTGTAGTTTGACAGTCAACTTATCATGCAGTAATCTATCAAAAGACTTTGGGAAATCTAAGTATATTACTATGTATCCTTCTCCTCTGTCCAAGGAAGCAATCACCTTATTGTAATAAATAGGTAGATTAGGTTAGGTTAGGTTTAAAACATGACCTCCCTTTAGCAAATCTATGCTGTCCATCAAAGATAATACCATTGTTGTCAACCCAACTCTGGATCCTAGTTCTCACAAGCTTCTCCAACAACTTAACCACAACACCTGACACACAGATAGGCCTATAGTTTGATGCTTGAGTTCGATCACCTCCTTTATGAAGTGGCACAATCATGCCCTCCTTCCACTCCTTAGGGACTTGACCGAGTGCAAGACTTGTATTAAAAAAATATGTCAAGACAGGTGTCAACTCGCTGGCACATTCCTTCAGAATACGTGGTGATATATTATCAAGTCCCACAGCCTTATTTACATCTAGTTTGCTCAACTCCCCATACACCTCTTGGTCACTTATAGTCAGTCTCTCCTCCCCATCATCTACTGCTCTCAATCTCTCCATGAAGTCACATTCACAAGGTTGAAAGACCTTTATGAATTGCTCATTAAGTATCTCCACCACACATTCTACAACAGCTGTCTTTATACCATTTTCTCCTATCAATGTCATCCTTCCATAATCATTCTTTCTTTTGCTGGCTACATATCGAAAGAACTCCTTAGGATTCTTTTTGGCTTCATTAGCTAACTGCTGTTCATACCTCTCTTTAGCTACCTTCACCAACCAAGTCACCCACCTTGCCTGGTCTTTGTAGACCTCATGGAATTGGTTATTTCCACTTCTCTTATGCTGCCTCCACAATGCCTTCTTTCTCTGTATCGCATGCTTAATCTCTTTATTCATCCATCTCACACCTACCTTATTTAAGCTTCTCACCCTTGGAATACACTTAGACATTGCATCTACTAGATAGTTTTTGAAAATCTCCCAAGCTGCATTGATCTCTTTTCCAGCTAACTCCTCATTCCATGCTACACCCACAAGCTGTCTCCTGAGCTCTTCATAATCACCCCCTTGTAGTTCCACATATAACCTTTTCTCACAGAGGTCCTCACACTGCTCGCAACCACCGAGGTAATCACCTCATGGTCACTCTCACCAATTGGTGGATGATTTGACACCTCATTTATAATTACATCCTCTGATGAGATGACCAAATCCAAGACCCTCAATCCTCGCATGCCCTCTGTTACATACTGTCTGAGGTAGTTATCCCTCAAAAACTCAAGAAACTCATTTTCTTTACTTCCAGTTGCTATCTCATCATTACAGTCTATATTGCCATAATTAAAATCGCCCATAATGATCACCCTTTTCTTATTTACTTGACTAATTTGATTATACATTTCATTATCACTACCATCCACATTACCTGGTCTATAACAACATCCAACCAAGTATTTGATTCCATTGTGATCTCTCCATGCTCGACTGGGGCCTGTTGACAATCCTTGAGCTAGAAAGATATGGACTCAAATCCTATTTAGGATGTAACAAAACTTTATAAAAGCTTTTCAACTGAAGATGAATTAGACAGACTCATGGTGATGGGAGGGTTTTACATCCTACACAGGAATAACAGACGTCATTCAGTTCTTGAAAAGGGAAGGTTGAAAACCTGTGGTATGTTTTTTGTAACTTGGATAGGTTCAGAGTTAGATCATTTAGCAACTCCACTATGATGATCAAATATGGCACTTTTTCAAATCACTTCAGCACTTAATAATGGGGTGGTGGCCTCACACTAGGCAACAATAAAAGGTTTTGTTGACTCAAAATTCGGTATTTTAGTCATTACTTGTTTTGTTCTGTATAATTGTTGTCATTTCTATATAGTGTGGCATTCTAGATTTATAAAGGGATAAAATAAATCTGCTAATGCATTTAATTCCCTTAGAGGCTATTTTAGCCCTTTCTAAATTTTGGAGAGTGAGACAGTCAGTCTCCGCTTGAAGCAATCAGAGATAGCTTCCCAAAGACTGTCACTGATTTTTTTTAAACAGCATCCAATGAAAGAAGCAGACAAGTGCCACCGTCTCATGGCCTCTGGTGCAATATATTATTATCTAAAATAGTGTGGATTGTACAGTCAATTTTCTTGAGTTTGCATGACCAAAAACCCCTGCTTGTCCTTGCCAGAGATTAACTCAGGAACAAGTCAAAGATGGTGTTTGCAGTGGATGCAAACACCATTTCCATGGGACTTTTATAAAAACATTCAAATAGCAAAAGAAATTCTATAAAATCTTTTTTTATTTCCCAAAGGAGTGAAGTTCTTTTATCCTTCACTAACCTTTTGAAATTGGGTACAAATAGCCTCATCTATTATCCATCACTGAAAGCTCTGTCCATAGCTTTCACTGATTTCAGAGGCATCAGGCTAGAGTATGGTAGACAACTGTTGCCAATTTGTGATTTTAAAATGCTACATTAGGATCATTGTCTGAAATAGTATGAGTTCTACAACTCATGCTATTTGATTTTTGTTGTGCGAGTTCTGCACCTCTCACTGTAACTGATTTTGAGGGTGTGGGGGTTAAAAATCTGATAATAAAGAAGGGGAACTGTACCGACCTGTACCAGAAATTGACTAACTCAGGAACCAACTGAAAACAGGCCTAGGAAAGAAGTTCTTCTAGTCAATGACCAATAGAACTTATGATGGTCTCTCTTCTAGCAGCCTAACATAAATTCAGTCTACCTTTCACCTTCAACATTTCAGTAGCCAGCTATCTGGTTGTTCATCTAAGCATCAGTGTAGAGTTGCATGGCTATTCTGTTGCCTGCTTTCTTTCTGCTATATATGATTGAACTTCTCTCATTGTCCAATAATTATATTCACTGTTTTGCTGATAGTACATTTCATTCGTCCTAGTCATTCAACAGACTACGCAGTGTCCAATCATCCTAAGCTGCTGCTTCTTTTGTGATCCACGTCTGCTGTCTGAAACTCTGATCCATATACCATTCTTCAGTGAAGTAAAGTTAACCCCTGTCATCTGCAAAATGCAGTCTTGCATTCCTTTTCAGAAAAACTTCTACTACTGCTTCTTACCTTCAACAATACCCAGATTGATTACACAGTAATCACAGAAGGGTTTTCCTTGTACTGACATTCACTCAATACTCAATCCCACTTTTTTTTTCTTTTTTTTTTATTTAACCAGTCATTCCTTACTACTATAAATTCTACTTTTTACCCATCCAGCTGTTAACTCTATACAAAACCCTAATCTGCCCTTCTTTGGCATACTGCTCAGATGTTTAGGACACTGTACCTAAAACATCCCTAAAAATTCTTGATATTATGTAGATGAAAGCAATTCAGCTGATAGATGACTCACTTTAATCACTGTCTCACAGATGGTCTGTTTCAGCTCTGTCTTTTCTACAGGTACTTTCATGAACACAGATGCACAGAATTGGCATTCATCATTCTATTTGCCTCTGTTCTCAGGAACGGCCCTCCTTACATAAATGTTTCATGACTGCAAGCTCAGCTTTGCAAAAAAAAAAAATGTTGACAGATTTCTTCTTTCACAATCCCCACCTTCACCCCTACACAACATTGATGTGCCATAGAGTTTCTTCTATCATGATAGAATCGATATAAAAATAAAATAAAAAAATGCTGCAAGGCTACACGCCACTTATTTGAGCAGTTAAAAAAAATCCACCTACACTTGTTGATAGTAGTATTCAGTTTTGCTTTGGCAATCGGCATGTTTTGCAAATATTTAACTTTGGCCAAATCAGTAGAGCAATTCAGTATTTGGCCTGCTGAAGCAGAAAAATTCCTGTTAAATGTGTCATAACAAATGCAACGAATCAGGAAAAAAAGCTTCCACTTATCTTGTATAACTGCATAAGCAAGGCTCATTGCATTTGCTATAGGTACTTAATTTGATGTTTCTTGATGCAGTCTTTAAATTACTGGAAAAGAGTACAATTTTGCCTATGCATAACAAAGTAATATTTTGAACTTTTGCGATTTATGTGAAGATTCAAAATTTGCAAAATACAAAATATTCGAACTGCAAATATCTTGGCGTGGTGCATGAAAAATAATGCAAATACATCTTGTGATTAACTACATTAAATGCAAGCATAGTGTTCAATTTGTAAAACAAGATAGTGAAACTGAAATGTCAAGCTAGAATGCAATAACAGATCAGAATTGAACGTAGATTCATCAAATCGACAGATACTATTTGATCATCATCGTCAAGGATTTAGGCTTAGAGTGGCCTGTTCCGGCCTTAGAGGTCATCATTGAATATCTTAAGAGGATGTCCTGGTTTTCTTTTTTCCTAATGGTTGGTAATTTAAGGCTTGTTTTGGTAGTCTTTCTGTTTTCATTCATTCAATGTGTTCCATCCATTTATGTTTATATTCTTTTAATTTTTTTCTATTACTGCTTCCTGGTTTAATTCTTTCATAATTTCTTTTGTGACCAAATAGAGTATACTTTGCAGTTTTTCTCATAAACTTCATTTCAGTTCTTAGTAATCCCAGATGAGTCTTTGACTCCATGAGGTCTTCGGGTAATAATAATAATAATCTTTGTCTTTTTTATTTTATTGTCCAAATTTCACTTCTATACAATAGGGCTGGTAGGGCAAATGTATTGTATACTTTTAGTCTGGTATGTTTTTGAACTAGGTTAGGTTTAAATATAGAGTTAATTACACCTGTTATTTTTAAATATTTTGCAATTTTTAGGTTTATATCTTTTTCATTTTCATACATCTTAGGTAGTTAAATGAATTCACCTGTTCTAAAATCTTGTTATCTATTACTGTTTTTGTTCTTACTGGATCCTGTCCTTTAAAGGCCATCAATTTTTTTATTTTTCTGTTGATATTATCATTACATACTCTTTGGCTGTCTCATTTAAATTTAAAATATCTTTCTGTAAATTATCTCCAGAATTTGTAATTATTTGATCATCAGCTAAAATGAGAGTGTTTAAATTCACAGTAGGAAAAAGTTTAATACCTTGATGGAAATTTTTATTCCATTTTATTATTATTTCATTTAGATAAATATTAAAAAGAGTTGCTGAAAGGGAATGTCCCTCTCAGATTCCTTGGTTTATCTCTTTCATATATAGTAGTTCATAATTAATCTTATTTGTATTTGATTATTTTCATATATACGTACAATAGCGTTTAGAATATTATTTGGTATTTGTCTTTCTTGTAATGTGTTAAATAAAATGCTTCTTTTAATTTTATCCTCCTTCGGACACAGAATAATTTGGAGGAACTCGTGATCATTCTTGATATTTCCAAGGCATTTGATCATGTATAGTAATGCCTTCTTACCAAGCTACCATTCTTATGGTATCCCTCCTGGTATTTTGGATTAAATATACAAATAAACCTGCAGTATTTTTTTTTTGAAGTAAAACATCAAAAGTTTTCCATTTATATGTAGATATATATTATTATTATGTGACACCACCAAAGAGTTTTAAGGACTCATTGTAAGAAAGCACTTCACTTCACACAACCCATCATCAACATTACTTAATTAAATTAAAAATTCCAAGAAATTACATTATTATTTAGTCCTTTATCCAATTGTAAGCAAACAAAGTGTGCATGTGCATAGCTTCTTCATGGCAAGGCTAATTGTATAAAGGGACTAAATGACCACATTAATTGCCTTAGTATCCCATAATGCAAAGCACACATACTTCTCAAGTGTGTGTAATACTATGATTTATGGAAAGGGCCACTATCCAAACAGCTTTCAACCTTTTGATTGCCTTTCTATAAATAAAGGGTCTTCTCCAAAAACTAGGAAGATCCCTCAGGTTGTCTAGCCTCAGTAAGTGAACCAAAGGATCATTTAACTCATTAAATCTTTATATCACTCGAAAGATACTCAGCAGGGGTTCTACTCAGTGATGGGCTCACCTTACCACAAAACGTTCATCTCTCATGACATCACTTTTTGTATTCTCACAGGATTATGGCAGAGGTGTGCCTTTACGGCCCTCACAAGTTGTGTCCTAACACAGCATGATCAACCTGTTCTTTGGCAGTCAAATACGTCTTCTGTATCATTATAATGGTTAATAGTACTGATATACAAACATCCTACTGATCCCGAGTGTTTTTAATGAGTTGAAAATAACAGGTGGCTGCGTTCTAACCTTGTGAAAGTTCTATTATAGCTATACAGTTTCATAATCTCCCCACTGTATGTTAACCTATACAGCTAGACAACTCTCTCTCTCTACTGATAAAAATGCAAATATTGGCAGCACACAGTGCCACTAAGGGAACTGAGATTGTGCAATTCTGTGGGCAGCATGGGGATGTTTGGAAGTTGTAACAGTATTTATGGTAAGACTGTGTATATGTCTTCTGCATTACTTCAACCAGTATTTCTTCTAGGTATGGCTGTCACTGATGAGATCTCAATTAAGATCAAAACCAGTTGGAGGTTTGATGGAACTAGGCTCATGCAGTTGTGGGCAGTGCAGGGGTGTGCAGAAGTTGTAACAGTATTTATGCAAGACTGTGTATGACGTCTG
The DNA here is from genome assembly GCF_054136105.1 of Typopeltis vanoorti. Taxonomy (NCBI): domain Eukaryota; kingdom Metazoa; phylum Arthropoda; class Arachnida; order Uropygi; family Thelyphonidae; genus Typopeltis; species Typopeltis vanoorti. The sequence continues at coordinate 99,984,614 of NC_143564.1, read as the reverse complement.
CATTACTTCAACCTTGATATTTCTTCTGGGTCTGGTTGTCACTGATAAGAACTGAATAAAGGTCGAAACAGTCAGTGTAGTGGCCCTTCCCATAATGCATAGGAAGGGAAGGGCCACTACACACTATATATATTATACACACCAAAAAGGATGTGTGCTTTACGTTGTGGGATAGTAAGGCAATTAATGTTACTCATTCCCTTTATACAAGTAGCTATTCCACATGAAGTACCTTGGTATATCTTCCACTTAGTTAAGGAATTAAACAAGAATATAGTTTCTTGGCATCTTTAATTTAATTTATAACCAAGTGAAAAAACTTTCAACTGCATTACTTAATCTTTCATGTATGTGCTGTGGCACTATATGCATAATACCATTTACAGTCCCCTAATAGTAATTTTTGTCTGTAAATAGCATGTGTACTCAGTCCAGTTTGCCTGTATGCAGATGATAAGCTCATGTCTCTGAGAGAAAAAAAAACCTTGCTGCCTCTGAATGAAATTTGCTAACTCGCCTTCATTTGAAAAAGCCCATCACCGTGAGAACCAGCCTCTGGTCTGTTACACTTGAAGGTTTCAATATTCCATCTTCTTTCTAATTGTGTATTGGAATTCTTGGGAACAAAACCTGTCATTTAGATTATGTTCCCAAATTGTTTTCTTTGTGCAGAAATAAAATTCTGGTTATTTTTTTTTTTCTAAACAAAACAACCACATTATAAGACATACTGAAGACATCTCTGATGTAAAACAGCTTCAATAAGACTGAGTAAGCTTAATTAACTCTTGATATGGATATTTATGGATAAGAAGGTAATGCCTCAACATGCCCAAAACATACATAATTGTAATCTCCTATTTATAAAATATTCTGGATTTTATTTGCCAAGTTTTTTGCAGAAGTGGATGTTTCTTGTATATACAGAACTTTTATGTAGACTAGTTAATTAAATATTTGTATTCAGATTTAGATCTGTGGTAATGTACTACAACTATCAATACATCAAAGAAATTAATAAAAAAAAATTTTCAGTAAGGATGAAATATATTTTGCATCAAATAGATAAACTGCAAACTGCATTTTGTACTAAAAAATCCGATTCTGAAAGTGATATTGCAGAGAGCATTATCTTGCCATGAGTTGTCTTGCTTTGCACTAATTATATGACACAATCCAAAGAGATGGCATCTGTTCCTTTTTTTTTTTTATTAGTGATCTTTAATTTAAAAAAAGTAATTGAAGTAATTCTTCAAATCACAATAAACTGAAAAACTAAGTGAAATTATGAAAATATCAATTTGATTTGTTGCACAGTTGTATATACATATTATTTAATCTTTAAAGGTATCTGGCATAACTATAAACAAAAAATTACACAATAACCACAGTAATTAACTTTAATGAAATGAAGTACAGATATTTCATACTGAAAATAACAGTACATCATCAATAAGTAGAAACAAGCAAATCAAAGATATGGGAATACAAGGTACATGCAACAATCTATTTACCGATTTAAAAAAAAAAAAAAAATTATATTATTTATCAATATATATTAATTTCTAGCATGTGGCAACCGTTTTTAATTGGTAAACCGATTGTTGTATGTACCTTGTGGTCTTGTTTCTTGGATTTGCTTGTTTCTATGCACTGATTGATGAACTGTTATTTTCAGTACAAATATCTGTACTTTCCTTTCATTAAAGTTAATTACTTTGGTTATCGTATAATTTGTTGTTTGTACATATTATTTAAATTTCTACATAACTTTGTACTATAATTTAGTGTTTATATCCCACCACATGTTTGCATTCACTGCACTGTCATAGTACTCAGTTACCATCATTCTTCATTAAAAATTTTTTTCTTAATATTTCAATTTTTTCTGATTCATTTATCATTTCAAGTGTCTGTGCTGAAGCAAATAACAGAGTTTAGAAGCCTGGATCTTTTTTGTCAACACTTGAAAGATTCTAAGAATATTTGGCAATAAAGATCATTTTAATTTTTCATATCCACATCCTATGGATTACATTCACAAAAGCAGCTGGAAGTAGTACTTAAAAGATTCTATCCTCAAAGGCTGATTAATCAAAATTTTATGTGGATTAAAATAGAAACCAGCTTTTGGGCAATTCCAGATAATAGAAAGCTGGATAAATAGAAGATTACCATATTATTCTTTGTATCCTTAATATAATAAATTTAGTTTAATCCTTTATCCAAGTGTGAGCAAACAAAGTTTGCGCCTGAAAGTATCTTCAGGACTGGGGTAAGGTGGTACAACACCAGGACACTCCTTGCAAAGGTGGAGCAAGCTACCAATACTCCTATCTCAGTATCTCCCATAATGCAAAACACATCTCCATGCGGATATGTCTAATGTTATGCATTAAGGGAAGGGCCACAACCCAGACTAGTTTCGACCTTTATTGAGGTCTCTTCAGTGGGAACCAGGCCCAAGTGGAGAAAGGATTAAATTAAATTTATTATACTCTAACCAAGTGAAAAATAAACTTTCAACATCTTTCTCTAAATCCAGAGTAATTTATTAAAAAAGGGTGGCACACCATTTGGCAACTCCTATAGGTAGAGATGACCTGCTAATGCTTCTGCCTGGTATCTCCACTTGGGCCTGGCTCCCACTGAAGAGACCTCAATAAAGGCCTCGAAACTAGTGTGGGTTGTGGCCCTTCCCTTAATGCATAACATTAGACATATCCGCAAGGAGATGTGTTTTGCATTATGGGAGATACTGAGATAGGAGTGTTGGTAGCTTGCTCCACCTTTGCAATTAGTGCCCTGGTGTTGTACCACCTTACCCCAGTACTGAAGATACTTTCAGGCGCAAACTTTGTTTGCTCACACTTGGATAAAGGATTAAACTAAATTTATTATACTCTAACCAAGTGAAAAATAAACTTTCAACTTCTGTATCCTTAATAATTAGCTAATTTGGCCGTGTTGCACAGTTAATGTCTTAGGTGACTGTTCAGTTTCAGAACCTATAACATTGTCTTTGAAGCGTAACTCCTCATTACCTACAGATATCCAAAAATTAGTGTTCTTTATCTTCTCATGGAAAGACCGGTCCCAGGCCTCTGCCAGTAAGCTATAGTTGCAAACTCCAAATTCACAGAATGGAAAATACATGAATCTCTGAACACAGGAATTACATACGAGGGTGGTGTCTGAATTGTATTTATTTTTCAACAAAATCTCCCTTAAGACTAATACGTTTATTCCAGCGATGCTCCAGCACCATTATCCCATCCCTGTAGTGGTTCTCAGTAAGATCTGCAAAATACCCCTCAACAGCTGCAATCACCTCTTGATTCGAAGAAAAACGCTGACCAGCGAGGAAGAGTTTTAGTTTTGGGATGAGATAGAAGTCAGAGGGACCCAAATCTGGGGAAAGAATAGGGTGGATGTTCCAACAATTCACAGTGCACATCCCTTAATTTTTCCATTGCCAAAACACCTTTGTGGGCAGGTACATTGTCCTAATGAAAGATGATTTTTTTCTTCTGCAAACCAGGTCTTTTCTCACAAATTTTTCCATCTAGTCTGGTTAAAAGATTGGAATAATATTCCCCAGTTATTGTTTTACCCTTTTCAAGATAATTAATAAACAAAATGCCTTTAGCATCCCAAAACACCGATGTCATTACCTTTCCTGCTGATGGAACCGTCTTCTTTGGTGCTGAACAACTGGCTTCTGTCCACTGTTTTGACTGCTGTTTGGATTCTGGTGTGTAATGGTAAATCCAAGTCTCATCCATAGTAATAAATCGATGCACAAAATCAGTTTTATTCTTGTTAAAATGCTCCAAACACTGTTCAGAGATTTTCGTGCAAATGCGTTTTTGATCCACTGTGAGCAAGCGTGGCATCCATCTTGTGCAAAGCTTTTTCATTTGCATTTTTTTGAGCAAAACATATCCTACACATCTTTTGAAATGCCTGTAGTCTCAGCAATTACACGCACTTTGACTCGCTGTCATCCAATACCACATCGTGCACTTGATCAATGATTTTTGGTGGTGTTACACTTTTTCGACGTCCTTCATGTGGATCATCTTCAAGGCTGTACCAGCCTTGAAGATGGCCACGTTTAAACTCGGCAGCCCATTTCTTAATTGTCAAAAAGGAAGGAGAAGAGTGCCCGTGAACTTCAAATGAATTTCTTTTAGCATTAAACCTTCTTTTACAAAAATTTTATAACCACACGATACCCAGTTTTATCCATTTCAAGGGATACAGACAACACTTTTGCTTCAGACAGCTGTATAAAACAAACTACTTGATAGAATGACTTGCAATTTCACATGGATGCTTATGACAGATGTACCAACTTAGGAAAAAAAAAATCTTGCTGGTTGTGTTGCCATCTATGGTTGAGGCCGAGAACTTTTCTGACCACTCTTGTAGATGCTCTAGTCTCCCTGGCCATTCCTTGGATACTAAGTACAAAATATATTGAAAGAAATCCTCCATACAACATAGAAACAAGAAATACAAAATTTCTTATAAATCCAACCGTGCATAAAAGAAGTGTCTGAACCTCAGCAAATTTGGTTATACAAGACAGACATAGAATTGAGAAACATTATCAGCAGACTTTCAACTGAATGTTAAAAATTACCCACCTTGCTAGTCATATCACTACATTTATTATTCCCCTCTTGATAACAGTTTGTATTTGGAATAACATTGAAAGGAATAATATTAGTTGTCATATCCATTGCATTGTTATTTCTTTCCAGAAACATGTTGAAAGAAATATTACATAATTTTACTAAGAATTATATGTAAATTATTTATAGTACAAATTACATTAATTTTTTGTTTATCACATAATAACAATTGTGACTAACTGCTTAAAGAGTATGATCTCTTATTTATCCTTTTACCTTGGAAAATCAGTTTACTGCTCATTTAACTGAGGATATAATTACATGAATGTGTGGTTATATTACTGCTTTTCCATGAGACAGCTGATGCTGAACTTTTTGAAGGAGACAGATAATTGAGAGATCACGGTAATAGCCAGACGTATATTTTATAATAAAATATTTTTCAGGTAAGCATGGTCTAACATGGGGTTCGTTGCTATATTTCCCATATGCTATAATTCCTCCAATTATGGTTTTAAGATTGAGATATCAAAAGCAGTCTACTCAGGTAATAATTTTATTTTTTAAATAACTAATTATGTCATCTGTATTTATATGTATTTCCAATTCTAGCATGAAAAAAATACCATTTTCAGAATTATTTTCTTTTGAACTATTCTTGTAGAGAGAATATTTTTATACACTTTTTTTACAATGTTTTGAAAAAAATCTGAGGAAAAAAAAAAGTTTCCAATTATCATCATCCACTTTGCATGTTTTTGTTGGATTTCATCATGTATAGAAGACTGTGTGAAAAGCAATTGGCAGTGCTTAGTTAGGTCCCAACTAAATGTCAATAGGTACAAAATAGTTCTACTGCATGAAGAAGGCTCTGAGAGAGGGGGGGAGAAGGAGGGGCAACAAATCATTGATAATCTTAGGAATGGTGGTTAAAATATTTAAAGTTAGTAATGGCAGAATTCAGGAATGAATAGTTAGGGATATAATACTCTGGAGAAAGGGGGAATATGGCTTCATGTTTATATGTGGATCTATGTTTACAACATGGAATTTTGCCAGTGGATCCTTTGTTAGCATTTTCAATTCTATGTTGTGGAAGGCCAGATTTGTGAGGTAGGTTTGATAAGGTGGATGGGGTCTTGATGTCCAGAGATATGTTTATTTATAGAACATCTTCCTGTTTTTCCATAGCAAGACAAGTTACATAAACATGGTACTTGGTATATGCAAGGTAGCATCATTAGTGAGAGTTTTTCTTTTGGAAAAGATAGCAAGTTGTGAATTTGGTTGATGGGTTTGGTTGCAATGAGTTCATATTTTCTCATAATTTTTGCCACACATTCAGAGATGCCTTTAATATATGTAATAGGATCTTCTTGTCTGGGTTGATTTGTAGTTAATTATTTTTTGGGTTGTTATTGGATTACATCCATTTAGAAAGGCTGTTTCTTTAATAATTTCCAATTCTTGTTTTAAGGATTCTTCAGAAGAACATATCTTGCATGCTCTGGATATTAAGATTTTACGATACCATATTTTTGAGATGGATGATGAGCTGATGTATTATGGATATAATGACTCGAACATCAACAAGTATTTCCTTTCTTAATGTGCACTTCCAGTGCAAACAAGACAGATCCATTTTCACTTCTGTCCACCAAAAACCAACTTTTTCAGGTCATTATATCCATAATACATCAGCTCACCATCCATCTCAAAAATATGGTATTATAAAATCTTGAATATCCAGAGCATGCAAAATTTGTTCTTAAGAATCCCTAAAACAAGAATTGGAAATTATCAAAGAAACAGCCTTACTAAATGGATATAATTTAATAACAACCCAGTAATTGTTATTGTTATACCATTTTCAGAATTATTTTCTTTTGAACTATTCTAGTAGAGAGAATATTTTCTCTTACAAATCAACCCAGACAAGAAGAAGCCCACAAGACTCTTATTCCTTATACCAGCATCTCTGAATATGTGGCAAAAATTATGAGAAAATATCAATTCATTGTGACCTACAAACCCATAACCAAATTCACAGATTGCTACCTGCCATATACAAAGTATCATGTTCGTGTAGCTTGTCTTAGTATGGTCAAACAGGAAGATGTTTTATAAATAAACATATATCTGAACATCAAACCGACATCCGCCTTATAAAACCTCACCAATCTGGCCTTCAACGACGTGGAATCGAAAATGCTAACCACAGGATCTAATGGCAAAACTCCAAGTTACTACATAGATCCACATTTCAGCCCAGTAGTTTTTAATCCCTGAATATGCAACTGTATATGTAGAGGAATTGCAACTTAAGCTTGCGTACTACTGTTTTTCAGGAATGGGAAATTCAAATAGGAATTCAGTTCCTATTTGAATTCAATTCCTATTGTTCTTCGTTAGTTGTACTGATGATGTCTTATGATAAGATGAAATATTTACATAATAAAAAAGTTATTTACTGT